>NC_092789.1:19708475-21023475 GCF_047496795.1 Chiloscyllium punctatum | reverse complement strand
CTGGAGTGTTAGAGGAATGGATGTGGGTGGGTTGCGCTTTGGCGGGTCAGTGTGGACTGGTTGGACCAAAGCGCCTGTTTCCACATTGTAAGTAATATAATCTAATCTAATCAAAAAAGGCTATTCCAAGAGCAGTAGCAGCCAATATAGGAATATGAGGTGCCTCCTGGTGAAGCTGCAACACAGAACGACTTGCACAGGTGAAAAACCATGAATGTCAAATCATAGACAGATTTGGATGAGTCCACAACTAATGGATCGATGTAAGCTCTGCAGTTGCCACATTTCTCATCGTGCGTGCAAGGCTGATTCAAATCGAAATATTCACTATAGGAGGGGCCTTATCGTAACTGATCGGGGAAAACAACCCATCGGTGCAACACATCATGTTGAGCTATTTGAAAAGAACTTCAGCCCGAAATACTGTGTGGATAAATCATCAGAGCCTCCTCCCGAAGTACTCAGTGTCTCCAGTTAGTTCCATTCATTCCACGTGATACCAGGCAATCACTGGAATCAATGTGTCATGCAGAAGCTCTTCATCCTGTCAAAGTTCCAACAACGACAAATGTCGCATTATGTTCCAAAACTTGCCAAGCACTAAAAAGGATTATTACGATAAAGCAAGACGATCAATATCTACCCGACAGCGTGAAAACTTTACCAGTTATATCATGTACACGTAAAACAAAATTAATCCATTCTGACCAATTTCATTCCCAGATGTCTTCTCTTGATCATTGATAAAGTGAAGAAAAAAGAACAACAATGGTATAAAGTAGAACTTAATTCACAATGACTCGATAATTGATGCTGACAATGTTTCTACCATCTGCTGACCTCATTACCTCCTTGATCCAAAAACAAAGCAGACGAGCTGACTTTCGAGCTGAGTTCTTGCTATCATCTTCAGAGTTGATTGAATGTAACACCCCAGAACCCTCAGTGAACGACAATCTAAGAAGTTTCTCCACAGTTTCGTATCATATCTAAAGGAAAATGTCAAGTTGTGTTCATGTCATTTCAGCCCGAAGGTATTTCTTCAGAGTTCGACAGCACAACCTAGCACAACCATTCTCAGCGACTTCATTAATGACCTTCTTCCAACCGTAAAGGCTGAAGTGGGGATTTTACCGTATGATTTCACAATGTTCAGCAAAATCTACCACTGCTCAGATACTGAAGCAAGATTTGGAGAACATCCAGGCCTGGCCTGACAAGTAGCAAGCAATGTTTGCGCCAAAAATGCCAGACAACTACCAAATCTAAACATGCAGAACTGGGCATCGTCCCCTGACATTCAATGGCATTGACATCACAATCTCAATTTAACAGCATCTTGGGATTAGCATAAACCAGAAACTGAACTGGACTCATAAAAATTCAATGATGAAGCAAACAGAGGAGAGACAAAGAGTGCTGCAACAATTAGTTCACCTCATCATTCTCGAAAGACTGTCAACTCTTTCCAAGACATTCCAGGATTCTGATAGTCTACCTCCAGTTTACCTGGATCAGTGCAATATCACTCTTCATCCATGGCCAGACAATTCAGTAGTTTTCACAACAGTTCAAATGTTGTAACAATCCATGTCAAAGTGTAGCAATATCTGGACAATTTTGAGGCTTGGACAGAAAAGCAGGAAGCAACATTCGTGGCACACAATTGCAAGACCATGGCCTTTCTGAACAATAAAGAAACATTCTCATCTTGTAAAAATGCAATAGCATTATTGTTTTTTTAAAAAAAATCTCAATTAACAGGATGAGGGCATTGCTCGCTAGGTCAGCATTTATTGCTCATACCTAATTGTCCCCAGGACAGATGAATGTCAGCCACATCGCTGAGGGTCGGAAGAAAGAGACAATTCCCTTTTCTAAATTATATTCGTGACGCAGATGGGTTTTCCACAGCAATCGATGTTGGAGTTATGATGATCATCAGATTTATGACTATGTTTTTTGTTGAATCGCACTGTCTGCCATATTAGGATTAGAATCCAGAGCCGCAGATAATTACCTGGATCTCTGGATTAACAACCCAGCGAGAACATCACTCGGCCATCACCACCCCCCCCTATTCTCTTTGCTGGTTACCCATTTGCAATTTTCCAGCATTTGTTACTTACCGTAAGCAGAACTGGTTCTATCCCTTTCTTCATTCAATATTTCATAGTACACCGTCTATGCAGGCAATTTCAGCCTTCAGTGCGCATGTTCTTTTTGACTTTGAGTGAGCAAAATGTCATGACATAGGCAGCAACACTGTCTCCGTTGTTCGTCCTCCTGCCTCACAGCGCCAGGGACACGGATTCGAATCCAGCCTTGGGCGATTATGTGTGTGGAGTTTGTACACTCTGCCTATGTCTGCGTGGGTTTCCTCTGGATGCTCCGCTTTCGTCCCACAGTCCAAAGATGTGCTAGTTAGGTGGATTGGCCGAGCTAAATTGCCCATAGTGATCAGTGATATGTAGGTGAGGTGCATGAGTGAAATTAAATAGCCTGGGTTGTTTGCTCTACTGACCATCAGTGTGGGACTTGGTAGCCTGAAGTGCTGTTTCCACACTGTAGGAATTCAATGATTCCATGAAAACATATTAATGGAGACAAAAGAGGCTCACACAGCTTTTGTGATGGTGCTACTAGTGAAAGGTGATTAGACCTGCTGTGCGCAGATATAGACAGTAAAGATGCCGTGCATGGTTAGGAGATAGGGGAGGTTATCGAGGAGGGACAATAATTGAAGATGATTCATTCACTCACAACATTGGCAAGATATAGACCTTGGTGGGTGGAGGTCGCAGGAATGGAGACAGTTGGGGGTGTTTCAGAATAGAGACAGTGGTGCCGACTCTGTTGGAGTGGAAAATGTCATCGAACTTCTTCCTCTTTTGATGGACGTTCGTCCAGAAGACTAGGAGTACATGGACCAACGGCCAATACTCAGATTTCAGTTACTGGTGTTCCTAACTTCGGTACAATTTCTGTTTGATGATGAAGTCCCTCCTCTGCACCATCCTATCCAACCATACGCAAGAAGAATTTCCACACCGTGGACCGCTAATGCCGTCTCTTTTTTTGGAATTTCCACGATAGAAAATTCACAAACTGTTCAGAGCAGGTCTTTGCTGACAATTCAGTTGTGCAATAATCTTTTACGTATGGCAGCAGCAAATGAAGGGCGTTCATTCTTGGTTATCTTGTCAGTAATGAGTTCGTTTCGTTATGATAATAGGAACATTAGACTCGTATCAGACAAACAATAATTTCACAGAGGAAATGGCTAACGAATAGGATGAAATGACAAGAAAACTGGCGACAGAAAAAAAACCTACCGGAAACCCAATAAAAACTATATGCTGCCAAAGTATCAGGAACAAAACCTCATTGTGTCTTCAAGCTCACACACAATCCTGACTGCGAAATATATCAAAATTCCTTCACTGTCGTTACGTGAACTTCCTGAACAGCCCCTTCCAAAGACCGTTCTTTGCATACCGGCCCTAAAATGGACTGCAATATTTCCAGAATTGCATCAAACCACCACCTTCCCTACGAAATTAGACATAAGTTACAAATGGGGACCCAACCAAAGATGCTGTCACGCCCTGAATTGACTGTGTGCTCAGTGTGACCACAGACATCCAAAAATATTTTCTGGAATTTACCATAATCGTTACAACTGCATCGGTGATTGGGAGATTGATGGAACTGAGGTCAAGTGATGTTTCCCTCTTGCTATTTACCCTACATGACAGGTGGCAAATCAATCACATAAAACATGATTGGTGCGTGTGAGATACCCTCCGTCTCTACACAAGCCATCTCAATGAGGAACGTCTAAGTCTACAGATGATAATCTGTTTGGTCTGCATTGATTCCTTCAGAGCTTCCTCCGACTGGCGTTCAACTTGGAGAGACGACAAATTCGTCAGTTCAGGAAGCGTGTTTAGTGGGAGTCAGCAGGATTTCTCATTTCCTGCATCTCCTCTTATTTCATGAGCCCTCCCAAAGCCTGTTCTAAACATTGATGCTTTCCAGGCCATGCTAGTCCCAGCTGTATACAACTGTGTTGTTTCAGCTGATGTGCCTAACCTCCCAATGGGAGAGCGCAGGACGAAAATAAGACTACTGAAGTTCAGATGAAAATCACTGTTTCTTTCTGTTCTGATTCCCGATAGATTTCACTTTCTCTGTTTCACTTTAAATTCCTTTTATTTCATTGGTGCACTCTCCTCTTTTCTCTGTCCTTTTTTTCTTCAGTGTTCTCTCATTTTTTCTGGCCTTTTCTGTCTCACCATACCGGTCACATCAATCTGCTCAGATAGTTAAACATGTGAGATTTTAAGCTATTTTAAAACTTTTCAATATTTGCATCGGAGGCGGATGTGACTGGTGTAATGTCGCCATCCTGTCTCCCATTCCGAAGCACAGTTGCAAGGAATGACTTGTTCCTGAAGATGATCTATAAAATCACTCGCTGTCGGTGGACTTCCAATAAGAACACTCAGTCTAATATACACAATGGGTCCTTAGAGTAAAGAGCATGGTTATAGTTCTTTGGTCCTACTCGTCCATGTTAACCAGATAGCATAAATTAATCCTGTCCTATCTTTCAGCATTTGGCACCTTTCGCTTTAAACCATTCATATTTATGTATGATCAAGATACATTTTAAGTGTAGTAATCGCATAATCCTCCCTGACTTCACCTGGCACCTCATTCCTTATGTAGACCACCGTCTGTGTGAAATCGTTGTAACTTGGGTCCCTTTTAAATCTTTCCCCTTACTCCTTAAATCTGTGCTTTGTCTCCATAAACCTTGGAAATTGATCTTGGATATTCAATCTCTCTATGCCTATCACGATTCTATGTACTTCAATAAGGTCATTCCTCAGCCTCCGAGTTTCAAAAGAATATTTTCCCAACTTATTCAGCCTCTCTGTCTAGCTCATTGCTTTCAATCTTGGCAACATCTTTGTAAATCTTTCATGAACGCTTTGCTGCTCTCATCAACATTCTTTGCATCGATTTCTGAAAATTCTAGAAAGCGTAATGCTTTCGTTCTTCAAAAACCGACGGAAGTAATTTTTGAAGTCGTCAATTTCAATTATTGACTATTCTCAAATAAACTAATTCCTCCTTGTCTCTGTTTTAAATTGATGGAGTGAGCATTTAGATTTGTGCATTTTCATTCTTCGCTACTCTCCGATGAAAACATTCTCTCGAACCTACACTATCAAGCTCCTGAAAACACCTATATGTGCTACAAACTCATATTCCTTTAAAAGGAGATGATAATGATAACGACAGCTCATTCTAACTTTATGAATCAAGATTTGGAGACGCCTGTGTTGGGCTGGAGTGTACACAGTTACAAATTGCAGAACAGCAGGTTATAGTCCAACTGATTTATTTGGAAATAATAGCTTTCAGAGTCCTGCTACTTCAAAAATAATATCCTGATGAAGGAGAAGCGCTCCGAATGCTGGTGCTTCCAATTATACCTATTGGACTATAACCTGCTGTTGTGTGATTTTTAACCTTGTAAATCAACTTTGCTAATTTCCGATTCGCTTTGGTAAACATATTCGAAAAAATTCCTCTGCTTACATTCCTTCTGAAATAAAGCCAAGGACCGCCAGAATGTAGCTGTCCAATATGATTCAAATTGCTACAAGAGAAATTCTTCCATTCATTATTATATCTAATGAAGCTAAATATTGTGATTTTATGTCTCTGATCCTTTTTTAAATTCCTCTGTCATCCTGGCGACATTAAACTCACTATTCAAAGAGGTGATTGGCCCATTTGCATAATACCTTCATATGTTCATTGTGTTTATCACAGTATTTTCCTTTAGCTGCCGTTATTCATCAACTATGAAGCAAAGTCAAAACAACCAATTCAAACCCATTTTAATGCCCTTTGCTTTCTTCATTGTTTCTATCAGTTCTCATTTTCTTAAATTGTGAAATTTGATTGAAAATTATACTTCTCGCTTCGGTCAGCATGCAATTAATTTGATTCTATTGCATCTTTACATCCTCAGGAAAATGCCACAAACTGACTGTGGACCACATGTAAAAGATGAGATTGCAGAACAGATGAAATAAGTTTTGCTCAAAATTACCAAACAATGGGAGCTTTGAGAGATGAAAAGTGGATAGCACAGGGTAATGATGTTGCAGCAGTAAATAAGAAGACACCATAACTTTACTGTTTCTGACAAATTGGTATTACTAAGCCGATTACTCAAAAGTAAGGACATCACCTTGTATCCGACAACTTTAAAAATACCTGAAAATATACATGTAACAGAAGCTGCAAAGATTATTCACGGGAAGATGTGTCCATGCAATATCATCCGTGATGACAGAACGAATCTGAAGAAAGCTCAACAAAAAAAGAGAAATATACTCTTGGAGTCATTCAGAAGTACAGCACGGAAACCGACCCTTAAGTCCAACTTGTCGATGACGACCAGATGTCCTAAACTGATCTAGTCCCATTTGCCAACACCTGGCCTACATCTCTCTGCACCCTTCCTATTCATATACCCATCTGGATACCTTTTATGTAGTCATCGAGTCAGAGAGATGTGCAGCACGGAAACTGACCATTTCGTTCAACTTGTCCATGCTGGCCAGACATCCCAACCCAATCGATCCCTACCTGCCAGCACCAGGTTCTTATCCCTCCAAACCCTTCCTATTCATATAACCATCCAGATGCCTTTTAGATGTTGCAATTGTACTGGCCTCCACCACTTCCTCTGGCAGCTTATTCCATACCTGTACCACCCTCTGCGTGAAAAAGTTGCCCCTTCGGTCCCTGTTATATCTTTGCCATTTCTGCCTTTCAGATGTGGCAGGGACAGATGAACTGGCAGAGTGGAATGAAGTTCTGACACCAAAGAGGGAGAAAATGAGGACCCTTCTGGTTAATTCCTCCACCACTGCCGCATCTGAAAACAGTGGGACTGACTCACTCCAGCATATCCAATATGGGTTTTATTTTCAAAGAATGGAATTTTCCCTCCCACATGGTCAACAATGCCCTCCAGCGGATCTGTCCCACAACCCGCAACTCTTCCCTCGAACAGCAATCGTCCAATTGCAAAAAGGTCAGCACATCCCTTATCCATACCTTCCACCACAACAACCTCCGGAGAAAAAGCAACTTCCTCGCCTTTTAGGCCACCGACAAACAGAACCCTCCATCAGAGATACAGTTACCTACCGACACCTATCTGTGTTCCACAGAGTCCGTATCATCCACTATTCCATTGTAAGGATCACGCCCCACACCAACCCACCCCTCACTATCGGCACCAGCCCTTGCCACCGCAGGAGGTGTAAAATGTGCTTCAAAACCTCGCTTCTATTCCCCTTTCAAGACCTCAGAAACCCAACGACATTCGATAGAAATTTTCCTGACCCTCAACATATGTCATCTACTGTGCTCTTGGTCTCAGTGTGGTCTCCACTAAAGTGGTTCGACAAAACGTCAACTTGCCGAACGGTTCAGTGAACATCTCTGGCACGCACGCTCTAAAAAAAACTCATCACCCTGTGCTCTGACACTTCAACTGCCTTTCCCACTGCGCCAAAGACATGAATGGCCTGGCCATCCACCGCTGCCAAATGATATCCACACGATGCCTGAAGGAAGTATGCCTCATCTTCTGCCGTGGGACCCTCCAACCACAGAGGATAAATGTCGATTTCACCAGTTTCCTCATTTCCCCTCGCCCCAACCTTATGCCACATCGAATCATCCAAATTTGCACCATCGTGTTAAACTGTCCATCTCCCATCTCACCTCGTAATTCCATCCTCCACTTCGATCTATCACCATCACCCTCAAAATTCATCTATCTAGCGCTCAGCTAACTTCTCCCCAGCTCAGCACCTCCCATTTATTTCTCAGGCTTCTTAACGCCCCCTACCTCGCCACACCACATGCTTGATGACGATCTATGCGTGAAACATCGATTCACTGCAACTCGGATGCTGCCTGAGTAGTTATGTTTTTTCCAGCACGACACGTTTTGACATTTACAAAACATATGGTTAAGAAAACTATGGGTGTTGGTGCGTTTGCAATGATCATTGCTGGCCAGCTCCTTCCCAGAAATGAAAACAGTGATTTGGGGAAAGGACTGGAGGAGTCAGAGATGGAGCAGTTGAAGGTAACAGCAAGGTCGAACTATTTTTGTTCCGTAAAATGCAGAAAGAAGACGACTAACAAGTTAAGTGCCAGCTTGGGAAAGGGCAGGAGGGAGTTAGACAATGGGGGCATTTCAGACCCTTTTTCCCAGGAAGAAGTGAAGAGCTCTGACATCATCATTTTTTTTGGATGGACGTGCAAAGAGAATGCACTTTCATGGTAAGGAAAAGACAATGTAGTTCGCGATCTGAACGTACTAACTGCCCTAAAATGACAGCGCAGTGGTGGATGTAAGTGAGACTGGACTGGTTAAGAGGCGATCATGTCGAGACAGGTAGGAATGGATGAGTTGTATGCGGAAAGAGCTTGCAGAAACAATCGATCTGCCCTAATTGCCTTGTTCGTGGATTGTGGGATGGAGGTCGCAGCAGCTATGAACAGTTGGCAGACGATGAACTTGGAGGCAATAGAGGAGAGGTCACCGGTGAAAATAATCTTTGTGACAATTGTGGAGAAAATTTCCTGATTTCGTACACTGTTATTGTTGCCCATGGGGATCCAAGAAGAGACATCTGAGATTTATCGGTCAGCCTCTGCAATATAGACGTCACAAAGACAGCCAACATAAACTCCACACTTGTCAGCAGGCTTAATTACAGTGTGAGAGTTGAATCTGATGGCACAGTGCAGTCATGTAACAAGGAGATATGTTGTAATATGGAAGGGAAGGAAGAGGAATTCAGTTGACCAACGTCATGTCAACATTTCCCAATGAATAGGTCGAGTGCAGGTTAAAATCCAGACTGAGGGTTTAGGTGGATGAAGAGTGATGGAAGTGCTTGATCGTGTCTGTGGAACGTGGAGATGATTCTTGTTCAAAGAAATGAGCACGGAGTTAAACCGGTGCATCATGGTTGATTGAAAACTATGCCATGAAAGAGTTTAACTGTAAACTTATTGAATTTGCATTACTTTTTTGAAAAACATATGCACTATGCCAATATGAATAATAGAGATGAACCAGCCAGGAAGATAAAGAAATGATCCATCATGAAATAATGGTTGAAGAATGGCAGTTTGCATGCGTATTGATTCAATAGATTTTGTATACAAACACAAACTCCATGCATCGTTTCGAATTCTTCCATTATGGTATGAGGAAATGTTGTGGTAATACTGAGTGACGTGGGATTCGGGCTTTTTCTATTTTCACGATGTGATTACAAAATGTTCTCTTCTGCAATAAAATGTATACTGATGGAAAGTATGTGTATAAAATCATGAGGAATAAAGCAGATGGGGGCTAAATTGGTGCAATCAGCTAACTGTCTTGCAGATGAGATGGGTCGTTTTGGCTGTGTGAAAAAAATACACCTGTTAGAAATTAATGCACCAGCGGAAATCCCCTCAGTGATATATTTCTGTGAATGAAATCACATGAACTTCGATGTAATTTTTAATGGAGACTTATACAATTCAACAGGCTGGGAGCTGACAACAAAGTTAGCGCAGGAAGTCCTTGCAAAAATTCACTTCATGCAGTCCTGGGTGTTTCTGTGGAACATAATGCATTATAGGGAGAGTATATTCAAAATGCAGAAATATCAGTGAAAAATCAGAGTGTGTTACATCATCACGTTAATAAGCTAGAACAATCAATCAACAACCATCAAATATAGTCTGGAATGTTACATAAATCAGGCAAGATTATGGCTGATATTGGAACACAGCGAGTCCACGACTAATGCAGGAAACGTGCTCCATGCCATTATTACTCTCTGAGTAAAGAAACTAGCTCTGACGTCTCTCCTCTATCTATAACCCTCAACTTAAAGTCGTGTCCCCTCGTGCTAGCCATTACCATCCGAGGGAAAAAGCTTTCGGTGTCCACCCTATTTTAACCTGTGATTATCTTATATGTCTCAGTTAAGTAACTCTCAACCTACTTTTCACTGCAGAAAACAGCCTCAAGTATCACAGCCTTTCCTCATTAGGCTTTTCCCCCACACCAGGCAACATCCAAGTAAATCTCTTTTGCACCTTTTCCAGAATTTCCACATCCTTATAATAATGTGGAGTCCAGACCTGGACAAAATACTACAAGTGCAGCTGCAAAAGAATTTTGTACAGCTGCAGCATGACCTCATGTTTCCTAAACTCAATGGCTCTAACAATAAAACCTAACATACCGTGTGCATTCATAACAACCTTGTCAACCTGGATTGAACGTTTTATGCATCTATGTACATTGGCGCTGTGATCTCTCTACGCATTTACACTACAAAGAATCATAAAATTGTCTTAGAACTCTTATTTGGTTTTACTCATTCCGAAGTGAATCACCTCACACATTTCCGTATTAAACTCCATTTTGCAACTCTCAGACCAGTTCGACAGTTTATCTATGCCCCACTGTCCCCTGCAACGTCTTTCAGCACCATTCACAATTCCTCCGACTTTGGTACCATTTTCAAATTTACTAACCCATGCTTCTTCGCCCTCATCTCGGTCATTTATAAAAATCACAAACGGCCGTGGCCCGATAACAAATAATTTTGGTATACCAGGAAAACTGAACTCCACGATGCACATTTACCATCAACCACCGACATCTATCTTCTTTCACACAGCCAATTTCGGATCCAACCTGCCAAATCACACACAATCCCATTCTTCCGTATTTTGTGCAATAGCCTGCCGTGGAAAACTTTGACAAACGCCTTACTGAAATCAGCTTTCGCCACATCAATCACTTTACTCTTATCAACTGTTAAGATGGCCACCATCTCAAAGACATCAATAAGGTTGCTGAGGCACGACCAACCTTTCACAAAACTATGTTGACGATACAAAATAAATTTATTCCTTTAGAGATGATTACAAATCCTGATTCTTATAACATTTTTGCAACACTGCAGAAAACCGAAGTAAGGATCACTGATCTGCAATTAACAGGTTTGTCTCTACTGTGTTTCTTCAACAAGCGAACAGCAATTGCTGTCCTCCAGACTTCTCGCATTTCTGCTGTTTACAATGACGAAATAAAGTTTATCCAAATAAAGATTCGGCTATCCCCTCCCTCGTTTCTCAGAGAATTTTAGTATACATTATATCAGGTCCAGGGCACTTCTTTTATTTTTACACTTTTCAGAACTGTGAACCACTCCAAATTGTGACCCTCAATCCCACCTAGTCTTGTAGGCTTTATCTCATTATTCTCCGCGACAGCATTGTCTTTTTCCATTATGAATATTGACGAAAAAGTATTCATTTCGCGCTTCTGTTATCTCCTCGGACTCCACGCACAATTTCCTACCACTGTCCTTGACTGGCCCGAATCATTTTCTGGCCATTCATTTATTCCTGACAATCATGTAGAAAGCTTTAGGATTTTCCTTGATCCTGTCTGTCGATGACTTCTCACATCCCCTCTGAGGCCTGCTTATCTTAGTCCTTAGTTTTTTCCTGGCTAACATGAAACTCTCAAGCCCCCGAATTGGACCTACAGGTCTCATTCTGACATAAGCCTTCTTCTTCCTCTTGACAAGACATACAACTTCTTTAGTAAGCCACGGCCTCCTCCCTCGACCTTTTCCTCCCTGCATGACAGATACATCCTTGTCAAGAATATTCAGTGGCTGTTACTGAATTATTCTTTCAATTTCAATGATTCCCATCCCCTGCTGTTTCCTTCCCCATCCTATTTATCATATTTTCTTTTCCTAGCAGCAGCTGCTACCCTGCAGTAGACACCTATCCCTTTTGATTGCTGAAGTAAACATAAATGAATTGTGGTCACCATTGCAAGAGTGCTCACCTAAATCCGAAATAACACCTGGTCAGGTTCATTACCCAGTACCAAATCCAATGAGTTCTCACCACTTGTAGGCATGTCTACATACTGTGTCAAGAAACCATTCAACCACTGGCTGCAAATGAACTAACTAAGAAATCCAAGACCAGCTTGGCCAAGAGGGAAAGGATGCGAGAAGTTCAAGAGCTCTGAGAAACAACGACCACAAATATTTCTGTCGGTGGAGTAGGCGAGTTTCAAGACTTACGAAATGGAAGATAATGGACATCTCAGAGGACATTGAACTCAACCAGATGAAATATACATCAGGAACACTCAGTAGAAGATACGTCCTAACATGTTATCCAGAGACAATATGGGCCAATACGCATATGAAAATATACTCCCTGTGTCATTTCAGTCGGTATTAATTAGATTATCCGTCTTTGAATTTCTTGTTTAATTAAATCTACTCTTTCAGCCAAAATTGAATATATGTATGAACTGACTTGAGATTAATATGAGTGTTGTGATTATGCGATGCCCTAGAGGTTTGATGCATGTATATATAAAATACCCTTCCATTGACTCTGCATTGGTTCGGCAGAGCACGTTAGCTCTCCAGAAGTCATTCGATGTCATGCAAAATGGGGAAGCCTGCAATTCTGCTTGTGAAAGAGATTTACTACCCAATACTTGCATCTGTTGCTCTTCCTGGTGAGACAAGTTTGTTTCCCGTATTTTCCTGAATCAACTTGTTAAAAAACATTTACACACTGCATGAGGAGGTGGGTATTTCTTGGTCATGGGATTAATTCACTACCACTGTGTCACTGTAAGTTCTCGTCATTAATTGTAATCTCTCTTCCTTCATCCCTGGCATCACGTTCCTTGGTTATTCGCAAATTGTGCTCAGTAACCAATTTATTTCATGTCAATCTTTCAGCAAAACTAATTTGCAAGAGTTTCTGTATCAGTTGTATTTCAATGTATAAGACAACTGCCTCATAATGCGGCGAAACCGATTTCGACTCGAGCATCGGGCGACTGTCTGTGCCACGATTACACCTTGTCCCCTGTCTGTTTGGGGGTCATCCATCTGCTCTGGTTTCCACACACAAAGATATGCGGGTTTGGAGAATTGGCTATGTTAAATTGCCCAACATGTCGAGTGATGAGCTGGCTAGATGCTTTTGGTATAGCAAATGCTGGGTTACTGAGATAGAGCAAGGATGTGGATCTGGGCAAGAGATTCTTTGGAGGTTGACGTTGACTCAATGGGCGAAACGGCCGCCCTCGATGATATGGAGATTCTATAATTCTATGCACTTTGCGTTCTGATCTTTGCTTTCACCTCATGTTGTTCGGGTGACCGCAATGTTCTTTCATGATCCCGTGTAGTTTTGACGACGTCGTTATCTGTACATGCAGAGCTCAGTGCCAGTTGTCGTTTTTTTATAAATCAAGTAATTCGCAAGTAATTTACAGATATTTTCACAAGTCGGGCTCAAACATTAATACTGTTGAGAATCAGACATTCGTGTATTATTAACTCTTTTTTATCTGCTTCACAGCGAACTGGGCCACAATTTGGATTATTTCACAAAGGAAATGTGGCCTGTCCAAGTGTGTCACTGTTTACATGTTGGCCATGGCAACAACTGATATACTGATCCTAATGAACAATGTCATACTCTATTACATCATCAGTTATCGCTTCCCTTGGTCATTCCTGTCCCATACTCGTCTTTGCAGTTTCATTATATATCTGACTGCAGCCATTCCTGATTTGTCTGTTTGGTGCGTTGTCTCCTTCACATTTGACCGATTTGTAGTGATCTGCTGCCAGAGGTTTCAAACAACCTACTGTACCAAAAGAACTGCAATCACGCTGGTAACAACAATCACGGTTGTGATTATATTGAAGGAAATACCTGTTCTGTTTGCTTATGAACCTGAGCAAATTATTAACAAAGTGCATTGGGGCTGTCGGTCAAGAAACGCCTTTTTTTCGTCTTCTGCTGGTATAGGTTATGTATGGTTTTACAGCGCCTGTGTTGTTTGGATTCCATTTACTCTAATCCTCTTGTGTAATTCATTAATTGTCAAGCGTATTGTCATGGCTAACAGAACCCGCATTGGACTTCAGAGTTCCAAGAGTGGGAACAAACGTGATTCAGAAATAGAGAGCCGCAGAAAGTCCATCATTTTGTTATTCGCTATAACAGTAAGTTTTCTCTTGTCTTGGTTGACATTTGCTGTGGCTTTGTGTACTACCAGACTAACAGGGACGACATATTACCGCGGCAAGTTCACAAACCCTGCATTTATCGCCATGGAAACGGCAGAAATGTTAAGATATTTTAGTTGCTTTCTAAACCCATGTATTTATGCAGCGACCCAGAATCAATTCAGAGCAGAGCTTAAAATTGTGGTAAAATATCCATGGATATTAAGTCGGAGATATATTCAACAGAATTCTGTAAATGAATTTAACCCTGCAAATGATTGTGCCAAATAACGTTTACTTTCCTGTATTTTTCCTAACATATAACACTGTTTCTTGTTAAATGAAACAAGAGTCATTTCTATGTTCTCATATCTTGGATTTCTCACAGCATCTTTGATTTTGTTTTAATTTATTGATTATGTGCTGAGTAAAGATAGCATTCTCTCGTAAATGCTGCACAGTCTTGCATTCAGAGAATTAGGATAACGTGATGATGATGGAAATAAGCGTCCATATGAAAATTAAGTGCATCTATTTCAGCCACGAAATTCGATTATGTCTGTTTGAAAACATCAATCAATTTTAATTGAGTACAAGGCAATGATCCAGTTCGTCCAGATCTTTTGGTAAATCTATTCGACTTTGGATCACATATTGATAGCTGCATGCATAATCTGGGACAGCATTCATCATTTTTTGTATTATTGTTTTCAAACGACGGATGTCCGATGGAGGAAGCATTCCACTTATTTCGGTCAATGCTCCGTGGCATTTCTGACAAATTGTGTATCCCACACATTTAAAAATTCCAGTCCTTTCCACGTCTTAATTTTGTACAGCGCTTTTTTCACAAAAAATATAAAAGTAGAAAACGATGGAGACACTCAACATCTGTGAAGATATTAGGTAGTTTCTATTTCGAGTCCAATAAGCCATTTTCAAAATTGTCTGGAAACGTAACTGCACGAACTCTGCATCCGTTCTAAAGTAAATGTCATAACAATGCATGAACTAAATGTTTTTGGTACAGTGTTATTTAAGTCGTCTGTTCGAGATAAATTAACTGCAATCCAAAAAAATACATTATCAGAAATTCTCATAAGATTAAATTGTCATTAATTTCTGATAATAAACGCAAGGAGTGCTACACGAACACAGGAATTCTTGTCCCACCAGTGGAGAGATAACCAACAAATACTTTGAGACCAAATTCCTTTTCTTCAGCAGTTTTTCACCTAAAACTTTCCATTCTGTTCATTTTCATCAACCAAGGCACTTTCTAACTCTGTAAAGTTATAACGTTATGAGCAACATGCAACGTTCAAAAATGAACAATGTTTATTTGTCGTCCTCTTGTTTATCTGTCAGCGTCATCTGAGAAACAGAATGGTTTTACAAAGGACCGGATATGAATGGCAAATATGTCCAGTGAACTTAAGGACCTCGTCCTCCCATTTTCAAAAAGTACATTCCGCAAGAAAATTTGAAATGATGTCCATGTTTATCTAATACATATCTGCATAGGTCACATGATTCGTTTACAGAGATTAACTATTGGACTTATCTGTAAAAGAGTGATTAAAGTGGATTGGGTATTAAAATACTCCCTTTAGCATATGTGACAGAAACATTGATGACAGTAGAGCACTGGATGTGGTGTACATGAATTTTAGCAAGGCGTTTAATTAGGTTTTCAATTAGATTAGGTTACCTACAGTGTGGAAGCAGGCCCTTCGGCCCAACAAGTCCATACCAACCCTCTACAAAGTAACCCACACAGACCCAGTTCCCTCTGACTCACGCTGCAAACACTGTTTTTTCAATTTACTATGCCCAATTCACCAGACCTGCATCTTCGGATTGTGGGAGGAAACTGAAGCACCCGGAGGAAACCCCCGCAGTCTCGGGGGGAATGTGCAAACTCCACACAGACAGTTGATCCAGGTTCGAATTAAACCTGGATTCCTGGTGCTGTGAGGCAGTAATACTAACTACTGAGCCACCGTGCTGCCCCAAGGTAGCACATGGTAGGATCATTTATCAAGAAGGGATTCATGGGGGAAAGAGAAATTTGGCAACATGAATACAGGATTGGCTGGTCCGGAGAAGACAGAGGATGGCAGTGAATGGAAAGTGTTCAGCCTGAAGAGAAGTGTCCAGACTTGTAGAACGGGAATCTGCTCTAGGATCTCTACTCTTTGTGATGTTTATAAATGCCTTGAATGAGGAAGTGGTTGGGTGAGTGAGCATGTTTGCCAATGGCGGGAATGTTCGTGGAATTGCAGAGAGCGTGGAGGGCTGTTAAAGGCACAATGAAACATTGACAACATACGGTGCTGGGTTAAGACATGGCAGATGGAGTTCAACCTGGAAAAGTGTGAAGTGATTCATTTTCTAACGTCCAATTTGATTGCAGATTACAGGGTAAAAGACAGGATTCTTGGTAGTACAGAGGAACAGGGGAATCTTGGGGTCTACTTGCATAGATCTTCAGAATTGCCACTCAAATTGGGAGGGTTGTTATGTGGGCCTATGTTTTGTTCTCTTTCATTAACAGTGGGCCTTGACTTGAGAAGAAGTGAGGTAATGCTGTAACTCTATAAAGCCCTGATTAGACCACACTTGGAATATTGTCTTCAGTTCTGGTCGGTTCATTACAGGAAGGACGTGAATGCTTTAGAGATAGTACAGAGATATTTTACCAGGATGCTGCCTTAACGGAAAGGCAGTCCTTATGAAGGCCTGCAGCATCTGCAGCCATCTCTTTTGCCACCAGTGATGTTCGAGTCAGATACATGGGATCATTTCAGGGAAACTTAGTTCGCCAAATGGATGATAATCAAATGAAGGTGCCCTTGGTTCGTTTGATCTGGGAATGGTATGAACGTTCGGCACAACATCGATGTCCGGAAAGCCTGTACTGGTGCTGTATTTTGTTGCTATGTTCTATGCTGTATATTCTAAATTATATGAAGTATAACATTTAAAGATAATATAATGAAAATATCAGAAACATGATGGCTTTAGCAAAGACAGCAATAAATGGAAAATTTCGAGTAGAAAACACATGATCACAAAACTAAACATTTTAAATGTCAGGTGCTGTCTCATAAAACCAGAAGTATTTTTATTTCCTAAGCAATTGAATTAGTTTAAATCAAACTGCGAATGGGTGCAATGCATACAGACACAACCATGAAATTTGAAAATTGATATGGCAACAAAATTCATTTGGAGCGTTCTAAGTAAATGAATCTGCTCTCAACCAAATGGATACCTTCGGTAACACATGTACTCAAATGTAGAAGAGTAAACTCTAGTAGTTGATGACATTTTATCTGCATTAAATGCATTTCGTAGTTATGCGAGAGTGTGATGCTGGTACAGCGCATCAGTTCAGGCACCATCCGAGGGGCAGGAGAATAAACATTTCAGGCATAAGCCCGTCATCCGACTGCGGCCTGACGTGAAATAATTTTCCAGCATCACACTCTCACCTCGAATCTCCAGCATCTGTTTTCCTAACACTCCCCGCATGTAATGGCCGATTTTATGAGGATAAAGGGCAAGTAAATTGGGGAGCACTGAAATAACATTTTAGATATTTAATTCTCCCATCAGGAAAATTGATGATCGAAAACGTTATTGCAGCAAAACACAAGCAGATGACAGTGGTCCTATTTTTAAAGCGAGACTTGGGGGTCTATTTTCTGACTGAAAAACATTGACAATTGCAAGCAAATGTTGATCTGCATTGTGTTAAACGCCGTTTTGACATTGAAACTGTTCTGCTTTCAACTAAATCACAAATTGACCCAGTGGTTCCTTCTCACCTATACTTTTCTCTCTCAGTTTATCAGCCTACAGAACTCCAAGGAGCAGTTACTATTCAGGAGTGTTCAGAGATTTGGAAAGGGCAGGTCCATAAGAGTTGAATTAATGTTGATGTTGAGTAGATTCATTTATGTTTTGATTATGTTACTGGACTAGACAATTGCAAAATAAAAACATTTGAAGTTGAATTTGATTTAAAAATAACTGCTTCTGTAAACTGCAACCGTATGCAATTGCAAACATTCTTCTTTTGCAGACCAAATATTCATCCATTTTAAACTGTATTTCAAATTCAAGTAATGAAAGGATTGCACAGCAGGGTTCAACAACACTTTTTAAAACACTCTTTTGATAATTTGCGACTGATCTAATGCAATAAAAATAGTGTATCTAATTTCTCACAAACAGCATTGTTATCATCAGCAGTTAATCTGGGTTTTTGATGTTAAGGCAGGAATATAAACTGACAATGACACTAATGAGAATTTCTGCAGACTACTGGCTCCCTTTTTCCCTGGAGCCTTGAACATGACTAGCTGATAATTTAAATAAACGAATTATGCAAACAGTCTTTGATGCTGAAATATTTCCCGAGCACTTCAGCCAATATTTATATTTCACTCAAGCCGACAGTCGTATGCCGAAACACAAGTATCTCAATGAAATGTTGGAAGCTGTTCAAAACTCAGTTACGTTCATGTCATGTTACTGCAATTTACATCCAGAACTTACAAAGTATGACAGAATGGAGTTAGGCCCTTTGGCTCAAACGGATCCATGCCAACCAAAATGTCCATTGTCGATAACTCATTTCCCTGCAGTAGACATATATCCTTCTGAATCTTTCCTATTATGAATATGTCTCAGAGAATTTTAAACGGTGCATCACATCATTCCTTGACATTTCTGCCACCTACAAATGAACCCCACAGCAGAGATATTTTTCCCTCCACACCAAGTTCAAATTCCATCAAGATGTTTCCCTCCATGACTCTCTTGCCAGGTCCACGTCCCCTACCATTACACCCTCTCCTCCCAGTACCTTATCCTGCCAACCCAGGAATTACAAAATCTCCCCCCACACCTCCGTCCAAGGTCCCTCCAATACCATCGATGTTTTACCTGCACTTCCACATATGTCATTGATTGCATGTATTATTCCTCGTGTGGTCTCCTTGACATTGCAGAGGAAGGAAGACTACTGCAGCGCGCTTCCATAACATCTGAGGGATACCCACACCAATGAATCCTACCATCTGGTAGCCGAAATCTTACACGCCTCTTCTGAGTCCGACAATGTTATGCAGCTCCAGGGTTTCCTCCAAAACCACAAAGCCACTCTGTAACCAACTGACGCCTGTTGTAAGAGCTCCTCATCTTCGGCCTTAGGACCCTCCAAACATATGGCAGCAATGTGGTCTTGCACCAGTTTCCTCATTTCCCCTCCCCCATGTTATCCAAGTTCTAACCTTCCAACTTGGCACTGATCTCATATCTGTCTCACCTGTCAATCCTCCTTCCCACCTATCTGCTCCACTTCTTCTCTGACCTTGCGCCATTACGCACACCTCGATCTAACTATTACACTCTAAGCTACATTCCCCCAGCCACACCCAGCTCCCTTTTTATCCACTCCCTAGAATCGCAAGCCTCATTCCTGAATAAAGAGGTATTGCTGAAACAATGATTCTCTTTCTCCTCAATGTTGGCTGACCTGCAGTACATTTCCATTACCAAGCTCCCGCTTTTTGAACGTTGCTAACGTATCGGCCTCAACCACGTGCACTGGCAGCTTATTCCATATGTGTACCACTCTCTGTCAACAATAGTCCCTCATCGTGTTCATTTTGATTCTTTCACATCTAACCTGATGGCCTTCAATCATTTATTCGCCAACCCTGAGAAAAAGACAAGTGTACTCACTCTATCTATGCCTCTCATGACCTTAGACAACTTATTAACATCCACCCCCCACCCCCCCAGCCTCCTTCACGTTAAGGACCGAAGTCCTACCTTGTCCAAACTGATAGCTGTGAATTTCTGCTGCACTGTTTCCACTTTAATAATCATCAATTCTAATGCAAGGTGGCAAAAACGGAACACAATACGCCAAGTGAGTTCTCACCAACATCCTGTACAGTTGGAAAGTAGCTTCCCAACTTCAGTACGCAATACCTTGACAAATGAAATCCAGCATGTCAAAACTATTCTTCACTTACCTTTTACCTATGTCTCCACTTTCATAGAACTGTGAATCTGAACTCTAAGTTCCCTCTGCTCTCCTGCACCCCTAAAGGCCTGAACATTTATCGTGAAACTCCTACCTTAACTTGATTTTCCAATATTTAATTCCCCACACTCACCTGTATTAAGATCCATTTGGTATTTCTCGACCAACTTCCCCGTTTGATCACTTTCCTGTTCCATTTTCTGTTAATCTTTCTCAATATCCCCGATACCTCCTCGTTTAATCTAATCTGCAAATTTACTCATTTTGTCTTGTACGTTATCATTCAAATCATTGACATGATGAATAAACAACAATGAACAGTGGACCAACACTTGAAGGCCTGGGGTTACAGGACTCCAATGAGCGTCCTTCTAAAATTACTGTCTGCTTTCACACCAAACCAATCGTACGTCCCGTTTCCCAAGTCTTCCTGGATTCGGAGCAATCTGACCTTCAAGAGGCAGCCACCCAATTGAAGACTTTCCTAAGGCCTCACTGAAGTCCATAGAGATATATTTCCTTTGATCCTTTTCCTCTCCACGTAGCTTTGATCAGAATTCCTTCTTAGATTCGTGAAAGCCTTTATTTCGGCTTCTGGCACATACTCATATTCACTTCAGATGGCTTTCTCCCTCTCCTCATACGCCTCATCTACCTCCTCTGATAGGAATTGGAATTCCTCACCGACTCTATCGACAAGTTTTGTTTGGATCAGCAAAACCGACATGGTAACTCCCCAACAAATTATTTTAGCCATTTTTGAAAAAAAATTGAAGACTTCCACATCTTTCTCATCAAATTTGAGCAATTTTTGTATATCTTTAAATATTTTCTCAACAGGCCTTTTGCTACCATGCGCCTGCTCATACTCACTCTCTTCCTCACAAAGTTTACGTTCATCCTTCACCTTCATTCTTTTAACCAGGCTTTTCTCTCTTGGTGCTAATATCCGAAGTTCAAACTTCGTCTCTGGCTTCCTGTCCTCTCCCTCTCTCTTTCTCTCCCTTCTGCCTCTTTTGCTTTTTTTCTTTCAGTCATAATTCAAACTGTTTCGTTTTTGCTGCCCTTTCCTTTTTTTGCCTCTCACTCTTCCTGCTTTATTTTAAAATGAAGTTCAACAATCTCTAAAAATTCTGAAGGTCTTTTCAGCAAGACTGCACAAAATAAAACAGACGAGAGAAAAGCTTAGCTGGGAGAACTGGCCACCCCCTTTTGTGGTCCTTTTTTTTAACAGGTGTTAGCTATAATCAAGTTGGCCCAAAAACCCATCAAAGCCAAACGTTTCACAATCGCTGCTTTTGCAACGGAGCAGATCCAGTTCCCGAATGTGGTCTGTGAGAAGCTTGATATGGGGGCACCTTTCCAGACAAGTCAGCAGGGACATTAATGGTGACCCTTCCTTCCCACATTCTGCAGGAAGAGCATGGAACTGTCTGGGCCTATATCTCCTATGCTCTAATTTGTCAAAAGAGATTAATAAAAATGCAACCTTACCTTACCAACCCTCCACATAGCATCTTCATTTATTGGATAGAGAGGAGAATGGGTGCCAGACACTAGACGTTTCGTGCTCCATATTTAGCTGTTGCCAGAATATATTAATTCACTTGCCGAGCAGTCAACGTGCTTCCGTTGCTCTTACGATTGGGCTCCAACGATTCACGAAGTAATAATTAAATATTCAGTCTTAGTTTCCCGGCTCTGCCTGGCTCGTGCTTTCTCGACTATCCGTGCTGAAACATTGCAAATTAATCTCTTCCCCTTTGTCAGTACTTAGCCCCTGACCTGATGCTCATATGCTCACACATGGGTGTTTAAAAGTTTGTTATCGTATCCGTTTCCAAGACTTCTCTGGCAGCACGTTCCTTGCACGCACCACGGTTTCTGTGACAAATATGCCCTTTAGTTCCCTTTTAAATATTTCCCCTCTCATCCTAATCTTACGCACACTAGTTTTGGACTCCACAACTCAGTGGAATGTCCTTGCCTACATATCCACTGTCTGCGTGAGTTTCCTCCCGTTGCTCTGCTTTCCTCCCACAATCCAAAGATGTGCAGGTTAGATCAATTGGCCATGGTAAATTTCCCAGAGTGTTCAGAGGTGTGAAGGTTGGGTACATAACTCACGGGTAATTATAGGATAATAAGGTAGGGAATGCGTTTGCGAGTGACATTCTTTGGAGGGTCGGTTGGGACTTCTTAGGCTGAAGGGTCTGTTTTCATTCTGTTGGGATTTCGTGACTCTTTGATTCTCTGTCCCGCATGATTACGTAAACCTCTATAGGGTCACACCTCAGCCCAGGCCTATTCAGCCTCTGTCTATTGCATAAGTTTTCCAATCCTTGTAAATAAAAAAAGTCACGGAACTCCTACATTCTCTGCTACTTCTCTCCTCCTCCAGCATCCATTTGCTACTTCTCTCCTCCCCCAGCACCCCCATACCACTGACTGAAACTGACAATTTCTCTGTCTAAACGTATCGCTATCTCCTCTGCAATTCTGGTGACAGAACATTCACGTCTTTCCTATAACTTAGAAATACCGCACAGATCCGATTCCGCAAGCTCTCCCATCTCCTGAGGAGTGGTGAGCTTCTGGTTAAACATCAACAACTTGTATCCCAATGGTTAAACATTTCGAATGATCTGCTTTTGTTTTCTTCGCTGTTTACCTCCGAAGCGGCGCCAGTCGCCATCTTGTCCAAGTCTCTTTTTCAAAGCTTTTTGCAATCCGTATCTTCATTGTGAGTCACCATTTTTTTTACTGCCTGTTTTGCAGCAAGCCATGAGTAAGGCACATGATATAGCGGCCTTTATTTCAGTAGGGCGGGAATTCAGCCGGAGCGATGACTCATTAACATTCCAAGAGATGTGAGTGAGACCACACCTGGAGTATTATCTGTACTCTCAAATACGAGATTGTCACCATAGTCACACGGCCTATCAAGACTGCTCCGCGACTTAATAAGATCACGGCCGATCTGATCATCCTCAGTTCTCCTTTCATGTCCATATTATCTATTCGCTTCCTGATTAAAACTTTCTCGATCACAGCCTTGAATGAACCCATCATCCACTCCCTCTGCGAATAAAATTTCCATTCGTTATCCTCTGAGAGAATAATTTCCTTCTCATGTCTGTGGGTATCTCCTTATGAGGAGATCAAGACTTCCCAGCATGGATTCTCTCCCACAAAGGAAGTGACATCCTCTCAGTTTCCCTCACAAGTTCCGAAACAATCTTGTGTATTTGAATAGAGTTACCTCTTCTCAACTCCAGTGAGTACAAGTTCAATCTATTCAAATGCTCGTTATGGAACAGTCCCCCGTCCTTTGAATGCACCTGGTGAGTCTTCTCATAGGAAGATTGGAAATAGACTCAAAGCCAGCGGTGAAATCAGGAATGAGATTCATCCCTCAGGCATTCATCGGCCTTCCCCGAATCTGGTCTACATGTAGAAAGAACAATTTTTGACGGAGCTTCTATTAAACTGATCAGGGCTCCGTCTGATTCTCAGACTGTGTGGACGGGGTTGAGCAGTTATCTAAATCGGACCTGATGTCTCAAGAAGTATTTCGCTAGAACATTGTGAAACATTGCTCATGTCACAGGAAGATTACGGAATGCTCTTCTGGAATGCATACGACAGGAGCAATGCGATAGCACTGGAGATAGCATACTGTTGGGTTACTGCGACAAACATGCTGCCTGTGTTGCCTATCAGGACAAACATGCTGCCTATCAGGAATAACTGATGAAGGGCTTTTGCCCGAAACGTCGATTTCGCTGCTCGTTGGATGCTGCCTGAACTGCTGTTCTCTTCCAGCACCACTAATCCAGCATTTGGTTTTCAGCATCTTAAGTCATTGTTTTTACCTTAAGGGACTAAATACCCTCCCCGTTCCAATAAAGAAATGATTTTGATCTTACTTCATTCAATCTTTTCTCAATCTAGTATCTGTGTTCAATGTCTGATGTAAACGCCTTGGAGACACGTTTATTCTTTGATTCCAGCTCCTGTCCATCTCAGTTATGAATCTCCATCTTGAAAGAACTCAAAGTGAAGAAGTCAGCACTGTGCCAATGGTTCATATACGAGACCATATAAAAAGCGGATCTGTGTTCTTGTCTTTCCATTACCCCTCAGAACTACAGTGCCGAGGTGGGAGATGCTGCTGTGCTGCTTGGAGTTTTTATGTTAATAGGTGCCGCCGTAGGTCGTTCTTTTATGTGTTAATGTTCACTGCAGAGGTTTATACACATCTCCATTGACAAACAGAGGAAAGAGGTTTGGAGAATTTGTCACTGTGCTCGTTAAGTATCTGCTGCCGTTCACGTGTGTGCTTCTTCCACCAGCCCATCGAACATATTTTAAAATAGGGCTTTGTTATAATTTGTTGGAAATATGAAATAAAAGGGTGTTGGATGATGAAGTGGGAACAGGGAATTCAGCTGGATGATCAGCCATGGTCATATTGAGTCATGAAGCAGTCTAGAAGTATCAGTTGGCCTCCACCTGCCCGAGGTTTCCTTGCTTTTAAATGTCTGGTGAAATCTCAGTTATAGTGAGAGATGATTGGCCTCTAACAAGAGTGAGCATATTGTTTCTAATTCCAGTCAGTGAAATGTCTGTCCTAGTTTTCCATTGACTGGCAATGTCACTGGGTTATGTTCATGAGTCAGAGGTAAATGTAGAGTGATAGGACTGGTGAATGGATCTGCCTGAGTTATTCCTCGGCGGGTCGATGTCGATCTTTGAGGCTAAAGGGCCTGTTTCTACTCAGTAGGGATTCTGTGATACTATGTTATGCCAGATGTCACTCTGAGACAAATGCGGAGTTTCCATCAAAGGCATTCCCTCTCGCCTCACCTCTCCAATGCAATTCCTTTCAACTTCTGGACAGGTCTAAAAGCAGATCTGAATTTGATTGCTCCATGTGAATACCACACCGAACACCAAAGATTGGTGTCGACATTGCATGGAACAATTGGCTTATGACATTGACTGTCTCTTTGCTGAGGAGGGTCGATGGCTGAGGGGAAAAATGGCAAATGATCAGATGAGCTTATTATTTTCATTTGCATTACTCTGAACAGAACTGACGCGATGTATTTCGCATATCGTTACGTCTCTGGTAGTGTCCATGACAGATAACACAGAGTGTCCTTGTCACACACATGCAAAGGCTTTGTGTTGAAGATGGGGGATACTCCAAGATCAAGTGGAAATAATTACACTCAATGTCTTCGGAAGCTTGTGGACATCATCTAATGTGAAGAGATTCGACTGAAAACAGTTATACTGGCACCAAAGGAGTCTAGACACTACTTCTGAATATCGTGCACAGTGCTTTATCGTAGGCTCCAGTTATGATGTGTCATCGTCAGGCATCACGTTTGAAGGTGGTGTATGTGGCAATGTCACAAATGTTCATTGTACATCAGTTGACAGTAAAACACCCATCAAAGTGAATGAGCTGCGAATATCTAATGAAACATATCGATTGTGCAATCACTTTTTGAACTCTCTAGCTAATGAATCTTTATTGCATCTTCTACACCTTGGTCCACATCTTCAGGAATAAGAACACATAACAAAGAAAACTACAACACAGAATCAGGCCGTTCGTCCCTCCAAGCCTGCGCTGAACCAGATCCTTTGGCAAAATCTGTCGCCTAATTTCGAAGGATCTGTATCCCTCAGCTCCCTTGCCATCATGCATCTGTCTAGATCCATCTTAAATATAGTGCTGTCGTGCCTGCTTCTACCATATTCGCTGGCAACAGTTTCCTGGCATCCACCACCCTCTGCATAAAGAAATTTCCACACGTATTGCTCTGAAATATTTCCTCTCTTACCTTGAACTCGTGACCCCTAATAATTGGGACCCCTACTCTGGGAAAGGACTTCTTGCAATCCACCCTGTCAGTCCCTCTCGTGATTGTGTAGACCACAATTACATACCCCCTCAACCTTCGTCTTTTTAATGAAAGTAATCGCAATGTCCTCGACTGCCCTTCATTGCTGGCTTCATCCATACCAGGCAATATCCTGGTGAAACGCCTCTCCATCCAACCATAATCTATTGGTAATGAGGCGATCAGAACTGGACAGAGTAATGCATATGTGGCCCCTTCAAAGTCGTACATAATATTACATGACCTGTCAATTCTTATAAAGAATACAGCGCCCAAATGAAGGAAAACATGTCGTATGCCTTCTTGGCCACTCCATCAAACTGTGTTGCCACCTTCAGAATACATTGGACCTGAGCACCCAGATCTCTCGATGCATCAATTTTCCCCAGGGCTTTTCCATTTAACGTATATTTCACTCTCGAACTGGATCTTCCAAAATGTATCATCTGGCAATTGTCTGGTTTGAACTCCATTTGCCATTTTTCCTCCCAAATCTCCAATGTGTCTAAGTTCTACAGCATTCTCTGACAAATATCTTCACTAACGGCTGCTCCACCAACCTTAATTTCATCTGCAAATTTACGAAGAAAATTACCTATACCTTCCTCAAGATCATTCCTGTAAATCTTTTAGACGTTAGAGCAGAATTTTGTTTACTGTTGTTTAAAAATCAGCGATTGGAAATTCCATCTGAGTACACATCTATTTGAAGCCTTCAGAAATCTGATTGTGTCACTGGTTGATTCCCGGTTTCTTTTAAAAAGGATTTACCACCCAATGTATCCTTTCATAGTTTAAGGGAGAATGCTTTGCCAGATTCAAAATTTATATGAACCTGCAGCTCACAACAGAGGGTGAGGTTTGATTTCAATCTCAGAGATTGTAACAGGAATGGATAAGGAGTTCGGATCAACACTTCCCAGCGTTCTAACATTGAGAAAATTCTTTTCCTTTGAGGTTAGTTATATTTATGAGAACTATAAATGGATGAATTTGGAATCGTGGATCTATTGATCTGTTCGGATTCTGGAAATGTTTTACTATCCCATTCTGGCTATTGTTTGGGTCGCAGGAAAGTGTCTCAATCAGGATTTGAATCTGGAATACAAGCTCTACTGCAAGAACACAATTGTCACTGACTATACTCTACTGCTGGGGTCAGTGTTCTTGCGAAATATTTGTGTAAAACTGTGAAATATAGTTACATAGATTTCCTTATTACTATTCTTCAAATGTACGGATTCACACTTTCTTTCAACAGGAATAGCAAAATAAACCAAATCTATCACTCAGTCCCTCAATTTACTTGGAATTTAAAATGTTCAATGACACTCAAGATTTCGAAAATCTTCCAAACCAGAGTTTTGAATAACTGGATTTGGGCACTACGTTTATACCATATCTCAAAGTTCCGATTTTTTATTCATACATTCCCTTTGGTAAGGCAATGATAAAGGGCGTGATAATCTAACTAATGACTATTAATTAATCATATTAATCGCAAAATCCCTTGATCATGATATCCACTCATGCTCAGACAGACAGCTGGAGTGGAGAGAAGAATTACAAAGAAAATGAAAGAATTGTAATTTGCAAGTTCGATTAATCAGGTTCAAATGATGGATTCCATGAGTTCTTAGTATTCTAAATTGTTCGTAAAAACAAAGCTGCATCTATAATTTATACGTCACGGGTGATTGCATACTTTTCACTACACTGCGCCAAGTGATTTCTTCTTACTTTTGTCAGAAGGTTCAACAGTTGTTGAAGTGGATAACAAACGAGACAGAGTAAAACATATCAGCCAGTCCCAACGATTCCAAGATCACTCAAGTCCTGCCAAAACCAGGCCGACGGTCTTTACTCCTTTTTATTTTAATCAATATTATCTGTGTTGGTCGGTAAGCATCTGACCTCCCTCGATTAGCAAAATCAACCAGCAACTAACTGACTGTGCAGAGGATAGCAAGCTTCGATGTTCAATCATCGATAGCATTCCCCATGTTGTTAATCGATTTACATGATCTTCCAGGTCATTTGTCAATGAAACAAATCCCTGTGCGTTCTATTTGTTTTTGACAGAGGTACCTCTTCAAAGTTCACATCTCAACTCACACTCAGATCCGTCAGAAACATCGATAATTCGCGAGGGTCTCTCAAAAGTTCGCTGCTCTTTCTCCACTGCAAAGTGCAAATTATTTGATGTTCGATTTGAAGGTATGTGTCAGTGTGCCACTCCAATCCTTTTTCAAATCATTGGAAAACCGAGTACGGTCTCTTCACACACCAGCATGCACCCTGCTCAATACCAACTGAACATCATCCTGAACAGGAACTGTAAACAATCACATTATTGGCACAAGTCAAGACTACAATTTGAACCAACTTTCTCTCCAGACATTTCCATCATTTGTCTCCATTTCCAATCCTCCTAAACTCATTGCAACGTTAAAACTCATTGTTAACTTTGTTAAATCCACATTCTGCTTATCCAAACGTTTCCCAGGGAAAGTCCAAAGCTCGACGCTTCCATCAATTCCACGTTTGTCAGTCACTCATTAACACATATCAAGTCCTGTCGCCATATGACTCCTGTGTTCACGACGGTCATGAGGTGGCATCCAGGTGAGGTCTCGAATTTAAAATTCTCATCACTGCGTTCGACTCCCTCAATGATTATAAAATCCGCTCAACACCAGGGTCCTGATCTTTTCACAAATTGCTGTTAATTTCCCATTTTCAAATCGATATCCTTTTCTTCCATCTCCCTTCTGACACTCTCTCAGTGTCGCAACGTCTGTTTTCATTGTGCCATTTTTTTTTCTGATTCTCTCACAGGCACGCTTTTCCTATTGTTCACAGACTCACTTCATACGGCGGTACTGATATCTGCCATTCATCTCATCAAGTACCTGACGGATATATTGAAATTTTCATCCCTCCATTTCCATTCCCGCTTTATTGGACACCAAAATAATCTATGGTTTCTTCCTTTCCATTTCAAGGATTGAATATTGGAAGAGATTGTCTCATATTCAATTTCTGCGAGGAAACTTCAGATCACGACAGCTCTCTCCATGATAACATGTTGAATTTTTCACTGCTGCATCTTCGTTTGTTATTTGTTATTTCTCCCTGCACCCAAACTTTAAGAAAACATCATCATTATCAGTCTCATCATTCGACAGGGAAATGTCTCCACAGGATACTCAACAACAAGAGGATATTTCCTCATAGAATTGGTTGCGTAGTTTGGTTTTGTACTAGTGCAAATATAGAAGAATGGGTGTTAACTTTAATGCAGTTTCCAAGATTATTCGTTGAAATGAGAGGCAACATGTGGAGAATTTGTGGGACAGGGTAGTACCGTCGGGAATAGTCTTAGTGGAAGGCGTTATACATTTCAAGCAGAGATAAGGAGAAATAGTTTCTCTCATAAGTTCGTGATTCTGTAGAATTCTTCACTGCAGAGGGCTGCTGCGATTGAGTCATCAAGTGTATTCAAAGCTGGGATAGACAGACTTTTAAACAGGAAACGAATTAAGGGTTTTTGGAATAGGGCAAGAAAGTGATTTTGTGGATGATTCGATCAAATACAATCTCACTGAATGGTGGAACAGTCTTGACAGAACGAGGGAAAGTGAAGGAAAACAACAGATTTTGGACACAATGCAGCCTTCATCCAGATCCTGTTCTCATCAACACGAGCTGAGGTATTAGAATCTGAATAGTCACTATCATGACTTTCCTCCACTGATTTTCCTTATGTTCCTATTAACTCCTGGTTGCTCCAGGAATTGCCGTGTATTAACCTGCTATGCAATCTAATCAGGCTTCTCGTTGAAAGGATATGCGGATTTTCTCGAAAATGTTTTTCCTTGCACTCATCAGGCCATTTCGCACGAACATGAACTGAAGTGGGAAAATCACGTTTATTCCGCATGACAGGCGATCAGGGATTAGTTCGTTCATTGTCACTGATTAGTCTGGGTGCGCCTGTCGAAAATAAAACTATTGATGTGGATTGACACTAAAGTATCAAGTTTGGTTACGTTTAAACTAAGAGCTGTGATCCTCATTTGTAAGTACATGCCTGTGTGGAATGCAACCAAGGATGCAGATTGAGATTTATATATCGGGCTTAATGCATTTAAACTGGACAATGTGAATCTGAGAGGTCAGGGTCTTCCAGTTGACAATACTTCCATTGATCCAGATCGTCAGTTAGCTGCCAGGGTTTTGATGAACTTTAAATTAATCTGTGAGAATCTGATCTGGAGGGGTGCCCCCTTCGGAAATGCACCCACTGAAGTTATTTGAGAATCACCTGCAAGGATTCGTGAAATTTAAACTATGCAATAGAAAGCTGGTTTATCTGAGAAATAGACCATCAATTAGCGTTCGCTTAGTTTGTTGATCAGGAGACAGAAACTGGGATATTTTCCCATGAATTCTCCCAGAGGCGCTGTGGTGAGTTAAGCCGTTCGTTTATCACGTTTAACTTCTGTACATATATTTCCTTTTTGAATCCCGAACTGTTTTCGGTGCTATTTCCCATTTAAGAGCCTGCTGCTCAGAGTCAGCATCGTTATTTCACTAAACCTTCTATTCAACAGCACCCCTTTCTCTCAATTTTCATAAAAAATAGACATCACGGAACGTTGTGATTAACATAGAAATTTCAGAACAAAATTCAGCAGAGTATGTGGAAATATAATTTACCTCTCCTAAACTCCATCCTGATCTCTCTGTCTTTTTACAGAGTGAGTGCACTGTGAAACCAATGTGTTAGAAGTTCCAGAGCTGACGAATATCTACATAAGTGTATGGCAAATATTTGTAGGTACGCACTGAGTGTTTAAAGTATGGTTTTTATTCTAAACTGACCTCAGAGGCTCATGTGATCCGAGACTGCCGAAACAGGCCGTTCAGCCTATCATGTGTACGCCAAACCTCTGCAGAGCCTCATACCGTGCAAAAGGTGCAAGTTAGTAGCAGTGGGATTTGAACCCACGTCTCTGGAGAGACTGGAACTTAAATCCAGCGCCTTAGACCGCTCGGCCATGCTACTACGACTGCATGCTAGCAGCATCTTTGGTTTTGTGAACGGTGACTTCACCGAGCTGCTTGAGGTACATTGTCTCGAACTTCATGTATAAAAGCACGTATATTCTTCAGAAGGCTCGCTGGTTTTGTGGTATGGAAGCTGCAACTGTCAAGACATTATTCTGAACAATAATGGATTATCTACATTACATTCTGATACCATGTGGCCCATCTGATCAAGATCACGTTGCAATCTGACGTAACTTTCTTCGCTATGCAATACACTGCTACTTTCGGTGTCATTTGCAAACTTAGTAACTGTATCTCCTGTGTTCATATCGAAATCATTTACCTCAATGACAAAACATGTTGGACCCAGCATCGAGTCGTGTGGCACACCACTGATCACAGGCCTCCAGTCCGAAAAACAACTCTTTACCATCACGCTCTTTCTTTACCTTCCCAGCCAGTCCTGTACTGAATGGTTAGTTCTCCCTGCATACCATGAGATTTAACTTTGCTAACCAGTGTCCTGTGGGAAATCTTGTCGAATGCCTTATTTAAGTCCATAGAGATCACGTCCACCGCTCTGCCCTCATCGATCCTCATCATTACTTCTTCAAAAACCTCAATCATATTTGTGAGACAAGAATTCCCAAGGACAAAGCAATGTCGATTACCCCAAATGAGTCCTTACTTTTCCAATATGTGTAACTGATGTCCCTCAGGTTTCCCTCCAACAATTTGCCCACCAGCGACGTCAGGCTATCCAGTTTTTAGTTCTCTGGCTTGTCCTTGCCACCTTTCAAAAATGGCGCCATGTTAGCAAACGGCTAGTCTTCTGGCACCTCACCTGAGAGTATCGATAACATAAATATCTCTGCAAGGGGCACAGTAATCACTTCCGTAGCTTCCCACAAAGCTGTGATGTACACCTAATTAGGTCCTGGGGATTTGCCCAACTTAGTGCGTTTCAAAATATCCAATAGTTCATCCTCTATAATATGGACATTTTTCATGATGTCGCCATCTATTAGACCACATTCTACGTCGTCCATATCCTTCTCAACAATAAAAACGGAAGCAAATAGTCGTTTAGTATCTTTCCCATATTCTTCAGCTCCACACCAAGGCTGCTTTGCTGATTTTTGTGGGGCCCAGTTCGCTCCATCGTTACCCTTTCGTCCTTAATGTTTTTATAAAAGACTTCTGGATTCTTCTAAACTATATTGCCAAAGCTATCTCATGTCCCCTTTTTTGCCATTCTGATTTCCCTCTCAAGTATACTCCCTCTGCCGTTGTACTCGTCCAGGGATTCACTCGATCGCTCCTGTCTGTACGTGATGTCTGCATACTTCTTTTTCTTCACTTAATCCTCAATATCTATAGTCATCCAGCATTCCCGACACCTACCGGCCTTTTCTTTCAATCGAACATGAATATACTGTCTTTGGACTCCCGTTTTTTCATTTCTGAAGACTTCCCATTTTCCAGCCATCCCGGTACCTGCGACCCAATCAGCTTTTTAATTTCTTGCTTAATGCCGACAAAATTAGCCTTCCTCCAAATTACAATTTCAACTGTTTGATCTGTTTGATCCGTTTGATCCTTTTCTATTACTGTTTTAAAACTAACAGAACTATGTTCGCTGACCCCAAAGTGCTCCCCTACTGACAACTCAGTCACCTGCCCTGTCTCATTTCCCATGAGGAGATCAAGTTCTGCACTTTCTCTGTTAGGTGCATTCACATACTTCCTCAGAACATTTTCTTAGATTAGATTACTTACAGTGTGGAAACTGGCACTTTGGCCCAACAAGTCCACACCGACCCACCGAAGCGCAACCCACCCAGACCCATTCCTCTATATTTACCCCTTCACGTAATACGACGGGAAATTTGGCATGGCCAATTCACATAACCTGCACATTTTTGGACTGTGGGAGGAAAACGGATCACCTGGAGGAACTCCACGCAGACACGGTGAGAATGTGCCAACTCCACACAGTCATTCGCCTGTCTCTATCTAAACTCTGAATACTACGGCAGTTCCAGTCTATGTTTGGACAGTTCAAATTCCCTACCATAACCACCCTATTAATCTGGCAGATAACTGAAATCTCGTTACAAATTTGTTTCACGTTTTCCTACTGATTAGTATGCGGCCTATAATACAATCCCAACAAGGTGATAATTCTTTTTTTATTTCTCAATTCCATGCAAATGATTTCGCTGGGTGTCTTTCTGGGAACATCCCCCTAAGTACAGCAATAATAAAAGCCTTATGAAAAACGCAACTCCCCCTCCTCTCTTACCTCCCTTTCTATCCTACTATTGCATTTGTATCCTACAACATTAAGCTGCCATTCATGTACATCCCTGAACCATGTTTCGGTAATTGCTGTGATATCTCAGTCCAAGTTCGTACCCATGCCCAAAGTTAATCTGACTTCCCTGTCAGTTCTCTTGCATTGAAATAAATGCTGTTTAATTGATCAGTACTACCTTGTTCTCCGCTTTGTTCATGCCTGCCTTCACTGATTGACTTGCTGCTTGTCTCCATTACACCAGTCTCAGATTGTTATCATTTCTCAATCTCCCGCTGGTTCCCACCCCGCCACTTACTCGTTTGAATCCTCCCGAGCCATTTTAGAAAATCTTCCTGCAAGTATATTAGACCCCTCCCAATTCAGACGCAAACTATTCTTCTTGTACACGTGGCATTTACCCCAGAAGAGATTCCAATAGTCCAAAAATATGAACCCTTCTTCCATAAACCAGCTTCTTATGCTCGCTTCATCTGCTCTATCCTACAATTCCGACCCTCACTAGCTCGTCCCACAAGGAGAATTCCAGATATTACTCCCGGAGAGGACCTCATTTTGAAATTCCTGCCTAACTCTCTAAATTCTACCTTCAGAATATCATTCTTTTCCCTTCCTATGTCGTTGTAATTAATGTGTGCAATGACCTTCTGCTGTTCCCTCCTGTCTTTGAGAGCATTTTGCACCCGGTCTGTAAAATCCTTGATCCTGGCAGCAGGAAGGCAACACACTATTCTGATTTTTCGCAGTTGGCTGCAGATATGTCTGCCTGTGCTTCTGACTAGAATGTCCCCTAACACGATCGATCAGTTGGAACCCTACGTAGCCCTCATGACATTATCGCCTGCCTTGCTACCAGAAACCTGTTTTTTCGTGTTAAATTCCCCTGAAAGTTCATCACCCCCTATATTTTCCAAAACAGCATAATTGTTTGAAATAGGATTAGCCACAGGAGAGTACCTGCCTATCCTTCCTAACTTACTTGGGGTTAACTCACCTAATTTTTTCTCCCATCCGATAACTGCCATCCATCACACCCCCAGCTCTTGGAAATTCCTCATCGCCTGTAACTTTTGCTCCACACAATGCAATCTGTCTGACCGGATTCGCAGTAATTGATATTTATTGCAGCTATAATCCTCAGAAAAGGGTAAACACTTCCAAAGCTCCCACATCTGACAAGAATAGGATATCACACTACCCAAGGCCATTTTGCTACTTCCAGTCTACGCACAAAACATAGCACTGTCTTGTTGTCTCACACCAGACCAACTTAATCCTTTTGCCTTATATTTTTCAAATTTAATCAACAGACACATCCAATAAAAAACAGACACATCCAATATAATCAAGAAAAACCCACTCTACTCACTGTTATATATTTACAGCAAGGCTATACTTGAAATAATAGACTTATCTATTTCTATGCTGTGACCTTTCCCAAACAAGGTGCTCCAAGATCAGTTGCCAATGTCGCTGTTTGTTAAGTTTTCCTCGACACTCTCCAATACATGAACTCAGACAGCAAAGGCAGTAATGCGCAGATTCACTGTTATATCAGTGAGCAATGTCGGTTTCTTTCGTCTCTCCCTTACACACCATATGTTCGCTGCCTTTCTGCTTTTCAAAGTGCCATTATTTGACCTTGTTTTTCTCCATAGTTCCCAAACAATTGCAACAGCATATAAACAGTATTTGCTGCTCCTGGAAGTCACGAAAATCACCTCCAGCACCGAAAATACATCAAAATAGGAGCAGCTGTTACATTTAGATTTTCCCCGACCTCCATCTTGGCTTATCCAGAATCCTCACATGCTGTAAGTGGAAGTTAAAATAAAGTTCCTTCTTTCGATTAATCTGATTTATTCCCACAATAAATACTTTCGATTAGGAATTACCTTTTTCTTAATAGATAAAACAATTATTCGTATTTCACTGAAAGAGTGAAATTCACGTAATTTACAACTTGACCAAACTATTAAAAGAAACTTATTTAGATTTCACAAGCAACATGTCATTGTGGACTTTGCAATTTCTCTTTGTCATGTTCCCTTAATTCTTTGGATGTAAGAATTTGTTCGAAATCTCTTCATCTGAATGTAAATTTCAATTGCCAATGTTTCCAGAATCGTGGCTTCTTCTGTTACCTTCCTGCGCCAATGTTCTTTATTGTTTGCAGAATTTGTATTTCGACCATTCATTACTTTATCTTTTCTAACAATACATTTATCCTGTTTTTTCACTGATGAACTTATCCTTTATGAATGCAACTAACCTTTTCACACTAATTTCTTGTTTGCATTTCTATTTCTATATTACCTTTATAATTCAGAATACTCTAGCAACATACTTTTCCTCCTACTTTTTTTTACTATATATCAAACATGGGGCAGTCGCTAAACTTGGCCTTACAAAAATTTCCCTTATTAGAATGCTTAAGTAATGAGAACTGTCTATTTACAGAGAGCTGAATAACTTGCCAAATGTTTCCTTCGGCGATTATTCTCATTCAGTATATCCAGCTGATGAGAACAAGCTTAATTGTGACCGTCTGCTGTACGTAACTGTCCGACCATTTCAGCCGTGAGCGTTAGCTGCAAAAGCCCAAGCGGCCATCTTGTGCATATCAGTCCTGGTTCACCACGACAACTCCCATCCACAGCCCCATTGCACAATTGGTGGTGTGCAGAATATCCTGGCAGAAGGGTGCTACTATTTATTGAAAGGAACCTTTTGCACACCAATTACATGGGAAAGGGATAGATAACAATGAACGATAATGATAGGAAGTTATCTTTAAAACAACGCACTTTTCTGATGTGGAAGCCAATAACCACTCTCTGCCGATCGCTGAATGCAATTTCTGGAATAGGTCTGCTAACAAGATCACGGCTGTTCCATCATAGGTGGGGACTGTTTTCAAGGAGATTCAATTTAACACTTTTAAAGACAGTGAGTTTCTCGCTGTGTCCAAACGTGTAAGTGATGAACAATAAATCGACAACCATCCACTCCCTCCTCTGCAGATGCTGAGTAGCAACAGCGTGTACCATCGACCAAGGATGTGAGATTTTAGACAGAAGGAAATGTAGGAGAAATTGGATTCTCCTCGGAACAGAGAAGAGGTGAATTGTTCAGTTGTTCGAAATTATCAACAACTTTGGCAGGGTAAAGAAGAATACTTTGTTTCCAATTGGTAGGTCAATAAGTGGAATTATAATTGAAAGGTTATCTGCTAGACATCGAGGAATGGAATGAGGAGAAAGCTGTTTAGTCAGAGAGATGTTAGTATTTGCAATGTGCTTTTTATCAAATGCTTCAACTGTACCGATCCAAATTCCGAAAATATGGATATAATTCCTCAGGTCACACTGCTACTGTACTCCCCTCATGTTGTACTATTGAAAGGATTACTCAGATAGTTAGTATGAATTCGAGTGCACGACACGGTACAGTGGTCGAAGTGGATTCCAAAGGAGATTTCAAAAGAAGCTGACAATACATTTCAAAATCCTGAGTGGAGAGTGCTACAGAGAGAGGGCTGGGGGATAGTGAGAGATGTTGTCCCTTTTGCAAGTCTATGCATTCACGATGGCTGGAAGGGCTTCCTTGTGCACTGTGAAATTCGCAAATACTCCAAATTTGGCAAGAGACTGGATCCATTGTGATTCGTGAAACCTTAGAGAGACCCATGGAATCATCAAATCACAGACTGCTGAAGAGGCCTTTCAGCCTGTCCGGTCTCTGTTGCCAACGATGTCCAAAACCTTTATGAGTCCACTTTCCCACATCACGCTTACAGCGTGTAAGTGCTTTTTAGTGGTTAGAGTGTTTCCTCCTCAGCTACCCTCCCAGACACAGCATGCCAGACCCGACTCTCTGAGTGAAAACGTGTTCCCTCAACCCCCGTCTGTCAGGTTGCTCTTCCCAGAAAATCATACACTCCTTGCCTTTGACCTTCGATTAAGTGGGGCTCTTGCATCGTAACCCCTCTGATGTGACGTTCATAATCATAGACACCACAAACAGGACCTACCTGCGACCTTCCCTTCTCCAAAGAAAGCAACGTGAGCTTAACCAGTCTCTCTTCACAGAGAAACTGCTCCATCCCTTTTCTGTCTGTGTATTGGTGTATGTGTGTGTGTGTGTGTGTGTGTGTGTGTGTGTCTGTGTGTCAGTCCCTCTTCTTGACATAGAGCACATTTTGAAAGAACGAATTAAAACGTGATTCATCAAAAAATTTCTCTCTACCTGTCTGAGTATTAAATGATGATAAAATTTGATAGCGAAAACGAAATGAGTTTATCAAAGCAATCGGTCTCTTCCCTGACAATATTCCAACACACGTTGAACGTCTGTTTGTTTGTCGGTGCATGCGTGTCTGTGAGCATATATTTGTGTTTGTTTCTGTTTATGTATGTGTGTGTACAACCGTATTTGTCTGTCTGTGGTTATGTGCGTGTCTCTGTGTCTTCATCTGTGTCTCTGTTTGTGTCTGCGTGTGCGTCTGTGCGTCTGTGTGTGTGTGTGTGTGTGTGTGTGTGTGTGTCGTGTGTGTGTGTGTGTCTACCTGCATGCAATGGGGTACAATTTGAATGAATGAATTGAAACGCGATGAATCTCTGTATCTTTTCTCTCGTGGTGCAAGTGCAATAATGCCATCCTCCGCTGACATCCCAACGTTAAGTGCAAAAGCAATAGTGTTTTTTTAAGAGAAAATATCAATTGCTATTAATCTTCCAGATTGCACATATGTTTCGTGCTTCAAAGAAAGTGTTTCGAGACTCGTACTAACTTAGTGTTTTCCCTGGTGATGTTATTGCTGCGATCAATGCAGAAGGAGAAGAACGTGGACAATAGAAGTAAATCAATCGCTTTACTGTTTGCTAACGTGGCGAATTTTGGCTGAATACAGACAATGCTGATGGTTTATCCGATGCATTCATTTCTTTAATTACAGTCGCATGTAGATGCCACGCCATGCACATGAAATAGCCTTCATGCTGCAGCTGCTGAGTTCCTGTGAAAATCACTTGTCCTTATGAAATGACCTAGACTAATTTAGACTGCTTTTAAAGAAAGTGCTGAACTGGGCATTGATCGAATTGTTAAATTATTTGCTGTCTCTGAAATCTGTAAATTCACATTTGTTTTACGTTTATTTTACCAAATGAAGCATCTCACACCTAAATCACCAGTACAGATTCCATCGCTCTGTACCTGATTCTGGATCAAGTGTTCCGTTGAATCTGTACATCAACATATGCTATTCGATGTCTGCATGTCTCCCAAATGTTCCTCTTCATTGTGCTTGTATGTGCCAGTGGTGGTTCATTTTTGAGTCTGGTGCTTTGCCGAAGAAACATGTCATGCTCACACGAATTGTCCTTTAGAAGCCAGTGATGAGCTCTGGCACTGACTCACTGTGGTCCATGCTGGTGTCAGCACCTGCAGCAGTGCTCTCAGGAAGCAATGTCCAGAGTTTTTCCCTCATCATTGCGAAGGAAATGTGATGTTTTCCTCAGTCTTGAAGTGTTGTGGCATGGAAATGACGATCAAGTTATCATTTTTTATGCTGTCTCTTTTATCCTTTTATTACTGATCCCTTGCTACATAAAGTGCTGCCAAAGAGATTTTTAAGAGCATCAGCAATGTATATTCGACATATTGCACACCACTGCCTCTGTGTGGAGATAGTAGCGAGTCAATGCTTAAGTGGTTGATGCGTTATTGATCAAATGGCTTCCTGTCTCAGACGCAGAGTCAATTGTTGATGACATGGAATTCCCAGCCTCTGATGTGCTGATGTAATACCAGGATGTATGCTGTTATTCAAGTGCAGCTAGAAATGAATGGTCTAACACAATCTGTTAATTGTGTGTGATTCAGCGATGGCAACGTCATTGAAAGTTAAGGTTGGTGTGGCGGTTATAGGTTTGATTTAATTTTGTTGGAATTAGGATTTTGCTGATGACACTGAAGACCTTTGCCAAGTTTCTGCACAAGCCTGACTGATCTCTATCTTCATGAATTCGGAACTAGAGTTGTTCCACACAAAGGTATCTGATCAAAGCTTTTTATAGCACTTACAGTTGTGATTAAAGAGAGAAAATGAAACACCGAAAGGATGATGGACGTTCCATGAAAACCTCTTGTGTCAGTGGTTGAAGAGTCCAGCACCTACAAGTATATGCAAGTCTTAAACATTTACACTCCTTTTCAGTAGTGTGATCCATTTGTTGTAGGATCGCTTTTCTGTGTCTATCGCATCCAGAAGGCGTAAAATGTTTCTGAGGTGTTGTGTTGAAATTAGAAATAAGTGCTTCATGTTTTGATAATCAAACACCCTTGGGTTTCTGTTGGCTTTCATCTGTCAATCACATGATCTGCCTACGTGGAAGTAAATGGCCATGTTTCAAATTTTAAAAGAGTTGAAAATTTGAATACCATAGCCGCCGATGGCACCAATTAACATGACAGCTCGAGACATTTGGAAGAATGATGAAAGACCACATGACTCGAAGTGACCAAATAACGTTTCATGTAGAATATCGGAAGTTTATAGCTTTTACCCATGGAAATAAGAAACTCTGTGTGACGAGCTCTGCCTCCAATGGGAGAAACGTTTGTTTGGAGGGAAGTGATGTCTACATCATGTGAATCGTTTTCTCAGTTTTTGTGTCTGTTTCTGCGTCTGCGTCTCAATCTACGACGCCCATTAACAACTGTGTCTCTCTGTTCCTCTTGGTCCCCCGATTCCTCATGTATTTCCTCTTGATATATCTCGCGTTTTGTTTCATAACGTGTTGTCTCATTGTCCTTTCTCCTGCCTCCGCACAGGCTACGTATCAATATTTGTTTCTGTCTCTCTGCATGACCACATGCATACCTTTGTTTTTGAGAGTGTCTCTCCTTTTGTTCAGTTCTATCTCCAGTTCTATCACTGGCTTTGAATGAAGGAATTAGAAGGTGATGAATCAAAGTTTCAGAGTCTCTTTCTGTATGTCCCTCATGTCTTTAAGGTGACATCATGCCACCCTCTGGTCTCATTACGTCACGATGCAAACACAAACGTCGTTTTGTTTGGGGATAGTATCAAAGTCTCTGCATATCCCAGGTCACCTCTATAGATTAACATTTGTTTATGTTACGTGCACTGGTTTGGCCCGTATATATTATTCATCCCTAATTTCCAGATGATAGTTAAGAATCCATTACATAGCTGTGGGTGTGGAGTCACACATCGACGCAGCCAGGTAAGGGTGACAGTTTCCTTCCCGAAAAGGCGATAGTGAATTCAAGTTTTGTTTTCTGACAATCGAAACACATTCATCTAATGATCATCATTTAACTGCAGCTAAAAGAGCAGGTGAGAGACTGGGAAGTCTGCAGTGATTAACTCACCTTCTCATTGCAATAAACTGTCCATTATCAATAAGTTGCAAGCAAGGATTATGATGGAATAATCTCCACTTGCCTGCATTGGTACAAAACTAACAAATTTCAATAAGCTTATTACAGTTCACGATTAAATACAGCCCTGATCTCCATAGTCCTCTTTCAGACGACACTGAGAGGACTGTGTGTAGTTCTGGTCTACTTCGCCCTCAGTTACACTTCACTGAATGTAGTTTTCAATGATGTTTTATTCGTTCCAAACTCATGTTGCCACCTACACACACCACAGGCTAATTTTGGTTCATGTTTTTAGCCCGGAACACAGACTGGACCCACCTTTCTTCCTGTCTGACAACCTTAGACAAGGGGATTTTACAGGAATGGATCATCCAGGCCAAGATTCAACGTCACCGACTTCCCTCACACCTTGTGCCAACATGAAAACCAAGAGCATGAGATGCAGGGGAGCACTGTGATCTGAGTGACCCTCAGTGCCCCACCCACACCACTCCAACTTGCAACTCTTTCCTCATGTATCACTCTATATCTTTGCATTCCGATTATCCCTCCTGTGTTTTAATACCGTCTACTGATACTGTACTGCCAGTGGGGATAGCACGCAGATGATAGATGAGGTAATGATATTGGCTGGAATGTGAGAATTCGTGAGCATGTCTCCATCGGATCGACTAGATGTCCATGTGGTTATTCTTTTTTTCTAGCATGCCAACATTCCTGGGCTACACAGCAACATTCTGATCTAAGCGAGCAATGAGTGTTGGCAAGAGGCGGTGAACAATTCAATGAGGTTTATTCCCAAATTTCAGAAAGTAGGGGTTCATTGTATCGGTCAATGGAGCGGGGCGTGAATTTGAGAACAGAAGGTGAGCCTCACTCTCGATGACTCAGACCTGTCTGTCACTGGGATGCGTCCCTTTTTTACTGCACATTCAGCATGCAGCACTTGAGAAAACCCATAACCAAGCTGTCCAATGTGCGTCAGAATCACACAGTGAGTAGGACTTCGAGCTTGTTCTTAACAAGTGATGACAGGGTCACAACGGCAAGCAGATCTCCGAGGCTGACCTCTCGAATCCACTCGATAGGTTCATAGCTGATTCAAAATTCCTTGCATCCACTTTCTTGTCATTTCCTTCTAAATCTTGATTCCCTGACTGATCGTGAATCTATACACGCAAGAACTCTGTACTCACTGCTCTCCGTGGTGAGGTGTTCCAAAAACTCAGCACCCTCTAATAGAAAGTGTTCCGCCTCATCACAGTCTTTTTTTGTTGATCCTTTGTTCGAAGTCTATGTTGCTTTGTCCTCGAGTCTCCATGGATAGAAATCTCCGCTCAGTATTTGTCCTGACAAGACATTAAAAATACAATATATTTCAATGAGATCACCTCTCATAATTTTAAATTCCAGTAAATATATTGGTAGCGTGTTAAATGTTAGTTCACGATTCAATCACTTCACACCAGGTGTAGTCCCAATATATACATCTGAAATACTTTTAGGGAAAGGTACTTCTCCTGAACAAGATGACCTCTGACTACTGAACGGGTACAGGCAGCATATTCGGCAGTTCTCGGCTGGTCAGCGAAAAGAGAGCAAAGACGAAGAGTAGTATTGTTATTATACTTCACTCATCATCATCACAGTGTGAATGAATCGGCGGAAGATTGGCTGTTCGTTGTGTGAAACGCAAGAGAGTGAAGTCACGACACAAATAAGATTGAAAATCATAGCAGCGCGCATTTGACATGCTGAAGGGACATTCCCGTATCTGGGAAAGGTTCTGCAGATATATTTCAGAAATATTGACTAACAGATTATGGACCATGTGCTCACCTCCCCATCATGACTGATGGGCTGAAGGAGCACCAGGTCGAAGAGGAGCAAAAAAGTGCTTTCGTCATTCTGCTCAGAGTCCTCAAAGGCATGCTGAGATTATTGGAGCAGGAAGGCTTTTCTGGAGGTAATGAACACTGACGAACTTTAAGGATTATGTCTTTATAAAGACAGTTCACTCACTGAGACCAAACCTAACTGGAATAATAGATGAAATGTTTCCGCCAGGCAAGTTATTTATCACTGTTTAAGAGACTCCGAAATGTACGATGGTTGATAAGCTAAAAACGTTGTGGTTGAACAAATTATTGTTCCGATTTATGGAGACCACATGGACCAAAATTCTTCTGATGCCTCTTTGAACAAATAACACTATTTGCTGAAACAATAAGGGCAGTGAAGACCAGCACTTTGAAAAAGAAGGGCAGAAAGAATGCCGACAGGTTCCACTTCAGAGGTAAACATTGAAGAATGCAGCAACAGCTCCTAAGAAATGTTTAACCAATGGGAGAACAACAACGGTTGTTTCGACCTCAGAGTCACATCACCTCTGGTTATTGGAGAACTTCACAAGATAGTATATCTGCGTGATATTAATGTCTTGACACAAGGAGGCGAGCGTTCTCTCACCAGAATTGCTATAGAAATGAAAATACAAGGAATCACAGGTTGTGCGAGGAATATAAACAGTTAACATGGAGTGTTTGGATCAGGGCCAGACCACCACATAATATTGTAGAATGGTAGCCCACACTCTAATATTTCAAATTACATGAGTTTGAGAGGAGAACTGTCCAAGGTTAACAAGGTAAACGGACTGAAATGTATGTTTACAAATGCACAGTGGGTTCAATTTGAAGGAACTCAACAAAAGGAAACTCCTTTGAAATAGACAAAACATTAGCAATAAAAACTCACCTGTCCCTCAGCCAAACCAATTTGGATCATGTTACATTATGAAGCTTAGAAGATAGACAAAAAGTGCTAACAATTCTGAAACAAGAGAGTATTTCGGAAGAAAATGTTAAAGCGATTTCAAAGGATTTCCCAGCAGGAGGAGGGCAGTGGGAAGAGGAATCATTATCAGTGTTTAATATCACAATAGGACAAGTGAGGGTTGAAGATGCTGAAGGTGTTGAGAGCGTTACACAGAGTGGCCAGGGCCTGAACGGTGTTACAAAGACAGTGCGAGTTTCTGCAGCTGGAGGTGTTTACAAAGACAGGCAGGGAAGTATGTACTTTTTTTTGTTCATTCATGGGATGTGGAATCTCGAATTGGAACAGCATTGACTGCTAATCATCCAGACGGCAGCTCACAGTCAGCCACAATGTTGTGCGTCTAGAGTCAAAAATTGGCCAGACCAGGTAAGAGTGTCAGATGTCCTTCCCTAAAGGGCGTAAGTGAACCAAATGAGTCCTTCCCAATCATCAACAATGCCTTTATGCTGGCCTCACCAATATCGTGTACGGCCACAATATGACATCACGACTGCTATTCTCCATGCTCTGACAAATGAAGGTAAGAGTCCCAAATGGTTGCTTCAGCAGCATGTACACGTGTGAAGCAACATTCGAAGAATTGTGTACCTGTATCCCTCTGTCTCTGATTGTCAACACTCCCCAGGGCGCGTACACTAAATGTACAAGCTCCACCGTCGTTTGTTTTACCAAAATGGAACACTTCGCACTTATCTGAGTAAACTCCATTTGCTAATCTTCAGCCCACTTTTACCTATCAATCTACTATTCACGCTACTGTTTAGCCTGACATATCACAGAAAACTTTCTTCGCTGTACACTATATTGTCAATTTCAATGTCACCATCAAAAGCAAATTACCAGGAACCAATACTTCCATCCAAATCATTTATCCAAATTATAAATAAGAATGCATCGACGACAGCGCTGGTCACTTGCCTCCAGTCAGAAATTCAAAAATGTGTCCACTCACTCTCTGTCTCCTTCCAACCAGCCAAATTTATACCCCATTTACTATCTCCTCCTGGATGCCACATAATTTTATATTGGTCTGAACTTATTACACAGTCTAACATATGCAAAGTGGAACACAGAACGTAGAACAGTGCTGAACAAGACACTTTGGCCTTTCATGACATGCTGATCTGTTATCATAGTCTAAGATCAAACTAACAGACATACTCTTCATGTTACGATCACCCATGTCCCAATCCAAGAGTTTATTAAATATCCCTAATGCATCTTAAACTACTCACACCACTGGTAATGCATTCCACCCATCTTCCACTCTGTGTGAAGAACCAAACTCTGAAATCCCCCCTTAACTTTCAACCTATTACATTAAAGGTATGTCCTCTCATGATAGCCATTTCTGCTATGGGGAAACAGTCGCTGAATATTCACTCTATATCTGTTCCTCTCATCATCTTGTTCCCCTCTTCCAAATGGCCGCTCACCCTTCTTCGCTCCAATGAGAATAGACTTCGCTCCCTCAACTGGGCTCCAGACAAAATGCCGCCAGTCTCGGCAGAATCCTGGTAAATCTCCACTGTACACACTCTAAAGCTTCCACATTCCTCTTTTAATGAGGGGGGCACCCAGAACTGAACAAAATATTCCAAGTGTGGTCTAACCAGGGCTCCATTGAGTTGCAGCATAATTCATGGTGCAATTCCACTGATAATGATAGCCAAAACATGATGCGCCTTTTTATCAACCTATCAACTTGGGTGGTAACGATCAACGATCTATGGACATGGACACTAACATTCCTTTTTTCCTCCACACTGTCAAGAATCCTCTCTTTTATTCTGTATTCTGCATTCAAATTCGACCTTCCAAAATGAATCACTTCACACTTTACCAGGTTGAACTCCACCTGCCAATTCTCAGGCCAGCTCTGCATCCTGCGGATGTCATGTTGTAACCTACAACAGCCCTCCACACTATACTTTATTCCACCAACCCTGCTGTCATCGCCAAACTTACTAACCCACTCTTACACGTCCACATCCAAGTCATTTATAAAAATCACAAAATGCAGGGGTGCCATAACCGAACTCTGTGGAACACCACTGTTCACTACGCTCCAAGTTGAATGCTTTCCATCTGCTACCAACCTCTGTCTTTTATGGGCCAGCCAATTCTGCATTCAATCAGTCATATTTCATGTATCTCATGCCCCTGTACTTTCCAGACGAGTAGCAAACGTGTAGAAACATTGAGTCCATATCGTCTAGCCTGGGGATTGCCTATCCTTATCTTTCTCAAAGTTTTCAGCACACCATCCTTCTTTACGTCAACCTGTTCACATATCAACTGGTTTCACGCTGTCCTCACAAACGACAACGTCCCTCCCAGTACTGAATACTGAGCCAATGTATTGATTAACGACCGTCCCTACCTCCACTGACTCCAGGCACAACAACCCTCCACTATCCCTGATCGGCCCTTCCCTCACACTAGCCATCGTCTTGTTCCTCACAAAAGTGTAGAATGCGTTACGGGTTTCCTTAGCCTTACACACAAAAACTTTTTCCTACTTCTTTAAGTGCATCCTTCAATTCCTTCCTTGCTACCATCATACAATCCCTACAGTGTGGAATCAGGCCATTTGGCCCAACAACTCCACACCAACGTTCCAAAGTGTATTCCACCTGGACACATTCCCCCACCCGATTACTATACATTTCCCCGGACTAATAACCCCAACTTACACATCTCTGAACTTTATGGTTAATTTAGCATGGCTGATTTAACTAACCTACACCTCCTTGGACAGTGGTCAGAAACCGGAGCACCCACAGGAAACCCGTGCAGACCCGGGGAGAATGTGCAACTCCTCACAATCGCCCAACGCTGGAAGCGAACCCTGGAATCGAATCGAAAGTTATCATTTTCAGAAGCTTTTAGACAAGTTTCAATTAGGGCTAAAATGTAACTCGGGAGTGAATAGCGCCTATTATAGTTTACAGAGGTCGTCCACGTGTCGAACCAGAAGAAATGGGTAAGATGGGTGGTACTATGAGGCAGCAGTGATAACGATTGAGCCATCATGCAGACACATTAATCCTCTGGAGCGCTGTCTGATCATTGCTTCCTCAACCTGTAGTAATCTTCTTTCTTCGTCTTGACTAGATGTTCAACATTCCTTGGAACCTTGTCAAATGCTTTGCTGGTGTCCATGTAGACAACCTTGACCGTTCTGCCTTCAACCATCTCTTAACCGCCACATCAAAGAGTCAATCAGATTAGTGAAACGCAAATTTCCGCTCACAAAGCCATGCTGACTATCTCTCATCAGCCCTTGCCTTTCCAAATATACGTAGCTACCTTCTCTCAGAATCTCCTTCAACAACTTACCCATCACTGGTTTGTTGTTTCTTGTCTTTTTACTCCAGTCCTCAGTCTTCCTGCACCTCACCGGGCCTGTTGATAATACAAGTCTCCTTGTTCGGTGCAATGCAACATCTTCCCTACATTACCACAAAATGCCGGGATCCACCTGATTAGTTCCTGTGGATAGGTCCACTTTTATTAATTTTTAATTCTAGAAACTTTACTTCTTCATTGTGGTTTCATTCCAGACATCACTCTTTATTTTTCCGAGTTCCCGAGTTTCCATGTCATTCTCCACAGTAAATACTGACAGGACTTTTTTTGTTCAATGTCTCACCCACCTCCTGTGCTTCCAGACGTGGACGATCTCATTGATCTTTAATAGGCCCTATTCTCTCCCAAATTACTCATTCGTTCGAATTGAAACTTGTCTAAAGGCTTCTGAAAATGCAAACAAACCATATCCTCCGAACACCACACAGTTCCCTCACTCTTTTCTATTCTGTCATTTGTGTTCACACCGACTAATAAAATACAACCGGCTCAAAAGAAAACTCTCTTTTAGAAAATGTACCTCTCATTGTTACCACAGGTTCATTTATTGTTGATTGCCATATCATTTAAAAAATGGTATCTTACAGGTTCAGCAGGAAATAGAGAAGACAAATCAAACGCTGGTGTTTATTACAAAAGGATTGGAGTAATTAATAGGAATGTCATGCAAAATCTATGCAAAGGGAGAGTTAAACCATATCTACATTATTATTAACAGTATGAATGCCATAAGGAAATACATACTTGCATTGGAAGCAGGCCAGAGAAAATAGGCTCGGCTGATTCTGGAAATGAAAGGATTTCCCCATGAGAAGAGGTGGATTGAATGATTTTGACGTCATTGGAACTTTGAATAATGAGAGTGAATTGACTGAAGCGTTAAATATTCTGAGGAACTTTGGCACCGTTGATGCTGCGAAGTTAGCAAACAGAACAGCACAGCACAGCAACAGGCCCTTCGGCCCAACATGTCTGTGCTGACGATGATGCTATTCTAAATGAATCCCATCTGCTTGCACATAGTCCATATCCCTTTATACTCCGCCTGTTCACATGTCTCTCTAAGTGCCTCTTCAAATATTTGCTAATGTTTCTACTTCTATTGCCTCCCTTCCCACTGTCCAAACTTTCTGTAAAAATAGTTGATTAGCACATCTAATTTAAACCTTTCCAATATCCCTTAATTTTATGTATTTTTCCATTTGACATTTTACGATGGAAAAAAAAAATTCGAAGATCCACATTATACTTGCCTCTTCTAATTTTATATACTTGAACCATTTCGCCCCTCAGCCTCTGACACTCTTACAAAACAATCCAAGTTTGTTCAATCTCGTCCTATAGCTAACAGATTCTTAAAACATCTAATACAGGTAACATGTTGGTAATGTATTTTTCTACCCTTCACAAATGCTCTTCAACATGACATGCAATCTGGTTGGTTGGAGCGACAGTTCCAGGCAATGAGGATTTTACAAGAGCTGGGGGTGTGATGGATGGCAGTTCTAAGAAGGGAGAGAATCCTTAGACGAGTTAACTCCAAGTAAGGTAGGAGGGATAGGTAGCTAGTCTTATGTGGCTAACCCAATTTCAAACAAGTATGCTTTGTTGGAAAATATAGGGGTGATAGACTTTCAGGGGAATTTAGACCGAAGAACCAAGTTTCTGGTATCAAGGCAGGCGATAATGTAATGAGGGCTACGTCGGATTCAACTGATCGATCGTGTTAGGGGCCACTTTAGTCAAAAGCACAGACAGACATATCTGCGGCCAACAGCGAAAAATCAGAATAATGTGTTGCCTCCCTGCTGTCAGGATCAAGAATGTGACAGACAGCTTGCAAAATGCTCTCAAAGAGTAGAGGGAACAGCAGAAGGTCATTTTGCATATTGGTTACAACGACTTAGGAAGAGAAAAGAATGACATTCTGAAAGTAGAATTTAGCGAGTTAGGTAGGAATTTCAAAATGAGGTCCTCGAGGGGCGTATTATCTGGATTCCTCCTGGTGGGACGAGCTAGTGATGGTCGGGATAGTCGGATAGAGCAGATGAAGTGTGCCGAAGAAGCTGATTTATGGTAGAAGGATTCATATTTTAGGACCATTGCAATCTCTTCTGAGGTAAATGTCACCTGTACGAGAAGGATGGATTGCGTCTGAATTGCAAGGGGACTAACATACTGGCAGGGACGTTTCCTAAAATGCCTCGGGGAATGACAAACTAGGAAGGGGCGGAGTGGGAACCAGGTAGAGATTGAGGAATGACAACAATCTGAGACTGGGACAGTGGAGAAAAGAAGCAAGTCAAACAGTCATGCAGGCAAGAACAAAGCGGAGAACAATGTAGTCTTGATCAATTAAACAGCATTTATTTATGCAAGAGAACTAACAGGGAAGTCAGATGAACTCAGGGCATGGCTACGAACAGGGACTGCGACATCACAGCAGTCTGAATTTCTATAGTAGGATAGAAAGGGGGGCAAGAGAGGAGGGGGAGTGGCGTTATTCATAAGGGATAGCATTGTAGCTCTACTTTGGGAAAATGTTTCCAGAAAGACAACCAGCGAAATCATTTGCACGGAACTGAGAGATAAGAAAGGAATGATCACCTTGTAGGGATTGTATTATAGGCCCCATAATAATCAGCGGGAAACTGAGAAATAATTTTGTGACGAGATTTCAGTTATCTGCAAGATTTTTAGGGTGGTTTTGGTAGGTAATTTGAACTGTGCAAACATAGACTGGACCTGCCATAGTGTAAAAAGTTTAGATGGAGACGGGTTTGTTAAGAGTATACAAGAAAATGTTCTGAGGTAGTGTTTGAATGTACCTATCAGAGAAAGTGCCGAACTTGACCTACTCTTGGGAAATAAGGCAGGGCAGTTGACTGAGTTGTCAGTGGGGAAGCACTTTGGGGTCAGCGACTATAATTTTGTTAGCTTAAAAACAGTAATAGAAAAGGATCAACCAGATCGAACATTTGAAACTCTAATTTGGAGGAAGTCTAATTTTGGCGGCATTAAGCAAGAACTTAGAAAAGCTGGTTGGGTCGCATGTAAGGGGACGGCTGGAAAATGGGAAGTCTTCAGAAATGAGAAAACGAGAGTCCAAAGACACTATGTTACTATGAGGTTGAAAGAAAAGGCCGGTAGGTGTAGGGAATGCTGGACGACTACAGACATTGAGGGTTTAGTGAAGAAAAAGAAGAAAGCAGACATCACGTACAGACATGAGCAATCGAGTGAATCCCAGGAAGAGTACAAATGTTGCAGGAGTATGCTTGTGAGCGAAATCAGAATGGCAAAAAGGGGACATGAGGTAGTTTTGGCAAATAGCGTTTAGGAGAATTCAAAAGCTTTTTATTAATACAATAAGGACGAAAGGGTAAATCTGGAGCGAATTGGGCCCACAAAAATCAGCAAGGCAGCCTTCGAGTGGAGCAGAAGGATGTGGGAAAGATAGTAATCGACTACTTTGCATTCGTGTTTATTGTGGACAAGGACATGGACGACATAGAATGTGGCCGAATCGATGGCGACATCATGAAAATGTCCATAGTACAGAGGACGAACTGCTGGATATTCTGAAACGCATAAAGCTGGACAAATCCCCAGGACCTGATCAGGTGGAAACCAGATCTCTGTGGGAAGCTACGGAAGTGATTACTGTGCCCTTGCTGAGATATTTGTAATATTGATACTCGCAGGTGAGGTGCCAGACGACTGGAGGTTCGCTAACGTGGCGCCAAATTTGAAAGGTTGGAAGGACAAGCCAGAGAACTACTGACCCGATAGCCTGACGTCGCTGGTGGTCAAATTGTTGGAGGGAACCCTGAGGGACAGGAATTACATATATTGGAAAGGCAAGGACTCATTTGGGTTAATCGACATTGCTTTGTACTTGGGAAATCATGTCTCACAACGATGATTGAGTTTCCTGAAGAAGTAATGAAGAGGATCGATGAGGGCAGAGCGGTGGACGTGATCTTTATGGACTTAAATAAGGCATACGAATACGACAAGGTTTCCCACAGGACACTGGTTCGCAGAGTTAAATCTGATGGAACGCAGGGAGAACTAGCAATTTGGCACACGACTGGCTGGAATTTAACGAAACAGGGTGCTGGTGAAGAGTTGTTTTTCGGGCTGGAGACCTGTGATCAGTGGTGAGCCACAAGAATCGATGCTGGGTCCACTACGTTTCGTCATTGAGAGAAATGTTTTGGATATTAACAGAGGAGATATAGTTACTAAGTTTGCAGATGACACCAAAAGTGGGAGTACAGTGGATAGCGGAGAAGGTTACGTCAGATTGCAACGTGATCTTGATCAGATGGGCGAATGGAATTAGGAGTGGTGAATGGAATTTGGAATGTTTAATTTAAAGAAATGTGAGGTGCTACATTTTGAGAAAGCAAATCTTAGCAGTACTTCGACAGTTAATGGTAAGTTCCTGGGAGTCTTGCTGAACAAAGAGACATTGAAGTGTAGTTCAGCACTATTTGATTGTAGAGCTGAAAGAAGGAGAGTGAGGATGGCGTGTGGTATGCCTTCGTTTATGGATCAGGGCACTGAGTATAGGAATTGGGAGGTCATGTCGTAGCTGGACTGGATATCAGGGGGGATGTTTTGGAATATTGCGTGCAATTCTGGTCTCCTTCTATCTGAAGGATCTTGTGAAACTGGTAAGGGTTCAGAAAAGTTGTACAAGTCGATTATAATATATATAACTGTTGGAGCGTCAGAGCTATTGGAGGAGTCTGAAAAGGCTGGGGCTGGCGTCTCTGGAGCATCGAATGCTGAGGGATGTCCTCATAGAGCCATATAAAATCATGAGGGTCGTGGGTAGGATAAGCAGACAAACTAGTTTCCCTGTGTTGGGAGGAGTCAGGACCTCGATGGCATCGCTCTAGGTTGAGAGGGTAAAGATAAAAAGATACCTAAGGTGCAACATTTTTCACGCAGGAGGTGGTGCGTCTGTGTAATGAGCTGCCAGAGGAGGTGGTGGATGCTCGTATAATTGCAACATTTAAAAGGCATATGGATGGGTATGTGAATGGGGATCTGGACCAAGTGATGCCAAACGGAATTACATTAGGTTGAGATATCTGGTCATCATGGACTAGATGATCCGAAAAGTTAGTTTCCGTGCTGTACATCTTTATGACTATCAAAAATAAAGAGAAACCATCACTGTAATACGGTCGCATTAGAACGCTTCAAACATGGTTTGACACGCTTTCTTACAGGTCATTCATGCATAAATAACGATCTGATCGAAATGGCATCTCCAAAGTAAGCATGTGTAAAGGTTACAAGCTCTTGTCAAGCTTTTCTCAAACATGTATGCACAGATCACAGACATATAGAAGAAAACAATTGGTGGATGAATTCATAAATTAACATGATATAAATAAAAATATCAACAAATCAATCATGTGAAACGTGTCATTTCCATTGATCTCATAAAGTGATAGAACTTCTCATTCCATACGAGACTCATTCCGAGATTTGGGGCAAGGTTGTTTCTGATGTTTTCTGCATACGTGGACAAGATTTCATTCTGATGAATATTGCACTCAATTCTCCCCTTTGTAAGAAATCAGATCGAACTTGTGCATGGGTTGTTTTCACATTGACTGCTGTATTCAGGGTTTCATGTTAGGCAGTCTGGAAAAGGACAAGAATGGTCCAGAAGTGAAAGTTATACATTGGGCAAGGCCAATTTTGATGGTATTAGGTAGAAACTTTCCAAAGTTGTTTGGGGAATCTCCTGCAGACAAAACATAGTCTAGAAAGTGTGAATCTTTGATAAGTAGGATAAAGGGAGTTCAGGGACAGCACGTCCCTGCACATGTGCTGGGCAATACAGGCAGGAGCGTGGAACAGTACATGACAGGGGATATTGAGACACTATCAAGAAGGAAAAAGGAAGTAGGAAAATTTCAGGTGTAAGCGACAGGGATCCCTTGACGTGCATACGGTGTGTAGGAGTTCACTTACAAAGGAAATCAGGACGGCAAAATGGGGGCATGAGATGGCTTTGCAAAAAGGCTGAGGAGAACAGAACGGGGATTTGAAAATTATGTTAAGGGCAAAGAGAAACTAGGTGAAGAATAGGTTCCGTTAAAAATCAAAGAGCTATCTACGTGTGAAACCTCATGAGCAGAATTAGGTTCATTAGTTTTATTGTCATATACCCACATGAATACAGTAAAATGTTTGCAAGTCTCCACCAGTGACACAATCTTACCTTCTATGGTACGCCCAGGTACAAAATCTTTTTACAAAGCAAAACAAAACCGAAAAGTAGCTAAAATATAAAGCGTTACACTCCTTGCAGTAATTAAGGAAAAACAAAGAAACACAAGTTAACAGTTCAACAACAGACTCCATATGCCTCTGTGCATGCTGGGTTCATAATCCTCACACAGTCACAACATGCTCCATTCCCCTGCCTTGGAGGTTGCTCCTGCTAGATGGGTGAGATCCTACACAAATATATTGGTCAATATTTACCGTGTAAAAATATATGGAAGTGAGAAAACATCGATTCTACTGCTTCTCGGATGCTCCCTGAACTGCTGTGCTTTTCCATCACCACGCTCTGGACGCTGATGTCCAGCATCTGCAGTCCTCACTATCTCCCAGGGCAGTGCCGCTGAACAGAGAGAGAGACTTAGGGCTGCAGGTTCAGAGTTCTTTAAAAAGCCGCATCACAGCTAGATGCAGCAATGAAGAAGGTGTAAGACACGTTTGCCTTTATCAGCCCGAGCATTGAGGCTGTAGAAGACAATAATAAGGCCACATTTGGAGCCTGAGTACAATTTTTGTCGCATTCTGGATGAGGGATGGTATAAGCTAAAAAAGGATGCAAAAACAATTAAATGATGTGACGGAGACTGAGATATGAGGATAAGTTTTTCTGAATTTTGCATCGTATGTTAAGAGGTGACCTGAAAGAGTGTTATAAAATTATGAGGCTCATGGATAGGCAGTAGAGCGCAGTCTTTTCTCCATAGTAGAGGATTCCAAGACGAGAGGGCATAGGCTTAAACTCGGGTAAGAAGGATTGAAGTAAACCTGAGGGCTACCTCTTCCACATAGAGTTTGGTGCATACACGGAACAAGCTGCCATAGGAAGTGTTACAGTTGAGTACATTTGTAACATTGAAAAGATGTGGATTGGAAAGGTTTACAGGGTATGGATCAAACTTGTGTACTTGAGATTTGTGCGGTTTAAGAAATCTGTGTTAGAAAGAGTCTGTTTCCATATTATATGATTCAACATCGCTCTGACGCTCACTTCTGTACCATGATCAATTAATTGTGGCCCTCAATGAATTTATAAGTCAAAAACCCCTCTTTAAATGCGAACAATGATGTAGCTGTCTGACCATTCAATAGAATATTCCTGACATTGATTTGACGCTTTAGACCGCAGCAGCAGCTGAAGCAGAGTTGTGTTAAACCACAATGTGTAACCTTTTTCGTGGGACGATCTATTAGTCTAATAAAACCATCAAGCCGATTGATGGTTCAGTGGCGAGTGTGTGTAAACGTGCCAGGGGCAAAACCATGTTTATCTAAAACTGACGACAACCGGTCAAATGTACCACATTTGATGGGAGCAGAAGTAACATCTGATAGAGAAGGCGAAATGATCCCAAGACCAACAGACCCGATCGAAGCTCAGCAGTCCTGCCACATCCAGTCATAATTTGTGATCGACAATTAAGCAATTAATTGAAGGAGAGGCCGCCACAAATATCCTCATCATAATAATGGAACAGCCATGCACATCGGTATAAAAGTCAGGGATGTAATATCTGTACCATCGTAAGCCAGAGTGTTGAGTGAATAATTCAACTCACACTTGAATCCCAGATGGCCATCTTTAACCAATTCGATTCACTGCACGTGAAATCAAGACACACCTCAACACAATAGATACGACAAAGAAAACAAAAAGTTAACTCGAGTGTCAGAGGTGCACACACTTTGAGCTGGTTGTAAGGAAGCTTGCTTAGTGTGTGAAGGACTCTCCATTTGTGTTGGGGGGGAGGGGGCTGACCTCTGAATTGTCTGGATCACACAGCCAGAAAAAGAAAGAAAAATAGATAATATAATGGCAATGTTCGCTGACACTATTCCTGCAATAGGACTGAATGTTTTCACAGCACAATAAGCCGTGTTCCTGGGGAAATTCTTTCATTGCAGCTCCTTCTCTGACATGTCCCTGGCAATTTGAAAACTTACTCAACTATGTCCAACCCACTCAGTGGAGAATAGTTTCAGTCTGACGAACTTCCGAACAGTCAGTCCCATCACGATAGCCAAATTAGTTAAAGTTCTTTTTGACAGTGCTGTTCAGGCAGCACAAATGTTACCTGCTTAGTTGGATTTCAGATAGGTACCCATATGAAGATCGTGCTGTTTTGTAAATATTCATAATCGAGAACAGGCGAATGCTTTGTCAGCTGGTGGAAGTTAAAAATAATGTATAAAGTACCGGGATCTAAAATCTGTTGTAAGTAATACTGATCTTGAAACCAATTTCGATTGTAAATATCAATTTGCTTCTTCAAAATACTTTCAACAAGCAAATCTCCCTTACTTTCCGGGTCTGGCCGAAACGTGACTACAAACACACAGAAGTGTGATAAACTGTTGTGGTTCTGTTCTCCGAGCTGGGAATTTGTCTTGCAAACGTTTCGTCCCCTCTCTGGGTGACATCCTCAGTGCTTGGGAGCCTCCTGTGAAGCGGTTCTGTGCTGTTTCCTCCGGCATTTATAGTGGCCTGTCTCTGCCGCTTCCAGTTGTCAGTTCCAGCTGTCCGCTGTAGTGGCCGGTATATTGGGTCAGGGTCGATGTGATTGTTGATAGAGTCTGTGGATGAGTGCCATGCCTCTAGGCCACTATAGACTGGCGGGCGAATATTATCTCTAAATACTTACATTGATTTAGGCTCCACAATTATCTGTGTTAAGGAGTTCCAGGTACTTATTGCCTTCTGGAACGCAAAACGTCTTTGAATCTCAGTTTTAAATCGATGTCGATAATTCTGTATCAATGTCCCTGAGTTTGTGACTCTGCTGAGGAATGGAAACACCTTCCTAAATTCAATCTTTTTTAAGCCCCCTCTGTATTTTGTATGTTTCAGTAATATCACTAAACATTCATTTCGATTACAGTGAATACACAAAGAACATAGAACATAGAACATTACAGCGCAGTACAGGCCCTTCGGCCCTCGATTTTGCACCGCCCTGTCATACCACTCTGAAGCCCATCCCACCTACACTATTCCATGTACGTTCATTTGCCTGTCCAATGACGACTTAAATGCACTTAAACTTGGCGAATTTACTACTGTTGCGGGCAAAGCAATCCATGCCCATTTTAAAAGTTATTGATAAGTCAACATTTCCATCCCAGGAATCAGCCAGTTACTTGTTGCACAAGCATGATAAACTTATGTGTGAAACACAGTTGCTCAATAATCCCATTGTACTGCACTTTGCTGCACTTCCTTTTGATTCCTCTCCATTTTTAGAACTCATTTGTTGGTCTTGCACGTCGCTGGTTGACCAGTATTAATATCACAACCCTATTTGATCTTGAGAAGGTGGTGTTGAGTTGCCTACTTTTTTCACTGCAGTCCACTTGCTGTGGGTTGACCCAGAATGCCGTTAGGGAAGGGAATTCAAGGATTTTGACACAATGACTGTGAAGAAACCGGGGTGTGGGTGGGTGGGTTCATTTCTAAGTCAGGGTAGTGAGTGACGTTGAAGTGTTCTGAGGCGGAAGATGAGGCATTCTTCTTCCAAGTGTAAGGTTTTAAGGGAGTGGCGGTGGAGGAGGCCCAGGACCTGCATGTCCTCGGCAGAGTGCGAGTTGGAGTTGAAATGTTGAGCCACAGGGCGGTTAGGTTGATTGGTGCAGATGTCCCGAAGATGTTCCTTGAAATGCTCTGCGAGGAGGCGTCCAGTCTCCCCAATGTAGAGGAGACCCCCCCATCAGGAGCAACGGATACAATAAATGATATTGGTGGATGTGCTGTGAAACTTTAATGGATGTGGAATGCTGCTTTGGGGCCTCGGATGGAGATGTGGGAGGAGGTGTGGGCGCAGGTTTTGCAATTCCTGCGGTGGCAGGGGATGGTGCCAGGATGGGAGGTTGGGTTGTAGGGGACTGTGGACGTGACAGGGTAATCACGGAGGGAACGGTCTTTGTGGAAAGGGGTGGGGAGGGAAATATATCCCTAGTGGTGGGTTCCATTTGGAGGTGGCAGAGATGCAGTTAATGCAAAGGTTGATTGAGTGGAAGGTGAGGACCAGGAGGGTTCTGTCCTTGTTACCGTTGGGGGTGGTGCATTTTGAGGGCGGAGGCGTGGGATGTGGATGAGATGCATTGGAGGGCATTTACAACCACTTTGGAAGGGAAATTGCAGTCTCTAAAGAATGAGACCATCTGCTGTATTCTGTCGGGGAACTGGTCCTCCTGGGAGCAGACACGGCGGAGGCGGTGGAATTGGGAGTAGGGTTGGCATTTTAGCATGAGGTAGGGTGGGAAGAGGCGTAATCGAGGTAGCTATCGGAGTCGGTGGGTTCGTTAAAAATGTCAGTATCAAGTCGGTCGTCATTAATGTAGATGGAAAGGTCCAGTAAAGGGTGGGCGGTGTTAGAGAGGGTCCATGTGAATATAAGGTTGGTGTGGAATGTGTTGATGAAGTTGATGAATTGCTCAACTTCCTCGCGGGGGCACGAGCTGGCGCTGATACAGTCATCAATGTCGCGGAGGAAGAGGTGGGGAGTGGAACCAGTGTAACTACGGAAGATTGACTGTTCTACGCAGCTGACAAAGAGCCAGGCACAACTGGGGCCTATTCAGTTGCCCATGGATACCCCTTTGGTCTGGAGGAAGTGGGAGGATTCAAAGGAGAAATTGTTAATGGTGAGGACCAGTTCGGCCAAACGAATGAGAGTGTCAGTGGAAGGGTACCTTTGGGGGACTTCTGGAGAGGCAAAAACGGAGGGCTTGGAGGCCCTGGTCATGGCGGATGGAGGTGTAGATTGACTGGATATCCATGGTGAAGAGGAGGCGTTCGGAGCCGGGAAAACAGAAGTCTTGGAGGAGGTGGAGGGTGTGGGTGGTGTCTCGAACGGATGTGGGGAGTTCCTGGACTAGCGGGAATAGGACAGTATACAAGTAGGTGGAGATGCGTTCGGTGGGGCAGGAGCATGCTGAGACAATGGGTCAGCGGCGTTGGTCAGGCCTGTGGATCTTGGGAAGGAGTTAGAATCGGGCAATGCAGGTACCCTGGACAACGAGTTTGGAAGCTTTTCATGGGCCATCTCCTAAGGTAATCAGGTTCTGTATGGTCTGGGAGATGATGGTTTGGTGATGGTGGGTGGGATCATGGTCGAGGTTCAGGGAGAAGGATGTGTCTTCGAGTTGGCATCTGGCTTCGGCGGTGTAGAGGTCAGTGCGGCAAACTACCACTGCACCCCCTTTATCAGCTGGCTTGATAGTGAGGTTGGGATTGGAGCACAGGGATTGGAGGGCTGCGCGTTGTCAGGGTGAGAGGTTGGAGAGGGGGAGGGGGTAGACAGGTTCAGGTGGTTAATGTCTCGGTGGCAGTTGTAAATGAAGTGAACGAGGGCGGGTAATAGGCCAGCGCAGGGCTCTCAGTTAGGTGGATTGTGTTGATCTAATACCCATTTGAATTTACAAAAATGAAATATATTTACATGGGACGCTTGAAGGAGTCAGCAACAGGAACCAACTACACAGAAAGTGGAAAATCCATTCCCTTTCTCCAGCCTGTTACACAGGAGCAGCAGAAGTTTATCCAGCCCATTTGGCACAGTCTCATCAGAACAAGGTGGCGCTGCACAGCCCCTGGAGCCTGACACACAGTTTCACGAGAACACCAACAAGCCCCTCGTGTCTATAATACTGGACCCAGAGTAGGCCATGCAGTACCAATATTCTGTTACACAGCAACAGGATCAGTCCATTCTGTTTCTTCAAGTCTGGAACACAGGAAATATGAGTGGTCACAAAGTAATTGGAGACTGGCAAACTGTAATAAGAGAAGGACAATCAGCCTTTCGAACCAGTTGCACAGAAAACGGAGAAAGGCATGAAAGTATTTGCGACTTTTTTGTTGGAAAGGAGGAGGTAATTCAGCCACTTGTCTGTTGATAGGTGAAGACCAATCACACACTCGACCTCAATTCAGGGATACAGGAGGAGTCCCTTCACTACCTAGAAACTGTTGTGGAGAAATATGTGAAGACTCTTCAGCCCCATAAACTGAAACTATAGGAACACCATCTGATAATTCACCTTAGAAGCTTGTAGCCCAAAGGCCTGAATATCGACTTCACCAGCTTCAAAATCCCTCCATCACTAGCCTTCCCCCATGTTCCCGCTCCCTGACCTGACCTACCCTGTCCATCTTCCCACTCACATATTTGCTGCATCCTTCCAACTGACCAATCGTAAGAACCCCCTTCCTGCATCCAAATATCACCATTCCTCCTACCCTTCCCCGATCCCCACACGGCTCTCTCTCTCTCTGCATCCTTCTGGGTTCCTTTCACCTCCCCAGCCCTGACATAGTGTCTTGGACAGAAATGGAGACTCTGATGCTGTCATACCTGCTGTGCCTTTCCAGTTTCACATCTATTGAGTGCCTAGTTTCACGTTGTGACCTCCACAGCAACTTTGTAATATGATTTTCATACAGTTTTAAAAAACATTATTTTCTGGCATGTTGTTCCCACAACTGAACTATAAGGACTAGGTAGCACATAGTTTGGCATGTCTGCTTCTGTTTGCTTCGAACCGATTTCCTTTGATTCAACCGGACTTGTAGATAACTCTTCTTATGCTGCAGCTCATTCATACTATTTCCAGTATAATCAATCGCTTCCTTGCTTTTATACTCTGTATGTTTATTCATAAACCCAATGATCCATGAGCTTTCTTAATAAAAGTTTCCACTTGCCCGGCCACCTATCATTTTCTGTCTTCTGTATCCCTCTCTCCTAAAGCAAGTGGGTTATATTTACCAGTACTCCAGTGATCACTGTAAGATAGGCAGCAATGCCTACACAATTTCCTCAGCATTCTCAGAACTCCATCTGATCGGGATCATTTGTCATCTTCAGATCTTCCAACCTCCCCAGGACCTTCTCTGTCGTGGTGGTCACGGCACAGATCCTGCCCCTTGACTCTCGAAGTTCTGGCAGACTGCTTGTTTCTTTCACAAGAAGACAGAGACAATGTATCTGTTCACTTACTCTGCCATTTCTTTGTTTCCCATAGCTCCTCCCACATCATTTATGAACAGTCTAAAGTTTGCTTTGGCCTTCCACCCCTCCCTGTTACATATGAATTGAATTGAATTGAAATTAATTGAATTGAATTGAATTGAATTGAGTTTATTGTCACGTGTAGCGAGGCACAGTGAAAAGTTTTGACTTGAGAGCAATACAGGCAGATCACACAGTTAATATGATAGATAACTAAGTAGTAGGTAAACAGCGGCAAAAATAAAAAAAAACACAGGTGCAGGCCAATGTTAAGAGTATGTGAGTCCATTCACTATTCGAACAACAGTCGAGTAGAAACTGTTTCCAAACCGGCTGGTGCGTGTGCTCAAGTTTATGTAGCTTCTCCCCGAGGGGAGAGATTGTCGAAAAAGCATAACAAGGGTGGGATGGATCTTTGAGAATGCTGGTGGCCTTTCCTTGTCACGAGTCCTGATAGATGGATTCGAGCGAAGGGAGGTCGGACGACAAACCTCTTGCAATCTTCTTTTATATTAACAAAATTACTGTCGTCTTTCATCTTCTCCTCCTTGTTGCTTGTATTAGTTATCCTCCACCGTTATTTAAAGGCTTCCTAATGCTTTGGATTGCCAATAATCATCACCACATAATGTGTTTGCTGCTTCGTTTTCATGATGACCCTGTCTTCCCTTTTAATTGACGGTAGCCTTGACCTTCACTGAATATGGTTTCTCTTCCTTGGGATGGGTTTCAGTTGTGTCTCTGAGTTACCCTCAGGAACCCTTGCTCGTGCCCCTTCTATATCTTCCCTGCTCAGCTCCCTTTCCAATCAACTCTCCCATGTCATTGAAGGTACATTACTCAATTATAATCACATCAGATCAACAAGAGACCAATAGGTATAACCTTAAATAAAGAGGTTTCAGACATGGGACACTGAAAAAAATTGTAACATTTATTAACTAGAGACAAAGAAACAGAGATAACATGAATGAAGAGATGTAAAAAATAGAGAAAATAGATTATCGATAGAAGTAGATGTCCTTCAATACATCTGCTAATTGTTGTGTGCTGTGGTCTCCTGTACAGTGTATCTACAACAGATTAATATGCTCAAGTGCCGGATCTAATGCCAGAACTTTTGTCTCCAATGACATTACAGCTGTTGACAATACCAAGCAGGATAATATATTTAATTACCCGAAGAAATGGATTAATTGAAATAAGACGAGCCCACCGGAAACAGGAATTTATAACAGAGTGGGAGACTAGAACAGGGAATTCCAGAAAAGTGGGGTGGAGGTTGAGAGAAGGGAACATAACACCCCAGCAAAGGATTAAATAACGTTTTAATATTTTGTAAATGTTGTATGCCATATCCGTCCTAAATGTTGTTAACTGTGTCGCCGTTGTTCATATGTGCACAACAGATTGAGAATGAACTGTATTATCTGTCTGCACACACTGATGACACACTTTTTCTTAACCTATTTACCTACATTCAATTTCAGATTACCCTGCTTTCTTTTTACATCTTCACGCGCCTTTAATTCTTTCAAATGTGTTCTGTTCCTTTCTGTTTTTCAGTTTAATCTGTCCATCAAGAAGTAATTGGTGACTGGGTAATATAACTTTCCACCTCTACAGTCTCCACAACGACTGTTGCCTATTTCTTTCAGTTTCTGAATGAATGACACATACAAACCCTCTCTGAACCTTTAACGCCAATAAGTAAGGCAATTGTAAATATAGCTCTTACTTTTGGATGAAGTCCAAAATATCTGAAAAAGAAAACACTGTGCGATAAGATGATTCCAGCCACAGAAACAAATTATTGAATGCATGGTGTTAAAGAATTTTTAAAAAGACTTATGAGAGCTGTGAGAGTAAAGCCCGGAGAAATCCGCACTTCCTTTATGTGTTCCGAACAGTTGCACGCAGAGACAGTTTTTTAGGTTGGGAGTTGTTGTTGGTCGATGAAAGTTCAGTTTAGTAACAAACTGTCGATTAGTATTTGTGAGCGCGGATACAAAGAGCACTAATGTGGATAACACAGCAGAATAATGGAGACAGTGAAGAGCGATCATTACATTTCACCTTTACTTCTAACATTGTTGGAGTAATTGGAGCTGAGCAAAAAGTCCAATATCAGGCGATGTCAATATCTCAGCTCGAGCAATATTGTTGTTACATTAAATGGTTTGTTATGAAAGGGGTTATCTGGAGCTGTTTGTTCAATTACTGTGATCGACTTCATTCTGCATGAATCCAAACTGCAGAATTTCCCTCTTTTCTTCATAAGAGGTTTCTTTCAATGTGTTATCCCATAGTATCCGTGGCAGCGTCCTCCTCAACATGACTGGAGTCAACAGCTCCACAGTGAGGGAGCGATCAAAATCTGAGAACATTGGACTGGAATGATCTAACAATTGATCAGATCCTGAGAACAATAGCTTGGAATGTTACAACAATTATCAGCAGTTTACCCTTTGGTCTTTACTATCTCTCTGATAATTGGGCATGCTTAACTTTGCGGATACAATGTATATTGATGAGTGTTCATGCAGGTTACTCTCTCATCCTTGCTCCTTTGGATTTCCTGATAAGTCCAAATGTAAAATAAAACACCAGGTTATAATCCAACAGGTTTATTTCGAAATAGTCGCTTTCAGAGCGCTCCGAAAGCTAATGCTTCCAAATAAGGCTTTTGGACAATTACTTGGAGTTGTTTGATTTTTGACTTTGACCACCTCAGTTCAGCATCGTCATCTCCACATGATATATCTGTCTACTTATTACTCTTGCCAACCATTGTGAACACTATCGTTATTTCTGTTATCTATATTTGGCAAATATGTCAACTATGATTCTCACTTTCAGTAACAAACCTCATTCCTGTTTCATACCATTCACTGACAAACATCTGAGGAATCACAAAAGTGTTCATAACTATGATTACCCCATTTTCTCCTCGGATGACTTGTATCTTAATCATTCCTTCATCACCCAACCTGACCACTACCACCTCCAAAATATTCCCAGTCTTCATTTCCTCCTCAGTTTTGTTTTTGAATAAATCACCATCTACACTTGTCTAGTTGCAGCTGCTTCTGACGAGCCTTCCAGTGATAAAAGTTTTGATCCCAATTTTTTCCTTATCTCTTCCTCGAGCTATGTCATTCACATTGATGATCAAGTGACAGGTTCATTAAACTATGCCGATTCTGCCACATTCCCAGCCGGAATGTTATCTCCTGAGTTCAGTCCTCTGATGCACTCACTCAGTGAGGGAGGCCATCTCTGCTGCAGAGATGAAGATACAAAAAATCTTCCAGAAATATTATGGACTAAGTAACTGCCGAAAATGAGAAACTGTGACACGTTACAATTAATTTAGTGTAATTACTCTAAACGGCGATTGAATTGAAGTTTCGTAAATTGCTGCATCAGATAAGCTCCATAACTGAGTTTTCCTGCAGGTGGGAATACAGGTATTGAAAGAAATATACAGTCATTCCAAACAGAAACAGCAATTCTATCCAGCAATTCCACGATGCCCATAATCCCAAACTAACCTAGTCCAAACTGCCTGTACTTGAACCATATCGCTCTCAACCTTTCAGATTCACCTACATATCCAAATGCATTTTAAACGTTGAAACTACAAGAATGAATTCTTTATTATTATTCAAATGCCTTCAATTCTGAAAATTCTGTTTCATGCAGAATGAAAAAGTAGCTATTGCAATTCTACAGTCTGGAACGTAGCTACAGGAACTGGAACTGAAAACAAACAAAACACAAATACTGGACAACATCATGTCAGTTATGAGGAAAATATTTTAATTTTTAGAAGGAACATGATTCCGAGACACTTGCGGAATCATAATATGACTCGAAAAAATGTGGAATTCTTAGCTGAGTCTTCCACAAATTAGCACCAGTGGGAGGTTTGTGTTTGAATTTGTAACGTTTTTGACATGGTTACTGACAGGTGAGCGAACGTTCATGGCTTAGGAGAGAATATACTACTTGGATTAAGAATTAGTTAATGGAGACATTGCAGAGAGCAGCACACTTTTCTGGACTAAAGGCTGTTACTCACGAGTGATCACACGTATCATTGTTTGGAAATACAGCAAATTGAAAGTCAGACAAATGTCTGGAGTATAAGAAAGAAATAGCATGCATCTTATTTTGTATCTATTAAATTGTGCGTGGTTAGGAAGTGTGGTTGTCCAAAAGGACCTACATGCCTAAGTCATGAATCATCAAAATAGTCCATACTCAGCCGTAAGTGAAGGGGCAGTGAACGTTGTATTGTTTTTCAAAGTAAGATGATTCAAGAACATAAGTAAAGGCAACTTCCTGCAGCAATAGAACCTTGTTCAGAGAGTTTTATAATACTGTATGCAGGTTTGATCTACTTTCCATTGAGTGACCTCCTTGCACAGGCAAAAGCAATGGTTCCAGAAGGAGAGAGTGCAGAAGCTGAGTGATTAGTTTATCGCCCTCGAGAGAAGAGAAAATGTCGACATTGAAATTTGGATGTTGGTGAGGATCACTTATTTCCAAATGAAACATTAATGGGGTGATAAATTCCTAACTTTACCCAGGATTGATTGGTTTGCTTTCTTGTCACGTGTAACTAAGTACACGGAACAGCTTTGTGAGCAGTGCAGGCATAACTTAATAACATATACACATAGGAAATGGATGCAGGAGTAGATGATTCGGCCTATCGAGACCACATCACTGTTCAATTAGACCTTGAATGATTAAGCAATCTCAGTATCCAATTCTGGCTTTCTCTGCATACTCATTGTTCCTTTTAGCCACAATGGTCACGTCTCGCTCCCTATTTGATATTTCTAATGATTGGCCCCAACAGCTTCCTGTAGGAAAGACTTATTCTGGTTCACAACTCCCCAAGTCAAAAACTTCTTCCCCATCCCTGTCCTGAATGGGTTATCCCTAATGGTTAGACTGTGGCCCCTATTTCTGGAGTTCCCCAATATTAGGAACATTCTTCCTGCACGTAATCAGTCCAATTCCACTTGGAGGTTATATGCTTCGATGAGATTTCTCCTCATACTTCTAATTCCAACAAGTCGTTTCCCAGTTCATCTAGTCTTTCCTTCTGTATCAGAAAGGAAAAACAATGACTGCAGATGCTGGAAACCAGAGTCTGGATTAGAGTTGCTGGAAGAGCAGAGCAGTTCAGGCAGCATCCAAGGAGCAGCGAAATGGACGTTACGGGCAAAAAGTCCTTCATCAGGAATAAAGGCAGTGAGCCTAAAGCGTGGAGAGATAAGCTAGAGGAGGGTGGGGGTGGGGGGGAGGGGGAAGAAAGTAACATAGAGTACAATGGGTGAGTGGGGGAGGGGATGAAGGTGACATGTCATGGAGGAGAGGTGGAGTGGATAGGTGGAAAAGGAGATAGGCAGGTAGGACAAGTCCTGACAAGTGCTGGTGATAGTGCTGAGCTGGAAGCTTAGATCTAGGTTGAGGTGGGGGAAGGGGAAATGAGGAAACTATTGAAGTCCACTTTGATGCCCTGGGGCTGAAGTGTTCTGAGGCGGAAGATGAGGCGTTCTACCTCCAGGCGTCTTGTGATGAGTGAGCAGCGGTGAAGGAGGCCCAGGTCCTCCATGTCCTCGGCAGAGTGGGAGGGAGAGTTGAAAGGTTGGGGCACAGGGCGGTGTGGTTGATTGGTGTGGGTGTCCCGGAGATGTTCCCTAAAGTACTCTGCTAGGAGGCGTCCAGTCTCCCCCATGTAGAGGAGACCGCATTGGGAGCAACGGATACAATAAATGATATTGGTGGATGTGCAGGTAAAACTTTGATGGATGCAGAAAGCTCCTTTAGGGCCTTGGATGGAGGTGAGGGAGGAGGTGTGGGCGCAGGTTTTGCAATTCCTGCGGTAGCAGGGGAAGGTGCCAGGATGGGAGGGTGGGTTGTTTGGGGGCGTGGACCTGACCAGGTAGTCACGGAGGGAACGGTCTTTGCGTAAAGGGGTGGGGAGGGAAATATACTCCCTGGTGGTGGGATCTTTTTGGAGGTGGCCGAAATGTCGATGGATGATTTGTTTTAAGTGAAGGTTGGAAGGATGGAAGGTGAGCACCAGGAGCGTTCTGTCCTTGTTACGGTTGGAGGGGTGGGGTCTGAGGGCGAAGGTGCGGGATGTGGACGAGATGCGTTGGAGGGCATCTTTAACCACATGGGAAGGGAAATTGCGGTCTCTAAAGAAGGATGCCATCTGGTTTGTTCTGTGGTGGAACTGGTCCTCCTGGGAGCAGATCCGGTGGAGGCGGAGGAATTGGGAATACGGGATGACATTTTTGCAGGAGGTAGGGTGGGAAGAGGTGTAATCCAGGTTGCTGTGGGAGTCGGTGTGTTTGTACTGACATTGCTACCAGGTTGGTTCGTGCAATAAACACGTACATTGAGGTCATCCATAATGACGGCTGTAACTTCTAATTTTGATAATGTCCCCGACTTCAGAACTACTATGTGGTGATCTGTACAGCAAATGCCTTTTTTCCCATTTGGTGCAGCTCCACTCATGCAGAAACCAACTGCTCCCAGATAATGTCCTCCCTTTCTGTTGTGTTAATCTCCTCCTGAACAGCAACGCCACCCAACTCCATTTCCAATCTTCGAAATTTCCTGAAAGTTGAATAAATTTCCGTTTTGAGTTCCCATCCTTGGTCCCATTGGAGACAGGTCTCTTTGATTCCAATACATCATATCCATTAATGACTCTCTGCACAGATAATTCAGCCATCTTATTATCAACGCTCCTCGCTTTGAGATACAGACTTTAGGCTCTTTCCTGTGAGAGATTTACCGCTCCTTTAGCATCATGGTATAAAGAGGATCTTTTTGGTTTTTGTTGCATTTTGATATGAATTGCTTAATTATGTGAGAATTCATGAATGGTGCTGAACAGTGTGCAATCATCAATGAGCATTCCCGAAATCTGACCTTACGATGGAGCGAAGATCATTGATGACGCAGATGAAGATGACTGGCCCTGGGCACTTTCCTGGGAATGTCCTGCAGCCATAGCCTATATCTGAGAAGACGTACCTCAGCCATATTCCTATTTCAAACCTACGCATCCAGAGTGGAAAAGTGTGTCGCTGGAAATGCATAGCAGGCCAGGCAACACCAAGGAACAGGAAACGATCATAGGGTGGAAAGAAACTTGGACAGAGCAAGGCATACAGGACGTACACTAGACAAGCTCAGCATGAGGGAAGTGGGTACTGAAGATGATGAAGATCAGAGTCAAGATTAGAGTGGCGCTGGAGAAGCTCAGCAGGTCAGCCCGCATCTGAGGAACAGGAGAAGTCGATGCTTCTGGCAAAAAAGCCCTTCATCATGACGAACTAGATTCCAATTAGTCGAAGTTCGAGAGTCCATTTATCAATCTCATGGGGCATTCATAATAGTTGATGTGCCTCTGCAGAACCCCAAGGCGATTAATCTGAATGTACACTGCTCACATTAATGTGCAGTCGGTGTGTGATCATGCACTAAATGTCTTGTTTTACACAAACCCCAAATCAGCCACCATATCTTGCTTCTGAAACAGTAAGACATTCCCGCCAGCCTCTGTCTTCCATAGGGAACACAGGTATGTCTTCTCCGAGATGGAAGATGCCTCCTTGATATTTATGGACTCGACCAGACCCCCTCAAAAATATCTTAAGAAGGTAGCCTAGATTCTAACGCTTTCTTATTTTCAAGGCAGATTTAAAGTCTCTGATCCAGATGCAATGTGACTAGTCAAACTACTCAGTAATAAGTTATGCACAATCTATTTAAGCCTTATAGTCAAAATATGACAAACAAAGCGTAATTCAGAATATCTTTATTGGAATACATCACACAATAATAGATACAGTAACTGTTGCTAACCAGCTGTTCAAATATTAGAACATCCCATAAATAGTCTCTTGGTAAAAAGGAAAGTTCATACACAGATTCTCAGAAACACTTCTCCAATTTAGGAGGGAAAAAAAAAGAAAGAACACGAAGAGAAAATTCGCAGTCAGTACCAGTAATGAGACATTCACTGAAGCCTCTAACTCTGATGAGACCCCAATAGCTTCCGATGTTACTGAGAAACGAAAACTCAGAAATCCTAACCTGTGTTAGCTGGCCACATCAATTCAAGCTGCATTAAAATAAACACAAGGCCTCCAAAGTTGTTCACTCATGTTTTCTAACTGGACAGCTTGGTAACTCTCGTTCAATCCCTCTCAGAAGAAAGCAGGACAAAATCACTTCGTAATGCTGCAGTTTTGTCACACAAGTTAGCACATGGAGCTGTTAAACAGAAACCGGGGTAACCCAATCGGCCCCTTGGCCCTTTCGAATCGAACGAGGAAGTAGCACTTCAACACATTGACTTAAATTCACAGGAGCAGTACGAGGCCATTTAGCTCCTCGAGTCAGTTACACAGGAACAGGATGTAGTTTCAAATTTAATTGTGACACTTTCCAACTTAATGAAGAATTCTACTGCGAAAGGTCGCGCACCACCGTGTTTTTAATTAACACTTTTTATTACACAATATTTATCCTTAGTAAAGACAGATCCAAACTATGTTTAAACTGTCCTGCCATGACATTGCTGTCCATTATGAGTTCACCTGACTCTAAGTGCACTGGACCTTAATTTGTCTTTATCAGTCTTTCTCTTCACTTGTCAACAGAGACTTTTGCTGTCAGTTATTATGTTTCCTGCAAGCTTAGTTCCTTCGACATATTGTTTGAGGAAACCATTCCAAACACAGTCAAGGAGATCGCCCTCCCTCACACTGCTACCAGTTTTGTTAGGCCAATTAATATGTAGTTTCAAATCTTCAAACAAAAACTGCTGTAACTTCATGGCCTTCATCTCGAATTTCGATATAGCCCCTTTTATCATAAATACTGTCTGGCGGTCTATACAACAAATGACTTATTACTTTTGGTGTTCAGCAGCTCCACTCATGTAGTTTTCACTCCGATGAATTGGCCTCAAGGTGCTGAATCGTTTCTTCCTTGTCCGATTGGACAGGGTCTGATTGGGTAATTTCTGGTTCCTGTTTAGCAGCCCGATGTGCTGTCTAGTGGGACAATGTGGTAGTTTTAAGATGTGATTTTGACCGGATTCTTTTCTCAGGGAGAGATGGGACGAGATGTACCAAGCTGTCTCGTTCAGAACACTTGAGTAAACAGCTTGGGAGACCTTGTTTTGAACGGTGTGGCCACGTCTCGCACGTTAGGATTTCTGGGTCTTCGTTTCTCAATAAAATCAGAAATAATTGGATTCTCAACAGAGATAACAGTTTTCAGTGAATGTCTCCTGGCTGCTACTGTCCCTGAATTTTCTCCTTGTGTACATTTTTTTAACCTACTGATTTGGAGAAATGTTTGTTAGAATCTGTATCTGAGCTTTCCATTGTGCCATTTTTATATGTGATGTTCCTATACTGTTACCGCATCTATTATTAGTCTGAATTACTCTTTATTTCGTTGAATGTTAACTACAGTGCTTAAATAATTTATGTATATCTCATTACCGAGTAGTTTGACAGGTCACATTGCATCTGGATCAGAGATTTTACGTCGACAAAAAAGAGACTGTCAGAACCTAGGCTACCTTCATAATATAGTTTTGAAGGGGTCTGGTCTGGTCCATAACACTCGTCTCCTTCTCTTGGTGTGTAATAGGCTGGAGGCACTAAATGGGCGATCCCTGCTCATTTCCAATTATTTCATTCGGCTGAATGACTTCCTCATTTCCCGTGAAGGCAGTGTGAGAAGCTGAATGAACTCTTCATTTCTAACTGGAGAATTGTGCAGTGACTGGCAGTACTGTTACATGAATGTTGCCTGCACTTTAATACCACAAGCTTGAATATTGCCCAGGTCTCATTGCACATGGACTCACACTGTTTCAGGAGCAGAGGGGAACACAGTATTTTGAACACTGTGTGAGAATCTGTGTCCATCCCCACTTCTGATCTTATGATAGGGGAAAGACATTGATGAAGCAGCTGAAGATATTTGTGCGGAAGAATATACCCTGAGGATCTTCCACAGAGATGTCCCAGGACTGAAAGGAAAGGATAGACATCCACGAACCACAAACATCTTCCTTTTTGCTTTGATTCGATTCAACCAGTGTGGAGTTTACACTGATTGCCAATAATCCAATTATGTTTCGCTCAATGATTTCATTGGCAGTCAACCACTGCCTTGATATCAGGACCAGTCACACTTACCTGAACCCTTGTATTAATCTCTTTTATTCGTATTCATCGATCGTGGTATAGGAACAGGGAAGGTTTCCTTCAAATAGAGTATATTTAATTTCAGGAATTATCCATTCCAGAGTGTCAGCGGAGCTGGGTCACTGAGAATAATGAAAGAGAAGTGAGACGGATTCTGTCATTACATAGAGTTAAGAGCTCTGGAGATTTATCATAAAAGAGTAGTTGAGACCGAAAGCAGATCTGCCATGATCTATTGAAGGGCAGGTCACGTGTTTGTGTGTGTGTGTGTGTGTGTGTGTGTGTGTGTGTGTCTGTGTCTGTGTCTGTGTCTGTGTGTCTCTGTGTGTGTGTGTCTGTGTGTGCATGTATGTGTGTGGTGGAGGTGGTGGTGGTGTTGGAGAGATGAACAACATGCTCCTGTTTCTGATGTTGTCACATTTTGTTATTGCAAACTTAGTGGGTGTTATTTTCCTGGAAGTTCTGTTATTGAATGTTGCAGTCAGGGAGAACAGAGGAATTTGAGATTTCTAGGTGTAATAAGGGGGCTATATTAACAGTGAATATGGCTCGACAAAATTACCACCAAATGAAGCATGAGCAGGGTTTTGAAGCTCTGTAAAGACAGATGAGGTGCGTCTTTCGTACCCAACCTGGGTTTTCCAATTATATTTTCCAAACGAACCCAAACTGTGCCTGACAGTCCTTCTGGACTGAATGGTCTTGTCTGTTTCTGTGCACCAGCTTACTGAAGGAAGTGGCCAGCTACTGCTCCTGTCGATCAGATCTGAAGGGCTGAATGGATCAGAGAAACATCAGACTGAGGAGCAGGAGTGGGCAGTGAGATATGTTGAGCGGTGTTCACCAGCCAATAAGATAAAGATTGACCAGTTTGGGGTCTCAGCCCACTTTCCTATCTGTATCCCATTATTTGTAACTCACTTTTCTGTCAAATATTGAACTGACTCAGATTGGAATAAATATAAACAAAAAGCACCATACACTTCTGCAGAAGAGCAATCCCACTTTACAGTCACTTTTATAATTTCTCCTCATCCCTCGTATAGAGTTGGAGAGTAATGCATTTCGCAAACGGACAATTTAGTACAGCTTGACCACGTGGACCTGTTATACCAAGATATACCAATCATATTTTCTCGGATTTTGACCATATCCATCGAAATTCTTCCCATTCATGTACATATGCCGATGCCTATTAAATGGTGAAATTGGACCAAATCCTCTGTCAGCGCGCTTCATACACGCCTCACTATTTGAATGAAAATGTTGCCACTAAGGTCCGTGTAAAACATTTCCTCTTTCACGTAAACCCATGCCTCTATTTGTGGACCCCCCCCCCCATCCTGGCAATGAACATATTAGCTATTAATGTCATCCATGCATTTCATGATTTTGTACACCTCGATAAAGTCACCCAACAATTTTCGATGCTCCAAGTTATTAAAGAAGCGCCTGTCCGTCCACACTCTCCCTTTGACTTAAACGCTACATTCCCAGCAATATCTTGGAAATCTTTTCTAAATTTTCTCAAGTCTAAAAATATCCTTTCTGTAGCAGGGCGAATCAGATTAGCTAAATTATTCCAAATGTGGCCTCACCAACATCTTGTACAGCCGCAACATGGCATTGCAACTCCAATACTCAATGCACTGCAGAATGAAGGTAAGCGCACCAAATGTGTCCTTCACTCTCCTATCTACCTCCAATTTCAAGGAACTGAGTCTGCACCCCGAGGTCTACTTGTTCAACAACACTCTCTGGGTTCCAGGATAAAGTTTATAATTCCTGCCATGCTCTACCCTACCAGAACGCACGCCTCACATTTATCTAAATTAAAATCCATCTTCAACTCCTTGAGCTATTGTTATATCTGATCAAGGGCCTGTTCAATTCTGAGACACCCCACTTTACCAAAAAATTGTGTCATCTGTTAAAGGTACTAACCAGGCACATATTCACTTTTACATTATTTATACAGTTAATGGAAAGCAGGAGACTCAGCACAGATCATTGTGGCACACTGTTGTTTGCCGGTTGCCATTCTGAAAAGCAATCTGCTCCCACCAGGCTCTGTAGCCTACTGACAATCCAATTTTGCATTCAATTGGTAAGCTCGTCCTAAATCCAGTTATGATCGACCATACCAACCTGTCCATCAAGCGGTATCTTGTGGAACGTCCCGCTGAAGTCCATAAGGTTTACATAATTCTGTCACCTTTCGTCTTTTGCACATCTTCAAAAAATTGTAAAATACAATAGAGAGACACGATTTCCTATGAAAACGTGTTGACTGTCCAGAAGAAGTGTGGCCTTTGAAAATTCCTCAGAATCTCCTCCAGTAACTTACCCAGTAGCTCACTGATCAGTAATTTTTTAACTTTTTCAGATCAGTGTTTCTTTTTCTAGTCTCACTTTTCTAGTGGCCATACATATAAGCAGGTTGGTGAAATGCCCAGTGGTATAGTTCTCAGAATGGGTCATGGTCAGTGTTAAGAACGCATTCAAGCTGGTTTCTATACTCTGCAAAAATAAGAATAAATGAACAAACAGAGTAAGAAAAGCAATAACACAGTTTAAACGTTGCAAATGTGCACATCAATATCGAAACACATGCGTGCATGAACGCACAAACATTCACTCTCTTCCCAACCCACCCTCGCCACCTCCTTGATGGTGTATACCAGACATGCACCTTGTAAAGGAATCCCATCCTGGAACAGTTGGAAATGAATGAAGAAATGGGGAGAATCCAATGAAAACACCTCAGGAATTTCCGTGAATGGTAAAGATGCATGAGGAATTTGCAGCTGACACACGCTACTGTAAGGGGGAACACATTGAGAGCGGGAACACCAGCCTGTTCCTTCTCAGGAAGATTACATTCTCTCTCTGTTTGAGTTTTAACATGCAATAATGTTCTCCAATCCCAAACTGGACCACATGAGGTATCCTGTCATTTACCCTGCTCCCTGTCGGTACGTCTTTGTTGCTGCAATACACAGAGCCAGTACCTTAGCAACAAATGACATTTCTTGTTAAGTGCCTTCATATTAAAAAAGGTTAATGTCTTCCCAAGTCATGTATTAAAATGAAATTGTCTTACTCTTAAATTACATCTCCACATTTACTCGCCCATATAAGAGAAAATAGCAATCAAGTATTCACCATGTGAACTCTCCTCAAGATTGTACATCGTCAATAAAAACACCTCTCCTTTTCAAGTCTAAACTGCTAATCCTTCATAACATTACACTACCATCCCAGGAACTAGCAAATAGAAACATCTTTGAAACGTGTCGAAAGCAATTGTGTTCTGTCTTCCAGTTCAGCGATTTATGATGACACACAATACATCAGATTTGGTCTCAGGAATGGACTGTACAAATGCGTAAAGAAATGTCTAAGGTTATACCTGAAACCCCTTGCATGAACCATCATCGTTCCACTTACCTTGCAAAAACACTTGCTACATCCGCAGACTAACTGAAAGTGATTCCTGTACTAGGACACACAAAATCATTTGCATTTTCCCTCCATTTCAATAAATTCCTTTTGTTTCATTTATTTCCCAAGCAAACGTCCAATGATCAACACAGTATTTTTTTCTTCTGAAGTTTTACCCACTACCCTACCCGTCTTCATCCCATTGCAGAAGCTTTGTCTCCAATCACATCTTATTGAATGACTATCCTGATGCGTCAATAAATATAGCTCCAAAACACAAATCTAGATTGTAAATGGTGATGAACTAACACCGAAGCTTGAGGAATTCCATAAGTTACAGCTTTCCTTCCTTTAAATAAGTATCGATCTCTACTCTGTATTTTCTGATAGCTAACTGGGGCTCCCTGTTCCTGAATAGCATTCTCGGAACGTTAGATGGATTCATCCTGTGCTGTGCAATGTACTCATAAGACTGAAACCTTGAAAATGTGCCTGTGTAATTACTTAGAGGGACAGAATGGTCTCCCACTGTTTCATTGAATTAGTCATGACTGGTTGAAAGGTATGTTCCTCTACCCTGTATAAACGTTAAGTGTTTGAGTGAGAGAGCAACACCTGGGGCACGGTCATCAGTTGACCATTTTGTTCCACGAGCCTGCTGCACAATTTAGAGAGATCATGGCTGGTCTGATTGAAGCTGAACCCTCCTTTTCTGTCTATTCCCAAGAAACACTGATTCCTTTGCTCATCAAACAGCACCCCTCGAGCTCATCCTCGAATAGCTTCAATGGACAGTGGGTAAGTGGTTAGCACTGTTGCCTCATCCTGCCAGGGACCTGTGTTTGATTGAAGCCTTGGCTGACTGTATGGATTTTGCACATTTTCTCCCTGTCTGCATGGATTTCCTCTCACAGTCCAAAGTTGAGCAGGTTAAATGGATTGTCCATGGGAGCTTTCCCATTGCGTCCAGGGATGTGTCGGCTAGCTAGATTAGTCATGGGAAATGGGCGGCACCGTGGAACAGTGGTTAGCACTGTTGCCTCACAGCGCCTCAGACCCGGGTTCAATTCCTGCTTCAGGCGAATGACTGTGTGGAGTTTGCACATTCTCCCTGTATCTGCGTGGATTTCTTCCGGGTGCTCTGGTTTCCTCCCACAGTCCAAAGATGTGCAGGTCAGGTGAATTGGTCATTCTAAATTGCCCGTAGTGTTAGGTAAGGGGCAAATGTAGGGCTATGGGTGGGTTGTAATTCAGTGGGTCAGTGTAGACTTGTTGGGCCTACTTGTAATGTAATGTAGGGTTACGTGGATAGGGTCGGAGGTGAGGCTGGATGGGATGCTCTTCGAAGGGTCGGTGTAGATTCGATGGGCCGAATGGACTGTTTCTAAACTGTACGGGTTCCATGGTTTCATGACCCAATCTTTACTGTTCCCGGTGAATGAGAGCCCAAAGTACAACCCAACCAGGTGTCCTTATCTCCATCTTAAAAAGCGAATCTCTTAAGTCTAAAGTGCATTCACGACATAGCAAGTCTCTTTTTTCAGGTATTTAGGCACAACAAATAAGAAGAGCCTTAGCCTATTCAGCCCTCAGACCTATCCCATATGAAGTATTTATGAAACACAGCCTCCACTGCTTTCTGAGAACGACTTTTCCAATACATTTTCAAAAATCATAAGGAATTGGGTCAGAATTAGGCCAATTGGCCCATCGATCCTGCTGATCGGACATGGATGACATCTTTTTACACAATTTTCTGCCATTCACGCTCTTACCTGAGAACCCTTACCAAGTAGAAATTGTCGATCTCTGTCTTCAACACAGAACCGTGTTTTAGTGTCTCCGAGTCGTGTGTGTGTGTCTGTGTGTGTGTGTCTCTGTCTGTGTGTCTGTCTGTGTGTGCGTGTCTGTTGTACTGGAGTACTGTAACCAGTGGTATTCCAGAGGCTTTGGTGGTGGATCCACTTTTGGTTGTCTTTTATATCAATGAATTAGATAAGGATTATAGAAGGCATCGTTCGCAAGATTATGCATGACACCAACGTTGGTTATATAGTGGAGAGATAAGAAGCTTATATAAGATTGCAAAGAGATTTGATCAATGGATCTCAGAGTGGTACAGCACGGGAAAGACCATTTGATTCAATCGTCCTTGCCAAACGGATATTCTCATTTAATCTAGTTTCGTTTACCAGTGTTTGGAAATATTGGTCCCAATCCTTCTAATTCATATACACAAACAGATGCCTTTTAAATGTTGTACACTTCTTGTGGCAGATTATTCCAAACACATCACACAGTGTAAAAATGTCACTAGTTAGGTATTTTAAAATCCTTCCTAAACGCTTCTGTACCTCATTCAAGTCTCTACAACGCATCAGCACTTATATTTGCGCGACATGCCACATGCACAATTGTCAAATTGAATGACTGCACCAAAAAGTTCCATTTAAACAGCCTGTTATTTTTGTCTTTAAAATTTTCCACAAATGTCAATGGGTTGTGATCAGTGTACAGGATTGTATCTGATGCATTGCCGACAACACAATCATTGAAAGGTTGTTCGGCCAACACCAAGCTTAAAGTCTCTTTCTCCACCGTTTAATACGCTTTGTTGATGAACGTTCAACTTCCTTCAAAAAATAACCGGTGGGCCTTTCTGTCCCTTCGTCATCCTCCTGCAGAATCACCCCACCGACACCCTCATCTATGACATCGTTAGCCACCTTGAAAGACTTCATGTAATCGGCTGTGGCTAATAAAGGTGCAGTGGTTATAACTCTCTTTCTTTTGTCAATTGCCCTTTGACATTTCGCTATACACTGAGACTTCTTGCCCATTTTTAACAATTCAGTCAGTGGAGCAGCCACACTGAAAAATTTCGTTAAAATCCATTCAATCCCAAGAACGATAGAACTGCGTTTTATTTTGTCGTCAGATGGGGAAATTACAAAATTTCTTTCGTTTTTGCATCTCGTGGGGCCATTTGTCCATGCTTATTAACATGGCCGAGGAAGGTGACTTAGGAAATGGCAATTTCACTTTTAGCCACATCGAGCACCAAATCTGTCTTCTGAAGTCGATCAAACAAGTCCGGTCAATGCTGTAAATATTCCTTCCATGAGTGAGCAACATTCACCAGAATCTCAATATACAGTTGGGAAATCCGGCAATGACCGTAATAGCCAGTCTCTGAAATGTGGCTGGATCGTTTTTCATACCAAATGGCATGACTTTAAACTGATACAGTCTATTTGGCGATGGAAAACCAAAATTTGCTGTCTCTTACTTGTCAGTCGCCTCTGAGCAAGTCCAACATAGAAAAATGATTTGCGTGTCCCACGGTTTAGAATCAGACCTCCAACATTGGAATTGGATGTGCATGAGTCGTTTTAATGGCTTTGACTTTGCGATAGTCCACACACAATCGTTGGGTTATTTCTGGCTTTGTTACCATGAGTATGAGTGTGGTCCAGCCACTGTAACCTACTTCGATTATGCCATTTGGATTATGCGCTCTGTGTCCTTCTGAACCTGTGCCAACTTGAGAGAGTTATGCCTATAAGGATGTTGATTAATCGGAACAGCATCTCCTTTACCTTCATCATGCACATTTCGGTTAGAACTTCCCAATTGTATCTCCCCATGTGGTTGTTGTAATTCTTTCAAGTCAATTCGATTTTCCTGTGGAAGCTAACTCAGTCTTTATCCCAATTTTTGACAACGTCCTGGTTGTCCAATGTGATTTGAAGACGGTCCAATTCAGAATCCTCTGAACTTGATTCTTCCTTCTGTGTTGTCGTCTTTAATACCTTCTCCTCTTACTTTCATTCCCTGTCACAATACTTCTTGGGCATATTCACACGACACAGCCTGCGAGATTTCTTCGTGTCTGGAGTCCTTATCAAGTAGTTCACATCACTCAATTTCTTCTCAATTTGATATGGTTCACTAAACCTTGTTTTTAAAACCACACTTGTTCCTGGAAGAAACACCAATACCTTATCCCAGATTCCAAAATTTCGAATTTGTGATTTCTTATCCGTGTCCTGTCTCATTGTATGCTGTGATACTTTTAAATGCTGTCTAGCCAACTCTCCAACTCTATTTGAGTGATATCTAAGAATTGATAGATAGGCCAAATGGGTGGTCTCTGCATCCTGACATTAATTTCTTATTAGTCAATTTTAACGGTACTCTTAATTCATGCTCAAACACTAATTCAAACGGACTGAATTTGGTCGATTCTTTTTGTGCGCTTCTGATTACAAATGATACAAACGGAATTCTCTCATCAGAACCATCAGATAATCCTGACCATAAGCTCCTAAAATGGTATTTACTGTTTGATAGCATCTTTCTTGCGCTTCCCGCGATTCCAGATGGTACACAGTAGATTTGAGTTGCTTTATTTCCCAAGTCATCCACAACCTCGTTGAATAGTTTAGAAGTTTGATCTTGATCCGACTGGATCTCGATTCGTTGTCCGTACCGAGTTAAAAAAAAAGTCATTCTTTTACAATCCATTCTATGGCACCTCCATTCTGTAATGTGTTCAGGAATAACACACAGGAAGGCAAACACTTTCTTTCTCTGTATATGCATTTTGATATAACTGGTTTAACTGCTCTATGAATATTTTGCAACAGTATTTACTATGTAAAAGGATATGGAAGATATAGACTGTAGGTACATAGATGGTGATATCTTGCAAAATTTCCAGATTACAGAGGAGTAAGTGCAGGATGTCTTGAAACGGTTAAAGGTGGATAAATCCCCAGGACCTGATCGGGTGTACCCGAGAATTCTGTGGGAAGCTAGAGAAGTGATTGCTATAACTCTTGCTCAGATATTTGTATCATCGATAGTCACAGGTGAGGTGCTGGAAGACTGGAGGTTGGCTAACGTGGTACCACTGTTTAAGAAGGGTGGTAAGGACAAGCCACAGAACTATAGACCAATGAGCCTGAACTCGGTGATGGGCAAGTTGTTGGGAATCCTGAGCGACAGGATGTACATGTATTTGGAAAGGCAAGGACTGATTCGTGATAGTCAACATGGCTTTATGCGTGGGAAATCATTTCTCACAAACTTGATTGAGTTTTTTGAAGAAGTAACAAAGAAAATTGATGAGGGCAGAGCAGTAGATGTGATCTATATGGACTTCAGTACGGTGTTCATCAAGGTTCCCCATGGGAGACTTATTAGCAAGGTTAGACCTCATGCAATACAGGGAGAACTAGCCATTTGGATATAGAACTGGCTCAAAGATAGAAGACAGAGGGTGGTGGTGGAGGGGTGTTTTTCAGACTGGAGGCCTATGACCAGTGGAGTGCCACAAGGATCGGTGCTGAGGCCTCTACTTTTTGTCATTTACATAAATGATTTGGATGCGAGCATAAGAGGTACAGTTAGTAAGTTTGCAAATGACACCAAAATTTGAGTTGTAGTGGACAGCGAAGAGGGTTAACTCAGATTACAACAGAATCAGGACCAGATGGGCCAATGGGCTGAGGAGTGGCAGATGGAGTTTAATTCAGATAAATGAGAGGTGCTGCATTTTGGGAAAGCAAACGTTAGCAGGACTTATGCACTTAATGGTAAGGTTCTAGGGAGTGTTGCTGAACAAAGAGACCTTGGAGTGCAGGTTCACCTTGAAAGTGGTGTCGCAGGTAGATAGGATAGTGAAGAAAACGTTTGGTCTGCTTTCCTTTATTGGTCAGAGTATTGAGTACAAGAGTTGGGAGGTCATGTTGCGGCTGTACAGGACATTGGTTAGGCCACTGTTGGAATATTGCGTGCAATTCTGGTCTCCTTCCTATGGGAAAGATGTTGTGAAACTTGAAAGGGTTCAGAAAAGATTTACAAGGATGTTGCCAGGGTTGGAGGATCTGAGTACAGGGAGAGGCTGAACAGGCTGGGGCTGTTTTCCCTGGAGCTTCGGAGGCTGAGGGGTGACCTTATAGAGGTTTACAAAATTATGTGGGGCAATGATAGGATAAATGGGCAAAGTCTTTTCCCTGGTGTTGGGGAGTCCAGAACTAGAGGGCATAGGTTTAGGGTGCGAGGCGAAAGCTATAAAAGAGACCTAAGGTGCAACTTCTTCACGCAGAGGGTGGTACGTGTATGGAATGAGCTGCAAGAGGATGTGGTGGAGGCTGGTACAATTGCAACATTTAAGAGGCATTTGGATGAGAATATGAATAGGAAGGGTTTGGAGCGATATGTGCCAGGTGCTGGCGAGTAGGACTAGATTGAGTTGGGATATCTGGTTCGGCATGAACGTGTTGGACTGAAGGGTCTGCTTCCATGCTGTACATCTCTATGACTCTATAACTCTATCTTCCTGCTGGAATTATATCAGCTTAATAGGGCTAAAGATAATGGAATGCTTACCTATTTACTCCTTTGTTCCACTTATCTGATCGAAGAAGGTCTGGGATACCACTTTGTCAGCTTCCTTATTTGTGCCTTTTGATCTCCCCTGCTTCCGCTTGTGTCGCTGTGATCTTGTGATCACACAATCTTAGAAAACTCCTGGATGAAGATCCTTCAATTCTTTAGTTGCCTTCGTTGACACTGGCTTTTCAGCAGAGTAGGCAACACACCGACCTTTGAATTAGCTATGGCATTAGCAGGCATTTGTGTTCCTGGAGTTGAGTGTTTGCCCTGTACACGTAACATAAATTCTCAACTCTTCTATGAGCACTTTTTGACTTACCTGTTACCAGTATCATTTTTGCCACTAGTTACTGAGTAGTGCGTACGTCATCGTTCTTCAGCATTACAGACTGAGAGGATCTTGTATACCTTAATCTTGTGACCTCTTTGCCTACTGCTCCTGGCCTATGTGAATAAACCTCACCCTTGCATGCATATTTCTAAGCAGATCTAGTACTTCCTCCATTATCAACTTCTGATTGTATTGAACACTCCGAGGCAGATGTCTAACTTATCCTCTGGTTTTTGATCCTAGTACAACATAATTTCCAGGCTTGTCCGGCTTTCATATATCTGACTTTCGTCTAGACCACCAACGTTTTAATTTTGGGTTGACCATTTTATTATAATGGAAACACCGGAGATGTTTAAATTCTTTGCCCCCACCATAGGGTTCTTTTAACACTGTGGTACGTTATCCTGATGATCTTCACTAATATCTGCCTTTTCCTTTCCATGTAATGATTTTTATTTGCCCAATTTCCATCCGTCATGGACTGAAATTCATTCTGGAAGCCAAACCAAGTTTTATGGAACAGCTTTGGGAAATTCCCTACCTACATCTCTGTGCAATAGGAATTGTTTTGGTTTGGAGGTAAATCATCGAAATAAGATTCAAAACCTCCCGCCCTTCCTCCCCCTCTGTTCCTCTTTTGTTTAAAGTGATGCAATTGCACCCACTGGCCTATTTCACGACTTTGCAATTCCTTTGTACATGCAAGATCACTTGTAGGAGTAAGTTCAAAAGCATTGCGCGTTCCAGAAATTGCCATCAAATTCATCTTAACTCCGAACAAAATGACTCAGATTGAGGGTCCTGAGTATAATTGCAATGGACACCACCCTCCTCCAGCTTATCTCTCCACGCTTCAGGCTCACTGCCTTTATTCCTGATGAAGGGATTTTGCCCGAAAAGTCGATTTCGCTGCTCGTTGGATGCTGCTTGAAATGCTGTGCTCTTCCAGCACCACTAATCAAGTTTTTGGTTTCCAGCATCTGCAGTTATTGTTTTTACCTCGTTGATTTTAACCCTACTACGAATCATCTTGCAGGGGTGCCTGCCTTGAAGACGTTTTCCTCCTCTCTCTACAAGAATCTCAGGGAGTCCCTCTCCCACCACAACTCCCAGGTCATTTCCTACTCTATGCTACTCTCTCTCCACCCCCACCCTCCTCTAGCTTATCTCTCCACGCTTCAGGCTCACTGCCTTTAATCCTGATGAAGGGCTTTTGCCCGAAACGTCGATTTCGCTGCTCGTTGGATACTGCCTGAACTGCTGTGCTCTTCCAGCACCACTAATCTAATACTTGTCAATGTGAGCACTGTTTATCAGGAGTAGAACATAGAACATAGAACTTGGAACATTTCAGCGCAGTACAGGCCCTTTGGCCCTTGATGTTGCGCTGACACATCATACCAATCTGAAGCCATCGAAACTACACTGTTCCTTGTACGTCCATTTGCCTGACCAATGACGACTTAAATGAACTTAAAATTGGCGAATCAACTACCGTTGCAGGCACAGCATTCCATACCCTTACGACTCTATGAGTACCACCCAAAGACAAATCACTTCCACATTGCAGAGGGAGCATGGACATTTTCTCAGTGTGATTGGAATCAGGTGTGTGTGTGTGTGTGTATGTGTGTGTGTTGATGGTGCTGTCAGTATGGTTGGTGCTGTGGGTGCTGCCCTCACCCTCTTCCTTTCTGTGAATGAGTCCAATTGCTTTTTTTCTCCTGCTGCCGCTGCCTGTGCAAGATCACATAAAAGATAGCAGATACTGCCTGAACATGCAGCACACAAAAACACACCGAGATATCCGCAGATCACAATACAGACACCCGAATAGACACATTAATCCGATGGAACTAACACCAACATGTGGAATCTGTCAGTATTTCTCTTTTCCCGCAGGGCATTTGTCAGTATTTAACTGACACTTCCTCCTGAGTTATAGTACTCTTGTTGCTCAGTTGGTACCGTGTCAATATTTGACTGGCTCAGTGGGCCGTGTGTCAATCTTTCAGTACTCCGTGGGAAGAGTTTCAAACTTCACTTCCTCACACACGTGAGAGTATCAGTATTTCAGCTGTTCTGTCTGGAGTGTGATTTGTAGATTTAAAATGAACCGGAAGAACTCGGCAGCTTGTGGGTGATAATGTGAAATTCCAATTGTACAGCGACAATTTCGTGCAGTGTTTAGGCATGTGACAGATAGGGATCAATGCAGAGGACTATTAGGTGATGCACTTTGTCAGGAAGAGCATTGAAAGACAATATAAACAGGCTGCACAGTTATGAAGTGGGTGAAGGAGAAAAAGGTGAAATGTGTAAGTGAGCGCAGATTGCTGAAGATCTAAGGATAAGTGGAGAGCAGTAACTATCACCATTAGTTTCAGTATCCGCTGTTTTTAGAAGGAAGTGTCAGAGGGAACCACCGTGCTTCCCTTCGGAGAGCTGGAAGAGATGGTGTGTTGTGAGCCCAGCCTCATGCCCATAAGACCATGGGGATTCCATTTGCACCAGCTCGACAAATAAGGGGTCATAGCATCATGGACACGGCTTCTAAGTTGTACCAGGTGGAAACAGAACTGACAGTGGCTTTAAGTAAGACTTACCCTTCACTGAACATTGTTCCTTACTTGATTTGAAGAACGCAGACGCTTCAGAATCTCCCAGTTGTCCCAGCACGTGACAGTCCTACTAACATGATGGTAGTATGGGGTGAGAGAACGGTTATCGGGCATTCTACCACACGGCTTGGCCCTTTCTGTCTTATTGCAGGTTGTCTCTTTTGGAATAGGAGGAAGGAAGAGAGGGAGGGTCGAGGTGTGTCCTTGCTGTTAGTGCTTCTGTACATAGGGAGAAAATGGTGAGGTGTAGAGATTGAGTCAGTCCACAGTGTTGTATCCATGCAGTGAATTATTGTGGGGGTGCAGTGGTGATGAGACAGAAGGGGAAGGTGCTGCATGAATTGGCGACAGTAGTGGAGGATGAGCCGCGTTCTGATGTCGATGCAATAATAAATATACACTGAATTTGAGGAAGCAAAAATAAAACGGCGACACTTATCCTGGCAGAGCAGGGAAGGTTATTGATGCTTACCCTGTATTTTTGCACATTTGGTTCTGAGCTCAGATACCGTACTGATTTGGGTGGTGAGTTCAGACCATGCTTCACGGGTATGATCATGTGGCCTCTCTAGGAAGAAAATTGTCGCCCTCTGTACTAGCCCATCTGTGATCCGTCGACAAATCGTGGTTAATTTGCCAATTAACTGCCATGTTCGGGGTAAACTGTGAAGTGCAGCTCCGAGCTGAGAAAGCTCAACCGTGTATCTATTGCCCTTTTAAGAATGGCGCCAATTACAGTGATCGTGGAATTTACCGGGGCATCTGGGCGATGGTGATGGGTGCGAGATTCGAGATGGATTTGAATGAGAGGGAGACATCATGGAGTTGGGTACGTAATTAATGGGGTACCTTCGATAAGCTGGCACCAGGAAGATAGTTCGGCCTCTTGCAACTGATATATCTGTCACACTCAATGAAAATGACACTGAGACAAATTATTGTTGGATTCTGCCCAGTGAGTCAAATACTCTGCCAGCCCCACTCCTAGTTATAAAGCTGCAAACAAATGCTCATCCAACAGGCCCACCATCTTAACTCATATCAATATCGCGCACACCCAGCAGTCCTAGAAACACTGACTCATGTTGCAGGATGAAATTGAAACGTCTTTGTGTCAGTATTGAAACGTGTGAACATATTCTTCCATGAAACTATCTCTAAGTTTCCTCCCTCTCTGGCTATTGGTTTGCATGTGAAGGATTCCCCCGCCATCTTTCTCTGGCAGTGATTTTTACAGCCATAGCACCCCCTTTCATGCAACAGTGGAGGTATGGAGCTGGAAATAGATGAGAGTTGCACTTCCTGTTAGTTCCAGCATTGCCTGCAAGTTTCCCCACGCTGGGCAGCGATCTGACACAGTGTTATCAAGCCATGCACTGTGTTGGTGTATACCGAGCCAAACGCTGGTCAGACATCTTTTCATTATAAAATTGTAGATCAGTGCTTTCTGGATAGATTGTCAGTTGTCTTGAGTGGTGCACTAGCCTGGTCTGCTCGTTGCTCCGTGCTGCTTGGTATTTCATGGTGTCTAGGCTGGTTCTGTGAGGTGGATTAAGCATGTGATATAACTAATAATTTCAGCTGAACTGGTAATGCTTTTATTTAGTTTTGTTACTCCCGTGATTACAACCTACAAATTCTGCCTCCTCTGGACAGTCCCAATCTTCAGTCTGACATCTTCAGTCTGACATAGTTTGACATATTGTTGTCAATAAAGTCATTTACCATTTGAAACGTGAATAACTGCCTTGTATACTTGCCTGGCCTTTGATGTTGCTCATCCTGGAGCATCGGAATCCACCCTGTAAACCTGCATAATGTTATTCCGCTTCATCACCGTTCCAGCCCCAGCCCCAGCCCCAGCCCCAGCGTATTTAAACTCTCCATGCAACTGCATCCCATCCCTAACCAACACCAGCACCATACTTGTAAAACTGTTGTGCATCATTCCAAGTTTAACAAAATCTGTCCTGTAGCAGGGAGACCAGATAAGACCATATAATGTCTGTAATAAAGGCTGTATTACAGTAGTGGCTGAACAAATATCCTGTACAGCAGCAATATGCCATCCAAACGCTTTGCCAATAAAGACAAGTGCTAAAAAATGCCTTCTTCTCAACCCTGATTAGCTTTAACGGCACTTTGAACCTGCACCATAAGGCAACATGTTGGCTCAATGGTTAGCATTGCTGCCTCACAGCACCAGGGATCTTCTTCATTACTCCCTTGCAAGACACTCTGTGCGATGTTTTCACATTCTCCCCGTGTATGCATCGGTTTCTGCTGGATGCTCTGGTTTCCTGCCGCAGTCCAAATATGTCCAGTTAGGTGGATTGGTCATGCAACAGTAACTATTATGCCCAGGGATGTGTCGTTTAGGTGAATTAGCCATAGGAATGGAGTCACAAGGAGAGCGTCGGGGTATGTCTAGTGGCATGCTCTCCGGAGGTTCGGTGTAGACTCGAGGCGCCAAATAGTCTGTTTCCACACCGTAGGCACTCTATAATTTCTATGAACATCTCTTTATTTGGCAACACTCGGCAGAATCCTACCGATATGCCTTGTCCTGATTTTCTTTCCCAAAATGCAACATGGCTCATCTATCTAAAATAAATTCCATTTGCCAATCCTCAGCCTTTCTAATCAAAGTCCCATATTATTCTGAGATAACCATTTTCACTGTCAACTAGAAGATCAATATTACAATTGTCTGCAAACTTTCTAGCTGTACCTTGTATTTTCAAATCCAAATTATTTGCATGAATGGAACAAATTAGTGGATATTGCTCTGATTCTTGTGGAACACCACTAGTCACAGGCCTCAAATCCGATAAATAAACCTCAAGGGTCACTCTGTCCCCCCTACCTTCGAGCTAGTTTCGTATCCAAATACTCAGTTGTCCCTGGATTGCAGACGATCTAAGCTTGCTAACCAGTCTACTATGTTGAACCTTGTCGAATGCCTTACTGAATTCCACAAAGATAACATCCACTGCTCTGCCTTCATCAATCTCGTTCTTGAATTCCAGATCTCAGTCAAATTAATGAGACAAGCACAAACTCTCTTCAACCGCTGCCTTTCCGAACACATATAAATCCTTTCCTGCAGAACACCCTCCAACAACTGAGTCATCATTGATGTCGGGTTCACTGGTCCGTAGTTGTCTCGTTTTACCATATATTTATTTTTAAAAAGTGTCAGTACATTAGCTATTCTCCAGTCTTTTTGGCATTTCACCCGTGGCAATTGATGACACAAACGTATCAGCAAAGCGATTAGCGATCACTTCCCTAGCTTCCCACAAAATTCTGGGATACAACTCATCAGATCCGAGTGATTTATTCACATTTATGCATATCAAGATGTCCAGCACTTCTTGTAATTTTGAAACTTTTCACGATATCACTATATACTTTTCCAAAGTCTCTCACTCGTGTAGCCTACTCCACAGTGAATGCTGAGAACAAATGCTCGCTTACTATCTTACCCACCTCCTACGGTTCCACAAATCGACAAGGGTCTTATTCTCTCCCTCGTTAGTCTTCTCGCTTTTAATGAATCCGTGGCATTTCTTCACTCTCTAGTTAACCCTATTTCCAAAGCCATGTTATGTCTCCTGTTTTTCCGCCCTGATTTCCTTCTTGACTCTACTCCTCTTACTCTTGTACTCATCTAGGGATTCCCTCGATCCCAGCTCTGTTTACCTAAATAGATTCCTCCTTAATTTTCTTGACCAGAGCATCAATCTCACTAGTCATCCCGCACTTCCTGCACCTACCATCCTTGTCCGTCTCACTATTTGGAACAGATTGCCTCAGGACTGTCTGAATCCAATGTTTGAAGGTCTTCCATTTTCCAAACACCCCTTTAACTGTGAATTGCATTTCTCAATGAGCCTTTAAAAGAACTTGCCTAACACTTTCAAAATTGCCCTTTATCTAAATTAAAACATTAACATTTCATCAAGTCTATACTTTTCCATAATTATTTTGAATCTAATGGTTACTGTGAAACAGACTTGAAAGTTTATGTGAAATCCCCCTGTCCCTCTGTAATAGGCTCGCGAGACTGAATGGCCTCCTCTTATCTCTCTGTAACATGAGAGGATGAATCGCCTCGTCATGTCCATCTCTTAAATGTCCATGATATTACATAATATACCATCGCGTGGATTATGGGCAGCCATTAAACTGCATCTGATGGAGATCCCTCCATCCTCAATTGCAAAAACAGAAGCAGAGTACTCCAGTTGTGTCAATAACAACTCGTACAGCAGCAGGAACACTTCTCTGTGTGTAGAATGATTCTCTTTGCAAAATGTGCAAACATCCCAGCTTTTAGCACTTCATGCAGTAATGCTCCAATGTGCACCGAATGGCCTACTCCTATCCCTCTGTAACAGACAAAAAGGGACAGAATTGATATCTCCTCTTTCTGTGCAGCAATCCCAATGTTATGTGTCAAGGTTATGAAAGAATTTCATAACAGGACTTTTAAAATGAAAAGTATCCTCACCCAAAGTCACTTGGCAATAAGTATAGTGCCTCTGGATAAGGTATATAGAAAATTCCCCACCGGATATTTTATGCAGTTAGTCTGTTATTATATCACTGTGTCACTTTTTAAATGGGGTTTAACATATGCAATCCTGAAGTGCTGTGGCAATACGCTCAAATACAAGGAAAATAAGAAGATTAACAGATTTATTGGTCCATACCCCAGGAAATCTCTTACCATCCATCCACACAACGAAAATGTTTCCTTTTATTGTAATATGAAAAGTGATGTAAGGAAGGAGTTAACTTAACCTGTTTTGTTCGGTGACCGTGATTCAGACGGTCTCCATAGATTCTAATTATCCCAGTGGAGTGATTCTATCTTTTATTGATGAACGGGTCCCATTGAATGTGGAATTCAGTAGCATGAGCAGGAGGATCACTGACAGCACTCACAGGGATCAGCAGCTTCAGAGAGAAGGGGAGGAGAGGTCAGAGTCTGAGAAATTTCGACTGGAATGGTCCAGCAATGTATCAGAATCTGAGAACATTAAACTGGAATGTTTCAACAATGGACAAGAGTTTATCCATTTATTTTTGGATTCTGACTAAAAGATATTGGATGGGATTATCATCGCGAATCTATTATGCTCTTCGCCTTATTCAATATTTTTACTATCCTATCCTGGCTATGGTTGGTGTCCCTGGTAAGTCTCAATGTGCAAATATTATTTCTATAAATCTTTTATGACTGTATTACCGTTATTTCATATAGTCGACGCTTATTGCCAGTATTACTGTTGTTGTTGAGACACTGAATCCAGGTAGTCACTCTACAGATCACTACTAAATGCATGAGAGAACCTGATCAATTAGGGTCTCCATCCTTGCTTCTGGTTGTATTGCTCATGGATCACTTTGTTGAGCTATTCAGCTTCAGCTCCGGACTACGATTCAGTGTCTCACTGCCTTTGTTGTTTTTACATTCGGAGCATGGAGGTCACTGTCCTCTGTTCTATTTACAAATACCATTTCCTTCCTCTAATTGCATCCAATTCCTGATCTAAATCTGAGACTGAAGCAGACGAGTCACAACTGTGTTGATCCCATTGACCATGACCGGATCCCTGACACCATGCCCTGACCATTTAATTACTCAGCCCTCCAGAATATATGTCATTGATTCATCCCATCTGCTCCTTCAACCTTGAGCAATATAAGAACAACGATCTTCATGTTGCCAATAATCTGCTGCTGTCACTGCCGGTTACTAAGGTGCAGAAGCAAATCTAATTCGAGTTGACACCAAAATCACATCCACTTGTGTTTCGTGTATACACTGCTCTATATTGCTATTGAGCTTGGCAGTGCCTTTAGTTTAATATTCTCAAGCACTTTATCACTTCTATCCGTGTAACGTCCCTTGGTCTCTCTCTGTCGATTACCCAAAGTTCTAATGGATGTGTATTCTCTCAAGTAATGATTTTCACATTCAAACAGCCCGAGTGTACGGGCGTGCACACACAATCTCTCTCTCTCTCTCAGGCACACACACACTCACTCACACACACACATTCAGACACACACACACTCTCACACACACACTCACACACACACACTCTCACACACACACTCTCTCACACACACTCACACCCCCGCCACACACACACACTCTCTCTCACACACTTTCCCTGCATTTGCATTTCTTCACTACAGATTATTGACCACTATTTAAGACAAAAGACAGAAAGTTCCTACCCATTTTCTTTTCAAGGAACTGGTAGAGATTCGTTCAGAACAGCAACGTTTTCAGCCTCAATATTACGACCTGTAAAGAAGTCATGTGTGGCTGCTCTCGAGTGACAACGTTCGGAAACTCATCGGTTATGATGGATGTGTCTATTTGCGAAAGGGGGGATTCTTTTGTTTTATGAGGCATTTTGTTAATAATTCAGACTTTCCCATTTGTTATTTCGGCTGCAATTAATTTAACAAATCTCTGAATAAATTAACACATTTAAAAATGTCACTGGTTCCTCAATAAAACTGTTAAATTTTCCTCCAGGCTGATGTATAATTTGTTTCTTTTCCTTCCTCACAGTTAACATAGTGACGGTCTACGTCCTGCTTTATAAAGATTGTGGTTTGTCTCCATGTGTCAGACGTTACCTCGGGGCCATGGCAGTAGCTGATCTACTGGTCATTATCTTCGACCTGATATTGAGACACATTCCCATTGTTTATCGGGAACAGCTTTATTTCCTGAAGGACTCCATCCCCGTGTGTAATATCCACGCCGTCCTGCTCTATGCAGCTACTGACTGCTCTGTCTGGTTCACCGTCAGTTTCACCTTTGATCGGTGTGTGGCCATTTGTTGCCAGAACCTGAAAAGTAAATATTGCAGTGAGAAAACGGCGGCTGTGGTTCTGGGAGCAGTGACTGTGCTGAGCTGTTTAAAGAACATTTTCTGGTATTTTATGCTCTCAGCTTGGTACACACTGAGGAACCTCCCCTGGTTTTGTGATATAACAGATGATGTTGTATACTCCAGTGTGTGGAGCACAATAGAGTTCCTCCACAACATTTTAACTCCAGCTCTCCCTTTCCTCTTGATTCTGTTGCTCAATGTTTTCACCGTCAGACATATTTTAGTGACCAGCAGAGCCCGCAGGAGACTCCGAGCTCACACGAAAGGGGACGCTCAATGTGACACAGAAATGAGAAACCGAAAAAAATCCATCATTTTACTGTTTGTGATCTCGGCCAATTTCATCCTGTTATGGTCAATGTTAATGGTCTTTTCTATATGGTACCGGATGCGGTTTATTGCGGATTCCCATGTATATATCCATCCCGTTGTTCGGGAATTCGGCTTCATGCTGCAGCTCCTCAGTTGCTGCACAAATACCGCAATTTATGCCGTGACCCAGAATAAGTTCAGGCAACAAATGAAGAATGTGCTGAAATATCCCTTTACCCAAAGTCAAAAATCAATTAAATTCCCTCATTAATGTATCCATCCGGGGTTTTCTCATTTCAGTTCAGTGTTTCAGCGATGGAGCAACCTGTCGCTATGACAACTGACTGAGGATAGTGCTGGTATGTCCAGTCTTATCAAACAAGGACACGTTTTAATGTTTCTCTCAATTCAAAGGTCAGTCGAAAAGGCACCATCCCAGTGTCTGCATCTGTCATTTCAGTTTGTAAAGAATGAAAATGTTCATTAAAATGTGCCAAACAGCCGATTGAAATTTTTTGTTGTTTCTCTTTGTGTTGATGAAACGGAGCTGGAGAGTGACAGATGCAGACCCAAGTCCTGGTCTTCAGGAGAGGGGAAAGCACCGCGGTGGAGAAGAGCAGTTGGGTTTCCGTCACTCTGCCTTTGTTTTAACCTCGAGGTTTCCAACTCTGCCCTGTCCTGAGGCTGAAGTCATCTCCGCCCCTTTGTCCTGCTTCCTCCACATCTCCCTCCCATTCTCACACTGCCCCTCTCGCTCTATCTTTCATTCTCTCTTGCCCTTTCAATTTCCACATTCCATTTCAGTACCATTCCATTCCTTATTATCCTTCACTCCCTCTCTGGCTTGAATCTCTAAATCCCAATTTCCCTTTTTCCAAACATCTCTTCTTTGAATCACGTCTCATCTTAAAATTCTGATCTAAAAGAGGGGGGTGTGGAGCTTCAGGCCGGTGTCAGGCGAACAGAGGAGAATGGTGCAGCTTCACGCCTTTGCTCGTGGAAGAGAGAGGGAGTGTGGAGCTTCAGGCTGTTGGTCAGGTAACAGAGGAGGGTTCTGAGCTTTAGGATGTTGCGCGGGGAACATATAGGTTTGTGAGACTTAGGTCGTTGTTTGGGGAACAGAGGGAGAGTTTGGAGCTGAAGACTGTTGCTCGGGAGCATAGTCAGGGGCTTGGGCCAAACACCGTTGCTTGGCAATACAATATGTGCATTGGTCCAACTTCTGTTGCGAGAGGACACAGTTAGTGAGAGAAAACCGTGCGTTACTCGAGGGTAAGTGTGATGTAGGAACACAGGTTGTGGCTGGGGGCTAACGGGTATGGATGGGACAATGGTTGATTACACATCGAATAGTTTGTGTGTGACACAGTGTCATTTAATAAGAAAACAGAGTGGGTATGGGGACAACGGCAATTTATCGGGGATTAAATGGGCAGGAGTTCGATGGCCAGTGCTCATGGCAGGGAGTGTGTGAGGTATAAGCAGTACGGGGGGAGAATGAAGGGGAAGTGAGTGTGGTGGTGGGGGGTGTGTGTGGGAATGTGATGGTTGGGAAGGATGCAAAGGAGTGAATAGGACAATGGGGCAGTCGGTGCGGAATGAGTGAGACGGTGGGGGAGACAGTAGGGAGTGAATGTCACAGTGTGTGAGGGCGTGGGTGAGTGAGCGTGACGGTATATGAGCATCATGGTTGGTAGACTGCGGCTGTGTGAGGGTGAAGTGGAAGCAGTTTGCAAAGAGTGAGCATGATGGTAGGAGAGTGAAGGTAACAGTGGGGGAGTGTGTAGGGAGTGACCATCATGGTGAGCGAGTGTGCAGAGGAGGGAGTTTGACAGTGAGGTAGAGATGAGATGCATGAGTGCGATAATGGGCGAGTGCATGGAACAGACTGTGTGACGGTGAGGGACTGTGCAGGGAGTAAGTGTGATGACTGGGAAGTGCGTGAGAGAGTGAGTATGATTTTGGGGGAGTGTGTGATGGAGTAAGTCCAGCTGTTGGGGAGTTTGCAGGGGAGTGAGCAATGCAATGGGGGAGTGTGCGGGAAGTGAACCTGATGGTGTGGGTGCGTGGTGGGAGTCATTTTTACAGTGGGAGAATGTTTCTGGTGTGTGTTTGGCGATGTTCGACTGTGTTAGGCAGTGGGTTTGATAGTGCGGGAGCGAGGGAGGGAGTCAGAGTGACTTTGTGGAAGTGTGTGGAGGCGTGAGTTTGCCACTTGCAGAGTGTGTGGGAGAACGAGTGTGACGGCGCGTAGAGTATAGTGAGTGAGTGTGACGGTGTGGGAGTTTGTGGGGATGTGGGCATGACGATCGAGGAGTGTGTGGGGAACTGAGCATGATGGATGAAGTGAGTGTAGCGGTGTAAGTGTGTTGGTGCAGCAGTGCACAGAGCGTGGCAGATGGTGTTTGAGGGAAAGTAACACTGGGGTGAGTGTGTGGGGAGTGTGCAGACGAGGGAGTTTGACAAAGCAGAGAGGTCGAGGCATGACTATGACTTTGTGTCATTGCATGGAGGGGACTGTCTGACAGTTTGGATCTGCGCAAGAGAGTGCGTTTTATGCCGGGGAAGTACGTGGGGGAGTGAATGCGATGATGAGGGACTGTGCATGCCAGTGAATGTGAGGGGGGCAGTGGGCATGGGAATTAGGGTGCAGCTGTGGGGGTATGCAGCCGTGAGAACCACAGTGGGGTGTTCGCGTGACAGTGGGCGAGTTGCGGGGAGTGGGTGTGATGGTGTAGCATTGTGTGGGCCGGTGAGTTTAAAGACAGGTGGAGTGAGTGTGATGGTGTAGAAATGTGTGGCGTCCTGAGGTTGACGTTGGAGGAGGCTGTTGGGGAGTGAGTGAGACAATGTGGGAGTGTGAGAGGAATGAGAGTGAATTTGACGCAGTGTGTGCAGGAGCGAGCATGACAGTGGCGGAGTGTGCTGGGAGTGAGCATGATACGGTGGAAGTTTAGGGAGGAGTCAGCGTGATGTTGGGGAATTGTATGGTGGCGTGAGGTTGACACTGGGGGGTTGTGTGTGACAGTGAGCGTGCAGGTGGTGGTTTCTGCAGGGGATTGTCTGAGCCGGTAGTTATGTATAGGGAATGAGAATGACTAAGTGGGAGTGCTTTGTGGACTGAGTGTGACAGGGGAGAATGTGCAGGGGAGGGATCCTGACATTAGTGGATTGTGCGGGCTGGTGAGCATGATGGTGTTGGAGTGTTAAAGGGACTGAGCAGGATGGTGTGTAGCGGTGTGAGCGTGTTGATGGGCAAGTTAGGGTGAAACTGTAGGAGTGTGCGGGGCAGTGAGTGTCATCATCAGGGAGTATGCCGGGGAGTGAATAGGGCAATGGGGCAGGGTTGCGGGAGTGAGTGTGATGGTGGAGAGATTGTGGGGAGGGAATGTGACAGTGCGTGCACTGCGTGGGAGAGTGAACATCGTGGTCAAGTTGTGTGATGGGAACTGAGCATTGTTGTGAGGGTGATTGCAGCGGTGTCAGGTTGATGGTAGGCAGTGCAGGGGGAGTGGAGATGATGGTGGGAGAGTGAAATTAAGAGCGGCAGTATGTGGGCAGTGAGCATCATGGTGAGGGACGTTTCAGGGAGTGTGTTTGGCGGCAGGGTTGTGCACGGGAGAATGAGTGTGACTGTGGCTGGATGTGTGATGGAGTGTAACGGTTGGGGAGATGCAGGGGAGTGAGCAATTCAATGGGGAATGTTCAGGGAAAGGAGCCCGATGTTGTGGGAGTGTGTGGGAGAGTCAGTTTGACGGTGGGGAAGTGCATGGGAGAGTGAGTGTGACAGTGTTGGATGGCATTGAGCTGGACAGAACGGGAGTGCATGGTTAGTCAGCATAATGGAGAGAAAGCGTGCCAGTGTGAGGTTAACGATGGGCGAGCTTCGGGGGCGTGAGTGTGGGTGGGGAGAGTGTAGAAAGTGGGTGTGACGGCGTGGGAGTGTGTGGGAGAGTGAGAATAACAATCGATGTGAGTTTGGCGATCTGAGCATGATGGTGGTGGAGTGTGGAAGTGTGGGCGTGATGGTGGGGCAGCACACGGGGAGTGACATGATTGTGGGTGTGCAAAAGTAAGAGTGGAGGAGTATGCAAGGAGTGAGAATGATGGTGTGGGAGGCTGCAGAGACGGCAGGAGTGAGATCGGGGGCATGTGTGTGACTATGGTGAGCGCACGGAGGACATTGCGTGATGTGGGGGTCGATGCATGAGCGTGAGTTTAATGGCGTGGAATTGCGCAGGAGATTGAGTGTGACGGTAGGGGAATGTGTGGGGAAATGAGTGCGACGGTGGGGGAATGTGTGGGGAAGTGAGTATAACTGTGGGGGAATGTGTGGGGAAGTGAGTGTGATGGTGGGGAAATGTGTGGGGAAGTGAGTGTGAAGGTGGGGGAATGTGTGGGCAAGTGATTGTGACGGTGGGGGAATGTGTGGGCAAGTGAGTGTGACGGTGGGGGAATGTGTGGGGAAGTGACTTTGAAGGTGGGGGAATGTGTGGGGAAATGAGTGTGAAAGTGGGGGAATGTATGGGGAATTGGGTGTGATGGTGGGGGAATGTGTGGGGAACTGAGTGTGACGTTGGGGGAATGTTTGTGGAAGTGAGTGTGACGGTGGGGGAATGTGTGGGGAAGTGAGTATGACGGTAGGGGAATGTGTAGGGAAGTGAGTGTGACGGTAGGGGAATGTGTGGGGAAGTGAGTATGACGGTGGGGGAATGTGTGGGGAAGTGAGTGTGAAGGTGGGGGAATGTGTGGGGAAGTGAGTGTGACGGTGGGGGAATGTATGGGGAATTGGGTGTGATGGTGGGGGAATGTGTGGTGAACTGATTGTGACGGTGGGGGAATGTGTGGGGAAGTGAGTGTGACGGTTGGGGAATGTGTGTGGAAGTGAGTATGACGGTGGGGGAATGTGTGGGGAAGTGAGTGTGAAGGTGGGGGAATGTGTGGGGAAGTGAGTGTGACGGTGGGGGAATGTATGGGGAATTGGGTGTGATGAACTGATTGTGACGGTGGGGGAATGTGTGGGGAAGCGAGTGTGACGTTGGGGAAATGTGCGAGGAAGTGAGTGTGAAGGTGGGGGAATGTGTGTGGAAGTGAGTGTGACGGTGGGGGTGTGCGAGGAAGTGAGCCTGATCGTGTTGTAGTCTTGGAGGGAATCAGTTTGACTTTGGGATAGTGAGTACGACAATATGGGGCTGTGTAGAGACGTGAGTTTTACAGCGCGGGAGTGAGTGGAAGATTCGGCGTAGATGTGATCAAGTGTGTAGCAGTGTAAGGATGACATTGAGGCAGCATGCGGGGAAGTGAGCGTGATGGTGTGGGAGTGTGCAGGGGAGTGTGTGCAATTTTGAGTGAGAGTGAGGTGGAGGGCACATGGCAGTTGGGGTGCAAGCAGGGGAGTGAGCCCGATGGTGATTTTGATGGTGGGTTTGTATGAGGATTAGCACACGAGTCAGTGGGGAATGTTGTGAGGAATTTAGTTTGACAACGGAGGGCTATGCGGGAGAGTCGGTTTGACAGCGTGGGAGTGCATAGGGATCTGAATCTATTAGTTGGAGAGTGCATAGGATAGTGAGTGCGACGGTGTGGGACTGTGCAGAAGAGAGGGTTTGTGGGCAGGGGAGTATGTGATAGTATCAGCGTGACAGCCGGGACGTTTGTGGTGCCGTGAGATTGATATTGGTAGTATATGCAGGAGTGAGTATGACGTTGGTGAATATGTTGGCAAATGGCTGATTCGGTGAATGTGACAACAGCAAATCATAATGGTGGAGAAGTTTGTGATGGATTGATGGTGACAGTTGGGGAGAGTGAGAGGGAGTGAGCTTCATGGTGGGGGAGTGCGCTTGATGGTGAGAGAGTGTGTGAGACTGTGCACGGGTTACTGAATGTAATGGTGAGGAAGTTTCTGGGGGAGTCAACGTGAGTGGGAATGTACGGGGGAGTAAGTGTGATTGTGGAATAAAGTGTGTCAGGAATGAGCATTACAGTGGGCTATGTGGGGAGGAGTAAGTGTGACAGTGGTGTGTGCGGCACAATGAGCATGATGGTTAGGGTGTGTGTGGGGGAGTGAGTGTTACCCCATTCCCACACTGTTCACCTTGCTACAGCCTGCGACACCAACACCACACCTTTCCGCTATCAACGGCCATTAACACAATCCCCGCTGTGTTCCCCTGGCAATGGACTACGCAGGTATTACCATTCTGTACTTTTACCAATGGCCTCAATACCATTCTCATGCTGTTCACCTCGCACTGGCCTTTGAACGAAACCATCTAGCGTCCCGAGTGGTGGGAGAGTTCGTGAGTGCTGAGAGTGATTGTGTGTAAGTGTGCAATAGAGTTAACAGGACAGTGGGTCAGTGTCCAGGGGAGTAATGAGGCAAGTGCAGGGATGTGGGCAGGTTGGATGGGGCAATGTGCGGGGAAGTCAGCATGCTCGTTGAGGGTATGTGGGGGAGTGAGCATGTCAGTGTGTGGGCGAGTTTGTGGAGGCGTGAGCGCGATGGTTTTGTTGTGTATTAGGTAGTGAGATTAACGGTGTTCGAGGAGGCAGAGGAGCGAGCGGGACGGTGGGTGTGAGGTTGACAGCGGGGGAGAGTGCGGGGGAGTGAGCCGAACAGTTGGGAGTGTGGGGGGAGTGAGTGTTGCGGCGGAAGCATATGCAGTGAAGTGAGCGTGATGGTGGGTGCAATTGCGATGGTCTGAGGGTGATGGTGAGGGGGTGTGGCGGGAGTGAGCGTGACAGTGGTGAAATGTGCGAGGGAGTGCGCATGGCAGTGGTAGAGTGTGTGAGTGATGAGCGTGATGGTGTGGGATTGCGTGGGGGAATAAGGGCGACGGTCAGGAGTGTGTCAGGGAAGGAAGTTGATGTTGGTGAGTCTGCGGGGAGGTTAGTGAAACGGAAGGGCGTGTGCGAGGGAGCGAGTGAGATGGTGGTTTATTTGAAGGGGAGAAACAGTTTCGGCCCAACGCCCAGCTTGACAGAAGGGGAGGGAACGAACGTCGAACTCAGGTGTTGGGTTTAAGTTACTCTGTACTTCCTTTCACTTTTGATGATCTGCACCCTGCCCCATTCTCCTTCACTTTCCCCCTCTCGCACTATTCACATCTCCAAATATCTCTCTCAGTGTTTTAAGTCACGCTTGTGTCTCATTCTAGGGTGATGAGTGGACAGGTTGTTGCTCAGAGAGCACAGTGTGTATTGGCGTCACAATCCATTGCTCACGGAATAGAGTGGAGATGGTATCACAGGCCATTACTCAGCCTACAGATTGGAATTGGGTCACCGGCTAAGGTAACAGACTGAGTATATGGTCCCAAGCCGTTGCTAGGGCCACAGATAGAGGATGAAGTCACAGGTCATTGCTCGGAGAACAAAGCAGGGACAAGTTCACAGACTGTTGCACGGGAGGAGTGTTGGAATAGGATCACAGGCTTTTTGTTGGGAAATAGAGTGGGTGTTGGTAATAACCCGTTGCAAGGGGAATAGTTTGGGGATGGATTCACAGTCTGTTACAAAGAGTGCCCGGTTGGGATGTGGTGACAGGCTTTGTTCGTCGAACACATTAGTAATGTGTTCACAGTCTGTTGCAAGTTCAACAGCGTGTGGATGGGTTCGGACGCCGTTCGGAGTGGTACAAAGTCGGGAATGCTAAAGAGACCGTTACTTGGGGAACAGAGTAGCGATAGATTGTCAGACCGTTGTTGGGAGAACGGTGTTGGGGTGGGTTCTAACGCCTTTCTTATTAGAAGAGAGAGGGAACGTGTTCAAGGGCGGTTGCTCGGTAAACAGAGTGCGGAAGGGGTCACGAGCTATGGCAAAGGGAACAGACCAGGGATGGGTTCACAGTCTATTGCGAAGGAAACAGATTGGTGATGGGATCAGAGTCCATTGCTTGGACAACAGATTGGTAGAGCGTTCACAGGCATTTGCTTGGGGAACAAGGTGGGGATTGTGTCACTAGCGTTTGTGAGGAGAACAGTTTGGGATCGGGTCACAGGACCTTGCTACAGAAGCAGACTGGCGATGGGTGCACAGGTGCTTTAGGCAACAAACTGCCGATGGGTTCAAAGGCTGTTGCCAGTAGTAAAGAGTCGGGATGGGGTCACAGGTAGTTGCTCAGAGAACAGAGCAATGACAGGTCATAGGCAGTTGCTAGGAGAACAGTGTGGTGATGGAGTTAGACGATGTTCCAAGGGGCACACTGTGGCAATGTGTTCAGAGGCCGCTACTAGGACATAAGAGTGGGGATGGGATCACAGACATGTGTTACGGGAACAGAGCGAAGATTGGGTCACTGGCTCGTGCTTGACAACAGAGTGGGAATGGGTTCAGACACCGTTTCTGGGAGTACAGAGTGAGGATGCTATCACAGTCCATTATTTGGTTAACAGAGTGAGGATGAGTGCACAGGTGCTTGCTCGGAGAACAGTGTGAGGATGGGGTCACTGGCGATTGCTCGGTGAATAGAGCAGGAATCGGGTCACAGGACGAGGCTGGAAGAAAAGAGTAAAGGGATTGAGGATGGGATTAGCGGCCATTGTTACAAGAATAAAGTGCAGATACTTGCTCAGGTCGCTTCGAGGAGAATAAAGTGGTGATGAGTTCAGAGGTCATTGCTTCAATAACAGATTGGGGATGTTTCATCTCTCATTGTTCGTGAAACAGAGTGGGAATGGAGTCACTGGCTGTTGTTGGGAGTACAGAGTTGGGATGCGTTGACAGGTCGTGAATACTGGAGCAAACACATACTGCAAATGCCTTTGAAGGACCTTGCGCAGAAAACGGAGCAGAGACAAAATCACATGCTGTTGCGAAGGAATCAAGGTGTCAGTGGGTTCACAGGCTGTTGTTGGGAACATCGAGTGAGGACCTATTACAGGCCTTTGCTCAGGGAGCAGACTCGGGACGCTAGGAGAACATAGTGAGGTTGTGTTCAAAGGCCAGTGCTAGATGAACAGCATGAGAATGGTATTGAGGCCATTTCTAAAAGTACAGAATGGGAATACTTGCGGACTCCATTACTAGGGGAACACAGCGGGGATTGTGTTAATGGCCGTTGATAGCTGAAAGGTGTAGTGTTGGGGTCGCAGGCTGCAGCAAGTGGAACAGTGTGGGAATGGGACAACAGGCCCTTCCTGGGAGAGGAGAGTGAGGATGGGTTCACTGACGTTTCGATGACAACAGATTTGGGATGTGGCTTTGTCAGTTGCTAGGGGAATAAAGTGGGAATGGGTTCCCGTTTGAACAAAGTGGATATGGCATCAGTGTGTTGAAAGGGAAACAGTGTTGGGGTGTGTTCACAGGCCGTTGCTTAGAGAGGAGCGTTGGGATTGAATCATTGGTGTTTGCGAATGGAACAGCGTGAGGCTGGAATGAGAGGCGGTTGCAAGGAGAACAGTGATGATGCTTTTATAGGCTGTTGCTAAGGCAATAATGTAGCGGTGGGTTCACTGGTCTTTGCTTGGTGAAGAGAGGGAGAATCACTTCACAGTCCGTTGTTACGGAAGTAGACGGGGAATGTCGCCAAAGGCTGTTGCTAGGAGACCACAGTGGGATGGGTTCAGAGGCCTTTCCAACGAAAGAATCGCAGGATGGGTGCACAGACCTCCGCGAGGAGAACACAGTGAGAATGGGATCACAGGACGTTGCTGGGAGAAGACAGTGGAGATGCGTTGAAAGGCCAATGCGAGCATAATACGTTGAGAATGAGTTCACGGCCATTGCTATAGGAACAGATTGCAGATGTGTATGGAATTTGATTTTTCAGAAGTTGGTGGAGTGGAGTACATTGAAAATGTTTAAGGTAGAGTTAGATTGTTGTCGAATCAAACTGGATATGGGTTTGGAGATCAAAACTCAAAATCATTAACCATTCTCATTGAATGATAGGGATACTTTGTGTAGCTGAATGGCATTCTTACTCTTTCGTATTCATGCGTTTGTATATTCACCCTTTATCCTTCAACACATCCCACTCTCTCCAATATGGCAGATTTCCCCCTTCCATTCCAAATATGTCTTGCTCTGTACCAAACCACATTCCCCAGACACAATCCAGCTCCTCCTATACACTCGTAACTGAAGTGTGAACACATAAACACAGTTCGAACGAAGTCACTCCGAGCTTGAAATGTTAATGCTGATTCTCTCTGGACAATCTCTGTAGACCGAATAGCTCTCCTAACATTTTCTGTGTTGGTTACGTTTTGTGCTTTACTGAATACATTTCAGGCCGAGACAAACATTGTTAGTCTTTCGGAGAACGTAGGCATAAGAGGATTGGACAGGGAAGTAGAGTTTAAATCGGGGAGCAGTCACATTCACACTGAACAGCAAACCAGACACAAATGACCAATGGGTCCTATTTACTGCATTCTCTAGGTCATAGGAATGGGCCTGGATGCTTTTTTTTATTTCATTGGAGACATCATTCCTAGATTTGGTAGAATTGTACGTTTGCAACAGAAGGATAATTACCCAAATATGAAAATTTCAGATTTAAAGTTTGTGTATCGTGTCAGTCATGAGAGGCATCGACAAGTTTGATAGCCAGCGCGATAGGGGAGTCTAATTCCAGACGGCATAGGTTGAAGGTGAGAGGGAAAAATAAAAATGGGTTTGTGATAACTGTTTTCATGCACAGGGTCGTGAGCGTCTGGAACAGGCTGCGAGAGGTATTGGTGAAAGTGAATACAGTTTTGTTGCTTAAGAAGAATTACAGCATGTGTAAGGATAGGAGTGGAGGGACATGTATCAAATGCTGGAAAATGGGACCAGTTTATATTGTGAAAAATGATCAGTATGAAAAATGATCGAAAGGGCCTTTTTCCATGCTATGCATTCCGAGACATCTAATTACATAACCCTCAATATCCTGATATTAATTTCCTCTGACTGCACAAACTGTTGTTCTGAATTGGGCATTGACGAACTGGTTGAAGAATTGGATCATGTTTTAGTTGGTCAGTGAAATGCCATAAGCATTTCCGCGGGTGGGGTGGGGGGTGGAGACGGAATATGGAAGTAATGGTTGTGATCCACACCTGATCGAATGAAAGTCCAGATTCCCACCTTGACAGAGAGACTCTCCTTTGTGACAAATATCCCAGAAAGGAATCAGGAGACCTGCTTCCTAAAGTCATAACGTCTCATTTCCACGGGTGGATTGGGGAGGCGATGGTCATTGTGTCATGGCTGGCCGTTGAAATGTTTCCCATGACAAAAAAAATCTAACTGGACTCTCGGTGAAGTGTAAATGACTGGGAGTAGCAGCACTTCAGTTTGATGCTACATCTACAAGAGAAACTGTTTCACCATTCTCAAACAGGATCAAAAACCAGAACTAATATTCCTCTCAACCTATTCTCAGAATGCATTCATGACAACCTCTGAGCTCAAAAATTGCATGAATTTATGTAAAACTCTGTTATCTCACCTTTTAGAGTAGAATCAATCTAAACATCCTGGCATAGACAGAGAACACAGGGGGCCAACGCCTTCAACATATTGTCTAGCTATCACCATTGTTAACAGCTAACCCGAGAATGCAACTTTAAAAATAAAGTTTTGTGATTTACACATGAAAGAAGTGAAACTATCACTGTATTATAACAGATGAAAGGCTTAACAGACAATCAATTTTTCAATGGATAATTTCAGTTACATCACACTGTAAATTTTTGCTCTAAATTCTGTGTTACGGTCGAGCCCTCCACTATCACCTGATGAAGGAGCGTCGCTCCGAAAGCTAGTGTGCTTCCAATTAAACCTGTTGGACTATAACCTGGTGTTGTGTGATTTTTAACTTTATTCTCAGAATGTGAGTACTGTTTGATCAGAGACACATTTCCTGCCTGTCTGTAATTACGCCTGGGATTATTGACTTCTTTTTGACACAGGTTTATATCAAGGTATAACATTAAAGCAAATGTGACCAAACAGGTAGATGAGAATAAATCGGTTGATGTGGTGTTAATGGATTTCAGCAAGGTGTTCGATAATGTTCCCCACAGTCGGCTATTGTACAAAATGCGGAGGAATGGGATTGTGGGGGATATAGCAGTTTGGATCAGAAATTGGCTTGCTGAAAAAAGACATAGCATGATGGTTGGTGGGAAATGTTCATCCTGGAGTCCAGTTACCAGTGTTCTACCGCAAGGGTCGGTGTTGGGTTCGTCATTTTCATAAACGACCTGGATGAGGGCGTTCCAGCCCTACCCAACCTCCCTTTGTAACTCAACCCTTTCCAGTACAGCTCTCATCCTAGTAGATCTATTCTGAATTCTTCCGAGTTTTATAATATCCTTTCTTTGGTGGAGCGAGGAGAACTGTACACAGCAAGCTAAATGTGTCCTCAACAATTTATTGTACAGCTCCAGTAAGACGTCCCATCCCCTATGCTCAATGTTCTGATAGACGAAAGCTAGCATGAAAAGTGCATTCCTTACGGTCCTGTCTACTCGTGACTCCACTTTAGTGTTTGTTGATGATACAAAACTCGATAGGAACGTGGGTCCTATGAAGGATTCGATCGCCTACAGGAAACTTGGATAGACTCAGTGAGCATTTATTTTATTCACTCCTGGGCAGTAGACATTACAGGATACACCATTATCCGGGGAAGTAATGGCCTCGAAGTAGTATTGCTTCTAGAATCTAATGTTTTTAGGAGACTGGCTTAACTCCCACCAAGGCACATTGTGGAAACTGAATTCATCAAAAAGAAAATGAATTGTGAATCTGCTGATAAAAATATTCCCGATTGTCAGAAAGCTGTATCTGTCTCAGTCAGAAGAAAGGAAGGAAATCTACTTCCACACATGGTCTGGCCTCCGTGTAAATGCAGATCCATAACAATGTAGTTGAATCTCACCTGCCCGGTCAAATGACTCAGGAAACCAACAATCACCATGACGTCTCGCGTTGACTGCAGCAGTTCTACAAAGCAGCTCAGCACCACCATCTCAACGACAACGAGGAAATAAAAATAAATACAGGCCATTGTCCCACAGTGAATTAATAAAAGTATTACCCATCTTTGTTTGCCCGCTGGAGGTGGTGGTGAGCTGCCTTGCTGACTCAAAGCAATCCTTTTGTGATAAGGGCAACCACAGTGCGAGGAGGATTGAGCGTGGTTTGGAGCGGTAGTTGAAAATGCTGCGGGTAACATACACAAGCTGCCTTTTCCCTTCCCACGCGCAGTGTGTAAAGTGTTTCTGAAAGAATTGTGAAATCGTTGCATCCGTTGCATGGTACACACTGCTGTCACTGTGTGATGTACTGAAGTGGGTGAATCTTGAATTTAATGAATGAGGTGTTAAGTACGTGGCTGCTTTGTCTGGGTGGTGTCAGGCTTGTCGAGCTTTTGGAGCTGCATTCTTCCTGGCAAAAAGGAATTGCCTTATCACCATCCTGACTTGGGCGGTGTCAACGGTGGGCATGTATTCTATACGGTGCAGATTTATGAAGTTTTCAGTGGATTACGAGATCAGATCTGTTTTTGTGAAGATTGGTTTGATCCTGTGATAGATGAATGATAATTTGTGCATTTGGAGCTGTTTATTCTCCTTCCTGTTTCCAAGGTGGTGAGTACCCGGTGCTGTGTGTGTGTGTGTGTGTGTGTGTGTGTGTGTGCGCGTGTGTGTGTGTTGAGTTTGTTTTTATTCTGTGGACTGCAGACACTTGTTTCAATAGAAGGGCCTGTTTTTCTTCCATCCTGCGCACTGCACATGGCCAGGGACTGTGTGGGGGACTGGGTTTGTCACTTGTCAGATATGAATGATCAGTTCCCTGATTGGAGCAGACTACTATCTTTGTTCTGTGCACTCTGAATTTTCAATCCCCATTTGAGGTTTGGTAATTATACTTAGGTCCGCAGATGGTCAGTTCCGGTGTGAGGAGCTAGTTCCTTACAATGGCCTGCAGATTGTCAACCGCTGTGTTGGGAACAGCTCCTAAACTGTGGCCTGTAGATAATCAGTTGCTTCATTACGTCGAGTTGTTATCCTGTTGCCTTCAGGTGGTCAGTCCCTGTGTGGGGGCTGGTTATTATCCTGTAGACTGTCAATGGTTAATCCCTGTTTGTGAGCTGTTTAGTATCCTATGGGTCGTCGATGGTCAGTCCCTATGCGGGGGATTGATGTTATCCGGTGGTCTATCGGTGATCTGTCCCTGTGTGGGGAACTGTTTCCAAGGTGTGGACAGCAGATCGTCATTACCTGTGTAAGGGCAAGTTATTTTCCCGTGACCTGCACATTGTCCATCCCGGTGTGGGCGTTGTTCCAACCTAAGGCTCAATGATGGTCAGTCACTGTGTGGCCTGGATAATATCCTATGGGCTGCAAATGATTAGCCTCTGTCTGGGAGTCTGATTATTATCCTGTGAGCTGCAGCTGGTCAGTCTCTGTTTGGGGGCCTTTTATTTTCTTATCACTTGGACATTGTCCCTCCCTGTGTGCACATAGTTACAACCTGTGGCTCGCAGATGGTCAATCTCCTGTGTGGGAGCTGATTATTTTCCTGTGGCCTGGAGTTGATCAGGACCTGTGTGGGAAGCTGTTTCCAACCTGTGGCCTGCAGATGTTCAGTCTCTGTGTCGTGAACTATTCCCAACCAGTGGGCAGAAGATGGTCAGTCTCTGCGTGAGGGGCGGAAATTAACCTATGGCCAGGCCCTCTCTGGGGGCTGTAGATTGTCGCTGCTTGTGCAGGTGCGATTCTAAACTGTGGCCTGCAGCTGATCAGTTTCGGTGTGCGGTCCAGTTGTTAGCCAGTGAGCTGCAGATGGCCAGTCGCCGTGTTGAGGGTCTTTATTGTCTTGTGGCCTGCAGATGGTCAGTCCCTGTGCGGAGGTGATTATTAACCTGTGGACTGTAGTTGTTCAGTCCCCGGTAGGGGAGCTGTCTCCAACCTGTGGCCTTTTGGTGGTCAGTCTCTGTTTGAGGAGACTTTTTGTGCAGGGAGTTGTGATAAGTATTATGGTCTTGGAATGGTAAAAGTTTTTTTTGTAGCAGTATATTATGTTACGGTCTATGAATGGTCAGTTTTGTATAAGGAAGCTGTGTTTAGAATTATGGTTTGTGAATCGTCATTATCGTGTCAGGAGCTGTGCTTGACATTACAATCTATAAATGATCAGTATTGTATGGGTGAGCTGTATTTATGATGATTGTAGATGAATGTTCAGTTTTCCATAAGGGAGGTGTGTTGTAATATTGTAATCTATAAATAATTAGTGTTGCTGAGGTAAGCACTGTGTATAATGTTACTGTCTATGAATGGTCAGTTTGGTGAGAGTGAGCTGTGTTTACTATTGTGGTCAGTGTCGCAAAATCAGCTATGTTTAATGTTGCAGCTTATGAATGGTCAGTTTTATTTGGGTGAGATATTTCTAAAAGTACCGGGTATTAATGGCCAGCTTTGTTTGGATGTGGTGTGTTTAATAGTATGATCTATCAATGGTCAGATTTACGCTGTGTTTAATATTGGTGTATGAATGGTCTAAATGAATGAGGTGCTGTGTTTAATATTACGATGTATAGTGTCATAGTCATAGAGATGTACAGCATGGAAATAGACAATAATCAGACCTTGCAAACCTCGATATGGTCACGCCTCAGCCTCTGACGCTCCAGGGAAAATAGCTGCAGTCTGTTCAGCCTCTCCCTGTAGCTCAGATCCTCTAACCCTGGCAGCATCCTTGTAAATCTTTTCTGAACACTTTCAAGTTTCACAACATCTTTCCGATAGCAGAGAGACAAGAATTGCACGAAATATTCCAACAGTGGACTAACCCATATCCTGTACAGCCGCAACATGACCTCCCAACTCCTGTACTCAATGCTCTGACCAATAAAGGAAAACACACCAAACGCCTTCTTCACTATCCTATCGGCCTGCCACTGCACTTTCAAGGAGCTATGAACCTGTACTCCAAGGTCTCTTTGTTCAGCAACACTCCCTGGGACCTTACCATTAAGTGTATAAGTCCTGCTAAGATTTGCTTTCCCAAAATGCAGCATCTCGCATTTATCTGAATTAAACTCCATCTGCTACTTCTCAGCCCATTGGCCCATTTGGTACAGATCCTGTTGTAATCTGAGGTAACCCTCATCGCTGTCCACTATGCCTCCAATTTTAGTGTCATCTGCAAATCATTTATGTAAATGATAAAAAGTAGAGGACCCAACACCGATCTTTGTTGCACTCCACTGGTCACAGGACTCCAGTCTGAAAAAACAACCCTTCACCACTACCCTCTGTCTTCTACCTTTGAGCCAGTTCTGTATCCAAATGGCTAGTTCTCCCTGTATTCCATGAGATCTAACCTTGCTAATTAGTCTCCCATGGGGAACCTTGTTGAACACCTTTCTGAAGTCCATATAGATCACATCTACTACTCTGCCCTCATCAATATTATTTGTTACTTTTTCAAAAAACTCAATCAAGTTTGTGAGACATGATTTCTCACGCACAAAGCCATGTTGACTATCCCGAATCAGTCCGTGCCTTTCCAAATACAAATACATCCTGTCCTTCAGAATTCCCTCCAACAACTTGCACACCACCGAGTCAGGCTCACCAGTCTATAGTTCCCTGGCTTGTCTTTACCGCCCTTCTTAAACAGTGGCCATCTTGTGAATCTTTGGGGGGCCCTATTCTCTCCCTAGTTACCATTTTGTCCTTAATATATTTGTAAAACCTTTGGATTCTCCTTAATTCTATTTGCCAAAGCTATCTCATGTCCCCGTTTTGCCCTCCTGATTTCCCTCTTAAGTATAGTCCAATTTCCTTTATACACTTCTGATGATTCACTCGATCTATCCTGTCTCTCCCTGCCATATGCTTCCTTCATTTTCTTAACCAAACCCTCAATTTCTTTAGTCATCCGCATTCCCTATACCTACCAGCCTTCCCTTTCACCGTGACAGGAATATATTTTCTCTGTTTTCCCATTATCTCATTTCTGAAGACTTCCCATTTTCCAGCCTTCCCTTTATCTGTGAACATTCGCCTCCAATCAGCTTTCGAAAGTTCTTGCCTGATGCAGTCAAAATCGGCCTTTCTCCAATTTAGAAGTTCAATTTTTAGATTTGGTCTATCCTTTTCCATCACTATTTTAAATCAAATAGAATTATGGTTGCTGGCCCCAAAGTGCTCCCCTGCTGACACCTCAGTCACCTGCCCTGTCTTATTTCCCAAGAGTAGGCCAAGTTTTGCACGTTCTCTGGTAGGTACATCCACATACTGAATCAGAAAATTATCTTGTACACACGTAAGAAATTCCTCTCCGTCTAAACCTTTAACACTATGGCAGTCTCAGTCGATATTTGGAAGGTTAAAATCCCCAACCATAACTACCCTATTATTCTGACAGATAGCTGAAATTTCCTTGCAAGTTTGTTTCTCAATTTCCCTCTGACTATTGGGGGGTGTATAATACAATCCTAATAAGGGGATCATCCCTTCCTTATTTCTTAGTTCCACCCAAATGACTTCCCTGGATGTATTTCCGGGAGGGTGTTCCCTCAGCGCAGCTGTAATGGTATCCCTGATCAAAAATGTCACTCCCCTCCTCTCCTGCCTCCCTTTCTATCCTTCCTGCAGCATTTGTGTCCTGGAACATGAAGCTTCCAGTCTTGAGCCATGAGCCATGTTTCTGTAATTGCTATGATATCCCAGTCCCATGTTCCGAACCATACCCTGAGTTCATCTGCCTTCCCTGTTAGGCCTCTTGCGTCGAAATAAATGAAGTTTAATTTATTAGTCCTACCTTGTCCCTGCCTGCACTGACTGTTTGACTTAATGCTGTTCTCAGCTGTACCCGTCCCTGCTCGATCTCTTTCCTCACTATCTCCCTGGGTCCCACGCCACCTTCCGAGCTTAAATACTCCAAAGCAGTTCTTGCAAATTTCCCTGCCAGTATATTAATCCCCTTCCAATTTAGGTGCAATCTATCCTTATTGTACAGGTAACTTCAATCCCAAATGAGATTCCAATGATTCCAAGTGAAGCCTTCTCCCATACAGCAGCTCGTCCGCCACGTATTCATCTGCTCTAACCTCTTACTCCTGCCCCTACTACCTCTTAACACTGGGAGTATTCCAGATATATATGTTTGGTCACCTTTGAGTGGGGAGCTGTGTTTATTATTATGGTCTATGAATGGTCAGTTTTGTATGGGGAATTATGTCTACCATAAGGGTGTATGATTGTTCGTTTTTTTTTATGAGTAAGCTGTGATTTGTATTATTGTCTTTGAATGGTGAGTTTTGTTTCGGGAGTTGTTTTTAATATTATGGTCCATGGATGTTCCGTTTTGCATGGCTGAGCCATATCTTTTATCATGATCTCTGAATTCTCTTTTTTTTTTGGTTGGACTGTATTTAATATTCTGGTCAACCAATGGTCGGTTTTGTATGGGTGAGCTGCATTTAACATTATGGTGTATGAGTAGGCAGTTTCATGCCAGGAGCTGTGTTTAAATTTATGGTCGCAGAATGGCTCGTTTTGTGCATGGAACCGAACTTCATTCTAGTCAATGAATGGCCAGTTTTGAGAGGGGAGCTGTGTTTATCATTAGTCTGCCAATGGTCAGTTTTGTGTGGGGCAGGTGTGTTTAATATTGCGGTATATAAATAGTCAGTTTTCTTTCGGGAGCTGTGTTTAATGTCACGGTCTATGAATGCCCAGTTTTATGTGGGTGAGTTGTATTTAATATTACCATCTGCGAGTGGTGAGTGTCTCGAAGTCAGCAGTTTTTAATACTACACACTATAAATGGTCAGTTTTGTGTGAGTGAGCTGTGTTTCATGTTGGAGTCGCGAATTGGTCAGTGTCGTGAAGTCAGTTGTGTTTAACATTACAGTTTATGCATGGTAATTTTAGCGTGTGAAGCTGTGTTTAATATTATGATCTATGCACGGTCAGTTATGATTGGGCAGCTACGTTTACCTTTACGGTCATTGATTAGTCAGTTTTGTGTGGGGAGCTGTGTTCCATATTCCAGTATATAAAAAGCCTGTTTTATGTGGGAGCTGTGTTTAATATTACTGTCAATTAGTCGTCCGTTTTGAGTGTGGAGTTGTGTTCAATATTGCAGTCTATCAATGGTCAGTTTTGTGTAGGTGAGCTGTGTTTAATATTACAGTCTTTCAATTGTCACTTTTCTGTGCATGGGCTTTGATTAATATTATCATTGACGAATGATGAGTGTTCAGTGGTTTGCTGTGTTTAATCTCAGCACGTATGAAAGGCCAGTTGATGTGGGTGAGCTGCGTTTAATATTAGGGTCTATGAATGATCAGTTTGTGCAGGGAACCGAATTTAATCTTACTTGTGCAAAGCTGTTTTTAATATTCCGGTGTATGAATAGTCACTTTTGTGTTCGGGAACTGTGTTTAATATTACAATCTATGAGTGGTAATTCTTGTTTGGGACAGCTGTGTTTAATATTAGCTCTCTGAACGGTAACTTATGTGTGAGAGAGCTGTGATTAATGTTGTGGTTTTTTTTAGATTAGATTAGATTACTTACAGCGTGGAAACAGGCCCTTCGGCCCAACAAGTCCACACCGCCCCGCCGAAGCGCAACCCACCCATAATCCTACATCTACCCCTTACCTGACACTGCGGGCCATTTAGCATGGCCAATTCACCTGACCTGCACATCTCTGGACTGTGGGAGGAAACCGGAGCACCCGGAGGAAACCCATGCAGACACGGGGAATTGAAGCCGGGTCTCTGGCGCTGTGAGGCAGCAGTGCTAACCACTGTGCCACCGTGCCGCCCACCAAGAATGGTCTAAGAATGGTCAGTCATGTGTCAGTGAGATGTGTTTAATATTTTGGTCTCGGAATGGTCAGTACTCTGAAGGAAATTGTGTTTAATATTTGTCTATGAATGGTCAGTTTTGCGCGTTGAGCTTTGTTTAATAGTACAGTCTACGATTGATCAATTTTGTGTTGGTGAGCTGTGTTTAATATTGAGATCTGCGAGTCGTCAGTGTCCTGAACATAGCCATTTCTCTAGGAAGTCAAGGCCGAAGAAGAGGCCTCCATCCATGGAGTCAGCTTCACAGTGAAAACCAAACTGATAGACCAACTTTGAGTTCCCCTGTGAAATAAATCAACACCTCATGGCCCTCGCCCTCCCCCTTGCTGGGAACCAATGTTACAACATGGCGTGAAACCATTCTGCAAATTAAACCGGACTCACAGAGAACCGGCTGAACTCGCCTCGTAATCTGTTAAAGTATGACTGAAACGAACTACCCAAATTCCACTGTTTAGAGAATAATTATCAATTGTATTCTTTAACTTTAAAAGTGAATATTAAACAACAGCTACTTTCGGCTCAATAGCTAGTTTCTCTTAACAGCTTGTTATCAGCCTCCCACACTCCAGCAATATACTGATCCAATAAAAGTCCCCAATAAATTTAAAGCAACTGAATTTTCAAAGCTACTCAGAGGCTGTCGTCGTCGTCGTTGTCGGTCTGCTATGCACTGCCAGATGTTCCTGGGTTGTTATCGGTCTTTTGCTGCAAAAATGTTTCATATGAAAAGGTATTTTGATAGAGAATGTTTTCCCTGCAGTTTCTCAATGGTAATTGCTCGCTCCCTCTGATTATCTATCAAAATGCGAGCTACTTTACAGCCAGAGCATCGGTTCGTTTCTTTGGCTTGATGTTGTCAAAGACAATAGATTGAAATTCGTTTTTTTTCATCTTGGGGCATAATCTAAACTGGTTATGTTCGGACTGATTTGAAAACAGCCAAAGGTAACATATTTTCAACTTTCCAGTACACTCTACGATTGATAGTCCGTCACATGACAGTTACCTGCAAACTCTCAGTGCTACGGAGCTTTGACTCTCTCATAAAGGCACAGTACATGCCTGCAAATTCATAAAACCAGTAAGTCACCATATTGAGTGCGCATGCAACAACGCTCGATGTATCAGCTGGGGACAAAAAGGAATTCCATTCCAGCATTGACCAATCTCTGTCTCTCAGGACCCTGCAGTGAATAAATTAACTTTCTATGAGACTTCGACGCCACAGTCTGGAAAAGTGCAGACCTCTGGGACGATGTAATAAGGAAAGAGGAAGGAGAAAAGCGAAACCTCAATGCCACACTTGCCCTGATAAAATGCTGCTAACCCAACGAACTCATCACCACCACTCTGTTCCACCAAAGTGACAAATACAGGACAAATTAGCAGCAGCCGTTCCCCAAAAACTGGTACCTGCTTAAATACGTCATCGTCAGAGCAAAGGATCAGAACGACGTGAGAATCACCTGCGCCATGGGATAGGAACCGCCGACTGTTGGATAGAACATCGGCTGATCAGAGCCATGGTCAACATATATGAAGCCCTGCCGCAGTGCAGACACCTCAAGCAGAGCCACAACAAGTTCAACACTGAGGCACTCAAAAAGAGTGAAAAGAGAGCCTCATAAAGCCAGCCCTCCTCCACAAACCGGGCGACCTTCGGCAACAGGATGCCAACAGCCACTTGTCCAAACTCAAGGCCGCCATCATTAATGCATGCACACACTCGACCGGTCACTTCACCAGGAAACACTGTACTGGTTTATCCAGAATGACCATAAGATACAAGAACTGATGCACGAGAAGCACATGGTATATATCCACGATTGTTGTAATCTCCATAAACTATTTCAGAGGCAACGGCACACCTTAACTGTGTAACCTTCTTCAGTCCCCACGACCCTCCCGTTCTCCATAAACGATTTCAGTCCCCACGACTCTCCCTAACCTTGTAACCTTCTTCAGTCAACACGAAATTCCCTATCTGTATTGCCCCTTTCAGTCTCCACGAAATTTACTTTCTGTGCGAACTCCTTGAGTCGCAACAGCCCTCACTCTTTGTGTAATATGCTTCAGTCCCTAAGACCTGGCCTATCTGTGCAAAGATCTTCAGACCCGACAACTCTCCCTATCTGCGTAACCTCTTTTAGTCCCTCCGACCCTCCTTTTCCATGTAACCTCCTCCAGTTCATTACGACCCAACCTACCTGCTTATCTCCTTCAGTCACCATGGATCCCTTATCTCTATACCCTTCTTCATTTCCATGACACTCCCTATCGGTGTAACCTCGTTCAGTTCCCACTGTCCTCCATGTCTCTGTAGCATTCTTCTGTACCCACGGCCCTTCGTATCTCTGTAACCTCCTTCAGTCCACACAACACTCTCTATATGTGTAAATTCCTCATTCTCTACAGCCCTCACTCCTTCAGTACCCACGACACTCCATATTTGTGCAACCTCCTTCAGTCCACACGTCCTCCCAGTTCCCTGGAAATTTCTTCTGGCCCCACGACCCTAGCTCTCTGCATAACCTCCTTCAGTTCCCGCGCCCCCCCCCCGATCTATGTAACCTCCTTCACTCCCCACAGGCCTTCCTATCTGTATAACATCCTTCTGTCCCCACATTCAATAGACAATAGACAATTGTGCAGGTGTAGGCCATTCTGCCGTTCGAACCTGCACCACCATTCAATATGATCATGGCTGATCATCCTTAATTAGTATCCTGTTCCTGCCTTATCTCCATAACGCTTGATTCCACAATCCTTGAGAGAGTGGGGAGTTTAGAATGAGAAAGAGTCGTACTGTTTAGAGGGAGAAAGTGGGTATAGTGAGAGAGAATGTAGGGATATAGGGAGAGGGGGAGAGACGATTGAAGAGAGAGACAGAGAGACAGGGAGGGATGTGGATAAACACAGTGGGAGAGAGTGGAGAGGACCTTCCAGAGATTTGGAGACAGAGACAGTGGAAGACGGGAGAGAGAGAAGGAGGGGCCAGAGAGTCAGAGAATGGCAGTATGATAAATAGAGGGAGACAAAGAGGGAGAGGAGAGTGGGAACTGTGTAGAGAGAGAAGCGAGTGTACAGAGAGAGGGGTTAGAGTGTAGTTGGAGAGAGAGAGTGGAAAGATGTAGAGAGATAGAGAGTGGAAGCTGGAGGAGAGACGGACAGACAGTGGGAGGGCAATACAGGAAGGGAGGGAGTGGGAGGGGGTAGATGGGGAAAAAAGAGGGTGAGGAATGTCGTAAGGCTGTAGAGGAAGAGAGAGAATGTGCTGGAATAGAGGGAGAGTTCTGGGGTGGAGCAATAGTGAGAGAGTTGCTAATAGATAGAAAGTGGGAGAGGTGTATTGAGAGAGGGCATGGCAGGGTTATGACAGCAAGATCGAGCAAGAAAGAGAGAGGAGGGTAAAGAGAGGCGAAAGGGTAGAAGGAGAAACAGAGACTTGGAGGATTGTAAAGAGAGAGAGGGAGGAGGCAAAGCGTGAGAGTGGGAGGGTAGAAGAGGGAGAGAGACAGAGAGTAGGAGGGGATTAGAGAGAGAAAGGGAGGAAGGTGGTATTGAGAGAGAATGAGAGAGATTGGGAAAGCAGTAGAGACTGATGGAGAGTGAAGTGTTATAGAGCCAGAGAGTGGCAAGGAGGTACGGAGAGAGAGAGAGAGACACGTGGGCGGAGAGGGAGAGAAAGAGAGGAAGGTAGACGGAGAGTCAAACAGAGTGGGGGCGTAAAGGGAGAGAGTGCGCGGACAGTGGAGAGAACGAGAGAGTGGGAGCATGGGAGACAAAGAGAAAGATAGATTGAGAGGGATGTAGTGAGAGAGGGTAGAGAGAGAAAGAGCGTATGAGGTGCGAACCTGGAGAGAGGGTGAGAGTGGGATAGGATGGAGAGAGTGAGTGGTAAGTGGTAGATGAAGAAAGATAACGAGAGAGAGAGATTGCGTGGAATGTAGATTGAAGAATGGCAGTTCGAATGAATAAGAGAGAGGGATGGGGAAGAGAGAGGAAGGGAAGGATAGAGAGAGAGGGAGAATTATGGGGAGAGTGTAGAAGGTGGTAGACGGAGAGAGACACAGGGAGTGGTTAGAGAGAGCTAGAAAGAGAGGGAATGGTGCAGAGAGAGGAAGAGTGCGGGGGAAGAAAGAGAGAGAGTGAGAGAGGAAATTAAAGAATGTGTGGGAGAGTTGTCGAGAGAGGGGGGTGTAGGGTAGAGATACATATTGTGGAAAGCGAGAGTGGCAGTGTAGAGATAGAGTGCAGGGGGTAGAGCGAGACAGAGTGGGTGGAGAGTAGAGAGTGGCACAGGGCGAGTGAAATGGCTTACAGAGAATGAGTGGAATGGTTTAGAGACAGAGAAATCAGAGGAGAGGGCCCGGGAGTGACAGAGGACGAGCCGATCGGGAGAAGATGGGAGGGCTAGGAGGGACTGGGTCTATGAATGGAGTGCAGTGAGAGGGTAGAGAAAGAGACTAAATGGGAGGGTCCAGAGATAATTAGTCAGAGGGGTGTAGAAAGACGGAGAGTGTGTTAATGGGTGGGACGGCGGTAGTGGGAGGGACCTAGATAGAGTTGAAAGGGTGTATAGAGAAAGAGATAGGGGCACAGACGGAGAGATTAAGAGGTGGGAAGAGAGAGAAAGTGAGACTGGGATGGTTTAAACAGAGAGAGTAGGAGTGGTTAGAGAGAGAGATAAGGAATTAGCGTGGTTTAGGGGGACATTGGATATGGTGTGGAGAGAGTAGGAGAGGGTATCTAAGGAGAGAATGAGAGATTGGGAGGAGTGCCGAGAAAGAAGGAGGAGAGTTAGAGAGAAAGAAAAAGGGAGGGAATGGAGAGAAAGAGAAGGGGACTTAGACAGAGAGTGTGACGGGTGTTGAGAGAGAGCGTGTGAGGCGAGTAGAGAGTGAGCCAGAGAGAGGGAGGGGGGAGGGGTAGAGAGACAGAGTAGGAGGGTGTGAAGAGAGAGGAGGAGGGAAGTTAGAGAGAGAGGAGGTGCTAGCGAGAGGGAGATGTTTAAATAGACAGTGTGAGGTGGAGTAGAGGCAGACAGAGGGTAGGATTTCAGAGAGAAATTGAGAGAGAGGGAGTGAGGTCGAAGCATAGAGTGAGAAGGGTAGAGGGAGAGTGTGGCGTGTATTGAGAGGGAGTGAGAGTGGGAATCTAGAGAGAGGGAGGACATAGGTAGAGAAACAGAGAGAGAGTGGGAAGGGTGTCGCGAGGGAATGAATGGGAGTTCCCTTAAGAGAGAGAGAGAGTGGGGGCTTGGCGGCAGAATGAGTGGGAGGTGGGGAGAGCAAGCGGTAGGTGGGTGGAAACAGCGTGAGAGGGATTCGAATGAGAGAGTGAGACTGGGTGGAGACAGATTGAATGGAATGCGGTGGAAAGTTTGAGGGAGGGCACAGATGGAGAGAACGGGGTTGTAGCGGTAGAATGATTGGGAAGGGTGTAGAGGGAGAAAAGAGAGACGGTGGCAGAGGTTTATAGAAAGATTGGGAGCAAGTTTGAGAGACAGAGAATGGAAGTGGTGATAATTTAGAGAGAGGGGGACGGGCCTTCAGAGGGAGAAGGAGACAGGAAATGGGAAGGGGGCCGGGAGGGATAGATGAGGAATGGGCAGCACGAGTGTCAGAGTGGGACGAGCGTTGGGAGAGGGAGAGCAACTTAGGTAAAGAGAGACCGAGACAGTGTGGGTCGGGTGAAGAGAAAGAGGGGAAAAGATCGAGAGAGAGAGACAGTGGGAGCAGGATAGTGAGAAGCAGTGAGAGGCAGAGAGAAAGGGTGGCGAGCTAGAGACAAAGAATGGCAAGGAAGTAGACAGACAGAGACAGATTGGGAGGGGGCAGAGAGAGAGATGGAGTGGGAGATGGGTTGAGGAGAGAGTGAGACCGAAGGAGAGAGAAGAGAGTGGGAGTTGTTAGGAGAGACATAGACAGTGCAAGGGAGGAGACAGAGAGGGAGATTTAGCGATAGCTTATGAGAGTGACAAGAAAGAGAGACAGTGGGATGGGTGATAGAGAGAGAGAGTAAGAGAGAGAGTCGGTTGTAGAGAGAGGCAGTGGGAACAGGAGTAGAGTGAGAATTTAGGAGAGGGTATAGAGAGAGTGGGAGGATGGAAGAGAGAGAGGGATTTTCTGTAGAGTGGAGGGAAAGAGAGTGTGGGAATGAGTAGAGCCATTGTCAGAGTGTGCTGGGTAGAGAGAGGTTAATAGAATGGCGCAGACAGAGATGCAGTGTTGGATGGGGTTCGGGGAGACAGAGAGAAAGAGGAAAATGTGAGGCTGGTAGAGAGAGAGTGGGAGGCGCATAGGAAGAGAGAGTGGCGCAAGTTAGATCGATAGAGAGAGGGTCTGGAGATTGAGAGGGAAGTCGAGAGAAAGTGGGAGGGATAGAGGAAAAGAGATTGGGAATGTCGTAAGTCAGAGCGGAATGGAAGTGGATAGAGAGGCAATGGGTGTGTTGTGAAAGTAAAGGTCAGGGAGCAGTGTAGAGCGAAAGAGAGAGTGGGTGGGGCATTGAGAGAGTGCAAGAGAGAGTGAAAAGGGTAGAGAAAGAGACAAGGAGTGGATTATTGAGAAAGGGAGTGAGTGCGATCGGATATAAGGAGAGAGGGAAAGGTAGAGAAAGAGTATGGGAGGTACATTGAGAGACAGAGCGAGAATTGGGAAGGGGTTAGAGAGAGGGAGAGGGTAGGAAGCAGTATACTGAGAAAGTGGGAAGGTAGAGATTGTGGAAGGGAGGCAGAGAGACAGAGAGTGGGAAGAGGCAGGGAGAGAGACAGAGTAGCTGAATCGTAGAGGGTGTGAGAGAAATAAAGATGAGTGGACGGTGTTAGAGAGAGTTGGCGGGGGTAGATAGAGAGTGACAGAGGGAGAAGAGAGTGGGAAGGAGTACAGAGAGAGTGCGAGGGAGGAGACAGAGAGGGGGTAGGAGATAGAGTCGGGAGGGTGAGGAAAGAAATCGGGATAGAGAAGTGTGAAGAAGAATTGGATGGGGCCAAGAGAGAGATCATGGGAGGGTACAGAGTGAGAGTGAAGGAGAGTGGCAGAGAGTAGAGGATGGGAGTGTTTACAGAAAGCGAGTAACACAGAGTGCAGAGAGAGAAATGATGGCGGCAGAGAGATACTGGGACAAATAGATACAGAGTGGGTTGGATAGAAAGAGAGAAGTGGGGTCGAGACAGAGAGATTGGATGACAGGGGTAGAGAGGGAGAGTGTAAGGGTATTGAGAGGAAGAGTTGGAGGCGGTTTGAGTGAAACAGGGAGACAGAATGTGGAAGAGTTAGAGCAAGACTGAGAGAGGGAGTGGGAGGGAGTATAGAGAGAAAGGGCAACAAAGATTGGGAGGGACGTAGGGAGATAGAGAGTGTGAGGAGGGGAGAGAAAGAGAGTGGGTGAAGGGTAGAGGAATTAAGAGAGAAGTGAAGGCGAGTGGACTGGGATGAGAGACTGTGAGAGGGTAGGTAGATATTGATAGTGGGAGAGGAAAGTGGGAGAATGTACAGAGGGAGATAGCGCGCGGGTAGCGAAAGAGAGTGGGAGGGAGGAGACAGAGAGAGAGAGAGGACGGAGTAATGAAAGGGTGAGGGTGGTAGAGAGACAGAGAACGAGTTTGGGTTGGTAGAGAGAGAGAGGGAGAATGTGTGTGGATAGGGAGAGAGAATGGGAAGTGAGAGAGTTGGAGAGAGGTAGAAAGAAAGAGAGAGAGACAGGAGCACAGAGACAGAAATTGGAAAACAGGCAGTGGAGCGAGAGAGAGAGAGAAATAGCAGAGTGGGACGGGGAAAATAGAGAGAATGAGGACGGGAGGAGAGTGGACGTTGTGTAGAGAGGGAGAGAGTGATATGGGATAAGGGGAGAGATCGGGGTGTGTCGAAAGAGAGAGTGGGGATATGGGATTAGCGAGAGATAGAGTTGGGGGGCAAGACGAGAGAGTTTGAGGATGTGAAAAAGATACAGGGCAGGGAGAGATAGAAATAGAGGGTTGTGGGGAGAGAGAGGGAGTGGAGGAGAGAGAAAGGATGGGACGGGTCAGAAGAAAGAGACTGGCTTGGATTAAAAAAAAGAGAATGAGAGAGAGTGTGGGACGGTAGGGACAGTGATGGGGAAGAGAAAGAGAGGGATTGGGACCAAGTGGAGTGAAAGAGAGTGTGTGGGTAAAAAGAGAGAGAGAGTCGGAGGAGATTCAGTTAAAGGGTGAAGGGGAAAAGAGAGGGTGTTGAGAGTGAAAGAGGGAGGCGATTCGAGAGAGAACGAGAGAGTCAGAGATTGGGACCGTTTTAGAAAGACGGCGACCGAGTGTGAGAGGGTATAGAGAGAGAATGGAAAGACACTGTGGGAGCGGGTAGAGAGATTCAGTGGGCTTGGTGTATAAAGAGAGAGAGGGAGAGAGATAGAGAGAGGGAGGTGCGCAGAGAGAGTGGGGATTGCGAGAGACATGGAGGTCGGTAGAGAGAGGGAGACTGGGTGGGAGTCGGGTAGAGGGAGACAAAGAGAGTAGCTTTAGCGGGAGGGAAAGAGTGAGTAGTTGGTGCTGGACGAAGAGAGAGAATGAGAGAAGAGGAGAAAGATTGAGTGTCGGCAGGGTAAGAGACACCGTGAGATTTTGGGAGGGGGTTACATAGAGGGAGAGAAGAGTTGGGGGTGTAGACAGAGTAGGGAGTGGACAGACATAGAGGGGTACAGAGGAAGAGAGAGAGTGGGGTAATGTGAGTTAGATTATGGGTTAGAGAGAAATCAAGAGATGGAAGGAAAAGAGTGTGGGACGAGAAAGTGATACAGAGGGACTTTATGGAAAGAGACTGAGGATGGGAGGTGAGAAAGAGAGTGGAGCGGGGCGAGAGACAAAGAGGAGAAGCAGAGAGATAGAGAGTGGGAGTGGTTAGCCAGGAAGAGTGGGGATGTAGGGGGAGAATGAGGGGAGGTAGGCAGACAGAGAGATGGATGGGCAAAGAGTGAGTGGGCGTTAGAGAGAGTGAATGGGACGGAGTGGAGAGAGAAAATGGGACTGGTGCAGAAAGAGTGAGAGAGTGAGAGGCGAAAGATTATCGGGGAGAAAGAGAGAGATAGGAAGAGGCAGCTGGTGGAGACAGTCTGAGGTTGGGAGAGGAGATAGAGAGTGGAGCAGGGCTAGAGAGACAGTGTGGGAAGGTTAACAAAGAAAGAGAGTGGAATGGAGTTGAGAGCGGGGTGTTCTGAGAGAATTAGAGTGACGCAGTGAGAGAGACAAAGAGAGACAGTCGGAGGAGTGTAGATGGAAATGGGAGAGCGTGGGCGGCTGCTGTTGAGAGAGGGGAGACAGTGGGAATGGACTAACGAGAGAGAAGGAGAGAGAGGGCTTTGGGTAGAGAGTGTGGAGGGGTGTAGATAGAATAATGGGGAGCAGAGTGGGAGTGTTTCGGGGGAGAGGGAGACAGTTGGAGAGAGAAAAGTGGTGGGATAGAGAGAGAAGGAGTTGTGAAGAGAAAGAATGTGGGTGCACATCTAGAGAGTGCAAGGGAGGCAAGAGAGAGAAGGGTGAGAGACGAGAGAGATAGAGAATATGGAAGAGGAGCAAGAGATAGACTGGCGGGTGTTAGTGAGAGATAGTGGGGTATACAGAGAGAGAGTGGGAGGCGGGTCGAGATAGAGGCAGTGAGAGACATTAGGCGGTGTGCAGAGAGTCAGAGAGAGAGACAGATGGAAAGGGATATATATAGATAGAGGTGAGAGAGAGACAGTGGGAGAGTTTGGAGACAGAGGGTGGCATGGATGTCTGGAAAGAGAGTTAGAAGGGTGTATAATGAGAGGGAGAGAGACAGTGGGAGGGAGGGTGAGAGAAAGAGAGTGAGGAGTACATATGGAGAGACATTGGGATGGAGGCTAGAGACAGACAGAAGTGGGAAGGTATAAGACAGTGAAGGATGGAGGAAGAGAGACAGAATGAGAACGTGGGAGGGGCAGAATAAGATGAGAGCGGAACTTGGGTTGACAGAGAGATGAGGTCGAGGAGAGTTGGGGAAGTTAAGAGGGACAGAGTTGGATGGCTTTTGAATGCGAGGTTGGTGTCGGGAGAGAGTGCTTTAGGAAGAGTTAAAGTGGGGGGAAGAGAGAGTGCGTGGGTGGGGACAGACAGATGGAGGGGGTAGCAATAGATAGGGCGGGATCAGCGAAAGACTGGGAGTGGCAGGGGAGAAATACAATGCCAATGGGGCAGAGAGAGCTTGGGATGGTTTAAAAAGAGAGAGAGTGGGACAGCATTGACAGAGAGAAAGTGTCGGGGTATGTAGGAAGAACAGATGGTGTAGAGACAGAGTGAGGGGTAGAGAGAGAGAGTGTGGGGGTGTAGAGAGAGGTGCGACAGTAGGAGGAGCACAGAAAGATTAGGACGATGTAGAGAGAGGGGAGGAGCAGGGCTTTGGAAGGAGAGAGATAGAGAGAGGGGATTAGAAAGAGTGTGGGAAGAGAGAGAATATGAGGTGGGTAGAGAGAGGGACAGTGAGTGGGAGGGGGCATAGAGGGAAACACAGTGGGAGTGGGTGGAGTGAAAATGAGAGATAGGAGAGGAGGAGTGGGGTAGAGAAGGATTTGGGAGACGCTGGAGGGAAATAGAGAGAGATGGAGTTGGTGCAGACAGATAGTGGGAAGAGTGTGGAGAGAGAGACAGACAATGGGAGATGTTAGATGGGGAGATACAGCGGAAGATAAGAGAGAAAGGGTGTAGCGTGAGAGAGTGTGCAGTTAACAGAGGGAAAACGTGAGGCGGATCGAGGGAGAGTGAGTGGGAGGAGGTAGAGGGACACAGAGTAGGACGTAGTCGAGAGAAAGTGAGGAGAATGGGGTGAGAGACGAATGTGGAGGAGAAAGTGGGACGTGGTAGGGAGGCAGAGCATGGAAGAGGAAAGAGAGACAGTTGGAGTCGTTGGAGAGAAAGAGTGGGAGAATGAGTGGCAGGCGGGTTTACAGAGAGAGACAGAGAGGAAGGTGTGCAGAGAGAGATTGGGAGTAGGTAGAAAGAGGTGGTTGGACCGGGTGGAGAGAGGCTGGGGTTTTATACAGCGACTAAGTGGGAAGCAGGTGGAGAGAGAGACAGAAAAACAGTGAGAGGGGTGCATAGAGAGGGAGGGAGGGTTTGGTAGGTATAGAAGGAGATATCGAGGAGAGAGAGAGAGTGTGGGGGTAGAGAAAATACGACTGGGAGAATTGTGGAGAGAGAGAATGGGAGGGATGTAGAGAGAAATAAAGAGCGTGAGGGGGCCTACAAGAAGAAAGAGAGATAAAGTGGGAGGGGGTTGAGACAGAGAGCGGGAGGAGAGAACGTCGGGAGCCAGAGAGTCAGAGGGGTGTAGAATGAAAGCGAGGAAGTTCCAACAGGTGCAGTCAGAAACAGGCAAGGAGAATGGGAGTGGTGCAGAGAGAGAGAGGACGAGATGGTGTCGATGGACACATATTGGGAATGTACAGTGAGAGAGAGAGAGAGAGGGAGTATGGAGAGTCTGAGGTAGGAGGGAGAGAGATTGCGAGACAGAGGGATGGGGGAAGCTATCGAGATGGACGATCGTGAAGAGAATAAAGGAGTGGGAGGGGAGAGAGAAAATGAGACTGGCTGCGATAGGGAGAGATGGAAAGTGTATTGGGTAGAAAGTGTGAGCGAGTCAGAGGAGGAAGAGGGAGAGAGACTGGGAGTAGTGAGTGAAGCTGTAGTGAGAGAGAGAGAGGGAGGCGGGTCGATTGAGAGAGATACACAGAGGGAGAATGGGAGGAACTATGGAAGGGATTATAGGGACAGACGGAGAGATAGAGTGAGGGGCATTAAGACAGAGTGGGGGGGAGAAAGAGCGTGGGACGTGGGTAGAGAGAGGCAGAGTGACTGGTAGAGGGCTGACAGCAAGACAGATAGGGACTGTGGTAGAGAGAGTGATGAAAAGATAAAGGAGAGTTGGAGTGGGGTAGAGTGAGAATGGGAGGAGCCAGACAGAGAGGAGAGAGAGACATAGAGAGCTGGGGGGGGGGGGCAGAGAGAGGGCACGTGACATTGGGAGGGAAAGAGAGAGGGAGAGGAGAGCGGTGATGTATAGAGAGAGTCTATGCAATGTACAGAGGGAGAGAGGAAGGTGGTAGAGGGAGAACGAGAGTGGGAGCAGTGTGAAAGGAGTGAGATTGGGGAAGCACTGAAAAACAGAGAGAGAGAGAGGGATCAAAGAGTGCGGAGAGAAGGGTGCGGAGAGACTGAGCGTGGGAGGAGACAGGCTGGCAGAGATTGGGGGACAGGACAGAGAGGGATAGGAGGTAGAGAGAGAGCGGGTAAGGTGCATAAATGAAGTGGTGTGGAGAGAGAGACGGAGTAGGAGCCGGGTGGACAGAGTGCCAAAAGGGTGTATATATGTATAGAGAGAGGAGAGAGTGGGTAGTGAGTATGGAGAGGGAGAGGTGAGAGAGCGCGCAGGGATAGAGGAACAATGCTTGGCAGAGTGGTAGTGATAGAAAATGTGAAGGGCATAAGAGAGAAAAAGAGAAGGTGGACGGGGACAAGAGAGAGAGAATGAGACAGTGGTATGGGTTAGAGACAGAGCGTGGGAGCTGGATAGAGAGAGATAGAGAGGGGGAGAAGAGTGGATTGGTGCAGAGAGATAAAGGTTGGGAGGGCGTAAAGAGACAGATCTATTGGTGGGTCTAGTGGGTGACAGGGAGTGGGTTGAGAGAGAATGAATGGGGGGACAGAGAGAGAGGGAGTGTAAAGAGAAAGTGGGAGGAAGCGAACGAGTGAGTGTGAGAGGGGAGAGAGGGAGAATGGGATGGGAATAGAGTGGCAGAGTGAAAAAGAGAGTGGGAGGGTGTAGATACAGAGGGATTAGACAGGTAGAGTGGCAGGGGACAGAGAGCAAGGCAGTGGGATAGAGAGACAGTGAGAGGGGGTAGAGAGAGATTGAGAGGGATATGAACAGAGAGAGGAGAAAGAGAGTGGGACGGTGTACTGGGAGATATAGACGGAGTAGCGAGAGAGGGGAAGAGAGGTAGAGAGGAGTAGAAAGAGTGGGAGTGGAAGAGCGAGCGGGCAAGTGAGTAGAGAGAGCGAGAAAGAGTGGAATGGAACATTTAGAGAGACAGAGTGGGAAGGGGAAAGCGGATGAGAAAGTGACAAAGGAGACTGGGAGGGTGCTAGCGAGAATAACATTTGGACGTGATAGACAGAGAGAGAAGGGAAAGAAGAGTGGGAGGGGTGTACAGAGACACATTGAGGCGGTAGAGAAGGGGATCAGAGTGTAGAAAGCGAGAGTGAAGGAGATAAAGGAAGAAGGTTCGATTCGAGAGAGAGGGAGCATAGTCAGGTAGAGAGACAGTTGGGGGTAGAGACAGAGACAGAGTGGTGGAGAGAGTTGAGAGAATGAGTTTGGGAGTGGGATAGCGATGGAGACGGAGAGAAAGAGTGAGAAGGTAGAGAGTGTACGAGGGAGTTAGACTAAGAGAGACAGTGGGAGGTGTGCATAGTAAGAGAGTGGGACGGGTGCAGACTGAGAGACAGTATGGACGGCGACTAGAGAGAGGGAGGGACTGTGAGAGGGAGTGGTAGAGAGAGAAAATGGGAGCGAGATCGAAAGAGAGTGTGTGGGAGGCTGCACACAGGGAGACAGAATGGGAGAAGGCAGAGAGGGAAAGAGAGAGAGGAGGGTTTTACGGTAGAGAGAGAGAATGGGAGGTGATGCACAAAGACAGTGAGAGAATGGGATGGGGGACAGAGGGATACAGGAAGGGAGAGAGAATTGGAGGGATAGGTAGAGGGAAAGAGTGGGAGGTGGTAGTCAGAAAGAGGGCGAGAGAGAGAGTGAAGACAGAGAGAGTAGGGAACAGAGAGGGAGGAGAGGGACAGAGGGAGGGAGGAAGTAGAGAAAAAGAATATCGGAGGGGAGCCAGAGTGGGATGAAGGAGAGAGAGAATGGGGGTATAGAGGGCGAATGAGTGAGAGACAGGTAGATAGAGAGAGCGGTGGGTAGGGAAAGAGTGGGACATGAGAAAGAGAATTTGTGGAAAGGGGTAGATAGAATGAGGAGGAGTGTAATAGAATGTTTGGAAGGCGTGTAGAGAGGGAGAAGGGAGAGAGTGGGTGGTGGGAGTAGGGAGAAAGGGGAGAGAGGTAGTGGAGGGGCTAGAGAAAGAGATAGTGGAAGGGGGTAGAGAGAGAATGGGAGGATTATAGAGAGAGAGCTGAAGCGAGCTATGAAGACAGAAGGCGAAAGAGAGAGTGGGGGGGCGTTTGAGGCAGGGAGTGAGATGAGGTAGCGAGAGGGGTAGTCGGGTTGCGCGAGAGAGAGTGGAAAATGTGAGGCTGATATGGAGAGTAGGAGGGAGGTGCAGAGAGAAAGAGGGAGGTGTTTAGGATATATATATATGTATGAGAGAGAGAGACGGGGGTGCAGGCGGAAAGATAGAGAGGGAGACAAGAGTGGCGTGGTGCAGAGAGACCGAGAGTGGGCGGGTGTCGAGTGAGATAGATTGGGGAGTGCAGAGAGAGACAAAGAGGAGGGAGGAGAGACAGAAATAGTTGGTGGATGGAGAGAGGTAATGGTAGGTATTAGAGAGCAAGTGTAGGACGTAGGGATGGAATGAATGGGAGGTGTTTCGACAGAGAGGAGAGAGTGGGTGGTGTGTACACAGAGAGGCAAAGGAAGGAGTAGAGAAAGTGAGAGTGGAAGGGGTAGAGAATGAGAATGGGAGAGTATGGAGTCTGTGTGGGAAGAGGCTTTGGTGAGAGAAGGGGAAAGAGAGAATGGGAGGCGTTTCGAGGCAGGGAGTAGGAAAAGGTGAAAAAGAGAGTGGGAGTTGGCTCAAGGGAGAGAGAAAGTCAGAGGCAGGAAAACGCTGGGAAGGTAGAGAGAAATAATGGGCGAAGGTAAAACGAGATGAGGTGTCGAGAGATAGAGGGAGCAGGTTGGATTAAGAGCCACAGAGTGGAAGGGCTGCAGAAAGACAGAGTGAATAGCAGGCAGAAAGATAGAGAGAGCGAGAGGAGAGACGGAGTGGTGCAGACAGACATCGAGTGGGAGAGTGTCGAGTGTGAGCGAGTGTGGGCGGTAGAGAGAGAGTGGGAGAGTAGACAAAGGGAAACAGAGAGCGAATTGGAAGGTTTTGCAGAGAGAGTGGGTGGTACACATAGTTGGTTGGAAGCGGGTCGAGAGAGACTGTGAGTGAAGAGAGACAGTCAGAAGGGGGAGAGAGAGAATCAAAGCAGGCCGAGAGAAAGAGTGGAGGGGCGAAGAGAGAGAGGGAAGGGGATTAAAGAAAAGGAGATAGTGTGAAGGGGCTGAGGAATACTGAGTTGGTAGGGGAGATTGAGAGTGGGAGGGGAGTAGAGATAAAGAGAGGAAGAGAGTGGGAACGAATGAAATTGTGGGAAGGAATAGTGTGAGAATGGAAGGGGATAGAGATTCAGACTGCGAGGGGAGTAGAGGGAGAGAGACGAAGATGTTCGAGAGAGACAGCGAAAATGGGAAGTGGATAGAGAGAGAGTACATGTTGGTGGCGACAGAGAGAGATACAGGGATCGAGAGAAAGTGTGCGATGGGGCTAGAGAGTGAGAGTGGAGGGTTTGAGAGTGGGAATGAGTGGGAAGGGGAGTGAGGGAGAAGGGGAGAGGGAGCAGAGAGAGAGACCGTGAGAGGGCTAGAGTGAGTGTGAATCAGGGGTAGAGAGAGTGATAGTAGGAAGGTGGTACAGAGATTCAGAGACGAGCTCGTCGAGAGGGAGTGAGGGAGAGGAAGGGGTACAGATAATGAGAAAATGTGGTTGGTGCGAGAAACAGACAGGTGCTGATGTGCAGAGTGAGAGTGAGAGGGAGACAGTCGGAAGGGGTAGAGAGAGAGGGAGGGGATAGAGAGAGTAGGAAAGCATAGAGAGAGGGAGGAAGAGTGGGTAGGGACTAAAGAGAGAAGGTCGGAACAGTTTAAAAAGTGTGGGAGTGTGTAGAGAGCTAGAAAGTGAAAGAAAGTGGGAAGGGGTTACGGAGAAAGAATGAGTTATTTGGAAGGGGTCAGAGCGAGAGTGGAAGCAGGTAGAGGGGGAGTGAGAGGAAAGATGTAGAGAGTGATAATGGGAAGGGGTGGAACGAGAGAGTTTGGCGGGAGAGTGAGTGGGAGCAGGAGAGATAAAGAGAGTGGTAAGGCCGCCGAGAGAGCGTGGAATTGGGTCTACAGAGATTGAGTGAGAAGAAAGTAGAGAGAGAATGCGAGACGGGTAGATGGTGAGAGGGAGAGGAAGGGGTGGAGAGCAAGAGAGAGCGAGACTGGGAAGGGGTAGTGAGGGAGAGATGGAGTCAGACGGGGCAGAGAGAGAGTGGGTGAGTGTACAGAAAAACTGGGATGGGGTTAGTGGGAGAGAGGGTTGGAGAAAGGCAGAGGGAGTGGGGTGTGTAGAGAGAGATAACTTGTGAACGGATGCAGAGAGAGTGAGAGTGGGACAGACAGCGAAACTGGGAGGGGCCAGAGACAGAGAGAGAGGGAAGGGGTGGAGAGAAATGGAAATACGAAGGGAGATGGGAGAGAGAGCGAGCATGCAATCAGGTAGACAGAGGGAGAAAGAGTGTGAGGAGGCCGATAGAGACAAGTTCAAGGCGTGAGGAGAGAGTGGGTGAGGTGTAAAGAGAAAGACAGTGGAAAGGGGTGGAGAGAGGGAGTGGGAGTGGCTGGAGAGAAATGGAGTGGGAAGGGGTTAAAGAGTGGTAGAGTGGAAAGGCAACAAAACGAGGGATATAGTTTGGAAGGGAGAGAGAGAGTGGATGAGGCGGGAAGAGTGACGGAGTAGGTGGGGAGAGAGAGATTGGGTGTGTATAGAGCGAGAGAGAGAGAGTTGAAAGGGCTTGGATAGGGAGATTGTGAAGGGGCAGAGAGAGAGTGAGAGGGGCTATACAGAGAGAGTGTGGAAGGGGTTTACAAAGAGAGATTAGGGGCTCGAGAGGAGCAGTGAGGGGAAGGGGGTCGTGACATAGAGAGAGAGGGAATGGGTAGAAAAATGCAGAGGGATTGGGATGGTGTAGAGAGAGAAAGTCAGAGGGGCAGAGAGAGAGTCACAAGCAGGTAGAGAGAGTGGGAGGAATTCGACCGGGTAGATAGAAAAAGTTGAAAGATTCAGAGAAAGAGTGTGGTACGGGGCTAGAGAGAGAGTGGGAGGGATATGAAGAAGGTGAGAGCGCGGTAATGTGGAGAGAAGGAGAGAATAGGAAGGGGTAGAGGGAGTGAGTGGGAAGCCTTTAATGGGAGGCAGAGTCAGACATGGGCGGAGAGAGAGTGGCAGGAGGACAGATAGAGAGAGAGGGAGAGATCGTGGGAACGGGTTAGAGAGAGAGTCAGAGGTAGTAGTGAGAGAGATAGTGTGAAGGAATACATCGAGAGAGCTTTTGGGGTAGAGAGTGTGGGCGGGAGTTAAAGAGAGAAAGTGGGAGGGGCGTAGAGATAATGAGAGTGAAGAGAGAAAAAAGCAAAAGAGAGTTCGAAAGGCTAAAAGAGAAAGAGTGGCAGATTTGGAAGCAGCTAGAGAGCGCGATTAGGGGGCTCAGAGGGAAATTGAGAGGAAAAGGATAGATAAAGATACTGGGAAGGGGTAGAGAGAGAGATGGAGGGGTAGAGAGAGAAAGTGCAAAATGTGCTGAGAGAGATGGAGAGGAAGGGTCAGAGAGAGAGCGAGACTGGGAAGGTGTGGAGAGAGAGTCAGAGGTGTCTCGAAAGAAAAAGTGGGAGGGGCCAGACAGAGAGAGAAAGAGAGAGACTGGGAGAGTGGCAGGTTTGTAGAAATAGGGATGAGTAGGATGCCGGTACAGAGAGGGAGTGGTCGAGATGAGAGGGAGTGCAAAGGTTGGAAAAAGAGAGAAAAGGAGACTTAGGCAGGTTGGACGAGAGCGAGAGTGTGGGCGGTGCGTGGAGTGGTAGATAAAGAGTGGGAGGGATGAGAGAGAGTGTTAAAGTAGGTAAGAAAGATAAAATGAGAGAGAGGGAGTTTGGTAGAGAGAAGGAGTGTGGGAGGTGCATCGAGAGGTAGACAGAGAGAGTGGGATGGAGTAGAGAGAGAAAGACAGAGAGTGGAATGCAGACAGAGAAAACGAGAGAGTGATGGGATAGTGTGAGAGCGAATGGGGTGCACAGAATGAGAGACCGGTTGAGCTTGGGTGTTGGAGGGGTAGAGAAGAGGAGTGTGGGTAGGGGTGGAGACAGAGAGAGTCGGAGAGGGGCAGAGAGAGTGGGAGGGGCGAGATAGATTGAGTGGCAGGAGGGTTGAGAATGAGAGAGATTGGGAATAGGTTAGAAAGAGAGTGTGGGGGTAAGGAGAGAGAGAGTGGGGCAGAGAGTGACAGAGATAGAATGGGAGGGGAAGGAGGGAGTGGGAAGCATGTAGAGAGCGGGGTAAGGGTGTAGAGAAGGATAGGCTGAATGTGGGAGGCAGTAGGGAGAGAGTCTGATGTTGGGTGGTTGAGTATGATTTAGTGATTTGGATCAGAATTTGGCGAGCTGAAAGAAGGCAGAGCTTGGTGGTGAAGGGCAAATGTTTATTCTCGAGTTCAGTTACCTGTAGCGAAACGCATGGATCAGTTTTGGGTCCACTGCTGTTTGCCATTTAAAAAAGAACCTGGATGAGTGCATAGAAGGATGGGTAAGTAAATTCGCGGATGGCACTGAGGTCGGTGGAGATGTGGATACTGCTGAAGGACATTGCAGTTTTCAGAGGAACATAGTTCAGATTACAGATTAGATTACAGATTACATTACATTTTGGAAACAGGTCCTTCGGCCCAACAAGTCCACACAGACCCGCCGAAATGCAACCCACCCATGCCCCTACATTTACCACTTACCTAACACTACGGGCAATTTAGCATGGCCAATTCACCTGACCTGCACATCGTTGGACTGTGGGAGGAAACCGGAGCACCCGGAGGCAACCAACGCAGACACGGTGAGAACGTGCAAACTCCACACAGTCAGATCTGTGCTGAAAGGTTAATAAAGGAGTTTAATGCAGAAAAGATTGAGATGATTCACTTGGAGGGTGCAACAGGAGTAAAGAACACTAGGCTAATGGTAAGGTTCATTTTAGTGTGGGTGAGCAGAGAGATCCCTGAACGTTTCCACCCAAGTTGTTAGGGTTGTTAATAAGGGTAATGGGGCATTAGCATTTATTGGCGGAGGGATTGAATTGCAGAACCATGAAGTCATGCTGGAACTCTGTTGCCACCGCATTGAGAGTATTGCTTACACTTCTGTTTATAGGGAGGACGTGAAAGCTTTGGAAATGGCCCAGAGGACATTTTGCCTGTTTTGGAGGGAAGGTCTAATGAGCAAAGGCCAAGAGACTTGAGGCTGTTTAGCATAAAGAGGACAAGGTTAATGGTGACTTAAGTGAGACATACAAGATAATCAGAGGACTAAATATGGTGGATATTAAGAGCCTTTTTCGTAGGATGGCGAGCACGAGCGGATATAGCTTTAAATTGCGAGATAGATACAGGACAGATATCGGAGATATATTCTTTACTCACAGAATAGCCTGCAACAGTGCTCGACTCGCCAATTTCATGCGTATTTAATTGTTAATTGGATGAACATACAGATGAAAATGGAAAAATGCAGTCAAAGATGGGTTCAGATTGGTTTCATAGGTGGGCGCAACATTAAGGAATAAAGGGCCTGTCCTGAGCTGTAATGTTCTATGTTCTACAACATCCTGTGTAACAGTCCTAACGCTGCTGTCCTTGAAGCGGCTTGTCGATCTACGTCAAATCTGTACTTCCAGCAAGAGCCTCTAAACAATCACCCACTCTCTTCCCCTTCCAATAGCTGTGAAACCATGCTGACTCTGTGCTTGGAGAGATAACACCTGTGGCTCTATCGCCACTCGGTTTCCCAAGCAACAGCCTGAAGGCCATCCCTTCTTTACTGTCCAAGCAATGGCCTGTGAACCCATCCCACGCTGGTTCCGTAGAAATTGCCTGTGAACTCATCCCTACTCTGTTTCCCTTGCAGCTGAATGTGAAATCCCACACCCTGAATATTTACACACTGCTCTGCTCGAGGCGTCCTGTGACCCGATTCCAACTCTATTTCCTTCGCAACGGCCACGGAAACTATTGACATTCTGCTCCCCCAGCATCGACCTGTAAACACGTCTCCACTCTGTTCCCCAACGAACGAATTATGAACACCTCTGTAAAGTCTGTAATCCCAGACCGGGCTTGGGAGCAAACTCCCACTGTGTTCTCTCATCAACAGACTGTGAACCAATTCCTACCTGTGACTCCATCGCAAGTATGTTTCGTTTGGAACAGCCTGTCAGCTCATCGGCACTCTATTCCCCTAACAATGGCCAGTGAAACCATCCCGAAGATCTTTGCAATGGACTGTGAGCTTATGCCAGACTGTTCTCCCAGCGACAGCCTGTGTATAAATCCCAATTCGGTCCTCCCAGCAATGGCCTGTGAACACATCATAACCCTGTTCTCCAAGGAACGACCTGTGAACTCAGCCTCACTTTGGTCCCATCTAAACACCTACTGAACACAGCCCAACTCTGCTCTCCTCGAAACGAACAGTTTACCTATCTTAAATCTGTTCCCCTCGCAAGATCCTGAGAACCCATCCCCGCCCTTATTCCCAAGCAACAGACTTTGACCCCATTTCCACTCTCTGTCCTTGGAAACGGCTTGTAAATCCATTGCTATTCTGTTCCCCAAGTAAGTGCCTGCGGGCAGATGCAACCTCTTTTCTCCTCACAATGGCCGAGAAACGCATCCCCAACCTGTTCGTCTATGAACACTCTGTTGAAATGTCCCCACTCTGTTCTCTTAGCAACGGCCTGTGAACCCATCCCCAACCTGTTCTTCGAAGATCAGCCTGTGAATACATTCTCATTCTGTTCACTTAACAATGGGTTGTGATCCCATCCCTGCTCTTTTCACTGAGCAAGAGCATGTGACAACATTTTCACTGTGTTCCCCTCGTAACTGGCTGTCACCCCATCCTAGACCTGTTCCCGTAGGAACAGCCTCTGAACCCATCCTCACTCGATTATCTAGCAATTACCTGTTCACTTACCACAAGCATTTTCTCCTGGGAACAGTGTCTCATTCTAAACCCACTCTGTTGGGTTAGCACCTTCCTGTCGTCCAATCCCCAATCTGTTCCACCAGCAGCGGCCTGTGAACCCGTCAATGTGTATTACCCTCGTAACGGCCTGAACCCTTTGCCACTGTCTTCTCACAGCAACCGTTTCTGATACATCCTCCCTCTGTTCTCCTAGTAATGGTGTGTGAACGAATCCCCACTCTGTTCTTCTAGAAATAGCCTGTGGCCAAATCTTCACTCTCTTTCCATGGAATTGGCCTGTGAATCATCCCCAACTCTGATCTCCGAGCATTAGACCGTGAACCCTTCCCTATATTGTTCACCCGGCATTGACCTGTGACCTCATTCCAACGCTGTTTCCCTGGCAACGATCTGAGAACCAATCCCAGACAATTAACCTCGTAACGGCCTGTGAAACTGTTCCAACTCTGTTCTCCCGGAATTGGTTTGATAACATATCGCAATTTTGTTCTCCGAGCAACGACCTCTGAACACATCCCCATTCTCTTCTCCTACCTTGGCCTGTGAACCCATCCTCACGGTATTTCCCCAGAAACATACTGCAAATCCAACCCCACGGTGTTCTCCCTGCAATGGACTGTTCACCCGTCCTCATTCTGTTCACCCAGCAAATGTCTATGAACCCATATCCATGAAACGCAAAACAAGCATAAGGTAAGTGAGGATGAGTTTGTTTCGGATGTGGAGAGAGAGAGCTAGAAGGAGAGGGAGTGGAGTAGATTTGGGGAGGGTGTGTAACACCAGGGGTAAGAGCAAGGACAAAGAGAGTTAAAACCAACCCCTCAGATCAGGCCGTGTCCCCTTCACTTCTCTGAGTATCGAGAGGTGGGGCTGAGTCCGTCTTTCTCTTCTTGAACACGAGAAATAAGATTATAGTTGACGCTGCTGTTTTGCCGTTTTTAATGAGCATTTTTATTATTCACAAATTGAAGTGATAGATGCAGTCAGTGGAATGGTGTATTTCCGCACTGGGTCCTGATCTGAGAGAAGCATTAAAATGGATTCCTGTAACCCCCTGTGGGATAGCGTCAGCACTCACCTGAGTCTGTGACCATACCGACAGGCTGATTCATTGCAGAAACTTTGAATTAAGAACAGAAAATCCATGAAGAATTTATTAATGATAAAATCTTATTTTCAGATCAACTTTGACAAAGTGTTACGGCATGGGGTAAAACTCTACTAATTTAAACCTGCAGCAGAAAAAGATTTGCCCTTACGTTAACATGTAAAAATTCGTGAGGCCAAAATCACGATTTAATGTAAAACAAAACACACATTTGCTTTTACTAGACCAACAGAGAACAATTGATTAACAATTATTGACAACTCCTTCCTCTCACCCATATTTCACTTTCCCTTATATAATACTAAACCGATAAAACCATGGAGTATCATGGACCACAAATTCTGATTTCAAAACCAGCCAGCTGTCGAACCTTCCCCTTGTATCTTGATTGTAGAGTTTCTTCTTCTTTGGGATTTCTGTGTCACAAGTCATTGACTGATAAATGTATCTTTATGAGAGCTGTGTCTCTGGTAGTCTGTAAATGCTGATGGGATTGGAAATTCTCCCTCAGCTGTTCACGTTTTCCAGGTATTTTACCGCGAAAGCATCGGACTATGTCACTGTTTTTAAAATATTTTCAATGTAGTAAACTAAAAATGGATTGCAGTTTGGTATTTTGGGGATATAATATAATTTGATTGCCCGAATTCGTATTTCTTTTTTTCTCTGCAGGCAACCAGCTACACTGGCTGCCAGACCGAAAGGTTACATTGTATCTTGTTCAGAACACTTGATGCTGTCAAGTAGTTCTGCTAGTATTTAACATTCTTAAAGGTACAGTACACCCAATTTTGATAACAAAAGAGAAATTTCAGCACATTCTTCAGCTGCTGTCTGAACTTAGTCTGGATCATGGAATAAATCACGGTGTTTGTGCAGCAACTGAGGAGCTGCAGCATGAAGGCCAATTCCAGCACAAAGTCATGGAGATGCACAGATTGATATCCAATATCATACATTCGATACCATATAGAATATACCATTAACATTGGCCATAACAGTATGAAATTGGCCGAGATGACAAACAGTAAAATGATGGACTTTTTCCGATTTTGCATTTCTGTGTCAGACTGAGCATTCCCATTGGTGTGAGCCCGGAGTCTCCTGCGGGCTCTGCTGCTCACTAAAATGTGTTTGATGGTGAAAACATTGAGCAGCAGAATCAGGAGAAATGGGAGAGCCGGGGTTAGAACGTGATGAAGGAACTCAATTGTGGCCCAGACAGGAGAGTGCTTGACAGTGAGTGTTATAGAACAAAACCAGGGGGAGTTCCATAGCCAATACCGAGATGTGTACATAAAATACCAGAAAATGTTCTTTAAACAGCTCAGCACAGTGACTGTTCCCAGAACCACAGTCGCCATTTTCTCGCTGCAATATTTGTTTTTCAGCTTCTGGCAACAAATGGCCACAAATCGATCAAAGGTCAAAGAAACGGTGTACCAGACAGAACAGTCAGTGGCTGTATAAAGCAGGACGGCGTGGATATTACACACGGGGATGGACCTCACGAAATGAAACTGTTTCGGAAAAACAATGGGAATGTGTCTCAATATCAGGTCGAGGATAATGACCAATAGATCCGCCACTGCCATGGCCCCAAGGTAATACCTGACACACGGAGACAATCCACAATCTTTATAAATCAGGACAAAGATCGTCACTACATTAACTGTGAAAAAAGACAAACATACAAATTAAACATCAACCTGGAGCCAACGTTACCAGTTTGATTGATAACACAATGAGAGTTTGAAATGTGTCTCGATATTCAGAGATTTATTGCAATAATTGGAGCTTAAATATAAAAGAGAAATGTCTGAAGTACTCACAAAAATGTGACGTCAAACGCAAGAAATCCACCCTCCCCAAACAGACGCAGACAAATCCATAGAACAATATGGTTTCTGGAACACTCCTACAGACTCGATCACTCGAGGGCAGACACAGGTCACATCATCCCACTTCTATCCTGAACGTTGCTGTCCTGAAGTATTCAATCCCAGTTTCTTGAAGGCAAACGACATTTGGATATTTCTGCCTTTTCGTCTCAATTGTGGTCAATCATTTGCCATGAAGAAATGTAAATGCAGGGAAAATGTATTCATTCCTTTAATTGCCAGAGGGAATATCAAAACCGTGTTTCCTTCTCACTGGAAGAGGATCTCTTCCCTCAGAATCTTATCTTTTGTTCAATTAACTAATGTTGAAACTTCACAACTGCCGCGAGTAGAATTTTCTAGAGAATATCGGGTTTAGAATATTCCAAGGATTGTCGGGTATAGAATGGTCCAGGGAATGTTGACTCCAGAATGTTCCGGAGCATTCCCGGCGTAGAATATTCCAGGGAATGCTGTTGAAAGAATGTTCTGGGCAATGTCAATTCCAGTGAATGCCAGATACAGAATGTGCCGGGGACTGCAAATCGAGAATGCTCTGGCGAATGTCAGGTATAGAATGCTCAACGGAATATCGTTGCAGGGAATGTCGGGGAAAGAATTTTCCAGGGAATGTCAGGTATAGAACACCCCGGGGAATGCCTGAAATCGAATGCTTTGGAGAAGGTTGGGCATAGAACGTATCAGAGAAAGTCAGGTATAGAATGTTCTGGGAATTTCAGTTCCAGAATCTTCCTGAGAATATTAGCATGGAATGATCTAGGAAATGCCGACACGAGAATGTTCTGGGGAATTTCAGGTATAGAATGTTCTGGGGAATATTGGGTATGGAATATGCTGGAAATGTCATTTTTAGACTCTTCCAGGCAATATCGGCTATAGAATATTTCAGAGAATATCTACTACAGTCTGTTCCACAGAAAATTGGGTATGGCATGTTCTGGAGTATGTCGCTACAGAATGATCTGTAGGATGTCGGTTACAGATTATGCTGGGAATGTAGGTTATAGACTCTATGGGAAGTCTTGGATGCTGAACGCTCTGGAGAATGACAGTTTCAGAATTTTGCAGAGAACGTTGGGTATAGAACGTTCCGGGGATGTCAGATATAGATTGTTCCAGGGAATGTAGGGTATTGAATATCCCGGGGAATTCCAGTTCCAAATGTTCCGAGGAATGTCAGGTGTAGAATATTCCAGGGACTGCAGTTTACAAAATGTTCTGAGGAACATCGGGTATGCAATGTTCTTGAGAATGTCATCCGAAGAATGTTCCAGAATGTCATTTGTGAAATGTTCTGGAGAATGTTGGATATAGAACATTTCAGGGAATGCCAGTTACAGAATGTACTGGAGAAATTCGGGAATAGAATGATACGTGGATGTCGGGTATACAATGTTTGTGGAAAGTCAGGTGTGGAATCTCCCAGTGAGTGTTGGTCGCAGAATATTCCAGAGAATGTTTGGTATACAATGCTCCATGGAATGTTGGTTACAGAACATTGCAGGGAATGTCGGGTGCACAAAGTTCTGAAGACTGTTGTTTGTCGAATGTTCCGGGTATTTTATGTAATACAATGCTCCGTGCAAAGTCGGGTGCAGAGTGTTTCAGGGATTGCCGGGTATAGAATGTAATAGATTTATAAATATCCATATCTCAGAAGCTCTTGTGCCCAATAATTTGATGAGATCCGCTCAGCCGCAAGGCGGTAATGTGTCTCCAAATTCAACTCAGCTATTATTTTAATCAAAATAGAATAAGATTCAACCAAAACCTTCATCATTTCCTGCAAAATCCTCCTCCATGGTCAGACACAAATAATCCCCTGTTTGGATAACTACCCAGTCTTTGTTGTCAACTTTGTTGTTACTTTGTTGTCTTGTAACACTCCCAAATGTCTTGGACATACAGTTCCCAATATTGGTCGCACGCTTGATGTACGTTTGCTCGCTGAGCTGGCAAGTTCATTTTCAGACGTTTCGTCAACACACTAAGTAACGCCATCAGTCAGCCTCCAAATGAAGTACTTTCGGTGATGACATTTCCTGTGGTGACATTATTTCCTCTAGTGATGTCATTTCCTGTTATTTTTCTCAGGTTTTGGTAAATGCAATCCAAGTCAATGTGTTTGTTCATGGAATTCCGCTCGGAATGCCATGCTTATAGGAATTCTCGTGCATGTCTCTGTTTGGCTTGTTCTATGACGTATGTGTTGTCCCAGTCGAAGTGGTGTCCTTCTCCATCCATATGTAAGTATACTAGTGACAGTGGATCATGTCTTTTTGTGGCCAGTGAATGTTCATGTATCCTGTTGGCTAGTTTTCTGCCTGTTTGTCCAATGTAGTGTCAGTTACAGTTCTTACAAGGTATTTTCTAAATGGTGTTTGTTTTGTTTGTTGTCAAATAGTGTCTTTCGAGGGTCATTAACGGCTGTTTTAGTGTCTTGGTCGTTTTCTGGGCTACCATGATGCCAAGGGGTCTGAGTAGTCTGGCGGTCATTTCCGAAGTGTCTTTGATGCAGGGGAAAGTGGCTAGAGTTTCTGGAGGTATTTGTCTGCTTGTTTGCTTTACTCCAAATGATGCAACCGAAACTGGAGGTTTTCAGCTGTAAGAATAAGCTGGGATTTTTGTTTTATCCGTCTAACATCGGAGAATGAAGAATGATCTTGTAGACGTTTTTCAACTATGAGCAACATTTGTATTTTGAGGATCCAATGTCCCTACCCCATGGCAGAGTGATCTGAAAGTAGACAGTATATGTTGAAGGAGATAGGGGTAAGATTTAAAATCTTAAATGACTTCACGGCAACTTTTTTCTAACAAATGGGTGGTGCATGTATGGAACGAGCTGCCAGAGGAGTGGTAGATGTAAATGCAATTACAGTCTCTAAAATGCATTAACATGTGCATGAATATGAAAGGTTTATAGTGGAATGTACCAAAAGAAGGTAAATGGACCACACAGTTTAGTAAACCTGGAGAGCATGCAGGAGTTGGTTGGAAGGGTCTGTTTGCAAATTGTATGACTCCAAAATTCTATGACTCTGTAACTCCAATTTCATGGCAAATTATTCATTAATCTCAATTCACTTAAAGGTCAAACACCGTCTTTAAATACTTCCACTTATCGATCTCCTCTAACTTTGAATCGAGATTGCGTGACATTGTCTGCAGGCTGTAGACCACAGCAGCAACAAAGGAAGATTTGTATTCAACTCTAATCTGTAACATTGTTCTGCAATAATCCGTCCGTCTACCACCACTATCAAGCCAACGTGTGGTTCAGTGACGAGTGTGGGTGAACATGCAAGGATCATGAGTATCTAAACCTGGTGAGAACCCGGAAAGATACTACATTGGCTGCTTACATTCCAGACATGAAAACTCGCATCGAATACAGAGAGAGAAACGATCCCAAAACCAAAATGAGCGATCGAAGTTCCAAAGCCCAGACTCATCCAGTCATAAATGATAAGGGACTACTGGAAAACTCACTGGAAGAGAAGGCTCCACAAATATCCTCATCTCTGACACTGAAACAGCATTGTACATCAGTGCAAAAGGCAACAATATCGTATTTGCACCATGTGGAAAATTGATCAACTATGCCCCTTTCACTGAGAGGAGAATAATTGCAATCAGGTCAATTGCCACTCGCTCATGTCCATCACGATGGTCAAATGGTTGGGAAGCTTTTTATGACCGAACTGTCAACCACCACAGAAATAACTTGCTCAGTGCTTTCTCATGGGTCTCAAAATGGACATGGTGCTGATGTGGAAATGTCTGTGGATGGCATGGTGGCACAGTGGTTAGCACTGCTGCCTCAAAGCGCCAGAGACCCGGGTTCAATTCCCGCCTCAGGCGACTGACTGTGTGAAGTTTGCACATTCTCCCCCTGTCTGCGTGGGTTTCCTCCGGCTGCTCCGGTTTCCTACCACAGTCAAAAAATGTTCAGGTTAGGTGCATTGGCCATGCTAAATTGCCCGTAGTGTTAGGTGCAGGTGTAAATGTAGGGCAATGGGTCTGGGTGGGTTGCGCTTTGGCGGATCAGTGTAGACTTGTTGGGCCAAAGGGCCTGTTTCCACACTGTAAGTAAGTAATCTAGTCACTCGATTACTAATCCAGAACAGGTTATTGGTCTGACAGCTGGTGGAAGTTAAGAACAATTAAAAAGTGTCGAGATCTCAAATCTGGCGTCAGAACCATTGACCCAGACGCCTACGCCGATGGAAAATGCCCACTTGCTTCCCCAATGAACTTTAGGAAGCAAATTTCCCATGCGTTCCTGCTCTGGCGTAAAAATGACCCCAGACATGTGATAAAGTATTTCATGGTATCTGAAACGGCCAAGGAAGACACCCAATTGTATCAAACTGCTCCGAGGACGAAAGTATAAGACCAGACAGAGAACTCGGCATTTCCCTCAGCATCAGAAAAGGGTGTGTAGAAATCGTTATTTTTATTCAGTGCCTTGACTTCCATAGCCTTCTGTGGTGCATGCTCCCCCAGGGGCCTCATTTTTGAGGGCAGACGTTTACTCAAACTTGAATGCAGTGTGGTCTGCCGACATCTAATATTGTGGGCCCTTGTTTTAGATGCCCCAGTCAAGGGAATTATCATCCCTGTTTCCAGTCTTTCTGAAGCTGTCAGAGTTTTACATATTTCACGAGATATCCACTCATTTACATAAATGCATAATATAAAATACCAGTAGACTCATACTCTACACCTACAACAAGCCTGTCATCCCAGGGATCATTCTGGTTATCATACGCTGCACTCCCTGAAAGACAGGGTTGCCCTTTATTGTTAAGGAGACCAAAACTGCACATAACACTGTATAGTGTTCGAGGTTGTGTCTCACCACTGCCCTGTACAGCTGCAGCAAGATATCCTTATTCCAGTACTCAATTAAACCTGAAGTGAAGATCAACACACCATTTATCTGCCTAACTGCTTTCTGGTCGTGCAACATTGCTTTCAGTGACTGGTGTGCAAGGAGATCCAGATCCTTTTCAATGTTACAGTGACCTAGTTGGTGGCTGTATGTACACTGGTCAGCGTGACAATATGGTTCTCAGTAATGACTTCTGTCTTCGGAATTCACTGCCCTATATGGATCTTGAAGGTCTCCGCAGACAGAATCGAAAGTGCAGAATGTGTGCCTAAATACACAAACAATTTTTAACCAATCACTTTTGAATTGGTAGGCTGCTCTTCCAGGATTCATTCGGAATTCGGAAGCACACGAAAGATGTTGCCTAGAATGGTGATGAAACGTCTGAAAATAAGCTTTCCACACAGCGATTAACTCTACCTCCAGCTGCTGTGGGGTTTTTTGCATCAAAATGCACCACGTCACGTCGACTGACATTGTTCTTCTTCTGCAATGTATTTGCCCGTTCACTCAAATTGTCTCAGGTTCCTTGGAGCTTTTATACATCCTCCTGTCCCACTCACCATCTAGCATTGTTTAGGACTTGGACATATTACATTTGATTTAATGTTTGATGTAAATTGGAAAAAGCTGGGGACAAAGCACAGATTGTGCAGCAGCCCAATAAGACTCCTTTTAATCAATGTTTTCAGTCTACATTGGCGGTGGAGGATGGCTCCTGTGCCGCAGCTCATCTGCTCTGACCACTTTTCTTTTTTTTTCTTGTTATTTTGCTCTCTTTCCTTTAACGTATCTTATCCTGAGCTTCAGAGACGGCAAGAGGCTAGTGCGCAAAAGTCAGGTGGGCACAGCCCTAATCTCAAGCTTTCCCAGACTGCCGACCACGTGTGAGCCAAGCATGTACACTTTGAGCAGTTATACCTTGGACCTTGAGTAGCCTTGCCACAGAATTCGAGTCGGCCCTGCTCATTGAAATCGAGTCGGCCTTCAACGGACCTCGAGCTGGGCCCAGAACACGGACGTCAAGCTGGATCCAGAGAACAGACCTAGAGCAGGATTGCTGTGGAAAATGAACAAGTCCAGTTTAGACGTGATTGAGCCCCGATTTTCTTTTCTGGAACAAGCACCAGCAAACGGAATTCTCAGCCACTACATCAGCAGAGGCGATGTTGGCGAGCTACGCGCAGCAGCGAAAGCTGGCACCTGAGGGTCATTGATTTTGTTGTTGTTTCTTTCCGGCGCTGGCACAAGTGAAGCAATGGTGGAAAGTCATCATAGCAACATGTGTGTAGGACTAACAGCGAGAGATGCGACTCCACGTTAATGTTTCTGGTGCAGGATGTGACCTGAGGATCGAATACTTCAGTGTTGGTTGGTTCTCGTGTCGACGGTGAGGATGTCGTGGTGGAATAATGGCAGTCCACGCATCGTTGATGGTTTTGAGCTCAGGACTGATCGACTTTCTTCAAGCTATAGATTTCATATTTGCCATGTTCTTAAATTTTTTGAAATGTCGGCGCATTGTGGTGAGAAATGAAAGTGTTACATTACATTTTACTGCATGTTTACCGTTAAATACACCTGTCAATAAAATCATCATTCATTGCTTCTCCTTAATTTGTCTGTCAGTCGGTTTCTTAAAAGTGATTCCCATTTCACAAATCTTTGTTCTCGTTGTCTATGACATTTACTTTCAGGCACAATGTATCCTCCAAAACTGTGAAAAACCACACAACAGCAGGTTATAATCCAACAGATTTGTTTGGAAATACTAGCTTTAGGAGCGCTGCTCCTTCCTCAGGTGATTGTGGAGAACGAGATTGTCTCAGTCTGCTCCTGCCGCACTGAACACATCTCTGTCCTTACCCCCTTAGTCCAAGAACTTCCAACCTACTTTGGGGACACCACCCACGCCCTCCAACTCCTCCATGAGTTTTGCTTCACCTTATTTTCACGATGGACATCCAGTCCCTATACACCTCCATCCCCCATCACGAAGGCCTCCAAGCCCTCCGTTTCTTCCTCTCCCGCCGACACAACCAGTACCCTTCCACTGACGCACTCCTTCGACTGATTGAACTGGTCCTCCCTCTGAACAACTTCTCCTTCCAATCCTTCCACTTCCTCCAAACCAAAGGAGTAGCCATGGGCACCCGCATGAGCCCCAACTCTGCCTGCCTCTTCGTCGGATATGTGGAACAGTCCATCGTCTGCAGCTACACTGCACCTTTTCTTCCGCTACATCGATGATTGTATTGACGCTACCACGTGCTCCCACGAGGAGGTTGAACAATTCATCCACTTTACTAACACCTTCCACGCCGACGTCAAATTTACCTGGACCGTCTCAGACTCCTCCCTCCCCTTCCTAGCTCTCTCAATTTCTATCTCGGGCGACCGAATCAACACAGACATTAACTACAAACTGACCTCCTCACACAGCTGCCTAGATTACACCTCCTCCCACCCTGCCCCCTGTAAAATCGACATCCCATATTCCCAATTCCTTCACGTCCACCGCATCTGCTTTCAGGAGAACCACTTCCACTACCGAACAGCCCAAATGGCCTCCTTCTTTAAAGACCGCAATTACCCCTCCGACGTGGTCGACGATGCTCTCCACCGCATCTCTTGCACTTCCCGTACCTCCACACTTGAACCTCGCCCCTCCAATCGCCACCAGGACAGAAAACCACTGGTCCTCACCTTCCATCCCACCAACCTCCGGATACATCGTATCATCCTCTGTCATTTCCGCCACCTCCAAAGAGACCCCATAACCAGGGATGTATTTCCCTCCCCACCCCTATCAGCGTTCAGGAGAGACCACTTCCTTCGCGACCTCCTCGTCAGATCCACTCCCCCTACCAACCCACTCCACTTCTGGCACCTTCCCTTGCAACCGCAAGAAGTGCAAAACATGCGCCGAAACCTCCCCTGCACCTCCCCCCAAGGCCTCAATGGATCCTTCCATATCCATCGCAAATTCACCTGCACCTCCACATACATAATTTACTGTATCCACTGCACCCGATGTGGTCTGCTCTATACTGCGGAGACAGGCCAAATGCTGAATGTTTCAGGGAACACCTCTGTGACACCCGCACCAACCAACCCAACCGCACCGTGGCTGAAAACTTTAACTCCCCCTCCCACTACGCCAAGGACATGCAGTTCCTTGGCCTCCTCCATCGCCAGACTCTGGCCACACGACGCCTGGAGGAAGAGTGTGTCATCTTTCGCCTAGAAACCCTCCTACCACACGGGATGATTGTAGATTTCTCCAGCTTCCTCGTTTTTCCTCCCCTCCCACCTTATCGCAGTCCCAACCCTTGGACTCAGCACCGACCTCTTCACCTGCAATCTTCTTCCCGGCCTCCAGCCCCTACCACCTCTCCGGCCTATCACCCTCACCCTCACCTCCTTCCACCTATCGCATTCCCAGAGCGCTTCCCCCAAAATGTCCTCTACCTTTTATCTCAGCCTGCTTGGCACACCAGCCTCATTCCTGAGGAAGGATGTATGCCCGATACGTCGATTGTCCTGTTCCTCGGATGCTGCCTGGTCTGCTGCGCTTTTGCATGACCATGCTTTTCGACTCTGGCCTCCAGCATCTGCATTCCTCACTTTCTCCAACGAGATTGTACGACAAAGAATGTACAGCAAAAGTGTACAGTGTGATGCAAAAAAATTGTGCAGTAAGAAAGATCTGCTTTGTTTGTTAAATCTATCATCTTTTAGAATGGCTATGTTGGGTTCAGTCCTTTAACATGTAAAGCGTAAAGCAGATTTTAAAAGTTGTATTCTCAAGTGATCTTTAACAATTGATGTTATGTCGGACCAGATCATGTATTTAAGGTGTGAACTTCCCAGTGTGAGGCTGTCTGTGCCACAGTGGTCAGACCGATTCTAATCTAAAAAAACGATTTACAGGACCTTGCATGGATTCATGCAGCTTTTGAGCAAAGTAACATGTAATTGTGCAAGTACAAATCACACTTAAACTTTTGCTATAAATTCTGTATCGTACAATATTATTCTCCATAACCACCTGATGAAGGAGCAGCGTTCTGAAAGCTAATGCTTCCAACTAAACCTGCTGAACTATAAACTGGTTTTGTGTGCTTTTTAACTTTGTACACCCCAGTCAACACCTGCATCTCCAATTCTAAAACTGTTGATGTGCTATGTGCATTCTTAGCCATTTTCTCATCACACTCAGGTTTCCTCGTGTTGCTGAGCAGTTTTGCTTTTTTTTCTTGCTTTTTTACGTGAAGACACAACTTACGTAGTTGCTTCATTGTTCTGCTATTTCCCTATTGTCCATTCTCTGCACCTAGACTGCAAGGGAGCTGTACTTGTTTTGTCTGACCTTTTCCATTGGCATAATTTTCGAAGCTATGACGGTTCATTACTGTAACCCTTGTTAATAAACAGCTGTGAAAACCATCAAGTCCTGTCATAATCTACTCAATAAATGGCCTTTAACAATCATCCGGTCACAGAAGCATGGACCCTCAAATGCTCTCTAACACTCAACATTGCAGCCGCGATCACAGCAGTGTATGATACTCCCGCTGGAATTCTGAAGCTCACCAGTCACCGTTCCTTATTCTTTATTCTTTCTCTCTTCGTTTCAGTTTTTTCTCCCTCCTCCCAACTTTTAACTTATTAAACTACCCAACTTCCAGGGAATGGAGAATATGGTCCAAGCTCAGCCCAGCAAGGGAAACAATTTGGAGACCAGGACATTGCAGCAAGTGAGTTGGAACAGGAGCCTCAATCGGGAGCAGATCACTCACAGTCTTGCCAGGTGAACAATCTGTGAGGTCAATCTGGGAGAGAGGCTAGCACTTGGTGTTAACGTAGTCTTGTGTTCAGAAGCCCAACGGAACGGGCTCGGTGAGTAAGCACTGCAAGTTCTGTTATCTTTTATTATCTTTTTTGACGTTTTTAAACTCTCTGTTTCCATTCTAGTTTACTTTTTGCTATTTCAATACGGTAAAAACGCCTAAAATATCTGTACCGATGTACCCTGCACCTAGGATATGCGACATTACAATTTTTTCACTGAACCCATTCACATGGACTAGCCAGCAAAGGCTTTCATATTCTATTTCATTCAAGCCTCAACTCCTTCATATTAAAGATGTGTTGTCTTGCTCTTTACGCTTTGACTAAAATGAGCAGCTGCTGTCTATCTGCCTGATCCATGTCCTTCGAAATCCTATGTTTCTTAATTGCTGACAAGTCAGTCTTCTCTGCTCCAAAGTAAACAACCCGTGTTTATTCAGCTTCACTTCATAGCTGATGTGCTCCATCCCACAGTCCATCCTCGTGAATCTCCTCAACAACCCCTCCAGTGCAATTCCTGGAATGTGGCCAGCAGAAATGCACACAATATTCCAGCCTGTGCAATGTCCTAACCAGATTTTGTTACTTATGCTTCGATGCATGCCAGCTCTTCTTTTGGAACAGATGCCTTCTGAACTAACCTATTACACTGTACAGTCACATGTAGTGATCTGTGGTGAAACATCTTCGCAGCTTCCTCCTGTGCTGCTATTCATTCAGTACTCTCCTGTCTAGTTCCTTCTTCCAAAGTGCATCACCTCATATTTTTCAGGATTACATTCCATCTGCCACTGATCTGCACATCTGACCACTAGCCTTCCACCAGCACCGTCTGTTTCCTGCCACCAAGACATTGTTGGATGTGTCCTGATGAGTTACCCTTGATACCATGAGATGTTAGTTTGCTAATCAGTTTCACATGTGGGGATTTGTCAAAGGCATCGCTGCGAAACTATATAAAAAACCTCCTTGATAAAGAAAATCAACCACATTCATTCAACATTCCTTCCCTGAGATAGGTTCGTGCTGATTACCCCGGATGAGACATTGGCTGCCTGAATGGAGATCGATTTTCTCCCTTCCTATTTTCTCCTTTAGTTTCTCCAACACTGATTCTTGATACTCCTTGTCTATAATTCGCTTTCTGCACACATCCTGCAAATTGGGGCCTCATTTGCTGTTCTCCAGCCCTCTGGCACCTCTGCTGTTGAAAGATTCTACTTAACCATTTGACTCAGGTGTTTTCCAACGTTGTCTCGAACGACAGTCTATGATTCAACCCATCCAGACATGCCAATCAGTCGCGTTTCATACCAGCCCATGTCTCCATCCCTGCTTTCATATAAATCTGGTCAAGAGAAAGATTTCGGCACCAGGCACCTCCAGTTCTCTGAATAAAAGACTGACCAAAATACCTCGAATTTTCTTCTGAGACAATTCCTTTCATCGAATGCTATTTTAATATTTTTTAACTATCGTTGAGTCTTCTTTCTTTACTGCTGTTTGCTCTGTGGTGGGCGCTTTTAAAACGTAATGCCGTAGTTTTTATTTAACCAACAGACATTGCCCCTCTTCTTTACATCTTCGTCATGTCCTTTTGCAATTTGCTGAAGTCATCTAACCTCTCATATATTTATCGTAGACAAAACGTTGGCTGGAAGAACACAGCAAGGCAGGCCGCATCAGGAGGTGGAGAAGTCGACTTTTCAGGTTAACTCTCCTTCAGGACTGTGGGTGGGTGCAAAGGGAGCTGCAGATAAAGGAGGTGTCGGGGGCAGGGTGGTAAATTGTAAGACATGTAGAGGGCACCACCTGGTTGATCAATGGGGGGAATGAAGCCTGCAGGCAGCTGGGAGGATTGAAGGGAGGGCGAGGGGCTGGGAAGGAAGTCGGGTGTTGGGATGGGAGGTTACTTGAAATTGAAGAACTCAATTTTGAAGCCTGTGGGTTGCAGGCTGCCCAGGCGAAACATAAGGTGTTGTTCCTCCAATTTTCCTATTGGTTCATTATGGTTGTAGAAGAGGCCAAATATTGTCATGTCGGTAAGGGAGTGCGAAGCGGAATTAAACGTGCAGTGGCTGCGAGCTCCGTTCGGTCCCTGTAGGCCCAGCTGTGATGCATGACAAACGATTCCCTAAGTTTACGTTTGATCTCCCCGATGTAGAAAAGGCCACATCGAGAGCACCTGAGACAGTAAACGAGATTGAGAGGCATGTTAACCTCTGTTTCACGTGGATGGACGGCTTGGGGTCACGAACGGTATTGAGAGGTTGCTGACGGGCAGATTTTGTGTCTTTTCCGTTTGCACTGTGGGATGGAGCACATCAGTCACCGAAAGTGGAAATGGAGTGGCCAAGAAAGTGGAGGGACATGTCAAGATGGAACAAATGAATTTGACGGCAAGGCGGAAGTGGTGGACGAAGACGATGAACTGCTACAGTACAATCTGGGTGCATTTTGCTCCGCCGATGCAGTCGTTGATGTAACCGCAGGAGAGTTTTGTCACAGTGCCTCTGTGGGTATTGAAGAGGGGCTGTCTGAAATACCCAACAAAGGGGCATGCATAGATAGGTTCCATCTGAGTTTACATTACAACCCCCTTGGATTTGGAGAAAATGGGAGGTGTTAAAGGAAAATTTACTGAGAGAAAGGAATTATTGGGTGGGCGGAAGAGGGTATGAGTGGAGGAAGATTGAATGTTTCAGTGTGGATAGGAAGAAGATGAGGGCCTGGATGCCACCCTTGGTAGTTTTTGACATGTATAAGGACTGAATATCCATCGTCATGTAAAATTCAAATTATTATCATCACTATTTCTAAAAACTTTTTCACTGCAAGGTTTTCTCGTACTGGTAATACCAACCGCTTAATACATTCTCATGAAATCCATTTTAGAGCATTACCATTCACTTACGTTAACAACGTCTAGATATAACTTGACGCTGTCCATTATTGCTGCATGTCCCACAAACGTAGTTTGTCTAATTTCCTCTTGTATAATATGGCCAACATTGGTCTTGCAATTTTAACTTTGATACATAATTCCCATCAACACTTACTTCTACATGCTGTTTTTAAGCTCCACGTTTGCAGACTCTGTGGAACCTGAAAGACGTGGCCTCTGGGAAGATGAATGGCAGGTTCAGCCAAGGTGAGGCGAATCTGGACATTATCGGATCATCTCGTCACATTATTCGTTCTTCTCTTGCGTCATTATGACATTTTCACCACATATCTCATTATGCTGATGGAGTAGAGAAGGACAAAATCTTTGTCCACTGCTGTGCATTCTTCCAAATGGCTGAGCCTGCTCTGACCTGAGTGGGAACCTTAGAGCAGGCTGGGGAGGTGTTGCTGTTGCTGTTCAGGTTCTTAGTACGATCACATTCGAAGGATTGTGCACAGTTTTAGTCTCCTCACTGAAGAAAAGATATCGTTGATTTTTTTTTTAAACTGCTCAGAGATTGGTCCCTCAACTCATTCCTGCAAAGAAGATGTTGGCTTTCAGAAAAACGACGGTCATGTTGATCTAGTAGCTGTTGGTGTTCACAAGAATGAAAGATGGTTTTAATTTTATGTGGAACATCAGAAGGAGTCAGCAACAAAAGACAATAACACAGCAAAGGTGAGAGAAACAGAAAATTCAATAATCAAGAGGAGATGGAGAGTATTCAATTGGATATAAACAAGTAGAGTAAATGGATAATAATTAGACAGGTGGATTGTAACATGATGTATACCCTGTCTTATTTTCCAGGAAGAATGGAAGGCTGGATGCTCCTGCAATGGAGTGAGATTACAGGACTTAGTGATGCAATGTACACTGGAGAGTTCACCCTGACACGCTCAGACATCTGAAGTGTTGCTCAATTTCCCAGATGTTTTGTTCCTTGCTATTCCCAGTGAACCCTCACTGCTCTCAGGATACACAGGATATTTTGTGTGGTTGGTTGATGTTCGGGAGTGGTGAGGGGAGGGTATTTCGAGCTATGTATCATGGAGAGGGTCTCTATCTGACAGTGGGTATTCACCAACATGATGGACTGTGCATGGGCACACTCTACCATTAATTGAGTGAGAGGTCATACTGTTCCTTACCGGGCCAGGTCTCCAGACTGCAGCAGGCCAAGTTGGTCTCGTCGTGTTGCAGGCGGTGACATCGTTCTCTGATCAGCTTCATGTTCAGTCACACACTCTGTTCCTTGATTATGTTTAGCTTGGAAAGTTGTTCTTGGAACATCGTGGGTGGATGCAGCAGATCCCTTTCCCCACACACACTCACTCGGTGGTTCCTGAGCATCCCCTCTGTGTATTATCTGCTCCATTTTTTGTTCATGTTATAGAAGCATATGGTGTAACTACAGTCCCAATTCGCCATAGAGACTTGGGATTCCAAATTCTCAGGTCTCCCGGAAAGTCTGAGGCAACTCACAGAACAACCTCCAGCAAACCGTCCCCAGCAGCTCCACTAACCTTTCCATAACAGGAGACAGCCCTTCAATTGCAAGTTAGATTTCTGCACCTTTCCAGTTGTACACGAGGGACTTCCTCATGTTATTGGCCACGCGATCAACAAGTGAGACAAACAGTGGACAGGCACAAGCCAAGCTTCAAAGATGTGAATCAAAGCTGCTGAAACCCCCATGCCTTACATTGCACACACCGGGAAGTGAACACACACCATTTTATTTTTTCTGAGCTTCACAATGCCAGCACTAGATACAAACACGAAGCCAGGAAAGATACAGTGGGACAGAAATTTTCACATTAAAGATATAAACAGATAATTAATTAACTAGTAAAATGTTGTGGAAACATAAACAAAAAGACGACAGAGTGAGACCTTGGGAGGTCCAAACACAAGAACGGGAACATTGCAGAAAGGCATAGCCAGATCAGCTGGAATAGTTTGATGCATCAAATTTTTTAGCTGCCTCACAAAATGAGCTCAGAAACCATAAACAATACAAGACTAGATGACAGCCCAACAACGACAATTGTGCAGACAATGTTTGTTCATGCTCGGTTAACTGGATTATCTGCCCTGCTTGGGAATCATTGAAAAACTACAACAGTATATTGCTATTATCCCTGCACGAGATAACTGCCTCACATGGGGAAATTTGCAGCCCATGTTGTGAGTGACAGTAGATGTGGCTCCCAGAAAGTAATGTCTCCCTATATCCACCACAGCAGAAAAAGGCAAGGAAGTGTGTGTGTGTGTGTCTATGTGAAGTGGGGGCAGAGGGACTGTGTGTGTGTCTGTGTGTGTTGTTCTCGTTTAATGTGAAATTTATTGTTTGAGAGAGAGAACGCATGCAGAAAATGAGTTTGAATGTGAACAACTGGTGGAGATTTGTCGAATCGACAGAGAGTGACTGAGGGACGTTTCATGGAGAAATATGATGATATGCTTTAGAATATTTAAATAAAATCATTACCAGACCGAATAACAATATAGATCATGATTTACGGATGGATGGGATTTTGGTGTGAGGTCGGATATAAGCCGTGGAGGACCGACTCAGATTGACTTTTGCAAGTGTGAAGCTGGGAGAGACACAGTGCATTATTGGCATTGTTAATGCTGTATTTCATAGCTCAAATTTAAAGAGCAGATTGATTGAGCTATGGAAATTTATTCTGGAGGTGTCACTAGTTAAAATTAGGAATGTCAATTTGGCATCAGCTCATGGTCAAAGTGATCCAGCTTTGATGCGTCTGTATCAACCTCAAATATTGGACGTGGATGGGATGCAGTCAGAAGAAGGAAATAGAGTTCAGAACCAGAGCAGAAGACAGCGTCCTCCAAGTTCCCAATATTTAAGTAATAAAGACATTGATACAATGAATAGTATATCACACCCGAATAGGTCAGCTTAAGGACACATGAAGGGCATTGCCAGAAGCAAAGAGGGAGAGAGTGAATGAACAAGTCTACTGATGAGGTTAGTAATCGTCTGTAGAGTGAACAATTGGATCCAGAGTCTCAGCAGGAACAATAATAAGGAGTGCACAGTAGATGCGACGAATAGTAATGCAGTCTCTGCCTCATTTATAGAAATAACATCTGAGACTTACCACAGGCATCAATGATAGCCATAATAGGACAATAGAAAAAAGAATAATGAAAAATGCATAACAGATTCATGAAAATAATGACAACCAATATGAAGCAAGCTTCCAAACATTCCGAGATAAACCCCATTCCATCGTTGTAGCACTCCAGTCTCACCTTCTCAGATTCTGATCCACTGTTGGAAGATTTCAGTCCAATGTTCTCAGATTCTGATACATTGTGAGAACATTCAAGTTTAATGTTCCCAGATTATGATCTCTGTTCCCCTTTCCCTGGAGCTGCTTAACCGTAATACCACTGTTGGTGACGCTTTTCCTCATATAATGTGATAACATATTGAACAGAGGTTATTTATCATTGAAAGATCAAAACCCTTCACATTGCTTAACTCCACACAGAAACAGGTAGAATGGTTTAACTGGGACATGCCCTCCTTTTCCATCTTAAAAAGTGAAGACTGCAGATGCTGGGGATCAAAATCGAGAGTGGGGTGCTGCAAACACTCAGCAAGTCAGGCAGCAACCGAGGAGCAGCAATAAAGATGTTTTGGGCAACACCACTTCATCCTTTTCCCTTCCTGATGAATCATACCCCACGGCCCAAACTCTAATGGACAGGGATTTCACCTGTAACTGACCCGTCTGCTGCACTTCTGCCCTCAACCCTTCCCCTCGATCGCAGATCAAGTCAACCATTAATACCGCAGTGAACAGAATACTTTCAGATCTGAAATAAAACACAGAACTGCAGATGCTGGAGATCTGAAAAAATACATCTTACAATGAAGAGTGCCGAGAGTTGACATGCTCTCTCCGCTTTCTTCCTACAGGTACAGCCAGAACCGCTGAGGCTTATAAACAATTTCTTGCATATCTTATTTCCTGCTTATAACAAGCAGAAAAATTACCCTGCATGTTGGAATTCGACATAAAAAATTCACCAGTGTTTTTTTAAGTCTCCTTGCTATTTCGAAGATCCACACAAATTGTTTCTGTGTAATATTAGCACTGTTGTTTCTGGTGATGCTCATGGAGCATTCAGTGATGTGTTTCCAGAGGCCTTCTTTAATGTTAAGATAACCCCATTGCCTCTTCTTCGTTATTCTCAAGGGGAATGGTGAGCTTGTCTCTCAGTCTACCCTTGTTCAGGCAGGGCAGAAAAGGACAATGTTTGCCCAGCAATGCTGAGCATTCATCCTGATGGCTGTAGATGCTGTAACGTGGAGGGTAGGGGAGACAACCACAGGCCAAGCAAGCATGGTTTGCTTTCATGGCTTCCATCCTCGTCCCAGGCCAAGCGGAAGTCAGGTTTGTGACCCTCCCCACCCAGGAGAAGCTTCGTGACCATTCCACAATCTATCTTTATTTTCCTTAAAAACATTCAACAATTAGCCTCAGCTGCTTCCCTCGGCAGGGAATCCCACAGAGGGCGGCATGGAGGCACAGTGGTGAGCACTGCTACCTCATATGTCAGAGACCCGGGTTCAAGTCCCGCCTCGGGCAACTGACTGTGTGGAGTTTGCACATTTTCCCCGTGTCAGCGTAGGTTTCCTCCGGGTGCTCTGGTTTCCTTCCAAAGTCCAAAAATGTGCAGGTTAGGTGAATTAGCCATGTTAAATTGCCCGTAGTGTTAGGTGTAAGGGAATAGGTCTGGGTGGGTTGCTCTTCCGTGGGTCGGCGTGGACTTGTTGTTTCGAAGGGCCTGTTTCCACACTGTAAGTAATCTAATCTAAACAAGATTCATAAGCATTTAGGTCAAGAATTTCCTCCTCAACTCAGTCTTAAATCTGCTCCCCCTTTTTTCACGCAATGTTTCATCAATCAGTAGAAACAGCCTCCCTGTGTTGATCTTATCTACTGCCGTCATAGGTTTGTATTTTTCTGTAAGGCCCCCCTTATTCTTCCTAATACCAATGAGTATAGTCCCATTCTCTGTTATCGTTTCTCATAAGGCAAACTTCCCAACTCCAGAATCAACCTCGTGAACCTGCTCTACACCCAGTCCAGTACCAGTAAATCCATTCTGAGGGAGGGCGATCACAACTGAACACATTACTCCATGTTTGGCCTCACCAGCTCTATATATAGCTGCAACATTATCTTCCTGTTTTCAAACTCCATCCCTTAAGCAATTAAGGACAACGTCCATTTGCCTTCTTGTTCATTTGCTGCACCTGCAAACTAGTTACTATTGATTCCTTCACAAGGACACACAGATCCCTCGACATAGCAGAATGTTGCAAGTTTTCTTCATTTGAATCTTACATTATTTTACTGTTAGTGCTAACAAAGTACTCCGGCAAAATGGACAACCTTACGTTTACGGACGTTGTACTCCATCTGTTAGAATATTGCCTACATTCTCTACTGGTTAAGACTGGTTTCTGAGCCGGAACATTGCAGTCATAGAGTCATAGAAATGGACAGCACGGAAACAGACCGATCCCTCCAACCGTCCATGCCGACCAGATATCCTGAACCAATCTAGGCCCACCTGTCAGATCCCTGCCCATAACCCTCCAAACCCTCCCTATTTGTATACCCATCCAGATGCCTTTTAACTGTTGCAATTGTACCAGCCTCCACCACTTCCTCTGGCAGCTCATTCCATACACGTATCAGCCTCTGTGTGAAAAACGTTGCCCCTTAGGTCTCTTTTATATCTTTCCATTCTCATTCTAAACCTATGCCCGCTAGTTCTGTACTCCCCGACCCCAAGGTAAAGGCTTTGTCTATTTATCATATCCATGCGCCTAATGATTGTGTAAACCTCGATAATGTCACCCCTCGACCTCCGACGCTCCAGGAAAAATAGCCCCAGCGTGTTCAGACTCTTGCTATAGCTCAAATGCTCCAACCTTGGCAACATCCTGGTAAATCTTTTCTGATCGTTTTCAAGTTTCATATCATCTTTCAGATAGGAAGGAGACCAGAATTGCATGCATTATTCTAACAGTGGCCTAACCAATCTCCTGTACAGCTGCAACATGACCTCCCAACTCCTGTACTCAATACGCTTACCAATAAAATAAAGCATATCAAACGCCTTCTTCACTATCCTATCTACCTGCCTCTCCACGTTCAAGGAACTATGAAACTGCACTCCAAGGTCTTTTTGTTAAGCAAAACTCCCTCGGACCTTACCATTACAATTTGCTTTCCCAAAATGTGGCACCTGCATTTATCTGAATTAAACTCCATCTGCCTCTTCTCCCCCCATTGACCCATCTTGTCAAGATCCCGTTGTAATCTGAGGTAACTCTCTTCGCTGTCCACAGGATCTCCAAGGATAACTTAGTTTCTATCAGTTTATCAAAGATTGAGGGCTGCAATGTCACCGTGATCAGTGCTGGATTCTCAACGATTTGCATGTTATGTCAACAGTTTAATTAAATTGGTGGACAACATTAATATAAGCAGGAAAATGAGTTATTAAGAGGGGGCAGCGAATCTGTAAATGAATTTAAAATGGACAACAACTAAGCAGTTGGAATATAATGTAGGTCACTGTCGACCTTTTTTTCAGGAATAACAAAGGACAGTATATTAAATAAATGGAAAGAGATTACAAGGCTTACTGATACAGTGGGTGGTAGTTGGTGCATTTTGAAGCGTTCAGACATCGGAAGTGTGGCTCCATCCACCAGATGGCTTACTCCCTGATGATCACGGTGCCCCCCAGCCCCCTTGCTCTTTGTACACAAGGGATATTTTCATTTGATTTGTTGGCGGGAAGGTTGGGGAGTGGTGAAGGGGAGGGTTTTATGGCCGTGGTGGTGGCCTTTATCCAAGTAAGTGGAGATCCGAAAACGATGGGAATTTTTAACTGCTTCTCAATGAAAAGGCTGCGGCTGCTGCCAGGAGAGTGCATATTCACCAACATAATGTACCATGCATGGTCACACTGCAACATTAAGGGAGTGAGAGCTTGAGGGTCCAGTCACAGGAATGACAACATAAAATAAAGGCATTGACAGATCAGCTGTAATGATGAGTTATGTCACATTCTCAAACTCCGTCATAGAACCGGTCCAGGCACCATAAACCCAGAGGACATAACCCTTCAGCATGCAAAACTGTATATACCAAGCTGGATCCAACCTGGAAATCTGCCCAGGGTAGAACGCTGTGCAGACCATAGTACTGTATGATACTTCAACCCCGACTAGACAGCAGTATCCCAACAGGAGCTATGCAGACAACAGCAGGATCATTCTATCTTGGCCACTTTAAGTGAAACTCGTCGGAGGAAATTGAGATAAATTTTATTATACTTTCAGGAACTTCGCATATGTTTTGATGTACTCTTCCAAATTATACTGTGAATGGATTGTAGAGTCCTGAAACAAATCCAATGGCAACATACGGGTCAGCAATGTGCATGTTCATCTCCTTCTGTTAATATCAAAGGGACAGCATTGCAAGGAATCGGACAAAACTGGTCTGAATCTTCTAAGTCACCCTTTGAAGAAGAAATCAGCCGTTAAATGTTCTATCGATGACGACAGAGTCAAAATGTCCCAGCCGGAGCTCCTCTGCTACTGCTCTTTGTTCATTTTTTTCGCATTAATGGAGTGATTTCATTCCCCAAACATTTCACTTTCTTACGTTACTTGGTGGTGAATAACGGGGGTGAGTCCCAGACCATTGTTTGACCTTGGGGCATGAGGTCTGGGGGAATAAGTCCTGGAGGCGAGTCGTTGACCAGACGCTGGCGTGGGACGTGAGACCTCAGGGTTTGAAGCCTGGTGCAGTCTCGAAATTGGCTCAGTGCGGTCTGGAGACTAGGCCCGGCTTTGGCCTCTGGACTGGACCCGCTCCAGGCTGGCTACTAGTCCCAGTGCAGTCTGAAGACTCTGTCTAATGCTTTGTGAATATTTGGTTTAGTTTGGTCTAGGGACTCGGACAGATGCAGCCTGGATACATGGCCGAGTACTGCATGGAGAGTCTGTCTGATGAGGTCTGTCACTGGGCACGGTGTAGTCTGGAAACTGGATCTAGTGTGGTTTGGAGGCACGGCTCGGTGCGGCGTGGAGACTCAGTCTGCTGTGGTCAAGAGTCTGGGCCAGGTGCTGCCTGGAGATTGGGCCGGTTGCGATCTGCAGACATGGTGTGATGTGGTCTGGAGACTGCTCCTGGTGTAGTCTTTAGACTGAGTGTCGTGCAGTATGAACACTAGCCCCAGTGCGCTCTCGGTACTTCGAATTTTGAAGCTTGGAACTCAGTCTGGAGGAATCGGGAGACTACGCCCAATGCGGTCGGGAGACTGGGCAATGCGCGGCCTGGAGACTGGATTGGTGAGGTCTGGAGACTTGGCCCTGTGCAGTCTGGAGACGGGGCCCAGCACGACTGTAGACTGGGACAGACTGGTCCTGGTGTGGTTGGGAGACGGGGCTCAATAACATCAGGTGACTGGGCACAGTAGGGTGTGCAGACTTTCCTTCTTGCAGTCAGGAGACTTGGCGTGGTTGTTCGGGAGACGTGGCTTACTGTGTTCTGGAAACTTGGCCTGGTGCAGTCAGGAGACCTGGCCCTGTGCGGTTTGGGGATTTGGCCTGGTGTCATCTGGAGACTGGGCCCGGTGTGGTGTGAAGACTCGGCCTTGTGCGGTGTGAAGACTTAGCACAGTGCAGTCTGGAGACTCGGCCCGGTCCAATCTGGAGAGTCGGCCTGGTGTGGCAAGGAGAATCGGTCTAGTGCTTTGTAGAGAATGGGCACAGTGCGGCCCGGCGACTGAGCCCTGTGCAGTCAGGAGAGTGGGCCAGGAGTGATCTAGAGACTGGATCTGGTGTGATCTGCAGACTTGGCATGGTGCAGTGTGGAGACTGGGTCCGCTGCGGTCTGGAGATTTCATCTGTCGCTCTATGGATACTTAGCCTACTCTGGTCTGGAGACACGGCCCCATGTGATCTGCAGTCTTGGCTTGATATGGTCTGGATACTGTGTGCCGTGCGGTCTACGGACTGGATCTGGTGCAGTGGGGAGACTGGGCTGCGTGCGGTCTGTATAGTTGGCCTGCTGTGGTCTGGAGACCTTGCCCAATGCAGTCTGGAGCCTTGGCCCAGCGCATTCTGGAAACTTGTGCTGGTGGAGTCTGGAAACATGGCCTGCTACTGTCTGGAGACTTGGCCCAGTGCAGTCTGGAGACTGGGCCCAGCACACCCGGAGACTGGGACTGGTCCAGTATGGAGACTGGACCTGGTGCAATTGGAGACTGGACTCAATACCGTCAGGACACTTGACACGGTAAGGTGTGCAGACATGGATTCTTGCAATCTGGAGTCTTGGTGTGTTGTTTTCTGGAGACATAACCTGATGTGGCCAGAAGACTGGGTCCGGAGCAGTCTGTGGACATCTTTTGGTGCAGTCTACCGACTGGATCTGTTGTGCTCTGGATATGTGGCCCAGTGCGGTCTGAAGACAGACCCAGTGTGATTTGGAGGTTTGGCCTAATGCAGTCTGTAGGCTTGGCCCAAGGTGACCTGCAATCTTGGCCAGTTGAGGTCTGGAGACTTGGTCTGGTGCAATCTGGAGACGCAGCCCAGTGTGCTTTGGAGAATTGGCCTGGTGTGGTCTGGAGACTTAAAGCAGTGTGCTCTGGTGACTCGGTCTAGTTTGTGGTCTGGACACTTGCCCTTGTGCGGTCTGTGAATTTGGCATTTTGTGGTCTGGAGACTAGGACCAGTGTGGTCTGAAGACTCGGATAGGTGCAGTGCAGACTTGACCTAGTGCAATCTAAAGACATGATCTGATATGATCTGGACACTGGGTGCTATACAGTCTGTGGACCAGATACAGTGTGGTCTGGGGACTGGGCCTGGTGCGTACTGAATACTTGGTCTGGTTCGGTCTGGAGACGTGGCCCAATGCACTCTCGAGGTTGGGCCTGCCACAGTCTGGAAACTTGGACTGCTGTAGTATGGAGGCGGTGCCCAGCACAGCCTGGAGGCTAGGACCAATGCGGTCTGGAAACTGGGCTCAGTGCAGATTGGAGATTCAGCCTGGAGTGATCTGGAGACTTAGCCGTGTGAGGTTTGTGAATTTGGCCTGGTCTGGTCTGGAGACTGGGCCTAGTGAGACGTGAAAGCTAGACCTGGCGACAGTCTGCAAACTGGGCTGGGTGCGATCTGCAGTCTTGGAGTGGTGTGGTCTGGAGACACAGTCTAGTGTGTTTTGGAGACTTGGCCTGATGCAGTCTGGAGACTAGGCCCGGTGTGGTCTGGAGACTAGAACTGGTGCAGTCTGGATATCGGGGCTGGTGCGGTCTGGAGTCAGAGCTCAGTGCAGTCTGGAGACTGGGCCTGGTGTGATCTGAAGACTGGGCCCAGTCCGGTCAGGAAATTGGGCTTGGTGTTGCCTGGAGACTATGTGCTGGCAGAGACTGGGGTGACAAGACTGTAAATATTAACCATTCCTTCTTTTAAAATTTCTTTTTCGTTTTGCAGGTATTTCGTTTGCTATTATTTCAATTTTGTACCAAATCCATCAGAAACTGTTCTTCGGTATATTGTAGCGAAAAGGCTGAATAACCAACAACATTGCAAACCTTTCACTGCACACATTCCAGTGCTTCTTAAAATAAAGCCAACTAAATTCAAATGTGTGAGTGTCATTATCTTTGATTCTTTTTCCAAACAAAGCAGCGTCGTGTGACAGCCAGCAGCGGTAGTATTACTTAACTTTAAACACAGTAGGAAGAGACAGACGGAAAGAGAGTGAAGACGGACATTTTGATTTTAATTTCAATGGATTCACCCCCAAAACAACAGAAATCCAAATGCTCAGAGATGCATCGGCTGAGACACGCACATTAATACACGAAAACACGCACAGGCAATCACAGATACGCACACAGATAAACACAACAAAACACACGCAGCCATATGCAGACATTCGCCCCCTTATGCCTGTCTTGCCATTCGGTAAGACCATGGATGATCTACTCTAGGCATCAACTTTATTTCCACTTCAGAAATAAGGCAAAGCAAGTAACTGAGCTGTTCGACTTGGAGCACTTTTGGGACCAGTGACCATAATTGAATTAGTTTTCCAATAGTTACAGAAAAGGAGACGACTGTTCCACAAGTTAATGGTATAAATTAGATCAAGGAGAAAGAGAGGACTGCAGATGCTGGAGATCAGAGCTGAAAATGTGTTGCTGGAAAAGCCCTTTTTCCTGAAGAAGGGCTCATACCCGAAACGTCGATTCTCCTGCTCCTTGGATGCTGCCTGACATGCTGCGCTTTTCCAGCAACACATTCTCAGCTCTAAATTAGAGCAAGGTCAATTTTGATGGTGCTTGCAAAATTGGTAAAACTGTTTGCAAGTTAAGGGACATCTGACAATTGGGCAAATTTCAAAAGCGAGATAATAACAGTTCAGAGACTTCATGTTCCTGTTAGTGTGAGGGTGCAATGCGAGCAGCAATGTCTTCAGGACTTGGCAGGGGATATTGAAGCTCTGTTGAAGGATAAAGGAGGAGGTATGTGTCAGGTTTGGGTAGTTAGTATTATGTGAATACCTTGAGGAAGAACTCCTCTTTCATTATCAATTCTTCACTTCCCTCAATTCATTTCCAAGTCAAAAATCCTGCATCAACATTTTTAATGATCTCGCTGTCTGAACTTTCTTGACCACCGCAGCATTCAACCACAATCTTGAACAGTTGGCCTGGGATAATCCTCAGTCTACAATTAACATCAAATCGATCTATGGTTCAGTGATGAGTGTGGGTGAACATACCAGCGACTGCCCATTTGTATCTAAACACGTTACAGCTAACGAAGTTAACTGCTTACACTCCAAACGGCAGAACTATCATCTGATAGAGAGGCCGAAAGTGATGCCAAGATCAACAGATCAAATCGAAGATCAGCTTCCCGGCAACATCCAGGCATGAACGTTGATGGACTATTAACTAACTCAGTGGAAGACAGGGCTCCACACATATCCACATCCTAAATACCAGCACGTCAGTTTAAAAGTCACGGGATATAGTATCTGTACCATTCTCAGCCAGATGTGTTGAATCAATGATCCAATTCATCTTCGTCATGTTGTCCACAGAACCACAGATGTCAGTCTTTGTTGCATTCGATTTGCTGCACGTGGGATGTAGTAGCAGCTGAACACAGTAGATGCAACAAATGCATTGGGCACTGACATCATTCCTTCAATAGGCCTGAAGAGTTATGATGCACAACAAGCCTTTGCCCCTGTGTATAGTTAGGGTCTCCAAACTTAAGGAAGAATGTACTGGCACTAAAGTGAGTGAAGAGCAGTTTCACTAGGTTGATTCCAGAGTTGGGAAGTTCGCTTTATGATTACTGATCCAAAACCAGGCTAATTGTCTGGCAGCTAGTGGAAGTTAAAACCAATTAATAAAATATTGGGTTCTAAAAGTTCTTGTCAGTAGTAATGACCTTGTAGCCAACATCGATTGGAAAAACCAATTTGCATCACCAATGTCCTTGCAAGAAGGAAATTCCTCGTGCTTTCCTGGTCTGAAGTAAAAGGCCTCCAGACAATTAGATATATAAACAATTCTTCAGTGGTCTCTGAAATGGGCAAGCAAGACAGTCAATTATTGTGGTTCTGTTCGCCGAGCTGGGAATTTGTCTTGCAAACGTTTCGTCCCCTGTCCAGGTGACATCCTCGGTGCTTGGGAGCCTCCTCTGAAGCGCTTCTGTGCTGTTTCCTCAGCACAGACGCGCTTCACAGGAGGCTCCCAAGCACTGAGGATGTCACCTAGACAGGAGACGAAACGTTTGCAAGACAAATTCCCAGCTCGGCGAACAGAACCACAACAACGAGCACCCGAACTACAAATCTTCTCCCAAACTTTTAACAGTCAATTAAATCAAACTGTTTCGAGGATTTAAAGGATAAAACCCGACAGAACACGCTACCATTGTCTCGGTATTGGAAAACTAATGGGAAACGCATTCCTATCGATCGTACAGAGACGTCCTTATTACCATCTGAGAGCTTGTGACATTTACATAGCTTTCCCACAGACTGGGAAAGTAGCCGGCCATTCAACACAGTGAGCCTCTCCCATTGTATGTCAGGGCCGAAAATCTCCTCAATGCACTTTCCCCCCACAGTGTACATATCCCTCACTGTGGTTAATTATTGGGAAATATGAACTCGGATCTGCAGTAGAAACTTTGAGCGATCCATTTGGCTCCACCATTCAATATGCTGGTAGATCTCCTGTCACATGTATCAGTTAAATGTAATGTGGCTGTAACGCGATTCGTGAATTGCAGAACTTATTTTAAATGAAGCAAACTCCCGTTCACTGTTCGGTGATTCCATCCCCTGCACCACTACCCACTCTCTGTGAAGGGCAAATTTAGTGTGTTCAGTTAAACAGGAATTTTGTTGTCCAGCAGGCTGTGAAATTGAGCTATAAACTGGGAATTCCGTTTACATTTAGATGGAACTTCACTTCAATCCGTGGGAGAATCGTGGGATGAACTGAAATTCCGCATCAGCATTGCATGGTCAGTCGGCTCACGTGCTTTCTGGTGAAAAACTTCCTGAAAGGTCCAGTGCTGCAATCAGTGACAGCATTGTTAAAGTGTTAAATAAATGAATTATTAAAATGAATGATTGAACAACTTACTGAAACTGTGCTATTGTCTGTGTTAGGCTAACTACCATTTTTGTTTTGACTTTTAATGATATTTTTGGTCAGGTATTTTTGGTCAGGTCCTGATGAACGGCTTTTGCCCGAAACATCGATTTCGTTGCAATTTGGGTGCTGCCTGAACGGCTGTGCTATTCCAGCATCACTAATCCAGAATTATATTTTTAGTCATTGACCACTTTCCCTGTTTTTCTCCATAGGCCCCATTATTGATATTGCTTGGGTTTCTACACGGTATCACATGGAAACGCAAATTCCGCGATATAGGAGAATACCTGCAATGATGGCTGATCCTCTATCGCCACACCATACCCCTGGTGTCTCCCCATCCATTTATTGTCATGAAATACATATTTATATTCAGTGCCCTGACTTCCACAGACTTATGTGGGAAAGAATTTCCCAGATTAGCTATTCTCTAAATGCAGATATTTATTCTAATCTCAATGCAGAGTAAACTGCCAGAACCTTTTACCATGGCTCCTTGTTTCCCCAGTCAGGTGAAATATAATTCCTACTTCCAATATGTCTCTCCCTGTCAGTGTTTGTATATTTCACTGACGTCTCCCCTCATTTTCTTAAACCGATACAATACAGAGCCATTCGCCCCAAATGCTGCTCCAACAACAAGCCTGGTTTCCCACATATTAGTCTGGTCATCCTTCACTGCACTCCCTCAATGTCGGGTTAGTCCTTTATTAGGTAGGGAAATAAAAACTTCAGACAACACTGCATAATGTTGAAGATGAGTTCTCCCCAGTGCTCTGTATAGCTGCAGTAAGACATCCTTACTCTTGTACTCAAATCCCCTTGAAATGAATATCATCTCAGCATTTATCTTTCCAACTGCTTTCTGCTCCTGTAATATTACTTTCAGTGTCTGGTGTACAAAGAGATCCACATGTTTATCAATGTCACAGTTACCAACAGAATGCGTCTACGTACACTGGTCAGCGTGCCAGTGCCATTCTCAGTATTGATTCCTGGCTTCAGAACAGAAGGAGACATAAAAAGATGGAAGTCCGTATATAGATCAACATTTCTCAACCAATTCCTTTTCAAATGGTAGGCACACATTCTCGTTTTCTCACCAAAATGTACAACGCTACACCTACCCACTTTGCTCTTCATCGGCCAAGTATTCGCCCATTCGTTGTATTTATTTCAACCAACTTGTAGCTTCTATCACATCCTGCTCACCACTCACAATACTAATGACTTCAGCAGACTTGGGAATATTGCACTTGCTTCCCTCAAACAAATTTTAATGTATATTTTGAACAGTTGGGGGCTGAAGCATCATTTGCTGCAATGCCACAAGAGCGTTCCACTCCAGGAAACATTGTTCCCTTCTTCCTCAGGATTTCCTCACAACCATGTCTATATACTAAGCAAAATCCCATAAAATTTGACTTTGTAAGGCAGGACTTTCATCGAAATCTTTCGGAAAATCCAAACACATTGCAACTAATGTTTTCCATAATTTATCCACCAATCAGTTTCTCAATTATGATGCTATTTAATGAATCTATGTTGACTTTGCCTATGCCCAATATTTTAAGTCCCAATAATTTATTCAAACTCGCTTATTTACTAATATCAGTCTGTTCCCCTTTTCTCACCAGACTCAGATTTCCGACAGTAACTGGCAAGATCTTGTTTTTGAAATGTTTTCTTCTGTGAAATTATAACTGAAATATTTGATTGATAGTGCTGTCATTTCCTTGTTCTCCACTTTCCATTTCCTGGTTTCCGAATCGAAGGAAGCTGCACTTCTTATCCCTAACTTTTACCATTAGCATACGTTTCGAAGCTATTACAGTTCACTCTTACAAAGATTGTTTCAATGCTATTCAGAAACCAAGCAACTCCTGTCTTAAGCTTCTAAATGGTTGACATTCAACAACCCTGCAATCACAGAAGCATTGACTCTGTATTGCCAAAAATACTGTACGATATACATCAGTCCCAATTTCCTATACGAAGCGTGTAGGTGTGAATATTATGACACTCCAAGTACTTGTCCAAGTACTTTCCTTATTTAACCGTTGTGAGGTTGCCCATGACACCAACCCTCTCAGGAAATACATTTACAACACCAACACCCTTTGGGTTATAAACCATCTTCAAATCATCTTTAATACTCTAACCCTTACCTTGAATAAGGTGTTCCCTTGTTTAAGCTCTATATTTTCAATCTGTAATCTTATATTTCTGAGTTATCACTCCTTCAGCTGCTCTGTTCCAGACCAAACAACCCGAGGGTAACCAGCCTCACTTTATAATTGATATGCTCCATCACAGAGAACGTGCCTGTGAATCTACTCCTTCGCCCCTCCAGTGCATTGTAATCCTATCCTTCCTGTAATGCTTCACCAAGAGCTGCACCCAGTGTTTTGTCGTTGCCTAGGAATGTTTTAGGTCTTTCTTACACAAGTCCCATGGTCACTTGGTATTCCTGTGAGATTTTCTGCATCTTACACTTTTAAGACAGACGCAAAGAAACTCTGTAGTTTCCACTAATTTCCTTGTTGGGTACAATACATTATCCTGTCCGAAAATTCACTTTTCCACCTTTGATCTTACTTTCATTTCTCCTTTAACACATCAGGAGAGGCTTTCAGCAGAGTTTATCCTTTTTTCCAGTTTGCATTCTTGTCTTTTGTTTTGACTATCTTGTAAGGTTCTTACTCTTCCTTTGGTGGGTCCTGAATCTATGGTTCACCAAAAAACAATCTGTCGTGTTTCTGAACAACTTCCTTTTATCTAATGTAAACTTTATCTTCTTTTATTAACCATCGTTGATGTATTTTTCGTTTTAACTGTTTGCATCTTTGAGGGATATGCATACTGTGCACCTGAGAATGTTGCTATAAATACAGGTAGTAAACTTCCAATGCCATAGTTCAGTTCCTGTGCGATCTCGCTTTAGAATAAGCTATCCAATACCTGCACCATTTAAATTAATCGTATTATAACCAATGCAGGTAAGGAAAATTCGTGTTCTGCAAATATCAGTCTAAATTTGGTATTTGTGTTATCGTCCATTTGCTATGTTGAAGCACATGCAATAGCAGAACAACCTGGAACAAAATTGCCAGTCTTCCCTTCAAAGCTTCACAATTACACAGTAAATGGAGGACAGCCTGTTTCAAGGAACAGCAAAAATATTTTCAGACCTTTGACCCTGTTACAGCAGAAAAGGAAGAGAATAATGAGCACATGGTGCATTTTCTACAGTCACAGGAGGAGACCAATCAGCCTCTCGAGCCAGTACCACTGGACCCAGAGTATCCATGCTGCACCAGTAACAGTTACACAGGAACAGGAAAAGTACATTCAGCCTCCTGAAGTCTACAATATAGGAACTGGAAAGCCCACAATGTGACTAGAGATCGCTACACTGGGATAACAGGAGGCTTTTCTGCACACCCAGCCAGTTGTACGGAAATGGAGAAGGTTACGAAAATACATGAAACTTTTTATGGGAAATGAGAAAATCAATTAGCCATGTGGCTGTTCTAAGGGAATAGCAGAAAGTCAATTTCGCACCTGAAGGAGGAGAATGTTCAATATCACTGAACCTAATTTGGAGGAAAATTAGGAGACTCTTCAGCCATTCAAACGGTTACCGGGAAATTCCATGAGCCCTCAGAGCTCTTATGCATCACCAGAAGGAGGAAAGGAGAGCATGAGTTTCTTACTCTGGAACAGGAACAAGGTTTTCAAGCCCTTGAGACTAGAAAGTAAAAATACTAGGAGGACATTCAGCCCATCGATAATATAATGCTGGAACACTCTGAGGACAGTGAGCCCATCGAGATTGCATATCACGAACAGAATGACTCCTTTCAACTACTCAAACCTCTTACATAGCAACCGGAGCAGATCTTATGTCCTTGAGCTCACTACGCAGGAAGTGAAAAGGAACGTAGAGGTTATAGAAAGGGAAGAACCAAGAATAACCAGGTGCACTGTGGAATAAAATGTATGAGCAAACTATTGGCAGTGAAGGAAAATTGTTAGAATCCAGGTTCAAGGAAGAAACGACAGGAGTTTTGCAAAATCAAACTGCAATCTATCATAGTCAGCATAATTTTACGAAGGAGAAATAATGGTTGTATTATTTGTTCGAGTTCTTGAAAGAAGGAACAAGGTAGATGGATAATGGGGATCCTGGAGATGTAATTTCTGTGGACTTCTGGAAGTAATTGAATAAGGTGTGGTACAAAAAGTAAATCCGTAAAATAAAAGCACACTATTTTGGAATAATTTATCAAATTGAGTCGAAGATCACCCAAACAAAATAATGCATTGAGATGGAATAGATGCATCGTTTTCTGGCAGATTTTGGGTTGCCATAGAGTTCGGTTCCCAAGCTCCAACAATTTGCAGTCTATTTGATGTCCTGGATGAGGGAATAGAAAATAATACAGCCAGATTTTCAGGTGATACTAAAATAGGTGGAAAAGTAGATTGCAATGAAGATATATGACATTTACAAATGATAATGGATGGTTTAGATGAATAGGCCAACATCTGACAGACGACATTTAACATGGATATGTATTCAGTTATCCATTTTGTACAGAGAAATACAAAAACAACTTATTAGCTTTATGAAGATAAACTTTATCATGTTTAGCTGCAGAAGGATATGTGTTTCCTCGTTTTAAACACCTAAAACCCAAATGAATGTACAGCAGCCATTGAGGTCGGCAAACATTATTAAGGCGCTCATTTGGAAAGATGAAACCTAAATGTCGGAAAGTATTTTTGCATTCATTCAATGCATTAGAAAAACGGAACGGGAACACCTTATATTTCATTATGGAGAAATGCAGCTGCACTGGAGGCAGTTCGGAAGATTTTCATAAGTTTGTTTCCAGAGATGGGAAGTTTGTCTTAGTAAGAGAGATTGAGCAGTTTGTATATATACTCCCAGATTATATTATATTATATTATATTAGATTAGATTACTTAAGTGTGGAAACAGGCCCTTCAGCACAATGAGGAGATTGCATTGAAGTCTGAAAAATACCAAAGGTGATTGACGATGTAGCTGTGGATGGATATTTCCTCATGTGAGGCAAGCTGGAACAAGCGATTAGAGTTACAGAATAAGGATGAACAGATTTAATACAGGGGTGAAAAGATCTTCCTTCTCTCAAAGCTTTGTGTCTCTGTGTAATGTACTGACCGAGAGTGCAGTGAATGCTGGGGCATTGAGTAAATGAAGCAATGTGGAGACTGGACAGGAAAGTGGAACTGAAGCAAAGATGACATCAGCCATTGCTGTTTTAAATGGTGGAGCAGGGTCGAGGTGCTCATTTTCCGATGGAAATGCACTTAGTTCCTGTTCAGTCCTTTGAATATGCTACAGTAATGCGGGAGGATTGGTCATCAAACAGAACGCAGACACTGGGCATAAATCAATCTTAATGAGTTTGACAGAACGTAACAAGTCGACTTACACAGCGATCAGTGCTGGGTCCTGAACTATTTGCAGTGTAAATCAGTAATTTGAGTATAAGACCATAAGATATTGGAACAGAAATTGGACCACTTCGCCCTTCGAGTATGCTCCACCACTCAATCATGGCTGATATGTTTCTCAACCCCATTCTCCCGCTTTCACCACGCAATGCTTGATCTCCTTGATATGCAATAATCTACCTGTCTCAGTCTTAATTATATTCAATGACCTCGATGTCCCTCTCTGGCAATTAATTTCAGAGATTCACCACTCTCTGCCCGAAGACGTGTCTCCGTATTTCTGTTCTAAAATGTCTTCCCTTCACTCTCAGGCTATGCCGTTGGATGCCATTCTATCCGACCACTGGAAACATATTCACAGCATACAGCCAGTCCGGGCCATTCATTATGCTGCAAGTTTCAATTAGGTCCTTCCTAATTCATTGAAACAACATTGAGTATTTACCCAGAGCCATCAAATGTTCTTTGTATGATAAGATTTTCATTCCTGCAACTTCCTCTCAAAGCCACACAGCAAGCCAGTACATCCTTGCTGAGATATGGTGGACAAAGCTGCGCAAAATGCACAAAATGTGGTCTGACTCGAGCCGTATTCACCCTCTAAAGTACATCCATGCTTGTATTCACGTCTTCAAAAAAGAAATGTCATCATTACATTGGCCTTCTGGCTCAACCTGCAAGTTCACCTTCACAGAATGCTGGACGGCAACACCAGAGTCTCTTTGCACTTCTGATTTTCTCCCCATTTAGAAAATTGTCCATACCTCCATTCTTCCTCTCAATGTGGATGACCTCACAATTTCCTTCGTTGTAATCCATCTGCTATTTGTTTGCCCACACAATCAAAATTTCGAAATCCATCTGCAGCTTCCTCCATGCTACCTGTGACTCTACCTACCTTTGCATCATCGTCAAATCTATCTAAGCGCTCAGTTGCTTTATCCAGAATGTTTAAGTTCCTCAGGAGCATATAGACCTAGGAATGCAAGTACATGGTTCATTGAAAGCAGCGTTACAGGTAAACAGGATGGTGAAGAAGGCATTTAGCATGCGTTCCTTCATCGGTCGTGACATTGAGTATGGGAGTTGGGAAATAAATTACAGTTGTATAAGACATTGGTGAGGCCACAATTGAAAACTTGCATGCAGTTTTCGTCACCCTGTTATATGAAAGACGCAGTTAAACTGCAATGAGTGCAAATAAGATTAACGAGAATGTTACCAGGAAAAGTAAGCCTGAGATTTGACCAGGATAGGACTTTATTTCTCGCAATTCAGGAGAATGAAAAGTGAACGTCACGAGATGTATAAAGTCATGAGTGGCATTGATAGGATGAATAAAAATATTCTTTTATCCAGGGATGGTGAATTGAGAATAGATGGTGTAGGTTTAATGTGAGAGGGGAAAGATTTAAGGATGACGTGAAGGGCACTGTCTTCATCCAGAGAACGATGTATTTATGGAATGGGCTGCCAGAGAGAATGGTAGATCCGGGTACAAAAGCAAACTAAAAAAAAGTTATATAGTAACATAGATGGGAAGGCTTTAAAGGGATATGGACTAAATGCGGACATCTGGACCTTGCTGAGTGGGCACTATGATCAGCAGAGACCAATTCCTATAAGGCCTACCTTGGTTTGACTTTCCAAGTGTAACACCTATCACTTATCTGTACTGAAATAAAATTTGCCAATCCTCAGCCCACTTTCCCACCTGACCAAAATCCCTTCCTTTTTTTGAAAACCTTCCTTGCTAACAATCGTACCAAATTATCCATCACCCGCAAACGTACCTATCATGCGTTGGTAAAATCATTTGTGTAAATAATAAGCAGCAGATATCCCAGCACCAACACCAGCAGCACAGCACTAGTCACAACTCCAATTCAAGAAACATCCATCAACTGCCAGCCTCTGCTTCCTTTCATGGAGTCAATTTTGAATCCGTCTAGCTAGCTTTCTCTGTATCCCATGCGACCTTAACTTCATGAATAAGCTATCGCGTGTGACTTTGTCAAAGGCCTTCGGAAGATCCATCTTGGCAACACGCACTACCCTACACTCATCTATCCTCCTGATTACCTCTTAGAAAAGCTCAAAAATCGTTGTCAGACATGACGTCCCCTGCACAAATCAATGATGACTATCCCGCATGAGACCTTGACGATCCAAATGTTAGTTGATTCTGTCCCTCAGGAACCACTCTAGAGTGCTGCTCACCACTAATGTTCGGCACACTGGCATTACATCCTCTGGCTGATCTTTTTCACTCTGGCTGAGTGGGCACTATCATCAGCAGAGACCAGTTTGGGCCGAATGACCTGTATTCATGCTGACATAGTGTATGGCTTGATAAATTTACCTGCTTATATTCATTTACAGAATCTCTGTCTTCTCTTGATATTTTAGTTTCCTGCTTACATAAATTGTAACTTCAGACACTAGTTACAGGATATTTGTTCTTACAACTTTCCGTTTTATACATTAACATTCTTAAACTGTAGAATAACATTCGCCGCCCTCCATTCTTCCAGAACCTCCACAGTGGCTGAGGAAGAAACAGAAATTTCTTCCCAAGCCTCCGACCACATACAAGGATGAGCCTTGATCAGGCCCAAGGTATTTATCCACCGTGATGCAATTGAACGCTGCAAACAACTCCTATCTGGAATAGTAATGCGGCACCAAAACATGCTCACTTTTTAAAAAAAAAATTCTCACCTTCGCATCCATTATTCTGCCTTCAGTAAACAAGGAGAAGAGATTCTCATTTAGAGTTTCCCCATCTGTGGTGGCTCCATACCGAGACAGCCAATAGATAACACTTTGGCAGGTGGAATATAACGAGTCAGTTCAGCTGTCATTTCTTATCTGGGAGGAATGACAGGCAGTTTGTCAATCAAATGGACAAAGATGACAGGACTGAGTGATACAATGTGTGCTGGATGTTTTGCTTAGACCCGTTCAGACACTGGAAGTGTTGTTCCTTCTCCTTGATTGCTTGTTTCATGACGTCCCCAGTGGCTGCATTGCTCTCAGTACACACGGGATATTTTGATGCCTTTGTTTGGCAGAGGGGACTGGTGAGGGGGAGATGGTTTGGTGCTGTTATCCCGGGACGGCTTTATCTGAGAGGCCATTTTTCTTTTCTGCACGGATACCCTAAGACGATGGGAATGGCTGACCGCTTTTGAATGAAGAGGCTGTGGTTGCTGCGAGGACAGGGGGTATTCACTAGCATGATGTATTCCGAATGGTCACACTGCAACATTAATTGAGTGAGAGGTTCTTCAGAACCTCTACATCTCACCAGTGACATGGGGACGCCGCAAATCCATGTACACTATCGGGAATGTCGCTATACTGGGAAAATAAGGATACATCTGACAGCGAGGAGAAAGTGAGGACTGCAGATGCTGGAGATCAGAGTCGAGAGTGTTGTTCTGGAAAAATACAGCAGGGCGGACAGCCTCGGAGGAGCATGAGAATCGACGTTTCAGGCATCAGCCCTTCATCAGGAATGAGACTTGTGGCCCGTGGGCCTGAGAGGTAAATGAGACGTGAGTGGGGTTCTGGGGAAGGCAGCTGAGAATGCGCTAGGTAGTTGAAGGTGAGGGCATATGGTAGCTCCCAAGTGAGGGAGAAAACATTGTATTCACCGCATCCACCATACATATCTTCCGACATCGAATGGTGTGATTGATGACGACATACTGTGAGATGATGGATATGTCAGCAACTCCTGACAGGAACGTTCCAGATCATAGAAGCTGAATGAAATTGTGACCCTAAAAACAACTGGCAGCACCAGCCTCCCCTCGGTGTAAAGCTTCAGGTCGCGTTCAAAGAGGTGACACCGTTCAGTGACAAGCCCCTTGTTCTATCAGGATACCCTAACACTCTGCTCCTGCGGAAACTGTAGCTTGGGAAGTTTTTCTTGGAAACCCGGGTGGATACAGCAGATCACTTTCACTAAAAACAATCAGAAATTGACGTTGTCTATATGGACTTCAGTGGGGTTTTCGACATGGTACAGCTTGGGAGTCTGGTTAGTCCAGTTAGATGACATAGAATAAAGGGAGAACTAGCCAATTGTATATAGAACTGTTTTCAAAATAGGAGCTAGAAGGTGATGGTTAATGGTTTGTCAAACTGGAGGCTGGTGACCAGCAAGATATCACAAGGACCTGTTCTGTGCCCATTGGTTTTTGTCACAAAGATTTTAGTGTAAGCGTAGGATGTATTCTGAACAAATTTGCAGATATCACCAAAATTGGAGGTGTAAAGTACAGCAAAGAAAGTTCCCTCAGAGTAAGATGGGATCTTGACCAGTTGGGCCAATGGGCTGAGGCATTGCATATGGAATTTATTCAGATAAATGTGACGTGCTGCATTTTGGAAAGGCAAATCGGGGCAGGACATGTACACTAATACGTAATATCCTGGGCAGTGATGCGGAACAAAGAGTCTTTGCAATGAAGGTTGATAGTTGCATGAAAGCAGAGCAACAGGTGAATAGGTTAGTGAGGACTGCGTTTCATATGCCGACCTTTACTTTTCAGCGCATGACATAAGAAATTAGGAAGTCGAATTGCAGCTGAACAGCACATTGGTTTAGGCAGATGTGGAATACTGCGTTTAGTTCTAGTCTGTCTGCTGTAGAAAAGAGATTGTGAAACTTGAAAGGGTTCTTTAAGAATGTTACAAGAATATTGCCGGTTTTGTATTTTGAGCTCCAGGAAGAGGCTGAACACGCTGGGTCTATTTTCGCTGGTGTCAGGGGCTGAACGATGACCTTATCGAAGTATTTCAAATCATGAGCGGCATGGATAATTTGAATATTCACAATTTTTCTCCAAGGCTGGAGGAGTCCAAACCTAGAGGGCAAAGATTTAAGGTGAGAACGAAAAGAAAATTAAAGTGTTTAGAGTCAATGTTTTCACGCAGACAGTGGTGTGTGCAAGAAATTAGTAGCCCATGGAAGCTGGAGGCTGGGAGAATTACAACGTTTCAAAAACATCTGCAGGGGTGCATGAATATGAAATGTTTAGAGAGACATGGGCCAGATGCATACCTCCCATCCATTCTCCTTCTCAAACCTAATAAAACAGTTGTGGGAGCCAGACTGACAAGGTAAGGTAAATATTTTATTTCCTAATCCATTTTTTAGCAGTCACTTCGACAGTTAGAATACTGGGAATGGGATTTAGGGCAGTGGAATGTTCCTCCTGCAGAATGTGGGAAATAAGGGTCACCACTAGTGTCATTGTTGACTGTATCTGTGGGAAGTGCACCCAACACCAGCTCCCAGCTCCTCGAAAACTGCGTTAGGGAACTGGAGCTGGAGTTGGATGAACTTCCGATCATTCGGGAGGCAGAGGGGGTTATTGACAGGACTTACAGAGAGGTTTTCATGCCCCAGATAAAAGAAAAAGATAGATCGGTGACAGTTAGGGGACAGAATTGGAACCGGCAGGCAGTGCAGAGATCCCCTGTGGCCATTCCCTTCAACAATAAGTATACCATTTTGGATAGTATTGGGGGAATGAATATCCAGGGGAAAGTAATGGGGCATCTGCTGCTCAGAAGGGAAGGAGGAAGAGGAGCAGAGCAGTAGTCATTGGGAACTCGATAGTTAAGAGGACAGATAGGAGGTTCTGTGGGGACGATAGAGCCGCACAGTTGGTGTGTTGCCTCCCAGGTGCCAGGGACCGTGATGTCTCTGATCGTGGTATTGGGATCGTTCGCGGAAGGGAGAGCAGCCCAAAGTCGTGGTCCACATTGGCACCAACGACATAGGTTGGAAGAGAGATGGGGACTTGAGGTAGAAATTCAGAGAGCTAGGATGGAAGCTTAGAGCTAGGACAAACAGAGTTGTTGTCTCTGGGTTGCTGCCCGTGCCACGTGCTAGTGAGGTGAGGAATAAGGAGAGAAAGGAGTTGGACACGTGGCTACAGGGATGGTGCCAGCGGGAGGGTTTCGGGTTTTTGGATAATTGGAGCTCATTCTGGGGTAGGTGGGAGCTCCACAAGCAGGATGGTCTTCATCTAAACCAGCGCGGTACCAATATCCTGGGTTGGAAATTCACTAAAGCTATTAAGGTGGATTTAATACTGCAGCAGGGGGATGGGAACCAAAATTTTCGAACAGGTATAGAAGAGGATGAGAGTAGGGTGTTCCAAAATCAACTTTCTGACACTGGCAAGCGAGAACCTGGTTTGAAGTGTTTGTACTTCCACGTGAGGAGCATTCCAAAATAAAGTGGGTGAACTGGCAGCGTGGGTTGGTACCTGGCACCTCGCTGTTTTGGCCATTATGGAAACATTGATAGAGCAGCGACAGGAATGTCTGTTGCAGGTTCCGGTATTCAGATGTTTCAGTAAGAACAGAGAAGATGGTAAAAGAGGGGGAGGTGTGGCATTGTTGATCAGGGACAATATTACAGTTATAGAAAGAATGTTTGGGGACTCGTTCACTGAGGTAGTATGGGCTGAGGTTAGAACATGAAACGAGAAGTCACCGTGCTGGGAGATTTCTGTAGGCCTCCGAATGGTCGCGAATATTAGAGAAACCCTGGTAATTACAGAACAGTGAGTCTCACTTCAGTTGCTGGAAAAGTGTCAGTAAAAGGTTAAAAGAGATAGGAAATATAACCATCTAGAAAAGAATAATATGATCAGGGGCAGTCAGCACGGTTTTGTGAAGGGTAGGTCATGCCTAACGAATCTTATCGACTTTTTTGACAAAGTGACCAAACAGGGAGATGAGAGTAAACCGGTTGATGTTGTGCATATGGATTTCAGCAAGGTGTCCGATAAGGTTCCCCACAGTAGGCTATTGTACAAAACTCGGAGGATTGGGATTTTGGGAGACATAACAGTTTGGATCAGTAATTGGCTTGCTGAAAGAAAACAGAGGGTTATAGTTGATGGAACATGTTCATCTTGGTGTCCAGTTACTTGCAGCATAACGCAAGGGTCGGTATTGCGTCCACGGCTGTTAGTCATTTTTATAAATGATCTGGATAACGGATTAGAAAGGTGAGTTAGTAAATTTGCGGACGACAATAAGGTCGGTGGACTTGTGGATAGTGATGAAGGATGCAGTAGGTTGCAGAGAGACATAGATAGGACGCAGAGCTGGGCTGAGAGGTGGCAAATGGAGTTTAATGTGGACAAGTGTGATGTGATACACTTTGGACGGAGTAACCAGAATGCAAAGTACTGGGCTAATGGTAAGATTCTTGAGAGTGCAGATGACCAAAGTGATCTCCGTGTGTTTGTACACAGATCCCTGATAGTTGCCACCCAGATTGACAGGGTTGTTAAGAAGGCATACAGTTTTTTTGCCTTTATTAATAGAGGGATTGAGTTCTGGAGCAAGGAGGTTATGCTGCAGCTGTAGAAAACTCTGGCATAGCCAGACTTAGAGTATTGTGTACATTTCTGGTCACCGCATTATAAGAAGGATGTGGAAGCTTTGGAAAATTTGCAGAGGAGATTTAATAGGATACTGCCTGGTATGGAAGGAATGTCTTACGAGGAAAGGCTGAGAGCCATGACGCTGTTCTCGTTAGACAGAAGAAGGTTGAGAGGTGACTTAATAGAGACATAAAGATAATCAGAGGGTTAGATAGGGTGGTTAGTGAGAGCCTTTTTCCAAGTATGGAGACGGCAAACACGTGGGGACCAAACTTTAAAGTGAGGGGAGATTGGGATAAGACAGATGTCCGAGGTAGTTTTTTACTCAGAGAGTAGTAAGGGTATGGACTGCTTTGCCTGCAACATCGCGAGCCGAATGTCATGTACTGCGCTGTAATGTTCTATGATCTATATTCTATATGGGAGGAGATTAATGTCAATTATCTAGTCGATAAGGATGAGTGGGACCGACCGATCTGTTTCTGTGCTGCATATCTTTATGCCTGTGTGGCACTCCGTGGTTTCAGAGATTCCTCTCACTTCAGCCTTTGCTCAATTTGTTGTTCATGTTGTCGACCCAGATGCTGGAACTACAGTCCCCATGCTCCGTCAAGAGTTGGATCACCAAACCCTCAGGTCTCCCTACAATTGTAAGGCAGCTCATAGCACAACCTTCAGTAAACCATCCCGAGCAGCTCTACTGACTTTTCAAAATCAGGAGTCAGTCAGTAGCCACTCTGCTACAAATGGCATGCCTGTTTTTTTTGAGTAGTACTCAACTGGCTTCCTCATGTTCCTGAATACACGATCAGCTGACCGGAACAAACACAAATGTTCAGTGGATAGGCACAGACCACACTTGCAGACGACACCACCGTTGTTGGCCGGTTATCAAATAACAGTGAATCCCAAAGCAGAAAGTTGTTGTGATGAAATGGTAACAACCTGTCTCTCGATGTTGGCAACACAAAAAAAATGATCATCGAATTCAGAAAGAATGTAGGTGAACACGCCCATCTACATCAATGGAAATGAGGTGGGGAGAGTGGAGAGTGTCAAGTTCTTAACAGTGACGAAAACCAACAATATGTCCTTCTCTTACGACGTAGAAGCAACAGCCAGGAAGACACAACAAGCTTCTTCTTGCTCAGTTTGCTCAGGAAGTTTTTTTTAATGTTCATAAGGGCCCTCACCAACTTCTACAGATGCACCATTCAAATAATACTGAACAGATGCATAAAGGTCTGGTATGGCTGCTGCTCTGTGCAGCAATGTAAGAAACGACAGAAAATGGTGTGCACAGCCCATTCAATCACGGAAGCTAACCTCCTATCGAAAAACTCCATTTATGGCTCCCGTTGGCGCGGAAAAGCTGCCAACATCATCAAAGATCCCTCCCACAACGCTAATGCTCTCCTACAAACTCTGCTGTCAGACAGAAGATACAGGAGTTCGAGCATACGCACCAATCGGTTCAAAAATAGCTTCTTCCCTTCCATTACGAGACTGCCTATTGGACCTGGGCAACATCAAATAATGCTGATCTTGCTAATCTTGATCTTGCTTTGTGCACTTCCTGTGCAGACATCACCTTGTATGCCTTGCTCTGTCTCAGCAATCAATGATCTGCAAACTCTTGTTTTCTGTGATGTTCCTCTTCTGCTTCCAGAAAAAAAAGCTTTGCATTGTGCTTAGGCACTTGTCACTACAATAAACCACGAACGTGCAATCACAATCATGAAAACATTGAATAAAGGTAGTGCCAGATCAGCTGAAATGATTGGTTACATCATTTTTTGAATCTGCTTCACAGAATCAGTCCAGGCACGATAAACTGGGACAAGGTGATAGCCCACCATTGACAGCTGAGCAGAGTTTACTGGGGGATTGCTTAGTAAACTCCACTACCTGCCCAGCTTGGGGAGCTTTAGAAACCTTTGGCAGTACATTAGAGCAATGCTTGCAGTTGATAACTGCTTTGCATGGGGAAATGTGCGGCTCATGTTGTGAGTAACAGTAAATAAGGCTCCCATGTGTCTCGCCAGCTCCATTGCACGAGAACAAGGCAAGTGTGTGTGTGTGTGTGTGTGTGTGTGTGTGTGTGTGTGTGTGTGTGCATGTGTGTGTGTGCGTGTGTGTGTGTGCACACGTGCGTGTTCTACTTGAAAGTCACTGTTTGGGAGAGAAAGTGCATGGAGGAAATCATTGCAAATGTGAACAACTGGCAGGCGTTTCGGGAATCGAGAAAGATGAAGGGACAGCTGTGAGGACATGCTTGAGTATATTAAGACATTGCCAGTTCCAATAACAATGTTGATTAGTGTACGCTGGAATCTCGGATGGATTGGATGTTGACGTGAGTTTGGATATAAACTGTGGAGTATCGACTCAGATTAACTTCTGCAGATTTGAAGCTGGAAGTGTCAGCATCCGATGATTAAAATCATAAAGACTGTATTTCATTGCTCAACGCTCAAATAGCTGATGGGATGAGCCACTAAAGAATATTCTCGAGATATCACGAGTTAGAATTAGGAATGGTCACACTAGAGTATCAGGATCAGCTCACAGCCAAAGGGATCACTACAGCTGTGATTCACATGTTTAAGCCACAGATTTTTGCCAGGGATTGAATGGAGTCAGACAGATGTTTAGTTTGTAACCAGGAGAGAAGACAGTGATCTCCATGATCTCCGTATTGAAATAACAAGGCCAGTGATTCATGTGGTTCCTGACTGAAGCTCAGTCAGTCAAAATAGAGATGCTTCCAGAGGCAAAGAGGGAGAGAATGACTGAATATGTTCACTGATGCAGGTATTAAAACTTTGTGGAGTGAATATCTCGATTCGGAGTTTCAGCGAGAATTAAAGCAGTCGTAAGGACAGCAGACTAAATGTAAAAAGAAACCGTAGTAGAGTTACACATCGTTCATGCAAATGATAACTGAGCAGTGAGATTAGCAGGAACACTAACTACAACCAGAATCGGATACTGAACAAATACTGAATACTGTAAAGTTCATATTGGATCAACCATGATAGTGACCATCAATCATAATATTTAGAAAATTTTCAAACAGAAGAAACTGATGTCAAATTGAATAAACTCCTGTCTGTTGTTGTGATATTCCAGTCTATTGTTCTAAGATTATGATCTCCCGTTCCCCTTTCTCTGGAGCTGCTGATCTCGGGTAGTGCTGTAGGCCATGCTCCCGCTCATACTATGGGATAGCACATTGAACTAAGCGCATTCATCATTAAAAACATTACCTCACCAGCGGGATAATTAGAGCTGATGGAGACTGACATTAATCACAGTCACTGAACAAACGGGTTCAGTTAAACCCTTCTTTGCCTCATTATTAATACAGCAATTACAGGAAACATTCATTCATCATGGATGTTGTAGATGAGGGTTGCTGAGGGACTGACTATAAGTCTTCCAATTTGTTAATTCTCCTATCTTGTATGTGGGAGTACTGCAGGAAATTTGCAGAGTTGTGTATATTCAATATTGTTTATAAAAGGAGACAGAGATAAAATAACAGACCAACTGCTTACAATGTCTGTAAGGGAAATTTGTAGATACCATAACAACGTTTATTGCCCATTGACTTTGTGTAAAGCTGCTCCTAATTTTAAGTGCCCCTTTATAAAACTCTTTCAAACCTAGAGATACCATTCAGAGCATTGCGACTGGTCCTCAGGAACAAAAGGGAGCAATTCTATCCACATGTACACGTTACAGAAGTATAAGAAGAGGCCATTCAGCCAACTTCCGCTTATTATCACTTGAAGAACTGCAAAGCTGGATTAGTGGCATATTATTTCAAAGGGAATCATTCAAAACACAGATCTGTAACTGCAGCTGTCCATGTGTTACTGAGAGGACACCTGGAGTACAATGTATTGTTTGTGTTTTCATAACTGAGACGAGCAGGATATCCAACAGAGGAGTCTGTTACACAGGGACAAGAGGAGGCCATTCATCCTCTCAGATCTGTTACAGATCGACAGGTGGAGGCCATTCCGCCTCTCAGGTCTGTTACAGAGGGACATGAGGTGACCTTTCAGACTCTCAGACCTGTTACAGAGCGACATGAGGAAGCCATTCAGCTTCTTTTCCTTGTTACACAATAAGTCTTAGTTTTCAAAATATATATGGAGAACAATAGACCTGATATCAGTTTTAAAGTTCGAAATAGAGTGAGATGTAGTTTGTATATTTTAGGCAAGCACTTTGAGAAGATGCTTGGGAAAGGTTTTTCGTAGGTGAAGGGACATTTGGAAAGCAGAAGGCTTTCAAGCATGTGATAATGAGAGTCCAGCGACAGTATGTTAGTGTTGGTGAGAAGTGCAATGCTGGTCGGTGCAGGCAATGCTGAATGGCTAGCGAAATTGAGGTTCGGTTCAAAAAAAGGAGGAAGCATATATAGGCATTGACAGTAGGGATCGAGTGACGTCATTGAGGGCCATAGCGTAATACTCGAGAGGGAAATTGGAGGGCAAAATGGGAACATGATCTAATTTTGGCCAATAGGATCTTGGAAAATCCAAACAGGTTCTGCAAGTATGTCCGTGATAAAAATGAAATGAGGGAGAGAGCTGGGCCTCTGAAAGTACCGCAAGGCTGCGTTTGTAGAACCACAGGAGATGGAGTTATGAATGACTGTTTTGTGTCAGTATTTACTTTGCAGATGGACATGAAATAAAAGGGTAGTAAATAGTGATATGTTGAAAAGTGTCCATATAACAGTCGTGGAGGTTGTAGAAGTCTCTAAAACTCATTAGGGCGGCTCCCTCCCTCGGACCTGATCTTCTGTACCCCAGCATTGTATTAGAGTGTAATTATTTATTATTGAGCCCTTTGCTGAGCAATTTGTGTCATGAATAGCCTTGGGAAAGATGCCAGAACACTACACAGTGGTGAGTTATTTGGTAGGGAAAAGCCATGGAACAGCAGACCAGTCAGCCTGATTGCCATTGGGGGTTAAGTTGTTGGAGGGTTTCCTTCGGATCAGATTTTATATGTATTTACAGTGCCAAGGACTGATTAAAAACAGTGAACACTACTCTCAGGTAAATGATTGAGGTTTTTGAAAAAATCAAAAAGAATTTTGTGAAGGCACAGCAATGAAGGTTGCTTATATGGCCTCCAGTAATGCGTTCGACTGGTTACTCATGGTAAACATGGTTAATAAGTTTAGATTACATGGAATCCAGAGAGGGCTGGAGGCAATTGGCTCGAAGGTAAGGGACGGGGGTGGGGGTGGGGTTTGGCAGTGTGGATAGTGATAGAGTGTTGCTTTTTGGAATGCAGGCTTTTCACTAAAATTGTGCATCAAGAATCGGTGCTACGATCATTGGATTATGTCATTTATATCAACAATTTGGATGTGAATATTAGTAGGAATAGATAGAAAGTTTGCAATGACAACAAAAGTAGCCGAGTGTTATGGTCAAACTTCTTGATGATCCTGTATTTTAACCTTTTGTGTTTAATTCAGAACAACACGCAGAACTCTCTGTGCTGCTCTATTTTTTAGAATTTCTCTCCACTTGAACAAAGGTTTACGTTTTGAGTATTCTGCTCGACTGCATGACCTCACATATCCTTACAATGATCTCCATCTATCAATTTCATCATGCAAATTTCTTATATTTTTATCACACCATGCAATCCAACCCATTTACGTCATCATCGCTAAATATTGATAGATTGCATTCTAACCCCGTCACCAAACCATTAATATAGAGAGTGACGAGTCCAAGGGCAAATATTTGTTGTACACCACTAGTTATATCTTCTGTCCTCATAGAGATATATTAAACAAGACTGACCCTTTTGTGATTTAACAAATCACTAACCTCTGGAAAAAAGGTCATAACTTGTGCAAGACATGTTTTATATGATAGCTTACCAAAGGTTTATCTAATCTAAATACACGGTCGAACTGTTAACTTTTAATAACCTTGCTTGTTACATCCTCAAACAACACAACAAATTTGTCACACACGATTTCCTTTTTCAATAACGATTTTGATTTGTTTGATGTCATTGAGGCTTTGTAAGTCCCCTGTTATTTTTTCTTCCCGTGAATAATCTCAAACATTTCCTAACAATAGATGAAATGCTACCTAACCTAGAGCTTCCTGCTGACTGCCCCCTTCTATTCGACCTTGAAGCCATTTATCATAGAAACTGTGAATCTACTGGAATCCTCCTGAGAGCTTGGAGATGTTTTAAAAAATGCCAGAAATATCTCTGTTGCAATTTATTTCAAAATGCAATTAACAGACCACCAGCTCATGGTGGATAGTTTGTATGTAGTTTCATTCGTTTGTTAAGGCTTTACTCTGAAGGTAAGACTTGTTACAAGACCTTTCCTGTCGATAAGACATGCGAAACCTCCGGGATAAACACTGTCTACCCAGTGTGATAACCAATGTAAACGGCTGGTTGACATCATCTGCTTTTTCTCACGTTTCTTGACTGGAAATCTCCAGTTTCACTTTCCAAATGTCCCAAAAATACTTTAGCTGCTCTCTTCTGTTTTATTTATTTATACATCGCACTTCATGCTATTTCTCATTGTTTACAGGCAATTTATTTTCCAAACAGTTTTCTCCAACTTTATCTGTTTCAAATCGAAAAAATGCTGCATCGTGAAAACAAATTGCAGTTATCTTGCCTAACAGCAGTGTTCATCATTTGGTGTGTTTTTTTTTTCTATTGTGCACTTACGTTGACTACTTCTCTTAATCATGAAAGGGTCATCGTCTTACAGATTCATCTTCGATCATTATGAAACCTACTTTCAGTTACCTGCCTTTGTTCATCAAATAAGCTTCCCCTTCGTCCCATTTCCCAGCTCACGTCGATCAATAAGTAAGTAAAAGTGACTGAGCTGTGGATTAGACACTTTTCTTTTCTCAAATCGTCAAGGGCTGTGTTCCGGAAGGGCGAGGACGGGTGGGAGCTTCCTCATCTGGTTAAACACATGATCACCTTGACCGTGACAACACTCACTTTCAAAGGATAGCCAGCAAACAAGTTTCAAAGACAAAAGTCACATTTGCACCAAGTGTGATAGACAGGGAAGTAAATAACAGTACAAGCAACACTACGGAACCACTGAATTAACAGAGGATACATTCATGTTTAGGGAGGCTAACAGAGGGAAACACATTTGCTTCAAACATCGCATTAGGCAGCGCTGAAAGGGAGAAGGGCTGGGGAACACATTCATAAGGATTTGGAGGAATAGACTAAATTGAAACGTGATGCCAAAGACAAAACCTCATAAGAATGATCACATGAGAATAGGTGTTAGTGCAGCAGAATTCAGTGCAGGTTAATAAACATCGCAGTGATGGCCGAATGGGGCAGCATAGATCACCGAGTATATGGAAAGTGGGTGAATGGGACAGGGTAGGTCCGTGTGTACAGGGATGATGGATGACTTGGACAGTGTCAGTCAGTTTGTACAGTGGAGATTGGTGAACGGGGCAGTATAGTAAAGGGGTGATGGGTGCATGGGACAGTGTAGGACAGTGTACTCAGGGATGATCGGTGAATGGGACAGTTTAGATTAGAATGTACAGGGGTGCTGCGTGAATGAGACAGTGTAGCTCAGTGAGCAGAGAGTTGTCTGGGCAACGCGAGTGTGTCGGTCATTTCGGGCAGTGATGATGCGTGAACGGGACAGTGTAGATCAGTGAGGACAGGTTTGATATGTGAATGGGACAGTGGAGGTCATTGAGTATAGGGGTGATGGGTGAATGGGACAGTGTAGGTCACTGACTACAGGGTGAATGGTGAATGGGACAGAATAGATCAGTGAGTACAGAGGTGAAGGGTGAATGAGAGAGGGCAGGTCACTGAGTATAGGGTGAAAGGTGAATGGGACATGTAGGTTTACGAATACGGGGTGATGGACGAGCAGTTCTTTGCAGATGAATACTTACAGGGGTGATGGGTGAACGGGACAGTGTAGGTCAGTGTGTACACGGGTTACCGGTGAACACCACAGTGTCGGTACGTGACCACAGGGCTGTTGGGTGATGGGTACAGTGTAGGTCAATGAGTTCAGGTGTAATGGATGAATGGCACAGTGTAGATCAGTGTCTCCGTGGGTGTTGGGTGAATGTAACAGTGTAGGCGAGTTAGTTCAGGGATTTTGGCTGAATGAGACACTGCAGATCGTATGTACAGGGGTGATGGCTGAACGGGACAGTGTAGGCATGTAGCTACAAGGGTGATGCGTGAATTGGACAGTGTAGTCAGTGACGGGAGGGGTGATGAGCGAATAGGACAGGCTCGGTACGTGGGCAAACGGATGATGGGTGAATGGAAGAGGGTAAGTCAGTGAATGCAGATGTCATGGGTGAATGGGGTGGTGTAGGGAACTGATTATTAGGTTGATGTGTGAATGGAACAGTGTATTTCAGTGATTACAAAGAATGATGGGTGATTGGGACAGTTTAGGCCAGTAAGTACATGATTGTTGGGTGGGTGGGGCAGTGTAAATGGGATTGTGTAGTTAAGTGATTATCAGGGGTGGTGTGTGAATGAGACAGCGTAGGTACATGAGTACAGGAATGGTGGGTGAACAGGTCAGTGTAGTTCTGTGAGTCAAGGAGCGGTGGGTGAACCGGACAGTGTTGCACAGTGAGCACAGTATTGATGGATGAATGGGACAGTGTAGGTCAGTAAATACAGGGTAATGAGTGAATGGAAAAGTTCAGGTAAGTGAGTGCAGGTCTGATGGGTGAATGGGACGGTGTTGGTCAGTGAGTAGAATGGTGATGAATGAATGGGACAACGTAGGTCGGTGAGCATTGGGGTAATGGGTGAGCAGACAGCCTAAGTCAGTGTGTACAGGGGTGATGCGTGAATGGGAGAGTGTAGGTTATTGAGTACAGGGGTGATGGGTGAACTGACTAGTGTAGGTCAGTGATTACCGGGATTGATGGGTGATTGGGGCAATTTAGATTAGCGAGTATATGGATAATGGGTAAATGGGGTAGTGTTGGTCAGTAAGCACAGGTGTGATGGTTATAAGTGAGATGTAGGTAAGTGAGCACGGTGTAATTGGTGTTTGTGACAGAGTCGGTCAATGAGAAGAGTGGTGATGATTGAATGGGACAGTGTGGGTACGTGTGCACAGAAATGATGGGTGGACGCAAGAGTGTAAGTCAGTGGACACAGATGTGGTGGGTGAATGGGACTATGCAGGTAAGTGATTATCAGGGGAATGCGTCAATGTGACAGTGTAGGAACGTGAGTCCAGTGATGATAGGTGAACAGGACAGTGTAGTACTGTGAGTATAGGAGCGGTGGGGAAACGGGGTAGTGTTGCTCAGTCAGCGCAGGTGTGATAGGTGAATGGGACAGGGTACGTCATTCAGTACAGGGGTAACGGGTGAACAGAACAGTGTACGTCTATGAGGAGAAACGTGATGGGTAAACTAGACAATGTAGGTCAGTGTGTACAGGGGTGATGGGTGAACCGGACAGTGTAGGTCAATCTGTACGGGGAGAAAGGTGAGTGGTAATCGGTCTGAATTGTAAGATAGGCAACAGAGTTGAGGATGAGCTGAAGGTTTGGACAGTACAACTAGGATGTCACTAAGATTAGTTTTGAACAGGTCTAGTCTCGATCTACCACAGATATTGACAATTATTTTGTTTTCGGCCGAGGGTCTGAGGCACAGGCAGAAATGGAGGAACGTTTGTGAGAAGATTTGTAGCTTGGGTGCTCGTTGTTGTGGTTCTGTTCGCCGAGCCGTGAATTTGTCTTGCAGACTTGTCCTGTACAAAATCCCATGCAAAGACTGCACAAAACACGACATAGGACAAACAGGAAGACAGCTAACGATCCGCATTCATGAACACCAACTAGCCACGAAACGACACGACCAGCTATCCTTAGTAGCCACACATGCAGATGACAAGCAACATGAATTCGACGGGGACAACACTACTATGAAAGGACAAGCCAAACAGAGAACAGCCAGGGAATTCCTAGAGGCTAGGCACTCATCAACAGATTCAATCAATAAGCACATTGACCTGGACCCAATATACCGACCACAGCAACGGACAGCTGGAACTGACAACCAGAAGCGGCAGATTCAAATCACTGCAAATGCCGGAGGAAAGATCACAGAAGCGCTTCATAGGAGGCTCCCAAGCACTGAGGATGTCACCTGGACAGGGGACGAAACGTCTGCAACACAAATTCCCGGCTCGGCGAACAGAACCACAACAACAGAAATGGAGGATTTAATTGACGTGGAAGTAGGTTAATGTCCTATTGATAGAATTGAAAAGTGGCAAGAAACACAGTTCAGTGTGAAGTAGAATGCTGAGGTTGTTCACCAAATGGTTCAGAAGTAGATATTGGCTATGACAGGAATAAAGTCAGTATGTGTGGGAGATAGTGTGGAGAGATTAACGATTTTGGTTCCTTCGGTTTAATTGCACATTCCGAACTTATTAGTGCAGGAATTATCATGGAGCAGGCGGCAGAAACAGAAATGAATTTACGGGAACAGGAAACAACACTTATTCCATCGTTGGTGTGATGGTTAGGATAAGTGTTTCACCAATTGGACAATGCTATAATTTCCAACCAATGGATCAACACATGGCACAGTTTGCGTAATATGAAGAGCAAGCTCCCCCATTGTCTTCCTGGTTTGGAGATTTAAAATTGCAGTAAGGATGCCATAGTACAGTTTTACAAGGCATTCGTGAGACTGCATCCTGAATCCCATGTGCAGATTTGGACAGTAGCTTTTTTTGTGTTTCTGTAAACATGTTGGCGATTGGCGAGAGGGTGAAAAGTTGTCAAGCTGACCTTGTGTCCATGGGTGTTCTGATGATTGAGGAGTGACTTTATAATTTCCTGTAAAATCTTCACAATGTGTGTGCGATAATGATCAATTAGCTCATTGATGAGTTTTCAGCCAATATGATTGGTCAGTGCTTAGCACTGCTGCCTCACAGCGCCAGGCACTCGGGTTCAATCAGTCCTAATCATATTGAATATCAGAATGGAGAGGCCAAATGGCCACTTGAGATCGTAGTCCCTGTGGAACTCCCTGTACAATTACTTTCTGGATAATCTCCTTTTCATCAATATTAACTTCATCTAATTATTTGCAAGTACGTCTTGTGGAATCTATAATGTCCTCTGTGGAAAGTCAGCAATGTTCCTAAGGCAGCGTCTTCTAAAACTACAAACACATCCATCTGAAATGTAGAGTGCAGTAGATACATCAGAACACCATCACTTACGAGGTCTCCTCCAAGCCACTTGCCATCCTGACTTGGAAATATATCAACATGTCATTGTTCCTTCAGGGTTTCTCCAAATCCTGTAACACCTCTCCACCCACCCCCACCCCCACTCACAGCCGCCCCACTGAATGGTATTACGTTTCAATCTACAGCAGCTAGACTGCAGCAGACCAACAAAGAGCCGACTGCCATTTTTTCCAGGCAGCTTTGGATAGAAAATATACCCTGGCCCAGCCAATAACACACACAATCCGTAGACATGTTCAACTTAATACAAGTTACTCAGTTCACTGGTACTGCTCCGTGATTTTCTCTCCTCCATCCATAATGCCAGAAACAATGTGTGCTCCTACCCTGGAACAGGTAACCTGCATGACCTAATGGATACATCGATGGATAGCATCCTGGGAGTTGTTGGAAATCAAACCCATGTCTGCCTGGGAAGTTCCACATCATAGAAATTCAATACAACTGTGACGGTAAAGGCCACAGGAAGCACTGCCCTCAACTTGGTCTGACACTGAATATTTAGCTGGAAGTGGTGACCCAGCTCTGACGCCACCACCTCTTTGAACCAGGCTTGCCATACTCTGCTTTTCCAATTTGATGGGAAACGTTTCATGCAACAGTCAGGATTTATCAGGTGATCACAAACTGCCTCACGTCCTCAACTACCCCACCATCTTCCTCCTATTTCTTTTCCGAGCGTTTCCTCTCTGCAGGCTTTGCTTAGATTCCACAGACTTTGTGGCTCCTCGTTGAATCTATGCCAAAGCTCAAACACAACCGCGACGAAAGCATGCACCACACCGACACAACATTTCTGATGGTATAATTGCATTACGTTTCAAAAATACAGAGGATGCCCATTCGCTACTTAACAAACCAATCGCCTTTCCTTAATTTTGTACCTTTATGTTCATTTGCCTTTCTTAAGAAAACTTGCCGATTTGAAAATTGGCCATTTCCTCTTTCCATGGAAGTATTTGACAGTGTAGCTCGTATTGAAACTCAGCTTCTCTAACACAGGTGGTGCCTGTTGAGGTAAACACCACACCCAGACAAAGAAACAGAGGGAAAGGAATTCACTTGAACAGGGTAATGCACGTGTACGGAAATGGAAACAATTTTCTGGACAAAATGTTAAGGCCGAGGTAAAGGACTCATCTTTCTTTTCAGTAATCGTTTAAGACATTTGGGCAATATTGGAAAGAACAGCTGTCCTTGTCAGTCCTGTAATTCCCTGAGTTGGGAGGCTTGCTCATCCATTATGGAGGACAAGACTGTGGTGATGGAAATGCACAGTCGGTCAGGCAGCATCAGAGAGGCAGCAGACTCGACGTTTACAGCATAAGCACTTTGTTCGGGTGTCCTCGGATGCTGCCTGACCGGCTGTGCGTTTCCAAAACCAAACTCTTTGACTCTCAACTCAAGCATCTGCAGTCTTCACCTTCTCCTATTCCAGAGGACACGTCAAAGCCAATGACATTTTTGCTTTCCGAAGTCGATATCACTGCAATCCCGTGGTGTCCCAAGAAATGGACGTCTGTTGGCAGAACAACAGGGAAAGTTCCCTGTTGAATATTTACTTGTAGAACTGGAGAGGGAAAAGTAATGGAATACTTTTGCATAGGAAATATGTACAGATAAGTCAGCAGCTGGAGTGAGACTGAGATGGAAACAAGGGATATTGTGCAGTTAATGAAGTACAGTGTTATTTCTGGGGTAAACATGGAGACAGAAGTCAATTCAGGGCAAGGTTACTCATGGAGGCTGTGAACAGTTTGCTTCCTCCTTTGGTTTCAGGTTTAAAAATGTTTGATAAGAAATACAGTTTATAAATGGAAATGATTACAGTTGCATCAATCTTTTCTCTCCTATTTTAAATAAATAGGACAGTAATTCAAAGCAACAAGTTAAGTAGAGTTCATGGTCGGATAGAGAGACTCACCAGGAACACCAACGATAGCGAGGATAGGAAAGTATCCAGCTTGGATCAGCCAAAATACAGCCCAGAGCCGACGGGATAATGACATTCTATCACGAGAAAGCCAGAGAAGACCCAAAGGTAAACTCCTGTACATTGTTGGAACATTCCAGTCTATTGATCTAAGATTCTGATCCATTGTGCTAACGTCCCAGTCTGAAATGTTAAGATTCTGATCTCTTGTCTCCCTTGCTCTGCAGCTGCTGATACCTGTTCGTGTCGGAGGTGATGCATAAGTTCATACTATGGGGTAACACATCGAGTGCAGTCCCTTATTAATAAGAGTGAGAAATCCTCTAGAGACACGTTTTGAATCCTGGAGACGAATATTAATTACAGTCACTGAGCAAACAGCTCCATTTAACTCCTTTCAATTTAAAACATATTGTCTCACAATAAACCTAATATTTAGCCTATCTAGGGAGAAGGCATTGCAGACGATGTGGGAAACATTTGTGGAAATAGGAGAGGGAATGACCAGGGTCATTCGATCCTCAGAGGACACGTTCGATTCAGCAGATGATTGAAGAGTTGTAAATCTTATAGAAAATAAAATGATATGAACACTGGAAAAATACCCATTGTTTTCATAATAATCAAATCATTTTGCAAATTTGAAGAGTACAAGATCTGGAGAAAAGAGTTGCTGTTCAGAAAACATGCATTCATAAGGAAAAGAAAGCAATCTGGGTTTGTGAATAGAAAATTGCACTTAGTAGATTCCATTCTGTCCTTTGACAGAGTAGGTTGAAGTGCGTATTTTGAGATGGAGATCTTTAATGGTTCAAGGTGCATCAGAACCAAATATAATGTCATTTAGTTGGACGTGGTTTGGAAACAGAATATAGTCAATTCCAGTGGTGTGAGAATCTGGAAATGGCATTGAACAAAAATACAGAAAGCAGGGGAAGTGAAGAGAGATGGTTGTTCTGATATTAATCACCAGGCTCCAGTAGTTGTGCAGTGCATTTGTGGAATGATATCAAATAAATCAAATGTAGAGTTCACTGAAGACTCCAGAGGAATGAAATACAAGATCTGATATTGTAAAAGGAAACAAAAGACTGTGAGCAGGAAGAGTGTGATTTTATGAAAACGCTTATCATTGCATTTGAATATTTGTTTCGAGATTATTTACCAATTTGATTCATGGGATGACTTGTTTATCATTTGGGAATATTGAGATTAATAAATTCTACTGGAGTTTACAGGATCATATTAAGACGTAAAAGATACAGATATAATTCGACAAGTAGCTGCTAAGATCATTTTCCTCATATAAGCGTGTCAGAACTGGGTTCCTCCGTTTCAAACGTCGAGTCTCCTAATGACTGGAGGTACTGTTTCGCCTAGATTTGATTTTCGCCATTTGAACCTTTTCTATGCAGGGAAAAACGGAGAGTCTTTATTCGTGTTTCAATGGTGAGTCAAGTCCTGAAGACGTATTACAACCGAAACATTAACTTCATTCCCTGATGCTGCCTGGCCTGCTGCGTTCTTTCAGGCTCCTGCATGTCTACCTTGCATTCCAGAATCTGCAATTTTCTTTGTCTGGAACATGTTTGATCACCTGAAATGCCGGCATCGGCTCCTGTATTTGATATTGTAATACACAGCTTCAACTTTGTTGTGTAGGAACACAACTTAGAAGTAATAAATCTCCATTATAAGATTTACAAAAGTATATAATTTCCTTCTTAGAATTGAGCTCTCTTTAGCATTCTGCTTGTCAGGGAGCAGGACAATCTAACTCACTGAAGGTACTCAAGTTTTATCTTCATAGTTTGATGATGGAGAAATGCATTAATGTTTACTTAGATGGGACAGGAAAGGAGTGTTCCGCCACAATCAGATCAGCCATGAGCATTCTAAATAGTACAGTAGGCCTGTGGTGCTCAATGGCAACTGCAGTTTTTCCTCATGTTTTTGTCTTTTAATCAATGCCTTGAGCCTGCTATTGTGGCCGAGAAATACACGATTCAACCAATCAGGATTGTTACCCTCGGAAAGAGCATTTGTTTCCTCTTAAATTATAAGCAGCCGTACGATGATATGATTGAATTCTCTGACTATGTTACACGACACAGAACGATGACTATAAAATTGCAAGAACAACAACAGAGATTTCCTACGCAATAAGAAGGAAGCAAAATGTGGGATAAATGTGGCAGAAGTGGCAGAAGGAATGCAACGGTGGAAAGTATGAGGTTGCAAATGTGGTGGTCGGAATGGAAGTGAAGTTGGTATTCTAAATGGGGGAAGGCAAAGGTAATATGAAGTGTGCAGGGATTCTCTTATGGCTATCACTTGAAAGTTCGGAATAATACAAGCGCAGGGATGTATAGCTGAGGCTGCGAAAGGTCTTTAGTCAGATTGCAGTTAGAATACAGTGAACAGTTTTCAGAGTATTTTTTAAAGGAAGAATGTGCTACTCTTGGAGGGGATCCGGAGGAGGTTTATTAGAATGTTGAAGGGCTTGCAATTTAGGAGTTATTGAAGACTCTGGACCTACTCGATAGGTTTTGAAGAACGGGGAGAGGATCTGTTTGAAGTACACAGATTGCCTTTCTGCCTGGATGCAACGGATATGGGGAAGATGTTTTTCTTGAGTAGAGATTGGAATCCGAGGGAAAAGACTTAGAATGAAGGGTCTATCCTTTAGAAATGAAAGGGGAAGGAATTTCTTCAGCCAGAGGATGGTGAATCTGTGGAAATCATTGCTGCAGAGGGCTATGGAGAATAAGTGAATTTCTTACCAAATTATAGAGAGAGGCTACACATGCACACCAGACTCTTATTTACAGCAGTCACCACCACAACATCCAAGAACAGAGCTGTGTCAAGACAACTATGACAGCTATGACACACTGCAATAGCTTGAGCTCCCCAAAATTAAACTCTTCCATGAATTCTTTGCCAACGATTGGTATCCGAACAGCTTCATCCACCAATGCCTGACATACAGGCAACATCAGGAAGACGCTCTGCACCCAAAAACACGGACCACAGTACCATTTATTAGAAACGTCTCAGAACTGATCAAAAGACTCTGAAGTCCTCTTGGAATAATGACAGTATACAAACTCACAGCCATACTTCACCAGCTATGGTCCAGGACTAAAGACCCGATACCAACAACATGCAGCATCTGTGAATACATGAGCAACACCTTACGAAAAAACAGCACGACCGGTCTTACCTCACATCAATGCACACTGACAATGAAGAACACCAATTCAGCTGGGACAACATCGGAATACTGGGACAGGCTAAACAGACACAAACACGATAAATCCTAAGGCCTGGTATTTATCTGATGGTGCCATAAACAAGCATGTTAAAATAATCCCCATCCAGAGACCACGGGAAATACTGTTCACGATGCTGGGTTTACAGGGATTTATATTAAGAATGGGTAGGATAACAGGGTCGGGGTGGGGTCAGAAGACGTTGCCAGGAGGGTAGGGTGGGGATGTGTTTACAAGCTGTTGCTTGGTGAAAAAAATGGTGATGATCTCACAAGCCGTTGCTCGGGTAATCGAATGGAGACGGGATCACAAACTGCTTCTTGGAGAACAGACTGAAGAAGATTTCAAAGGTGTTTCCTTGGATATCTCGCGCATGATTGGTTCACATTTCCTTCCAAGGGAATGCCAGCTGGATTGCCTTCACGCACCATTGCGATGGAAAGAGAATGGAAAGAGAGTGGCTGTTGCTCCGGAAATAGAGAGTTGGTTGGTGCACAAGCTCTTGCTAGGAGGACCAGACGAGAATGCATTTACAGACCATTCCTAGGGAGACAGAGTACTGTTTTGATTCACAGTCAGTCGCCAGCTGCCCATAGCGGAGCTGGGTGTAAATGATGTCATGAGGAGAACAGATTGTGAAGCGGGCCACTGGATGTTTCCAGGGGAACGCAATGGGAAAGGGTTCAGGCTGTTGCTGGGAGAACTGAATGTGTAAGAGATCAAACTCCATTCTTGGATTGCTTCACAGTCTGTTCTGAGTGGATTCCAGCTGGAATGGATTCAAAGGCCATTGATCGGCGAACTGAGTATAGATGCGTTGACAGGCAGTTGTTAGGTGAACAGAGTGGAGTTAGATTTACAGGCCTTGACAGAGAAATAGAGTTGGGATGGTGTCACAGGCTGTCGCAAGGAGAACACAGTAGGAATGGGCTTACAGCCTTTTAAAGGAAGGGCTGCTTTGGAAGGCTTTCACAGTATGCTGTAATGACAACAGTGTACGAACGGTCTCATATGCCGTTGCTGGGAACAAAATGATTGGGGAGGGTGTCACTGGCCCCTTTGCTATGCGAATAGACGGCAATGGGTTCACAGTCGGTTGATACAGGAAATGATTGGGAATAGATTCAAAGGCTGTTGCTATGATAATATAGTGGGGATTGGTTCTGGGTGGTTCGGAGAACAGAGGGGGATGGGTTTACTGGCCATTGCTAGCAGAACACATAGGGTTTGAGTTCAAAACGGTTTGCTAGGACATCCTGTAAACGATGTCTTCACAGGCAGATAAGAAGGGATAACAGCGGGGTTGGTTTTCCAGGCCAGTGCTACACAACTGACTGGTGTGTTATCACTCTCCGTTGCAAGGAAAGCAGAGTAAGGATGTGGTCTCAAACTATTGGGAGAGGAATAGAGTGGAGATGTGTATGAGCAGAGTGGGGATTTTGTTGGTTGGAGATTTTGATGGGAATGGGATTGCAGACCGTTACCAGTGAAACAGCGTTGGGATGAGCTCACAGAGTTACAAACATCTGCCACCACTCGGTTTTCAGGCAAAAAAACAATTTTGTATCAAATAAGCTAGCTCTCCGTGGATCCTATGAGATTGAATCTGAGTCAACAGCTGATGTGCTATTATTTGTCAAAGGCTTTGCGGACATCCATATAAACAATATCTGCCTCACGGCCTTCATCGACATGCCATGTCACCTCTTCTCCAAACTGAACCAATTGCGTGAGACACGGTTTACCATGCACAAAGCCATGCTAACTATCCGAAATGAGTCCATCTATTTCCAAATCTCTGTGGATACAATTTCTCAGAATCCCCGGCAACAACTCACTCACTATGGATGCTCAGTCCACCAATCTGTAGTTACCAGGTACTTTCCCGAAACACTTCTTAAATAATGACACGAGCAGTAGCCTCCCTCCAAGCTTCAGACACACTGCTCTGGCTGCCAATGATGCAAACATTTCCTTCAGGAGACATGCAATTTTCTCCCTCGCGTTCCGTCATCAGGTCCCAGGAATTTAGTTGCCTTTAAGACGCCCAGCAGTTTGAGCTGGATGAGCTGGAGATGATAGGCAGAAATAAATATTGTATGAGCTGGAGACTACACATCAAGAGAGCATTGTAAGTTTCGAGCGTTTCTTGAGAGGCGAGAGGGGAAATTGTGGACTCCAAGAGGAGATATTTGCATCAGCTACAGCTACATGTGAAGTGACCAGAGATTGGATGGTGGCTAATGTTGAGCTATTATTTAAGAAAGGCTACAGAGAAATACCTGGGAAATGCAGACCGGTGAGCCTTACAGGGGCATCACAGAGGGGCTGCATGCAAGGCTCCTGCATCCGAGGTAGGGAGTATTTCTGAGGTAGCACGTTTACTATGATTGGTCTGTTTGGAAAGACTGAATCAGTTTTAACATCAAAGGAGTGTTCTCGGTGCTTGTGGTGGTCACAGAAGAGAGCATGGTATACAGTCAGGAGAAAGCAATCTTGATAAGGCAGGTTCTTGTAGCAAACTGAGGTTTTAGATGCAGAGAGGTTTGTAGGGGCTGTACAGAATAACATATAGGGAGGGTAACAGCTGCTGAAGAAGGTAACAGGAACAGTGTGCTGTGGAGATGGTAGCAGACTACAGAGATAGGATGTTAGAATTGGAGGAGATTGCAGAGACAGGGAAGGTTGTCCTATATTTATCATTCCTCAAATTAATGGCATGTCTCCTCATGAGAAACATCATCATCCGAGGAGATGGCCATTTTCTTGTCTACCTGTCTAACCTTCAAATTATCTTATAGGTATCAACTAGGTCACCTCTCAGCTTTTATCTCTAGAACGAAAGCAACCTCAAGTCCCTCAAATTTTCTTCATAATACCGTCCCTCCATACCAGGCAATGTCCTTGTAAATATCCTATTAACCCTTTCCAAAGCTTCTACATCTTTACTATAACGTGATGACCAGAAATGTATGCAATACTCCATTCAGGCCACACCAGAGTTTTGTACAGCTGCAGCATGACCTCGTAGCTCCCAAAGTCAATCCCTCAACCAATACAACGGACACACCAGATGTCATCTCAACAACTCAACCAACTGGGTCGCAAATTTCAGGAATCCGACATGTCTCTGCTCATCCGCACTGCCAAGAATCTTACCATGTGCCCCATACTCGTTATTCCTGCTGATCCATTCAAAGTGACTCACCTCACACTTTGACCCATTATACTTCATTTTCCGCCTCTGAGACAAGCTCTGCAGCTTATCTGTGTCCCTGTCTAACCTCCAATATCCTTCAGCACTATGGTCAATTCCACCGACCTCAGTGTTATCCGCAACATTACGAACACATTTTTCTACGCCCTCATCTTTGTCATTTATGAAAATGACAAAGGGATGCACAACATTGGCACGGTGTGGAAAAGCATCACACACAATTCAGAAATTCACATCTCAGATAGGGTGGCCTTCATCCGCACCCTATCGTGAGAGAGCTGCTTCCCCTCTGGTGTACTGAGCCTCACTGAGGCAGCATGTGACTATTGTCAAGCAACAGCGTGTGGTGTCTTACCTCTGTATTCTGTCCTTGGCTCACTGTGAGTGATCTGACCGCACTGCAAGGTTTATTGATGGCAACAGATCTCAGATCTCACTCACCATTCTCTCTCTGGATGGTAGATCAACTTCAATGAAGTGTTGGCCAAGACAGGAGTGGAGAATTCTGTTGCGTCAGCAACTCCCCGAGTCTCTGCAATGGACAGAAGACACACAAATTAGCGTGAGAGAATCATAGAGATGTACGGTACAGTAACATATCCTTCAGTTCAACTCGTCCATGCCGACCAAATATGCCAACGCATTCTGTCCTAAATGCCAGCACCAGGCCCGTATCTCTCTAAACCCTTCTTATTCATATACTCCTTTGAAGTGTTGCAATCTTACTAGCCTCCAACATTTCCTCTGGCAGCTCATTCCATTCACGAACGGCGTGAACGAAATTGCCCCTTCGGTCTGTTTTATGTCACAACCGAAACCTAAGCCACTAGTTCTGTTCTCCCCCATCTCAGGGAAGAGACTTTGTCTAATTATCCGATCCACGCCGTTCATGATTTTTTTAAAGCTCAATAAGGTCACTCCTCTGACTCTGCGTTCAAGGGAAAACTGTCCCATCCTCTTCAATTTCTCTCCATTGCTCGAAACCTCCAACTCTGGCAACATCCTTGTAAATCTTTTCTGACCCCTTCCAAGTTTAACAACATCCTTCGGATAGGAAGGAGAACAAATTTGGATGCAATATTCCAACAGTTGCCAAACCAATATCTTGTACAGCTGCAACATGAGCTCCCAACTTCTTTACTCAATATTCTGACCAAAAAAGAAAAGCATGCCAAACTCCTTCTTCAGTATCATATCTACAGCGACTCCACTTTGAAGGATCTATGAACCTGCATTCCAAGGTCTCTTTGTTCAGCAACACTCCCCAAGACCTTACTGTTAAGTATGGGATTGTATAATGAGGCCCACAATGAAAATTACTCATACAGAATGGTACCGATTCCCACTAACGTCTGGAAGATCCTAATCTCCTTCCCTCACCTGTGTTGCCTCATCTCCTTGCTCTCCTTTGTGAAGTGGAGAATTCTGCTGAGTCAGGAACTCCAGGAATAGCAGCAAGACACAGAATGACATAACATTTAGAAACTCACATTCAGAATTTATACAGAATCGTACCGATTCCAACTAAGATCTTGAAGATTCTAATCTCCATCCTCACCTGTGCCAGCTCATCTCCCTGCTGTCCTCTGATGTGGAGAAATCTTTTGAACCACAAACTACCAGAGTTACTGCAACAGGAAGAGGTGTAGGCAGGGACAACATCTAAACCAAACAATCAGAAATAACACGAACTGTGATGCTGATAGTTCATGTGTAAAGCACAGGAAGATACCAGGCTCAGACACGCAGTCATGTGAGAGGCGATTCCAGTTCACGGGGCACTGGCAGTAGAACACATGGAAGAATGAAATCTTCCATTAGGATGGGCTCCACAGGAAATGTGATGGGATTCCGTTTTTTTATAATCATGGTTATAGATAAGGGTTTCAACTGAAACATAGGCAGGCTAAATGTGCAGGCAGATTCCCAGTCCCAAATGGTTCAATGGTTAGCACTGCTACCACTCAGCAGTGGGGAGCTGAGTTTAACGCCAGCCTGGGCCAGCTATCTGTCTGGAGTTTTTACATTCTCTCAGTGACTGTGTGGGTTTCTGCCAAATGATGAGCTTTCCAACAACGATACAAAGACGTGCAGATTAGGTGGATTGGCATTGTGAACTTACACTACAGTGTCCAGGGATGTTCAGGTTATGTGGTTTTGTTACGGGGATAGGATGGGTGAGCGAGTCGGAATATTCTCCTTCTGCAATGGCGGGATTCTTCAAAAATAGAAAGTTTGAAGCATCGCGGCTGTATGGTGATGTGGTTAAAGACAGCAGAAAGGACAACTTTTAACTACAATTGCATACCAGCAATAAGTCAATGACATTACATAATGACATTAAGAAAAGTATTTTTTTGAATTTGCAAAGTATTTGCAATGAAATGAGCTAGTCACACAGAGACGAAATTAAATTATGTCACCATCAGTGAGATAGGGCAAGAGGGAGACAGGAAACAGACAGAGAAAGACACTGGTAAGAAAGGATATGCACTTCAAAACCTTGGCATGTAATCAGAATTAATGGAAGGGAGGGTGAGGAAGGAGCAGTTTTTAATGGTGCTAACAGCTTTTTGATGTTAGGGCAGGAATCGGAAAACATAAACAGAAAATTCCAGAGGAATCAGGAGGGCTGACGCTCTTGTTGGGCTGATAACTGTTGAAATTTCTAATTTTGGAGGACACTAGGGAATCACATGAGCAACAAGGCTCTTGCAGACAAACTTGTATTATGTTGTTGTCATTGTCTCTCAGTAGAACATATTGTGCAACTGACTAGGGCTATGAAGTATCATGGAAACACTAGACCGACATCATGGATATCATAAGAATCCCGACTGCGTTGAAACAGGCCCACAACCTACCTCCGAAAAGCAATGACACCAGGCCCATTCCCCTATCTAATAACTTGACATTTACTGCTGACTGATGCAACTCATGTATGCATCCATGAACACGATGGACAATTCACCTGACCAGTATATGTTTGGACTGTGGGACGAAGGCGATGCAGACACGGAAGGAATGAGCAAACTCCAAACAGACTCTGGTACTATACGGCTGTCGTGCTAACCACCAACCAACCATGCCGGCCGAAGATGCACCGATGTTGGATCCTTAGTTTCATAATGAAACTTTGTGAGTGAGCATTGTTAGAGTAAAACATCCTTCAGAAAATTGTTATACCAAGGAATTTAAAGGATATGTGAAGTTTGACTGTGATCATTCCAAACACAGTCAATACAAAATTGAAACAATGTCATTTACACTTTCATGAGTAGAGAACTGACCAAGATTGAATAAATACTCTGATATGTCTGTCTATAAACGAACAGTGAAAAATATTTCAAACAACCATTCAAAATGGTCAATGAAAGGACAACTCATTGAACACCAAGGTCAATCCGTCAATACCTGGAATTATCCTGGTAAACCTTCACCGCCCTCCCTCGAGAGCAAGAGCATCATTCCTCAGAAACGGAGCCCAAAATTGCAGAAAGAATTCTTGATATAACCTCACCAACGCCCTAACGCATCCCTGCTACTGTCATCGAAACCTCTCCCAATGAAGGCCAACTTAACATCTGCTTTCTTTCCCGCCTGCGGCATCTGCAATAGACGGAACACAAGGACGCCCAGGTCCAACTGCACACTGCCCGCTCCCAATTTATAGCCATTCAGGTCGTAATATGCGTTCCTGTTTTTGCATCCAAAGAGTAAAACCTCAAATTTCTCCAAATTGCAATGTATCGGTCATTGATTTGCCCACTCACTCAGCCTGTCCACAACATGTTGAAGGATCTCTGCGTCTTCCACGCAGTTCACTCTCACACCCAACTGGATATCGCCTGCAAACTTTGAGTTGTTAGGTTTTGCTCCTTCATCCAAATCGTTAATCTATATTATGAGTAGCTAGGATCCGAGCGCTGATCATCCTGACATCACGACAGTTACTGCCTACCTATTAATTCCTATTCTTTATTTCCCATCTTCCAAGCAGATGACTATTCAAACACTTACACAAATCCACGTGCTTTAATCTCATATGCGGGGCGATCTGAAAATCTAAATATACCACATTGACTGGCTCCAGCTTGCCAAACTCTACTAGATGCATCATCATAGATTTTAAGAGTAAATTATACGCCCGCGAAAAGTCCTCCAAAATAGGGTATAACATAAACTGGGAAATAATGAAGGTTTGTGAGAAGGGCACAACGGTAATTATGGTTGATGTGAACATGCTAATTTGTTCAAGTAATTAACTTTGCAAGGGTAGCCTCGATGAAAGGCTCATTAAGCGTATAAAGAATGATTTCGGAAAGCAGCAAGCTATGAAACCTTTCAGAGAACTGGTTATTTTAGATTTCATATCATGTAGTGATTCTTAAATGATCTTGCATTTACAGATCCTCTTGGAAGGAGTAACCGAAATCTGCTAGAATTTGAATTTAGGTTGAAAGAGTGAAGAAAGAGCCACATACAAGAGGTACAGATTTGGACAATGTAATTATACAGACATGGGGAAAGGGTAGGCTCAGAATGGCTTTGACAACAAATATTAAAGAAAAGGACTGTGATAGAACTGAGGCAACTGATTTGGGTGGGGAAAACACAGCTCGATTAAGATATCGTCCAAGAGGAAGAGGAATAATTAAAATGAGAAAAATCATCCATGGATTAATAAGGAAATCAAAGATAACAAAAAAGGTAAAGGCGAGTGCAAGTCATCCTCAAAACGTTAGAAACATTCTGGAGAATTGGGAGAACTTTAAGCGTAAGCAAAAGGTCACAAAAATCAAATCAGTGGAGCTAAATGAACTACAAAACCAAATAAGAAGAAACTTTAAATACTGATACAAACCGCTTCAACAATGACACAGAAACGAAGAGAGCACTGAAGGAAATTGTTGGATATTTCGAGAACAAATGGTGGATAATGAGGTGGAACTGAGAAAGGCCAGCGACCAGCAAACCAACACTTTGATTCTGCTTTCACAGTGGAAACAAATACTTTTATCTGAAAAATTGACGTAACTACAGAGTAACGTGTTGAATTTGCAATAACCAGGGAAAAACTATTCAGTAAACCGTTGGTTGTAAATGTCATTAAGTCCCCAGGACCTGATGGCTTGAAGTTTGGTAAATGAAGGAAGCGCCAGTGGAGATGGTGATTGCACTAGTTATGATTTCCCAAACTCCCCTGAATTGTGGGCGGTTATCAGGAGATTGGAAAGAGAATGATATGACACGCTTACTCATAGAGGTGATAGGCAAAAAGTGGGACCTATAGATCAAGGAGTTTCTCGTCTGTTGTGGGGAAGTTGCTAGAGTTATCATAAAGAAGAAGATAAGTAAACACTTGGTTAAGCAAAGTGTCAGCATGGTTTCTTGAATGGCAAGCTGAGCTTGACAAAATTGCTGAGGTTCGTTGACGATGTAACCTGCAAGGTGGATAATGGGGATCCAGTCGACGCAATATTCCGAGACATCCAGAAGTCATTTGACAAAGTGCAGCGTTGAAGGCTGATCGAGGAATTTAGGTCACAGGGGTGAGAAGGTTGAGTATTGGCTAGAAGCAAGTATTGACTGTCTGACAGAAAGCAGAGAGTCAAATTACATGCGGCGTTCTCTACTTGGCAAACTGTTACTTTTGGCGTGCTGTGGGAATCTGTTCTCGAACCACAACTACTTACAATCTATATGAAATGGCCTGCAAAATAATTCCTGGCATTTAGTGAAAAAGAGTGAATTTTTAAAAAGAAAATGAAGTGTTAATATACTTTTATAAAGTTTTGTTAAGACAATACCTGGAATATTGTTTCCAGTTTTGGTCTCCTCACTCGAGGAAGGATGTACTCGCTTTTGGATGCCGGTCAGAGGAGGCTGTTTCAAGTGCTTGCGCTTTTACTCGATGCAGTTCAGAAGAATGAGAGCGGGTCTGATTAAGACACACAAAAGCCTAAAGGGCTTTTATAAGCTGGGGTTTTTGATCACATATTCCCCCTTGTGTAACAGTGTCAAGCAAGAGGTCATTGGGAGAGAGAGGGGGAGGAGGCAGACTCGAAACTGTGATGAGGAGAAACGACTTTTCTCAGAGAATTTGAATCTGTGAATCTCACTGCAAATGAGTTCAGTGGAGGCAGAATCAGTCGACGAAACCGAGAAAGAAAGAAATATTCTTCCAATGAAAAGTGTGACAAAGTGTTCTGGGTAGCAGGCAGAATACTGGAGTTGAGACTAGGATTAGATGAGTCATGATCATGTTAACTGGCGGAGAGGGTTCTGAGCAATGCATTGCCTACTCCCACTTGGAAATATTCAGTGCCTGTGTCCCTATTACAGTTAGGCCAGTGACGAGTTATTCACTGTATTCACATGGCTTCGTTTCGTTTTCCATCACTTTCCAATTGATGAGGTTAGATCGGAACTAAAGAATTTAGTTTCACAGTTGTTACGGACCAGCCTCGACACCAAAACAAATTTTAAGCCAGTCGCCCAGACCATAATTTTGCGACTTCTTTTAGCTCAGTGTGTAGTGGATATTCCAGAAGTGAATTAGCTGGTCCGACTGTCATGTTTTACACAAACATAATTTATTTACAAATCTACGGAATGCAACAGAAGAAAAAACAGAAAATAGAACACCAGATAAATTACCCTATCCAAAAACCAGACACACTCTCCTGATGCAATGATGCTGTACTGAAACCACTTACAACAATCCCAATAAACGCAACCCTTAGTACAAAGAGTAAAACTGAAACAAACCAGGGCTTACAGGCTTTGATTGAGAGAGGGAGAGAGAGAGAGAGTACCTGGCCTCACTTGTCCGGCCCCACTTTCGTCCCACACAACACAGCTGAATTGAATCAAAAACATTCATCTAAACGAAGGTGAGCTCCACACTGAGAAGGCAACTCCCCTTTGATTGATCCGGTGTGTTTTTAAGATAAGGCCCGAGGCATCACCTGTTAGAGTTAAACAAAAAGGGTTCCAATAAACGTTTCAAACCCAGTCGACTTGGAGGCTGGCAAATTACCCCGTCTCTAGACAAAATAAAAACAAGGGCAGAGTAAACTTGTAAAAACAGAACATTGTGACATAGTGTAGCTTGTAATCTTCAGGGGTCTTTGTACTGTGGAGACGTTGCAATGCTTTGGTTGAGAATATATGTTAAGGTAGACATTTTATATTTATGAAAGAGGTAAACACCCCGAACAGCTCCGAAGATTTTCTGGTGATGCATTGGCTTCTAATATGCGTTGTCAAAATTAGTTTATTAACCACTTTAGAACTGATTCAGTTTTGACTTGGTTTCTTACTTCCCTCTACACATTTTGGTATTCACTCTTGTGCAGTTTAATTTTACACAGCTCAAAGCCTGAAAAGCCGCTTTTGAGAGTGAATGATATATTTTATGTACCTGACCTGTCTAATTATTTGCATCAGGCAATGCCTTCATTATTTGCACGAGACTTGCGTCCCAAATGGCAGAAAGAATACCTCCAAAACATTTTTTTCCTTAAGTTTCAGAGAGTTGCTGGTAGGTCCCTCATATACTGAGAGTCAACATGCTGGTTAAGGTTTTAACAGTTTACGGTCCCTCCAACTTAGAGGCTGAAAAGGAAAGGGTTTTCGGCCTGTAGTTGGGAGACTGTGCTCACAGGACCCAGGGCCCGATCAGCCATGCTGGTCCGTTATCCTGAGTAATGTACAATAGTAATACACCTCACGGGCGGAAGTTTGAAGTTGAAGGTTCTGTTTATCCCGAAGTTGTCGTAAAGGTGCACATTGAGTGCACCGATCTTCCTAATTTATCGGTCAGTTGGACCTAGTTCATCAATGAGTGCAGACCAGATGTCTGCACTTGCAAAAAAATATTGAATAACTTGTAGCTGTAAGCCATCGATGTATATCTTTAAAAATAAAAGCACTAACTTGAAGATAAACGTTACATTCCACAGATGCAGACAGAATAGAAGTATTGAAGTGAGGGTTGGAGGGATAGACTAAGAAAGTAATTAGTATTTTCCTTCTTTACAGGCATTACTGGCAAGATCGTTTTCTTGCTTATGCCATGATTTCTCGAGCTTCTTCTACAGGTTCTTTCAATTATTCCCAGAAGGCACAGCATGGATGGCTAAAATTGAGAAAAGTCTTTTTAAGTAAAATAGTTTTTTATGTACATCAAGGGAAAAGCAAGAACGAAAGAGAGAATAAGGTTCCTCAAGGACCAAGGTCGTTATAGACGTGTGGAAACGCAGGAGATGGGCGAGGTCACCAATTAATACTATGTTTAGCGTACAGAAAAGCATGAAAACATGGGATCTTGGGGAAGTTCCTGGTCATATGTTGGGGCCGTCGATATCACACTCAAGGAGCTGTTCGATATATTAAAATGTTTGAAGGTGGCTAAATTTCATTTTCCTGCCCAGATAAAAATACAAAAACTGCAAATGGCCAGAGAAGAAATTAATGGAGGCCTGGCTGATATTTTTGCATCAATGTTACCCATCGGTGCGGTCCCAGAAGATTGGAGCGTGACGAATATTGTCCTATTACTCAAGAAGGACGGCCAAGAAAAATTGGGAACTTTGCATGAATAATGCGTACATTTCTGGTAGGAAAGTTGCTCGAGAGAATTCTGAGAGCAAAGCTTATACATTCCTTTGAAAAGGCAGGGTTTCATTCGGAACAATCAGAATGACTTCTTGCGTGGGAGAACAAGTCTGAAAAGTTTGTTCAAGTTCTTTGGTGAAGTGACCAGCAGGGTTGACGAAGGAAGGGCGTTGGAAATGTCCGGAATGGATCTCAAAAGTGCCTTTGATAAAGTTCAAAATGGTAGTCTAATCTAGATGGTTAGTTTGCATGGAATACAGGGAGTTCTAGCAAATTGGTTATACAAATGGTTTGATGGGAGGAATTCACAATGTTCTTCCAAAGTTTAATCTGTCTTCAGTGGCCAATACCTTCTGAATCCTTCGTTATTCCTTTTCGCCAGACGCACAATTTCACATCTCATCCATGGTTCCCACATTCTTGCAATTTGTATTGCTCATTTTGACAGGAACATGCTTCCTCTGCAATTTTATCGACCTCTCTTTGAAAGCCTCCCTCACATCAAACGGTGAATTTAACTTTAAACAGCTGCTCACAATCTGCATTCCAGAACTCCTGCCGGATTTTGACACAGTTGTCCTTCCTAATTGTGCACTCTTCCTTTGGGACCACTGTCGTGTTTGTCCACGAGTATTCAAAAAGTTATAGAATTGTGATCACTATTCCCAAAATAGCCCTCAACTGAACGTTCAACAATCTAGCTAGTCTATTCTACAAAACCTGTTCCAGTTTCGCTCCTTCTCGAGTTGGACTATTTACACACTGCTTTAGAAAACACTCATCGATGTTTCTCTCATATTCTGCTCCATCTGGACCTTTGACTTAAAGCGGATGCCTGTCATTGTTGAGAAAATTAACATCTCCTATAACCACCACCTTGCCGTCCCTAAGTCTTTCATAACCTGTTTACATGCTTTTACCTCGAACTCACCCTCGCCATTGGGAGGCCTGTCATACACGCCCAACATTGTTACTGCACCCTTCCTATTTCTGAGCTCTGCCCATTGCTTCACTGCTCGAGTCCTCCAGAGGACCCTCCTTCAGCCTCGCTGTGATATTCTCTCTGACCAGTAATGCAACCCCTCCTTCGCTTTTACATCTCTCTCGATCCAGACTGAGCATCGATTTCTTGGGATACTTCGTTGCCAGTCATGCTCTTCCTTAACCAAGTCTCAGTAATAGACAACATACAAGAGGTGCAGCAGTAGGCCATTTGGTGCTTCGAGCCAGCACCACCAATCATTATGATCATGGCTGATCATCCACAATCAGTATCCTGTTCCAGATTTATCCGCATAACCCTTAATTCCATTACCTATAAGAGCTCTTTCCTTCTCTTTCTTGAAAGTATGCAGAGACTTGGCTTCCACTGAATCCTGGGGCAGAACATTCGATTTATTCACCACAGCGAGAAAGTGAGGACTGCAGATGCTGGAGATCAGAGCTGAAAATGTTTTGCTGGAAAAGCGCAGCAGGTCAGGCAGCATCCAAGGAGCAGGAGAATCGACGTTTCGGGCATGAGCCCTTCTACACGAATGAAGAAAGTGTGTACAGCAGGCTCAGATAAAAGGTAGGGAGGAGGGACAAATTCCAGATGTTTTGGCAAACGCGATTTCCTCTTCCAAAATCCATGCAGACACTGACCTGTCTTGTTACTGCTTTCCAAATGAGTCGTAATTTCATCTTTTATAATTGGCTCCAGCATTTTTCACACCACTGACGACAGGCTCACCGGTCTATAATTACCTGTTTTCTCTCTCCCTCCTTTCTTCAAAGTTGGGACTACATTACCCACCCTACCATCCGCAGGAACGCATCCTGAAACTACAGAACATTGAGAAATGATTACCAATGCGTCCACGATTTCTAGAGACACCTCCTTAAGTACCGTGTGATGCAGACCATTATGTCCCGATTAATTTACCAGCTTTCAGACCTAACAGTCTATCCAACACTATTTCCTGCAGAATAAGTTCCCTTCAGTTCATCCATTACCCAAGGTCCATTAGCCACGATTACATCTGGGAGATAGCTTGTCTATTCCGCAATGATTAAAGATCCAAAGTACCTATTCAACTCTTCTGTATTCGCAATAGCATTATACTCCCTGTTACTAATTCCAGCGCTGCGTTCATTAATCTTAATTACTGCACATCTGGCGTTACAAGTAATGCACCTCGCACAACGAGTCACTTTATATTCATCATCCATTTCTTGACTAACCTTTCTCTTAGTCCCAGGAGTCGACCATTCCAATTATTAATAGTCCCAACTCCACAGAACTGATCCCAAAATCCCAAAAATATAAACACCTCCCTCCTGCACCATATCTCAAGCCACGCATTCATCCTGCATTTTTTTCATTTCTACTCTGACGAAAGTGTTGCACTGAAAACAATCTTGAGATTACTACCTCTGTGGTCATATTTTTCAACTTGGCTCCTACCTCCATAAGGTCTGCTGTTGAATGGTCATCAGCATATCTGATACATTCTTGGTTGTGTCTTGGAGGAAACATACCATTCGGGAGTCTCGTTTCGACTACAAAACCATCTTCCTACTGCCCCTAAAAGTGTCGTTTCTCTCATGGTCCCAGAGGGCAATTTGACTGCTCCCACTCAGCACGGCGTCCTGTTGGGCCACATTCCTTTTTCCACTGTTTCATTGCTGCCTGTATCCACCACGAAAACTGACTGTTCACCACCCTCTTCAGAATGTTCTGCACTCGATTGGAGACATCCCTAAGCCGTGCACCTGTGAGGCAACAAACAATTCAGCAGTTTGGTGTCCGATCACCACCTACTTACGCACCCCCTTACAGTCCAGTTCCCTCTGACTATTGCACTTCAACTCTTTATTTTCACTCGTGTACACAGCAGAGCTAGCCACGGTGATATGAAAGTGGCTAATGCTGCCTTCCCCGAGTGAGGTATATTGCCCAACAGTATCCAAAACGCTGTATCTATTTTGGAGGGAGATGACCACGTGGGACACCTGAACTGCCTCCCTTCTCTTTTTCTGCTGTTTTGTCACCCATTCACTATCTCCCTCAGCTGAGTTATCTTCAGAATGCTACCTCTGAGCTGATCCCTATTAACATAAATCCATACTCTGTAAATGCTGCTTGTAGGATTTCAAACCATTTTTTCCCTTTATCATCGGTGCGTATGTGCCCAACGACAACTCGCTGCTCACTCGTACCATTTTGAATGGTCTCCAGCAGATCTGATACATTCCTGGGTGTATCTGGGAGGCAACATACCATTGGGGAGTCTTGTTTTCGACTACAAAACCGTCTATCAATCCCCCCAAAAAAATCAGTTCACACATGTTCCCAGAGGGCAATTTAACTGATCCCACACAGCACGTCGGCTTCACCGCTCTGGCCACTGCAGCAAATGAGGGCCACTGACGCTTGAGTTGATCCCTATTTAGTTTGGAAGACTTTCCATCGCGGCACCCCCCCATCTTCTCTGTGTCCCACCTCTCCAGAAAAATGCGAGTGTTTAATTGGGAAAATGTGCCTTCCCATCAGCCCCTTGGTCCTCTCTCTCTCTCTCTGTCTCTCTCTGCTCTCTCTCTCTCTCTGCTCTCTCTCTCTCTGTCTCTATCTATCTATCTATCTATCTATCTATCTATCTATCTATCTATCTATCTATCTATCTATCTATCTATCTATCTATCTATCTATCTATCTATCTATCTATCTATCTATCTATCTATCTATCTATCTATCTATCTATCTATCTATCTATCTATCTATCTATCTATCTATCTGTCTATCTATCTATCTATCTATCTACCTATCTATCTATCTATCTATCTATCTATCTATCTATCTATCTATCTATCTATCTATCTATCTATCTATCTATCTATCTATCTATCTATCTATCTATCTATCTATCTATCTATCTATCTATCTATCCATCTTTCTATCTCTCTCTCTGTCACATCCCAAGAATTGGTGACCGCCCCTGGCTAACTTGTAATCCTCTAAAGCTCCGTCTGACCCTTTCCTCCTCAACCTTAAGTAATCTTCTTCTTCCTCTGGACGAGATGATTCACATTTCTTGTGATCCAATGTTCTTTCACACTACCATCCCTTTCTTTCCTCATTCGGATAGCCACCCTGTCGTTCACATTCAGCCAGTGCTTCCAAAACCATCTCCTCATGTTGTTATGCAGTTGCCTGCGAAATCGGTTTCCAGTCTAGGTGCCCCAGTTCTTACCTAATAGCATTGTAATTCTCGCTCTCCAATTAATACCTGCTGATCCCATCTGCTCCTTTCTCTCTCCTTGTGGAGAATAAAGGTTCGGGACTTGTATCACTATTAGCAAAGTGCTCTCCCACCGAGAAATCCGACACCAGGCCTGGTTCGTTGCCAAGCAGCAAAATAAATTTGGTATGCCCTCTACTCCAATCTACTACACATTGCATCAGGAACCTTTCCTGCATATACCTGACAAGATTTCCATCCAGGCTATTTGAATTAAGTAGGTTCCAAGAATTATTAGGGACTTCAAAGTCACAAATTACAACAACCATGTGACTTCAACACTTTTCCAATATCTGCCTCACAATCGGCTCCTCCCTATCTCTGTTGCCATTTGATGTCCGATGGAAAACTTCCAATAAATTGACTGCTCCATTCCAATTTCTGATTTACACCCATACTGAGGCTATAGACAAAACCTCCTCGATGATTTCCCTTTCTGCAGCATTGATAATATCCATGGTTAGCATCGCTACTCGTTAATTTCTTTTAAAAGTCCCCCTTTCTTATTTTGAACCATCAAACCTCTGGAACACTCAAGATCCTTTTCTGTCTCTGTGATATCCAAGTCTCCGTAATGAACACAACCACATAGTTCCAACTACGGATTCATGCTCTGAGATCGTCGCCCTTGTTCCTCATACTTTTGCGTTAAAATAGACACAGTTCAACACATCACACTGATTGCACCTTTCCTCTCTCAAGTGCCTATCCTTTCTCGCAGACTCTCTGCACGCTGTATCTGTGTGTTAATTGCATACTCCATCGACTGATCCGTTGCTGAGTCTCCCATCAAACCCCTCACCGCCACACCCCCCCCCCCAACCCGAACAGCCGCAAATATAGTTTAAACCCTCCAGTAGAGCTCTAGCAAACTTCGGGCCCAAGATATTGATGCCCTCCAGTTCATGTGCAAACCGTCCTTCTTGGGAAAATCCCATCTTCCCCAGAAGGTAGCCCAATGATTCTCATACCTGAGCACCCCCTCACACACGCACAAACACACACCAACCCGTTTTAATCTGCTCGAGCTCTCTATTCCTAACCTGAGTACGAAGTGGCACCGGTACCAATTCTGAGATTACTACTTTGTTTGGTTTGCTTTCCAGCTTCCAACGTAATTTCCTGTGTTCGCTTTTTAATTCTTCTCCCGTTTTCCTACTTATGTTATTGGCTAACGATGTGTACCACAACTTCTAGCTGCTCCACATCCCCCTTAATAATCCTGCAGGCACGAAAAGATACATCTCTGACCCTGGCAGCAGGAAGGCAAAACCGTTCAGGAGTTTCAATCAGACCACAGAATTTCCTGCTTGTTCATCGCACGACTGAATCTCCTACAGTATTGCTCTGCAATTCTCCTCTCTTCCGTTCTCAACCACAGCGCCTGGCTCAGTGCCAGAAACGTGGCCGTTGTGCCTTTATACTTGTGGATCGCTCACGCCCCCCCTCCCCAGTATCCAGAACAATATTTGTATTATTGAAGGGACGATCACGGGGGCCCCTGCAATATTTGCCTATTCCCTTTTCCTCTGTTGACGGTCATTGAAACACATTTATCCTGTACACAGGTGTGACGAACTCCCTGTAACTCAGCAATGTTTGATTTCACGTCTGTCACGGGGTTCTCGGGAGTCCTGTAAAGTTTAGACCATGGCGAATGTTTAACATGTCCATTTTATTAGATACAACTGAGTCGTTATAACGTGTTAGACAGTCTTGCACTGAAACACTAAAACTGACCAGGGTGGAGGTGTGTGTGTGGGGTGAGTGTGCCATTGGATGTTGAAGCTGCATTCAGTGCGAGTGATTGAATGATATGGGAGCACATGACTGTGAGGATATGTCATGGGTTTGTTTTTTGGTTTTGTCATCTGTTCTTGGACAGTGTCATCCGCCATACATATATTAAGGTAGTGAGAGTGGCCGGGTTGTTTGTCATCATTTCAACCGGATAACATGGTACCAGTCAGCTTTTCCTGTGGCTCATAGAACCATGTAGATCGAGTGATTTGTCTTATTCACTGCAGAGCATGTGCCGAATATTTATGGGAAGGAATGTAACAAGGTTTATACATCTGTAGTATTACTTGTTATCCTAAAGAGTTATTCAACCGGGCAAACATTGCTATCGAAGTACGTTTGCTTCCTTTCCTTCTTGTCCGTAACTTGACAGATGAATTCAGCTAATTGGCCTTGACATTGTCGGTGCGATGTTGCACCGCGTTTTGTTTTTGTAGATTTGGGCAGTGAACGTAGTTTATGTGAGGTCGAGGCCCAATAGTTAGTTGATTCCATTCAGGGGTCCGCATGACATCAGTGTATGGGAGGTGTGCCCTGGAGATCAGTTGATGCTATTGCGTACCATTCTGAGAACAAACGAACGTATTTCTTCCATCTTTTATGTTTCTTCCACACTGTCTTCCTAATCGTTCCTGTTAGTTTGCAGTTTCCTCTTTCCATGGTTCCATTGAATTGCGTTTGGTGTACAATGCGGAATTTTTGCTTGATTTGCGTGCCTCAGCCAGTGAATTGGGTTCCCTGATCTAACTTGATATTGCGGGGTGGACCCCAACCTATTCTTTTAGGGCATGTATTTTTGCTTTAGCTGTATTTACCCGAACAAGAAAAGCATCAACATCTTTTGCGGAAGTACGTATGGTTACAAGGATGTAGGTATACATTGCCAAAAAGTTCAGGGAACCTAAATAGTCAGAGTGATACTGTTGTCCAGGGCCTTTCCACTTTGCCAATTCTCTCTTTCTCTTGTACTTGTACGGATTGATTTGGTCGGAATCCCGACAGTGTACTGCATCTCTATGTATATTAGGTCACCAATACAGTCATTTTAATCGTTCTGTAGTCACTTCTCTGCCCAGCATGGTATTGATACACAATTTGCTTCCTGTCTTGAGTTGAGAGGAGAGAGATTCCTGATTTTAGAAATAACCCACCACGTAGTTGTCAGGAATCCTTCCAACTAACTTACGCGCCTGAGTAAACTCTTGCAGCAACTTGTTTTAAGGAATAATCGCGGTGTTGTGCTTGCCTGATGTCCTCTATTTTGGTCTGATTTAAAGAGACTGCATTGGCCTGATCACCTATGGGTGTCTTCCAGAATACCCCTACACGAGCCCTCCTATTGGCTAATTCATCTGCTCTGCGGTTTCCGCATGGGGATTTTCTGTGGTTGCTTCTAACTTTGATTATGCAACATTTCCTTACACTGAGGACTATAGTATGTACTTTATATAGGAGTTGATGCTCATGGTTTCCCATCAGCAGAAACAGAACCTCTAGCTTGCTAAAGCGGTAAGATTTCAGTGAGGGTATTGGATAAATGCATGCTGTCCGAATGGTTACATGCCGGTGAAGGGAACTAATCAGGATTATGACTACATAGACTATTGGATCTTATCCAAACAGGAATTGTCAACCATACTGAATGCAGGGTTGTCATTAGCTGTACATTAATACAATTGCTGGGTGCACGTAGACTCCTCAAATTAAGGGAGTGAGGCGCCCCCGTGACTGGTGCACAACTCAATGATAATGATCGAACTGAAGATGGCATTCAATTGACTCAAGCCAAACCCAAATTAGTGCAACATTAACACAACAGGTTCTATCCCTCTTATCTGATTATTGCAAACTTCCTGGTGGTGTGTGCCATTAGTTTGGATTCTGCGGCACGTTCAGAGCGTCGTCACATTGCTCATGGCACAATTTAGTTTCCTTGCATGTTTTAGTCCTCCATTTTTCATCAAATTCAGCATAAACTTTATATTTTGAACATGCACCAGACATCTGGAATTTCTGATGAGAACAAAGGAAAGGAAGCTGTACTCAGAATGTAATTTGTGCAGATATGTTCTGGGAGCTTTTGACGAGTCGGTTTGGAATTTGCTTTGCTCTGTATCTTATTTGTGTTCGACATGAATCGAGTATTTTGTTGCAGTTGTTACTGCAGTATTGAAGTAGTTTTCAGCATGGATACCCACAAACCAAGATACTTAAATCCAGGATTTAAAAATCGTCCGAACTTTCAACTGAGAAGATGGCGAAGATGGCAAGCAGTCACGTTTTGAAAATCATTGATAGAAGTCAGGAGCGTGTGTCCTTGCAGAGGGAAAATGCGATTTCCACAAATGACCTGAGGGACCGTTTGGGTACCGCGGGAGGTGGAGTGCTTTTCTTCCACCTCAAATTCTATTTTGTTTTGATCTGTACCGTCACCTTCACATTCCCTTCACATACGTATTGCCCCAACCGGGCTCTGCCTGACACAGGTTCCCTGGCCACATGGCTCAATAACAGTAGTACGGGAGTATTTTTTTTTAAAAAATACATTACCCAGAGGTTAGAATCATTTCAGAGGACGTACCCCGAACTGGCTGCACGCAACCAGTGTGGTGTGGGCAAAAAGCCAGGAAAATAGGGAGAAAAAAAAACCTTGTCCAGAGATGTGAAAAGACGTAGACACTGAATCTATGAGGATCTTGAAAAGGAATAGAACAGTTTCAGGGTGAAGTAAAATAAAGTGCTCCATAAGCATATGGAGTTGAGGGCGTTTAACACTATGCAACTCCATATGTCACATATATTCGGTCAAATTGTTGCTGATTAAATAATAACGTCAAACCCACAGTTCCATCCAAATCAGCAAACCTTCACTATATAGGTGGAATGGCAGTGAAGTGTTTTGAGTTTTTGAATACCTATCTGGGGCATTTGGTAAAATTACTTTGACAGTGTAAAACTGCTTCTCAAATTAAAGCTTAACTGTTTGAGATAAAACTGATGAATGTTGTCCGGCTCAAATGTCAGTTCCAAAATTTCATAAAATCATAGTTTGTCTGGCTATGGTGTCAACCACAAGTCCCGCCTGCCCTGGTGCACTTTGAGTCAAGAACGGAATCGTTGAAGTCGGTCTCCGAAACAAATGGAGTGCGAGAGCCATGCTGTGCTTATGTTACACTAATTTTAAGTGCCATATCACTGTCAAAACCTATGCCACCCTGAATCCTGCATAACTATTTCACATTTATTATTGCAAAACAATCCCTGGTCTTTTTCGGACCGAAGAATCGGTCAATTCATTTTAAGATTTTTATTTTGTCATGTACAGTCAATTATTGACGTATGGGAATACAGTGAATATTGCATAGCGTTGACAAACATGGCACCATCTGAGTTGGCAAGATATCTCGGTTAAAGAGAAAGCTACAATGCAAAGTATTTAGAGAAAAAAGTAAAACAAAGTTATGTATTTTTGACAGAACAATATAAAAATAAAAGAACTGGAAATAGTATGCATCATTTTTTATGGTCTACATAACAAAGGAACAAGTTAAACGTTCACCAGACTTTGATGAGTCCTCCGCTTCTCTCGCTCTACTGTCTGTTGCCGCAGATACATTCACTGCTGCTGATGCTGCCGCCATCCTGAATACCCCCGCTGCCTCGGCAACATGCATGGGAATAATCGTCTTGCACGTGTAGCCGAAATACCAGCATAAACCGCAGAGAGACCTGGAGTGGAGCTACCAAAAGTAGCTGGGGATGAGACTGGGACTCACGACGAATGTCAGGAAGACCAGGCCAGGAAAAGCTTTGAACTGCGGAGAAACCTGATTGACATTCACAAGGGAACAACCAGGTACAAAAGAGAAAATAACCAGGAAAAATTAGAAGGAAACTGAAAGAGCAGAGAAGTTCCTGTTAGAGAGTACTACTCCACTGCGATTACACGAGTTTATAAACTTTTTTCATATTAAATCAAAGGTCTTCTTCTGTCATATTGTTAAGTTAGTTGCAACGAACACCGCTTTGATGGAGGTGTGGTTGTTGACAACAGCGAAATATGTTGCTTTTATCACACTATCCAAAAGATTCCCTATTTTAATAACGAGGCACTGTATTATTTGACCTCCAGCAGCTAGTGATCTGAATCGTTTTGCTCCCACAAACTCCCCACACCCTTCCCAATCTTCTAACCTCTGCCACTAAAATTGGGCAAATGGGTGGCTGCAGTCAATTGCAGTCCGTTTAGTGAAAATGCCACAGCTTAAGTAACCCAATGTTGTGCAATGCAAACAGTTTTTCTGTTTACCCTAATACATGTAGGAGCAGTTGAAAACAATTCACATGGTGAGAAAAGTGTTTCATACGTTTGAGGCAATTCCTTACTTCGTGGAAACAACAAAGGTTTCTGCTTCCGCTGGCCAAACATTGATAATTTAGTGCTGCGAAATGTGAGTGGTTACGTGCACGACATTATTGGATTTGTTTTTAAAAAATACACATTTTTTTCCTTTTGTTGTTTGTGAGAAATTGTAAGGCATAGCTAATTTTAGGTGACGTGGCAGATTAATTTATTATTAATGATAAGAGGTTAGGATCTCGGGTTCCATCTCAAAATATTTGACGATGTCTGCACTGGTCCAAAAGAGATTGGAGGTTCTTGTCGTGATTACAAACAGTAAAATGTCTCAATTTCGAGAAATGTCTTTTTGTTGATACATTTTCAGGATTGGAATGTGAACGAGCGAATGTTGCGTCAATGAAAATGTAATGTCGACCACAGTACATTGTGTTTGACAAATGCAAATGAAATGAAATCTGGACAGTGCCTCCCATACTTCAGAGATATGAAGACACCAGAAAGTCAAAATTGCGTGTTTTCTGGAACTTACTTTTTCTTTCACGTTTTGCATAAGCATGTGTACGTGTGTTCCTTAATAGCAAGTCAAACACAAAGTAACCTTATTGTTTGACACTAATATGATGTTGTTGTCACTTTGAAAAAGGGTTTTTTGCCATTTTGTGTTCAAGACAGATTGTCATGGCAGAGGCGTCAAAATTCTTATGTTGTCAAGAGCAGGGGAGTGCCCAATTCTCCCAGTTCAGGTTTTTTTCGACTTTGGTTTGCTTGTCACACTGAGAAGCTGATGGTTTTGTTGTAGCAAACCCGGTTGCAGTGGAGACAATTGGTTCCTCGCTGATCTTTCTCTCTGAAATCTCGCCTGCCTGTAAGAACCTGTGTTTGAATTTACATTTTTGCCAAGGGAAGTGCTGATAGAATGTTAAAGGAACGGGGATTACTATGTCAGCTCAGCTAAGTTTTCAATAGTTAAGCTATTTTCAATTCTGATAACTTTTACGTTTCAACTGTACTTTCGAAATAATTTATTTTCTGATTAAAGCCGTGTGGTTTTAATAGCTGCATAATACCTAAAATATACACATCATATCCTCTTTAAAATCATAAAAGTTTAGGATCTCGGTTTCAATCTCAAAATGTTTGACGATGTCTGCACTGGTCCAAAACAGATTGGAGGTTCTTGTCGTGATTAATTCGGTGATTCTAATTTAGAATTTGGGTTGTTGCACTTAAAGGCAGCGAGTGGTGGTTTTTAATGTCGTTAGTTCCGGGTTTCGAAATATACTGTTTGAAACATCACTTGTTGTCGATCTGTTAGGGATCTGTTGAAGGAAACCTCAGCATTGCATAACTTTGAGAGTAGGGATATAAGAGTCTTTCTCATTTCATTTGAGAATGTGGTTGAACAAATGAGTGGCCAGCGTGACATGGGTTTTGTTCATCTGAACAACGCAGTTTTGTAGAGGAAAGGTATTTGTATCACTGTCAAAGGCGGTATCTGATGAGTATGAAGACTTAACCAAAGCCATCTGAACTGCATGTGCCAGAGGCCGGCAGACAACATTTCAGGAATTTCAGCAGGCGCCCTGGTCAAACGGACATTGAGTTTGAAAGGAGCAAACAAAGTAATTTTGATAAGTGAATTGCGACTTAAAAATTAAATCAAACATATGATGCTCTGAGAGAGATGATCATTTTTCAAGGATTTCAAAAAGTGATTTGCAGAAGTAATAAGGAGCAACTGGAAGAGCAGAGAGTTAAAAGAACAAGATTAGCAGCTGGACTGGCTGATGAATATGAATTAATTCATACATCAAAGTTTGGCTTCCAGCAACAACTTCATTTCTTGTGGGATAGACATTTGAGATACCAAAAATCCTCACGTCGAAAGAAGAAAGAAGGTCCTGATGCAAATAATAACATTAGCTTACCACAGGGTAAAAAGGAAAGCCACGAAGGGTAGAGAGCAGTTAAAAGGCTCTGGTGCTTTCACTACTATAAGTTAGGTCACATAAATTCACAAAAGGATCTGGGAAGACAGATGTAATAAAACATTTTGGTTGGTGAATTTTGAGAAACAAAGAGCAAAGAACGAAGACAATTTACAGCTCAGGAAAAGGCCCTTCAGCCCTCCAAGCCTGATCCGATCCAAATGTGCTGTCGAAACCTGTCGGTTAATTCCTAAGTATCTGTATCCCTCTACACCCCACCTACTCATGCATTCATCCAGATGCAAATGAAATAAATCTACCGTGGCTCCCACTGCCACAGAGAGAGGTGGGCAACGCCCACCTATCTCTGTGTAAATTAATTCGACCTCTTACCTTCAAAGCGTGACCTCTCGTTATTGAATCCTTCACCCTGGGAAAAATCTTGTCTCTTCCCCCTCGGTCTTTAAAGTGGTAAAGGAAAGGAAAATTGAAGGTGAAATGCTGCAAAGTAGTGGACAATATGGTGGTCAGTTGTTTAACGAGGAAGTGCCATAATTCTGCAAATATATTCAACGTTGCTTCTTGGCTGACTTTTCAATCTGAAATCGCTGCTGGTTGTAATAATCTGTGTTTGATTTTACCGTTTGTCAAAGGGTGTGTTAATCGTATGTTACTGGAATTAGAACAGCTCTTTGGGTTATTTGGTCTGTTGCGTCAGTCAAGTTTCCAATAGTTATGCTAACCTAAATTTTGTTTTCAATACAGTCCATTTCGTAAGAAAAAAATTCTTATGGTGAGCATATGAGTCCAGAAGAAGTGGCAAAAACTTGAGAAACCGTCTCGTTCAAATGTGGCTGCCATCAAAATATAAAACAGCCTGCCAACAGCATGACTGAACAAGCTTGGGCATAGTTTTAACACACATGACACAATAGCTGAGCTGGACATCTATGTTGCTGTATGTAGGTTTACAAAACTGTTCAAGTCACTTGAAATTATTTAGCCGGGCTCAGTGTTTATTCCAATTTGTATTAAGCTTGGAGAAGTCTTTGAAATCATCTTTCAACTCACCTCTGAATTTAGCCTGTGTGACTGCGTAAATACACGTATTCGTGCATGAACTTAAGAGTTGAAGCCTATACCCGCTTTCCTGCAGAATAAAGTTGGGGTCAATAGGATTGAAACCTATCGAATAGCTGTCACCAGAAATTTGCACAAGTAGAAAATGTATAATGTACGTTAGCCACAACAAGGTGAAACTGCCGGAGATGGCAAAGAGTGAAACGATGGACTTTCTCCTGCTCTCCATTTCTGTGTCACGTTTATTAATTTCATTGCGGTGGGATCAGAGTCTCCTGCGTGCTCTACTAGCAACTATAATGTGTCGGACTGTCAATGCATTAAACAGCAAAATAAGGAGGAACGGGAGACATGGAGTCTGAATACGGTCAAAAGTGGCAAACAATCTCCATGCAACCGAAGTGTAAAAGTTCTGTTTTATGTTGCAGTACCAGCCTTTGCTATCAAGAATATATAAGGGCTCGTATATGAAGTAAAGTGGAATGTTAATCAAACAGCACAGCACACACACAATTCCGAGAACGACAGGTGCTACTTTTTCTGTGCAGTACTTCTTTTTCTGCTCCTGGGAGCAAATGGTCAGAAACCGATCAAAGGTGAAAGCGACAGTCAACCAGACAGAACAGTTTCGGGAACAGTAGATGAGAAGAATTATCAGACGATATCCTGTTGTGGTGTTCAGCAAACTTGCTGGAAAATAAATTGCCAGAAGCCGACTTAAAATCACTGCAACAATAATAACAACGAAATCTGTTGCTACCATGGTTACACGGTGTTGAGTAATGCATCTTGAGGGACCACATCTTCATCGGGACAGTTTCACTCTGGTCACCAGGTTGGCTGTAAGAAATAGAGAGTGAGAGAACGCGAGAGTGTGTGAGAGGGAGAGACAGGGAGAGCCAAGACGTACAGAGACACAGAGAGACAGAGACTTATATACAGATAGAAGAAATGAAGAAAAATGAACATTGTCAGTTTGGCGATGGGATGCCAAGTGTTTTGCAACAGTGATGTTGGATTCAACTTAGAAAATTCGTATTTTTCTATTAACAAGAATGTCTTCCACAAATCATAATTGAACCCACATTATAAATACTTGAGAACCTTTACATTTCGATCTTTCCTATTCTATATAAATATAAGGGATTGAAATACATTTAAAAACCAAATGGATGGAGTAACAATGCTAAAATGGAAACAAAAAACATTTGAGGCATATCTGAATATTATAAATAATGATAATAACTTTACCAACAAGAAACAATCCTCTTCAGCTGATACATTCACGATCTTTTCCAAAAGGTAGAATGGTTGGCATTAATTTATCATTGCATAAAATTCAATATCGTCCACAGTTCATCATGTTCTGAGACAAACCACTTTGAATACTAATAGGAGTTTCACGTGCCACCCAACTACCAGCAATTTGACATCTCAAAAAAGATAACAGTGAACGTGCTTCAAAATGTCACTTCGTAAATCCCCACATATGGTGCAGTGCAGTAGGTTTTGAAGTGCAATGCCCACTGCATGTAAACACTTGAAGCAACAACCTTGACGGAATATCAGGAAAACAATGTTGATCACTTGATCAATCATTATTCACTCCCTCCAGCAGTAGTAGAAAATAAAGGTTGTCTTTATCATCTACAAGACTCACTGCAAAAATTCACAAATATCCGTGATTCAGAACCCTCTTAACCAATGGTCCGTACCTGAAGGAACACCAAGTTCACCAGATCATTGCGAATCTCAGCATCTTCAAGGTCAGTTTCAATCTTCTCATCACTCTGACTTGGAAATATATTGTCTCTACTACAGTGCAGCCGTGTCACTATCTTGAAACTACTTCACTAACTGCATTTCGATGTACTTGCATAAAATGCACTGCAGTTGCTCAAAACGACAACATAGTCAACACGTTCTGAAAGGAATCTACGAAAGGATAGTATGTGCTAAGCCAGCCAACTATGCACATATTCCAGGAAAAGAAATGTAAATTGTCCATAAAGGACTCATTTAAATTACATTCAGCAGATGTGAGTGCTAACATGTCTGAAATAAATAGCTGAGTTAACCAGGTTGTGAATGTAATAGAAAACCCTCGAAACTAGAATGAAAACCATTGGTTGTCATTGTTCTCTGTCTCGGTCAATCAGCTAACTCTAGACTTGAATACATTACAAAAAAAAAGTTGCATTCCGATGTACTACTCATTTAATAAGACGTTCATGGACCTCCATAGAATATAATAAATACACAGCGATTCTCTGAACACGTGTTTAAACATCAGTATACCAAGTATTTTGATTCTCATAATTCACCTCGAACTCCGAAAGCTGCAAGGGCAGAGTAATAAAGGACAAATATCGGTGATTTTGCAGGAGCATGTATTTTCAATAAGAATAATGAATTATTAGCCTCTGGCTTCTGAAATAAGGATTTCGATCCGCTTATTTATTCTTAATGCAAACCACGAGAGACGCAATTATTTCGGATCCCCCTTTTCTAACTGGTCCAGTCCTTATATAAAAAAACGAATGCAGCCATTTTCATGCTAATGATAACGAATGCAAGAGACCGTGTTTAAAAAGAAAATAAATACGTCAGAGTGCGAGATAAGTTAGTTTCAGTGATTATGCATGTAACAGAAGGAAATCATGTGCTGTTTCTGGATTTTAACCTTTCAAACTGTAATAACCACAGCTAATAATAGCATAAGCTAAATTTCGGATGGAAACCGAGGTTGATAAGTAATATGTACAATTCTGATATTGGTTGCTGTGGTGGTTTTGAAAGAAATGCAAACGAGACTTCAGGGCACACTACAACCGGTGGGTAGACAGATAGAAGTCTTTCTGATGAAGGACGCTGGTCGAAACGGTCGATTTTCCTGCTCCTCGGATGCTGTCTAAAACTGCTGTGCTTTTTCCACCAACGCACTCTCAACTCTGATCTCCAGTGTCTGCAGACCTCACTGCCTTCCATACAGAAGTCATTGTCCACGTTGGCAAGAATGACATATGTAGGGATACTTGCATTGACAATTCAGAGAGATAGTTCAAAGAAAAAGGAACTCTCCGGTAGTAATCTCAGAATTACTTTCCCTACCTCGTGCTCCTCAGGCGAGGAAAAGAGACGTCGTTTATTGACCACGTGGCGCATAAGCCCGTGTGTGTGTTAGAGGTGGCTAGTCTAAGGTAAATGGCTGATTGGGATTTCTTCCAGAGAACATAGAGTCATGGAGACGTCCAGCAAGGTAACAGACCCTATGGTCCAACTCGTCCATGCCAACCAGGTATCCTAAATTAATCTAGCCTCATTTGCCTGCACTTGGAAAATATCACGACAAAATCTCTTCCAATTCATGTACACACCCAGATGTTTTTTTCATAGATGGTAATTGTACTGGCTTCCACCACTTCCTCTGGTAGCTTTTCCCATACATATAGCAGCCTTTTCCTGAGAAACGTTGCCCCTTAGATCTGTTTTAAATCTCTGCTTGCTCACCTTAAACCTGTGCCTTCTCGTTCTGGATTCAAATAAACCATTGAAAGCACCTGCCTTTTTTTTTTACCATAAACATGCCCTTCATAACTTTATAAATCTCTCTCATATCACCCCCCAGCCTCCTACGCTGCAAGGAAAACAGCTTCAGACTACTCAGTCTCTTCCTGAAGCTCAACCTGTTCAGCCCTGGCAGCATCCTGGTAAAACTTTTCTGAACACTTCCAATTTTCACAACGTCCTTCCATGTGAGAGAGATCGGAATTTGACACAGTATTCCCAAAGTGACCTAACCAATGTCATAAACAGGCGCAAATGACCTCCCAACGCCTATAGTCAATGATTTGACAAATAAAGGAAAACATTCTAAACGCTTTCTTCCATATCCTATCTACCGGATAATCCATTTTCAAGGAAAGAAGAAATGGCACTCTAAGGTCTCTATATTCAGCAACGCTCCAGGACATTACTGTTAAGTGCGTAGGTGTTGCACTAATTTGCCGTTCCAAAATATAGCATCTCACATTTATAAAAATTAAACTGCAACTCCAGATGAAGGATTGGTTGCACCTAAATGCGATGGGCAAGAAAGTCCTGGCGGTGACATTTGACAGTGGCACTCGGGAGTGTTTACATCAGTGTTTCGGGCAGGGATGGCCGGAAGCAGAACAGCAGGTCAGTAAGTCGACAGACTGGATTAATGATGAAGGAGCATATCACAGCTGTGTTGACGGAGGACACTATCGAATGATTTTGCAGGTATTCGAAGTGATCAAAGTTTCAGTGGGGGATGATTACGGCAATAGTGTCCACAATTCTTTAGGTGTTTTGGATTCTTATGGAGAAGGTGAAGAGTGGACGCCGGGATGAACGTATTAAATTAGGTGCAGGGCGAACTGCAATCGAATCAGAGGCTGTGGATTCAGAACAGCTGTTTGAGAGTAAATTCACAACTGACTATTGGGAATTTTCTACTGTCTAATTGTTTAGTGTTCAGGACAGTCATGTCCCTGTGAAAACAAAGGACAAGAATGACAGAAATCGGGATACTTGGATCACATGTTGTCAGATTAGTCAGAAAATTGAAGCAGACCTAAGGTCTGCACGAATAAATTTGGACGAAAACTTTGAAGAATATAACAAAATTCGGATGGAGGTCAAATGGGGAGTTAGGAGGATTTAAAGCGGCCATTGAAATACCCTTGCCCAACAGGGTTAACGAGATTTCCAAGGCATTTCACACATATATTTTGTATTTGGGGAAGACTGTATCTAGGGAAAGACAAAGCCCAATCAAGAAAAAAGGGAAAGTGGTTATGTGTAGAATGACAGGACATGGATGGTATCATTAGTGAGCGTTTTGCGTCAGCATTCTCCATAGAGAATGGCGTGATGAATATTAACGTCCGAACAAATGTGCAAAACTCTCAGGCAGGTCAACACAATGAGGGAGATATTGAGTACCGCAGATTTTAGAGAGTCGGAATCGATTAAATGGGGAGGTGGTAAAAGTACAGGAGTTCAAATAGCATAATTGAAGCAGGAGAGTGAAGTCTCTGGCAGAACCCTTCATTCGGCTCACGTAGGGGCAAATGGGTTGAGAAAAATTGAGGAAGTGGAGTGAGGCTGGAGAAAGTTAGATGTAATGGCGGTACGTGAATGCACGTAAAAAGTGATAGAGATTGGTCAGTGGAAATGTTGGAGGGGAAAGGTGGGTGGGAAAATGTGTAGATTAGGCCTGGTCAAGGTAGCGGGGTGGAGAGAGAGGAATGGATCTGTGATTAGGTGGGTTGTGCTGAGATTTGAACGCCGATGAATTCTATGTTGAATTCATAATGTGTCAGCTCCCATGGTGGAAGATGAGATATTGTTCGCCTAAGTTTTCATGTGGCCTCGTTTTAATGATAATGAGGTTGAAGGATGGACATGTCACCGAGGCAGTAGCAATTGGCTGGCAACCGGAAGGTGGGGTTGATTGGAGCATTCGAACAGTTCATCATCTTCAACCATAATTTTCACCTTTACTTCAATTTCTTTGCAAACGCCCCTGACACCTCCTTCCAATTCCTGGACCTGTAGTGGTTCTGTTCGCAGAGATGGGAATTTGTCTTGAAAACGTTTCGTCCCCTGTCTAGGTGACATCCTCAGTGCTTGGGATCCTCCTGTGAAGCGCTTCTGTGTCGTTTCCTCCGGCATTTATGGTGACCTGTCTCTGCCACTTCTGGTTGTCAGTTCGAGCTGTCCTCTGTAGTGACCGTTATATTGGGTCCAGGTCGATGTGTTTGTTGATAGAGTCTGTGGATGAGAGCCATGCCTCTAGGAATTCCCTGGCCGTTCTCTGTTTGGCTTGCCCTATAATGGTAGTGTTGTCCCAGTCGAATTCATGTTGCTTGTCATCTGTGTGTGTGGCTACTAAGGATAGCTGGTCGTGTCGTTTCGTGGCTAGTTGGTGTTCATGGATACGAATCGTTAGCTCTCTTCCTGTTTGTCCGATGTAGTGTTTTGTGCAGTCCTTGCATGGGATTTCGTACACTACATTGGTTTTACTCATGTTGGATATCGGGTCCTTCCTTCTGGTGAGTTGTTGTCTGAGAGTGGCTGTTGGTTTGTGTGCTGTTGTGAGTCCTAGTGGTCCAGTAGCCTGGCTGTCAGTTCAGAAATGCTCCTGATGTATGGTAGTGTGGCTAGTCCTTTGGGTTGCGGCATGTCCTCATTCCGTTGTCTTCCCCTTATGCATCTGTTGATGAAATTGCGAGGGTATCCGTTTTTGGCGAATACCTTGTACAGGTGTTCCTCTTCCTCTTTTTGCAGTTCTGGTGTGCTGCTGTGTGTCGTGGCCCTTTTGAATCGTGTCTTGATGCAACTTCTTTCGTGTGTGTTGGGGTGGTTGCTTTCATAGTTTAGGACTTGGTCTGTGTGTGTGGCTTTCCTGTAAATCTTTGTGGTGAATTCTCCGTTCGGTGTTCTCTGTACCATCACGTCGAGGAATAAGTGTTGGTTGTCCTTTTCTTACTCTCTCGTGATTCGGATTCCTGTGAGTGTGGCGTTGATGATCTGGTGTGTGTTCGCTATTTCTGTGTTTTTAATTACTACAAAGGTGTCATCCACATATTTGACCCAGCTTTTGGGTTGAATCTGCTGTATGACTGTTTGTTGTAACTTTTGCATTCCTGGACCTCTCCGTCTCCATCTGGGGCAACTGAATTAGCACTGACTTCTATGTCAAACTCATTGACATCCACAGTTACGTCAAGTACAAATCCTCCCACCATCCCCAGAAAAGAGGCGATCCAACACTCCCATCTCTGCCTCAACTCTTTCTGCCTCCAGGATGACGGTTCCAGTCCAGGACATCCCAGTTGTTCTCCAAATTCACGGACTGAAATTACACTTTCATTGTGATCAATGGTGACCTCAAAAGCATCTCTTCCATCTTTCACACCCCTGCTTTCAAAACCCAACATACACCATTAATATAATAAAGTAAGTGTCCGATGGGCCCTTACATTCCAAGCCAATAACTCCAAACACAATGCTACATCCAGCGCCATTTTTGCCACCTGCAGTATAGCCCCACTACTAAAACGAAATGTTCTTTCCCACGCCATCTCTTTTCCACAGGGATTGTTCCCTCTGTGATTTCATCATTATGTACACGCGCCCCACCAACCTCCCCTCCACAACTGCCAACTTTCGCTGCAGCCGCAAGAGTGCCAACAACTGCTACCATACCTCCCGTCCTATATCGATACAAGGCGCCATAGCATCATTCCCGAGTCTGGCCAAGAATCACTTGCACATGCAACCATATTTACTGCATCCTTTTCTAAATATATGGTCCCATCTATATGGAAAATTCGGCTATCAGTTCAGGAAACATCTATGGACCACAATTTCCAATCAACCCCACCTACCGCTTGACAAATATTTCAAACCCCCCTTTCGAGCCACAATGACATGCCAATCTTTCATCTTCTCCACCGTCAACATCAGGCAACATACAAACAGAAAGAAGAACACATCATCTTCGGCTTCGAGAGCATACAACTTTATTACTCAACATACATTTCACCAACTTCTCAATCTCTCTAACTCCCATCTCCCTTTCCACCTGTTTGTTCAACACTTCTTCCTTCGTGCGTCCAGCTACCAATTAACGTTCCTTCACTCCAATCTGCGCTTATATATTTGTCAACCCCTTTCCCCTTCCTCACTCCTGACGAAGGTTTCTGCCTGAAATGTCGACTCCCCTGCTCATCTAATGTTGCTTGATTTGCTATGCTTTCGACCTCCACACTCTATTAAATTCAACATAACGATGAAGTAATTGTTGTATCTTGAAATGCATTACGATAGACAAATCCGCCAGTTCCAGGCGGGTTCCCTCCCATGATGGTGTTGGGAGCAATGCAATTAATTGCAGAAGCCTTACTTCTCATATTTGGCGTCATGCGAGGTGCCAGACAGCCGAAGAATGACAAATGTGTTCTTCGTTTGTTTAAGAAGGGAGACCGGGATAAGCTGGATAATTATTCTGAAGTTTGTGAGGCTAGTGTCAGTGCTGGAAAAGCTGTTGCAGAAGAGACTGTATGACCGGGCATGTTCACATTTGGAAGCAAATCGTCTTCTTTGTGATAGGGAGTGTGGACTTTTGCCGAAAAGTTCATCTCTCCACAAGTTAATTTTATTTTCATGAGGAGAGCACAAGACTGTTTGAATAGGGAAGGGCTGTGAATGTTTTCCACAAGGACTTTGCTGAGCCAACGGTCAAGACTCCTGCAATTTCCCTTGGTTTGCTTTGAACTTAAAATGTTATTCCACTGTTGTTGCTTCTGTGTTTTATTTGAAACCAATGAAGCGTTTATGAATATAGGACCAAACGTCGAAGTCCTAGATTAGATAATTGAATGAGATAAAGAAAAGAGAAAATTCTGTGTACAAAGCACAGCAATCGTAGAGACACCCGTGCACATATATGTGTGAACTGATTTCTCTCAGACATGCTATTCACAATTTTTCCTGTTGCATGGAAAGAATCAAAGATAGCTTCAAGCAAATATGTTAGTGACACAGAAATGTTTGGTTGATGATTACTGGATCTCATTCTTACTTTTCACTCTTTCTGATTTCAGTCCTGAGTCCTCCTTCTATAAAATGCAGCCACTGTATTTTCTCTATAGCCTCATCTTAATTTGTACTATTGCCGCAAGAGGGATACAGAAATACAATTGGTTACTGAGATTTGCTGGATACTTCATTCGGGAACCAGGATATACATAAGAGTTATATGACCTCCTTCTCTATTGTATCATTCTATTGTATCGTTGTGGTTTCTTTTATTTCTGAACAAGAACTGGGATTGTTGGATAGGATAGAGAAGTGATTGCAGTACATTGTATGTTATCAAGTGCGTTCAGAGGATCTTGTTTTTAGGCAGTTTGGAGGCAAGTTTTCTTCTTACTAAACACCAAGCTGTACCAACCCTGGAATTTCAAATGAGAACAAACAAGAATAAAATTCACTCTGAAATTAAGATGTGCAGATCCGCTCTGGGTGGTTTTATTTAATTGTGTACGTTGGAAGATGCTTTGCTCTGTATCGTATTGGTATTTGACAGACATCGAGTATTTTATTGTTGCTGTTTTAGAATATAAGAAGTTGGTTGCACGAGTATCCAAACTCCTAGATACATACCCAGATTTTAAAAGTCATCCGACTTTTCAAAGGAACAGATGTCGCATAAGTACATTAGAATTCCAGAAGTCAATGTTTAAATAATTATTAATGTAAGCCAGGAGAGGGATTTCTGGAAGAGTATTGTTGCCGTGTCCATCAATACCTTTTTGGAGGAGGATTCCTTTATTCCCCTTTCAATTCTATTTCGATTCGTTCCCTACCCTCCACTCCGTTTGTCACGGAGGCTTTGCCCCAACCGGGCTGTGCTTGTTATGGCGTCCCTGGACACATGGCTGGAAAACAGCAATATGCGGAGATTTTAAAACAAATGTCACCAATGACTGAATCCGAGTGACTGTGGTTGGCCACAGTGAGTGTAGCGTTAAAAAAAAAATGATGATGGAACAAACAAATTGTTCACAAATGGTTCAGGGTGTCTTTGAAAAAACATGGATTCTGAGTAAACGAATTACTTCAAAAGGGAGATAATACGTTTTAGGAGAAAGTAAGATAAAATATTACGAGTTAAAGGTACGTGGAATTCGTGGAGTTGAACACTAAGTCAATTCAACTTGCACTTTCGTTCGATAAAATCATTGCCAATCTAAACGTAGCTTCATTTCCACATCCAGTTCAAGATCATGTGACTCCTTTGCTTGTACATCGGTGGGAAAGTGGAATGAAGTTTGCTTCTTTCTCATTAACTAGCTCCGGCGCATTCGTCAAAATTAGGTTTGATGTTGTAAAACTGCATACTCAGACTAAAGCATAACTATGAGTGAAAACCGTTGTGATTTGTCCGGATGTCCGATCAGTTCCAAAATATAAGAAGACCAAGAATGAAAAATGGTAACAACACCACTTTCTTACCTGCCTCGATGGCATTAGACTCACTGACTGAAGGTACAACCTCTATTTCCTAACAATAAAATAACTTTTAGAGCGATAGAACTTTGCTGTGTTTGTCTTATATTCATTTTATGCGCCGGATCATTGTCATAACGTAAACTTGTTACAATTTTGCATGGCTGTTATATTTACTTCTACAAAATGATCCCTGTCCCAGTTTCTGCTGAACAATCGATTTTTATATTTTACTTCTCATTGAAAAGCACGTATGGGAGTAAAGTGGAAGTTGTTTTATGTTGCCACACGTGACGTCATCCTGATGAAGGGCTTTTACCTGAAATGTCGATTTTCCTGCTCCTGGGCTGCTGCCTGACCTGCTATGTTTTTCCAGCACCACTCTAACATGCACTGTGATTTCAAGCATCTGCAGTCCTCACTTTTGCTTAGATGCCAAGGTACCTAGGCACAAAGGGGTTTAAATTCAAAGCAGTAAGAGAAACAAGAGTTATAAAGTCAATTATTACGTCATAGAATATGAGAAATTTCAAGGAATTGCAAATAGTTTATCCTCAATTTTTTTTTGTAGTTTAGACTGGGACACAAAAGATTGAGTTAGCAGTTCAAGAGTCTTTGATGATTCATTTTCTTGTCTTGTTCTGCTGTCTTTCGTGATGCCACCGCCACACACAGCATTGCTGCTGTTGAAATTGCAGCCTCTCCGATGACCCTGGGTTACTCAGGGCACGTAACTGTGCAGGATACACTCGTACGTCTCGCCGAGATACTGCCATAAAATATCGAGACAACAGCCAACATCCCACAGAGATCAGGCTGAGAGCCACTGAGAGACTAGGTCAGAACACGCCACGAGTGGGCGAGAGACTAGGCTGAGAGGCACCACGAGACCAAGCAAGGATCCCTCACGAGGTGCAATGAAGCAAGCTTGTAAGCGCCGGGAAACACAAATGCTATAAAAAATGAGAATAAAATCGGGAAAATGAGAAGGAAACAAAGGGATTGGAGGAGCTTTATTCGATCGTCCACCTCCGTTGCTATTACACTAGATTATCACAGTTTTCATACCAAATGAGACTCTTGACTGTCATATTGTGAGGCGGAGAGAAGCCTAACTTTGGTGAATGGATGATGGGGGATAATAGCTGAATATCTTGGGTCTCATCAATGTACCTTGAGGTTTTTCTGGTTTGATAACCTTATACTGAGTTGTTTGAACTCCTGTAACTACAGTCACTTGAATTATTTTGTTCATTACGACTTCCCAATCACTTCCCCAATTTTAAAACCTCTGTGAAAAAAATTGGAGAAATGGACTTCTGCCATCTGTTACATTCCTTGAAGGCAAATGCACAGATTAACCAACATAGAATGTATTGCAATAGAAATGATTCGCTGTTTTGCCTTGAGATCTGCAGAGATTTTTTTTCTTCACAACTTTTCATGTTGAGGGAAACTTTTAAGTGCATGTGAATTATTGCTTTGTCGTGAAAACTAGGAAGTTTTATCTGGTGGCCAAATGTTACAAACGAACAATGTTAAATATGCACATTCGTGCAAGGTATTGAAGGATTAGTCTGAAAAAAAAACACATACTTTTCCTCATTTTGTTGGCTGTGCCAAATTCAACCGCATAACTGATATCAGGTGACAAAGCTGATTCATGCAATACGATAATTTTCTCCCATATTTCAGAAATATGAAGCCCCAGGGAGTCAAGACAGAAGCTTAACTGGAACACCCTTTTCTTCTCTCATGTTTAGTATAAGAGACAATGGTTTTTTTTGCATATTTACATTCATGCGAAATTTCAAAACAAAAATGTGTTAATGTTTTTAACAAAGACGATGGATATCTTGCCATCTGGATTTTCCACATACATCATTCAAATCCATTTCAAACTGAAATCTTCTTAAAGTGAACTTTTGCTGCTTGTAGACGAGGGGGAAACCAGAGAAATAATCTCTCTCACAAGTGGCTGCCATGAATTTATGAAGTGGTGTTGTGCATCGAGCAGAGTTACTGGGAAGTTCTTTTCGGACCGTGTAAGCCATTGCTGAGGCCATTTTTACTACACTGCATACAGTCCTCATCGATCTGATATAAGAAAAATATTGCTGAAGTAGCAAGTATAGAGAAAAAAAAACAATCATATTGGCCATGCCAGAACTGGGGTACATGAGATAAAACGAGTTTCTGCATCGGCTATGAACTTTTTATTCTGCAACATCGGAGGCTGAGGGCTGAAATTTTAGAGAACACAAAATCAGTACCGTCAGAGATATAGTGAATAGTGTTGTGGATCAAAACAAAACGCTCAAAATATATTAAGAAGACATTCTCGAATGCAATAACTTTTCATTTATTTTAAAAGTTAGGTGTTCATCATTTTGTTACAGATGCAATTCGATTAGTCAAACGACTGGGTTTCGAACAAAACACTTTTTACATACACTGCAAGTAAAATGCGAAGAAAGTACCATTGAAAGAAAAAAAATTGCTGATTTTACTGTAGCTCTATCGTTATCCCCAACACAATAATAGAGGAAGGGGCACTAATTAACTGTTGCAACACAGTAAGATCACATAAACACACGATTGAAAAACGCCAATGCGGCAAAATCAATTGTCTCACATGCCACTTAAGAAACTGAAAGAAATTCGCAGATTTAACTTCTAATACGGAGAGGAAGAAGTCTTTGAAATCCAGCTCCAAGATCACAGCGACTAACAACTTGAAAAAATATACTGTTCGTGTGGGAGCTTGACCTGTCCACACAGGCTGGTGCTATTGAACCAACATTATAAAAACAACAAGGCCTCACAAGGTGTTTATTTTATTGACCTTGAAGCAGCATCTTCCTTCATTTTAAAAAAGGACGGAATACAACACAGAAAGCCACAGCATCAGCACAATATGCGTGATCTTTTACCAAGACTTTAGTGAGATTGGAGAGATTGACAATCAATAAAATTCCGCCATAGTGGAAGAAGGCCATTCCGCCAATCGTGCTCACACTGCCCCTCAAAGATAATCGCATTCTGTTCAACATCGCTTCGCTGTCCTTGTATCCCAACATTTATTATAAGATCATAAGACAAACAGACATAGAAGCAGAAATTATACCATTCAACCCATCAAGCCTGCTCTACCATTTGATCATAGCTCATAGGTTTTTGAACCCCAACTTCCTGCTTTCTCCCCATAATCGTTGATCCCCTTGGCAATAAAGAACATTTAAAATAAACTCAGTGATATGTCCTTCATAGCCTTGTGTGGAAATGAATTCCATAGATTCCTCTGTCTCTGTCAAAAGAAGTTTCGCCCTAACTCCGTTATAAATTATCTACACTGTATTCTTACTCTGTGCCCTCCGCTTCTCGTCTGTCCTGGAAATGGAAGTATCTTCCAGAAGTCCAGTCTGTCCAGGCCTCTCAATATTCTGTCAGCTTCGATCAAATACGCCCTCTTCCTTTGAAACTCCATGGGCATCATTCCAGAGCTGTCAAACGATCGCCACATGTTAAGCTTACCATTCCTGATATTATTCTGATGAACCATCTGTGGACATGTTCCAGTATGTCTACATTCTTCCTGAGGTACGGCGGCCAAAGTTGCACGCAAGACTCGAAATGTGGACTGAATGGAGCCTGAAGAATCCTCAGAAGCACATCCCTGATTTGAACATTCTGTCCCTCTAGTGATCTTTACGGTCCATAATAACCGACTTAACCTCCATGTTCACTTTAAGAGAAACGTCGACTAGGACTTCCATTTCACGGTTAAATTGCAACAACTGAGGAAGAACATTTCACAGAAATTTTGGTTCATATGTGGAATGAGACGATAATATGTAGGAGAAGCGATCTCAGTTCCAGTTGTATGGAGAAATTGAATATGTACTTGAATAGGAAATGTTCAGAGTGACATGGACAAACACAAGATGATAGGACCAATTCCGTTCAACAGACCTGGATGGCATGGGTAAGTTGAAGCAAAAGGGTGTGTTTAACATTCTGTGTGACTCTGAGTCTATGAAGGAATTCACATTTACTCTCCAGGAGTAAGCGAGTCATCTGCTGACCGATGCAGCCTGCTTTAAAATCATACCTCCAGAAAGACTTGAATGTGAGATATAAAATCCATGCATAACAGACAATTAGTCTATTAACCAAACTCGACTGAACTTCCTGTTGCGACCATCAATTATCAGTTTTGAAATAAAAAATGAACACAATGACCTGTATCTTCTAACATAAAGCAGTAACATTATAATTTGATTGATTAGCAAGACAGAGATCGATTTAACGTGGAAAAAATACATAGCCAGCTGGAAGATATATATATGCATGCCTCTTTTTAAATCACTTTCTGATTATCTCATTTAAAGAAGTGTATTAGCCCATTTGCGGATCTACCCAGTATGAATCTGCCATTTACTGCACAAATCTAAGCAAATAATACGAATATATATTTGTCACAAATTGCCAACTGTCTGTAGTTAGACATGATCAGGAATTGAAGAATGAATATTATAGCCACTTTGGCGATCTTCGATGAATGGCAATCGAACCAATTGGCCGAGATTTAAAACAGGATAATAGCCATACCTGTAACTTGGCTCGTGCAGTCAGAAAAAGGACGACTGCAATTTACATGTTTACTCAAGAAATCTAATCTGCACTTATTGTGCTGAAAACGAATTTTCTGAATGTGTCCGGAATATTATTTGGAGAAGCAGAATGAAGACGTATATCAAATGTATCATAACATTATTCTATTATAGAATTATTCAAGGGTCTCGCAGAATTTCCTATCATTTTCTTCTCGTCTTGTCTGTATTTCTTATATGCACATAGTGTTTCATCCGAATCTTCATCTAAAAACCTCATTCACTTAATCTCTCCCAACTGCTCAAGTTGTGATCAGCAGACTCAAGAAGACTTCATCAGTGTGAACATGATGTGCAGGGAGAACGTTCAATAAAACGGAGCAAAAGTTGTCAGTTTAAACATTTTCTTTGTCTGGCTTGAAAAAAAGGTGCACTCAATTTGTTGTTCGATTTGACTGAAGTTTGCAACACCGACATGCTCAATTCTAAATCCTGCGACGTGGTATCATCAGTCGTTGTGGAGAAAAGTAGAGAAAGTCTTCAGAATTGTGGAAATTTAAGCAGTTATCTTTTCCTTTTCTGAAAGACGTCTGAATAATTTATGTAAATTTCATATTCTATTTCTGTTTCTTACATATTTAAATCAAAAGTGTTGTAATAACAAAATGAAATAATTAATCTTGACGCCGATTAAGATTTTTCATATGTTGGCATTTATGTGTTTGTATTCCAGTTCGTGTAGGAGAGTGGTCAGGCTCATTTTTAAGATGCATTGCATACATCTGGACAACCGGTCACCCATTTCTGTCAACTGTCAAAATGGATGATGATGAATGAAGAAAATGCATGAACAGATTTGACTGTGAACAAGAAATGGTGGGTATTAAAAGCGATTCAACATAGTTTCTACAAAAATACAAACCTTGAAACAAACTCAATCTAGAATGTCAATCAGGACACATCAGTATTAAGGTTGTATTATCCGAAGGTACTGACCTAGAACGAAGGCAGAAAATACTTCTCAGGACGGAGTGCAATTTCAAGACATCAAATAATGACCACGAGTTTGAAAAACAGATAGAAAACAGAATATGAACTCAAAACAGCGAGACATATCAGTACAGACGGTCAGAAATTTTAAAAGTATAATTGGAAAGGCTAAAACGAACTAATTCAGATACATCAGAGTGGCACTGTGTCGAAGTGGTTAGCACTGCTGCCTCACTCCACCAGGAACATTGGTTTGATTCCAGCCTCGGGTGACTGGCTGTGAGGAGTTTGAACAGTCTTGCTGCGCCTGCACAGGTGTCTGCTAGGTGATCTGGTTTTCTACCACAGTCCAAAGATCTAGAGGTGAAGTGGATTGACCAAGCTAAATTGCCCGCACTTTGCAGGGATGTGCCGGCTAGCAGCGTTAACCATTGTAAATGCAGGGACGGGATGGGGAGTGTCTGAATAGGGTTTTCAGAGGGTCAGTGTAGACTCAATGGGCCGAATGGTTTGCTTCCATGCTGTCAGGAGTCTAAGAAATCTGTCTCCAGTATCAGTGAATAGGAAGAAAGAAGTTAAAATGTCGAATTACAGGAGATTCTAAGCTATTATATTTCCCTGGCATCAATTACTTAATCTGATATTCTTTAAAGCACACGCATTTATAAGAAATGTAATTATGGTAATTTATTAAACTTCTATATAAAAGACCACATGGCTCAGTAAATTCTTTTGAAATAATTAACCTCACAACGTCATCAACTCTGGAACAGAAGTGACTACAGTTCAAAGTGATGGACTTATCCATTAAAGCCTTTTCAAATGCCTCACCAACAATTCACTTGTAATAAAGCTGCACAAGGAACTGAGGCAGGAAACGAAATGGACTGACAAAAAATAAGTTTCAAAGAGTTGGTTTATATCATTCTTTTTCTGGACAGACAATTAATGGTATCTTGGTTAGCAACACTTCCACGACAAAAATGCTGTCAAGCCATTTATAATTTGCAAGATTCGGAAAACATCGAACAGAAGAAAATGCAGTGATAAGATGCAAAACAAAAATCAAAGAGTACTGAAAGAACTGCTGAAGCTGCAGATCAGAAACAACAACAGAAATTGCTGGAACGACCCACCTGGTCTGGCAGCATCTGTGTAGACAAATCAGGGTTCACGCTTTGGCTCCAGTGGCCCCCCCAAGGTTCAGATGAAAGAGAAGAAAATGATTTTTATGTAGAAGGTAGAGAAACGGGACGGGATTAGGAGTAAACAGTTGGTGGAAAGATCGAGACAAGAGAGAAAGCAAACGTATTGTACAGACAAAGAAATTTATAACAATCACCTTCAAAAAATATACGGTTTCTAATGTGGAGTACTCGTGTCTAAAAATGGGTTTGCATAATTGTAGACTACATGATAACTTGGTCTGGTGTGTGGCGCCGGAGTAAATCGTGGCAGTTGGTTCAGACCCTAAAATTGTTTAGCTCGACATTGAGCACAAGAGTCTGCAGACTTACCAAGGAGGACGTGAGGTGCTGTTCATCCAACTTGATCTGAACTTCGCTGAAACAAAACAGAAAGCATGCAACAGAAATGTTGACCAAGAAAGAATGTGACGTTTTGAAGGACCAGACAACGGGAAGCTCAGGGATTTTGCTCTGTGGACAAAATGCTTTTGTTCAACGAATCAGGCACTCAGTCTATACTTCATTTCTGCAAGGTCGAGCACACTACATTGAGCTGCAAATACAGAAGACTATACTCGTGTACTAAGTGAAGTGCAGGTAAAGGTATGATTCATCTGGAAGTTATGTTCAAGCCTATAGTTACTGAGAAGGGAGGAAGTAATCGGGCAAGCATTACACCTCCTGTGGTTGCAGGGAAAGATTTCACAATATGGTGGAGGGTGATGTCAGAAGTGAATGAGGAGTAGACCAGTGTATGCCAGAGGGATTGTTTCTTGCGGAAGGTTGATAAGAGAGAAGGACGTATATGTCTGGTGGTTGAATCTTGCTGGAGATGGCAGAAATGGTGGTTAATAATCCTGAAATATAATGCAAATCATACTGACCACATCAGTTACGATTGGTCAAGAGAGCGTCAGACGCATTTTTTGTTGATCTTCGGTTGGAGCAGTATTCTGCCGATTATCCATTAAAAAAGACGGTCGGCTCGCTCCAGTACATGAGGATGGTATTCATTCCTTAACCGAAATAGTATATTATGTAATATCCAGAGGATGTCGTGGATACTGGTACAATTGCAACATTTAAGAGACATTTGGATGGGTATATGAATAGGAAGGGTTTGGAGGGATATGGGGTAGGTGCTGGCAGGTGTGACTAGATTGGGTTGGGATGTCTGGTTGGCATCGACAGGTTGGACCGAAGGTTCTGTTTCCATGCTGTACATCTCTATGACTCGAACTGCTAGTAGAAGCTTGCCTTGTGCACTTCACTTGCTACATCTGCCAACTTAGTGCGGCGTATAGAATGCAACAAATACACGTATTTTGGACGAGGCCAGACCCCCTTGAAACACTTCAAGAAAATAACCCTGTCCTTAACCTCTCTAGTTTTGTTAAGCAGACGTATTGAAACATTTGCAAGAGTCTTGCAGCTGACCCATCCACTCAGTTTTACGCAAAACAGAACTCATTTGCAATTTTCACAACGAAACACAGACAAAAGAGAACAGAATATAGAATCAGTAAGCTATTCGAAAAGGCTATCCAAGTACTGATGCATTTCAAACTACTTGCAACGATCTCCATAAACATCTAATGACCTGTAAAGGAAAAATCAAACACACATCTTGCAGGAGAGATGTCAAAGGTAGGGAGGGTCAGTATGGACCCGTTTCTTTGCGTTCAGCAGCTGCACAACGGAGTGCTTGTTAAAACGACTTGAAACCACAGAAAAGCTGATCAAGAAGAACTGGTCACTCCCCTTTCTTTGAACAAGTGTTTTCTCTTGAACTTGAAACATTTTGAAGTCGATTATCTCCAGACATTTTGGAACCTGTGTCTTTACGACCTGCTGAAAAATAAACAAGGTTAACATAACCTTGTTAAATGAGTTTACATTAGAGTGGTGCTGGAAAAAGCACAGCAGAACAGGCAGCATCCGAGGAGCAGGACAATTGGCGTTTCTGGCAAAAGCCCTTCATCAGAAATGAAGCCCTTCATTCCTGATGGAGGGCTTTTGCCCGAAACATCAACTTTCCTGCTCTTCGGATGCTGCCTGCCCGGCCGTGCTTTTCCAGCACCACTCTAATCTAAACTCTGACCTTCAGCATTTGCAGTCCTCAGTTATGACTTGTAAAAGGAGCACATTATCACACACGTCAATATCATAAGCATACAGTGAGATATTTGCAAGATCTTAGAAGAATTAGAGATATGCAAAAGCTTGAAATCATTCATATTATAAAATTAAACTTTGATGCATTCAAAATTATGAGATTTCTTTTGCTTGTTTCCATTAGAATCTCAACCAAATTGCCATTCCGTAGCGTATTGACCTCTTTTCAGATGCTTGTGTGATTATGTTCTAGTGACATGCCAAACAGAATTTTAAATTCAGAAATATTTGGGACATTTCTTGCAAGTAATGCCCTGGAAGCGTCTTCTTATGTAGAAAATAGGTCAATATTCTTCAAATAATCCTTATTTCCATTTGAACTCAGTGCATTTTTTTCCACTGTTGGTACTTGTACACTTTACGTGAAGTCAATGAGGCATTCATCAGTATGAATCCAGAAGTAGAAGTCCAAGGTTAGATAATTGAAACGAGATAAATAATCTAAATATCTTCCTGGAAACAGTGCAGCATTGATAGAGATACCCAAGCAAATATATCAACTGATTACTCTCACACATATTTTTCTCAATATTTGCAGTCAGGCGAAAAGAATAAAATTTGCTATCTGAACTGAGAGCTAATAGACCTGAAGTTTAATCGCAAAATGTAGTGTCATAACAAATGTTTCTTTGATATTTCCTGCATGTCGTCCTTACTTCTCACTCCTTCTGATTTGACTCCTGAGTTCTCCCTCCCTCCAACGAGCCATTGCAATTACTCGATAACCTGATCTACATTTTTAATAGTATATTGACGTTAGACGAATGCGGAGATAAGACTGGATATAGTGACTTTCTAGACAGGTAATTCGAGAGCCGAGTTAGACATGAGTTTTGATTTGACGTCCTTCTATACTGTAGCATTCTATGCAGGTTTTCATAGTGCTTTTGTTTATTCTGAACAAACGCTGGGATTTGTTTGGTGGAACAGTGTGGAGATAATTTTGCATTGTAACTAATAAAGTTCTGTATTTGAATTAGGGTAATTTGTTTTTAAACAGATTGCAGGAAAGTTTTTTTCGTGTGATACACTGAGCTGTGTCAACCCTGAAAGTTCTAATGAGAAGAAAGAGGAGAAAAACTTAATTTGTGCCGATAGGCTCTGGGAATTTTTGATTGTATAGTTGGAAACAGTTTTGTTCTGTACTTTATTTGTGTTCAGCATGCATCAAATATTTTCTTGTTGTTGCTTTTTGAAAGTATACGGAGATCGGAACATGAATACCCAGACTCGCAGATAACCATCCCCAAATTTTCTAAGTCATCCAAACTTTCACCGGATTGGATGGCGATAAATTAGATTCGAATGCAAGCAATTTTACACTTTCATTTATTGATAACAGCCGGGAGAGGGTCTCCTTGTATAGGGAGGATGCAGTGTCCAACATTGTCTTTTGGGAAAGGTGTGCATAGTGGGATGTGGATGTTTTACTTCTCCCTCCAGTTCAATTATGATCTGATCTCTACCCAACCCATCACTTTTTTATTTTACCTCGGCATTCCCAATGGAGAGTTCTGCTTTAGAATGGATCCCTGGTCACCCTACGGAGCTGATATCAAGGCATAAGATTCCTCAGTTCAGTGGGGTGACTCCCACCTGACTGCCTACAGCCAGTGTCCTGTGTGACAAAAAAACGAATAAAGACCAGTAGATGAGGGAACAAATAACTTGAGAAATGGTGAAAAGCCGTTACATTGAATCCATTAATAAATTGAAAAGGAGTCACCACGTGTTAGGATAAAGTAGGATAAAATGCTTACCAAACAATAGAGTTGAGGAAGTTGAAAGCTGTGCAACCCCAGATTGCATTGTCTTTCGGTAAAGTCATTGCTGATCTCATTATAATATCAAACCCAGATTTCTAATCACCTCAACAACTTTTCATTCCATTGCTTGCATATAAGTGGCAATTTTGAATGCAGGACGGTTGATTTTCCCAATAACTAACTCAGGAACATTTGGTAGAATTGTCTTTAATATCTGTACAACTACGCAGTCTAAAATGCAACTTAATGAGTTGAACAAAGAAAACGAAGTAAGTTGTATGGCCCATTACGTCAGGTTCTATACTTTGATCGATGAGGGATGATATGGCTGTGATGGCAATTCGACAATCCTGCCTATCCAGATGCTCTTTGATTCGATGACAGATGTCCTGAAGTCGCAATTTCATTTTTAAAATAACAACTTTTGCAACAGTGGAACAGTGATCTGCTAATGATGCACCAAGTTTAAGTGCAAGTTCACGATCAAACCTTGAGCAACTCTTGGTATCTTGAAAGGTCATGTCATACTTATTGTTGCAAATGATTCCTGTTCTAATTCGTGCTGAAAGTTCCATCTTGTTAGATGTTAATATCACGTGCAGTCGAGTATAGAAGTTATGAAGAAGAGTGAGAATTGCCTCATATTGTAACATTAGGTACCAATTACCATGACATTACAAAATCTCAGGTAAAAAGTAGTTAGAGAAACAATAATTATTTAGCTAAGTATTCCTTCATAAAACATAATGGAATCAGGAGAAGTTTACGTTAAAATATCGTAGTTTCAACTCGGATGATAAAGGAATAAGTTGAATGTTCAATAGTCCTTGATGACTCCTCTGCCTGTCTCTGTCTGCTGTCTTTTTCTGGACACAGTCCCATACATACCCGTTACTACTGCTGAAACTGCAGCTGAGATACTGCCATGAACCGCTGAGTGATCAGCTGAAAAACTGTTGCGAGAACAGGATGAGAGCCACCATGAGGCACTGAAGAACATCTCGCCAAGAGCCACCAAAACTCCATGCTGAGCGCCACCATGAGCTGCTGAGAGAAAAGGCTGGGAGTTCCATGAGGCGCTGAGAACAGGCTGAGAACGCTATGATCCGCCGAGACGAGAGGCTGGAGCATCCATGAGCACCTAAAACAACAGACTGAGAACGCCATGAGCTGCTGAGAGAGCAGGCTGAGACTACAATTACCCGCCAAGTAAACGGCCCGGGAACGGCCATGAGCAACCGAGAAAACAGGTGTCAACTGCCATTAGCTGCTGACATTTACAGTTTGGACCGTCAAGAGCTGCTGAGAGACAGGGCCGGGACCATCCATGACCTGCTGAGATACCAGGCTGGGATTGGCCATAAGCCAGTGGGCGGCACGGTGGCACAGTGGTTAGCACTGCTGCCTCACAGCGCCTGAGACCCGGGTTCTATTCCCGCCTCAGGCGACTGACTGTGTGGAGTTTGCACGTTCTCCCCGTGTCTGCGTGGGTTTCCTCCGGGTGCTCCGGTTTCCTCCCACAGTCCAAAGATGTGCAGGCCAGGTGAATTGGCCATGCTAAATTGCCCATAGTGTTAGGTAACGAGTAAATGTAGATGTAGGGGTATGGGTGGGTTACGCTTCGGCGGGGCGGTGTGGACTTGTTGGGCCGAAGGGCCTGTTTCCACACTGTAAGTAATCTAATCTAATCTAATCTAAAAAACCAGGCTGGGACCGGCCATGAGCCACAGGAAAGGACTCGGCATGAGCAGTTGTAAACCAGACTGGGAACCACCACGAGACACACAGAAGCCTGGCTGAGAGCAGCCCAGAGAAAAAAAAAGGGAAACACCAAAGGAATTAAAAGAGTAGAAATAGGAGAAAGAAATAAAACAGGATCATGGGAGCTCCCGTTGGGGCGCCCTGATCCTCCGTTATTACTCTCGATTATATTTTTTTTTGGCAGTGATACTGCTGTGACTGTCACGTTGTGAAGATAGAATGAAGAATCCCCACTTTGACAGAGTGACGATCGTTCATGACAGTTAAATATCCTTCGCCTCATCACACTGCCCGTGGATTTCCTGTTTTCTGAAACTGGGAATGAGTTGTTTGACCACCACCAGCTGCAGGCATCTGATTTAGTTTACTATTTTGAACTTTACAAACTCTTCCTCAATTCGAAATTTGAACAAAGAAAATTTGGAGAAATGGAATTCTGCAATCGATTGGAGTCCAAGAAATGCAAATATCACAGCTTCATTTAGCTAAAATAGAACTTAATACAAACATTTCTGAGCTTTGCCAGAACACCTGTCGGAAGATGTTTTGAGAAAAAAATGATGGTGAGAGAAAGCTTTCAGTGCATTCGTGGCAACACCACACTTCATGTCAAGAAAACTACGAAGGCTTCTCCTTCTGCCAAAGGCTGCGAAAACAGTACTTGAAATGTGTATAAGCTTGTAATGACATTAATGGATTGGGAAAGGTTGCATGTTCTTACTCGTTTTGTTGGCTGCGTCAAATTCCAAAACATAAGTAATTGTCAGTGATACAGCTGACTAATGCTTAGTTAGTTAGGGGAAAGCCAAATGTCATTGGCCCCCGGCGTTCGTCCAACAAGTTTTTTTGAAACTGTAAGCTTTCTATGCTCCCGCTTCTTCCTCAGAAATTTATCTCCCAAAGCTCATGATTTCCAATAAACCTGTTGGACAAAAACCTGGTGCTAAGTGATATTTGACTTTGTCCATCAGAGTCCACCACCAGAACGTCGACATATTGAGGGGAAAACGAGAAGATGTCTTGGCGCCTGGAAATGTTAATTTCCTTGTTGCTATTATGAGCCAGTGTTCTATCAATGGATCTTTAATGTCGACCTTAACACATGACGCTTGGCTGATACGTGCACACAAGGTATTTGTCGAACATTTTCTCTCATATTTCTCAGGTATGAAGCCTCAAGAAAATCAAGATAGAATCTTAAATTTATTGCGCTTTTCCTGACGTTTTATGCAAGAAACAATCTTGGTATGCACGTGTGCATTTATGTGATTGCATCTGTTTAAAATAAAACTTGTTTGACTGTAACGCGGTATCGTGTGATTTTTGTCTTTTTCAACTAGTCTCCATCACCGTCACCTCCACACATTAAGGGGATAACAAGAAAATGTTTCAATACCTGGAAATGATTATTTTTATTATTATTATACAACTGTTACATCAATGGATTTTTAATTCCAACCTTAACACATGTTGCTTTACAGCTGCGTGCATACGAGTTATAATCCGAATAGCTTCTCTCGTATTTCTCAGGCATGAGGCCCCAAGAATATCAAGACACAACCGTAAAATGTTGTTGTATTTCTGACGTTTTGTAAAAGAAAAAATCTTGGTGTGCACATATGCATTTACGCAATTAAAAAAAACCAAATCATATTACTCTTTGTCACTGGTTTTCACAGAGACAATGAGTATACTGTCAATCTGAATTTAAACAGATTCAATCAACTCCGTTTCAAAAGTAAATCTCTTTGGTCAGGTGTTGCACTAAAGGGCAGAGACTAAACGCTGAGAAACAATTTCTTCACAAGTGGATTCCAGGAACATTTAAGACAATGTTGTGTGTTGATTTACCTGCCATTCGTGTGAATTAACAAGCCTGGGAATCGTGATGATACACATGTAAAAATTGCTGAGCAACAGAAACAAGGTGCTATCTGTGGGTTTCGTGAAGTGTTAAAGTCACAACAAATTATTCAGCTGGACTCACGGTTTATTACATTTTGTAATAACCTTGAAGAAGTATATGAAAGCATCTTTCAATTGACGCCTGAACTTTGTCTGTGCCACTGCATAAATATATGAAATCGTGCATGAATGTAAGAGTTGTCGCATATATGCGCTTTCCCGCAGAATAAACTTTGGGTCATTGAAATTGGAATCGATCGACTAGCTGCCGCCTGAACTTTGAACACAAAGAAAATATAAAATGTACAACAGCCATAAACGGAGGAAACTGCCTGAAATGACAAAGAATAAAACGATTGACTTTCTCCTGCTCTCCCTTTCAGTGTCACGTTTACGAATTTCATTGCTGTTGGGTTGGAGTCTCCTGTAGGCTCGAGTAGCAACTATAATGTGTCTGACAGTTACTGCCTTTAGCAGCAAAATAAGGAGGAACGGGGGACATGCAGTTTGAATGCGATCAAACGTTTCAAACAATCTCCATACAACCAACATGTAATAGATGTCTTGATGCTGCAGTACCAGCCTATTTTATCAATTATATCTAACGGCTCACGTATGAGACAAAATGGAATGTTTATCAAACTTCATAGAACACACACTATTCCTATAACTGCAGATGCTACTTTTCCTGTTCCATATTTAGTTTTCAGCTTCTGATAATAAATGGTTATAAATCGATCAAAGATGAAAGCAACAGTCAACCAGGCAGCGCAGTTTCGGGAACAGTAGGTGAGAAGAATTATCAGACGACATCCTGTTGTGGTGTTCAGTAAACTACCTGGAAAATAAATTGCCAGAAGCCGACGTAAAAACACTGCAACGACAGTAACTAGGAGACCCATTGTTGCCATAGATACAAGGTATCGAGTGATGCAGCCTGTTATCTTCCTCGGGAAAATAACACTATCGTCACCAGATTGGCTATAAGAGACAAAGTGCCAGAGAAAATGAGTGTGATCGGGAGAGAGTCAAATAATCAGAGACAGCGTCACACAGACAGACAGAGGATAAGAGAAAAAAATACACTTAGTTCGGCAAAATGATAGCCCAGAATTTGTACTATATATGTTGGATTTAACCAACATAAATAAATCTTTTATTCATGTAATGTTAATGGTTCATTGACAAGAATGTACACCACAAATAATAATTGAACCAAGGATGCGAATTATTTCAGGATCATTATATTTAGAAACTTCCACTTTCGTGTAAATGTAAGGAATTGAAATACGTTGTTGAAACAAATATTGCAGAGTAGCCATGCTAAAATGGTTACAGAAAGCACGTTGAGTCATTTCTGATCTTCGTAAACAATAACAATAACCTTAGACACATGAAAAAACTCCTCTTCAGCTCAAAGGTCAACGTTCCTTTCTCCAATTTAAGGCCAGAATTGGGACATGCATTTATGATTACCGAAAGTTAAATGTCATCTTCTGCTCATCAGATTCTGAAACACAAAAAATCGCTTTAGGGCATGTAAGTGGCAAATGTTCGTGCCATTTAAGTGCTAGGGAATTGCCAGCTGAAACAAAAACAACACAGTACTTGCTTGCATAGCACACTTGATGAATTCTAACTCCTGCACATCTTCTGCAAGGCTGAAAGTGTGCAATACAACGATGACAAGTTTCATAGAGTTTCAAGAACAATCTTGACTGTATCTCAGGAAAAAGTCGTAGCTCACTGTAATGTCACTATATCAATGTCCATTCAGTCCTTCCAGCAGTAAAATACTATAGACCCTGTCTGTATAATCTACAATACCCACAGCAGGAACTCACAATGACCGCTACAACAGAACCCTCTGAACCCTGACCATCACCTGAAAGAGCAAAGACGTCTTATCACTGGGTAGAGCAGCATCTGCAAGGTCGTCTGCAAGCTACTTATGATCCTCACTTGGAAACATATAACCTGTCCTTTAGTGCCGCCGTTTCTGTATTCTGTAACTCTCTCCATCACCACATTTAGGTGTGCTTGCATAAAATGAACAGCATTGGTTGAAACTGACAAGTTAACACATGAAGGGAATCGAGGGCTGGGTAATGGATGCTCTCCCAGGCAACTGTGCACATATTTCACGAAAATTTTCAAAACGAAGTCTACAAATGAAAAATGGTCCTATAGGAATCGAGTGAAATACATAAATAGATATGAGTGTGAATTATTCTGTACTAAATATCTGAGGGAACAAGATTGTTATTGTAAACAGACAATTCGAAACGAGAATGAATACCAATGATTGCCATTGATCACTGTCTCGGAGAGTCAGCTAACTTTCTGAATGCATGAATAACAAAACGATGTAAACCTATAACAGTGCTCCACTGATTTGGTTTCAAGTTTATCAAACAATTATAAACCTAATAATTTGTTTGCGAACACACGTTTAAACATCAGTACATCAAATATATTGTATTCTCTTAATTTACCTGGTTCTCCAAAAGCTGCAACGGCAGAGTGATAGAGTAAAACTGTCGGCGATTTTGAAGAAGCAAGCATTTTCAATAAGAATACTGAATTACTTACACTTGCTTCTGAAATAAGGATTATGATGTACCTTTTTATATCTGATGTTCACTACCAGAGACACAATTATTTCTGACCATCGTTTGTACTTGGTAATGTCCTTATTGGAGAAAGACACATTCATGCAGTAATCAGGGATGAGTAGACTAGTTACTTGAGGAACACTATTGGCAATTTAGCATGCTCAATTCGCCCAAACCTCACGTCTTTGGGCTGTGTGAGCAAACCGGAGCGACAGGAAGACACCCACGCAGAAACGGGGAGAATGTGCAAAGTCAACACAGACAGTTGTCCAAGGCTAGAATCGGCAGAATTGCTAAATGTTGAGCCACGATACCTCCCCGTAACTAACGAACTGTTCAAATTTCCGTAATATTCCAGAAACACACCCCTTGTCAAACGGTAAATTGAGACACAGGTTCTTACAGACAACTGGAAAAATCTTCCAAAGAGCTTTCAGACAAAATGCCAGTCAGCAAACATGTGCTGATACTTGGAACGTTTCTGCACTGCCAGAAGCTTCTGCTCTGCTCCAGCAGCCTTTGTGCTGCAAATTAACCAAATTGGAATATACCCGAAATGGGAGAACTGGCCATTCCACTGCCATTATTAAACTAGTCTCTTATTGACATATTACTGCGTCTCTGCTTTTACGATCTCTCTTAAAAGAGAAACGTAACATCAACAAACTTTTCAAACGTGACACCAAAAACGAATAATCAATATACAAAAATTGCTTCATTTTTAAAGCTATCGGTCTTACTCTGCTTGTACACCACATATGTGCAGTTAATTTGACGATAATTACGCAAACATTTACTAATGCATTCTATTTCAGACAGTTTACTCTGGCCACCAAATACGTTTGCGTTTTGTTTTTCACATAACGTTCTACAAAGTGCCAGCAATAACGTTTTGACATTTGCAACAAACACAATGTTTAAATTGAATGGTTGCGACAATAAGCTCCACCGGCTGCTACAATAAGCTCCAGCTATACAGTCTGTGTTTTTGCCCTTAACTTTCTCCAAAAACATTATCAGGTTATAATCAGTATATGTGATTGCCTCAGACACGTTACTGTCACCATTAACATTGAAATATTGCTATGCCAAACCGAAGCTCATACCTACTTCAGAGGAAGAGCGCCTCATCTTCCACCTAGAAACCCTCCAACCACAAGGGATGAACTCAGATTTCTCCAGTTTCCTCATTCCACTTCCCCCCTCACCTTGCCTCAGTCAAATCCCTCGAACTCAGCACCGCCTTCCTAACCTGCAATATTCTACCTGACCTCACCGCCCCCCCCGACTCCGGCCTATCACCCTCACCTTGACCTCCTTCCACCTATCGCATTTCCAACACCCCTCCCCCAAGTCCCTCCTCCCTACCTTTTATTTAAGCCTGCTGGACACACTTTCCTCATTCCTGCAGAAGTGCTTATGCCGGAAACGTCAATTTTCCTGATCCTTGGATGCTGCCTGACCTGCTGCGCTATTCCAGCAACACATTTTCAGCTCTGATCTCCAGCATATGCAGTCCTCACATTCTCCTCATAACCTACTTGACAAGTTTCGAATATTTCTGCAAATGAATGTTCAGTTTCATTGAGAAATATCAGATAGGGCTTTCTATCTTCCCGCCTTCTTCTTGTAAGAGTACTACACTGACAACCACATGACTTGTAGCGATAGCCAACTTGAATGCCTTTGCATAATTAATTTTTGCTCACAGCAGGGCAGTGAGTAATACAGCTTTCAGACGGTCAAACGCTTTCTGACAGTCTGCTATTCACAGAATCGTCTTGTATTTATTTGGCAATTCAATGAGGGCATCAGCCGCACTGCTGAAGTTCAGTAACCATTTCTGGAAAACCCACTCAATCTTAGGAATGAAAGAACTTTTGTATTCGCTATTGGCATTGCAACCTCCCTAATTACTTTTGTCAAATGATCATTTCGGTAACACGACCAAGGAACGTATCTTGGGCATTGGCAAATTCACTCCTCGCGTGGTTTATTGCAAAGCCTGACTCCCAAATTCAAACGAAAACTTCTGAAAAAATGCTGCAAATGTTCTTTCCGTTTGTGACTGAAATCTGCCAGTTCCTCGATATATACCACCCAAGTGGTTACTCCAAAACTACTTCATTGGTTAGCCTTTGAAATGTGCCTTGCATATTCTTAATACCAAATTAATGCAGTCTATTCTGTGTTACGAAAGTCGCAAATTTCTTCACTCTTTCAGATTAAGCTACCAACCAGCATCCTCTTACACAAATAAATTGCTTGTCCCACATTTTCAATACAGTATTCCAAATGTGGAATCGGATATGAATCATCCTTTCTAACTGTATTGACTTTGCATATAGTACACACATGACGTATGGGTACCGTCTGGTTATGGCACCACTGCCACGAGTGAGCTCCAATCAATTAAGCTCACTTCAATTATGTTGTCTTACAGGATGCATTCATTTTCTTTTCTGAATCGCTGCCAACTTCAATGGGTAATGTCCATAAAAATGTAGCTTAATTGGAACATTATTACGTCTATCTATATCATGCATAATTAGATTAGCACTTGCCAGCATATTCCCACATTTTTCCACATGCGATAGCAATGACTGTTCCATGCCATTTCGATTTCCCTCTTGAAAGTAACTCAATGATGCAATCCCAATTGTTGCCAGATTCCTCATTGTTCAATTCAGTTTGAAGACTGCCTAATTCCGAATTCTCTGAACTTGATCCATAACTGCATCTTTCAGCCAGTGACACATTCTCATTTTGCTTTCCTTCCCGGTCAAAATAACTTTTGAGGACATTCACAGGACACACTCTGAGATTACCTTCTACCTGGAGTCATTAACAAATCACTCACTTCACTCATTTTCCTTTCGAATTAATAAGGTCCACTAAACTTTCCTTCGAAATGTTCATTCGTCACTGGAAACATCAATAAACCTTTATCTCCACGAGCAAAAATGCGAGATTTTCATTTCTTGTCTGCTTCCTGTTGTTTTGTCCCATCCATTCGATCAGAAATGGCCTATGATAATTCTATTGCAACTTCCTGATATGTATTAATTGATTCCTCCTTGTGTTTCAAATGGTGGCTTTATGAATTTGTTATCAGGAATAATCCCCAAACTCTCTTTCTTAGAATACCCTAATCACCTGCTCTTCCACCACAGTAGGTAGCACTCCTACCTGTGATCCTGCTTTATCGTTAGCAAGGATAAATTATACTCCTGGAGCCGAGTTACTTTCAGTACTCCTACAGGAACTACTCGAATTTGCACTGAAAACTCTAATCTCATCGTGCATAGTTGACCACTTGCTGTCTCATTATTAATTCCACGTACCAGCACTATTTCTGGCAATCGTCCTTCTGAATTGCATATCTCCTCACCTGTCAACATCAAACATGGGCATGATCCAGTCTCTTTTAATACTGTAACCTATTGACCTGCTACTTCTGGTCTAAGCGAGCAAACCTTACCTTCGCCATTAAATTGTTTAAGAACATCTGGCACTTGTTGCTCCAAAATAGTGTTACATTTAAGTGCAGTTTTCTGCCTCCACTGTGATATCCTTGACCACTTCAACAAAATTCACTGGTTTTCCCTGCATACTTACATCACTCTTCCGAGTGCGTTTTCTCACCCACCAACACCGTGATTTGACATGGCCTACTTTATGCATTGAAAACACTGAGCTTTTTTTTTAAAAAAAGTCTCTTTCCCCTTCATGAGTTTCATTGTTACCTTCAGTTTAGTTTATAGAGGTTTATGGTGGATAGTTTTCTGGACCAGAAAAATAAAACCCTCAAATTATACTAAAGCCCTTAACTGCACATTATTTATTTATTAAGTTAAAGCTTGATGCAAAAAGTTTTGTTGTGGGTTAAATTCGATTTGTCAATCTACAAACATTGAAATTAAACACTTTATTCACGCACTGTAAGTAAAATGCTGAAAATGTAAAAATAGAAATAAAGCTGGCTTAAGTGTAACTCGACCAAATGCTTTACAAAATAACAACTCAGCAACTCTTAATTTACACTTCCAATATAGTAACATTCCATAAACATACCTTGGCAAAGACGGATTCAGCAAAGCCGATTGTATCTCATGCCATTTTTAGTAGCAGGAAGAGAATCCAAACTTTTCATTGCAACAGGGAGAGGAATGTGAGCTTCCTGATGGAAATTAAATAAACCAGAAATTGCTACTGATATTTATAACTTGGAAGAAAACTTTCCATACTCCATGGGAACTTGTCCCCAAATATTCAGGCTGCTTCTTTGCAAACATTTTTTTTTCCCTGAGATGAGAGATTGTAACAGCACATGTGTCTGTAATTAGACGACATCTGCAGAGTGTGCTCAGAATTGATAAGACGTGAGAAACTGCTTGGAGTTGTGTTTTGATGTGAAGGCACCAGGTTTGAATTAAACCAATTATTTTAAAGTATTTTCAGGAAACAAAAAACACTTTGCATTTGAATTTCATTGCAAAAATGGGCCAATCAGTCGGAGACAAATTAGTCAGAGACAACTACCCATCGAATCGGAAATCAGTTGTCATCCGAAAGTGGATCTCAAAGGAAATCTCCCAGAAGTCACCCTCTTGAGTGGTAACAAGTTACGTTATACAAAGACAAATGCTGTAAAGATTAAGAAGTCCCAAGGAGAAGACAAAACTATTGGTACGTAGGAAGGAAACAGCAGGTTCGGACGACTGGAACAAAGACTGCTAAGAGACTGAATGAACTTTGGGATTCAAATTTAATGTTTAATAACTGTGTAATTGGAACCGTACTTTAATACGTTTGCAGTCAGATAGTGATAAGTTGTTAAGAAGGGAGCTCGGATTTCTCAATACCTTTCGTTTAGCGTTTACTGTTGTAGATAGGAAATTAAATAGTTAATTTTCCATAAACAGTGTGAATCAAGTGTTTTGTTTAACTCACTCAGTGTCCAAGGCAAAGTGAGCTTTTAACGGTGTTTTCAATTAGCAGTGGGGCTCAAATTTGAGAACGTTACAGTGACTAGGAAAATAGTTTTCTGAAGAAGACAGGGTAAGGGAAAAGGGTCCGATGTAAAAAATAGGTGGTGAGATAGAGATAGAAAGTCTGCAAACTGAGGGGCAGAAAACAAAGTGGATAACGATCAACCCCTAAGTAAATATGTAACAGCTAATTGGGACTCTTACTGGATAACAATGCATATGTGCGTGTTTGTAGACTCTGTGATAACAAGGTCTGGTATGTCGGGGTGGAGGAAAACATGGAGAAGTTGTCCAACCACTAAAAATGTTGAATTCTTCGTTGATTCCAGAAGAATGTAATGTTCCCAAACGGAAAATGAGGTCAGCTTACGCTGAACTTCGCTGAAGCACTGCAGAAACGTTGATCAGGGAAAATGTGCTGTGTTGAATTGCAAGGCAACAGGAACCTCGGGAGTTTGCTTTGTGTGCAGAATGTTTCTTTTCTTGGAAACAGCTGCACACTTTATGCTTTGTTTACGCAATGTAGAGCACCCTACATTGTGAGGAGGGAATACAAAGACTATACTGAGTGAAGTGCAGGTAAAGCAGTGCTTCACCTGGAAAATGTGCTAACGACCATAGAAAATGAGAATGGAGGAAATCATCGGCAGGTGTAACACTTTCTGTGGTTAAAGGGGAAGGTGTCGTGACGCTGTTGGGGTTGCATTGGGAATGGACGACAGTGTACCGGCCGGAGCGTTTCTTGTGGAAGGCTGACAAGAGAGAATGAAACAGTGTCTGGTGGTTCCATCCATCTGGAGGTAGCAGAGATAATGGCTTATGATGCTGAAATAATATGCAAATATTAATCAACACATATTCAGTATTGGTCGAGACAGAATTGGCTGCTTTGCTTTTATGACCAGTGACAAGGCGATAATTCTTGCAATTCGTATATTTCAGCAGAAGAAACATGAATTTTCTATCGTACTTGAAAACAACATTAATTAACCAACTGTAATGATATTTTACCTTATAATTTATCATACCTGATTGGAGAAGTTTGCTTTCCAAAATTTACCTGCTGCATCTTCTGTAGTAGTGCAGGTGAAAAACTGTAATGAAGGCAGGCCAATGACGCTAATATATTTTGAGATTTTGTATGATGTTAGAATGATTACAACAATACAAGAACTTGAAAAATATTCATATTGTAAAATGTAATTTGTGATGCATTCAAACTTCTGCAATTTGTTTAACTTCATTGCCTTAATAACTCAATCAATTTGATATTCAGGGGAAAATTGCTCACGACTGAGATGCTTCATTGACTGTGCAAATATAACATTCAAGACAGAATTTTGACTTTTGAAAGTATTGGCATATATCTTTCAAGTGGTGCCCCCGAAGTGTCATCTTATTTGTATCATCTGTCTCTAGTTGCAAAATAACCCTTCTTCCGATTTGAACTCAATCTAATGTTCTGCTGTAGTTGCTTCAACGCTTCAGTTCAAACTAATGAAAAGTTTATGAATATACATGTAAAAGTAGAAATCGTAGACTAGACGATTGAAACAGTTCAGGACAACAAACATTTTTTCTGTATAGAGCACAGCATTAATACAGCTATCCATGCAAATATATCGATTGATTTCTCTCAGACGTTTCCTTAACTATTTTTTGCAGTCTTAAGAAATAAATCGAAGTTGATATCTGTACTTTTAGAACTAATCATCATGAAGTCTATTTCCAAACAGCAGTAAAATAGCAAATGTTTCTCGATTATTTACTGAATATTATCCTTACCTCTCACTTTTTATGGTCAGACTACTGAAGTCTCCCTCTTCAATATCATTCGTTGTGTTTACTGGATAACCTGATCTTAATTTGCAGTCAACACATTGTCACGAGAGGGATAAAAAGATAACACTGGATATTGTGATTCGTCGGATCGGTAATTCACGAGCTGGAATTCTATATTGTATAATTTTATTTTGTTTATCAGTGTTCTTTATTTTATTTCTAAAACAGCGCTCAGATTATTTTGCACAACAGTGCCTTACTTTACTGTAACTTACAGATCACTGTAATTTGTCTATTAACAAATACTGTATCTTTTTTCCACAGAATTTTATATATGAACAGATTATGGGAAAATGTCTTTCGTAGCAATCACCAAGCTGCACCAGACCTGCAAGTTCTGATGGGAACAATGAATAGGAAACTTAACTTTGACTTAATTTGGGTCGATATCCTCTGGGGTTCTTTTTTGGAATGTGGAAACTGTTTTGCTTTGTATTTCCCTTGTGTTCGACTACTACTTCGTTGTTGTTGTTTCAGAGTGTAAGAATTTCAGAATATTAATATTCGGATCCTCAAATACCCAGACAAAGATGTAAAAAAAATCATCCGAACTTTCAACTGAGTAAATGTTGGATAATTCTATTAAAATGCCAAAATAGATTTTTCCTTTTTAAATCAGTCATGAAAGCCAGGAGAGAGATGTCTTGAAGAGGGAGGACGAAGTGTCCTGCAGTGTCTCAGGGAGAGGTGTGCACCATTGGAGGTGGAGTGCTTTAATTCTCCCTTCAATTCTATTTTTTTTTCACTACCCTGCTTTCCACTTAGTCTTTCATGAAAGCAGTGCCCTTAACATGCTCTGTCTGCCACCGATTCACGGGCCACATGACTCCATTTCAGCGGTTTCAGGTATTTTAAGTAAATATATAATTGGAAGATTAGAAACTCCTTACTTCAGAGGACTGACTCCAAGCTGGCTGGTCACAGCCAGCACACTGTGAAGAGGGGAAAAAAATCAAATAAAATTCCCGAGATAAGAGAAGAAACACTTGTACAGAAATCGTGAAAAATCCATGTGAAAAGATGCGGATATTGAATCCATTCATACTTCTAACAGGGTAGAGTGGAGTAAGATTAATTGCTTTGATGTGGAGTTGAGGGAATTGACCACTATGTAACTCCAGCTCGTACTGTCATTCGATGAAAACATTACTGATCTTATTTTAACCTCAAAGCCACAGGAGCATCCACCGAAAATACGTCTCACTCCATTGCTTGCATATCGGTGCTCATGTGGAATGATATTCTGTTTGAGTTTTCCAATAACTATCTCGGGCTCAGTCGGCAAAATTAAGGTGTGTTATTCTAAAACTGCGTACTCAGACTATAGCGGAACCTTTTGAGTTAAAACCGATGTAAGTTATGTGGCCCACATGTCAGTTTCATAATTTCTGCCAGGCCCGATGATCTTTGACGTCATGACAGAATGCAAAAAAACATTAAAAAGAAACAAAAAGTGTTTTTTTTTTGTCGTGATAGCGCTTTGCTATGTCTGTGTTTCACTGATTTTATCACCGTGTGACACTGATGACTTAATCCAATGTTTCAATCTTTCATAGAAATTCACACTTAAAAAAAGATCTAAGTTCTCGTTAGTGCTGAGCAATCGATCATTTTACTTAGATTTATTTGTCATTTGTGGACAAGTATAGAAGTACAAGAGTACAGTGAAAATTGTCTAATCTTGCCACACATGACGCTATGTTAGTTACCAAGTACTGTGATAAAAAAAAGTATGTACAAAGTATTAAGGGAAACAAGAATTTTAAAGGTTATGTTTTTCTTCACCGAATATTAGAAAAATAAAGAAATCATTAAGAGTTAATTTTCTCGCAATTCAAACTGCGTTAACAAAGGAATACGTTAAAAGTTCCACCACCTACCTTGCTCTGCTGCCTGTTCTCAATGCCACTGACACAGCTAAGGTGGCGGTTTCAGAAACTGCCGCCTTTCCGATTACAAATTACTGATGACGGGCTGATGCCTGAAATGTCGATTAAGCTACTACGTGGATGCTGTTTTTCCTGCATGTGCAGTCCACGTTTCTCTTCGCCGATCCAATCACTGCCGATGCCTGGCACATACTCGGGCAGGAGCCACTCACATGCCGAGCCGAGACACTGCCATGAATCGCCGAGAGACCAGGCTGAGAGCCGCTGAGAGACCAGGCTGGGCCGTACCTCAAAGAGGCCATTCGCTGAGCCGTGGAAAGTCCAAATGCGGGGTAAAGACAAAACAAAAGTGAGAAAAAAGTGAAGGAAACAGAAGGAATGGAAGAGCTCCTTTCGAACATCCTACCACGTCACCTTTCAATTAGATTATCACCTTTATCGCATTACCACGGACTGCTGCTTCTGTCACATTCTGAAGTCAGGAGCAATGATCCCCAGTTTGGCGGATCGTTGATAACAGCGAAATATGTTTGATCTCACCACACTACTCTGAGGATATCTTGTTTTGATAACGTGGGGTTGAGATGATTAAGCTCTAGTAATTACCGTCATATGATGTATTTTGAAAATTTTTACTCCCCATCTCCAAAACTCTGTGATCGAAAGTGGACAAGTGGACTGTTGCCGTCTATTGCAGTCTATGAATTACAAATACCACGCTTAATTTTGATAGAAAGTCGTGTCATACAAACGATTCTGTTTTTTTTCCCTAATTCCTTAAGGGACTTTGTGAAAAAAGCGAATAAGGTGAGACGAAGTTATCGGTGTATTTGATACAATATCATGTCATGAAAACTGCAAAGATTTCTACTTCTGCTGGCGAAACGTTGCCAGTGCATTACGAAGAAAAGTGAAAGATAATGTAATAACATCAATGGATCAGTTTTTATAAAAATGCAAATTTTTACTCTTTCTCTTGTCAAAAACTGTGAGTCATAAGTGATTTTAAGTGATACAGCCAATTAATAAGGAGGCTTTAATTTAATGTGGCTGGGGGCTGGGAACCAGAAGAGAAGACAAGTAGACAGCCAGGTGGAAACTGGAGACTATAAGAATCATGAAGATAGCATTAATAAGGGATAGAGTAGCCAGAGAGCAGATTAATGCAAAAGAACTGGTGGTCTGAAGTGCACATACTCGAATGCAAGTAGCATAGTGGGTAAGGAAGATGAACTGAGGGCTTGGATTGGTGCCTGGGAGTCTGACATTATTACAATGACAGAGATGTGTTTCAAGCAAGGGCGTGATTGCAACTAAATGTTTCCAGATAGAGATGCTTCAGACAGGACAATGATGGAAGTAAAAGGTGGAGGGAGCTGTTGCAATGCTGCTCAGGGATGACATCACGACTGTGCTTAAGGCGAACATTATGGACGGCTTATGCAGTGAGGCGTTGTGTGTGGAGCTGAGAAATAAAGAGGGTTCAGTTACGTTGTTGGGGCTGTATTTCAAGTCTCCCAACATTGAGCGGGATGTAGAAGAACAAATAGGTAAACCGATCATGTCGAGTCAACAGAGTGATTGTGATGGGAGATTTTAATTTTCCCAACATTGACTGGGGTACAATTAGTGTCAGAAGTCTGGTTGGGACAGAATTTGTAAAGGCATCCAGGAGTGTTTTGTAGAGCAGTATGTCAATCGTCCGATCAGGAAAGGGCGATATTGGACTTGGTGTTGGGGAAAGATCCTGGGCATGCAGTAAAGGTTGCGGTGGGGGATTTATTTGGGAAGAGAGAAAACAATTCTGTAAGTTGATTATACTTGTAGACAACGATGGGAATGGTTGTAAGGGAAGAGAAGTAAACTGGGCCAGAGGTAATTATATCAAAATTAGTCAGGACCCGGGAAACGATGATTGGACACATCTATTTGAAGGGAATTCCACATTTGATGTGTGGGAGGCTTTCAAAGATAGGTTAAAGAGAGGTCACGATAGGCATGTCCTGTTTAAAGCAAAGGATAGGAAAGGGAAGATTCGTGAACCATGGACGAGAGGAGAAATCGGACGAGTGTCCAAGTGGAAAACGAAAGCGTAGGTAAGCTCCAGCCACCTTAGAACAGAATTGACCGAGGAGGATTATCGAGAGAGTAGGACCAGTCTTAAACGAGGAGTCAAGCGGTCTAAAAAGGGTCATGAAATAGCTTTAGTGAGCAGAAATAAGAAGAATCACAAAGCCTTGTATTTTTACATCGGAATCAAACAGGCAACTAGAGAAAGAATTGGTCCACTAAATGTGAAAGAAGTATTACTGTGTGTCTATTCTGAGAAAATGGGGAAGATTCTGAATTATTACTTTGCATCCCTGTGCACTAAGGAGAGGATCATCATGAATGTGGAGATTAGAGAGAGAAGTTTGATTTCTCTGGATCACGTTGACAAAAGTAGAGAAGATGAGTTGGGTATGCTAGAGGTTATCAAGGTGGACGAACCCCAAGGATTGGAGAGGATCTATCTCAGGTTTCTGAGGGAGGTGAGAGAGGAAATAGCTGGAGCAGTGACAGATATCTTTGTAACATCCTTAAATACAGGTGAGGTGTCTGAGGACTGGAGGGTTTCACGTGTTGCTCCCTTGTACAAAAAGGATAATAATGATATTCCGGGTAACTGCAAATCAGTGAGCCTGACCTCAGTGGTGGGCAAATTGCTGGAGAAAGTACTGAGGGATAAAGTCGATTTTTATTTGGAAAGGAATGGGTGAACAGTGATTGGAAACGTGGCTTTGTGCGGGGGACATCGTGCCTTACCAAGTTAATCGAGTTCTTTGAGGAAGTGACCATGTTGATAGATGAAGGAAGGACTTTAGATGTCATATACATGGACTTTAGTAAGGCGTTTGATAAAGATCCTCGGGGTAAACTAATGGTGAAAATGAAGTAATAAGGTGTTCCAGCTAGGTGGATAAAAACAGCTTGTTCAGCAATAGGTCACAGTAGTAGTTGAAGGGAGTTTCTCGAAATGGATCTGTGCTGGGGCCACGATTGTTTGCGATACACATAAAATGATCTGGGAGAAAGTAATGTTCGTATGATCAGCAAATTTGCAGATTACACGCAGATTTGTGGAGTAGCAGAAAGCATAGGGGACTGACAAAGAATACAGGAGTATAAAGATAGACTGCTGAGTTGAGCGGAGAAGTTGCAGATGGAGTTCAATCCAGGAAAATGTGAGGTGATGCATTTTGGGAAGTCTGATTCTCGAGGGAATGAAACAGTAAACGCAAGAACCTTGGCAAAAGTTGATGAGCAGAGAGATCTGGGAGTTCAGGTCCATTGTAACTGAAGGTTGTTGCACAGTTGGAGAGAGTAATCAAGACATATGGTATGCTTGCTTTCATCGGACAGGGTATTGAGCATAAAAGCTGTCAGGGTATGTTAAAATTGTACACGGAATTGCTTCGGCTTCATTTAGAATTTAGTGTAGAGTCCTAGTCGCCACATTACCAAAAGAAGGTAGACACTTTGGAGAGGATGCAGAGAAGGTTTACGAGAATGTTGCTGGGTATGGAAGTTGCAAGCTATGAAGAGAGGTTGAGTCGGTTCGGATTGTTTCCATTAGAAAACAAGGAGATTGAGGGTGGATCTGATTGAATGCGACAAAATCATGAAAGATACAGTCAGGTTTAGATAGAGATAAGCTTTTTCACAATAAATAACGTCGGGGTTGAATGGAGTTTTTCGAAGTGGGAAAGGCGACCAGTTATGCTCCACAGGGTTCAGTGCTGGGGCAACTGTCACTGTGGAATATAACTAGTCACCTTTCTCCACTTCGAGAAACTCACATCAACAACTACGTTATTTCAATAACGTGAGGTCACGCTCTCACGGTGAGATGTGAAAAAGTTTCAGGGGAATACACGTGGTAGGTATCTGGAACGCGTTGACAGCAGAGGGAGTAGAGGTAGTAGAGGCAGGCATGGTAGATTTACTTAAGATGCTTATGGACAGATGCGTGAGCAAGTGGGGAGCAGAGGGATACAGATGTTTAGGAATTGTGTGAGACGTTCAGACAATGGATTTGGATCGGAGGACCTGGAGTCCTGAAGGGCCTGTTCCTGGGCTGTAAATTTTCTTTCTTCTTCTTTGTTCTTCATTAATTCTTACTCAGGGCAAAACAGTAAAATGTCTCCATTTCAGAAATATTTATATCTATTTCTTCTCAGAGCCAGAATATTTACTAGCACTATTTAAAACAACAGAATTTTAATAACTGCCTCAACGAATGATGCTTGACAGATGCAAATGAAATTCAATCCGATCCTCTTCGAAGATATTTCAGAAGTAAGAAACCACTTATAACAAAACAGAATGGGAAATGGAACTATATATGTTTATTTCTCTCACCCTCAGCAGAAAAGGCAAACTTGATGTGCATTTTTGCAAAATTTAAAAACAGAAATCAACTTATTATTTGTTATTTATTTTAACACAGACTACAGTGGGAATCTACCGTGGTAGTTTTGCACATGCATTAATAAAATCCATTTCAAAAGATAATCTTATGGTGAACCTATGTGGTTGGCAGAAGAGGCAAAAACTTGAGAAGCACTTTCTTTCACAAAGGACTGCCACGAATTTGTAAAGCAGTGTTGTGGGCCGATTTGTCTGTCACTGACCTGAACTAACAAGCCTAGGCAGGGTGATGATACGTATGCCAAAATTTCCCAGCTGAAGATTCGTAGTGTTGTTTGTAGGTTGAGTGAATTGTCATTGTCATATCAAATTATTGACCCGCGTTCTATGAAAATGACATGTCCTAATAAGTTTGGAGGCGTATTTAAGAGCATATTTCAACTGACCTCTGAATTTTGTCTGTGTTACTGCATAAATACACGTATTAGTGCATGAACTTAAGAGTTGTAGCATGTACCCACTTTCCTGCAGAATGAATTTAGGGTCATTGAGATTGGAACTTATCGAATAAATATCACCTGAAATTTGCTTAAGTAGAAAATGTAAAATGTACGTTAGCCATAACAACATAAAACTGCCTGAGATGGCAAAGAGTAAAATGATCGACTTTCTCCTGCTCTCCACTTCTGTGTCACGTTTCCCAATTTCATTTTTGTGAGGTTGGAGTCTCCTGCGAGCTCTAGTAGCAACTATAATGTGTCTGACAGTCACTACATTAAACAGCAAAATAAGGAGGAACGGGAGACATGGGGCTTGAATGCGATCAAAAGTTTCAAACAATCTCCATGCAACTGATGTATAAAATACATATTTTATATTGCAGTACCAACCCACCCCATCAAGAGTATACAAAGGCTCATATATGAAATAAAATGAAGTGCTCATCAAACAGCATATTACACAGACTATTCCTATGACCACAGATGCTACTTTCTCCGTACAGTATTTGTTTTTCAGCTTCTGGCAACAAATGGTTATGAACCGATCAAAGGTGAATGCGACAGTCAACCAGAGGGAGCAGTTTCGGGAAGCGTAAATAAGAAGAATTATCAGACGACATCCCAGTGTGGTGTTCAGTAAACTAGCTGGAAAATAAATTGCTAGAAGCCGACTGAACATCACTGCAACGATAATAACAATAAGATCCATTGCTGCCATGGATAGAAGGTACCGAGTGATGCAAGCTGACAGACCACATCTTCCTTGGGAAAGTATTACTATCGTCACCAGGTTGGCTGTAAGAAGCAGAGTACGATAGAAAATCAGTATGAGAGGGAGACAACGAGACAGACAGAGACAGACATTCGGAGACATAGGTATAGATATAGATAGGCAGAGACATACAGATAGAAAGTGGAATTGGAGAAAAAAAACAACATTGTTAGTTTGGCGAAATGACTGCAAGATGTTTTACGAGCTATGTTGGACTTAACTCAAAAACTTTGTCTTATACTTTTACTCATGTATTTCTAATGGTTAATTAATAGGAATATCTGAAACAAATTATAATTGAACACTGAATGTAAAATATTTGACAAGTGTTGTACTCTGACATTTCCTATGACATATCAATGTAATGAATTGAACTCCATTGTCGTATCTGAAAATGATTAACAATTACAAATGAAAAGATCAAGAAACTATCCTCTTCAGCTGATACGTGAACGTTCTTTTCTACAAGTTAAAGACAGATTACTGGTCATATACCTAAGATTGTACAAAGTTCAATATCATTGGCAGCTCATCAGATTCTAAAACAGACGTTATGGAATTGTAGTCGAACTATTAACTCGGAAATACTTGCTCCACGCAAATACCAGGCACTTGGCATTTCAGAGAAAGACAGCAGAAAACGTTTTCAATAACTCACCTGATGAATCCCCAATTCCTCCACGACCTCTATCATGCTGTAGATGTGTTATGCCATGCTGACTGGATGTACACAGATCCCAACAACAACCTAACCTGCACGTAGCTCACTCGACCATCGACATTTCAATGAACACTCACTCCCTCCAGCAGTATGTCGGTATCATCTACAAGACGCACTGCACAAATTCACACAGACCACGGAAACAGAAACATCTAAGACCATGACGACTTGCTGAGGGAAGTGCAAAGATAGCAAATCACCGAGAAGAGCAAGACCTGCAAGGTCCCTTTCAAGGTATCCATCACCCGGACTTGCTATCTCTCTTTCAGTGCCGTCATGTCTCTCCTCCCTAAACACTTTCCTAGCTACATTTCGTTGCGCTTGCATCAAATGAAAAGCAGTGTTTGAAAATGGCAACTTAACCAACAGCTACCGCAGGGAATCTCGGGTGGGATAGTGCACCCAGCCAACGTGTAAATATGTAGACAAAGCTATGTTTAGACATTTAAAAACTGGACATAAAGTAATTAAATGACTTACATATAGTCAATATGAGGGCAAACACGTCTGTAATAACTATCTGAAGAAACTATTTTCTAAATATAAAACGAAACCCCCGAAATTGTGATGAATGCCATGGGTTGCCATTATTAACTGTCCTGGAGGGTCAATTAACTTTAGATTTGAAAGCATGAACAACACCAATATTTATTGGTAACACGATGTTTTACTGATTAAATTAAAAGTTTATCAAGCAGCTGAGAATATAATACATCCCAAGCCATTCTGCGAACAAACATTTAACAATCAGTATGACAAGTATATTTTGTCTTCGTAATTTACCTGGAACCCCGAAAGCCGCAAGTGCAGAGTAATAAAGTAGAAATATCGGTGCTTTTTCAGGAATATGCATTTTAACTAAGAATAGTGAATTGGTCCTCTGGCTTTTAAAATGCACCTATTTATATCTGATGTTGGCCACAGGAGACACAATTACTTCAAATCATCGTTTGAACTTGGCACAGTCTTTGTGAAAACAAAACACATTCACGCATTCATTTTCACACGAATTGCAACTGTTACAATAGACCTTGCTTTAACAGAAAATAAAGAACTCAAGTATGTAAGATAAAGTAGTTAAAGTGGTTAAACAATTGACAGAAGGAATTTAAATGATGTCAAATGATTTCTACATTTGAAACTGCTATAACAATACGATACAATTATACATTGAAACCTTGTTTGACAGATCCTATGTTTAGCTGTGAACTTGGTTACTGTGGCAGTTTTAAACCTGCAAACAATACATCAAATCATCCAAGCCAGGGGGCAGAAAGACAGAAGACATTGTCCACATTCGCACCAAAAACTTAGGCAGGAAAACCTACAACAACAGTTTAGACAGTTCGGTAGTAAACTAAAAAGCAGGACCTCACGGGTAGAAATCCCTGGATAAGCCCCCATACCAAGTTCTGCTGAGGGCAGTATCGGAGTGAAAGATCGGGATGTCTTCCAGGGAAGGTGTGACCTGTGCAACAAAATGTGATCACACCTATGGTGGCTGGGCACTAAATCCCGGCTGGAAGTTTGATAGTGGAACTCAGTTGTGTTGAAACTAGCGTGGCGGGGAGGGGGCAGTCACAACGAGAGAAGCAAATCAGTAAGTATAGAGAGCGGGGAAACTCTTCAGAATAGGGCAAATAATGTTAAGATGATAAGTAGTCAGGGAGAGGTGGCTGATCTCAGCGCAAATGGAGGTTTTGACAATATTTATTTCAATCCAAAACGTAGAACAGATTATAAGGATGAACTTACATTTAGCTTAATGCGTACAATTAAGATGTAGCTATTACAAAGGCATGGTTGAAAGAGGAAAGTTTGACAATTTAATGTTCTAAGACTTCGATGATTCAGATGAGACAAAGAAAGAAAAACGACGTCGGGAAAATGCATTGCTGGTTAAGGAATACATCACAGCTGTGTTGACGGAGGATACCGTGAAATTCTTTTAAAGTGAGACTTTATGTGTCGAGCTCCGAAACAGGAAGGATGGAATCGCAATTCTGGGATTCTGCTAAAAACCTATCAGCTGCCAGCGGGAAAGAAATGAAACGATATGCATTCAGATTATGGAATGAATTGAAAATGACAGGATTGGTGCAGTGGGTTATTCTAACTACCCCAATATTGACTCGGACTCCCTCAGTACTGTGGTTTTTCATGGGGTGCAAGGTTTAGATGTGTCGAGGATTTTTTAAAAATGTCACAGTATATGGTGGATGGTCCAAACTGGAAGGAGGCCATACCCGGCCTTCAATTGTGAAATGGGCCGAGGCAGGTGATTAAAGTTTCAATGGTAAAGCATGGTGGGAAGAGTGACCATAATTGCGTAAGTTTATGAATACTTGTGGATAAGGACAAGAGTGGAATTCGAATGGCAGTCTTAACTTTGGAGGAGGTCAAGTATAATCGAATTAAGTGAGTTAGAGATTGTGAATGGAGAAACGGCTGTTTGAGTCTAAATCTGCATCTGACTTGTTGGAGTATTTTTAATACCATTTGATTAGAGTGCAGGACAAAGATGTTTCTGTGAAAACGAAGAAGAGAAATGGGAGGCATAAGAAACCTTCAATGACAGGAGAGATTACCAGAACTGTCAAAGAAACAATAAAGCACATTGAATTTTTAGGCAACTAAAAATAGTCAAAATGCTTGAAGAATATAGAAATCGTAGGATTGAGCTGGAACAAGAAGAAATGAGTGAGATTATTAGTGAGTACTTTGTATAAGAATTCTGCAAAGGTAGGGTCATCAGGAATGTTTAGGTTAGGCAACGTTGTAGGGAGGCGATGGACTCGTGGTGTTTTCGCTGGATGCTTAATCCAGAGATCCAGGTAACATATCTGAGTACCTGCGTCTGAAGCCAGTCACGGTAGATGGTGACAGGTTATATTTATATATTAAGGGAAATTGATTTCTTAGTGATGAACAGCATGGTTTTGTGAAGAAATGTGATGTCCCAACAACTTGTTTTTGTTTTTTCAAGGAGGAGAGAAGAATGCTTCTTAAGGGAGGGGCAGTGGATGTTATCTATATGGATTTTCGCAAGGTATTTGATAATGTACTCGTAGGAGGCTGGTACAAAATGTAGATACGCTGTGATCCAGAGACTGCGACCAAGTTAAATACACAGCTTGTATGGTCATAGAAAACAAACAGTAGTCATGGGAATGTGTTTTTCAGAGCAGGGATCGCTAAAAGTGAAGTTTCACAGACATCAGTTTTGGGACCATTGTCATTTCTATTCTATATAAACGATCTGGAGGAGAATTCGCTTGGTCTAATTATTAAATTTGTTTTTGACATAAAAATTGGCGAAGTTGCAGATATTGATGAAGATTATCAAAGAAAACAGCAGGTTACAGATGGATTGCTGGTTTGAAGAGCGAAATAAAAGGTGGAGTTTCTTCCAGAAAATGTAATTTGATGCAATTTGTAAGATCAAATTCAGGTGTGATTGAGAAAATAAATGTTGGAACCCTTTGCTGCATTGAAGAGGAGAAGGACTTGGGCATCCATGTCTACAGATACCTTGCACTACCATTTCAGGCGCATAAACTGGCCAAGAACGTATACAGCAAGCTTGCCTTCAGCAGCGGAGGCACTGATTATAAAATTTGTCAAGTTAAATTACAGCTGTACGAAATGTTATTTAGACCCCATTTGGAATACTGTGCACAGTTCTGGTGGGCCCGCGACATTAAAGATGTGAATGCTTTGGTGAGAACATTCAGAAAGTCTAGGAGCAAGGAAACATTGAAATGTTTCTTGGTATGGAGGAATTTAGGTACGAGGAGAGTTTGGATGCACACGGATTGCCTTCAAGAGGATGATGAAGGCAGAGGAGCGACCTGGCCGAGGTATGCAAAATTATGAGAAGCACATTATGGTGAGAGAGATAAGCATTTTCATAGAGTAAAACTCAATTTAAGTTGACAACTGGTTCATAATGAAGGGTGATTGTGTCGGGGAAAAGTCCAGAGAAAGTTTTCACAGTGACGTTGGTGGGTGCCTTGAAGTGGCTGTGGTGGACGCAGGCGTGTTGGCAAAGTTTAAGACCTATCTTGATAGACAAGTGAATGGAAGGGATCAGGTTTATAGAAACCCTGCTTGGGCCATAAATTTCGGTTCTAGGTAAGAATCAGGAATTGGCGCAAACTTGATGGGCCAAAGGGTTTTTTTTTGCTGTGCTGTATGATGGTGTGTTCTTGTTCTTTTTCAACCACAATTTCACAGTTATTTTTCTCGTCTACATCTATGAAGATTCGATAAATTAAAGAAGTCTATTTAGACATAACACAATTCTAACAATTTCAAGGCCCACAGGAAACAAAACGAAAGATGATCTTGTTCAATCTTGTGACACTTACATACCAAACTGAGAATGTTCCCTTCGCTACCAAAGCTGAAAGCTTTTCATAACTGCATCGGTCAGTTCACAGTTGCGATAGTGTGATTGTCTTTTACATGGTTCCGATAAGAATTGCACTGAAATATAGTTACTTTCCAAGAACTCCTTATTTCGGTCCTAACACTTCTGGCCTATAATATGCACGATAATTCATTTTATGAAGCAGCATGTGGGCGAACATTTCAAAAGTAATTTATATGCAAAATAGAAAATGTTCAACAATGTGAACTCAGGTTAGGCTTCAGCAAAGTGAGGCAGACATTTATTTTTAATTTGCCTGTGGATTCCTACAAAGCAACGATCCATTTTTCATACTCCAAAAACAAAATAAGCTAATACCTTTTCGTGCTCGCCATCAATGCCCTGAGAACTGACAGATATAGTGCAATCTCGAGAACTGCAACGTCTTGCATTATATAAGTTAAACCGGTGCATATCATCCATTGTAAATGACATGACCTCGAGGAACGCTGTTGTCGCAGAGAGACCCAAGGGTGCGGGTTCGTAATTTTTTCAAAGTGGCTTCTCAGGTCGACACGACGATGATCAGGGAGTTTGACAACCTTGCCTTTCTTAGTCAGAGCCTTGGGTATACGATGTGCAAGACATTGCTGAGGCCAATTTTACAGTACTGATTTCGGTTCTCGTCTCTCTCGCTGGGAATACTGCTGTTACACTGGAAATAGTGAAAAAACGTTTACATTCATTTTCCCAGGTCTGGAGGTTTTTGATATAGGGTGCGGCTGGATAGGCAGGGGCCTTTAATTCTGAATCTTCCAAGGCCGAGTGTTCAGTTTATACAGTTTTTAAAAATCGGGAAATGCAGAGATATTTTTGAAAGTGTTCTGTTTTTGAATGCACCCTCTCAAACTATATTAAGAAGATAGTCCACACTTTAATTTATTATGTATATTAAACCTCAGCGTAAGATATAGTCTTAAGGATGCAGTTCGGTGAGTAAAACGATCATTTTATTCATTCACTGCAAGTAATATCTGAAAAAAAAATCAAAAACAAAATAAAACTGTCATAACAGTAATTCTGCGGAAATACTGAAAGAGAAATATTCACAATACTGAGAACAACTCCCTGCCTTTACCTTACTCGTTGAGAGGGACAAGAGCAGACTGTATTTAAAAGTATTTAATTGAAGAGGGGGAATTGCAACGCTATTAGGTTGCGACTACGGAGCATAAGTTGGGAAGAGATACTGTATGCGCAGGGAAATGCATGATACATATATGGAGATTGTTCAGGGAGCAATTGCTGCGAGTGTTGTTTAAGGTTATCCTACTGACGCAGAAAAGGAGTTAGTCAGGTGATTGAACATTGAATGACAGGAGATATGCAATATCGAGTCAAGAGGAAGAAGGAAGGTTACTGAAGATTGAGGAACATTCAATTAGCCATGGTTCCAGAGGGTAAAAAATTACCCAGGAAGGAATTAAAAAATGGACGTGCAAGTTCTAGAAAGGGACATGAAAAAACCTTGGAGGGCGAGATTAAGGACTTGATTCCTGAAGAAGGGCTTATTCCCGAAACATCGGTTCTCCTGCTCGTTGGATGCTGCCTGACCTGTTGCGCTTTTCCAGCAACAGATTTTTCAGGTCAGATAAAGGAAAATATAATGGCGTTCTCCACTTAAGTGAAGGATAAGAGGTTGACCAGAGTGAGTGTAGGGCCGATCAGGGATAATGGAGGGTTGTTAATCTGATGTCAGAGGAGGTAGGGGAATTCAATAATCAATACTTGCTTCGGTATTCATTCATGATACGCGCATTGTCGCTTTTGCCGACAGTGTGAAATAGCCTGATGTATTTGAAAAGGTTGATATTAAGAAGGAGGATGTGCTGGCATTTTCGAAAAAATAAACATGAGGATAGATAAGTCCCCTAGTCCAAACAGGATTTATCCGAGATTACCACAGGAAGTGAGTGAAGAGGTTCCTGCACCTTTGCTTGTGTCCTTTACGCCCTCACTGTCCACTGGAGTAGAACCAGTTGACTGAAGAATGGCAAATATTATTTCCTTTTTCAAGAAAGCGAATAAGGATCGTCCTGGGAATTACAGACAAGTCAGTCTTACAACAGTGGTGGGCAAAAAATTGGAGGGAATTCAGAGACCGGATTTATGAATGTTTGTAAAAGCATTGTTTGATTACAGATAGTCAACATGGCTTTGTGAGAGGCAGGTCATGGGTTTATGAGCCTTATTGCATTCTTTAAGATTGTGAGAAAACACATTGATGAAGGTAGATCAGTGGATGTCATGAGCATGGAATTTATCAATGCATTTGAGAGTTTGAGAATGGTAAGCTCATTCAGCGGGTAATGAGATATTGGATAGAAGGCATTTTTGCTCTCTTGATAGAGAATGTGTTGGCCCACAGAAGACAGACTTTGGTAATCGATGAAAAGTGTTCAGCCAGGAGCTTGGTGAGCAGTGGAGATCCACACGAATCTGTTCTGTGACCTGTGATCTTTTTGATATTTACAAATAATTTCATTAAGAAGCGGAAGCGTTGGTTAATAGGTTTGCTGATGACACGCAGGTAGGTGAAATCGTGGTTAGTGTGGTGGGATGGGATTATATATTGGCAGGTGGAAGTCAACCTGAAAACGTGTGAAAAGATTCATTTTGGAAGGTAGAATTAAAATGCAGATTACAGGATTAAAGGTGAGAGTCTTGTCAGTGTAAAGGAACAAATGGATCTTGGTGTCCACATTCATACATGCTTCAAAGTTGCCACACAATTTGATCGGGCTGTGAAGAAGCCGCATACTGTGCCGGCTTTCATGAGCAGGGAGAGTGAATTTAAGAACTTCGAAGTTATGCTGAAGCTCTTCAGAGCCGTGGTTAGACAATACTTTGATGATTTTGTTCTTTTCTGGTCGCCTTATAATATGTAGGATTTGAAATTTTCAGACAGAGTGCAGAACAAAGTCACCATGGTGTAACTGTGCGCATGAAGAACTGGAAGGCATGTCTTATGAAGAAAATTTGATGGAGGGTTAGAAATAAAAAAGGATGATTGAGGTGCACAAGATAATGAGAGGCATAAATGGTGTAGATAGTCAAAGGCTTCTTCCTAGATGTAAATGTCGATCACGAGGGGGCATAATTTTAAGGTATTTGGATGAATGTTGAGGAGAGATGTCAGAGGTGTTTTTCATTATGCAGGTTGTGGTGGGTGCGTGGAATGGACTGCCAGCCACGGCAAGATAGGCAGACGTAGGAGATAAATTTAAACGACTCCACAATTGGCAAATATGATAAAATGTCGATACAACATTGAGGGCCAAATGGCCTGTACTGTGCTGAACTGTTCGATGTTCTTAATCCATTGTTTCATACACCTGGTCATCTGTTAGAGGAACGCAACATCCCATAAACGCACCCTTTGCAAAAGCAAATTCAGCAAGTTCGATTGTCACAAATGTCATTTTAAGTACAAGAGGGAAAGAAATAAGAACTTCCAGATCCAGCTTAACGACCCCAACAAATAAAAATGAAGACTATAACTTGCAAGAAATTCAGGATTCTGTGGAAACTTTACCTCCCCATTCAGTGTGTTTTTATTGTTGCAAATTAAAAATAAAGCTAAAGGCTCCAAAGATGTTTACAGTTAAAAATCAAGCAATAACAGGTCATAGTTCAACAGGTTTATTTTGAAGCACGAGCTTTCAGAGCGCTGATCCTTCCTCAGGTGTTTGTGGAGTATAAGATCGTAAGATAAATAATTCATAGCAAAAGCTTACATTGTGGTGCAACTGAAATTATATAGTCAAAAGAACTGGATTAACAAAATGAAAAGGATCCGGATTATTCAATATATAATTTCAGTTGCATCACACTGCAAATATTCGCGATAAATTCTTTTTCAAATGATCTAAAACTTCACAGCTATCTGCTAAAGTAGCAGCGCTCTGAAATACAGTGCTTCCAAATAAATCTGTTGGACTATAATCTGATGCTGTGTAATTTCTAAACTTGGGATACCCCAGTCCAACAGCGGCACTTCCAAGTAAAGAATTGATATTAAATTAGCTTTGGGGATCTTTGAGGAATGTCAATGGACTATGACGATGCTGTTATTTTAACAAGGTTCTGCTGACCTTGGCTTTTCCATTTTCCACAGAGCTCGGAAATACAGCAATACCGCAAGGTCTGTGTTTCAAGGGTTCTAGAGCCAGTTTGATTAGACGTTAACAGGCACTGCCTCAGGAAAAAATCGCTTTTAAGTTTGAAAAAAACATTTTACATTGAAAGGGGTGTGGCCAGATCGCACAGCGTGTCCTTTCTTTAGTTTGTTTTTTAGCAGTCTGGCTGTTCATTGAAAGCTGTCAGCCAGTTTTGTGTCTGCTGGTGCAGGTATCTGCTTCATGGAAGAAAGCATTCTTTACCGGGACTCTCTGCCATCTCTCCAGCTCCTGTAAGATCCTGTGTTTATTCTTACCTTTCTTTTTTCCACCAAAGTATGCTTATGAGGATTATTTGGAAATTTGATTTTAGCGTAGGTTAATACCTTCTATGTTCTCTTCTCTTTTGTTGGTGTTTCATTCAGCGATCATGTAAATAAAGGTTACTTTGTTGAAAATAAAATGGTTTGACCAGCTGCATCTCTTCTGTAATTTCCAATATAAACCTGCTTAAACAACTAGCAAAGTTCGGAACCAGGCTGCTTTATTGAAATGCTTTGAGGGGTTATGCCCTGGTCCATAATAGGACATACAGGTGACTTCAGTTTAAAGTGGTTAATGGTGATACATGTAACTTGGCTAATGCATTAAAAAAAAGGATACTTGAAGTTGCATGTTGACTGGGGCTAACAAACCTGCACTAATATTGTTGAAGACTCGTTCTTGGAATGTGTACGAGGTGTTTTTGGAGAAGTAGTTTGAAGTTTTACATCAAACATGCGACAAGATTGTCCTATTCCGAAATTGTGGAAGGGCCTTCCAGAATATCCTGTAGTTTTTCTTATTGTTTCAAGCTGTCTTGCATCCGCATGATACATCAGTCGAATTGTCCTCTAACAACCTAATTCATCCCAACACCAACATGGCTCAAATAGTACTCAGCAGACTCAAGAAGATGTCATCAGTGAGAACATGTGTAGTGAAAAGAAAAACTGAGCAGAAATCATCGTTTTTCTAGTGGTTTTGGCCTGATGTGACAACACGAGGAGCTCCATGTGCTGGTTTCCTTCATTGAAGTTTCTAATATTATCAGCATTATAAGTCCTGCATTCACTTTACTCGAAATTATTCACCGTTGTGGAGAAAAGCAGAAAGAATTTTGAGAATTTTTCTTGCGATCTAATTAAATGGCAGCTGAAACGGTTTTATCAATTTCATATTCTTTTTTGTCTATTTTAGATCATGCATCATGAAATGAAAAGTAATAATCAACCTTGGTACAGACGAAAATTTCGGATCCAATTACACTAGTGCGGTAGCGTTCCATGTTGTATATGAATGTGATCAGGGAAAGTTTTTGAGGCTCGATGTATAACCCTGAATCAGGGTGTGGCATATCGACATGGCCGTCAATACTGATTATAGTAAATTAAGAAAATACACGAAGAGATTTGATTGTGAAAAGGAAATGCTGTGTATTTAAACTGACTCAACAAACATACTTGATGGAAAGAAAATAACTGATTTGTGCTCGTATTCTGTTTTGCATCAATTTAACAGATCCATGCTCAATAAAAGAAAATGTAGTATCTGTCCAATTCTGGTCTATTTTTGACGTTTCCTGTGCTCACATTCTTCGCAATTGTGTATGGCATTTTAACAAACATCTGGCATGAATCGAACGACTCTCCATTCTCCGTGCTACTGTTTTCTGAACCAGTGAACTTGCAAGTTACCAGATTGCAGATGTGGTTATCAATTTTGAATAATTAGCAATTCATCAACTTTCTCTATAAACACGTCCTTCAAGAAATTGGGAATTGCATAATCTGGTGGCTGGTGTCCACTAACGTTGCGCCTGAAACTTTCAAGAATGTGATTCTTTTGTTGATACCGTGTAGAGATTCCTTATTTTCACAGTTCGTTTTGTAGCATTGTATTTCGGGAAATAAACATCCTGTTCAAATGTTAACTGAAATGTTTTGCAGCAATGTTGGACTCAGATCAAAATTTATCTACATCACTCAGAAATATCATGTGCTGAGTGACTGAAAATATTAACACTTGATACGACTCCTAGCATCGTTTTCCTTATACGTGAAACGGTTCGTTCAAAAACTCGAAACGTCTTGAAGGATCCTCCTGTGACAGCAAGTTATGTTCCTCTTCGTTGGCTCTTAAGACCAAAAGCTTTTATTCTGTTTAATCGCTACCCTTGGATTGATCCTGCATAAATCTGTCGTTTTCGGTAAGGAGAAGATATTTCTCAACAGTTGAGGTGAGTCATACTTTTGAAATGTTCAAAGCCCTTCGAAATTTCCTTGCCATTCTTTTCTTGTTATTTCGATATTCCACACACCAGTATAATGGATCAGTCAGAAGATTCAACAACAGATCTAATGTATTTGATCTGTGCCATGGCTCCAAACGTACACATCAGACTCCAGAAGTCCTACCATGATAACACGTTGTGCAGAAAGTAAACATGCAAAACTCGAGCAGAACCGATACTTTTAACTTTTGACTGACATTATGGCAGCGCTTGCTTCATTTTCTGATTTCTCCGGTTGAAGCTTGTTATGTTACCGACATATTCATTTCTAAGCCTTCCATTGAATTTATTACACAATATTTGCTATTATTGAGAAAAGGAAGGAAAATCTTCAGAATTGTGTTCATAACAGTTGTTCTTTGACGACTTATTTGATGATATCTGAAATTGTTATGAACATTTGCATTCTCCGCTTTCTTTTTAACCAAATGATCAGTCAAACGGTAGTTTTACAAAATGAAAAATGGTATCATTTTTAAAAACAGGTGTTTGCTTGAACATTTCTATTTAATGTCACATCCAAACATTACCTGTCAGAGGTCACAAATCTCGCAGGCAGTGACCTAATATGGTAGTCTTTTTGAGCCACAGTGAAGTTTCCACACAAGTGGATAAATACAAATATTACTTTGCTGTTCGCAGGGAATGCAGGATAATCCCTACCAATGTGCACTGTTCATTTAACTGCCTTGAAAGTCAGAAAGAACGATCAAAGAGCCGTAGTGTGCAACTTAGCCTCTCTCATCTGCTCTAGCATTCAATGTAGTTATGCTGAACTCATTTGTGAATCCACTCCAGTTTTCCATTTTCTGCCGACAACACCTCAACTTGTCATAAATACAAAATATAAGTGATGTGAATGCTGAATGGCATTTTCGTAGGTGTTAACCCTGAAAGATTTGTAATTGGCTGATAACGCGGGTTTGAGTCCTGTCATGACTTTCATTAAAAAAATTAAAAGCCTAATGAAGAGCATGAATCGATCGTCCGAGAAAAGAAATCCTCTTCATCGGCTCATGAAACTATCACCAGAACCCGACGCTTTTTGCACATAACTCCAGGCACACAACAACGTGCTTGTGAATGTGGGAGTGTGTAATTACTGCTGGCCTGGCCTGTGAAGCGAACATTGCCAGAATGAATCAAAAAACTGTGTGCGAAAACGTATCCAGCATCACATCGGCCAAGACAATGCCACTGATTCAAAGACCTTTCAGGGAAATACTTCCTCCTAATATCAGTCTTGTGTCCACAAACCCTGATATTGGATTTGGGGCACTGTACGCTAAATTGCATTGCTTAGAATACTTTTCATTTGAAAATTACTCTGTTTCAATCAAAGGATCAAAACATTATCGAAAGTAAAGTTCTAAATTTGAGAAACGTTATGCAGCTAATCTTTATTATTGAACGTAAAAACAATTCACACTGTCTGGAGTATTGTATATCTGTCGTTCATCATGCGTCAAAATGTCTGAGTATTATGTTACCTTGTTTTGAGAGAAGCATGATAATACTATGGTGGCAATTTGATGTGATAGGTGGGGAATTCGGAACAATTAATAGTACAATGGAGCTGGGAGAATGGTCCAGCGATTCTGTTCCTTTGCTCATGTGTGATGATGCTGTCACATTAACAAGGTCATTTTGTCCTTGGATTATTTTATAAAAGAGAAATATTACGGCACAGGTGCCATGAGCTCCAGGAAGAGAGTAGTTTAAAAATTGTCGGGGAGTAGCCGGTTCTCCAATTTCAGGTTTTTTCCTAGTTTGGTTTAGCTGTGGCATTCAGACGATGATAGAATCCTGGAATGACTGCAGGCTTCAATAAATGATTCCTGACTGAGTTCCTCGAACTAATCTGTTGGAATGTTGTCTTCTGCTACCTGGAAGAATCTGTATTTCAATTTACCTTTCGCCAATCAGTGTATTAATGGGATGCTACGGCTTTGGAACAGTTCCTTCGTTAATTTGTTGTATCGGGTCAGTTACGTTTTCAACAGGAAAGTTACTCTAAACTACATTTTCTTCTGTTCGTGTTTCAGCTGCAGTGTTCCATTAAATTCTGGTTTGCTTAAAGCCAATTGGTCTGACGAATCGTATCATGCATGGAATATCCCCTTCACACCTGCCGAGAAAACAAGAAAAATGTGAGGTTTCAAGGCACCTTCTTCACACATTTTGATGGATTCTGGGATGGTCCATAATAGACTGGGGGCTCTTTTGGAATTGATTCTTTATTCACAGCTTAGGATCAGGGTTGTTGGACACAAAGATGGCGAGTGGTGTTTGTTAGTGCCGTTTATTGCAGCTGATGGATATGGTAGGTTTAAACAGTGCTTGGTGCAGTCATGGCTCTTTCAGTCACTAAGAGTTTACAATGAAGTGCGACCTGTACTACATGCTAAATTCCGTGGCTAACTCTCAGACTTAGCTGCAGATTACAGTCCAGTGCATACAAATCTGAAGAGATCACTGGCTGAAGTATATACTGCGACAAACAGCCTCGAGGGGTAATAAACTGTTGTTGATGACAGCCAGTAACTTTAACCAGCCCAACATAAAATATACCAAAAACAGGTATTCTGTCCCACCAGAGGACGTATTTATTGAGAACATCGCTGATATCCCGAAATTCTACACACACGTCTACATTGGTCCTTGAGTCTTTCCTTTAACGAAGAACATACAATACACAATATTATGTTGCCTTACAGGTCCTTCAGACTTCGATGTTGCGCCGAACTGAAAAACCAATCTGAAACCCATCTGACCTGCACTATTCCATATATTTATCCATTGACCATATGAGATTAGATTAGATTACTTACAGTGTGGAAACAGGCCCTTCGGCCCAACAAGTCCACACCGCCCCGCCGAAGCATAACCCACCCTTACCCCTACATCCATATCTACCCCTTACCTAACACTACGGGCAATTTAGCATGGCCAATTCACCTGACCTGCACATCTTTGGAGTGTGGGAGGAAACCGGAGCACCCGGTGGAAACCCACGCAGACACGGGGAGAACGTGCAAACTCCACACAGTCAGTCGTCTGAGGCGGGAATTGAACCACTGTGCCACCGTGCCGCCCACAATCTTGAGTGTCTACTAATCTTGCTGGCAGGCTGTTCCATGCCCCTACTTCCCTCTGAGTAAAGAAACTACCTCTGGAATCTGTCTGATATCTACCTCTCCTCACTTAAATACCATGTCCCCTCGTGCTCACCCCCATTATCTGAGGAAGAAAAGCCTCATTGTCAACCCTACCGGACCTTCCGAGTTAATTATATGCCTCAAATAATAAAGCTTTCAACCTTCTTTTCTCATACAGAAACAGCCTGAGGTCCTTTAGCATTTCCTCGTAAGAGATTCCCGCCATACCAGGCAACATCCAGGTAAATCTCCTCTGAATCATTTGCAAAGATTTCATATCCTTCATATAATGCGGAGACTACAATTGTATGCAATATTACAAATGTGGCCACACCAGTGTTTTGTACAGCTGTAGCATGACCTAATGGCTCCGAGATTCGATCTCTCCATTCATAAAAGCAACACATCGTATGCCTTCTTACCAACCCGATCAAACTGGATGATAACTTTCAGGGTGATACGTACATGGACAATGAGAGCTCACTGTTCATCTACACTAACAGAAATCTTACCATTAGCCCATACTCCTTATCCCTGTTGCTCCTTCCAAATTGAATGACCTCTCAACTTTTGATACCTCTCAACTCAATGCTGTAGTTTATCCGTGTCCCTCTGTCAACTGCAAGATCCTTCAGCACTATCCACAACTCTTCCGACCTTAGTGTTATCCGATAATTTACTAATCCATCCTTCAACAAGGTAATTTAAAAATTGGCACACAGCAGTGGCCCAAAAACAGAAATTTGCGGGTACACCACGTGGAACTGAACTCCAGGGTGACAATTTCCCATCAACAATCACATTCTATCTGCTTTCAGCTCGCTAGTGTCTGATGCAAACCGCTAAATCAGCCTCAATCCCATGTTTCTGCATTTTTTTTGCAATAGCATACTGTGGAGAACCTCATCAAAGGTCTCACTCGTCCATATACACCACATCAACAGCTTTAGCCTCATCCATCTCTTTGGTCACCTTCTCGAAGACCTCAATAAGGTTTTTGAGTCACGCCCTAACCTTCAGAAACCGTATTGAATATCACACACACACTCACACACATATGCACACACTCACACACACTCTCACACACACACTCACAGTCACACTCACACTCACACACACTCACACTTACACACACACTCACACAGTCAGACACACACTCTCACACTCACACACGGAGACTCACACACTCACAAACTCACACACACTCGCAAACTCACTCACACACACACTCTCTCTCACACACACTCTCACGCACACATTCACACACACACACTCACACTCACACACTCACTCACACACTCACTCATACTCACACTTACACACACACACTCACACACACACACTGTCGCGCACACACACATACACACACACTCACACACACACTCACACACACACACTCACACACACTCCCACACTCACTCATACTCACACACATACACACACACACTGTCACGCACACACATACACACACACTCACACACAAACACTCACACACACACTCACTCACACATTCACACACACTCACACAGACACACACTCACACACACACTCACACACAAACACACACACATGCACTCACACACTCACACACTCACACACACTCACACACACACTCAGACACTCACTCATACTCACACACATGCACACACACACTCACACACACACACTGTCACACACACACATACACACACACTCACACACTCACTCATGCTCACACACATACACACACACACTGTCACACACACACATACACACACACTCACACATACACACTCACAAACACACACTCACACACTCACTCATACTCTCACACACACACTCACACACACGCACACACACACTCACACACACACTCACACACACATACACATACACACACGCACACACACACACACTCACACACATACACACACTCACACACACACTCACACACACACGCACACACTCACTCACACACACATATACACACACATACACACACACATATACACACATACACACACACTCACACAAACACACATACACACACACACTCTCACACAAACTCTCAGACACACACTCTCAAACACTCACACACCCTCACACACTCTCTCTCACTCACACACGCACACGTTGGTCAATCACATTGATATCACTGAATGCCCTGTTAACTAATGTGGAAGGTATTTCCATTCTCCAGAAACTGAACAGGATTCACCAAATTCATACAATGCTGGTCACGTCAGAGGCTGGGAATCCTGCAGTGTGCAACTTACCCGACATCACCCAAAGGTAGTCAGGGAGATAGTCAGCACTGAAGATTCTGTAGATCAAAGTCAAGAGTGTGGTGCTGGAAAAGCACAGCCAGTCACAAAGCAGCCAAGAAGGAGGAGAATCGATGTTCTGAGCATCAGCTCTTCAGGAATCATCATCGAATCTGCACAAGTCAGAAGTGTGACAGAATACTGCTCACTTGCCTGGATTTGTGTAGGCTCCAATAAAGCTTGAGATCCTCGATATCTTTCGGGATAAAGTAGCCCGCCTGATGGACACTACAACTACAAAAATCTCCTTGGAACCGGTCCTCTTGGTCCAAGATAAACTAAAAGAGAAATAGATATGAAAAGAAAAATCCTCTTCACCTTTGGCACCAGCTGTGTGGATAAAAGAGACGGAAAGCTTAGGTCCACATCCACAAGTATCCACTGCTTTCTGTGTACTTTCCTAAAAGATGTGTGCAGAAATTCTCGGGAGTTTCTGCAAAAGCATCTTCCCACGACTGTCTACAAGGGCAATGACAGCAGCTATATGGGAACGCTCCCTCTGCAAGTTCCCTTCCAAGCTACTTACCGCCCTGACTTGGAAAATGTTTTACCATCCCTTTAGTGTCACTGGTTCAAAATCCTGGAATTCCCTCAGTACCGGCTCTGTAGGTCAACTGACGACACAGTGATTCATCGATTCAAGAAGACAGCTCATTACCCCCTTCTCAAAGGGCAATTATGAATCGACTATAAATGCTGGACCGACGAGGAAATCAAAACAAATGAACCTTTAAACATCTGAGAGGCACCTGGATCCATCAGACAGACAGAGAAGAATCGAGGGGCAGTGTGAGAGAAAGGGACAAATGTACGGATAAGTCGACTTGTGAAACTGCGGAAGACAGCAAAATACCGAACCAAAGATATAATCAAAATTTAGAGAGGAAAAGTGAGGAAGGTGAGAGACGAAGACAGGAAGAGAGATATAGAGAAAGTGATGTGATCATAAATGGAGATAGAGATGCAGATCGGCAGGGAGAGAAAGAGACAGAAAAAAAAACAGATGATGAAGGGACAGATAGCGGTAATCAGGAGAAAGCAGAAAACTTGAGAGCAGAGAAGTGAAGGTTGAAAGGGAAACTTTCCTCCTGTGACATGGAATAACAAGGAATGACTGGTGAGCTGTGATACTGTGGGGAAGGTAGAACACGTGGATTCATGCAAAATCCCATGATCAACAATATGGTCATGGTGGAGTAATCTGTTCCACTGGTGTCGGTGGGTGTGCAAATGTCTAAAAGACACACAGGGAATTGGCAAAGTACTCCACTTGAAGCAACTTGAGTGTCCCATCGTGACTGCTCCCTCGTTTGGTCTGCTCTGAGAGGCTTTGTCAACCTCTGAGAGCCAGAGTCTGCGAGCGGCATCATTTCGGACATTCTCTTTGTACATCCTTCCTGCAGAAAAAGCACAAACCACAGTGAGAGTTTGTGTTCATTTTTTTAAAGGCAGAAATTCAGGGAGAATCGCCAGAACGTGCAAAAGATGGGCGCAGTCATCTTGGACAAATGGATATGAATGGAAACCACGTTGCTCATCCAGATGAACAGCACAGATTGGAGTCCCTGCTCTCAGAGTCTCGGCGCTGCTGAATAACTGAGTGATGGCTGTTGTTGGGTTCCCACATCTTTGACTCGTCACCATTATGGGGAACGAAAAATACAAAGGGAAACTTTTATAGCTGTGTGTGCCATTGGGCCCCAGCTGCATACTTAAGCATAAGTAGCATTTGCTTTTCTCTCACGGCCTCTTTAAACTCTCTCCCCTTTAGCTGGAGGGAGGATGGGAGTGTCATCCACCAAGTCCTGTCCCCGATAAGCCCAGCGTTTGGATTGGAGAGTGGTGCCCCTCCTGACCACACAATCACACACCTACAATGGGGTTTGATCTACGCTTTGTTAGCAACAAGAAATTGTGAACATCACATTGACCCAAATGAAATCTGATTTTGAACGTCTATATTCTATCAAGCAACACAGGAACCCCAGGGGCAGATTTAATGTGGAGAAACAGAAGAAGCTCGAAGAGTGGTTAAAAGACAATCCCACAAAGCTTTATTTTAAGGTCTGTCAAAAAGAACGAGAGAGTTGACTATTTTCCCCAGCTGGTATTCCCCAGCTTTTAAACCAGGCAACTGGAAAAACTCCCAATAATGGGCACACTGTTAATCTCTTGTAATTCATCTGAAGTACAGGGGTATGGGTACCTGGAAGTGTTTTTAGTTTTGAGGGGACTGGAGGAGATTACAGAGATCTGAAGAGGCGAGTCAAAGTGAGTTTTGAAAACCTTTCCCTGTTCAACGGTTGAATGAAACAACTAAGGGCAGCTCCTTGAACATTGGATACCTTAGAGAATTGCATTGAGCAGTTCTTTGGCTAAAAAATGAGGTGACAGCGTTTAATTTCGAATGGTGTTGACTTCATTCAGCACAAATCTAATTGAATCAAGATGAATAAAATCGATCAAAATTCAATTGCAAAGAAGTATATCCTGCACTTGCAGCTAGTTTTTACAGAGATGCACAAACCAGGAAATAAAAATCTTGGTCTCCAATCTCCAAGAGTCGTGATGGACGCGACAAGCACAAGATCAATCAGCAGCAAAAGTAATACTTTCATCTTCCTCTGTAGAGACCCATAGAGACCTGGTGAGACAGACAAACACTGTTGGAACAGGAATGAGTGCAAGATCCTTTACTGGATGTGAGAGCATCCCTCTGTGTCTATAGGGACATCTGAAGGAACACCCCGACCTTCCCATGAACTATGGATAAGGACATGGCTTAATGGTTAATGTGAAGCCTGGTTATGAACCACTCGGTTCAGTTTCGAGGGGTCATAGAATTTTTCATTTTGACTGTACTGCGAAAATGGGTATTGGCAGACTAATTTAGTTCTGCTGGCTATCTCCACGTCGTCAGTTTATTAAGAGTACGTTCAGGAGAATTCATTTGCCCCAAAGAATTGTTCGAGTTTGGGAATTGTTTTGCCAGTGGATGGTGGATTCTCCGAGTCTTTCAGGATATTCAATGTTGAGCTGATCCGGTTCTGTTCAGTAAAGGCCTCAATAATGATCAGCTGCAGACAGCATTGTGGAGCTGAGAGGTCTGTTCTGATATCGGTGAAAGACGAATGTGATGAGAAATATCAAGCAGTTTATTCCTGGTCCGCTGTTGCTAATTTTGCCAGGACTGTAACTGATACTCTGAATGTAGCATAAGTACTATACTTACCTTCGAATAAAACATGTTTAAGGATTAGTATTAGTTCACAGTACTGTAAATCATCGAGTCATAGAATCCTAAAACAGGGCCTTCAGCCCAAACTCGTCCATGCAGAACAAAATGTCCATCAACCCCAACGCCATTTCCCTGCACTTAACCCATATCTCTCTCAACATTTCCTATCTATGTATTTCTCCAAATGCCTTTTAAATGCTGTTACTGTACCAGCCTCCATCACTTCCACTGACAGCTCATTCCATATGCGTAGCTCCTTCTGTGCAAAAAGGTTGCATTTCAGTCTTCATGTTATTATTTCATGTCTAACATTAACCTAACTGCTAGTCCTTGATTACCCAACGCTGAGAAAGAGACTAGTGCATTTATCCTATCCATGCCTCTCATGAACTTATACACTTCTATAAGATCCCTCCTGAATCTCCTAACCTTTACATTAAAATATCTGTGGTTGTCCAAGCTCTCCCTATAACTCAGGCACTTGTGTGCTGGCAGCATTATTGTAAGTCATTTCTGTACTCTTACCAGTTGAGTAACATCGTTCCTACAACAAGGTGTCCAAGACTGAACATAATACACCAAGTGGGGCTATCACCAACATTAGATTAGATTACTTACAGTGTGGAAATAGGCCCTTCGGCCCAACAAGTCCACACCGACCCGCCGAAGCGCAACCCACCCATACCCCGAAGTGTACCCTTTTTACCTAACACTACGGGCAATTTAGCATGGCCAATTCACCTAACCTGCACATCTTTGGACTGTGGGAGGAAACCGGAGCAAACCCACACAAAAGTCACGGGTAAATGTGCAAACTCCACACAGACAGTTGCCCGAGGTGGGAATTGAACCTGGGTCTCCGGCGCTGTGAGGCAGCAGTGCTAACCACTGTACCACTGTGCCGCCCATCCTGTACAACTGAAACATAAATTCCCAAATTCTATCCTAAATAACGTGGCTAAATCAGGCCAGTGGGCCAATCGACTTCTTTGCTGCCCTTCTGACGTGTGACCATACTTTTAGAGATCCTTGCAGCTAAACTCTAGGATTCTTCTCTTCCACAACACTCGCTATAATTTGTATCTTGACAAGAATGGCCCACACTGACGTGCCAGGTGAGTGCTCAGAACAGATGAAAGAAGTAATTTTCAAAAGTGTGAAACAAAGATAGTTTTGGTAGATATAAACCACTGACACTGTGTGAAGCAGTAAATGGTGATCTGGATTAGTGGTGCTGGAAGAGCACAGCACTTCAACCCCAGGGCATCAATGTGGACTTCAACAGTTTCCTCATTTCCCCTTCCCCCACCTCACCCTAGTTCTAAACTTCCAGCTCAGCACTGTCTCCTTGACTTGTCCGGACTTGTCCAACCTGCCTATCTTCTTTTCCACCTATCCACTCCACCCTCCCTTCCCTGACCTATCACCTTCATCCCCTCCCCACTCTCCCATTGTACTCTATGCTACTCTCTCCCCACCCCCACCCTCCTCTAGCTTATCTCTCCACGCTTGAGGTTCACTGCCTTTATTCCTGATGAAGGGCTTTTGCCCGAAACGTCGATTTCGAAGCTACTTGGAAGCTGCCTGAACTGCTGTGCTCTTCCAGCACCACTAATCCAGAATCTGGTTTCCAGCATCTGCAGTCATTGTTTTTACCTCCTGGACAGATAATCCGGCAGCCAGATTCGACATGAGCGTTCGTATTACCTCCGTCTGAACTATATAATGCTATGCAGTTTATCATTGTGAGTTTTTTTTTTCTATTTCTGAACAAGCGCTGGGATTGTTTGGTTGAACAATGTACAGATTACATTACTTTGAATGTACTCACGTGCTGTCCCTGCGTCTGGAGAGTTTTATTTTTAGACAGGTTAAAGGGAGGTTTTCTTCCAACCAAACATTGAGCTTTACCAAATTTGTGCTGTGCATGCCAGACAGTGTTTTTCTATTAAGTCATGCACTCGCAAAAGAACAGTGAGATGAATCTTAATTATTAGAAACATTAATATTTATTTATTTTACATAATTAATACTTTAACAACAAAATGCGCTATAGACTCATGATTTACTTGACAAATCTATCTAGATTTTAACGTAATTCTAGATGAGGTACTGTGACCCTGTGGTTAGCATTGATGCCTCACAGCGCCATGGACCCACATTTGATTCCAACCTCGGCCACCTGCCTGCATGATATTTGTACATTCTCCCCGTGTCTGTGTGGGTCTTCTCTGGATTCTGCGGTTTCCTATTACATTCCAAAAATGTGCAAGCCAAGTGAATTGGCCATGCTAATTTGTCCAAAGTGTGTGCTGGTTAGATGCATTAGTCATGAAAAATGTCGAATAATAGTGTAGGAAAATTGGTCTGTGTTGGATACTCTTCGAAATGCCAGTATGGATTCTTGGGCCGAATGGCCTGTTCCCACGCTGTAAAGATTCTATGATCATATACCACCATGTAAGAACTTGGTTTTGCTTCACGTCGTGTTTTGGTTTGGTTTTCTCCTGAAGAAATCAGGAGTCATTTCTTCTCGATGGTTATTCTTAATTTCCCGCCCTGAGCGTGGCTTGGTCACTATTCTTATATTCGAACGTCTTCACACCCTTTTGGGAGGATCTTCGCTGTTCACCAATTGATCATTCAGGCTCGATCAATCAAGTCCATCTGCTCGAAAAAGGCATTGCCATGTTGATGGCAGGCTGGTCCTTCGTTGTCCATTAGTGCAGGTTCTGGTTGCACGTACCTTCTTCAAATAGGAGTGTGATGCACTCCTGTGTCTGTTACACACCTTGACGTTTCAGTTCGCCCTGACCATGACATTCCACTGACTTCATTCGAACTCAGATTCGGGTGTGTATTGTAGATCTGCAACTACTGGGTTGTTTGCACATTGTCTGTTGGTAGCTGCAGCCTGTCTGGATGATGCAGCTTGTATAATAGCATTGCTGCTTTGGTCAAGTCTTGCCTTAGGTTCCCAGTATGCTATAGTATTTGGACAATTCTCATCAAAGCCATCATAAACTTCATTGTTTTAAGCAGCCAGTCCAGCCACAGTTCCTCCTATAGATCCTGAACACGAAGCGTGATGGATCACAACAGGAAAGGTGGTGACTACAGGACTATCCAGGTTCAAGCAACTAAACTGATGAAGCTGGCATATGAGAAATTAACACCTTACTACAAATGAGACAAAAAACAAGAAATATAAAATAGTTCATACCAAAACAGACGTTTTAAAATGGCAAGAAAAAACGTCTGGAAACGTAAGGAAATCTCTCGCAATGAAAACTTGAAAATCCAACAAATATCATGAAACTGCAGAATATTTTATACAGTGGAGAAACGAAAATGCAAGAATCAAACAAACGTTACAAAATCTCAAGAAAAAGCGTAATGAAAAATTAAACAAAAATTACACAACATTTTATACACCATGGTTACAATAATTCAACTATTTGCAACGTTTCAATTACCAATGTGTGATGGAAAAATGAATGAGGCCTCCAGACCTTTATCCTGGTCTGTCTGGTGTTCGTGGGTGTTGTTACTGATGAGGATGACGATCCTCATGATGTATATCTTCATTGTCGTTCACGTTGTTATAGTTTTCTGTGAGAAAGACAATGGTTGTTTCGTTACTATCCCTATTTAATATTTGAATAGTTTTGAACTATATAGAGTTTGCACATTCTCCCCGTGTCTGTGTGGTTTTCCTCCGGATGCTCCATTTTCCTCCCACAGTCGAAAAATGTGCAGGTTGGGTGAATTGGCCATGCTAAATTGCCCGCAGTGTTTGGTGAAGGGGTAAATGGAGGGGAATTGGTCTGGGTGGGTTGCTGTTCGGAGGGTCGGTATGGACTTGTTGGGCCGAAGGGCCTGTTTCCACACTGTAAGTAACCTAATCGAATAAAAAACTCATGTAATGCATACCCCCAAATACTCCTCCACTATTTTCCTCAAAAACAAAAAGAACCGATATGGAACGTTGAGTCATCTTTTGAGGCCTGGTAGTCTCTTGTCTTGTTTTCTCATGGTAAGGTTAAGAGTGGTTGGAATAAAGTGCTCAGGGAAGAAGGAAATGAGATGGTCATGACGGCCAATGGTGTGAAACAAATGACAATGAAGCAGCTCTGCCTGCAGGGGCAAGGTGGGCTTGTTATCATGACCGATGATTGAAACATAAGTGAAGATGAAAACGGTCCCAAGAGACCAATGTAAAGTCAGTGGCATGCTTCTGTGACATTGTGAAGTTAGTACCGACGACCCCACTTTGATGGACGGACCTTAATGTGCTTGATCTCATCACACTATCCTGAAGATTTCCTGTTTTGGTAACGAGGGACTGAATTATTGGACCTCCAGCAACTAGTTCGAGTTCATTTCGCTACTTCGAGCTCCTAGACCCCTTCTCCAACCTCATACCTCTGCTACCAAAATTGGACAAGTGGCCTGCTACAGCCTATTGGAGTCCATTAAGTGCAACTGCCACTGAGCTTAACTGAGATCGAATGTTGTGTAATGCAAACCTTTTTTTTGTACACCCTGACGCTGTAGGGTTGTTGAACTTAAAGACAGCGACTGGCATGTTTTAATGCCTTTAGATCCGTGCTTGAATTCTTTTGATTTAAACATCAGTTGATGTAATAATGCGTCTTTCAGTCTTTTGGGGTTTTCTGGTGTGGGAAGAAGGGACTTTGTGGGTTTTAAAAGGGAGAGCAAGACAAACCTGCTGGAAATGGCAGACAAGTTGGAGTTAGAATTGTTTAGTAAAGATGACCAAATCCTCGTAGTCGAATACCTGGTAGGATCTGATTAAATATATCCAAACATGGCATAACTTTAAGGCGAGGGGCGTAGAATGTTTTCTCATCTCATTTCACAAGGTGGCTGAACAAATGAAGTGGCCAGAGACCACAGGGGCTTTATCAATCCAAACAAAGCTGTTCGGTAGACCTCGTGAGGTGTCTGCATTTCTGTCAGAGGAGGAATCTAGGGAGTTTGAGGACGTAAAGAAACCCATCTTACGTGCATATGAGCATGTGCCAGGGGCCAACAGACAACGTTTCAAGATTCTAAGCAGGGATTCTGGCCAAACCAGCTCTAAATTTGATAGGATTAAACAAAGTAATATTGATAAGCGAATAAGTTAAAAATAGGTCAATCATACGACGCTCTAAGATAGACGATTATTTTCTTTCAAAAGTTCTTCCTGCGATAGTGAGAATTAAGCGGAAGAGCGGGAGTTAAATCAGCAAGATTAGCAGCTGAAATGGCTCATGAATATGAGTTGGTTCATACATCAAACTTTGGCTTCCAACATCAATTTCAATCAATGAGGGATAGAAAATTGATTTACCACAAGTCCTCACGTCGTAAGGGTAAAGTCGATTTCAATGGAAATGATAAAGTTAGCTTACAAAGGGCGAAAACGAAAGCCAAGAAGGGTAGAGAGATATGAAAAAGCTATGCTTCTATCACTACAATAGATTAGGCCACATAAAGTCACATTATTGATAGGTGTGAAAAATAAGCTCTGGGAAAACAGAAGTAGGAAAAACGTTCGTGAAGGAATTTGCAGCTTCAGAAATACAATGTGTCCTTGCTAACAATATTGCTGGGTCACTGGTAGGAATGCATCCAACCTTGGCTGAAAAACTAGTGGAATATCAGAAAACTTAGACATTATTGAAAGCGTATCCAGAGTTTCTTCCACAAATATATGGTAACAAGACCAGAAAGTTACCAGTTAAATTGGAAGGAGAAATCAACGAATACAGGTAAGGAATTGAATAGAATGATCAGAAATCATTTTTCTCCAGTGCCTGAGACAAAACAGGTGGAGGAGAAAGTCAATATTTTCAGCTCAGGCAAATTGATTTACAGCCGAATGATTAAAATAAAACTGAAGCAATTGCGTCAAAAATCACACATGGAAGAAGATTCTGTGTTCATCACTTAGCGTTACAACCTTAAAATGAGATATTGATGAGGAAATGGAGACAACACCATAATCAGGCAGATAAGAATTGGACAGGATTTCAACATGATGTATTGCTGGAGGGTTGCAGAAAAGAGATATTGCGGGTAGCACATGAATTAACAGTAGGAGGTCATTTATGGTTTATAAAATCTCAACCTAAAATACAAGAACATTTTTTTACTGGCGTGGACTGCATAATGATGGAGGTAAATTTTGCCAGACATGTCATACCTGTCCGGTAAATGGAAAATGCCAAGCAGCTATAAAACCAGCATATTTAATACCCATTCTTTAATTTGATAATTCTTTTCCAAGTTTCTTAATTGATTGCCTAGGACGCCTGCCGAAAATATAATGTGGGAATCAGTATTTGTTAGCAATAATGGATATGTCCACTAGATTTCCAGGGGGCTATTCTATTACGCATTACAAAGCTGGAAGCATTGCAAAGGAGTTGGTCAAAGTTTTCTACATATACACGACCGATTGAGCTGCAATCAAATCAAGGCTTAAAATGTACAGCAAAATTATTCAAGGAAGTTATGAAAGCTTAGGAATAAAACAATTCAAACCATTGCATACCATCCAGAATCGCAGGGAATGGGAGAAAAGTGGCATCAGACATTAAATACCATGTTGAGAGCTTATACTCAAGACTATCCAAATGATTCGGAAAAGGGAATTCGATTTCAGTTTTTTTTTCCATTGGAGATACACGAAGTAAATCGATCAAATTCGCTTCAGTTGAATTAGTTTTTAGTGCATGATGGCAGAATACAACTAAAGTTGATTAAGGAGAAATTGATGAGTCAGAATTCAGAGACCAAGTCTGCTGAATATGTGGTCAAATTTAAAGGAAGGATAGATAGTTGCCGAGCCAGCATTGAATAATCACAGCACACAATGAAAGAGGAAGCAGTTAAGAAATCAAAACTCAACACTTTGATTTTCCTGATAAAGTTTTATAGTTACTCCCGGTGATCTGTGCACCTTGGAAAGCCAGGTTTAGTGTATCTTATCAGATCGAAAGGAAGTTGAGTGAAATGAACTATTTCATAAGTCTTCGAGACAGGAAGAATTCCCACAGACTATATCACGTGAATATGATCAAAATGTGATTGGCTCGGGGAAGGAAAGCTAAAGGAGATTGTATTACTGGTTACAACACATTGTGAATAATCAAGTTTAAAGCATTCTGAATTGAACATTCCTCAAATTAAATTTGAAAATGAGGAGTCCTTTAACAAAAACGGATTAAACATTGAGTTACGATCAACTGGAAAATTGAAATGATCTGAAAGAGCTATCGCTTTCGCATGGGGAGATCCATGTAAATACGCTGGGAAGTACTGATGTAATTGTGCATGATGCAGATATAGGAAATGATGTTCCAATCAAACAGCATCCTTACATCCTTCAACCTCTAAACATGAAAGAGTTAAAAAAGAGATTGAATGTATACTTCAGAATGACATAATCCATGTGCATTGCCGTGCCTGGAACTCACCTGTTGTGATATTGCCAAAACCAGACAGGACCAAGAGGTAATGTGTAGACTCTCACAAATTCGGTTTAATTACAGAGTCTGAATGATATTCGATTCCCTGTTTGGAAGACTGCATTGAGGAGGTGATGTGAGCAACGTATATCTCTAAGTTGGACGTACTAAGAGGATACTGAAAGGTATCTTTAACTGAAACAGTAAATTTTATTACTCAATAGACTATAACAATTTAAATTCATGCTAATTAGAATTAAATACATGTCAGTCACATTTCAAACACTCAGCGATAAACTCATTCCTGAATTATCCAGTTGTGTGATATGCATCGATGGACTGGCGATTTTCTTGTCATATACGGAAGCAACTTTTGCAGCATTTATTAGAATTGTTCATTCAAGTTCTGGAAGCAGGCTTGATGATAAAATTGGCTAAGATTGAATTCGCCAAAGCCCATGTCACTATCCTATAAATGCTTCCATAACTACATTTAGACTAGATTATTTACAGTGTGGAACAGGCCCTTCGGCTCAACACGTCCTCACTGACCCACCAAACCCACGCAGACCCATTCCCCTACGTTTACCCCTTACCTAACACTACGGGCAATTTAGCATGGCCAATTCACCTGACCTGCACATCTTTGGACTGTGGAAGGAAACCGGAGCCCCCGAAGGAAATCCACGCAGACACGGGGAGAATGTGCAAACTCCAAACAGTCAGTCGCCTGAGGTAAGAATTGAACCCGGGTGTCTGGGGCTGTGAGGCAGCAGTGCTAACCACTGTGCCACCGTGCCGCCCATGTGCCACTGTGCCGTCCATTGTGCCACCGTGACACCCACATTTGGTGTAAGTGAATCAAATGTACTGAAGTGGTTCTAAAACAACAACTTAAACAAATCTTTTTGAAGAGGATTTAGGATTCGATAATATGTGAAACTGCCAATGGCACACATATTACAGAAAAATATGGGAAACATCGTCAGTAAAGGAATCAAATAAACAACATAAAGTAAATTTGAGTGGTGACATGTAAGCAATAAATATCTAAGGGAACCAGGTTGTGACCGTAAAGTAAATACACATCGAATCTCGAAGGAAAGCCATTGATTGTTTCCGTTCTTTGTCTCGGTGAGTCACTTTAATGTTGGTTTATAAAACAAAAACTTACGGTGTTCTTTCGAAGCTCAACTGATTAAATTAGAAGTTTATCAGACGCCGCAGAATATAATAAATTCACAGCTATTTTATGAACACATGTTAAACATCAATATGCCACGTATACTGTTTTCTCATAATTTACCTGGAGCTCCAAAAACTGCAAATACAGAGTAATAAAGTACAAATACCGGCGTTTTAGCAGGAGCATGCATTTTTAATAAGAGTAATGAATTGGTACCATCTGGCTTCTGAAGAAAGGATTATAGACAATAGACAATAGGTGCAGGAGTAGGCCATTCAGCCCTTCGAGCCTGCACCGCCATTCAATATGATCATGGCTGATCATTCCTAATCAGTATCCTGTTCCTGCCTTATCTCCATAACCCTTGATTCCACCCTTGATTGTGATGCGCCTCTTTATATCTAATGTACACCACGAGAGACACAACTATTTCGGATCATCGTTTGCACTTGGTGCAGACCTTATATTAAAAAAAACACAAGTGAATGCAGTAATGTTCCTGCTAATGGCAACTAATGCAACAGACCCTGCCTAAAATGAAAACAAAATCCTCAGTACGTCAGATAGATTAGTTTTAGTGATTAAACACGAAAAGAAAGGAAATTGTTTGATGTCAAAGGATGGAAACCTTTGCAACTCTTCTACACATAGCTAATGCTATCACAAATCAAATTCCAGAAGGAAACCTAGTTTGATAACTAGTACGTGTAACTTTGAACTTGGTTTCTGTGGTGGTTTTGAAAGAAATGCAAACGAGACTTTGGGGCGTCCTAAAACGGGCAGGCAGAAAAACAGAAATCATTGTCCACATTGGCAAGGCTGGCATTGCAGGAAGTTTTGCAACGACAATTCACAGAGGTATGTTTAAAAATCAGGAACTCTCGGGTAGCAATCTCCCGATTACTTCCGTACAACGTGCTCCTCAGGCGAGGAACAGAGACATAATATATTGAACACGTGGTTAATGAGCCAGTATTTATGTTGGAGGTGGCGAGCTTAAGTTATACGGATCATTTATGATTCATACAGTAATGAAGACCCCCAGCATGGAGACACACCCTTTGGTCCAACTCGTCCATGCCAACCAGATACCCTAAATAAATCTAATCCCAATAGCCAGCACTTGGCACATATCCCCCCCAAAAAACTGTTCCTATTCATGTACACAACCGGGTGCTTTTTAACTATTGTTATTGTACCAGCCTCCATCAGTTCTTCTGGCAGCTCTTTCACGCAGCAAACTTTACGTGAAAAAGTTGCTTCCTAATTCCAATTTAAATCTATCACCTCTCTCCCTAATGCTGTGCTGTCCAGTTTGGGACTCCTCCAATCCATAAAAGCGACCTCTTCTATTTACCCTATCCATGCCCTTCAGGATTTTTTAAACCTCCATCAGAAAACCATTCACCCTCCGAAGACTGAAAGAAAACAGCCCCAGCCTATTCAGGCTCTCCATACTGCTCAAACCCTGCAACCTTGGCAGCATCTTTTTAGCTGAGATTCACTGCAGTGTGGAACGAAAGCCTTTGGCCCAGGAAGTCCACACCGACCCGTTGAAGAGTAACACAACCAGACCTATATCACTCTGACTAATGCACCTCACACTGTGGTGTAATTTAGCATGACCAATTCATCTGAACCGCACATCGTTGGACTGTGGAAGGAAACCAGAGGAAACCCATGCAGACACAGGGAGAGCATGCAAACTCCACACAGACAGTCGGCCGAGGCTGTAATCCGAACCCGGGTCCCTTGTGCTGTCAGGCAGCAGTGCTAACCACTGAATCACTGTGCCGGCCCAGAAACGTGGGCTCGTCTGTTCTGAACGCTTTCAAGTTTCACAACATGTTTCCAACACGAAGGAGACCAGAGTTGCATGTTATATTTCAATGTGGCCTAACCAATGTCACATACAGCCCCAAAATGACCTCCCAACTTCTATAGTCAATGCTATAGTCAAAAAGGAAAGCATACTGTGCACCTTCTTCGCTATCCTGCGAGGATCCAAAGGGCTGGGGAATGGCCGATGTTTTCTTCCTTTGTTTCCGAAGGGAAACAGAGATAATCTGGATAATTATTCTGTAGTTGGTGAGACTGATTTCAGGGCTGGGGAAGCTGTTAGAGAACAGACTGAGTGACCAGATTCATACACATTTGGAAGTGAATTGATTTCTTAATGATCGGCAGCATTGGTTTCTGCTTAAACCTTCATCTGGCACCAACCAGATTCTGAAGAAGGGGATAAGACTGATTAATGAGGGACTTGAAGAAGGCACTTGATAAAGTACCCACGAGAGGCTGGAACAAAATGGAGATTCTAGTGGGTTCCGATGTTTGCTGATTAGATGAAGGGGCTTGGTCATAGAGTTGTGGTGGAAGTGTGTTTGTTTGGGGAACAGAGAAAGGTAACTAGAGGTATTTCGCTGAAATCAATGCTGGGAACATTTTTTTTGTTTCAGTTCCTGATCTGAAGGAAACTGCGGGTTGGTGATCCGATTCGTAAGTTTGTAGATGACACAACAGTTGTTGCATTTGCAGATATTGGTTAGAATTGTCAAAGGATATACCGGCATAGAGACAGATTGCAGGTTTAGGGAGAGAAATGGCAGATGAAGATTGATCCAGAAAATGTAATTTGATGCATTTCGTAAGATCAAATTATAGTATTAAGTATAGAATAAACAGCGGAGCCCTTAGCCTTATTGACATGGGGAGGGATTTGGAGTAAAGGTCTCCAGACTCCTGACAGCGTTAAATCGTGCAGATACCGTGACCATAAAGGCATGCAACAAGCTGGCTTTCTTCACACGGGGCATCCAAGACAGGGCAGGTGTTACAGCTTGTGTGGTTTCAGGGAAAGGTGGCATGACGCTCTGGGGGTGGGGTGGGCGATGTTGGCAGTGGATGAGGAAAGGTCCAGGGTGTCCCAGAGGGAATGGTGCTTGCGGAAGGCCGACAATAGAGAAGAAAATATGTGTCGGGTACTTGGATACCGCTGAAAATGGGGGAAATAGTGACTAATAGCACAGAAAAAAAAATGCCAGTCAAATTTAGCACATCGATCAGTATTATTCAAGAGAGGATCAGATGCATTTCTTTTCTGATCAGTGACTGGACATGAATTCTCCCAATTAGTTCAATGACAAAGAAAAGTTTACTCTTGGACTTCAAGACTGTATTCATTAGTTAACTTAAAATGATAATTTATATATTAATTGGTCATATCTGGTTATGGAAGCTTGCTTCCTTCCTGCATCTCCAATCTTAGCGTGTGTGTATACACTGTAATGAAGGCACATTGGTAATGCTCACATTTGGACTTTGGAGCAAAAACCACAGGCATGGACATTTTACGAACGGTGAGAAAATTCCTAAAGCCAAAGTACAAAGGGATCTGTGAGTGCTAGTACAAGGTTCTCTAAAGGGTGACTTGCAGGTTGAGTCCGTGGTTAAGAAAGCAAATGTAATGTTACCATTTATTTCAAGAGGGTTGGAATGTAAAAGCAATGATGTGCTACTGAGACTTTATAAAGTTCTGGTTAGGCCCTATTTAGAAGACTGTGTCCAGTCTTTGGCCCATCGCCTCAGGAAGGACATACTGGCATTGGACCATTTCCAGCAGAGATTCACAAGGATGATCCCTGGAATGGTAGGTCTATCATATGAGGAACGGCTCAGGATCCTGGGATTGTATTCGTTAGAGTTCAGAAGGTTGAGGGGAGATCTAATGGAAAATTATAAGATAATGCATAGCTTAGAAATGGTGGAGGTTGGGAAATTGCTTCCATCAGGCGGGGATGCAAGGACTCTTGGGCACAGCCTTACAATTAGAGGGGGTCAATTTAAAACGGAAATGAGAAGACTTTTTTTTTCAGCCAGAGAGTGGTGAATTCACTGCCATGGAGCGCAGTGGAGGCCGGGACATTAAATGTCTTAAATGCAGGCATTGATATATTCTTAATCTCTCAAGGAACTAAGGGGGACAAGGAGAGTGCGGGTAAGTGGTGTTGAAATGCCTATCAGCCATGATTGAATGGCGGAGTGGATTCAATGTATCGAATGACTTTACATCCACTCCGAAACCGTATAGTCTTGTGGTCTTACTTATTTTGCAACTTTGCAAGATCTTAGAAGCATTATAGAAATACAAGAGCTCGGAAAATATCACCTTGTGAGATGCGTGTTGTGCTGCAATCAAAATTCGAAGACTTGTCCATCTTTAGTGCATTAAAACTTCAATCAAATCGTAATTTAGTGGAATACTGGTCTCGTTTGAGATGCTTCATTGATTGTGTGGAAAGAACATTGAAAGGAAAGTTTTGAATTTAAAACGATGGGAAAGCCTCCCGCCAGTGATGCCACGGAAGTACCATCTTATTTGTAGTATAGGCCAATATCCTGCAACTTCCCTTGTTTTGATTTGAACTTAATTTATTATTTTGATGTTTTTGCTTCGACATTTTATTTGCAACCAATGGGGGTTTGTGAATATAAATCCTGAATTCAAATTCCTAGATTAGACAATTGATTTAGATAACGAAAATGAGCATTTCTGTGTATACAGCACGCATTCGTTGAGCCACTAGTGCACTTATATCAACTGATTTCTCTCAGACATATTTTTTCACACTTTGTGCTGTTGAATGAAAAGAACAAAAGTTCACGTTTGTACTTAGAGATAATCATTGCCATTACCAACAAAAATATCTTCGTAACAGAGCGAATGTTTCTTTGATGTTTGCTAAATCTCATTCTTACATCTCACTTTTTCGGATTTGACTTCTGAGTCCTACCTCTCAACAATGAGCCATTGGATTTTCTCTATAACTTGAGCTTCATTTTTCCGATTTAAATTCTGAGTACTATATCGCTACAACGAGTCATTATATTTTGTTTCTAACCTGATCTTCATTTATAAACAGCATATTGGCGCTCGAGGGATGCGGAAGTACAACTGGTTACTGGGATTATTTGATTAGTTAATTCAGAAGCCAGGATAGACATAAGAGTTTATATTACCTCCTTCTCTGTGATATCATTCTATACAGTACATCATTGTGCTTTCTTTTATTTATAAACAAGAACTGGGATTGTTTGATCGAACAGTGTAGAGGTAGCTTTACTTTGTATGTAATCAAATGTTGTATCTGCATTCAGAGAATTTTTTTTTGAGGCAAATTGGAGACACTTTTTGTTCCAAACGCCGATCAGTACCAGCCCTGAAAATTTAAATGGGCACGAATTTGAATTTGTGCTGATATGCTGTAGGAGACTTTTCTTTTTGCATAATGTCCAAAGTAGTTTGCTCTTTCTCGTATTTGTGTTTGGCATGCATAGAAATATTTGTTGTTATTGTTGTTTTAGAGTCTAAGATGTTGGTAACATGAAAAAAGCATCTCCCAGATGCCCATACCCAGATGTTAAAAATCAGCCGAGCTTTCAACTGAGCAGATAGTGAATAATTGCATTGGAATTCCAGAAGTCAATATTTCAAGAATTATTCATGGGAGCCAGGTAATCGGAGTCCTTGAAGAGCGAGGATGGAGGATCCATCAATACATTTCAAAAGAGGGGCGCACCACAGGAGGTCGATTCCTTATGACCCCTTTCAATTTTGATTTGATCCGTACACTCCACTTAGTCATTCACGTAGGCATTACCCCATGCGGGCTCCACTTGAAGCTGGCTCCCTGGACACAGAGCTGTCTTGCTGTAATGTGGGGATTGTTTTTAAAAGAAGACTGACTCAGTGCGGGCGGGCCACAGTGAGTGTTGTGTCGAACAAAATGCAAATGAAAGGCGGGATACGAGGGAACAAGAAGCTTGTTCAGAAATGGTTCAGAGTTCACTTGAAAAGACATGGGATTGAATTCATTCATAACTTGAAAAGAGGTAGACCACGTTTTTGGAAAAATTAACATAAAGTGCATCACAAATCACTGGAGTTCAGGAAGTTGAACGTGAAATAACTTTAACTTTCGTTCAGTACAATCATTGTTGATATAATTGTAACCTCCAACCTACAGCTCCATTCCGCCCAAAACAAAACCTTTGACTCATTTGTGTCTACACAGGTGGCAAAGTGCAATAAAGTTTGCCTTGTTTATCCAATAATTAACTCGGGCACATTCGACAAAATTATATTTGATATTGTAAAACTGCGTTCTCAGACTAAAGTACAACTATGTGAAGCTAAAACCGATGCTATTTGTCCAGCTGATACACTAGCCCCAAAACTAAATCAGGTCATGGATGATCTGCCTGTGGTGACAGCTCCACTCTCCTCTATCCTGACGGAGGGACCGAAGGTCTCTGACTGAAGGTCTCAACCCTCTTTTCTAACAATAAAGCAGCTTTAAAAGCGGTAGAACTTTGCTCTATTTGTGCGACACTCAATTTAACCACCGTATCACTGTCATAACTTAAACCACTGTCTCAATTTTGCATGGTCATATCACATTTACTGCTGCAAGCTGTCCCATCTTCTAATTACGGCTGAAAAAGCGATTTTTGAGATTTGATTTGTCAAGTGAAGTCAGGTATAGAAGTACAGTGTAAAGTGAAAGTTGTAGGATATTGCCACACGTGATGCCATCTTCGATGCCAAGGTACATGGCTCAAGAGGGTTTAGTTACAAGTTAATAAGAGAAACAAAAGTTCAAAAGTTAAGTATCCCTTCATAGAATATTAGAAAATTAAATTAATTGGTAGAAGCGTTAACTAATGTTTCTCATAGAGTAAACTAGGTTACAAAGGAAAAGGTTCACAGTTCAAAAGTCTTCCTCCAGTTATCTCGCTCTTCTGTTTTTTCTCGATGCCAGCACCACACAAATAGTCGGTGCTGTTGACATTGCAGCCTCTCCGATCACTCCCGGTATCTGATGGTACGTACATTGGAAGGATTCATTGCATGAGGAGCCGAGATAATGCCATGAAATGTCGAGAAACGAGCTGATATCCAGCTCCATGCCACGGATGTGTAAAAGATATCTTTTATCAGATTGTAAGTTAGCTCGCTGAGCTGGTGGATTTGTTCTCAGAATGGTTGTCAAAATTCTCGCAAATATCATCAATGAGCCTCCGATGAAGCGTTGGTGTTCTGTCCCATTTTTTATTTATGTATCTTGGTTTGTTGTGGTAGGTGATAACTTTTCCCATTCTGTTTCTGAGAAGTTGAGAGGTTGGGCCAGAACTAAATGTTTGTTAAAGGATCTTCGGTTTGACTGCCTGGCCTTTAGGAATTCCCACGTCAGTTTCCGTGTAACCTGACCCAGGATGGATGTACTTTCCCAGTCAAACTGGTGCCCCTCTTCATCTGTGTATGTGGATACTTGTGGCATTTGGTCATGCCTTTTGGTGGCTAGTTGTTGGTCATGTAGCCTGATGGCTCGTGCCCTGCCAGTTTGCAGGATACTTTGTGTATAACGTTCCTTTGCTGGCTGAGGGTATGGGGTCCTTTAAATTTATCAGTAGCTGTTTCAGTTCAGTGGATGGGTTGTGAGCTACTAAGATGAATAGGAGGTGAAAAGTCTTTGATGCATGGTAGGTGGCTAGAGTCAGTAGGTGCGGAGAGAAAGCAGGTCACGAACACCAGTGCTTCACCAGAGGCTGACTGATGATGTTGCCTAGTATGGTGATCAAACGTTGAGAATGAAGCTTCCACTTAGCAGGCAAGCGTCTACACATGTACACATGCAGATATACATAAACACAAACATATCTAAATATATTGACATGTCCGTAGCTATATCTGCAGCTAAATAATATGTATACGCTTTCGTCAAAATCATTTGGGTGAAAGTTTAGATTGTCTCAAAACAAAGTTTGCTGATGACATGAGAATGGGTGGAGTTTTTATCGTGACTAAGGTTATAAAATGACACAGGATGACACACATCAGTTGAAAAAATTGAGAGGAGAAATGGCAGATAGATTTTAACCCGGGCAAATGTGAAGTGATTCAAATTTGGAAGTCAAGTTGCAGAGAAACATATGTAGAAAATGGAAAGACCCTGATCATGATGGACATACAGATGGAGTTTGTGGCAGAAGGTCCTGGATGTGTAAAACAAGTGAACAAGTGCGTAAATAAATATATGGCATGCTTGCACTCATTAGTCTGTGCTTTGAGTATAAAATGCCACAAAACGTATTTCTGCTGTGACAATATCTTTATTTGGACCATAATCAAGCATTGTAAGCAATTATGGTCGCCAAACAATGGAAACAATGCAGAAGCTTTGTCGAGGGCACAAGAGAGGTAAACAAGTTTGTTCCCTGGATTGGTGGGCAGCAACGATAACGTGGATTGTTTTCACGAGGCCACAGGAGACTGAGGAACAAACTGACAGATTTATACCTGACAAACTGACAAATCTGAGGAACAAACTGACGAATCTGAGATGCATGTGCAATTTGGATAATCAGAACTTGTGTTTTTGTCTCCCAGAAAAGAAATCTCAAATACTGGGGACAATGGTTTTAACAGGAAAAAGGACATTTTACAGAGAAGTGCAAGTCAATTTCTTTTACACGGAAGGTGGTAAATGTTTTGAACTTGCCGCCGGGTAGAATGAGATAAAATAGCAGCATCCAAGACCCATTTAGACAGACACATGAGCAGGCAGGGTATGGGGGTATATGGAACATGTGCAAGCAGATGCGTTTAGATCAAAATGGCATCATTGTCTACACAGACATGGTGGCTCAAAGGTCTGTCCCTGTGCTGTACTGTTCTATGGTCTACATTCCATGAACATAATACCCAAAATACTACTTAAATGCAGAGCCACAACTGGCGGCATTTAAGACCTGACCAGACAGAGACTAGGACCTCCGGAACGTCTGACTGTGTGAATGGACACCGTTTCAGCGACAACTGTGACAATGACGTGGACAATCACTTCTCACTTTCTTGAAGGCCCGCCCTGGAGTCGATCGGCAACCTGGCTCCATACAATGGACCTACCAATGATGTGGAGCCCTAACACTGAGCTCTGAGCACACTGCCAACAAGAACTCCAGAAAGGCCAAAGCCACAACCAATGGCGCGGATCACATCAGGTCCACCCATTTCCCTTCTGGAACATCATCCCATCCACTGAGACTGCCAAGTTTGAAAACACATAGCGAATTACCCAGGAAAAGTGGGAGAAATGCTGGCCTACAGTTGAGACTGAAGTCCCCGTCCCCACATACTTGTGGCCGACGTACAGGCTCTGGAAAATAAACAGGAAGAACTTAAATCTAGACTCACCTACCAAGGAGCAATAGCCCATTCCTCCTTCACCTCAGTTTGACTTACAACTTGATGGTTTTTAAATTCACGAGGTTCACTATTTGGAGTGTTGCTGAACAAAGAGATCTTGGAGTGTAGGTTCATAACTCGTTGAAAGTGGAATCGCAGGTAGATAGGATAGTGAAGAAGGCGTTTTGTATGCTTTCCTTTATTGATGGGAGTATTGATTACAGGGTTTGGGAGGTCATGTTGAGGCTGTACAGGACATTGTTTAAGCTACTGCAGGAATATTGGGTGCAATTCTGGTCTCCTTCCTATCGGAAAGCTGTTGTGAAACTTGAAAGGATTCATAAAAGGATACAAGGATGTTGCCAGGATTGGTGGATTTGAGCAAAAGGGAGAAAATGAATAGGTCAGGGCTGTTTTCCCTGGAGCGCCGGAGGCTGAGAGGTGACCATATAATGGTTTATAAAATCATGAGGAGCATGGGTAGAATAAATAAACAAACTCTGTTCTCTGGGCTGGAGGTGTCCAGAAATAGAGGGCATATGTTTAGGGTGAGGGAGAAAGATCAACAAAAGAGAGCTAAGGGACAACGTTTTCATGCAGATTGTGGTACGTGAATGGAATGAGCTGCCAGAGGAAATGGTGGAGGCTGGTACAGTTGGAAAACTGAATGGCATCTGGATTGGCAAATGATTAGGAAGGGTTTGGTATGAGCCAGGTGCTGGCAGATAGGAACAGATTGAATTGGGATATCTGGTCGGCATGGACAAGTTGGAGTGAAGGGTGTGTTTCCGTGCTGTACATCTCTATTACTCTGTGACTCGAACCTAGTACAGGCCCAACGGCCCTCCATAGTGCGCCGACCAGAGAAACCAATCTGAAGCCCATGTAACCTACACTATTCCATTATCATCCATATGTCTATCCAATGAATATTTTAATGCCCTTAAAGCTGGAGAGTCGACTACTGTCATAAGCAGGCTGTTCCAAACCCCCACTACCCTCTGAATAAAGAAAGTATCTCTGAAATCTGTCCTAAATCTATCACTCCTCAATTTAAAGCTCTGTCCACTCGTGGTAGCCAACATATTCCGAAGAAAGTGGTTCTCACTGTCCACCCTATCTAACTCTCTGATTATCGTGTATGTCGCAATTAAGCCACCTCTCAACCTTCTTCAATCTTACGAAAACAGCCTCAAGTCACTCAGACGGTCTTCGTAAGTGGTTACCTCCATATCAGGTAATATCCCAGCAAATCTCCTCTGAACCCTTTCCCAAAGCTTCCACATGCTTCCTGCAATGCGGTGACCAGAACTGAATGTGATACTCCAAGTGCAGCTGCACTAGAATTGAGTACAGCTGCAGCGTGACCTCATGGCTCCAAAACCCAATCCCTCCAACAATAAAAGCTAACGTATCGTATGCCTTCTGAACAAGCCTATCAATCTGGGTGGTAACTTTCAGTGTTCTATATGCATAGACAACGAGATTTTTCTGGATTAGTGGTGCTGGAAAAGCACAGAAGTTCAGGCAGCATGCGAGGAGCAGTAAAATCAACATTTCGGGCAAAAGCCCTTCATCAGGAATACAGGCAGGGTGGAGAGATAAAAGAGAGGAGGGAGGGGTGGGGTGGGGAGTAGGTAGCGTAGAGTACAATGGGTGAGTGGGGGAGGGGATGAAGGTGATAGGTCAGGGAGGAGGGTGGAGTGGATAGGTGGAAAATAAGATAGGCAGGTAGGCCAGGTCATGGGGACAGTGCTGAGCTGGACGTTTGGAACTGGGGTGAGGTGGGGGAAGGGAAATGAGGAAACTGTTGAAGTCCACATTGATGCCTTGGGGTTGAAGTGTTCTGAGGCGGAAGATGAGGTGTTCTTCCTCCAAGCGTCTGGTGGTGAGGGAGCGGCGGTGAATGAGGCCCAGGACCTCCATGTCCTCGGCAGAGTGGGAGCGGGAGTTGAAATGTTGGGCCACGGGGCGGTGTGGTTGATTGGTGCAGGTGTCCCGGAGATGTTCCCTAAAGCGCTCTGCTAGGAGGCGTCCAGTCTCCCCAATGTAGAGGAGACCACATCGGGAGCAACGGATACAATAAATGACATTAGTGGATGTGCAAGTAAAACTTTGATGAATGTGGAAGGCTCCTTTAGGGCCTTGGACAGAGGTGAGGGAGGAGGCGTGGGTGCAGGTTTTACAGTTCCTGCGGTGGCAGGGGAAAGTGCCAGGATGGGAGGGTGGGTTGTGGGGGGGCGTGGATCTGACCAGGTAGTCACGGAGGGAATGGTCTTTGCGGAAGGTGGAAAGGTGAGGGGAGGGAATTATATCCCTGGTAGTGGGGTCTGTTTGGAGGTGAAGGAAATGTCGGCGGATGATTTGGCTTATGTGAAGTTTGGTAGGGTGGAAGGTGATCACCAGGGGTGTTCTGTCCTTGTTACGGTTGGAGGGGTGGGGTCTGAGGGCGGAGGTGCGGGATGTGGACGAGATGCGTTGGAGGGCATCTTTAACCACGTGGGAAGGGAAATTGCGGTCTCTAAAGAAGGAGGCCATCTGGTGTGTTCTATGGTGGAACCGGTCCTCCTGGGAGCAGATACGGCAGAGGCGGAGGAATTGGGAATACGGGATGGCATTTTTGCAAGAGATAGGGTGGGAAGAGGTGTAATCCAGGTAGCTATGGGAGTTAGTGGGTTTGTAAAAAATGTCAGTGTCAAGTCGGTCGTCATTAATGGAGATGGAGAGGTCCAGGAAGGGGAGGGCGGTGTCAGAGATGGTCCAGGTAAATTTAAGGTCAGGGTGGAATGTGTTGGTGAAGTTGATGAATTGTTCAACCTCCTTGCGGGAGCACGAGGTGGTGCCAATGCAGTCATCAATGTAGCGGAGGAAGAGGTGGGGAGTGGTGCCGGTGTAATTACTGAAGATGGACTGTTCTACGTAGCCAACAAAGAGACAGGCAGAGCTGGGGCCCATACGTGTGTCCATGGCTACCCCTTTGGACTGAAGGAAGTGGGAGGATTCGAAGGAGAAATTGTTAAGGGTGAGGACCAGTTCGGCCAAACGAATGAGAGTGTTGGTGGAAGGGTACTGTTGGGGACGTCTAGAGAGGGAAACACAGAGGGCTTGGAGGCCCTGGTCATGGCGGATGGAGGTGTAGAGGGATTGGATATCCATGGTGAAGATGAGGTGTTGGGGTCGGGGAAACAGATGTCTTGTAGGAGGTGGAGGGCGTGGGTTGTGTCTCGAACGTATGTGGGGGGTACCTGGACTAGGGGGGATAGGACAGTCCTGAGGTAGGTAGAGATGAGTTCAGTGGGGCAGGAGCATGCTGAGACAATGGGTTGGCCAGGGTGGTCAGGCTTGTGGATCTAGGGAAGGAGGTAGAACCGGGCAGTGCGGGGTTCCTGGACTACGAGGTTGGAAGCTGTGGGTGGGAGATCTCCTGAGGTGATGAGGTTCTGTATGGTCTGGCAGATGATTGTTTGCTGATGGGGGTCGGGTCATGGTCGAGGGGGCAGTAGGAAGAGGTGTCCTCGAGTTGACGTTTGGCTTCAGCGGTGTAGAGGTCAGTGCGCCAGACTACCACTGCGCCCCCTTTATCTGCTGGCTTGATGGCGAGGTCGGGATTGGAGCAGAGGGAGTGGAGGGCTGTGCGTTGTGAGGGTTTAAGTTTGGAGTGGGGGAGGGGGTCGGCAGGTTGAGGCGGTTAATGTCCCAGTGACAGTTGGAAATGAAGAGGTCGAGGGCAGGTAATAGGCCAGCACGGGGTGTCCAGGTGGATGCAGCAAGGATGAAGTGGTCCTCGGAAGGTGGGCGGGAGTCCTGATTGTGAAAGTAAGCTCGGAGGCGGAGGCGGCAGAAGAAGTGTTCGACATCATGGCGTGTATTAAATTCATTGATGCGTGGGCGGAGCGGGATAAAGGTGAGTCCTTTGCTGAGGACTGATAGTTCATCCTCAGTGATGGGGAGGTCTGGAGGGATGGTGAACACTCGTCAGGGCTGGTAGCTGGGATCTGGTGTGGGTGTGGAGCTGGGAGTGGGGGTGGAGCTGGTATCTGGAGTGGGTGTGGTGATGAGGGAAATGGGGTGGAGTCATGAGCTGGGGTGGTGTTCCCCTCAGGGTTCTGGGGGTGGGGATGGTGACAGTGGGATCTGTGGGGGCATGTCAGCAAAATGCATGTGAGTGGTTTTGGTCAGGGCAGAAGTGGTGGCAAACATGGCAGTAGGGGGCGGAAGTCACTGAGCATGTGATATCAGCGATGATGTGAGGATTGGAAGTCATGTCCCGTGTGGTGCATGAGGAATTGTGAGGGGTGGAAGTGGCTGTGGAAGCGGCCATGGTGGGGGCGAAAGTGACGTCATCAATCAGCGTGGGGATGGTGGCTGCACCAATTGCATGGCTAATGGCGTCTGAGCAGTTCCAGAGGCCAGTGGAATCTACTGGAATGTTTCTGGAGCGCTGGTTATGGAGGTGGGTAGATAAAAGTTTGTTGTACTTACAGTTATTGATGTTTGAGATGGAGTTGAAATACTATTTGTCAAGAGTATGAATTCTCCTGAGGATGTCGTACCGAAGGTGTCCTTTGCAATTCGAGATTTCTCTTTCCATCTGCACTACTAAACATCTTACCATTTGCACAGTACTCTGTATTCCTGTTGCTCCTTCCAAAGTGAATCAGCTCACACTTTTCCGCATTAAAATCCATTTGCCACCTCTTAGCACAGCTCTGTGGCTTATCTAAGTCCCTCTGTAACCTGCAATATCCTTCGACACTGTCCACAACTACACCAACCAGAGTATCATCTACAATTTTATTTACCACTCCTTCTAAGTCCTCATCTAGTTCATTTATAAAACTGTCAATCACAGTGGATCCAAAACAGATACTTGCATTACACCACTACTAACAGAACTGCAGGATGAACATTTCCCATCAGCCACCAGTCTCTGTCTTTTTTCAGCGAGCCAACCTCTTAACCAAACAGCTGAATCAGCCTCAATTCCATGACTCCATATTTTGTGCAATAGCCTACCTGGGGAAGCTTATCCAATGCCTTACAGAAATCTATATACACCATATGAACCGCTTTGCCCTCATCCACCTGTTTAGTCACCTTCTCAAAGAATACAGCAAGGTTGGTGAGTCACGACATAGCCTTCAAAAAACTGTGTTGTCTATTCTTAATCAACTTATTCATTTTTAGTTAATTATAAATCCTGTCTCTGGGAACCTTTTCCAACACTTTACCCAAAACCCAAATAAGGCTCCCTAGTCTATAATTACCACGGTTGTCTCTACTCTTCTTCTTGAACAAGGGGACAACGTTTGTTTTCCTCCAATCTTATGGCACTTTCCCAGTGGACAGTGACGACATTAAACTTTAAGGCAAAGGTTCCGCAGTCTTCTCCCTGGCTTCCCAGAGAATTCTAGAATACATGCCATCTCGCCCAGGGTACATATTTATTTTGACAATTTGCATAATAGCTAACACCTCCTCCTCCTTGTGAACCTGAATCCCATCAATTCCAGTGGGCTGTATACCAGCCGTCTGCTCAACAACATTGTATTTCTCCTCGATAACATTGTCTTGTTACTGACGAAAAAAGTTGACTTAGCACTTCCCTATCTCCTCGGACTGGACTCCACCCGGAACTTCTCACTGCTATCGTTTTTTTGGTTCTTATCTCACTCTCGTCATTCTTTTATTCCTGATATAACGAAAGAATACCTGAGGGTTTTTCATGATGCTCTCTGCCAATGACATCTTATGTCCCCTCCCGGCTGTTCTTAGCTCTCTCTTTTGGTATTTCCTGGCTAACGTGTCTGTCTCAAGTTCCCTGAGTCTTCGCATCTCATCCTTGCATAAGCCTTCTTCTTCCTCTTGAGAAGAGCTTCAACTTCTTTAGTAAACCATGGCTCCCTCGTTCGACTACTTTCTCCCTGCTTGACAGGTACATTCTTACCAAGGGCACGGTGAAGTTGTTCCTTGACTAAGCTCCAAAGATCAATTGTGCCCAACACCTGCAGTTTCCTTCCAATGCTGTGCATCCTAACTCTTTCCTAACTGCACCATAATTTCCTTCACCCCAGCTATAGCTCTTACCCTGTGGTATATAGCTGTCCCTTTCCATCACTAAAGTAAACATAAACCAATTGCTTTTCTTGTCAAAGTGCTTACCTACCTCCAAAGCTAACAACGAGCCGGGTTCATTCCCCAGTACCAAATCCAATGTGGCCTTGCCCCTTCTGGCCTGTTTACATACTTTGTCAGGAAACCTTCCTGCACACATTAGACAAAAACTGACCCAAATAAGCTCCTCGAACTATAGTATTCCCAGTCTTATTTGGAAAAGTAATGCCTCTATTACAAGGACCCTGTTAATCTTACTCTGATCAAATATCATATTTGCTATCCTTTCTTCTACATCTCAGAAGCTTTCTGTCTCAAGTTTTTTTTTCTCTTTAATATATTTCAAGTACCTCTTTCCATTCACCCTCATCTTCTCAGCCAATGCTATCACACGCTCCCATTTCGTTCCCCTAATTTCATTCTTCTTTAAACTCTATGTTTCTTAAACACCTCTGGGGATTTCCTTTATCTCTGCTGTCGTTACCAGAACTGTGGCTCCTTCTTTATTTCTGGTAAAAGCCTAAATATCTCTTGTCATCCTGGCTTCCCTATTCCTGCCAACCTTACCCTTCACCCTCACAGCAACACATAGATGTTGAGCACGAGCCATCTCACTTTCAAAGGCTTCCCACTTGCAAGAGGTTCCTTTGTCTGCAAATAAACTACTCCGATCAACCCCTGAAATCTCCTGTCTAATTTCAACTAAATTCGACTTGCCCAAATTTAGAAATTGAAACTGTGAAACAGGCTTGTCCCTCTCCATATCTATTTCAAAATAAAAGAACAATGGTGACTGCTCCCAAAGTGCACCACGGCTGTCACTTCCATCGCCTGTCCTGCACTATTCCCCAAGAGTAGTTTGAGGTTTGGCCATTACCGAGTTTGACCCTCAATATACTGCTTGAGGAAGCTTTCCTGAATGCACTTAAACATTCCACCCCTTCTAACCCCTGGGGAACCTTTTCATGTTGGAGGGCCACATTATGTTAGTTGTAATCTAATAAGGCCGCATCCAAGAAAGTTCAATTATATAAATGTTGATACGTTTAGACTGTGTAACTATTCTCCAATTTCATTTCAAATGGATAACCACGAGCACTGTTGTCATAGGTTGATAGACACTGGTGTACTGGATACCCACAGGCTCTCACCAACTAGCCTCGGGCGGTAGTGGCGACAGTCAGGCGGGGAAGATCACGTACATTCTGGAGTCGTATTATAACTAATTCATGAGCATAGCAGGTGTCAAAATAACCCTTATGACTTACCAATTTTTAAAATTGTGACTGTCAGTCTGTGAGGATTATTTCGTTGAATTTTCTTTTACTCTCTGGTATTTTAAATACATTAATTTTAAGATTAAAATAAAAATAATAAAGGACGAAAAAAGCATATTAATAAAAAAAAAGATTTGTTCTGCAAAATATGGATTCATTCAAAAGGCCACACCCAATGTCCGAGAAGGCCGCATGTGGCCTTAAGGCCACAGGTTCCCGACCCCTGCTTTAGACTGCTCTGGTAGTCCTGAATGCACCTAACAACCATTCTGTTAGAGCCCTTAACACTCTGCTAATCTCATTCCGTGTTCAGAAAATTCAAATCCCCCAATGTGACAACTCTATTGCTCCTGCAAGTTCCCGAATCTCACTGCATATTTGTTCCCCCAATGCCCATTGACTATTTTGGGCCTGACTGTAAAATCCCAATAACGTTAGCAAACCATTCTTAATACTTATCTCCGTCCACAAAACCTCACTGGATCATCCTTCAGTTGTTTCATCTCTGATTGCTGTTGTGATACTCTCCTTAATCATAAATGAAACTCCCCCTCCCCCACTATCACCACCGCTATCCCGTCTGAGGCAACTGTACCTTTGCACATTAAGCTGCGAGTCGTGTTCGCTCCCTTACCCATGTTGTGTAATGGCTCGGCAAACTCCGTCACACGTACCTATCTACGCCATGAGTTCATCAGTCGTGCCTGTGAGCCCTCTTGCATTGAATTGGATGTAATAAAGGCCAACATTCCTTGCTCCCCGTCGAGTTCCAGCCTGATATGTACATTCAACTTCCTATCTCTGACTACTATTTCTCCTTCAAGCTTCACACTTGCCTCTCTCCTGCTGAGGATCCCACCGCTCCCCCTGCCAACCTCGTTGAAAATGTCCTTTGCAGAAAAAGCAAAGCTGACCACCAAGATGTGTGACGATGCTGTCACTTTAACAAAGCAAAGTTTTTCTTGATTTTTGCTTTAAAGAGAGTTCATTAAGGTATAAGTGCCGGGTCCTCCAGGAAGAAACAAGTATTTTTTTTAAAAAAAGGTCCCGGAGTAGCCAGTTCTCCCAGTTCAGGTATATTTGTTCTAGACTATGAGCATGTCTGTCTTCCAAAATATTGGACCTCTTCCTTCTCAAAACAGTCAGTCGTTCAACGCTCTGTTTTAGTGGAAGCATCAGATTAGATTACTTACAGTGTCGAAACAGGCCCTTCGGTCCAACAAGCCCATACCGACCCACAACCAACCCCTTCCCCAAAATTTACCCAATACTATGGGCAATTTAGCATTGCCAATTCACCTGACCTGCACATCTTTGAACTGTGGGGGGAAACCGGAGCACCCGGAGAAAACCCACACAGACACGAGGAGAATATGCAAACTCCACGCAGTCAGTCACCTGAGTCAGGAATTGAACCCGGGTCTCTGGCGCTGAGAGGCAGCAGTGCTAACCACTGTGCCACCGTGCTGCCCCAAAATAGCTCAATTCACTTCTTCTTAAACCTAAGAAATATGACCGAGACTTTTATTTTTGATTCCTGTACATTTTACTTCAGACATTTGTTGATCACATGAAAGAAAAGCATCTCGTGAAAAGTATTAATGCTGTCGGAGCAACAACTTCACTCATTCATTTATTCTTAGGATTTCCTTTGATTGCATCACACTATAAGTACCTCCCTGGGGTGCAACATGTGACACAGAAAGTATAATTTTCAATAAATTGCAGGAACCACTCAGAATTTCTGTTCGAAATGCATGCACTATTGACAGGTCTCGTTTTTGCCATCTATTATCCAGTCATTGCTGCCATTGGGGTTCCAGGTGAGGCACTGTAGAGCGTTAGCAGTTCTTTCATTCAGTACTTAGTTCAATCAGATTTACTTTTTTCTTTTCAATTCAAATGTAACGCTTCTCCATGGTGGATATTTCCTTTATCATGTCTGATGCTTTCTTTTCCAATCATCGTTGCAACGTCTGAACTTGAATTATAATAATGCTCTATTTTGACAGTCTCCTGTCACATTTTTGTTGCATTATTGCACCATCGACATCACACAAGTGTTATAATATCTCACACCTAACATCATTCTCCCCTAATTAGTTTCGTTTGTCACATCAAGTAAAATAATTTGGTATTTCTAACATAAAAGAAATCTGCTTCTGTGTCATATAAAAATATGTCATAATATCAATTCTTCCATTTACTGTTGGCATGCTGCAATATACGTTCAACTGTTTTTTGCCATTCGTCCTGTTTGGGTAATTGCAGTTGAATATAATCACCATGCTGCTGGTGGTAAGTTGTCAACAACAGTACGTTATGGTCAAGCAAATACCTATTTTGGTGAAGAAACATCATGTGTGTGGATATTTATACCACTGAACAATTTAGCTGTAGCACTGTTGTGTTAATGTCACTTTCTCCTGGAGAATTTTCAAATTGTGATCGCAGTGTTTTCTCAGACTACAGTGCGTTCCGACACTGACGGAGCCCTCCTACACGGTGGCACAGTGGTTAGCACTTCTATCTCAAAGTTACAGAATACCACGTTCAATTCCCACCTCAGGCGACTCTTTGTGTGCCGTTTGCATGTTCTCCCCGTATCTGTGTGGGTGTGCACCAGTTGCATTTCACAGTCCAAAAATGAGCAGGTTAGGTAAATTGGCTGAGCTCAATTGCCAGTCGTATTAGGTGAAGGGGTAAATGTAGGAGAATGGGGTCTGGGTCAGTGTGGACTTGTTGGTCCGCAGTATCTACTTTAATTTAAAATCAGCGATATGGGAACGATTTATCCCATGCAGTGATCTGTAAAAATCGAGAGGCCAAAAAATATTTCAAGTAAAAAATAAACAACTTTATTTCTGAAAGTTTAAGAGAGAATAACTGACTAACCAGTATTTACAATTTCTTTCTCTAACCAATCTTTAGTCCCCTTCTCTAAAACTAATCCGATAAAACTCCCAAATTCAAGTTACAAAAGAACATTTATTATCTCAAAACCAGGCAGCTGTACGTTCTTCTCTTCTGATCTTCCTGTGTCTTCTTTTCTCCTTGATAGGAATTTCTGCTTTGCGGGTTACTGATTGAAAAAGGACTTTTAAGAGAGAACTAATTTCAAGTAGTCTGTTCACATGCTGGGTCGTAGCAGTTCTCCTCTCAACTGTTCACTTTTCACCTGGTCTTATCCTCCAGAGCATCAGATTGTGATATTGGCTTTTAAGATTGTCAAAAAACTCAATTCAAATTTGATTGGAAATTGGTATTTTTTATCGGGGTATAATTAAAACTGATTGGCTGGATTTGAATTTGTTTTTGTCTCCAGGCAACGAACTACTCGGGTTGTTCAACCCAGTGTTACGTACATTGTTGTGTTATAGATATTAATGCTGTCCAGTCGATCTGCTGCTTTTTATTCTCTTAAAGTTACAGCACACCTTCATAACAAGTGCCACTGATCTTCACAGCACAACAATGCCAGCAATTGATTCAAAATCGATTGGCTTTCACCAATGAATAATTCCCACAGAATAAACGAACGAATTTCCTTAAGTGACAGTATTAAGCACGGCACTTTTGACAAATAGTAAGAGAGAGAGAAAGTGGGAGAGAGATAGAGAGTCGCCGGGTGGGGGGGGGGGGAGGTGACGTTTCAGTTGACCTTGACTGAACACTGGGATGTTTCTCCCAATTCACCGGGCATTGCTCTTCTTCAGTGTTAACTGTTGATGATATGTCCAAGTATTCGACCGTTGATGATGGGGTTTCCTCTGTCACTACCAAAGGGCAAGCCTTTTCACATCACCACCGTTTTTCTCATATTAGATGAAGTACCAGAATTGGTGGAATCTCTGAGATGTAATTCATAATGCTTAATTACAAATATCCATTAAATATAGTCGTTCACATCTAACACTGATAACCTGATAAGGAAACAGAAATTTTTATGCTTTGTTTAATGGTAATAGCGGGGGGGGGGGGGGGGGGGGAGGTGGTAACGCGGAGAGATTGCGAGATTATTCTGCAAGCATGATCTCAGCACCTAGTGTTGCATTATTGCAGATGGACACTGAATATCCGACTGTAATAATAGCTGAAGAGGCTCGAGTCCTGCACAGGCAAAGGAATGTTTCCAGACCTTGCAACTTTTACACAGAGGAAAGGTTATGAATACTTATAATTGCAGTAGCACTGCCGCCGTCAAACACTGCTGCCAAATAAAATTAAGTAGTCTCATTTCAGTTTATTTCAATCACATCTGGTTGACATTGTGCGTTTTCTCATGCATCTCCTTGGATCCACGAAGATCATCTGTACATTAACATGCATTACTTGATGTTCCATTTAATTAGTTTTGCTTAACTCAGTACTTGATCTGGTGACTGAAGAGCAAAAGAATTTAGCATCATGTTTGTTCATTTGCAAAGTATGAGTGTAGCTATAAGAATGTCTGCAGTCACATTTCAAGGAGTGAACAGTTTGAATTAATCCTGGAAATGACATACTTGCATCCTCAGTGCATTCGGTTTTTTTTCACACGTTGTGTTTCTCCGCACATCTTCGATGTTTTAGTATTTATCAACAACAATTGTTTCTAGAGATTTTCTTTTACTGTTTTTGTGTTAATTTTCTGGTGGACTTGATATTCCTTTGTTGGAGTGGATGCCTATTCGATTTTTATTTTCCTTTGGCCTCTTTTAGAGGTCAATTGACTACTGTGCACCATACACTTATTAATATAATATATACTTAACGTGGATCACTGTGTTAAAATTGGTCAATACTTGTCCACGGGACAAAACAAAAAGCAAACAACATTTTTTTTGGCAGTTATACGCATTCAGTTCAAACAGTATTATAGAAAACAGATAAATGGAGAGTCCAAACACTAACTCCTTTAACCTTTCCTTCCATCCATTCTCTCCTCCCCCCTCTATTCCAGCGAACGTAGCAGTGGTAATGGTTCTGTACCGAAGAAGGTGTGGTCTTTCCGAATGTGTTACCTATTATCTGCTGTCCATGGCGGTGGCAGATCTCCTTGTCATGGTCAATGCTGTAATACTAAACAGAATTGCTTCTGTCTATTTCCCATCCAGTTACCTGTCTGTAACGCCAGTTTGCGCAGTGCGTATTGTATTAATTTTTGTCGCCATTGATAGCTCTGTCTGGTTAACTGTCGCTTTCACCTTCGATCGTTTTGTGGCAATTTCTAGTCAAAAGTTGAAAACGAAATACTGTACAACGACCGTGACAGCGCGGGTGATAGGAATCGTTTCTGCATTGGCCATCCTTAAAAACGTCTTCAAATACTTCCAATTTGAAGCCCAGTACGTAATTAATGGGGTACCTTGGTTCTGTGTCATAAAAGAAATATATTATACGTCACTAGCCTGGACTGCATATGACTGGATACGATCCATTTTAACTCCTTGTCTCCCATTTATTCTCATTTTACTGCTCAATATATTGACAGTGAGACACATTCTGATAGCCAATAGGGCACGTCGAAGACTCTGCATCCAGAACAACGGGCAATATCAGATTGACCCAGAGATGGAGAAGCGGCGGAAGTCCATTGTTTTGCTTTTCGCTATCTCAGGCAATTTCATTCTGTTAAATTTGCTTTATTTTGTGACGATCCTGAATGTCCAAATTGCGCATGATACTTATTCCACAGGTTCGAATGTCAGTGATTCCACGTTTATTCTCCAACAGACCGGATTTATGCTTCTGCTGTTGAGTTCCTGCATTAACCCATTGATTTATGCTGGGACCCAAAGAAAATTTAGGCAGGATTTAAAGACTGTTTTACAATATCCACTGGAAATATTGGTTAAAGCATTTAAAATCTAAACGTTGCAAAATGTAACAGAACTTGGGTATTACGTTCCAGGACATACCTTTCTTGTGAATATCAAAGACCCACTTGAAAAATGCAAGTTTTAAGCCCTGACATACTGTACAATTTTATAAGAGTGTGTACAAATGAAAATATTCAATTCTGCATCCATATGTACACACACGCACACAGACACACACACACAACGCACACACACACACACACACACACACACACACACACACACACACACTCACACAGACACCCACTATCAAACAAACACAATTGCCTGTTCATGGGACGCGAACTTTCCCGATTTCACCATTATTTTCATTCTGTCATTGAGCAGATTGTTGAAGATCATTTTCCGTTCACGTTTAGTGTACAAAGATATGGAAATTATAAAAGACAATATTTTCTGTATGTTGGCCATCGACAGTTAGACCATATATAATCAGGTCAGAATATCAGAGATTTCTCTGGAGAAAGGTACAGAATTAACACCATTTTAAGAAAACAGAGACATGAAGTCGACTGGGGAATATGATTGTTTAAAATAGAAATTATACTAGCCACGGATACAGCAGTGTTCTCTCGCAGGTGGTATGTTTAACATTCATAAGTTGCTGAAGAAAAACGAAACAGAAATATGCAAGAGATGATGTCATCTTTGTTCTTGCTCTTCAACAAATATCAGTTAAAATATAAATATGACAGTGTTTTCTGCTACGTTACTTCTCAACTAAGTGACTAAATGATTTATCTATATCACAACTGCCATTGTCTTTCTGGGTATCGGGATATGGACGTTTTAGAAGTTTTGTATCTTATCTTACTCAGTTGAGGGTGTCCATAAACAGTCTTCATTCTCCCTTCTCCATTCCAAACTCTCCACCTCAATTTAGTCCAGAGTCTTGTGTAAAACTAGACAGAGTGGTACATTCCCATCTCCAAATGGAAGCGGTACAATAATTGTGTTTATATCTGAGGATGGTGTCGCTTTAAGAGATCATTAGGTCCTTTATGTGAAGTGAGATGAGAAGATAAAGGTCTCGACCTAGCTGCAGGTTGACACTTGATGAAACAACATGGAGACTTTCTTTTTAAATGCAGAGTCAACAAGTCTGGCACTGGAAGAGAGCAGCAGTTCAGGCAGTATCCGAGGAGCAGGAGAGTCGACTTTCCTGGTATAAACCCTTCATCAGGGTCTTTTAAATGCACCCTAAATGAGTATGGCAAGCTCTCACAGATTAAGATTTCCGAGTCGCATCAGAATATATTGGAGTCTGGATCGAGTTAGACGCTTCAGTGAATTTCACTGCCACTCTCGCTGGATTTTCTCTTCATATCTTTTTCCTCCTGAAGGGGAGAACTGCCTGTGAGAAGCTGTGTCTGACTTTCTCTGGTTTGACAAGGGGCGCGTATTCCAAGTGTTGCTACATTGGAACATTTAATTGGTAGTCGTTGTTGGATCTATTGTTTTGTTAAGTTGCTAACAGAGTTACGTTGTTCTAACTTATTTTTTCTTTGATTGTATTTTAACTACAATGTTCAAATAAATTGTTTCTTGCCTGATGTCGAGTAGTTTGGCCAGTCACATTCGTCAGTAACAGACATTTCACATCTGCCTTTGAAATAAGAAAATGTTAGAGTCTAGGGTACCGACTTAATCTATTGTGAGGTGTCTGGTCTGGTCAAACAGAGGGCTCTAGTCGGGATCTCAATCCCTAACTGCAATTTAGGTTCTTGTTTATTGGACTTCAAGGTTGCGAATGGTGTTTATTGGAGTCTTTAAAGTCGAGTGTTGAATTCGGTTGGCTCAAACAGTGTGTACCTTGAGTCGGAATGGTTTATTCGTTCGTTAAGAGTTTTCTAGGGGTGGAACAAATCAGTTTGGGGGTTTTACAAAACGTAAGAAAGGCAAATCTTTTGGAATTGGCAAACACATTGGAATAGGACAGGTTAGATGGGTTTCAGATTGGTGTGACAGGGCGGTGCAACATCGAGGGCCGAAGGGCCTGTACTGAGCTGTAATGTTCTATGTTCTATAACACACTGGAAGGAGGAGAGAGATGGTTGTGGCAATTGCGCATCATTCATGATTGCCGACAGTATCTTCGGAATTTTTGGAAATGTAAAAATTTAATTGGAATGGAACAGCTTCAAGTTTAGCCAAAATAAAGAGGAAAGGAAATTAAACAGTTTAAGTTCCGATTTCAAACAGAGAAAGTGGTCCTGCCAGAATTCAGAAAGAAAGAAAGGAAGTGAGAAAACAGCACCAGGAAGAGAGATTTTTTTACTTTAACCTTTGGCAATTAGAGAAGAAAGTCCACTTTAAAAAGACAGAGGTGAAGACAGAAGATAGTCTTCGTGAGAATAGTGATGATGAGTAAATCCATTGTAGCCAAAGGCCAGGTGGATATCTGTTTAAATACATCGAAGCGCTGCAGATATTCGATTAGAAGGAAGTAGAAGTCTCTTTACATTTCATTTGAGAGAATGTCGAAAGAAAAGAAGTGATCAGATACCACGCTGGTATTGTTAATCGAAACAAAGTTGGGAAGTAGACGTAGTGAGGTATTTCTAAAACTATGACAGGAAAATTCTATGGAGTATAATGAGGTGAAAAGGCTATCTTAAATGCAAATGTCCTAGTGCCAGAAGCCAATAAACAACGTTTCAGGAATCAATGACTAATCGAGCATTGAGTTTGAAATGGCGATACAAAGTAATTTGGATCGGTGGATAATATCTAACGTTAAAACCCCTAGGAGATACGATTGTTTTGGACGAGTTCAATAATTTACTTCCAGGAGTAGTGAGAACTCGTGTGGAAGAACAGAGAGGTGAAACGGGAGGATGACCAATTGAAATGGCTGATGGGCTGTTGTTGCTTCATAAAGCACGGTGGCTCAGTGGTTTGCAGGGGAATGGTTCTGGGTAGGTTACTCGTTAAAGGGTCGGTGTCGAATTGTTGGGCAGAAGGGCCTGTTTCCACTGAATGATTCTGTGGCACATAAATGTTTGATTTCCAGCAAAAAATTCAGTCTGTGCGAGATAAAAATTGGACCAAATAGAAATCCTCAGTTTGGAAGGGAAAGAAGAGATCTCATTGAAGATAATAAAAATAGGTTGCCTGGGGCAAAGAAAAGGAAAGCCATGAGGTGGGAGAGAAGGGAAAAGACTCTGAGGCTTTCATTACAATAAAGTCACACGGTTGGTGGTTCAACAAAAGTACTGGGAAGACGGATGTGTTCAAGTAGGTTAAGACAGTGAATTCTGCTTGAAGTGGAAAGGGAAGGACAGTGGAAGTCAAAATGCTGTGCAAGAATGTGTCGAGCTGGCCACAGGTCAGTTGAAAAGTAGTGCTAGATTTCATTTAACGATTTCCCTGCGAGGGTAATGTTTACTTGAACATCACAAGACGAGTAGATAAAGAAAATACAATTTTAAGAGATATGGGAATGGCGTCAGGCAATTCAGGAGGTATGTCATTCAGACAGACGATTGCCATTTTAGGTTGTAACATGTGAAATTCATGAAGCGATGAGAATTGCTCCATTATTTAAAATGTAGTTGGACTTTCCAGTGAAAAAAATGAAGAAGTGGGGGTAAGAGTAGCGGAGAAAGAGTCAGTTCCAGAACTACAGTTTGTCTTTGCTAGTGACGTAGTTGGATCAGAGGGTGGAGTGATACCAAAGGTAGTTAAACAGTTTTTGGAAAAGCAAGCAGTCGAGGTATAACAGGATATATATGCTGCAATATCTCCCGACTGTGTGATAACACGATCACAAAGTCAAAGGTTGGAGCAAGAGGAGAAATCAAATAAAAAAGATCAGGAAGTTCTCAGTAAAATTATCAAAGACCCTTCCTTCATCAAATGATAGAAAAATAAACAAGACCAGCTCGAGGGCAAAGTGGATGTTTATAAATTGGGGAAATTATTTGACTGACAACAGAAACATGATAAAACTGAAGCAATTGTACAAATAGGCATCCACAGGAGCACCTCAATGTCCCCTCGACTGCTATGACGTTGAAAACTGCATCTTGATGAGGAAACGGAGACTGTCACATATTCAGACAGATAACAAATAGGCAAAATCCATCAAGTTGTACTATCCGTGGATTATAGAAAGGAGATTACTCATGAATTAACATGAATTAACAGTCTGGGAGAATTGGAAACAAGGAAACCCAGGCCAGTGTATAAAAACATATTGGAGGAAAAAACAATGACTGCTGATGCTGGAAGCCAGGTTCTGGATTAGTGGTGCTGGAAGAGCACATCAGTTCAGGTAGCATCCAAGTTGCTTCGAAATCGATGTTTTGCCCTTCATCCGGAATAAATGCAGTGAACCTGAAGCGTGGAGTGATAACCTAGAGGAGGGTGGGGGTGGCGAGAAAGTAGCATAGGGTACAATGGGTGAGTTGGGGAGGGGTTGAAGGTGATAGGTCAAGAAGGAGACGGTGGAGTGGATAGGTGGAAAAGAAGATAGGCAGGTAGGACAAGTCCGGACAAGTTATGGGGACAGTTACTAAGCTGGAAGTTTAGAACTGGGGTGAGGTGGGGGAAGGGGAAATGAGGAAACTGTTGAAGTCCACATTGATGCCCTGGGGTTAAAGTTTTCCAAAGCAGAAGATGAGGCGTTCTTCCTCCAGGCGTCTGGTGGTGAGGGAGCAGCACCTAAACAAGCCCACGACCTCCATGTCCTCGGCAGAGTGGAAGGGGGAGTTGAAATGTTGGGCCACGGGGCGGTTTGGTTGATTGGTGAGGGTGTCTCGGAGATGTTCCCTAAAGCGCTCTGCTAGCAGGCGCCCAGTCTCCCCAATGTAGAGGATATCGCATTGGGGGCAACGGATGCAAGAAATGATATTAGTGGATGTGCAAGTAAAAGTTTGATGGATGTGAAAGGCACCTTTAGGGCCTTGGATAGAGGTGAGGGAGGAGATGTGGGCGCAGGTTTCACAGTTCCTGCGGTGGCAAGGGAAAGTGTCAGGATTGGAGGGTGGGTTGTAGGGGGGCGTGGACCTGACCAGGTAGTCACGGAGGGAACGGTCTTTGCGGAAGGCGGAAAGGGGTGGGGAGAGAAATATACCCCTGGTGGTGGGGTCTGTTTGGAGGTGGCGGAAATGTCGGCGGATGATTTGGTTTATGCGAAGGTTAGTAGGGTGGAAGGTGAGCACCAGGGTCGTTCAGTCCTTGTTACAGTTGGAGGGGTGGGATCTGAGGGCGGAGGTGTGGGATGTTGACGAGATGCGTTGGAGGGCATCTTTAACCACGTGTGAAGTGAAACTGCGGTCTCTAAAGAATGAGGCCATCTGGTGTGTTCTGTAGTGGAACTGATCCTCCTGGGAGCAGATCTGGCGGAGGTGGAGGAATTGGGAATACGGGATGGCATTTTTGCAAGAGGTAGGTTGGGAAGAGCTGTAATCCAGGTAGCTGTGGGAGTTGGTGGGTTTGTAAAAAATGTCAGTGTCAAGTCGGTCGTCATTAATAGAGATAGAGAGGTCCAGGAAGGGGAGGGAGGTGTCAGAGATGGTCCAGGTGAATTTAAGGTCAGGGTGGAATGTGTTGGTGAAGTTGATGAATTGCTCAACCTCCTCGCGGGAGCACGAGGTGGCGCCAATGCAGTCATCAATGTAGCGGAGGAAGAGGTGGGGAGTGGTGCCGGTGTAATTACGGAAGGTCAACTGCTCTACGTAGGCAACAAAGAGACTCACCACCAGAAGACCTTCACCACCACTCCCTCACCACCAGAATAATCAACCACACCGCCCCGTGGCCCAACATTTCAACTCCCCCTCCCACTCTGCCGAGGACATGGAGGTCCTGGGCCTCCTTCACCGCCGCACTCTCACCACCAGAACTCTCCAATCCCTCTGCACCAATCCCAACATCACCATCAAGCCAGCGGATAAAGGGGGCGCAGTGGTAGTCTGGCGCACTGACCTCTACATCGCTGAAGCCAAACGTCAACTCGAGGACACCTCTTCCTACTGCCACCTCGACCATGACCCCACCCCCCATCACCAAACCATCATCTCCCAGACCATACAGGACCTCATCACCTCAGGAGATCTCCCACCCACAGCTTCCAGCCTCATAGTCCGGGAACCCCGCACTGCCCGGTTCTACCTCCTTCCCAAGATCCACAAGCCTGACCACCCTGGCCGACCCATTATCTCAGCATGCTCCTGCCCCACTGAACTCATCTCTACCGACCTCGACACTGTCCTATCTCCCCTAGTCCAGGAACTCCCCACATATGTTCGAGACACCACCCACGCCCTCCACCTCCTCCAAGACTTCCGTTTTCCTGGCCCCCAAAGCCTCATCTTCACCATGGATATCCAATCCCTCTACATCTCCATCCGCCATGACCAGGGCCTCCAAGCCCTCCGTTTTTTCCACTCCAGACATCCCCAACAGTACTCTTCCTCCGACACTCTCATTCGTTTGGCCGAACTTGTCCTCACCCTTAACAATTTCTCCTTTGAATCCTCCCACTTCCTCCAGACCAAAGGCGTAGCCATGGGCACACGTATGGGCCCCAGCTATGCCTGTCTCTTTGTTGGCTATGTAGAGCAGTTGATCTTCCGTAATTACACCGGCACCACTCCCCACATCTTCCTCCGCTACATTGAAGACTTCATTGGCACCACCTCCTGCTCCCGCGAGGAGGTTGAGCAATTCATCAACTTCACCAACACATTGCACACTGACCTTAAATTTATCTGGACCATCTCTGACACCTCCCTCCACCTTCCTGTACTTCTCCATTTCCATTAATGACGACCGACTTGACACTGACATTTTTTACAAACCCACCAACTCCCACAGCTACCTGGATTACACCTCTTCCCACCCTATCTCTTGCAAAAATGACATCCCGTATTCCCAATTCCTCCACCTCCGCCAGATCTGCTCCCAGGAGGACCAATTCCACCACAGAACACACCAGATGGCCTCCTTCTGTAGAGACCGCAATTTCCCTTCCCACGTGGTTAAAGATGCCCTCCAACGCATCTCGTCTATATCCCGCACCTCCGCCCTCAGACCCCACCCCTCCAACCGTAACAAGGACAGAACGCCCCGGTGCTCACCTTCCACCTTACCAACCTTCGAATAAACCAAATCATCCGCCGACATTGCCGCCACCTCCAAACAGACCCCACCACCAGGGATATATTTCCCTCCCCACCCCTTTCCACCTTCCGCAAAGACGTTCCCTCCGTGACTACCTGGTTAGGTCCACGCCCCCAAGCAACCCACCCTCCAATCCTGACACTTTCCCCTGCCACCGCAGGAACTGTAAAACCTGCGCCCACACCTCCTCCCTCACCTCTATCCAAGGCCCTACAGGAGCCTTCCACATCCATCAAAGTTTTACTTGCACATCCACTAATATCATTTATTGTATCCGTTGCTCCCGATGCGGTCTCCTCTACATTGGGGAGACTGGGCGCCTCCTAGCAGAGCGCTTTAGGGAACATCTCCGAGACACCCGCACCAATCAACCAAACCGCCCCGTGGCCCAACATTTCAACTCCCCCTCCCACTCTGCCGAGGACATGGAGGTCCTGGGCCTCCTTCAGCGTCGCTCCCTCACCACCAGTCTCCTGGAGGAAGAACAATTCATCTTCAGCTTTGGAACACTTCAACCCCAGGGCATCAATGTGGACTTCAACAGTTTCCTCATTTCCCCTTCCCCAACTCATCCTAGTTCTAAAATTCCAGCTTAGTTACTGTTACCATAACTTGTCCGGACTTGTCCTACCTGCCTATCTCCTTTTCCACCTGTCCACTCCACCCTCTCCTCCTTGACCTATCACCTTTATCCCCTCCCCCACTCATCCATTGTACTCTATGATACTTTCTCCTCACCCCCACCCTCCTCTAGATTATCTCTCCACGCTTCAGTCTCACTGCCTTTATTCCTGATGAAGGGCTTTTGCCCGAAACGTCGAATTCGCTGCTCGTTGGATGCTGCCTGAACTGCTGTGCTCTTCCAGCACCACTATTCCACAATATAAAAACATATTGAGTGGCATTTCTTCACAAGGATGCAACTGAAGTTTGCCAGACACCTCATACAGTTTAGCTTATTGGAAAACCTCAGGCAACGATAACATCAGCAGCTATAACAAGACTTCACGAGTTTGAGGAACCTTTAACAGGGATTTTAATTGATTGCATAGACCCTCTGCCTAAAACAAGAAATCGGAATCGGTATTTATTGACCTTAATGGATGTGTCCACGAGATTTACAGATGTCATTCCATAACGCAATGTCACAGCTAAAAGGGTTGTAGAAGGATTATGCAAATGTTAAATGAGATGCAATCAGATCAAGGGTCAAAATTTACCTCTCAAATTTTCAAGGAACTTGTGGATAATTTCGGAATAAAGCAATTCAAATCCTTCCAGAATCGCTGGAAGCGTGAGAACGGCAGCATCAAACGTTAAAGACCACCTTAATGGTTGTGGTCATCACTACCCAGAGGATTTGGATAAAACAATTCCGTTTGTACTTATATGCAATTAGAGATGTATCAAATGAATCTGCCAAATTAAGTCCAGTTAAAGTCTTGTTTGGGCATGAGGTGAAAGGACCACTGAAATTAATAAAGAAGAAATTGGCGAGTCAGTGTTCAGAGACCATATATTTGGACAATGTGCTGAATTTTATGGAAAGATTAAACAGAGTGGGTGAGTTGACATTATAACAGTAGCACATCATGTGATGAAACAGGAAGCTGACAAGAAATCAAAAATTAGTAACTTTGCTAGTGGAGATAAAGTGCAGTGAAACTTCCAATGACAAGTGACCCTTTAACAGCAAGGTATAATGGGCCTTACCAATTAGAAAGGAGATTAGGTGGGGTGAGCTAATTGATAAGAATGCAAGATAGAACGAAATATCGCAGTGTGCATCATGGGAATAAGCTCAAACAATATTTTGAAAGGGAAGGATGATGTATTACTGGACACAATACAGAGTGAAGTAGCAGGGTCAGTGGATTCTGAATTGGTCAGTCACCAAATTCACACTGATAATGAGCACGTTCTCAAAAAGTGATAAATTATGAGTCATCTTCCAAAGGAAAATCGCAATGATCTGGAAGGGTTATTACATTAACGTGGATAGATATGTTGGAATAAACTGGGAATGTTAACCTAGTTATGCATGATAGAGGAAATGTTGTTCCAGTTAAGCAATATCCTTATACACTTAACCTTCAACAGCTGGAAAATCTTCAAAAACAGATTGCATACAAGCTTAAAGACAACATAATCGGACAAAATTTCAGCAAGTGGAGCTCTCCCATGTTAACCATGCCAAAACCAGGTGGAACCCAATGATTATGTGTGGACTATCGCAAAGTCAATGCAGTTCCGACATCTGAGTCATTTCGGATTCTAAGTCCGGAAACTGTGTTAATAAGGTGAAACAAGCAACTTGTGTTCCTAATTGGGACTTACTCAGAGGATACCAATAGGTATCATTATTTGAAATAAAAAAAGATAATTTCGGCTTTTGTAATACCGATTGGACTGTGCCAAATAAAGTCATGCAACTTGGTATGAAAATGTGCCACCTACATTTCAAAGACGAAACAAAATATATTTATTTCTTGATTTCCTAAAAGTGAGGTTCACACCGCGAACCTGGTCATGTTTAGTCACACATGGAAGGAACATTTGCAGCATCCATTGAGATTGGTCAATCGACTTCAGGAAACAGGCCTGGTGATCAACCTGCCTAACAGTCAGTTCACAACAGCACAAGTCACATTCCTGGGACAATTTATTCTTCACAATCAGATGGCCTCACGCGATGTGAAAAGAAAGATTATTTGGGTTTTTCCCACATCATTTATGAAAAGGGCAGTGCTATGATTCCTGGGATTGTGGGATTTTTATTGGATATTCCTACCACACTTTATCATGTGGTTGTTCCAATGAATAATGTTTTGAAAAAGTGCAGAAAGCTTCATTTGGCAATTGACTGTCAGAAAGCATTTTGAAGTCTGCATGTTTTGTTAAACATTGCCCCAAGTGTCAGGCACATGTAATGAAGGTGGGTATTGATGCGAGTGATGTGGATGTCAGTTCTGTATACTTGCAAGAAGTCAACGAGACGGAAATATATTTTTTCTTTACAGAAAATTGAGCACTCCACATCAGAAATAATCTGCGGTTGGGAAGGAAATCTTGAGTTTGTTGTGGGCATTACAACATTTCAACATTTATATTGCCAGTAATGCATCTGAGACAATGGCACACAAGGATCATAACCCTTTAACGTTTCGGAGAAGGCTAGGGACAAAAGTTCCAGACTGTTCAGAAGAAGCTTATGATTGCAGCCAACCACCATTAAAAACCATACACTTGGCAGGATGAGAAAACATAATTACTGATGCAATGTTGCAACATTGATCAAGACAGATGGAGGCCTGTGTGTCCCTAAACAGCCCGGTCAGTGTGTCCCTAAACTCGCGGGAGTAAATGGATGGAAGGAGATTATAGGAGTGAATGTTTGCGAACGTGAAGTCTACGTACTGCATGTATATTGTACAGTGCCAATAGAGTAAGACTAAGGATTTTCAAAATGAAGCCATCAGTTCTTTTTAGGGGTAAGTGTGACGATGCTGTCACGTTAAGAGTCTCTTTGTTCTGGATCTATTTTCAGTTTTTTTAAAAGAGATGTGGTAAGGCAGAGTTTGACATCTGGCTACGGAAGACCAATGGAATTAATATTTTGGTGATCTTGGATTTTTTTTTTAATGCAGCCTGAATGAATGCGGCCAAATTTCATGTATTAAAGTTTGTTTAAAACAGCATCAGAAGCTAATGGAGTCTTAGAAGTGTTCAAACATCAGTGAATGTCTCCCGGCTTCTGATCTCTCCGGATTTTGTCATTATCTCTTCTTTTTCCAGGAATGTGAGAATTCATGGGTCAATTTCCTTTTTTATTGTCAAGGAGTGTATGTATGGAATGTTCCAATATTGGATCAGTTAATTAGTAATATTTACCATATCAATTAATCTCAGTTAAAATTCACACAGCAGCAGGTTATAGTCCTTCAGATTCATTTGTGAGGACTTCCAAACCACTTGGACTGTCACTTGGTGTTCTGTGATTTTTAAAAACTGTATCCACCCCAATCCAACACCAGCACCTCCAAATCAAGACTATTATTCTTATGTTTCCAACAGGGTTAATTTATTTCAAATGCCTATTCCTTTCGATCATATTTTAGCTATTTCACTCAAGTGAATTTTGTTTTGTATAATGTAGCACAGCACTTGATCAGTCACATTGCATTGCTATAGACATGTTACATTTGTCTTTCAAATAAGAAAAGACTGGGCACTCAGTTACCTTTTTATCATATTTTACCGACGGCTAGTCTGTTCCATAACATATAAGATAAGAACTTCCATGGTGACCATTTCCTTCTTCAAGCATATTTCACATGTTTTTTGAAAGTGAACATTCCCAGTCAGGAAGCAAAAAGCATTGCCCAGCCGAAGACGTGATGTACATTTGATTCGTCAGCATCAAAACATCAATCATTGGATTTTTAACATGGAATGAAAAGTGACACCTCACGGTAGGGTCAAATCAGACCAATGTTCTGTCATTTGACGAGGATTCAGATGAACATCTGGCCTGTTCAGTCGTAAATGCAGTTTCAGAAATGAGAAAGCCTGAGAATGTTGGAAGAGAATCATTTCTGTATCATCTGCTGTAAGGTGGGAAGGGATTCATCCAGCATTCACAGCTCATGAAGTACCAGCGAGAACATAGTAATTGTTCAGACCGTGGGAACTGATATAAGGGTTCTGGGAAACAGATTTCCCGTGACTCATTCACAGTGATGAATAACATTTCAGGAGCTCTCACTTCGGAACTGGGACCCATCAATTATCTAACCTCACTTTGCGCCGATAAGTAATGTTTTTGACAGATTACTCCCTTGTTTCGAGTGTTGGAAAGCATTTACTTCAGTCATCTAATCTGCTGAGACATAGAATCATAGAGTCAAATAGATGAACAGCACGGAAACAGACCTTTTGGTCCAGCTTGTCCATGCCGACCAGATATTAAAACCCAATCATTGCCAGCTGCCATCAGCCCATATCCCTCCAAAACCCTCTCATTAATAGACCCATCCAGATGCATTTTAAATGTTGCAATTGTACCAGCTTCCCCCACTTCCTCTGACAGCTCACTCAATACATGTACCACCCTCTGTGTGAAGACGTTGCCCCTTAGGTCTCCTTTATACCTTTTTCCTCTCACCCTAAACCTATGCTCTCTAGTTCTGGTTTCCCAAACCCCAGAGAAAAGATTTTGCCTATTTAACCTATCCATGCCCCTGGTGATATTATCAACAACTATGAGGTCACCCTCAGCCTCCGACACTCAAGAGAAAGCAGCCCTACCTTACTCAAATCCTCCAATACTGGCAACATCCTTGTAAATCTTTTCTGTACCGTTTCACATTTCACAAAATACTTCCGATAGGAAGGAGATCAAAATTTCAGCAATATTCCAACAGTGGCCTAACAAATGCCATGTCCAGCTGCAACATGACCTCCCAATTCTTGTCCGAATACTCTGACCAATAAAGGAAAGCAGAACAAGCGCCTTCTTCAATATCCTATCTCCCTGCTACTCCAGGGTCAAGGAGCTATGAACCTGCACTCCAAGGTCTCTTGGTTCAGCCACACTCCCTAGGACCTTACCATAAAGTGTATAAGTCCTGCTAAGATTTGCTTTCCCAAAATTGAGCACCTTTCATTTACCTAAATTAAACACCATCTGCCACTTCTCAGCCGATTGGACCGTCTGATCAAGATTCCGTTGAATCGGAGGTAACCTTCCTCACTGTCCACTATTCCTTCCATTTCAGTATCATCTACAAACTCATTAACTAGACCTCTTATGTTCACATCCAAATCATTGATATAAACAGTGAAAAGTAGAGGACTCAACACCGATCCCTGTAGCACTCCATTGGAATCAGGCCTCCATTATGAAAAACAACTCTCCCCCAACACCCTCTGTCTTCTACGTTTGAACCAGTTCTGTATCCAAATGGCGAGTTCTCCCTGTATTCAGTGAGATCTAAGCTTTCTACCCAGTCTCCCATGGGAAACCTTGTTGAATGCCATACTGGATTCCATATAGATCACATCTACCGTTCTGCCCTCATCAATCCCCTTTGTTACTTCTTTTAAAAACTCAAACAGTTTTGGGAGGCATAGTTTCCAACGCACAAAGCTATGTTGGCTATCCCTAATCGGCACCTTGTCTTTACAAATGCCTCAGTATTCCCTCCAAATCCTGGCTACCATCGACGTCAGGGTCACTGGTCTACTGTTCCCTGGCTTGTCCTTGTCACTTTTCTTAAACAGTGGCACCACGTTAATCAACATCCAGTCTTCCAGCACCTCACCTATGACTATTGCTGATACGGATACTTCTGTAAGAGACCCAGCAATCACTTCCTTCGTTTCCCACAAAGTTCTCAGAAGCACCTGATCAGGTTCTGGGGATATATCTACTTTTATGCGTTTCAGGACATCCAACACTTCCTCCTCGGTAAGAAAGACATTTTTCAAGATGCCACCATCCATTTCCCGAAATTCTATCTATTCCATGTCCTTTTCCTCAGTAAATACTGATGGAAAGTACTCGTTTAGTATCTCATCCATCTCCTGCGGTTTGACACAAAGGCCGCCTTGTTGATTTTGAGGAGCTATGTTCTCTGCCAATTCACCCTTTTGTCGTTAATGTATTTGTAAAAACCCTTTGAATTTCCCTTAACTGTATTTGCCAAAACTATCTTACATCCCCTTTTCTCCCTCCTGATTCCCCTCTTAAGTATACACCTACTGCCTTTGTACTCTTCTAAGGATTCACTCGATATATCCAGTCTATACTTGACATATGCTTCCTTCTTTTTCTTAACCAACCCCTCATTTTTTTTTGTCATCCAGTATTCACTATACCTACCAGCCTTTCCTTTCAAGCTAACAAGAATATACTTTCTCTGGATTCTCGTGACCTCATTTCTGAAGGCTTCCCATTTTCCAGCCTTCCCTTTACCTGTGAATATTTGCCCCCAATCAGATTTTGAATGTTCTTACCTTATTCCGTCAAAATTGGCCTTTCTCCAATTTAGAACATAGAACATAGAAGAATACAGCGCAGTACAGGCCCTTCGGCCCTCGATGTTGCGCCGATCAAAGCCCACCTAACCTACACTAACCCACTATCCTCCATATACCTATCCAATGCCCGCTTGAATACCCATAAAGAGGGAGAGTCCACTACTGCTACTAGCAGGGCATTCCATGAACTTACGACTCGCTGAGTGAAGAACCTACCCCTAACATCAGTCCTATATCTACCCCCCCCCCTTAATTTAAAGCTATGCCCCCTTGTAATAGCTGACTCCATACGTGGAAAAAGGTTCTCACTGTCAACCCTATCTAACCCCCTAATCATCTTGTACACCTCTATCAAGTCACCCCTAAACCTTCTTTTCTCCAATGAAAACAACCCCAAGTGCCTCAGCCTTTCCTCATACGATCTTCCTACCATACCAGGCAACATCCTGGTAAACTTCCTCTGCACCCGTTCCAGTGCCTCCACATCCTTCCTATAGTATGGCGACCAAAACTGCACACAATATTCCAGATGCGGCCGCACCAGAGTCTTATACAACTGCAGCATGACCTCAGGACTCCGGAACTCAATTCCTCTACCAATAAAAGCCAGTACGCCATATACCTTCTTCACTGCACTATTTACCTGGGTGGCAACTTTCAGAGATCTGTGTACATGGACACCAAGATCCCTCTGCTCTTCCACACTACCAAGTATCCGACCATTAGCCCAGTACCCCATCTTTTTGTTACTCTTACCAAAGTGAATCACCTCACACTTAGCTACATTGAACTCCATTTGCCACCTTTCTGCCCAGCTCTGCAGCTTCTCTATATCCCGCTGTAACCTGCCACATCCTTCCTCACCGTCAACAACTCCACTGACTTTCGTATCATCCGCAAACTTGCTCACCCAACCTTCTAACCCTTCCTCCAGGTCATTTATAAAAATGACAAACAGCAATGGTCCCAAAACAGATCCTTGCGGAACACCGCTAGTGACGGCACTCCAAGATGAACCTTTGCCATCAACTACTACCCTCTGTCTTCTTCCAGCCAGCCAATTCCTAATCCAAACCTCCAACTCACCCTCAATGCCATATCTCTGTATTTTCTGCAGTAGCCTACCATGGGGGACCTTATCAAACGCCTTACTAAAACCCATATACACCACATCTACCGCTTTCCCCTCATCTACCTCCTTAGTCACCTTCTCAAAGAATTCAATAAGGTTTGTGAGGCACGACCTGCCCTTCACAAAACCATGCTGACTAACCTTGATCACATTTTTCTTATCCAGATGTGCATAAATCCTATCCCTTACAATTCACTCTAAGACTTTGCCCACAACAGAAGTGAGACTCACTGGCCTATAGTTACTAGGATTATCCCTACTCCCCTTCTTGAACAAGGGAACCACGTTTGCTAGCCTCCAGTCCTCTGGCACTACTCCTGTAGACAAAGAGGACACAAAAATCAAGGCCAATGGCTCTGCAATCTCCTCCCTTGCTTCCCAGAGAATCCTAGGATAAATGCCATCAGGCCCAGGGGACTTATCTATTTTCACCCTTGCCAGAATTTCCAACACCTCTTCTCTACATATCTCAAAGCCATCCATTCTACTTATTCGTGCCTCAGTATTCATATCGACAACAATGCCCTGTTCCTGAGTGAATACCGACGAAAAGTATTCATTCAGTGCCTCCCCAATCTCTTCAGCCTCCACACGCAACTTCCCATTACTATCCTTGATTGGACCTATTCCTACCCTAGTCATTCTTTTATTCCTAACATACCTATAGAAAGCCTTAGGGTTTTCCCTAATCCTACCAACTAAGGACCTTTCATGTCCCCTCCTTGCTGCTCTTAGCTCTCTCTTCAGGTCCTTCCGGGCTACCTTATATCTCTCAATCGCCCCTATTGAACCTTCACGCCTCATCTTTACAAAGGCCGCCCTCTTCCATTTAACAAGGGATTCCAATTCCTTATTAAACCACGGCTCCCTCACACGACCCTTTCCTCCCTGCCTGATAGGTACGTACTTATCAAGGACACTCAATAGTTGCTCCTTGAACAAGTTCCACATATCAATTACGCTCTTGCCTTGGAATCTACTTTTCCAATCCACACATCCTAAGTCATGCCTCAACGCATCATAATTTCCCTGCCCCCAGCTATAACTCTTGCCCTGTAGTACACACTTATCCCTCTCCATCACTAGAGTAAAAATCACCGAATTGTGGTCACTGTCCCCAAAGTGCTCACCTACCTCTAGTTCTAATACCTGGCCTGGTTCGTTACCCAAAACCAAATCCAGTATGGCCTCACCTCTTGTTGGCTTATCTACATATTGTGTCAGGAAACTCTCCTGCACACATTGCACAAACACTGACCCATCTAACGAACTTGAGCAATAGCTTTCCCAATCAATATCAGGAAAGTTAAAGTCCCCCAAAACAATCACCCTATTACTGTCACTCTTCTCCTGAATCATCTTCGCAATCCTTTCTTCAACGATTCGAGGACTATTAGGAGGCCTGTAAAAGACTCCTAACAGGGTGACCTCACCTCTCCTATTCCTAACCTCAACCCAAACTACCTCAGATGGCAAATCTTCGTCCATCTTCCTTTCCACCGCTGTAATACTATCTTTGACAAGCAAAGCCACACACCCCCCCTCTTTTACCCCCACCTCTGACCCTACTAAAACATTTAAACCCTGGAACCTGCAACAGCCAATCCTGTCCCTGATCTAGCCATGTCTCCGTAATAGCCACAACATCGAAGTCCCAGGTACCAACCCACGCTGCAAGTTCACATACCTTATTTCGTATACTTCTGGCATGAAAGTATACACACTTCAAGCCACTCTTCTGTTTACAGGCACCCTCCTTTAAGATTGATGCCATATTCCTAACCTCCCTACACTCCAGGTCCTGCACCCTAAAGCTACAGTCTGGGTTCCCATGCCCCTGCAGAGTTAGTTTAACCCCCCCCCCCCTAAGAGCACTAGCAAACCTCCCCCCAAGGATACTGGTGCCCTTCAGGTTCAGGTGCAGACCATCCTGTTTATAGAGGTCCCACCTTCCCCAGAAAGAACCCCAGTTATCCAAGTACCGAAATCCCTCTCTCCTGCACCATCCCTGAAGCCACGCATTTAACTCTTCTCTCTCCCTATTCCTCGACTCTCTATCACGTGGCACGGGTAACAAACCAGAGACAACAACTCTGTTCGTTCTAACTCTGAGCTTCCAACCTAGCTCCCTAAAAGCCTGTCTAACATCCTCAGCCCTCCTCCTACCTATGTCATTGGTGCCAATATGGACCACGACTTCAGGCTGCTCCCCCTCCCCCTTAAGGACCAGGAAAACACGATCAGAGACATTACGTACCCTTGCACCTGGGAGGCAACATTCCAAACGTGAGTCTCTCTCGTTCCCACAAAACCGTTTATCTGTGCCCCGAACTATCGAGTTTCAAATTACTATTGCTCTGCTCTTCTCCACCCTTCCCTTCTGAGCAACGGGGACAGGCTCCGTGCCATAGGCCTGAGCCCCGTCACTTACCCCTGGTAAGTCGTCCCCCCCACAAGTATCCAAAACGGTATACTTGTTCTTGAGGGGAACGGCCGCAGGAGGTCCTTGCACTGGCTGCTTCCTCCCAGTCCCCCTCACTGTCCCCATCTATCTGCCATCTTTGAAGTTACTACTTCCCTATAGCTCCGATCTATGACCCCCTCTGCCTCCCGAATGATCCGAAGTTCATCCGAAGTTCATCCAACTCCAGCTCCAGTTCCCTAACACGGTCTTGGAGGAGCTGCGCGCTTTTAAAGGGCTAACAAACCTACCCAGGTAAGCTTTCGCTCCACCTGCTTCCGGGTCTCGGCTGCCTCTCTGGTCGTCGTCACTTCCCCCTGCTGCTCCCGCTCTTTCTGTGAAGAGAGAGAGTAAAAAAAAAACACCGCTGCCCGCTACCGGTAAGTACTTTTAAAACAAACAGTCTTACCTTAGCTGCTGCTCGCACTCAAATTTAGAACTTCAGCTTTTGGATCTGGTCTATCCTTTTCCATCCACTGTTTAAAAACTAATAGAATTATGTACCTTGGCCCCGAAGTGCTCCCCCACTGACACCTCAGTCACCTGCCCTGTCTTATTTCCCAAGAGGAGGTCACGTTTTGCATCTTCTCTAGTAGGTACATCCACACACGGAATCAGAAAGTTTTTTGCACATACTTAACAAATAACTTCTCAGATGTATTTCCCGGAATAGCCTCCCTCAGTACAGCTGTTGTGCCTTGCCTTATCATAAATGCCACCACACCCCCCACCCCACCCCACTTTGCCTCCCTTTCTATCAATCTTGTCACCATTGTATCCTGGAACATTAAGCTGCCAGTCCTGTCGATTCCTGAGCCATTGTCATTAGCGAGAACATAATTAGCTGTAATGATTAGGTATCGTTATTACTGCGAAGTTGACCGCATAAATCCTCTTCCAAACTTTCTCCCAAGTCATTCTCTTCTCTGTGGCTGCATACTTCTGGACCGTTTCTGATTGACCTAACCACAGCTGGCCAATCTCCTGCAGTCACTTTTCTGTCTGCGCCAGCACTGTTTTCTCTGGACAAGCCTGAGAATTCATACTTGACTTTACAAGCAGGCTACATGTGTAATATCCTCAGACTCTAGGCCATTAAATTTCAGAAGTTTCCTGACACCCTCCAGCTCTGCGTCACCACCAACACTCTCAAACTGTCATTAAACTATCAGCTTGCCTGTCTGACATTGAGTGATGATACAGATGTATTTTCCTTCCAGATTATTTCAAGGAACAACAAAAAATGTTTTTTTTGTTTAAAGTGTTTATTCTAATCATCCACACGACTGACATAGCAGCGAGTTCACGTCAGGAGAGGTCACGAAACCTTTTCTGTACAGACAAGGCATTCAACCATTGTTCCAAGCTGTCGATAAACAGGGAATGCACATTGAAGAATGAATTATTGCTCCACTGCTTGCTGTTCCATAACCATTCTGCGGAATTGGTGCTCAACAAATTGGTGCTGACACTGACAAAATATCATTCAGAATTTTCTCACTCCAGACCTGAAAATCGGTGATCAGATCAACTCATTGAACATCAGATAAGTCAGTCTGCGGAAGAATCATTCTCATTTTGAAGGTGTGGAAAGCAATTCACACATTCATATCACTTGCTAACACTCCACCGTGTTGAGTTGTTGCGAAAGTGATCATCATATTTAGGACTGAACCATCGTCTGTTGGATCCATTTCCTGGGTTATGTAAATTATTTATGTTCGAGATAGAAGGCATGTCACCTAGACTGCTTATTATTCAAGGTGAAAGTATTAAATATAAATGAGTTGGAGGAGAGGTAGCATTCAATTCATGAATAATATCTTCAAAGCAAACCACACTGGGTTAATTGTATAGGTCATGGCAATGAACCATTGATACAAAGTGTAAAAATACATGAAAATCGGTCTGGTCTAAAATAAATTATAATTTGGCTGTCAGGTAACTGAATAAGACATGATTGTTTGTCAGAAACATTTTTAAGTAGTGAGCATTGAAACACCCAGACCTGAAAAATACTGAAATGGGAATTCAGAACGTAACAACAGAATAAGATCAATATCAAAGAGTTTGCTCCGTTCATGGGATGATTAATCATTGAATCAGATTCGTGAGACGAGCACGATTGAAGCTTAATATCAGACGGGATTCGAGGACAGGTGCTGGGGTAAGTAAAATAGACTTCTCTGTGCCAGGCAGCTGTCAGGAGTCCCCAGTGGGTTAGAAGCACAGTAACCCGCTTATTGGCTATATCTGCATTTGTACAGAAGATAGATTCAGACATTATTTTGCATGAAATAAAGCAGATTCAGTAAATACATTTTCCTTACAGAAATCTGCTTATGTCTTCTTGTATTCAATTTGACCAGACCATAAATAATATGGGAAGCGCTTTCAACCTGACAATACAATGGCAGACTCGGTATGAAAAACACATCGAATTTTGGAGATGCTCGTTGCCTGGCATTTGCGTGGCACGAATGTTACTGGCTAGTTATCAGGCTAAGCCTTGTATTAATCAGATCTTGGTACATATGAAAATAGCCTGCTTCAGTATCTCGGGATTTGAGAATAGTGCTGAACATTGTGCAATCATCGCTGAACATTCCCACTTCTGACTTTATGATGGACGGAAGATGAAGTGAAGATTCATTATCCTGATGAACTCCGGAAGAGTTGTCCTGACGCTAAATGTATTGACATCCAACAACCACAGTTATTTTCCAATGTGCCAATGTATTTTAAGTGGCAGAGAATTTTGCACCCCGGTACGCATTGATTCCAGTTTCTTTTCCTATCGGTGATTGATGCCGCACTCCATCCAATGGTGTCTTGGAGTTGCATTTTGTCACTCTCACGTTACCTCTGGAATTCGGCTGCTCTGTGCATGTTTGAACTAAGGCTGAAAGTAGATCAGGAGCTCAATGGTCCTGGCGGAACCCTTATTGGACATCATTGAGCAGATTACTTCTGAGCAGATTCTGTTTGGTAACACTGCTGATGATCGAGAGTGGGCTTAATGAGTGTAAGTTGACGGGAAAGGATTTACCCTGATTCTTTTTCTACACAGGACATAACTGTCCAATTTTCCACATTTTGTGTCAATGCCAGCACAGAAAATGTGCTGAAACAGCTTATCTAGGGAAGCAGCAGCTTCTGGATCACTGTTCTGTACTATTGCTGGAATGTTTCAAAAGCGCATCACTTCTGATTTGTCCACTTCCTCCAACCATTTGACGATATAACTCGGAGTGAAATTATTGCAAATGCTTCAGACCTATGTTTTACATCAATGTCGTGGGGTTTTTGGTCATTGAGGACTGAGATATTTTTGAAGCCATCTCCTCCAGTGAGTTATTGAATTGTCTGCCACCACTCACAACTGGATGTATCAGGGGTTTGCAACTCTGATGTGATCCGTTGGTTATGGGATCGCTTTGCTTTGTCTATCACGTACTGCTTATGCTGTTGGGCATGTAATTTTGTCGAAGTAAATTCGCAACCACATCATTCATCAATTCATCTAATTTGAGCTACTAACACTGACCGCTTTGGCACACATTCTCCAAGTTGTAAAAGATCCAATTTTGCAGGTACCGTTTTTTTTCGTTTTCTCGCTAATCTACACCAATGTCAATATGTTTCATGTTACACTCGAGTCTCTTTTTAACTCACCTGTGACGATTGAAACGATGCATCATCAAACATATTTTGGAAAACTAAGTACAATGTCACTAATGATTCCCCTTTAGAAACAACACGTGTTACTAATCAGTAATTGGAATACACATGATTTCACTTTTGCAAATCATGTCGACTGCGACTGATTACTTTGAACTGGAGTATCCGAAGATAACATCTTAAACATGTTTCCTCTAAACAAAGGAGTTTTAACTAGCATTTGCTTTCTTTTTGGCTTTCCTTGTGTTCTCTGTTCCATTTGCAATATGGCCATCTGAAGCGAAATCCCATGAATGTATGTGGATTTTAAAACTTAAACTAATGAATTAAATACTCGCCACTTCGAGAGGGCCTCAGAGAGAAGCCCATCAGAACTCTGGCTGTTGTCAGACTGAAGCTTCAATAGTTCTGTCATTACCTTGGCTGCTAACCTAGTTGGGTTTGCCCTCGACTATAGAGTACAGGCCATTGTTGAAGCCATTAAGTTCGTGAGTTGAGGAATTCATCTGCTTTCGTAAATCAATGAATTTTGTTTGTTGAATGAATGCACAGCTAATGCATCTATAAAGTTCATATACGAACATTATATCCCTGCTCAAAATGTTAATGACAGTGGAAGCCATCTGAACTTGCTGAACACATATTCAAAATTAAGTGGATTGAATCTTTCAGAGATTAACTCAAGTCAAATTAAAGACAAAATGTAAACTAGAGAATTTTTCTTCTCAATGGCATTCAGGATTCTTATGAATATTTATGAATATGTTGCAAACCGGGAATAACGATGACATTACACAGTGAGTACGCCATGCATAAGATGACAATCAGCACACTCTTAGAACAGTTCAGGTTCTTCAGCGCCCGATGTTGTTCCGACCTTTCATCCTATTCTGACATCAGACTAACGAACATACCCTTCATTGTACGACCTTCCATGTGCCAATCACTTAAATTGACGTAATGTACCAGCCCTTACTACTAGAGCGAGCGGTGCAATCAACACAGCCACCTCTCTCTGTGAAAAGAACCTATTTCTGACTTCTCTGCTTAATCCTTCTCCAATTACAATCAAATTATGTCCCACATGAAAGACATTATCGCCTTAGGCAAAAAAACCGTCTCTGGCTATCCAGTCTATCCATGCCACTTAACATTTGCTGCACTTGTATCATGTCACCACTCATTCCTCTGTCTCCAATGATAAAAGGCCGCGCTCCTTTAAGTTTTCTTGTCAAAATGCCCTCCCGTGCAGATAGCATCCTAGTAAATCTCCTCTGAATATTCTCTAAAGCATTTACGTTCTTTCCATAATGAGGCGACCAGAACTGAAAACAATATTCCAAGTGTGGTCTAACGACGATTCTGTAGAGCTGCAGTATTACCTCACGGTTGTTAAACTCAGTCGCCCTGTTAAGGATGCCAGCACATCAAAAGCCTTCTGAACAGCTCGATCAGCTTGGGTGACAACTTCAAGGGATCTCTGGTCATGAACCCCAAGACCCCTCTGTTCCTCCACAATGCCAATAATCCTGCCTTTAACCCTGCAATCCGCTTTCAAATTCGACGGTCTGTAGAGAAATGTTCAGACTTTTCCAGCTTGAATTCCATCTGCCACTTCACATCCCAAATCTGTATCCTCACATCATAGAATCCCTGCGGTGTGTAAACGAGTCCGATGGCTCAGCAAAACCACATCCGATCCCCAAAGAATAATCCACAAAGACCCATTCTCTTTCATTTAACCCCTAACTGCACTCACGTACACATTCCTGAACACTATGGACAATGTAGAACGGCCATCAGAGAACCCGCACATCCCTGGACACCACGGGACAATTGACCATGACCAATCTACCCTAACATACACATTCTTGTACAACACCAAACAATTTAGCATGGCCAAATCACCTAACCTTCATATCTTTGGATTGTGGGAGTAAACTGGATCACCTGGAGGAAACCCACGCAGACACGGGAAAATGTGCAAACTCCACATAGTCAGGTGCTAGACGATGGAATTGAACACGAGTCCTTCATGCACTGAGGCAGCAATGTTAACTCCTTAGCCACCGTGCCACCCCTACGGATTGGGGTATGCTCTCCATGTCCTGTTGCATTCTACAACATCCCTTCATACTATCTACCATCTATTTGTGTCTTTGGCAAACGTACAAAGCCACCTTCCCACTTCCTCATCCAAATCATTTATAAAAATTAAAAAGTGCAGAGCTCCCAGAACAGATCCCTGCAGAACACCAGCGGTCACTGAGCTCCAGGCTGAATACTTCCCATCTACCATCACTCTATATCTTCCATGGGCCAGCCAATACAGTATCCAGACAGCCAAATTACCTGACACCCCTTACCCCTTACATTCTGAATGAGCCTAACATGGGGTCCCTTATCATATCGCCTGGCTAAGATTTACACACACCACATACACTGGGCCACCTTCATCGACCGTATTTCGTCACATCTTCAAAGAATTCAATAAAGTTTGCTGTGCATGACCTGCTCGTCACAAAGCCGTGCTGACTATATCTAATCAAACTATGGTTTTCTATATTATCATAAATTATGTCACTAAGAATTCTTTACAATATTTTGCCAACGGCTGACCTAAAACTGACGGGACTGTATTTCCCAGGATTATCGGTAATCCTTTTCTTGGAAAAAGCAATAATATCTGCTACCCTCCAATCATCTGTCATTCACCCAGTGGACAGTGTGAATGCAAAGATCATGGAAAAAGGTGCAGCACTCTCTTCCCTCACTTTAGATAATAAACCAGGGTATCTCCAATCTGGCCCAGGGGTTATATCTACCTTTAGGTTTAACAATATTTTCAGTACACCCTCATTCCTTACATTAACTCTTTCTAGCATATCAGTCTGTCTCACTCTGTTCTCAGAAACATCAAGGTCCCTCGGAGGAGGGAGTACTGCAGCAAAGTATTCGTATTGGATCTCCCTTATCTCCTCGGGTCCCAGGTACAAGCTGCCGCCACTATCCATGACCGGCCCTACACTCACTCTGACCATCCCCTTGTTCATCACATAGGTGTATAACTCCTGAGGGTTTTCCTTCAATCCTTCAGAATCCTGAAGACTCTTCCTCAGTTCCTTATTCGCTCCGTGGTAACCCTCTGAAATCAGGCCTTATCTTTGTCTCCACAGCTTGAAGTTAGCTTCTTTCTTCTTCTTGACGATATGTTTCACATGTCTTATCACCCAAAGTTCTTTCAACTCAACATTACGTCCTTGCCTCAGTGGGACAAACCTATCCGTCACTACCAGCAACTGCTTCCTAAAGGACCCCCACATTTCCGACATGCATTTCACAGACAAACCATGTTCTTAACCTAGAAATCCAGCTTTTGTCGAATACCACGCTAATTCTCCCTCTCATAATCCAATACTTTCCCATACTATCTGCTCCTATCCCTCTCCATAAGTGATTGAATTGTGATCACTATCACTGAAATGCTCCCTTACCGAGAGATCTGAAATCTGGCATGGTTCGTTTCCAAGCAACAAGTGCAATACGGCCTATACTCGAGTCAGCCTATTTATATATTGTGTCAGGAACCCTTCCTCGACACACGTGACAAAACAGCTCCAAACGAACTATTTGAAAAAAAGAGATTCCAATCAATTCCAATCTTTAATTAAAATCAATCAATATGTTTTATTCCTGATGAAAGGCTTTTGAATGGAACATTGATTTTCCTGTTCCTCGGATGCTGCCTGACCTGCTGTGATGTTCCAGCACCACTCTCTCAGCCTCTGTCCATGCTGATAGACTAAATCTAACAATGTAGACTCATGAAGTAGCAGAATGTGCAGCAAGGTGACAAACGTCTTCTGAAAAATAAACATATTGTATTCACTACTTCCCATTTATCTATCCTGCCTGTCACTTCCTCAAATAATTCTAATAAATCTTCCAGCCGTGAGTTCACGTGCAAAAAGCCATCTGACGCTTCTTGATTATATCATTTACTACTAAATGTTCCATTACTACATTCTTTAAAACAGATGTACACAATTTTCCAACAACAAGCTTTGTAGTTATTTAATCAAGTTTTATCATTTTTTGATGTTTTCCCTTCATAAGTAATAATTTGCAATTTTTGACTTTTCTTTGAGGCTGTAAAGCCTCAATGAATTTCTACAAGATTAGTTCCTGTGCATCTCAATATGCCTCTAACTACTTGTGTATTGTCTTAGAAGACTTCCTATGAGGTCCACGGCACATATCAGTCATTGGTCCTATTAGGACCCCATGTTGTCTCATATTCGCGATTTTTCTTATTTGCTTTCTTCCTTTTCCATCTTTAAAATAGTAAGTTTCCATAATGAAAAGTTTTCTAATGTAAAGATTTATGCAAAATATTTTATCAACACCGTTGACACTTCCAGGTTTCTTGTTGTTACTTTGCCAGCCTCATTCTCCAAGCTTCCATCTTCACTTAAGCCTCTCTACATTTATGTTAGATGTTTGAAGAACCTCTTGCTCTCCGCCTTGACATGATTTGCAGTTTTACCCCATTGATCATTTTGATGTTTTTGCGTCAGTCTATTCACTGCACATAGCTTTGCGAAACAGTGAGTTCCCATGAACACATCTCAAGCCACGAGAATTGTCTGTGTCCTGTCAGATCTGCTGAGGCAGTGAGTCACACAAATAACTATGTCCTAACCTTTGCTTCTATGTTCGTATCAGGTAGATAGTGTAGGGCATAATCCAAACTGCTTACACTTTGTAACATGCAAGGTCATTAGCCTGAAGTCATTGTCGATGTATAACAATACAAATGACAATCGCAAATTGATAGCACATGTTTGTCATAAGTTGTATCATATTCATTTTGGTGACAGTGCTACTCATCTGCGTTTGTGCCCCAGTTGAACGGATCTAATTTTTATGGTATCCTCAGTACGTTCATGAGAACAGAGCGGTATTCAAAGTGTGCGAGGCAAACCCTAACACGATCCAACAAATGGTGACATTGGGGATTTTTCCTTCGTCTATTCTTGCACAGTTCCCAAACATTCCCAGGTAGTTCAGTTTTATTTTTGTCTAGGACACGAGGAGCGTGGGCCTTGATATAAGAGATACCAGGCAAAAGTAGTATCACCGTCAATTGTCACTGGAAGTTGAAAACTGTGAACATCATGCACACTTCATCGCCACATTATACTTGTGGCAGGTCTGGGAGTAGAAGCTGGTCCAGTATGGTGTCAATTAACCATGTAAAATATGTGCCACCGAAAAGGAGATACAAGCAGAGACTTAGTGTTGTCTGTTTTGCTGCTCATCTCCTGTAATGTGGCTCAGTAAAGGTCAGCTCAAGGACTTATGTTCCTCTACCATCGTCAATGTTCTTGCTTTTAATTCATGTCTGAGCACTTGAACCAACTGAGCAGTTTCACACTCAGGGCTCGAGAGCGGAGCAAGACAGAAGGATGGAAAATCCTTCAGGTTTATGCTGGGATGCAAACATCTGGAAGGTGAGAAGGCTGGGATGGGTGAAGAACATCGCACGGATTAGTTCACTTTGAAACCACATCCTGACTATTTTCATTGAACTTTTATTCCTCTCATGAGATGTGGTCAGCACTGGGCAGTCTGCCATGTGTCGCCCATCCCTAACTGTCCCCCTTGAAAAGAGTGTATGGAGAATTCCTGCTTGACCTTATGCAACCATTTGTGCTGCACATAAATCTACAAGAACGTGTCAGGGATGGAAGTTCAACACTGTGAGTGAGCGATAGTCTATTATCAATACATTTCCCTTGCCCTTCATTTCTCTTCATTCACGGTCAGTGGGAAGGGCTTTTTTGGACAACGTTTATTCCTCATCCCCTTTGCCACATTGAGAAGGTGGTGGGGAGCTGTCTGCGTGAAGTATATTAGAATGCATACTGCAGGTTGACCCACAATGCTATTAGGGAGGGACGTCAAGAAAGTTGACGAGTGCTACGGATGGAACAGCGATATATTTCCAAGTCAGGAAGGTGAGTAGATTGCAGGGGAACTTGCATAGAATAGTGTTCCCATGGACCTACTGTCCTGGACAGAAGTGGTCAGAAGATTCGAAGGTGATGTGGTCGGAGTTCCGGTGAATTTCTGCAGGGTGTTTTGTAGATGGTGCACATTGCTGCTACTGAGCATCGATGGTGCACAGAGTGGATGCTTTGTCAATCCAGCGAGCTGTATTGTCCTGGATCGATTCGAGATCCTTGATTGTCACGGGAACTGTGCAGATCCAGGTGAATGGACAATATTCCATCAAGTTCTTCATTTGTGCCTTGACGTGGATGGACAGCCTTGTGGGAATGAGGGTTTCTTCAGGAGATCATTCAGTTTTTGCAGGATTGCTCTCATCTAATTAGCTCTTTAGCCACTGAATTGATATGGTCCGTTCAGCTCACTTTGTGGTTCAAACGTAATTCCCACAATGTTGATGATGGGTTGATGCAGTGGGACCGGGATAAAATGATGGTGACGCCATTGAACAGCAAGCGGCCATTATTAGTACATGCGAGCACGGCCAACTCGAGAGGCAATCAGTGGGCAATAAATGGTGAAGGTGTCAAAGTGGGATTAGAAAATTAATTCATGGCATCGAGTTGGAAGCGTCAGTGAAGGGGACTGACGGCAGAGAAGTTGGGGGAGATGGAAGAGATGACCAATGGCAACAGTGATCTTTCCCTTTGTTAATTTCAGGAATGATTCTGGAATGCCACAGCTGGGGTGGAACTGCTCCTGACCCCCTGTGCCATCCAGATTAATCGGTGATCGCACACTGCTCCACCCAATCTCTTGCATGTTGCCTGAAGCTGAGTGTTCTGTGACACAGAGATGTTAGTTAATGCGACTTTTTCCAGCCTCAGACAGCAGGAAAATCCAAAACAGGGTTCCTACGATGGCGATAAAGATGGAGTGTGCGCCATCTGACCTTGTGGGCAGGACAGGTACAGCGAAGGTGAGGGTTCGGTGGAGGGGTGTTTGTGGGCTTCAGGAGGAACACTCTGTCTCTCGCTATCTGTCGCTCAAGTGCCAAAAATTAATACATGGTCAAAACATTGAAAACATGGACCCCACACTAAATACGTTGACGCCAAACCGAATGCACAGACTCAACACTGAACGCATTGACTGGAAACTGAATGCACAGACTGCACACCCTCCTGGAAACATCCGTTCTCTAATGATTTAGCTTTTCAAATGATGAACTGCCTTGCTACTTTTGCTATCAAGTTGGTTAACCTCACATGCATACCTCCACACTGTACTAATCTGGTGTGCATTTGATCACTTATTGTATATGTGTGGACCTCTTTGTTTCTCTGTGTTTGTATTTCTATATGTCGATACGCAAAACTTTGTTTGACTGAATGCGTTGACTGTTTTAGTGTGTGTCTCTCTCGATTTCTAGGTCTGCCTGCAAGAATGTAGATGTCTGTGTCTCTGTGTGACTGCATGTGTGTCATTATACGTGTGTGTGTGTGTGTGTTCGCATTCATGTTTATGATTGTGTGTTTTTCCCTATGTTTGTCTGCGCGTCGATCTGTTGATTGTTTTTGTAAGTATTTGTGTGTGATTCAATATATGAGCATTTGTCCATTTCTGTGTATTCATGTCTGTATCTATGAATGTGTGCAAATCTGTGCATTCATCTCTGGTCGCTGGGATTTGTTGTTTTCGGTAATAACAATGACTGTGCGGGTCAAACTGTCTCTCTGTCTGTTCAACCGTCCCTCTTGTGCTGAAAGTGATACATTGGCAACCTCTGCTTGCTTCCTCCCGTCGCTGCTCAAAGACCAGATCTATTTTTTGAGGAGGCATTAAAAACTGTCAATTTCTCAGGTTTCACGTATGTTTTGTTCTTCAATGAAATGACTTTAGATATAGTAAGCAGCTCTACCTTATCCTTTGTGATGCTGTCCCTGAGAATTAATTAATAAATGAAGATGATCGTGTCCACTCGCATAACTCAGTAGATTTCAGGGATTTTCCATTTTTCTTTCTTATAACCTGTCAGCGACCATCACAAAACATCTCAAGTTACTGAAAGTACAATAAAATTCAAATCACCACCAGACGTGCCTGGATACGGATGCACTGGAAATACCATTTACTGTGGACACACTGTGTCTGAAATGCTGCCAAAAGACAAATCATATTAATATTGCAGAGCGAGCAGAAAAAATATCAATCAGATTGAAAGGGATCCAGATGGGGGTGTGTGAAAGGAATGAGCTGCCCAAGGAAGTGGTTCAGGCTGATGCAATTACAACATTTAAATCGCATCTGTTTGAGTATATGAATAGGATAGGCGAAGAGGGATAAGGGCTGGAAAATGGGACTACATTACTTTCGGATGTCTGGTCGGCATGTATGAGTTGAAAAAAAGGGTCTGTTTCCATGTTGTACGTCTCGATGACGTTACATGGGTATGTCCCACTCTGAGGGATCTCAGAACGATTGCAATCCTCCTTACAGTAGATGTGTGTGTTTGTGGGGGGGAGGGAGTTTTAGAAATGTGTGTAGGTGTGTGTATGTGTGTGTGTGTGTATGTGTGTGTGTGCGTCTGTGCGTGTTTGTGTATGGATATGTGTGTGTATGTGTGTGTGTGTGTGTGTGTGTGCACGTGTGTGAGAGAGGGAGAGCGAGAATTAGCCTGCTCCCTCCCTCTCTGCCTGAATCCCTTCACCAGGAGGCATCACTTTAAACAATATAGGGACAAGCAGACCAGTCAATCCTGTCTGGTTCCCCCATTCCCCCCCCCCTCGCTTCCCACAATCCGTTCCCCACACCCTCTGCACTTACACGCATACAGACACAGTATTATCGTGTAATACAAATCTGGATGAATTCAAACTTGACAGTATTTAGTGTAATTCAGCAAAAGTCTCAATCTGTGGGTTCATAATCTTGACAATTTGCAGACAGGATTTGAATCAATGTCATCTCTCTTCACTCAGAGATGGTTCTTTGTCATTCTTTCAGTGTCACTTCCAAAGAACTGACTGGTTTCCATAGCTCCTCAGTCTGAAAAGACTGGGCCACTTCTTATTTTCCAGAGAAAATTGGAGAACTGAACGAAAAGCCAATATCCTCTTAATCACAACTTCAAGGTATGCTCCTAGGTTTCAGAGCCATTAATGACCCCATCTGAAACGTGTGCCTCTCGTGTTTAATTCCTTAGGCAGCAGGCACATTGATTTTATACAGAGAATTAAACACGAATTGGAAGTAAATTTTCAAATCAGGAATCTATTGGTTTTTATGAGACTAGTCATGTTCGTAAAAATTGCACTTCGGTGACAGACACTGTGATTTTATTTCTGTTTGATTCAGAGATACCTGTATTAAACAATCCCCTGAGAGGAACAGTCTATCATACCAACAGCCAGAGCAGAGAACCATTCAGATCACACTGAAACTTGGCTGAGTCAGAATATCTGCAGAAATAATGAATTGGTTGCCTGAGTCAAGCATCATTTGTTTAGAAAATCGGCGTTTATACACTCACCAGCCATATTCGAGTGAGAACATAGAACATAGAAAAGTACAGCACAGAACTTTCCCTTTGGCCCATGATGTTGTGCCGAGGTTAATCCTCATGTAAAATATAGTAACTTAACTCCTCCACACATTGCTAACCATGTGCATGTCCAGCAGTCGCTTAAATGTCACCAATGACTCCGCTTCCACCATCACCGCTGACAATGTATTCCATACATTCACAACTCACTGCATTCAGAACCTGCCTCTGACGTCTCCTTTATACCTCCCTTCTAATATCTTCACACTATGACTTCTCGTACCAGTCAATCCTGCCCTGGGGACGCTCTCTGGCTATTGACTCTCTCTAATCCACTCATCATTTTGTATACCTCGATCAAATCTCCTCTCTTCCTCCTTCTCTCCAGAGAGAAACGTTCAAGCTTATTCAACCTTTCTTCATAAGGTAAGTCTTCCAGTCCAGGCAGCAACCTGGTAAACCTTCTTTGCACTCTCTCTAAAGCCTCTGTATCTTTCCTATAGTAGGGCGACCAGAACTGTACACAATATTCCAAGTGTGGTCTCACCAGGGACTTGTAGAGCTACAGTAAAACCTCATGGCTCTTAAACGAGATCCCCCTGTGAATGAAAGCCAACACACCATGTACTTTCTGAACAACCCTATCGACTCGTTTGGCAACTTTGAGGAATCTATATCCTTGCACACGCAGACCCCTCTGTTCCTCCACACTGCCAAGAATCCTGTCCTTAATCCTAAATTCATCATTTGAGTCCGACCTTCCAAAATGCATCACTTCGCATTTATCCAGGTTGAACGCCATCTGCCATTTCTTAGCCCAGCTCTGCATCCTGTCCATGTCATCCTGCAGTCTACATTTGCCCTCTATACTATCGATGACACCTCTAACCTTAGTGTCATCTGCAAATTTACTAACCAACCCCTCAACCTTCTCAACCAAGTCATTTATAAAAACCACAAAGGGCAGAGGCCCAAGAACGGAGCCCTGCGGGACCTCACTCAACACTGACCTCCAGGCAGAATACTTGCCATCTACAACCACTCTCTGCCTTCTGTCAGGCAACCAACTCTGAATCCAGATCGCCAAACCTCCCTGTATCCCATACTTACTGACGTTATAAATGAGCCGACCATGAGGAACCTTATCAAATGCCATGCTGAAGATCATATGCACCGCATCCACTGCACTATCTTCATCGACCTGTCTTGTCACCTTATCAAATAACTCAATAAGACTTGTGAGGCATGACCTGCCCCTCATAAAGCCATGCTTACTGCCTTTAATCACACTATGTTTTGCCAAATATTCATAAATCCTATCCCTCAAAATTCTTTCCAAAACTTTGCTGACCACGGACGTAAGACTGACTGGTCTGTAATTGCCAGGGATTTCCCTATTAACTTTCTTGAAAAGAGAAACAGCATTCGCCGCCTACCAATCCTCCAGTACGACCCCGCGGATAGTGAGGGGGCAAATATCCTCGACAGTGGTTTTTCGCTTCCCGGAGCAGCCTAGGAGAAATCTGGTCTGGCCCTGGGAACTTATCAATCTTAATATTTTCCAAAATTTTTAGCACATTAACTTCATCACCTTTGATCTGGTCAAGACTGTATCCCAGCTCCTCAAAGTTCTCATTCACAGCAAGGTCCCTTACCTTAATGAAAACCAAATAAAAAAACTCATTTAGGGCTTACCCTATCTGCTCAGACTCTATGCATAAGTTCCCTCCCCTTTTCCTGATCGGCCCTACCTTCTCCCTGATCATTCTCTTTATCCTCAGCTAGCAAGCAACAATTCGATTGGAGATGGTCAACGTGGTTTTGTCAATGGCAGGTCATGTCTCACAAACCTCATTAAGTTTTTTGAGAAGGTGACCAAGTGTGTAGATGAAGGTAGCGCAGTTGCCGTGGTATACATGGACTTCAGTAAAATTTTGATAAGGTTCCACATGGTAGTCTGTTGGAGAAAATACAGAGTCATGGAATTGAGGGTGATTTAGCAGTTTGGATCAGAATCTGGCTTTCTGAAAGAAGGCAGCGAGTGGTGGTTGATGGAAAATATTCAGCCTGGAGTCCGGCTACGAGTGGTGTGTCACAAGGATCTGTTTTGGGACCACTGCTGTTTGTCATCTTTCTAAATGACTTAAACGCAGGCGTAGGTGGATGGATTAGTAAATTTGCAGATGACATTAAAGTCGGTGGAGTAGTGGACAGTTTGGAAGAGTGTTACAGGTTGCAGGGGGGATGTTACAGGTTGCAGGGGGACTTGGATAAACTGCAGAATTGGGCTAAGAGGTGGAAAATGGAGTTCAATGCAGCTAAATGTGAGGTGATGCACTTTGGGAAGAATAACAGGAAGGCAGAGTACTGGGTCAATGGAAAGATTCTTGGTAGTGTGGATGTGCTGAGGGATCTTAGAGTCCATGTACATAGATCCCTAAAAGTTGCCACCCAGGTGGATAGTGCTGTTAAGAAGGCATACGGTGTGGGGTTAGGTTTCATTCGTAGAGGGACTGAGTTCTGGAGCCGCAATATCATGCTGCAACTATCCAAAACGCTGGTGCGGCCACACTTGGAATATTGTGTACAGTTCTGGTCGCCCCATTACAGGAAGGATGTGGAAGCATTGGAAAAGGTGCAGAGGAGATTTACCAGGATGTTGTCTGGTCTGGAGGGACGATTTTATGAGGAAACACTGAGAGACTTGAACCTGTTCTCATTGGCAAGAAGAGGGGATTTGATAGAGACATACAAAATGATCAGAGGATTCGATCGGGTCGACAGTGAATGTCTTTTTCCTAGGATGATGACATCAGCTTGTACAAGGGGGAGAATAACTACAAATTGAGGGGTGATAGATTTAAGACAGATGTCAGAGGCAGGTTCTTCACTCAGAGAGTGGTAAGGGCGTAGAATGCCCTACCTGCTAATGTAGTCAACTCAGCCACATGAGGGAGATTTAATCAATCCTTAGATAAGCACAGAGATGATTTTGGGATAGTGTAGGGGGACAGGCTGAAAATAGTTCACAGGTCGACGCAACATAGAGCGCTGAAGGGCCTGTTCTGCGCTGTGATGTTCACAGTTCGATGTTTGATGAATTTGCTTTGTGGAGCTTTCTAGTGTTGGGTTGTGCCAGCTCATTCCTTCCAGGTCTCCAGACAGTTCATGCTTGATCTGTGCAGCTGTTTCTTTGTTAGTGCAGACATCAGCTGTAAAAGTATTTCCTCTGTTTCTTCATGTAAATCTGTCAAAACAATTTTATATGTCTGGCTCCTAATCCTTTTCCTTAAGTTCTTCCACCAATCCATACTTCTCACGTTACAATATTCAACCTGTCTCAGTTGTTTCGCTTAGAAATTAGTTTAATAATTGATGTAATAGGATATTTCATCAGGCTCTTCAACCGCTCTCTGAACTTGGGCAAAATCACAACATAAATTAATGTGTTTATGCAGCAACATAAATTCCTCAACATATACGCTACTTTCACAAATATATATTCAGCATTATAATCTAAACCGTTATCGACATTAAAAATAGACAAAATATACATAAGCCACAGTATTATAAAGCTGCATGATATAGCGAGAAGTAAAATCACAGACTTCTGTCTGTTTCCCATTTCTGGGTCATTTTGATTCTGTTCTTTGCTCTGACGTCTCAGACCCTTACGGACTCGGCTAGCCACTAAAATGTGCCGAACTGTCAAAGCATTGAAAAACAGAATGAAAGCGAATGGTAACAATGGCGTTAAAATCTTATCAAACACTCTAAATCCAATCCATCTTGGGTCAGTGTAATAGCTTCGTTTATTGGAACAATACAGTGGCACGTTGTCAGTTATTCGGTAAGGCTCAAATCGAAAGTAGATGGGAATGTTTTTTAAACTAAAAAATACACAGATTGTTGCAAGAACAACGGTTGCGGTTTTTTTAGTGCAATATTTAGATTTCAGCTTCTGGTAGCATATTGCAGTAAGTCTATCAAAAGTAAAGGCAACTGTAAACCAAACTGACCAGTCCATTGAGATTCGAGCCAGGAGGTAATTAACTTTACACACAGGGGTCAGTTTCAGAAAAGGTATTGGGAAATAATAACTATTGATTCGGATAATCATGACCTCAGTGATAATCGTCAGTAGATCCGCTAGTGCCATGGCCACCAGGTAACGAGTAGTGCATTTGGAGATCCCGCACATTCCTTGGGATATGATCACAATTGCCACGAGATTTGCTGTAAGAGAGAGAAGGAAAAAGTGGACACTGTCTTATTTATACTCGGGTAAAGGCAATAAACACTAAACTTCAGTTAGAAAGGGAGACAAAGGGTGTTTTCATTGGTTAAACTACAATGTGGTTAAGTGAATGCACCTAATTGCTAGCAGCTCTGGTTTTGTTAAAATACATGGAACTGGGGTTTTAGGAAGATTCCAGCAATATCAAAGTTAGAATATTTGTATTTCCACGGATTCAGTGAATTCTTATAAAGGACGTTCGCCCCAGCCAGTCTGTACCGACCATCTGAAGAGTGTCCCATTCAGAGCCCCAAACCCTCAGTCCATAAAGCCTTAAACCCATAAACTCATATGAATTTTTCATCCTCATCTTTTCCTGTCGCACTGTCCCAGCTAATCTACCTAGCCTGCACATCCATGGGCCCGGGAGCTATAGAGGGTGGCCAATCTACTTGACCATCACATCTTTTGACGGTGGGAGAAAAATGGAGCACCAGATGGACAACCATGCAGACTCTTGCAAACTCTACAAAACACTCCCAAGGTTTGAAGCTAAACCACGTCTCTGGTGCTGCGCAAACCCCTGAGAACACAATTAAATGAGTAGATTGGAGAGAAAGACATGTCCTGCGGGGTAGGACGCGCTGACACAACAAGGTAATTCCCATGTGCTCAACATTTGTTCTCGTGATTTGAGCCCTTCGGCCTTGAACCACTCCCTGCATTTCTGGAAGCACGCATGTGACTGACTTAAGTTACAAAGACATGAGTGTGATGGGATAGTATACATATCATCAAAACAGATTTCTCCAGAACTCTCACACTTTGAACGTAGTTTTATCAACTTTTCTTAAACAGTCACTGGCTGCTGTATCTGCTATGTTGAAACCAGCAGGAAAACGATGATGAAGTATTAACTCGGTTTAGAGTTCCATAACAGGGAGCTATTATGAATTGGGGTGCATTCAGCAGTCATTGCCCCCTGTTCTAGTGTTTGGAAATTCTGTTCAGCAGTCAAGCAGAGAATTTTAAGCTGTAACCTGGTTTGAACTCGCAATGTAGAGAACATGTGAGACTGCTACATTCAGAATTTCATTTGGCAGTCATTATTAAACCGACAAAAATAAATCAGCCAACAAAGAAAATAGATTGATTTACTTGTGAATGATGAAAAATGCCTTTGATACCGTGAGGAAAATAAGAGATGGGCAGCCTTTGATCAAAAAGGAGGGAGTCATCGGGGAACCATATGCAGTTGGAGACAAGTGATGTGAAATTGATTGAAGCTCACAAAGCGTCGACATCCCGTTCATCTCCTAAATTCCAACCATTTCTGAATAAACCTCAGTCACCTGCGCTAGTATTTGTATATTGCTACTGATTATTCACAAAATCAGTACATATCAGATTCGATTTTTCTTAGGATTATCCGCTTGGAAGTAGATTAATCAGGATGAGAGTGGGCTTTCACCAAACCGCTGCATCTAATTTGACTAAAAGAAGAATGATGTCCTTAACAGAGTACAATTTAAAAATGACAGAACTCCAGGAAGCATATAATCCCTGATGTCTATTCGATTCAAGAAATCATCCACACAAGAGCAAATCTAAACTACATTTCCTCTCAGTAGCAAAAAGAAACTTAATCGATGTGATAGTTGGTTTTTAATCCCATTCAGTATAACCTACATTGAGATACTCCCAGTAATACTTACCGTCTGGAAACTTGTTTTATTGTAACGGGTCACACAGGACACCCATACGTCCGTGCACACACTCGCACACACAAACACACGGACACACACACACACAGACACTCACACACACACTCTCGCATAAACACACACTCTCTCACACACATACCAACGCACACTCACACACACACACACAAACATACACACACTCACACACAAACACACACAAACACACACACACTCACACACATACACAAACACACACACAAACACACACACAGACACACGCACACTCACTCACAGACACACAAACACACACACACACTCACACACAAACACACACACACACTCACACACACACAAACACTCACACACAAACACACACACTCACACACAAACACACACACACACAAACACACACACACACACACACACACACACCTATGAGAGAGGAAGATTTGGAAAAGGCGAGCATTCTTCAGGAAAGTGAATTGAAATCCTCACGTAAATCTGGAATTGTTTACAAGTGATGATATTTTGATGTCGGTAATAGAATGATCAGAAAATCTCCTCTAATGTTACTCTGTACATCAGAAGCCAATGTGTACAGAAACTTGTACAATTTCATAACTTTTAATCACTCACCAGGAACTCCAATTGTCGCAACAATCGTATAAAATATTTTCCTGACAATCCGTACTGTACTATGCATTTTTCTTTGCTTTGGACTGCATACAATCTCTCGGTGTTAAACTCTGAAATGTTCTCTTAGCTGTGCATTAGTTTTATCCTTTCACTTAGATCCATTAGGGGATGAAAGCTGCTTGGATTTAAATACATTTGAGCAAACATATTACAACATGAATGGCAATTCCCTATTGACGAAATACACTGGGTGTTGAAATTTAATTGCAGCCTGAAAATACTCAAAATTTGTCAGGTCTGATTGGTTTAATAAAATACTCAATTGAAAACTGCTAAACTGCAACATGAGTTTAATAACCATCTCTTGTGTTGGTCTTCACTATGCCTGACTATTTCCAATAAATGAACTGTCTGCGAACAGGGAACATCTCAGAAAATTTCAATTTCTTCTGGAATGTGACTGATCCTTTTCACCGAATGAATATAGTTCAACAAAGCAATACACCAAGATAAACACATTGGAATAGCTGGAGCCGTTCAAGGGGCTGTTCAGTGTATCATGTCATTCCCAGCTCTCTGGGATTTCCACTCAGCTGATATCAGTCATCCACCTTCTTTCCTTTCTCCTGCAGTGTGTTTCATCAGCGACTGATGCAGGTCATTTTTGTTGGAAATTTGGTATGGTCACATTTTTACTGTTTTTATCACCATATCCACAGTCAATGCTGTGCAAAAATATGGTTCCTTGCGTTCAACCCTTGATTCACCAATGCACAAAATTCAATTCCACTAGTTTTTCATATGTTCACCAGTGGGAGCAAGGTTGATCCTTGTGTAATATGTGAACTCTTCATTCTTGTTATCATGTCTGTCAACGAACTTCTTCAAATTCTCCCAGGAAGCAAAGTACTTCTTCAATGATCAATCTGGTTTACTGCAGCGACGGCTTCCAACATTGAGGGAGAGCTGGAGATGAAGAAGTTGAAATATCATGGAATGCAATTCAACGTTTTTTTTAAATGATGCATGTAAATGTCTTTTTTTAAAGATAAATCCTCTGATCAAACAAGTGTATCGTTCCAAACAGTGACGACAGGGTCGGGGCAGTGAAGAGAACAATAGAAGCCTTCACTTCCAAAATCCCACACGTTTTTGAAAGGATTCGATCACGAACATAGGACACAGTGACCTTTGTAAAAGAGCTGGGTGTCCTGCTACTTCCTTTATTTTAAACATCCACCTCTTGTCTGTTGAGATCTATAGACACTTTGTCAATTACATTGTGCACGTTCTTTGTTTAAGACATTCAGTGTCATATCTTACGTGCAAACTCGTTGCTCGACGTGAAGTCAGGACTCATCATTCAGCGTCCAGCCTTGGAGAGCTCACAGGACACGTGAGAGAGTGACCATTTCCAGTTCGGGGTGGTGGACTCGAAACCGATGGCTCCCTTGGTGGCAGGAATTCGGCACATTGCCCGACCAATGGAATAATGCCAGACATAGAACATAGAACATAGAACGGTACAGCACAGAACAGGCCCTTCAGCCCACGATGTTGGGCTGACCATTGATCCTCATGTATGCACCCTCAAATTTCTGTGACCATATGCATGTCGAGGAGTCTCTTAAATGTCCCCAATGACCCTGCCTCCACAACTGCTGCTGGCAACGCATTCCATGCTCTCTCAACTCTCTGTGTAAAGTACCCGTCTCTGACATCCCCTCTATACTTTCCTCCAACCATCTTAAAACTGTGACCCCTCGTGTTAGTCATTTCTGCCCTGGGAAATAGTCTCTGGATATCGACTCTATCTATGCCTCTCATTATCTTGTATACCTCAATTAGGTCCCATCTTCTCCTCCTTTTCTCCAATGAAAAAAGTCCGAGCTCAGTAAACCTCTCCTTATAAGATAAGCCCTCCAGCCCAGGCAGCATCCTGGTAAACCTTCTCTGAACCCTCTCCAAAGCATCCACATCTTTCCTATAATAGGGCGACCAGAACCAGACACAGTATTCCAAGTGTGGTCTAACCAAAGTTTTATAGAGCTGCAACAAGCTCTCACGACTCTTAAACTCAATGCCCCTGTTTTTGAAAGCCAAAACACAATATGCTTTCTTAACAACCCTGTCCACTTAGGTGGCCATTTTAACGGATCTATATACCTGCACCCCAAGATCCCTCTGTTCCTCCACACTGCCAAGAATCCTATCCTTAATCCTGTACTCAGCTTTCAAATTCGACCTTCCAAGATGCATCACCTCACATTTATCCAGATTGAACTCCATCTGCCACCTCTCAACCCATCTCTGCATTTTGTCAATGTCCCACTGCAGCCTACAACAGCCCTCTATACTGTCAACGGCACCTCCAACCTTTGTGTCATCTGTAAACTTGCTGACCCATCCTTCAATCCCCTCATCCAAGTCATTAATAAAAATTACAAACAATAGAGGCCCAAGGACAGAGCCCTGTGGAACACCACTCACCACAGACTTCCAGCCAGAATATTTTCCTTCTACTACCACTCACTGTCTTCTGTTGGCCAGCCAATTCTGTATCCAGACAGCTATGTTCCCCTGAATCCCATTCCTCCTAACCTTCTGAATGAAGTCCATATACACCACATCCACAGTTCGACGCTCATCAACGTTTCTAGTCACATGCTCAAATAACTCGATAAGGTTTGTGAGGCACGATCTGCCTCTCACAAAGACGTGTTGACTTCATTTAATCAAGCCATGCTCTTCCAGATGGTCATAAATCCTATCCCTCAGAATCCTTTCTAACACCTAGCAGACGACAGACGTGAGATTTACTGGTCTGTAATTGCCGGGGATTTCCCTATTTCCTTTTTTGAAGAAAGGAATCACATTTGCCTCTCTCCAGTTCTGGGGTACGACTCCAGTGCAGTGCAAGGATGAAAATATCTTCGCAAGTGGTGAAGCAATTGCATTTCTCGTTTCCCAAAGCTGCCGAGGACAAATCTGGTCCCGGCCTGGCGACTTGTCAATTTTAATGTTTGACAAAATTTTCAGCACATCAGTTTCCTCTATCTCTATCCATTCCAGCATGCACACCTGCTCTTCAAAGGTTTCATTCACTACAATGTTCGTTTCTTTCGTAAAGACAGAAGCAAAGAAGTCATTTAGGGCTTCCCCGCCTCCTCAAACTCCACACACAAGTTCCCTATGCTATCCTTGATCGGCCCTACTCTTTCTTTGATCATTCTCTTATTCCTCACATAAGTGTAAAATGCCTTTGTGTTCTCCCTAATCCGTTCTGCCAAGCCTTTCTTGTGCCCCCTCCTGGCTCTCCTCAGACCACCTTTGAGCTCCTTCCTCACCTGCCTGTAATCCTCTAGAGCTGAGCTTGACCCTAGCTTCCTCCACCTTATGTAAGCTACCTTCTTCCTTTTGATGAGAAGCTCCACCGCTCTCGTCATCCAAGGTTCCTTTATCTTACCCCTTCTTGCCTGTCTCAGAGGGACATATTTATTCATCACTCGCAACAACTGTTCCTTAAACAGTCTCCACATGTCTATAGTGCCTTTACCATGGAACAATTGCTCCCAATCCATGCTTCCTAACTCATGTCTAATCGCATCATAGTTTCCTCTTCCCCAATTAAATATCCTCCCATTTTGCCTAATCCTCTCCTTCTCCATAGCTATGTAGAATGTGAGGCAGTTGTGGTCACTATCACCAAAATGCTCTCCCACCACAAGATCTGATACCTGCCCCGGCTCATTGCCGAGCACCAAGTCTAGAATGGCCTCTCCCCCGTCGGCCTGTCAGTGTACTGAGTTAGGAAACCCTCCTGAGCACACCTTACAAAAACAGCTCCATTCAACTCTTATGCTCAAAGGAGGTTCCCACTCAATATTGGGAAAGTGAAAGTCACCCATTACAACAACCTTAGTATTTCCACACTTTTCCAAAATCTGCTGAGCTATGCTTTCTTCCATCTCCCTGCTGCTATTGGGGGGCCTGTAGTAAACCCCTAAAGAGGTGACTGCTCCCTTGCTGTTCCTAATTTCCACCCATACTGACTCGGTAGGCAGATCTTCCTCAACAATGGAAGCTTCTGTAGCTGTGATACCCTCTCTGATTAGCAGTGCTACACTCCCTCCTCTTTTTCCCCCCTCCCTATTCTTTTTAAATGCTCTAAACCCTGGAACACCCAGCAACCATTCCTACACCTGAGAAACCCATGTCTCTGTTATGGCCACAGACGTCGGAAGCTGGAGGAGCAGAGAGGATGAACTGAACAGAGAGGGAAACGTTACCTTTTGAAGCAGTTTCAGTTTTCGTTATATCAATGTAATATGAATTTATTCCGTATTTTTCCAAATGTACAATTTGTTCTGTAATTTATTCTGTAAACCAAGATGGCGCCGTACCGACATTCAAGTGACAATATTAAATAAATCTTAATCTAAGTAGGGTAGTGATGTCATTCCAACACAACGTCTGCTGGCAGGATCAGAGCCGGAGGACAGACAAGGAGTCATGGAGGTATAGCGTTATAGAATTGTACAGTATGAAACAGACCCTTTAATATAATTCGTCCCTGCCGACCACATATTCAAAATTAACCTGGTCTTATAAAATATAATTGTTGGAAAAAGCCTAACGGATTGGCAGCATCTGTGCATAGAAATCAGAGTTAGCATTTCGGGTCGATTGACCCTTCTTCCATTTGCCAGTATTTGGCTCATATGTCTCTACACCCTTTTATTCATGTATTCATCAAATGGCTTTTAAATGCTGCACCAGGTTCCACCACGTCCTTTAAGATAGATTACAATAGAATCCTTACAGTTTGGAAACAGGACCTTCAGCCCAACAAGTCCACACCGACCCGCCCCCCCCCCCCCCAAACAGTAACCCACCCGCACAACTCTGCATTTACCACAGACGAACGCAACTAACATGCACATCCCGAAACACACTAGCCAATTCACCTAATTTGCAAATCTTTGAATTGTAATGGAAAGCTGAGCGCCCGGAGGAAACCCAGGCAGAGACCGGGAGAATGTACAAACGCCATACAGACAATCACCTGAGAAGGGAAATGAACCCAAGTCCCTAATGCTGTCTGGCAGCAGTGCTAACCACTCAGCCACCGTTCAACCCCTCTCAACAATGGATTGGACTCTTTTTACCGAGTTTAAATTCCATACTCTGCCGTAGTGGAATATGAACCCAGTTTCCCACAGCATTTCCCAGGTCTCTGCATTAATATTTTCGTGCTAATACCACAAGGTAATTGCCTCCCTCCCCACCTCTGGTAAATTGTTCCATGTGTACCACTCTCTAGTAACAAAGTGGCAGTTTAGTTCCTTTTGAAATCTTTCCCCAAAACCTTATTCCTACGCCATTTAGTTTTGGACTCTCTTACATTGGGGAAAAATACCTCGACAATTATTCTTCCTGTACCCCTCGTTCACGCTACGATGCTCCAGTGAAAATGGTCCCAGCACGTTCCGTCTCTCCCCACAGCTCACACACTCCAAGTCTGGCAAAATCCGTGCTAATTTTTCGGAACCCTCTCAAGATTCACAACCTCTTTCAAATCGTGTTATACATTGGCACCAATGATATAGCCAGGAAAAGGATCGATGATATAAAAAGTGATTTCAGAGAGTTAGGGTGGAAGCTGTAGAGCAGGACGAACAGAGTAGTGTTCTCGGGTTTACTACCGGTGCCACGAGATAGCGAGGTGAGGAACAGGGAGCGGGCGCAGCTTAACACGTGGCTGCGCAGCTGGTGTAGGAGGGAGGGCTTCAGATTTGTAGATAATTGGGATGCCTTCTGGGGAAGGTGGGACCTGTACATGAAGGACGGGTTGCACCTGAACTGGAAAGGGACCAATGTCCTGGGTGGAAGGTTTGCACGAGTTGTTCAGGAGGGTTAAAACTGGGATGGCAGGGGGTGGGAACCTGAGCGAGAAACTGGTGGTGAGAGTTGATGGAGATGAGGCAATAGCAAGAGGTAGCGCAGCCAGTGGGAAGGGATTTCCTGGGAAAGAACCAAGGGATCGGTTAAAGTGTGTTTCCTTTAATGCAAGGAGTATCAGGAATAAAATTGATGAGCTTAGAGCATGGATCAGTACCTGGTGCTATGATGTTGTGGCCATAACAGAGACGTGGGTTTCTCAGGGGCAGGAATGGTTGCTAGATATTCCAGGGTTTAGAACATTAAAAAAGAATAGGGAGGTGGGAAAAACAGGAGGGGGCTGTAGCACTACTAATCAGAGAGGGTGTCACGGCTACAGAAGCTTCCATTGTCGAAGAGGGTCTGCCTACCGAGTCAGTATGGGTGGAAATTAGGAACAGTAAGGGAGCAGTCACCTCGTTAAGGGTTTACTACAGGCCGCCCAATAGCAACAGGAAGATTGAAGAAAGCATAGATCGGCAGATTTTGGAAAAGTGTGAATGTAGTTGGGTTGTTGTAATGGGTGACTTTAACTTTCCCAATATCGATTGGAACCTCCTTCGAGCAGATGGTTTTGAAGGAGCTGTTTTTGTAAGATGTGTTCAGGAGGGTTTCCTAACTCAGTACACTGACAGGCCGACGGGGGAGAGGCCATTCTAGACTTGGTGCTCGGCAATGAGCTGGGACAGGTGTCAGATCTTGTGGTGGGAGAGAATTTTGGTGATAGTGACCACAACTGCCTCACTTTCTACATAGCTATTGAGAAGGAGAGAAGCAGGCACAATTGGGAGGATATTTAATTGTGGAAAAGGAAATTATGTTACTATCAGACGTGTGTTGCGAAGCAGGGACTGGAAGCAATTGTTCCATGGTAAAGGGACCATAGACATGTGGAGACTGTTTAAGGAACAGGTGTTGTGGGTGATGAATAAATATGTCCCTCTGAGACAGGCAAGAAGGGGTAAGATAAAGGAATCTTGGATGACGAGAGTGGAGGAGCTTCTCATCAAAAGAAAGAAGGCAGCTTACATAAGGTGGAGGAAGCAAGAGTCTTGCTCAGCTCGAGAGGATTACAGGCAGGCGAGGAAGGAGCTCAAAAATGGTCTGAGGAGATCCAGGAGAGGGCACGAAAAAGGCTTGGCAGGAAGGATTAGGAAGAATCCAAAGGCAATTTGCACGTATGTGAGGAATAAGAGAATAATCAAAGAGAGAGTAGGGCCGATCAGGGATAGCATAGAGAACTTGTGTATAGAGTCTGAGAAGGTAGGGGAAGGCCTAAATGAGTTTTTTGCTTCCGTCTGTACTAAAGAGAAGGATCCTGTCGTGAATGAAACCACTGAGGAGCAGGTAAGCATGCTGGAACAGTTAGAGATGGAAGCTGGAAGCTGATGTGTTGAAAATTTTGACAAACATTAAGATTGACAAGTCGCCAGAGCCAGACCAGATTTGTCCTCGGCTGCTCTGGGAAGCGAGAACTGTGATTGCTTTACGACTTGCGAAGATCTTTGCATCCCCGCTCTCCACTGGAGTCGTACCTGAGGACCGGCGAGAGGCAAATGTAATTCCTCTCTTCAAGAAAGGAAATAGGGAAATCCCTGGCAATTACAGACCAGTAAGTCTCACGTCTATCGTCTGCAAGGTGTTAGAAAGGATTCTGAGGGATAGGATTTATGACCATCCGGAAGAACATGGCTTGATCAAAGGCAGTCAGCACGGCTTTGTGAGGGGCAGGTCATGCCTCACAAATCTTATTGAGTTCTTTGAGGATGTTACTAGACAAATGGATGAGGGTCGAGCGGTGGATGTTGTGCATCTGGACTTCAGTAAATCATTTGATAAGGCTCACCGTGGTAGGCTCGTTCAGCAGGTCAGGAGGAATGGGATACAGGGAAATTTAGCTGTCCGGATACAGAATTGGCTGGTAGACATAAGACAGCGAGGAACAGTGGAAGGAAAATATTCTGCCTGGAAGTCAATGGTGAGTGGTGTTCCACAAGGCACACTTCTTGGGCCTCGACTGTTTCTAATTATTATTAATGACTTGGATGAGGGGATTGAAGGATGGGACAGCAGGTTTGCAGGCGACGCAAAGGTTGGAGGTGTCGTTGACAGTATAGAGGGCTGTTGTAGGCTGCAGCGGGAAATTGACAGGATGCAGAGATGGGCTGAGAGGTGGAAGATGGAGTTCAACCTGGATAAATGCAAGGTGATGCATTTTGGAAGGTCGAATTTGAAAGCTGAGTACAGGATTAAGGACAGGATTCTTGGCAGTGTGGAGGAACAGCGGGATTTTGGTGTGCAGGTACATAGATCCCTTAAAATTGCCACCATAGTGGACAGGGTTGGAAAGGAAGCATATGGTGTTTTGGCTTTCATTAACAGGGAGTTTGAGTTGAAGAGTCGTGAGATCTTGTTGCAGCTCTATAAAACTTTGGTTAGACCGCACTTGGAATACTGTGTCCAGTTCTGGTCGCCCTATTATAGAAAAGATGTGGATGCTTTGGAGAGGGTTCAGAGGAGGTTTACCAGGATGCTGCCTGGACTGGAGGGCTTATCTTACGAAGAGAGGTTGACTGAGCTCGGACTGTTTTTCATTGGAGAAAAGGAGGAGGAGAGGGGACCTAATTGAGGTGTACAAGATAACGAGAGGCATAGATAGAGTTGATAGCCAGAAACGTTTTCCCAGAGCATAAATTATTAACAGGAGGGGTCATAGTTTTAAGCTGTTTGGCGGAAAGTATAGAGGGGATGTCAGAGGCGGGTTCTTTACACAGAGAGTTGAGAGAACATGGAATGCGTTGTCAACCGCAGTTGTGGAAGCGAGGTCATTGGGGACATTTAAGAGACTACTGGACATGCATATGGTCACAGAAATTTGAGGGTGCATACATGAGGATCATTGGTCGGCACAACATCGTGGGCTGAAGGGCCTGTTCTGTGCTGTACATTTATATTTTGCAGGAAGACCAGAATTGAACGTAATATTTGAAAAGTGGTGGTAACAATGTTCTGTGCAGCCCAACTCGAAAACTCAATCTTCTAATCAATAAAGGAAAGCATAACAAACACCTCCTTCTCTGCTCTGTCTATCTGTGACTTCATTTCCAGGGAACTGTAAGCCTGCACCACAGATCTCTTCGTTCAGCAATACTCCTCTAGACTTTGCCATTAAGTGTATAAGCCGTGCACTGATTGGCCTGACCAAAATGCAACTCCTCACGTTTATCCAAATTCAAGTCTATCTGCCCCTCCTCGAACCATCTGATCAGGGTCCTGCTGTAGTATGAGATTAACGTCCTCGTTGTATACCACACCAACAATTTTAGTGTCATCTGCAAATTGAACCAAACATTTGTGTTCCCATCGAAGTCCTTTATATAAATGACAAACATCAGTCGATCCACTACCAATCACTGCGACACATTGCTGTTCACAACACTACTGTCTGAAATGAAACTGTCCTCCACCAACTTCTGTCTGCTACTTTGAACGAAATGGTGTATCCAAATGACTCCCTCTTTCTCGATTCCATGTGATCTTATCTTGCTAACGAATCTACCATGTAGAACCTTATCAGTCGCCTGGCTGAAGTCTATATAGATAAGGTACACCACTCTGTCTCCAACAATCTTCTTTGTCACTTCTTCAAATAACTCAATAAAGGTAGTGGTATGCGATTGCCTACGCACTAAGTCAAATTGACTGTCTCTGATCAGTCCTTGTCTTTGGAAATTCTGTCTTCTGAATCTCCTCCAATAAATTTCATCTGTCTCACCGGCTTCTAATTTCCTGATTTTGGCTGACTAACTTTCTTAAATAATGACACTACATTAGCCAATGTCGGTATCTAGCACTTCATTCATGGCTATCGCTGATCCAAATATCTTAGTGAGGGGCCCAAGAATCATTTCCCGAGCTTCTCCCAACGGTCCAGATACACCAAAACAGGTCCAGGGGATTTATCCAACTTTATTTTATTCAAGGCGTCCAGCACTTCTTCTGCTCGAATATGGACATTTTTTCAATATACCACGAATTATATCTCCTGGTTTCCTGGCTTCCATATTCTTCTCCGCAATACATACTGATGCAGATTACTCGTTTCGTGTCTCACTCATCTCTTATGGTTCCACATAACCTTGTTGATCGATCTGGGGCCCTGTTCTCTCCTGAGTTACTCTTTTCTAATTAATGTATTTTCAGAATCTTTTTAGGTTCTCCATAACCTTACTTTCGAATGTAATCTCAAGGTGCTTCTTGGTCCTCCTGATTTCCTTCTTGTGTATCCCCCGACTGTCTTTACACATCTCTAGGGAATTACTCGATCCCCGCTGTCGGACATAAGTTTAATCTTTTTTCTTGAGCAGAGCTTCAATTTCTCTAATCATTCAGTATTCCTTCCACCTACCAGCTTTGTCTTTCATTCTCACAGAAACATGCTGTGTCGGGTCTCTTGTTATATAATTTTTAAAAACGTCCCACTTTCCGTCCGTCTCTTTAACTGCAGAAAAACTCTCCAAATCAACTTTTGAAAAACGGAAATCTTTACAGAACAAGTGATACTAGAAGGACCAGTCCCTGAGGAATGTCAGAGCACTACCCTCTGACTAAAAGGACAAATCGAGCCATTTCTGACAGAAATTGGATCTTTCCAGATCCGTAGAAGAATGCTTCACCCTGGCGTTGCCATTTCCTTTCTCACATTGTCATACAACTCATATCATAGAATCCCTGCAGTTTTAAATAGGCCATTAAGCCCAACATGTCCACAGAATCCCTCTGAAAAGGGTCCCACTCAAGCCCATCTCTCCCATTAACCCTGAACTTTCTGTAGCTGTGCCTCGCTTACATACCCCTGGACATTATGGGTAATTTATCACAGCCAATCCACCTAACTTGCACATCTTTGGACTGTGGGAAGAAAACGGAGCACCGGGCCACAATCCACGCAGACAGGGGAAGAGCATGAAAACTGTGAGGCAGCTGACGATTGAGTCAGTGAGCCGCCCCGAATTGTATGGTCCTTTCCAATTTGATTTCGTAGTGGTTTTGTCGTCTATAAATGATTAGCCCCTCTACAGAGGTTCAGAATCCTCTTGTCAATGGGGCCACAGCTGTTCACGTTATATATTAATGATCTGGATGAAGGGACTGGGGGCATTCGAGCGAAGTTTGCAGATGATACGAAGTTAGGTGGACAGGCAGGTAGTAGTGAGGAATTGGGGAGGCTACAGAGGGATCTAGACAGTTTGGAAGAGTGGTCCAGTAAATGGCTGATGGAATTCAACGTGAACAAATGCGAGCTCTTGCACTTTGGGAAAAAGAATAAAAGCACAGACTACTTTCTAAACGGTGAGAAAATTCGTAAAGCCAAAGTACAAAGGGATCTGGGAGTGCTAGTTGAGGATTCTCTAAAGGTCAACATGCAGGTTGAGTCCGTGATTAAGAAAGCGAATGCAATGTTGTCATTTATCTCAAGAGGGTTGGAATATAAAAGCACCGTTGTGCTATTGAGACTCTATAAAGCTCTGGTTAGGCCCCATTTGGAGTACTGTGTCCAGTTTTGGGCCCCACACCTCAGGAAGGACATACTGGCACTGGAACGTGTCCAGCGGAGATTCACACGGATGATCCCTGGAATAGTCGTTCTAACATATGAGGAACGGCTGAGGATCCTGGGATTGTATTCATTGGAGTTTAGAAGATTAAGGGGAGACTTAATAGAGACGTACAAGATAATACATGGCTTGGAAAGGGTGGAGGCTAGGAAATTGTTTCCGTTAGGTGAGGAGACTCCGACCCATGGACACAGCCTGAGAATTAGAGGGGGTAAATTCAGAACAGAAATGCGGAGACATTTCTTCAGCCAGAGTGTGGTGGGCCTGTGGAATTCATTGCCACGGAGTGCAGTGGAAGCCGGGACGTTAAATGTCTTCAAGGCCGAGATTGATAGATTCTTGTTGTCTCGAGGAATTAAGGGCTACGGAGAGAATGTGGGTAAGTGGAGTTAAAATGCCCATCAGCCATGATTGAATGGCGGAGTGGACTCGATGGGCCGAATGGCCTTACTTCCACTTCTATGTCTTATGGTCTTAATTCCAACACCAGGTAACAAATCACACTTCACCACACAATTTAAGACTATAAGGACACAGGATGAGAAGATATCCATTCAGCCAAATGACTCTGTTCTGTCAATAAATGAAACACGACTCATCTGATAACCCTCAGTATCACTTTCCTGATTTTTTTCCCCATGAGCCTTAATGTTTAAAAAAAAATAACCCTACATCAGTGCCTCCAATATGTAACGGCCATGGCTAAACAGCTACGACAATGAGGAATGCTAGGCACACCATCTTAGAGTAAGAAAATCTTCCACATTTCTGAGCTAAATGATTGTGGTTGACTACAGTAACGCTGCTGCTGATGGTCCAAATGCTTCATGGATGCCCAGTTTTAGTTCACTAGACTCTTGAGAATTATGTCCGAATTTGATAGTGATAGTGGCAGTTAACACAACACAGTGTCTGTTAATGATAGATGGGACTTCACCTCTGCGAGGACTGTGTTCTGGGAACTCCTGCAGATTCTTTTATGAACAGATGCATCTGTGATGGGTACATAGGTTCTGAGTCAGCTCATTTAGGATGCTTCCATGTTGCAGATTCACACATAACCTTCTGCAAATCAACTGCTGTGCCTTTTATGCCTCGGCTGTTCAGTCCATGGTTGATCTCTGGAGATATTCTTGGTGATTGCATTGAAAAACGAACTGTAGTTAATATTCGATTAAGTCCTCCAAAGTTAAGTTATTCTAATCCCTTTTTCCTGTGTTGTGTTTTAACTTTCGTGTTTAAATAAACTGCATTTTACTTAACGCCAATTAGAATGACCAGTCCCATTGCATCTGGAGCATGGCTATTCACATCTCTCTTTAAAAATAAAAAAAAATACAGTCTGGGCTGCATTCATAAAATACATTGAGGGGCGTGGGTTCTGGGATATACCAATAATCGGGAAATCTCCTTTGTCTAACTTGCTTGTTACCTAGTTACCTTGTTATCAGGAAAATGAAACCCATAACAAACTGTGCTTCCTTGGCCTTCCATTATAATGTACTGACAGTACTCTAAAATCTTGTGTTTAGTAATGGACACTAAAGTATTACTAATGACCACGGTAAGGTTAACCAGAATGCAATTTCCAGTCTTATGTTGCCTCCTTCTGCTATGCCATGATTCATCTGGAATCCTCTGAAACCTTCTGTTTCACAAGTAATTCCTGAAAGACCATGAACAATGTCTCCACAACCACCTCAGTTATCTCCTTCAGAACCTTGGTGCCCATCTATTGTTTTGGGATCTTTTACCTTTGCCAGTACGTTCTCGTTAATGATGGACATGTAACATACATTTATCCCCCACTCCCTTGAACTTCAGGTATGATGCTGGTGCCTTCCACCAAAATGTCTGTTTGAAAGTTGCTGTTGATTTCCTCAGTAATTCCCTTGTTCCCCATTACTATCTCTGCAGACTCATTTTGCAGACGTCAAATTTATACTCTTACCTCTCTTTTATCTTTACGAGAAAGCTGAGAACCTGAACAAAACGTTAAGGCTTTTCTTTTATATTAGAAGCAAATTTGTTCCACAGTTTCATCTTTGTGCCTTTCCCGTGTTTTTATATATATATATATATGATTCTCTGTTATATTTTGCAAGGCTTTCCAAATGCGTTGACTTCCCACAGTCTTCGTTCCATTGTCTGATGGACTTGGTTTTCCTGTCTGCCACGGTTACTTTGTTCTCTCTTCAGCAGTTGCCTTCTTGCTCGGGATAATCCTCTGCTCTCTCTCCAGAATTATCGCCAAAAACTCATTCCATTGCTCTTCCACTATCTGCCTTAAAATGACCCACTTCTAATAAATGTTCCCTGAAATTCTCCTCCAATGTCATCTCGGAAACCTGTCCAGCTTCATTCCACATAATTAGTGCACCACTGCCCCTTTCCTTGTAACACTGGAATCCGGGTCACTGGCGCTGTGAGGAAGCAGTGCTAACCATTGTGTCACCATTCCGTCTTTAAGCCACCATGCTGCCTTTGCAGATGCTTGTGTGAGTTGCATATCATGTGACATGTAATATCCATAAAGGTCAATTAAATATTGAAATGTGCAATATTGACAGATGACTGTTCCTGTCAATCACATGGAGCAAATTGTTCATATTAAAAGTGTATATAATGCAATACTAACATCAGCCAAATGTCATCTATCAGATAAATCTGACAATTAATTTCTTCCTGGACAACATTTTCCATTGCGCCAGTAGCAGAGCACAAAGTGCCCCTACAAAGTTCTGTATATTATTGGCAAACACCATGAAAATCAATCGACAAAAGACAACAGGTGCAGGAGTAGGCCATTCTGCCCTTCGAGCCTGCACCACCATTCAATATGATCATGGCTGATCATCCTAAATCAGTATCCTGTTCCTGCCTTATCTCCATAACCCTTGATTCCACAATCCTTGAGAGCTCTATCCAACTCTTTCTTAAATGAATCCAGAGACTGGGCCTCCACTGCCCTCTGGGGCAGATCATTCCACACAGCCACCACTCTCTGGGTGAAGAAGTTTCTCCTCATCTCTGTCCAAAATGGTCTACCCCGTATTTTTAAGCTGTGTCCTCTGGTTCGGCACTCACCCATCAGCGGAAACATCTTTCCTGCCTTCAGAGTGTCGAATCCTTTAATAATCTTATACGTCTCAATCAGATCCCCTCTCAGTCTTCTAAACTCAAGGGTATACAAGCCCAGTTGCACCATTCTTTCAGCGTAAGGTAGTCCCGCCATTCCAGGACTTGACCTCGTGAACCTACGCTGCACTCCCTCAATAGCCAGAATGTCTTTCCTCAAATTTGGAGACCAGAACTGCACACAATACTCCAGGTGTGGTCTCACCAGGGCCCTCTACAGCTGCAGAAGAAACTCTTTGCTTCGACACTGAATTCCTCTTGTTATGAAGATAAGCATGCTATTAGCTTTCTTCACTACCTGCTGTACCCGCATGCTTACCTTCATTGACTGGTGTACAAGAACACCAAAATCTCTCGGTACTGCTCCTTTACCTAAATTGCTTCCATTTAGGTAGTAATCCGCCTTCCTGTTCTTGCCACCAAAGTGGATAACCATATATTTATCCACATTAAACTGCATCTGCCATGCATCTGACCACTCACCTAACCTGTCCAGATCACCCTGTGATCTCCGAACATCCTCCTTACATTTCACTCTGCTACCCAGCTTTGTAACATCAGCAAATTTGCTCATGTTATTACTAATACCATCTTCTATATCATTAACATATATTGCAACAAGCTGCGGTCCCAGCACGGATTCCTGCTGTACCCCACTGGTCACTGCCTGCCATTCCAAAATGGAGCCGTTTATCACTACTCTTTGTTTCCTGTCAGCCAATCAACTTTCAATCCAAGTTAGTACTTTGCCCCCAATACCATGCGCCCTACTTTTGCTCACTGATCTCCTATGTGGGACTTTATCAAAAGATTTCTGAATGTCCAGGTACACTACATCGACTGGACCTCCCTCTTCCATCTTCAGAGTTACATCCTCAAAAAATTCCAGAAGATTCGTCAAGCATGAGTTCCCCTTCATAAATCCATGCTGACTCTGACCTATCCTGTTACTGCTATCCAGATGTGTTGTAATTTCATCCTTTATAATTGACTCCAGCATCTTTCCCACCACTGAGGTCAGACCAACAGGGCTATAATTTCCTGCTTTCTCTCTCGCTCCTTTCTTAAAAAGTGGTACAACATTAGGCACCCTCCAATCCGCAGGAACTGATCCTGAATCTATCGAACTCTGGAAAATAATCACCAACGCATCCACGATTTCCCGAGCCACCTCCTTCAGTACCCTGGGATGTAGACCATCAGGCCCCGGGGACTTATCAACCTTCAGACATAACAGTCTCTCCAACACCAATTCCTGGCAAATATAAATTCCCTTCAGTTCAGGTCCTTCAGCCGCTGTTACCTCAGGGAGATTGCTTGTGTCTTCTCCAGTGAACACAGATCTGAAGTACCAATTTAATTCTTCTGTCATTTCTTTATTCCCCGTAATATATTTCCGTTTCTGTCTTCAAGGGCCCAATTTTAGTCTTAACCATTTTTTTGCCTTTTACATACCCAAAAGAGCTTTTACTATCCTACTTTTTTTTTGGCCAGTTTACCTTCGTACCTCATTTTTTCTCTGCGTATTTCCTTCTTAGTAATCCTCTGTTGTTTTTTAAAAGCTTCCCAGTCCTCCGTTTTCCCACTCATCTTTACTATGTTATACTTTTTCTCTTTTAACTTTATATATTTCTTAATTTCCCTCGTCAGCCACGGCCACCCCTGCCTCCTCATAGGATCTTTCTTCCTTTTTGGAATGAACTGATCCTGCATCTTCTGCATTATACACAGAAATATCTGCCATTGTTCCTCCACTGTCATCCCTGCTAAGGTATTGCACCATTGAACTTTGGCCAGCTCCTCCCTCATAGCCCCATAGTTCCCTTTATTCAACTGAAATATTGTCACTACCGATTGTACCCTCTCCCTTTCAAATTGCAGATTGAAACTTATTGTATTATGGTCACTACTTCCCAATGGCTCCTTCACTTCGAAGTCCCTGATCAATTTTGGTTCATTGCACAATACCAGATTCAGAATTGCCTTCTCCCTGGTAAGCTCTAGCACCAGCTGTTCTAAGAATCCATCTCGGAGGCACTCCACAATGTCTCTTTCTTGAGGTCCAATACCCTCCTGATTCTCCCAGTCTACCTGCATGTTGAAATCCCCTATAACAACTGTAGTAACATCTTTGTAACAGGTCAATTTCAGCTCCTGATTCAACTTACATCCGACATCCAGACTACTGTTTGGAACACGCCCACTAAAATAACAATCACCTACCTTCCCGACCGGCTTTGCGCTCCGAATTCACTTCCGCCCAGCTCCCGCCGCCCTCTGCTGAAAAAAAAGAAAAAAAATACACACAACTTGGAACAACCGTACAGAAAACTCTGAGACAATGTGAAGCTCCCACAGAAACTGCAGTCTATCCTGAGACACCAGAGTGAGGAGCTAAGGAAACTCACAATCAACAGAGAAACTGCCCTCAGTAAATGCTTGGGACTATGTTTCCAGGCGTCGATTAATTTCATCCCAGCTTCGCAAGAAAAATGTGGCCGGTGAGATAAAGGATTCATCGATCTAAATTTTCCAAAACCCTCTTGATTCAGATATAGTTTCATTCACATGGAACATTGCCGAAGATGGCCTGGCATCAGCAGTTCTCACTTTCTCACCGCCCAAGTGCGCCCTTTTAAAAAAAAACGGCCAGAAACCAAAAATAATTTAGCTTGAAATAAAAAAAAAGAAACACATTTGTAGGTGTCATGCGAAATATTATGGCTGGGAAATTGCGTAATTTCAATGCAATTCGCAGACTCCGGATCATTTTCAAAAAAGAAAATAAGATTTGACCAATCTTTTGAGTTTGTTGTGGAGGAGCAAGTTTTTAAGAGTGAAGAACAGTAAGTAGATATTCTGTACTCAGATTTGCAAGAGACATTTGATAAGATGTAACTGCGAAGATCTTTGCAAAAAGCTGAACCTCATGATCTACGAGCTAACATGTTGGACAGAGGGTTGTTTAAATATCGGGATGCAAAACCTTACTGCAACTTAGTCTTTCACATGATGGTAAGATGGACCGATTGATAAGTGCCAGGAATCAGGGCTGATATTTCAAGTTATTGCAATTTTTATCAATAAATGACATGAAAGTGCAACAGGTCAAATTGGCTGATGATGCAAAACAGGAATGATGGCCATGGAACCGCTGTTCGTTTTTTGAGGAGAACACCATATGTTTCAACAGTGTCCTTTAAGGAAGTCAGCTTCCGCCCGAAGCAGGTCTGGCCTACCAAGAAATCCAGACTTAGAGACCTTTGGAAAATGATGAGCAAACCATTAATGTGTCCTAGTCTGTGTTCTTCACATGAATGAATTAAACAAAACCCGTGTTTCAGCTTTTCAGATGCGTCTTACTTGATCAACCGCCGATCATAAGCAGCTGAAACATTAGCTAACATCGGATAGGGTCGAGTTTGAAAGAATGCAGTGAAACAGAAAAGGCGACTTGATAGAGTAGGAGTGGTTAGTGTTCTGGACCAGGCCCGACTCCCTCAATTCAGTTCAATTAAATAGCCCAGACCCTAAGTTTGCGAATTGAATAAAGCGAATGCTCCAGGAGTGCTGTGGTTGTATTAAACAAACAAAATGTGTTTACAATGGTACCGGATGAAACACACTCAAAAGGTTACAGAATGTTGAATAATGTAACCTATCAGATAAACCAAGAGGTCAACGCAACTTAATGATGCTGTTCCAAAATGGTTGCCACATTCCCGATAAACACTCCTTGGCACACACATTAAAATCAAATTCAGGGTCTTACACGGGAGCTGTCAGAGAGGAAGGAGGTTCAACCTCGAACTCCTTCTTTGGGTACAGTTGCTTTCATTGACTAGCCAGACCTCCCCAAAAAAAGGAATAAAATTGAGCTGGGAGAACTGGCCACTCCCTTGTCATTGTAAAAGTATTATCTGCCTGGTGGAGTATCTTTTAGCTACAATCGAATTAGCCCTAAAACCCATCCAAGCCAAGACATTTCAGAACACTTAGTCTTACGACCTCCTAAAAAAAAGGACAAAATGACGTTGTTAAAGAAGGAGCATCGTCAAATAGGATGGTTTGAAATGCGAGAGAATATCCACTTCTGGCCATGCTTTCAAAATTAGAAGTTACCCAATTAAAACAGTGTGTAGATGATCTCTCATTCTGTAAGAGGGTCATGGGTGTTTTGAACTCTCTTCTTGAGAAGGTGGTGAAAAATGATTTGTGGAAATTGGGGGACACGTGCATGTTCAGATCGAATTGACAGTCTTTTCCCCATTTTTTGGCTTTAAGTAAATGCCCGTAGAATTAATTATTGATCATGTTGAAGAAAAAATATACCGAACGCATTCACATGTGTCTCATTGTGTCATTTTTACACATGAATGGCGTTTCAAACTGATGTACCGTTGAATGTATGTCATTGAAGAATGAAGGAGGAGCAAGGAATTAGTTACAAAGGTGGCATATTATTGGAGGTCAGCCATCACAGCTGCAGGGCAGCGCTGCAAGAATTCATCAGGAGAATTTCCTTGATTCGACCATCTTCAGATGCTTCAGTAATTACCATCTGTCCATCAAAAACTCAGAGGTGGAATAGTCATCGACGATTGTACGGTGTTCATTGCAACTCATGACTGTTCAGACTTTGACTCAGTATATGTCCAAATGCAACCGGCTTTGGACTATATACTGGTTTGGGCTGACTAGGGAAAAATGATTATGGTGCCACACAACTGCCAGGTAGAGAACACCTACATTAAGAGACTGTCTACCCATCGCCCCTGAAGATTCAATGGTGTTACCATCAATACAAACTTCACTATCAACACCCTGGGGTTTAGAACTGACGGGAAACTCAACTGGATGAGTTATAGAAACATAATGGCAGTAAGAGCAGATCAGAGCTTAAGAATACTTGAGCAAATAACTGACCTTTTGTCTTTTCATAGTGTTGCCATTATCTATAAGGTACAATTCATAGGTTGGATAGAAAAGTGTTAACATACCTGGGTGAGCGCAGCTCCCAGAATTATCGGGAAGCTTTACACCATCCATGTCAAACCTGCTTTATTTCTACCACCTGGAAAAGCAGACATTCATTCCACTACCTTGACTCTATAGCAGCAGCCTGCCCTCTCTACAAACTCAACTACAGAAATTCACACGGATCCATAGACAGCACATTTAAAACTCAGAATCACTGTTTGGACAATAATGGCGGTGGATATGTAGGAACACCATCACCAACAGGCTCTCTTCCAAATCACTGTCAAATTGAATCAGAAATATATCCCTGTTCCTTGGCGAAAATTCCTGAATTGTCTCCACCAGGGCATTGTCGATCGATGTACAGTTGCGGTTCAGGGAGGCGGCTTACCACCACCTTGAGAAGAGAACATTGGGATGAGTAGTAAGTCCGGGGCGACAAGTGACGTTCACAGGAAATGAAAAATTGTCAAACTGGTGTTGCAGAAAGGGCAAGGAAGTGATTGTGCTTGGGAGCACCAGGAAAGAGGTTAAGTGGCAGCGAGGTGAAACACATTACAGGGACAGCGAGACCAGCAACACTGCTAAAACATGTTGCAATTCTCTGAGGGAGGGAGAAGGTTGGCGGAAAGAAGAGCAGGGGCAGTGCGTGATCAGGAGCAAGGGATAATGAGCGAGATTGACCATGGTAGGGAGCAGCAGCGAAGCAGGAATAAAAATGGTGGGGAGGGAGAATGGCAAAGAACAGCAAAACGAGAAGTTGAGATCAAAGCATCCCAAGAAAGCAACACCAAAGAAGTTAGCAGCAAAAGGATGTCATTCGCCTTTGTTCCGCCATCATTAAAATTATGGTCGATCCTTAATATGAACACCATGTTCCCAAGTTCTCCTGGAGTCCCCTTATGACTATTCGAGGAAACAATTCTCCTTTTATGACTGTATTCTGTCAAATGCCCTCAATAACTTTCCGTGATGGAGACTTCTAATGATTTCACTGCGCTTTGAGCTCTGAAGATTTTCTTTTCACATCTCAGTTCCCTTTTTCTAGACTCCCCACCTTGAGAGAGCTTCCTCCCTTCATTTAATGTCAGGCTGGTCCTGAGATTGTAATGACTATCATATGAGGAGAGTTTGATTTAACTGGGCCAGCATTCACGTGATCATCATTGATCGGGGTTCTACAAAGGAGTCATCCAGCTACTGTTTCGCTTCTCCATTGTAAAGGAGACCGCTTTATGAACAGCGAATGCAGCTTTAGACCAGATTGACTAAAGTACAGGTAAAGCGCTGGTTCAGCTGCAAGTTAGGACTGGCACCCTCGAGGGTGTGCAGCGAAGAGGTAAAGGGTCAGCCATTGCAGCGACTATCATTGCATGATAAGGTACCATGGGATTGGAATGGGATGTTGTGATTAGAGAAGGAGTGTACCTGTACCCCAGAGGGCATGATCAGTGCAGAATGTTGAGAAAGAAGGGGAGCACAACAGTTGTCTGGTCGTAGTATTCCACTGACCTGCAAAAAATGGCAGCTTGCAGTCATATGGGTAAGGAGGCTGATGAGTGGGTAAGTGAGTACCACGTGGACACTTTTTTTTGATAAGGAAGTGAAAGGTCAAGAGTCAAAGTGCAAGAGGTGTGTTGAACGCAGTAAGGGCCCTGATAACCACACAGTTAGACAATTTTAGGATGAGGATAGAGAGAATTCTGTGAAACTTCTGCAACTGGTGGCATTGTCAGAGCAGCTGCATTGGAGAGCGCGAAACTGGGAGAATGTGATGGTGTTCTTACAGGAAGCAAGGTATAGGGATGCATAATTAAAGTAACTGTAGAAATGAATTGGTTTGTGTTCTATATCGGTGGCCACTTATCCCCAGAAATGGAAACAGAGATGTCGACAAACGAAAAAGAGGAGTTGGAGATTGAACAGGTGAAGGTGAAGCCAATGTCGAAATTTGAAGTGTAATTAATACTTTTTTGTTCCAGTTGAGAACAAGAGAGGGAGACACCACTGATGTTGTAATAGATGAGCCAGGGAAGAGTTTGTGGGAGAGGACCGAGTAGAATTAAAACAAGTAATGTTTCACATATCCCACAAAGTGATAGACAGACATGGGACCCATGTGGATAACCATGGCAAGAGCTTTGACCTGAGGAAAGTGAGAGGATTTAAAGAATATGTTATTCAAATTGATTACGAACTAGACCAGGCAGATGAGGATAGTGGTTCACGGGAACGGTTCAAGCCTCCTTTCAGGATGAAGTACAGGGTCTTAAGTTCATCCTGTTGGGCGATGGACGTCTCCAAAGGGTGAACGTCCACAGTGAAGGAGAGGCGTGTGCTGACTAAAACTGGAAAATATAAAACTGACCTCGAAGCATCAGAAGCATGGCGGACATAAGTGGGGAACGACTGGCCAAAGTGAAGAGAAATATTCGAAATAGGAATAAATATTTACTGTGGGGCAGGAAGAGTTAGTATATTGTGACTCTATATGTTTTTGGAAATTTCTCACATTATGATCATGATGGACTTGAGATCAATTGCACTGTTGTTGAGTCCAGTGGGTGAATTCACATGTTGTTATCAAGAAGCAACTGTGATCTATGATGTGTTTAAGACTGTTAGTCTCATTGAATTACCAACTTATTCTGCCAAAGTACATTGTGTTCTCTTGTGTCATTGATAATAACTTGCCATTTCCATCCTGATAAAATTATTTCAATCATTAGTTTAGAAACAAATCAGCCGCTGAGCAGAACTGGAGAACACTCAAACGATTTTCATGAAGCATCCAATTCATGAACGAAACAGAAACATTACCAAGAACGATGCTTCAGTGAAGAAATCGGCGCTGACTGAAAACTCACAAAACATAACATTCCGTTCTATCCTTCCCATAAGTTCTGTTTCCACTCCATATTCCACAGGAGTCACATTGTGCAGCATCTGAAAAATGTATTACTGAATGTGATGGAAGTTCTTTCAACATTATCGTACACAAAATACACAAGAGCGTCTGAACAGGTCAAGTTGTAGATGCCTCTCCAAGCCTGTATGGAACAATGTCAATATTCCTTCAATGTCAAAGAGAGGAAATCGTGTAGCATGGTTCCTGATGGTATTATGAGTTAACATACAATTAACAGCCGTCAGTTGTTCAAAACTGCAGTCCATCAGCACCACATTCAGGCCATTTTGGAAGGATCAATGAATGATGCAGCTGTGATTAGGATTATTGTAAACTTCGAAACGTTAGCTTACTCTCTCCCTCCATGGAGGCTGCTGTGACCCTCTGCGACCCAGCATGTTCTGTTTTCAGTAGATTCTAACACCTGTAGTAATTTGCTCCAAAAGTGAAGGATGGGCCAGAAAGTAAAGTCCATATGTCACAAATGAACATTAGAACACGGATAGCAATTCATCAACAGATGCCTAAGGGATAGACATCGGAACGAGGACATGCCACAACCAAAAGGACAGGCCACACTAACATACATCAAGAGCAATTCCACACTGACAGCCAGACTACTGCGACCACTAGGACTCATAACAGCACACAAACCAACAGCCACGCTCAGACAACAACTCACCAGAACGAAGGACCCAATACCCAACATGAGCAAAACCAATGTAGTGTACAAAATCCCATGCAAGGACTGCACAAAACACTACATAGGACAAACAGGAAGACAGCGAACGATCCGCATCCATGAACACCAACTAGCCACGAAACGACACGACCAGCTATCCTTAGTAGCCACACACGCAGATGACAAGCAACATGAGTTCGACTGGGACAACATTACTATTATAGGACAAGCCAAACAGAGAACAGCCAGGGAATTCCTAGAGGCATGGCACTCATCCACAGATTCAATCAATAAGCACATCGACCTGGACCCAATATCTCGGCCACGACAGCAGACAGCTGGAACTGACAACCGGAAGCGGCAGATTCAAATCACCAAAAGGAGCAAACATCACAGAAGCGCTTCACAGGAGGCTCCCAAACACTGAGGATGTCACCGAGACAGGGGACGAAACGTCTGCAACACAAATTCACAGCTCGACGAACAGAACCACAACACTGATAGCAACAATTCTACCTGTGTTTTGGAAAATGTTCAAAACCATTTAAACTATATAATGAAATTGCTGTCATTTCTGCTCATGTGTAATGAGTTTTTTTTTTAAATTAAAAGAGAACACTGTGAGAAATGGCACCAAATCAGATGGCTTATGTAAAGGAAAATAAGTTAACCTTTGCAATTTTTTCTTTTTCTCTCACTTATGCTGTGTTACCACCAACAAATCTTGCAGTGATTCTCATCCCGTCTCCCAAGAGATGCGGTCTCTCTAGATGTATAATTTGGTACTTGATGTCTGCGATGGTAACAGACCTCCTGGTAATGCTTACTGCTATAGTTTTACATCGGATCTCTGGGATTTACTTCCCACTCAGTGTCCAAAATGCAGTATTCGCTCTGCCTTGATATATGTTTTCATGGACAGTTCAGTCCAGTTCACCGTCATTTTCACCTTTAACCAATTTATGACGATATGTTGGCAGAAGATAAAAATAAACTATTGCACTGAAAAAAAACCTGCCTGAGTTATTGTGACTATCTGTTTACTGAGCTGTTTAAAAAATACATTCTTGTATTTCAATTATGAAACTTTGGACATAATTAACAATACACACTGGTTCCGTAGCCTAAACTGCATGGTTTTTTTTTACGTCAATTACTTGGACCGTATTTCACTGGACACATCGCATTTTAACTCCTTGTAATCCATTCATTCTCATTTTATTACTCAATACTCTGACTGTCAGACATATTCTCGCAGCCAATAGAGGACGCAGGAGACTCAGGGGCCAAAACAATGGAGTGAATCAGAACGACCCAGAGATGGAGAGCAGAGAGTCTCTCCTCATACTTTTCCCCATTTCAGGCGATTTCATCCTGCTATACGCGTTATTCCTTATAACATTTCCTCATGTTCCGATTGCAAGTGCTTCTTGTTTCCCTGGTCCAAATTTCCATGTATAACATTTTATTCGGGATGAAAATGGATTTATGCTTCAACTTTTGAGCTCCTGTGAACACCCAGTTCTTTCTGAAAACACCCAAAGCAAATTCAGAGACGAGGTAAATACTTTGGTGACATATCAATTTCGTGCACTTGCTAAAATGATGAAAAAATTTTCTTTTGAAAAGAACGAAATTGATTTTAATTTGTATTCCAAAGTAGCCATTTCTCATAAACGGGCATACCACAGCACTGCTGCTTACACAGTCATTGGTTTGAAAATACTCTGATCTGCTCATTTAAATCAGTAGAATGGGCATTATCCCAATGCAGCTGTCAGTGCATTAATTTCTCATAAGGCTAGCTTTTTAAAATCGCTCATATTGAGGTTTGGTGCACAGGAAATATAGAAAGCTTCTAGGTTGTTCAATCCTGGGAATGTGGGCGTCGCTGGCTCGGCTAGATTGCATTGCCAATTCGTAATTGCTCATAGAGTACTTCGGAATCAGTCCGTTACTGCGGTTCTGGGCTAACAGTTTGACCAGCCCTGGTAAAGACAACAATGCACTTTCCCTAACGGACATCAGCAACCCAGATGGGGTTACCCAACGTTCAGAAATGTTTTCATGGTCATTGTTACACTCTTAATTCCACATTCCTTTTAATTGAATTCAATTTTCACCAACTACCACGGGAACATTTCAACTCGGGTCCCCAAAACAGGCATGGGCCTGTAGCGTTGATGTCGATGAACTTGCAATTCTGAGGCCCAGAGAAATGGACAAGGTGAAGACCTTCCAGTCCGACTGCGGAAGTGCAACATAGTTACATTATATTTTGTTGTGATACTTGTCAACTAAGGCAACATCCAATAATTCAAACAGTTATATCCAAACTTCCATGAAGCTGACAGCGCACATTATAAAAGAACGATCCGTTTCTTTACATTTATAGTTGAGAAATCTGGGCCTATACTTAATGAAGCATAAAAGGATGAGGTAGGAGTCAATTAGTACTTATGGAATACTTGTAATGGACCAAGCCAGACGCCGTCAAAACATTTCCAGAATATAGCCCAGACCCTAGCTTTTCCATTTGTTTAAAGCCGATGTAAGGTGGATATTCCAGGAAGACGTGATGCTGCTGATCAAACCACTCCTTTTTATACAAATTAGAATTTCCTTACACACTGTTGAATGAAGCACAAGCAGAGTGTAAAATAACTTAACTTATCTGATAACCCAACCAACTCTATCGCAACTTAATGGTGTTGTTCCGATTTCCTGTAACATCCCCATAAACACACCCCTGAACAAGAGAGTAAATTCAAGGCCTGTTCTTTCGAGGAGAGATGTTAGACAGGGGATAAGCATTGAACGTCTTTAAACGCAGCAGCTGTTTGGGTTCCCATATGAATCTGAATCACACTGGAAATATCCCCAGGGCTGGGAGAACTGGCCACTCCCTTCGATTGCACGTGGTTGAGGTAAAGAACATTATAAAGCCTTTTCCCTGATTGCTGCTTTGGGAAATATCTGTTAGCTATTCAGAAAGTGGTCCAATCGCATTTAATGCAGAAGCAGTGCCTTTCACAGCCCCGCTTCATAAAAAAGGAAAACGTAGCATTGTTTTAGGAGTACCATCGTCATCTACAGAACGTCCTAAGGAGCGTGGCTGTTGGGGAAATGTTTTCATTGGGAGGAGAGACCTTCTTGAACAGAGATAAGGAGAAACGTCCTCAGCCAGAGAATGGTGAATGTGTGATATTCCTGACCACAAGAGGCTGTGGAGGCCACATCAATGAGTATATTTAAGACTGATATAGATGAGTCTTGATTGTCAAGTAGATCAAGGGTTAGGGGAGAAAGTGGGAGAATGGGGTTGAGAACTTATCAGCCATGATTGAATGATGGAGCAGACGCGATTGGTAAAATGGCTCAATTTCTGTTGCCAATATCTAAAAGTCTCACAAACTTTTGTCTTTACCTGATCAGACTGACTTACAGCCCAAGAATTACAGCAAACTGAGTGACTTTTAGGTCCCCTCCATAATGACGGAGAAAGCCATTCAGTGGGAATTCAGAATGGAAACCAAGCATACTTACATCATGAAATGGAATAAAACAATATCTGAAATATTCAAGGGTGAGTGATAAGCGCTCGGTATTAGATGACAGTTATATCCTGTTATATCTTTCCTGGAAATGTTCTGGGTGTTGCTGGTCAGATTTAATGCAATTTGGAAACATGCTTTGCATGTGTGAAGAGCACAGAAACTAAAAGTCAATTGACCCCGCAATTCTGTTCTGTGGCTTGGTTAGATCATGCATGGTCTCAATCCGACTATCACAGGTGCCGGTTATAAGCCCTGTCAGTCAAGAATATACCTAACTCTACCTTTAAAAGAAGTCGCTGTGTCATCTTCAACACTGTCTCGGGACGTGATTTCCAAAGAGCCATCAACTCTGTTACAGATCCCAAGTGTCGTCGCCTTTCTTTTCAATGGTTCGGGCTTGCTGAAATCTGTGTTATTTTGTTGACAAGAGGAAGTATCTTCCGAAAATACACCTGATCGTGACGAGTTTACAATGTGTTTCTACACTATCCAGCTGTTGTCAGTTTTAAACAACATACCTACTGAACGAAAAAGAAGGGGAGGGGGAAGCACATTCTTGACTCGTCATTACCAATATATTTACCATAGATGTATATATCAGGGTGATTGCCACGCAAATGACGACAAAGCTGCCCTTAACACTGGGAATACCTTGTGCTCTGCTGGGTGGCAGAATCAACATGGTACATTAGATAAACTTTCAACAGATCTAGCAACTGGGGAACTGGACACTTATCTGCTGTAGTGGACCATCAGCGCTCGCAAAATCGTCATCAGACATGATCTATGGCCTGACATAAATCGAATAACTGCAGCTGGAGGTATGAAACCATTACAAAAACAGAAAGTGATGGAAAAACTCAACAGGTCTGGTAGCATTTGGGGGAGAGAAACGTAAAGTTAATATTTTGAGTGCAGTGAGACTTCGTCAGATCATCAGGTCTAGTATCCCCCATTAAAGTGCCACCATCCTGTCACGTGTAAATTTTGGCTCAATGACAATTATGAAACAACATACCAGAAGCAACACATCGTGTCGCTTTTTGAATGAGATGTCAACTTGCTGAAGCAAGATATATGACAACTTGCACTCAACGTTACATTGGCCAGCAATGATCAGAGTTCAACGATGACAGGATCATCCAATGAGATCTAAGGTCTGTGTTCCTCCCAGATTCTATCATAAATCATGGTGGATGAATAAACAACTCATTACAGTGGTAGGGTGTCACAGTAGCTCAATGGTTAGCACTGCTGCCTTACAGTACCCGGGTCCCAGGATCGATTCCAACCTCGAGTAACTGTGTGGAGTTTGTACATGCTCCCCGTTGATGGGCAGAACACACCATAGGAGGAGAAATATGCATGCTGTTTAATTGTGGCCTTGGGGTGAATCTACAATAATGAGTATTGTTCGTTTTTTAAGTTATATGTTATCTTGAAATCTGTCTGTTGATGGAATTTTAAAAGTCTAAAAGCCTACGTTAGCCTGGAACGGTGTTATTAGAACAATAAGACTGTCATATTTTCTGGGTCTATAGGTTGTTAAGGTGCCAAAATGACCTTTAGTAGAGTGTTGTACTCTTCATGTCGGATGTGGGAGATTAGGGAGCGATTCCATGTTACTGACGATTAAGTCTTTAATTGCCAATCTTGTTGCATTTCATGAAACAGTTGGAGACTCAGGTTGAGGTGATAAGCAAGTTACAGGAGCTCGGAGTGTGATGGATGGCAGGTGAAAAAGGGAGAAAAAAACCATAGGTACAATCAGAGAAAAGGGGATATTTCTGAAATGTTCGGAGAGGGACGGTGGTAGTGCAGTAGTCTCCTGTGGCTATCCCTATTTCAATAACATACGCTTTTGTTCAATTCATCTGGGAGTCTTGGGGGTCGCCATCTGGCCAGCAGTGATACCCTATCCTGATTTGTCCATGAGAAGGTGATGGTGAGCTGCCTTCTTGAATCTCTGCTGTCCAATTGTTGTGGGTTGACCCACAATGCCGGTAGGGAGGGATGTTCAGGATATTGACATAACCACTGGAAATGAACAGAGGCATATTTCCAACTCAGGGAGGGTAAGTGGCTTAGAAGGGAATGTCCAGGTAGTTTGAAAAATGTAAGGTGTGATGGACTCTTAGGAGAAAGGATCATATGCAGCCAAGTTTCTGGTACACAGACTGGCTCGAATATCATTAGGTGTACGCCGGGTTCCAAGCAATTGATTGTGTGAGGGGACACTCTTGTTAGAGGCACAAACAGAAATTGCTGCGGCCAACACTGAGAAATCAGAGTGGTGTATTGCCTCCTTTGGTGACAGGATCAGGGCTGTCGTTGAGAGAATGCGAAATATTCTCAAAGGGGAGAGGGACCAGCAGGAGGTTGTTGTAAACTTTGAAACAAATGACATAGCTGAAAATGTGATGCTGGAAAAGCGCAGCAGGTCAGGAAGCATCCAAGGAGCAGGAGAATCGACGTTTCGGGCATAAGCCCTTCTTCAGGAATGCTGCCTGACCAGCTGGGCTTTTCCAGCAACACATGTTTCAGCTCTGATCTCCAGCATCTGCAGTCCTCACTTTCTCTGAACAAATGACATAGGAACGGAAATAGATAAGAATCTGCAGGGCGGATAAAGGAAGTTAGGCGGGATAGTAAACAAGATGTCCACGAGGGTACTCATATCAGGTGTACTCCCGAGTCTACTAGTTCGTAAGGGCGAGAATAGGACGATACAGCACACGAATGCGTGGCTGAGGAGGTGACGCCAGGAAGAAGTATTCACCTTTTTGGGTCATTGGAATTCCTTCTGGTGCTGAAGTGACCTGGATAAGAAGTACAGTTTGCACCTGAATTGGACCGGTTCAAATATACAGGCAGGGGGATTCGCTAGAGCTGCTCAGGAGGATTTAAATTAAACGTAATAGCTAGCAATAAGGGAGATAGTGAAGAAAGAGATCAGTCTGACACTAGTACAGCTGGGAAAGGGAAAGAGTCAAATAGTCAGGGCAGGCAAGACAAAAAACAGAGGACGACGGATGACTGCTAAATTAAACTGCATTTATTTCAATGCAAGCGCCTTATCAGGGAAGACATATGAACCCACCGCATGGTTAAGAACATGGGACTGGAATATTAGAGGAATAAAGAGACGTTGGTCAGGGATGGACACGTTACAAATCCCATAGGAAAGATAGAAACGGGGGGGTGGGGCAAGAGAGGAGGGGAAGTGGCATTTTTGATCAGGGATAACATTACGGCTGTGCTGAGGGAGGATATTCCCGGAAATACATCCAGGGAAGTTATTTGGGCGGGACTGAGAATAAGAAAGTGCTTATCACCTTATTGGGATTTTGCTGCAGACATCCCACGAGTCAGTGGGAAATTGAGAAACAGACCAGGAAGCATATTGCAAATATCTGGAAGAATAGTCAGCTGGAAAGCGGTAGGATTTTAACTTTCCAAACATGGACTAGGACTGCTACAGTGTTAAGAGTTTAGATGGAGAGGAATTTGTCAGGAGTGCACAAGAAAATATTCTGATTCAAGATGTAGATGGACCTACTAGAGAAGGTGCCAAACTTGTCCTACTCTTGGGCAAAAAGGGCAGGACAAGTGATTGAGGGGTCATCTGGGGGACCACACCGGGACCAGCAACTATAATTCGATCTGTTTTAACATAGTGATAGAAAAGAAGAGACGGGATCCAACATTTCCAGGTCTAAATTGAATGAAGGCCAATTTTGACAGTATAAGGCAAACACTTTAAAACGCTGCTTCAAGGAGTATGTTCACAGGTAAAAGGGCGGCTGATAAATGGGAAGCCTTACAAAATCAGAGGAAGAGAATCCAGAGACCGAATGCTCCTGTTGGAGGGAAAAGCAAAGCTGGTGGGGGGATTGTGATGATGAACCGTCTCGAACAATGTCACGTTGTCCTTGACTTTTCTCCCCCCAGAGAGATTACAAAAGACACAGACGCCGAAAAGTCTGGGGTTGAAGGGTTTCAGGACCAATTATTTTCTCGCTAATAAGTACCACTTCAGGCAGAACGTTTTCAACTTAAAAAAGACACTTGTCCAACGAAAGTGGGGGGGGGGGGGTGTCCAGATCTCCCAGCTCAGCTTGTCTCTGGCTTGGTTTGGATTTTCACAGTAGTGCAGAAAAAAGCTGCTGGACTCAAAGAAGCAGGTCCAAGCTGTTAATTTCTCAGAGATCTCCCCTGTAAGACCTTGTGATTGACTTTACCTTTTGTGCCAAGGGGTGTTTATGGGAATTGTTGCATGTACTTGTAACATCATCATTAAGTTGGGATGATCTGTTGGGTTTTCAGACAGGATAAATTATTCAGTACCCTGTTCTCTTTTGTTTGTGCTTCATTCAGAAATCTTGTGAGTAAACTTTGTTTTAGTTAAAATGCAGTCGATTGACCAGGTGCATTCCTCATAGAAAATCCGCGTTTCACCTGCTTACACCATCTTGGACAATGAGGATCAGGGCTACTCCTTTGAAATGTTTTGAGGAGATCTGGATTGGGCCATAACAGATTCAGGGCTCATCCTGGATATATTCTGAATTGGGATGAGGGTTGTTAGACACGAAGGCAGCGAGTGGTCGGTGTTAGTGTGCTTTGATCTGGGTAATGAAATCGGTTGGTTTAAACAGGGCTTGGGAGATTAATGGCTCTTTCAGTCAACAAGAGTTTCCTGGAAGTGGAAGAAATGACTTTCACGGTCTTGCACAAGGTGATTAAAGCCAAGCTGCTGGAAATAGCAGACGATCCGTGGTTGGAGCTGTCTCTTTCCACGAGGAAAGGAAAGATAATTACAGCAATAGCACAGCATTTAAATTTACTGAAAGCCCGATCAGAACTTTAGAGATTGCTAACATACAAATAAAAATGAAACAACTCCAGTTAGAGGCAAAAGTCGAGGACAATAAAACAGAAATGAAACAGATTGAATTCAGACTATATGGAGAAGAAAGACAAAATAGAGAGAAAAAGAAAGAAAGAGAGGAAGTTGCGCCTTCAGAAATTGGCACTTACACGGGAAAGTTGCCCAAAAGGGATGGAGATGGAGGTTGTAGGTCAGCTCAGAGAGGAAGAGAATGAGGATGAGCAAAACTCATGGTAGCCAAAGGCCTGGTGAGAAACTGTTCAAATAGGTTCATGAATTGCATACATTTGATAACAAGGATGTGGACGCCTTTTTCATCTCATTTCAGAAAGTGGCAAAACCAATGCAGTGGCCAGTGACCATGTGAGATTTGTTGATCCAAACAAAGCTGGTAGGTAGAACTATTCAGGTATTTGAATCACTGTCAGAGCAGGTCTCTGCGGAGTATGAGGACGTGAAGAAAGCCATCCTAATTTACGAAGATGAGGGTGTCCTGTACCTTTAAGAAAGTTAAAAGCAGCAGAACTCCCTGTCAACACCAAGTGTTCTGAAGAAGATGCAATGTAACCTTTTGGTCCAGCAGCTAGTGTAGCTGGTTGCCTGGAGACGAAGAAAAAGCTAAATTAGGCAAATCAGTTGAAATTAAACTCCACAAAATACTAAGATCTAATCAAGACTGAATGTAATATATAGGCAATGTTAAAAACCAATTACACATTCTGATGCTTTGGGGGTATAAGGCCAGGAAAAATTGAACACGTGGGGTAGAATTGTAGAACGACCAACGGATGTGGGCTGCTGGTCAGAAATCTCTGACCTGTCTAGGGAAGGGGTTTTCACAGAGAAACACATCAATACTGACCCTGAGAGTAAATCTACAGAGGAAGATATACAGAGAAGACTCGACCAGTGGCTGGTTTTAAAATATCATTTTTGGAAAATTTTATTTGGGAGTTTTATTGGTCTTTTACTATAGAAGTGGAAGTAAAAGTTTATAAATACTTGTCAATTAATTATCCTTTGTTATACCTAAAGATATAAAGACTTCAATTTTTACTGTCAATAGTTCTTGGGCTCTCGGATTTCCACAGATTACTGTATGGGATAAATCTTTTCTGTGTTTGTGGTTTAAATTAAGCAGGGAGTTTACCCCGTGTCCAAACAGTTTAGGGGCTCGTCCCTTATTATCAGTAACTCGTTCAATCCTCTCACAATTATGACTTCTTGTCCTTCTCTCCCTTGTTTTTTTTTTCTGAGAAAACTGTACCCATAGAGGCAATTTGTTTGTAGCGATCAGGTAAACGCCATACCCAGCCGGTGCCTAAGCTGTGCACTCTCCTGCAGCTCCTAGGCTGTTGTTGGAGTGTCTTCTATTACCTTTACTAATGCCACTGGCTGAGCGTCTTTTCCCACATCTTTTCCCACAATGCCTTTCTTTAACGACCAGCACTGTGACTTTACGCATCGCTCTTTCCCATTCTGAAAGTACCTGAGGTCTTTTATCACCTTTCCACTCACTTGGGCTTCCTTTTTCTACCCTGTGGTAAATTCTAACCAGTGCTCTCTCTCTCTCCTTCATTTCGGAGTGCAGGATCTCCCCTTCTCCCAACTCCTATCCCTCACAGGACGAAATTCTGTTTGGAAGCTTTTTTTTGCTCCGACATGTCCTCACCTTCTAATTCTGCAGCCCTTCCCACTTCCTGAACTTTCTGTTCCTCCATATTAATTCTTACCAGCTCTGGATTTTGAATTTTTGAACGCCTGTAGCAGAGTAATCTCTTGTAGAGCCTCAGAGGTCTTATCTATTTTTAAAGCACGCAACCATCTGTCAAAATGACAATGGTTAAATCCTTCAAACTCAGCGTAAGACTGACCTAGATCCTTCTTTATGTCTCTAAGCCGATGTCAATATTCTTCTGGCAGCATTGCATAAGGATTTATAACAGGATGTTTAACCTCTTCAGAATCTCGCCAGATAACACGGCAAATATTTCACTTGTTCTGTCAACCAGTTTAATCTGAACTAGGATTACCTATAACTCCACGTACCACTCCATCTGCTTAGCCAATTTTTCAAATGAAATTGAAAAGGCTTCAATATTTTCTCATCAAAATGTGTCAGTTTTGACATATTTGGATATATCACTACCTTCCCTTTTAATCTCCATCCTGTTAACTTGACTTTTCTGACTAAGTCGTAACTTCTCAAGTTCAATTTCTCTCTCTCTCTTTGCTCAGCTAAGAATCTTCTCTCTCTTTCTTTCTCTGCTCTATCTCTTGCTCTTTTGTCTCTCTCTATTTCTCTCCATTTCTTTTCTCTCTCTCTTTGTTTAGCCAAGAACTTTCTCTCTTTCTCTCTTTTTCCTCTCTCTGTCTCACTCTCTCTCTGTCTATCTTCCAACACAATTTTCCTCAAATCTAATTTAAGTATTTCTACCTCTGCTGCTCTTGTCTGTTTTTCTGACACACCTAAGTTTTCAATAACTCCCTTAACTTTTCAGCTTTACATTTGCCCTTGGTTAAACACAAATCTAAGTTATTTGCTAATTCTAAAAGACTGGCATTTTTCTTTCTTCTATACTTTCTTGGCAAATTTGAGAATCATTTTCAAATCCCAGAAGCAATTCTAAGAGGCATTTCTCTCACTTTTAATTTAATTAACCGCAAGTCACCAAAAGTGAATTTCCTGACCTACGTTTTCTTTTACGAACTTGGGCAGTAACCTTCAAGTGTTTAAATCTGCTGGGAATTTTCGTACCCACATGTATTCAAATCTGTCTTCACCAGTTCAAATTCCAGATGAGCCCCCAAGCTGTTACGATCCGGGTAAAAAACTCCTGCTTAACCTGAACCAGCAACACAGAAAAGATTTATCCCATGCAATAATCTGTGAAAATCTGACAGGCCAAGAACTATTTAAAGACAAACTTAACCGCTTTATTTTTAAAAGTATAACAGAGAATAATCACTACAACGATTTAAAACTCCTTCCTTTCAACTACCTTTTAATTTCCCTTCTATCATACTGTCCGATAAAACCCCTGATGAAAATTTACCAAAAAATCAATTTTTAAAACCAGCCAGCAGTTGAATCTTCTTTAATGTCTTCCTCTGTATATTTTTTGCAAGCACCAAATCCAATGTAGCCTTCACCTGAATTGGCCAATCTACACATTGTGTCAGGAAGCATTCCCGGACACACCTCACAGAAACAGCTCCAGGCAAATTAATTAAACTAATGAGCCTCATATCGATGTTAGGGAAGACAAAGTCACCCATGGCAACAATCCTGTTACTTCTGCATCTTTAAAAATGCTGCCTTCCAAACGGCTCCTCCGTGTCTCTATTGCTCTTGGAGGTCTGTTGGAAACTCCTAATAAAGTGACTGCTCCTTTCCTGTTTCTGACTCAGGTCAAACCCTCCTCGATGACCTGCTTTTCTGCAGCTGTGATACTATTCTGATGAGCAATGCCACTCCCCCAGGTGTTTTATCTCCCAAGCACCATATTCTTTTGGAAACAACTATACCCTGAAACACCCAACAGCCATTCCTGCCACTGTGATATCCAAGTTTCCGTCATGGCCACAACATTACCATTCCAAGTGCTGATCCACGCTCTGAGATAATGCCCCTTCTTCCTGAGACTTCATGAATTAAAATACACACTGACTGCAACTTTGCCCTGTCTGTCAAATACCTGTCGCTCCTCACAACCTCTCTGCACGCTGTGTCTGGCTGTTCACTATCTACTCTGTCATCCGATCCATTGCTCCGATTCCCTGCCAATCCATGTCAAACCCCGACGAAGAGTTGAAACAATCCACTCACTCAGAAGATTGGTGCTGCTCCAGTTCAGGTGCAACCCGTCCTTCTTGTACAGACCCCATCTTGCACATATCTGAAGCTCTCCCTCCAAAACCAGCCTTGCAGCCACGTGCTCGTCTACACTCGCGCTGTATTCTAGACTTTACACCGGTAGCAATCCTGGGGTTACCACTCTGGTACTAGGCCTTGTAGGTTCCAACCCAAATCCCTATATTAATCTTATCGTTCTCTCGTACTTGATTTCTTTTTTGAGATATGATTCAGTGCAGGTCATCGTAAAAATGGTAGTGACCGAAGGCCTTACTCTGCTCTGCCCACTTTCAGCTTTCCACTGTTTTTTAGTCTTTTACTTTTGTTGTGGTAGATGACAGCGAGCCCAGCATGGCCCTGTACGGGGGATATCGAGGGATAAGCACAATAAGACACGTAGTGGAGCTTGAGCCCAGCGCAGGGGTAAGCGGGCAGAAGCGAGCCAAGATTGGGTCAATCACGTCCACCATGAAGGAAATGGAGCCCAGTGGAGGACGAGAAAAGCACAGGGGAGACCAAACCCATCGCGGGACAGTTTCCTTCTGATATTGGCTTTGATCAAGTCCCATAATCTGGCAAAACAGTAGGGTTGCAATTTTGCACGTTTTAACTTTATTTCTTCATTTTCCTATTTTTACATCAGATTTTGCACCTAGTTACTTTTGTATTAAAGACAGTCCTGCGTTTGCTGATGTTGTACACTCTTTACTGTCCTCCTTTGTCCCTGTACTTGAGTACGTGTGACAATATAACCTAAACTCATTCTTTTATTATGTTTTTCCCTCTCACCCTAAACCTATGCCCTCTGGTTCTAGGTTTCCCCCAACCCAAAGAAGAGACTTTGTCTATTTATCCTGTCCATGCCCCCTCATGCTTTTACAAACCTCTGTAAGGTCATCCCTCAGCCTCTGACGGTCCAGCGAAAAAAGCCCCAGCCTATATAGCCTGTCCCTGTAGCTCAAATCTTCCAACTCTTTAAACATCCTTCTAAACCTTTTCTGAATACTTTCACATTTCACAATATCCTTCCGATAGGAAGGAGACCAGAATTGCATGCAATAATCGTATTCGTTGGATCTGGCCTTTTTTCTTCCACAGCAACAATATTTTCTAAGAAAAATAATTGCAAGACGTAGCAAAAGTGCATGGTGTGTGTTTCTGTCCAGGCAGCATTTTCTGCCTGTTCATAGTTCCTCATGATAGGGTGGTGATGAGAGGCCATCTTAAACTGCCCACTTCCTGCTCTGTAAGCAGACTCACAATTAAATTAAGAAGGGAACTTCAGGGTTGTCACCCAGCAATAATTTCATTACCATATGAATTTAAAAAAGCGGAAGAACACATATTTCTGGTCCACTTAGATGTAGACTAAGCTTGGTCTCCAAAGTTACAAAACCATTGCCCGTAAGGTGTCTATTCAGCCATCGTAGGTCAGTCAGCTTTTTCACTTCACTTACAAAGTAACCGAAATTTGATTCTGTGCCTCCGAATTTTGTGTCCTTTCCAATCACTGTTCAGTTTATTTCTGAAGAGCTACCTTCCTACTGGAATTTTGGAGAGTGTTCACTGTTAAAAATGGTGGTACCATTCGGTTGAGAGGAAGCCTCTATTTTAAACTTGGCATCTTAATTCCTCCAAAGTTTCAAAATGTCCATGAGATCGTCCAACGAAAAGCGAAATGTCCAATGGTTGTTCCATGATCATCAATAAGATAACTTTCTCTCAAATATAGATGGGTTCTTTGGGTCATGTTGACCCTCCCTATCCAACTGGGAGACCATCTGTTGCAAAAGGAACGTGAACATTGTGTCAATGTGGGTAACCCACACGGATAAATGTCAGAAGTGCAGAATATCAAAATGCGTGTGTATGTGTACATGCGTGTGTGAGGAGAGGGAAAACATGGATCTGTGTGCATGTGTGTTTATGCACGTGGGAGCAAGGTGGAGAGAGTGTAAACGTGGGTGTGTGCTCATGTGAGTGCTTGATAGAGTGTATGCACAAGTGTGACAGACTACATGCCTGTGAGAGGGTGTGCACGCGTGTGTATATGCGTGAGAGAGACAGAACATGTGCATGAGAGCGAGTGTTTGTATGTGTTTGTGTGTGAGAATGATTGGTTATGTGTGCTTCTGTGGGAGTTTGTGTCGTCCCGCTTGAGGCCACCCACACGGTTACCGAACTTGGCCGTCAGCCTCTGCTTGGCCACTCTGCATTATTGCACATCCCAAAGTCTGCCTCAGAGAATGGTCACCCGAATAACTGAGACCGATTGTCCTTGACAACCGAAGTGTTCCCCGGCTGGGAGGGAACACCCCTGTCTGGCAATTGTTGTGCAGTGTCCATTTATCTCTCGTCATCGCATCTGCTTGATCTCACCAAAGTACCATGCCTCGGGGTATCCTTGCCTGCATCATGCACACACACTCACTGACCACCGTCTCACAGGCATATACTCCAAGGCACTCGTGTACACACTTTGGCAAGCACACACACAGACACAGACACACACACATACAGACATAGATAAACACACACCCATAATCACACATGCTTTCTCTTTCTCTTTCCCACATGCACACTCGATTTCTCTCTCCCTGAAACGCACACTTCATCACACACAAATGTAAGTCCATGGGGGGAATTTGCATTTGCAGAATTGTATTTGGAGATACATCGAATTTTGTTTAAAAAAAAGCACACAATCAGTCGCCACTGAGTCAATGTGACATATGATGAATTCTTACTTGGGAAATCAAACCAGTTTGAATCCAGATTGGAATACATACAGACTCTATGGTCTGAGCTGAGAAGTGACCTTTTCTTCATAACTTGATAAAACCTGAAATTATCTCGTGGCAGTGACTTGAATGAAATTTTGTGATTTATACATTAATCAATCGAAACCTGAATCAGTCAGAGCGAAATTAACACTTAACTTCACAATGACAACGTAATGGGTCTGTTGGACCTGAAGTCCGGACTAAAAGGCACTGGGCTCAAAACATGATCTCTATTTTCTATCCCCAGATGCTGCCAGAACTGTTGCGCTTTCCTATCACTTCTCTTTTCGTATTGGTTTGATATCTCCACCTGAAGTTATTTGATTTATGTCAGGTCATAATGTTTGATTTAGCTTTTGCTGGCGCTGGTAGTCCATTGCATCAGACAAACGTCCTCTTCTTCAGTTACCAGATCTCTTTAAATGCGACCCAATTGACCATGGTAACACTACCACTCGGCAGAGTACAAGTAATTCTCAGTGTGAATTGGGACTTTGTCATCACTAGGACTGCTCGGTCGTCACCCACACAGCAATGTTATGATACATTGATACATTCCCATAGATACATGTATGGGAAGGACATTGGTATGGACGAATCAAAATCGTGCTCCTCCTCTCTCCTCCTTTTTCTATCATCGACTATGTGGTTTAAACCTCGACCAGCTGGATAGTGTGGAAATTGATTGTAAGGGCTTCAGAACAAGATGCACTTTGGAAGGATCTTTGCTCTTTAAACAAAGCTACCCCGATTTTAACAAGTGCTAGCGATCAAAAAAGACGAAGATAATTGGGACTTGCATCAGAGTTCATGACTCTTTGGAACTCCTCGTGATAATTTTGGAGATGGCGTGCTACTTTTTTTTTAAAGGCAGAGATAGGTATATCCTTGACCAACAAGGTATATAAAAGTTACCTACGGGAGCCGGATTGAGACCAAACATGTCGGAAACAAGTGATAAAACAGAATTGTGCGCATAACTGACTTAATTTCTGTGCTATTAGCACATGGAAAAAAAAACAGGCAGAGAGACAGCATATGTTTCCGTTTTATAGTAAATCCTACCAGCAAGATTCAGAACATTTCCAGGCAAGATATTCTGGGCAGGTCATGACGTGGATGCAAATGTCTTACTATCCTCACGCCGAGTCACTCAAACTTGAATATTTCAGCTATTATTTTATTCCATTTTACAATGCAAGCGTCATTGGATTCCATTATAAATTTGCACAAAACTGGCTTTCTCGGCCACTATAGGGGACAGCTAAAAGTCAATCAGATCACCGTAATTATGGGACTGTGTATCAGTCCACCCCAGGAAGAGGACCATAACACCATCAGACATAGCGGCAGAAATGAGGCCATTCAGTCCATCCAGTTTGCCTCAGCATTCAATGATGGCTGATATGTTTCTCAATCCCACTGTCCCGCTTTCACCCCTTAACTCTTTATGCCCTGAACAATCAAGAAACTGTCTCTCTTCGTCTTAAATATATACAATGCCCTGGCTTCCACAGCCTTCTGTGACAACACATTCCATAGATTCACCACTTCCTGGCTAAATAAGTTGCTTTTTATATCTCTGTTCTAATAGGTCTTCCTTTTACTCTAAGGCCCTTGGGTCCCAGTCTCTCCTATCAATGGAAACATCTTCCCAAACTCCACTATGTCCAAGTCATTCAGTGTTCACTATGTTTCAATTAAATCCTTTTAAATTCCATCGAGTATCGATGGGCAGTCCTCAAACATAAATAAACTGACTTTTTTAATGAAGTGCGATGACAATTTCATGGAAGAGGGAGATGAAGTGACTTTAACAATAAAGATATTGACTTAACTTAAAAAATCACAACAAAATATAATGTAACTGCGTTCAGCTTCTGGAGTGGGATGGGAAGCTCTTCTCCTTCCCCATTCGACGGGGCATCAGAATTGTAAGTTCACTCACATTATCCCTACAGGGCCAGTTCTGTTTTGGGGACCCTTGTTGGAATGTTACGGTGGGAGCTGAATTGAATTTAGTTCCCACACATATCGAATTAAGAGAATAATAATAACCATTAAATCATTTTCGGTGTTTGGGAAACCCCATCCAGTTTGCTGATGTCCTTACCAGGTGTGGTCAATCTGTGGCTCCAGACCCTCAGTAATGTGACTGACTCTTGAGTACTGTTTGAGCAGTTAAGGATTGGCAATGCATGCTGGTCCATCCAGTGACGCCCACCTTCCAGGATAGAATAAAATAGAACCTTTCCATGTTTCCTGTGCATCAGCTGCTGCATTGGAACATTGTCCACTCTATCCATTTAAATGAGGCAATCAGAGCATTTCAAAACGAATGACTGTATAAGTCGCTATGTCGTTTTATCGCAAATGGCTGCTTTGGAATACAGAGTCAAGTTGATGTTGTTCTGTTTCAAAAAGAAAGTCATTTCATCAATTTAGCCAGTACACGGAATGGGTATGCTACCAAATTCTTTACCTCGCCTCTGAATTTGTTTTGGGTACCTGCATAAATAAATGGGTTGACACAGGAGCTCAGCAGTTGGAGCATAAATCCGCTTTCCTCCAGAATGAAATTTGATACATCAAAATTTGTGCCCGAGAAATAAGAAACATTTCCAATTCGAACATAAAGAAATGTTGCAAGAAATAGTGCATATAGCAGGATGAAGCTGCCTGAAATTCCGAAAAGTAAGATTATAGACTTTCTTCTGCTCTCCATCTCTGGGTCATTCTGAGTCACTCCACTCTTTTGGGCCCTGAGTCTCCTGCGTGCTCCATTGGCTTCGAGAATATGTTTGACAGTCAGTGCATTGAGCGATACAATGAGTACAAATGGAAGACAAGGAGTTATAATGCGATGAACCCAATCAAATACGGTCCACACCATTGACATATAAAACATTACTTTTAGGCTGCAGAACCAAGGTATGTTGTTAATTACGTACAAAGGTTCATATATAAAAAACAAAAATGTATTTTTGAAACAGCTCAGTAAACAGACAGAAGCAATAACCCGTGCTGCTGTCTTTTCAGTGCAATAATTTATTTTTAACGTCTGGCAACATATGGCTATAAATCGATCAAAGGTAAAAACAACAGTTAACCAGACAGAACTGTCTATGGAAGCATAAATCAAGGCTGAACGAAGACTGCATATTGGAGTTATAGACAGGAAACTGAATGGGAAATAAATCCCAGCGATCCTATTTAAGACTACAGCAGTAAGCATTACCAGGAGATCGGTCACCGCCATAGACAACAGGTAACAGATGATACATCTTGAGAGACCGCATTGCCTTTGTGACAGGATTACAATCACTGCAAGATTACCTGTGGTAAAACAGAATGTGAGAGAAAAATCAAAGGTTGAAAATGTTAACTTCTCTTTTACATAGGTCAACTGTTTTGGTGGCTTTTTTATTTATTCGTGATCAAAGAGCAGCTTTGCCTGTCCCTAATTACACAGAGGGCAGTTAAGAGTAAACAACATTGCTGTGGGTCTGGAGTCAAGTGTTTGACATACTGAGTAAGGATGACAGTTTCTTTACCAAAAGTGCAATAGTGAACCAGGAGGGCTTTTTTCCAACAAACAACACTAGATTCACCATCAATATTAGACTCTTAATTCCAGATTTTAATGAGTTCAAATTACACCATCTGCCGTGGTTGAATTCTCGGTGCCCAGACCATTACGTGGGTCTCAAAATTAACAGTGTAGCGATCATACCACACGCCATTACCTGATCATTGCCTTCCACGTGTTCTTTTTATTTTTTTTGCCACATATGAGAAGAAGTGACAGTAACTTCATTATAAAGGACACCTGAATTTAACACTGGGTAATTAACGCAAACATTTTCAACAATAAGGGTATAATTGTTGCTATCATTGTTATAGTTTTCATTCATGAACTATGGACTTTATGGTTGGCCCAGCATTCACTTTTGTAGCAAATTACTGCAGATGCTTGAGTCTGTACTGAAAACAACAAATGCTGGACACCACAGTACATCAGACTGGACGTGTGGAGACAGAGCGAGCTCATGTTGCCAGTCTGACACATTCTGAATCAGAGAGGACCATTCATTGCTCATTCCAATATATCCTGGATATGATACTGGCGAGCTGTCTTTTTGAACAAACGAATTCTATTCATTGTGTGTTAACTCATAATGCCATCAGGAAACAAGTTACACGATTCCCACCCTTTGCCATTGAACGAACATTGACATTGTTCCAAAGGGGTTTGGAGGGTCAAGTATAACCTTGTCCTTTCAGAATGCCCTGGTTACTCCTTGGAAGATGATGTTGAATGAACCTTCACAACATTCGGTATTGCTTATTGCAGATGGTGCACACTGCTCCTCCTGTGGAGAACGGGTGGAAACAGAACATACAGAAATCGTACAACGGAGGGTTGTGTTCTGGGAGTTTTCTGTAAGCGTTGATTTCTTCATTGAAGCATCACTTCTGGCAATATTCCTGTTATGTTCACGAATTGGATGCTTCATAAACAATTTTCAAACGATTTCCAGTCCTGCTCAGTGGAGAATTAACTGCTGATTGAATAATTACTTAGGTCCTGATCTCATTACAGCCTTGATTCAAATGTGGACAAAAATGCTGAATTCCAGAGGGAAGGTGAAAGTGACATCAAGGTCGCATTTGACAGAGTAGGGCATCATGGAGTCCAGGCAAAACTGGAATCAATGGGTATGGGGGGGGGGGGGGTGGGGGCAAGCAGTCCGCTGGTCAGAGTCATACCTGGCACAAAGGAAGATGGTCACGATTGTGGAGGATCAGTCATCTCAGCTTCAGGACATCTCTCAGGAGTCCATCAGTGTAGTGCTCTCGGCCCAACATTCTTCAGCTGCTTCCTCAAAGATCTTCCCACTGTTAAGAGGTCAGAAGTGGGGATGTTCACTGTGATGATTGCACAGTGTTGAGCACCATTCACGACTCCTCGGATACTGAAGCAGCCCGTGATCTGGACAATATCAAACCTTGGGCCGACAAAAGACAAGCAACTTTCGCGCCACACAAATGTCAGATAATGACCATACCAAATTAGAGAAACTATAACCATTCAGTGGTATTATCATCACTGAGTCCCCCACTGTCAAGATCTTTGGGGTTATCATTGGGCAGAAACTCAACTGGACTAAACACACTAATGCAGCATCTACAAAAGCAGTTCAGAGACGAGGGATACAGCGGAGAGTAACTCCTCTCCTGTTACACCAAAGTCAATTCACGACCGAAAAGGCAAACATTAGGAGTATTTTGGAATATTCCCCACTTGTCTGGATGGCTACAGCTCCAACAGAACTCAAGAACCTTGACACTGTCCAGTAGAAAGCAACCCACTTGATTGGCATCGCATCTACAAACATCCAATCCCTCCACTGCTGGTGCTCAGCAGCATCAGTGTGCATTATCTAAAAGATGCACTGCAGAAATTCAACAAATTCAACAAAGATCCTGAGACAGCACCATCCAAATCCACGATCACATCTACCTGGAAGGACAAAGGCAGAAGGTACTTTGGAACACTACCTCCTGCAAGGTCGCCTCCAAACCACTCACCGCCCGAACTTGGAAACATACCATTACATACACGTTCTATTACACTCTTTCTTTTTTCAAAATACTGGAATTACTGTTGGTCAACCCATAGCAAGTGTACTGCAGCGCTTCAAGAAGGCAGCACTTTATCAAGGGCAAATAGAGGTTAGCTTTCAATACTGGTCAGCCAGCGATGGCCAAATGCTACAAACGAATTAAATAAAATGAAATGATTTCATTATCGAGAAAAATGCAAGTTATTATCAATGACACAAAAGAACAAAATGTATCATAGTAGAAGTTTGCTGATAATTCGCCCAGAATATCCATCCCAAACATATCATAAATCGTATTTGCCTCTTGATAACAACGTGTGAATTCGTTCACTGTACGCAACACTAGTGCAATTGATCTCAGTTCCATCCTGATCATAATGTGACAATTCACCGAAATATGCAACGTCACAACATGCTGGCTGTATACTTCATTTATTTTTTAAAAAAGACACTGATTTTAATGAACACTGTACTGTGTTTGATAATTGTAGTACATTAGCAATTTGAATAATTCAATACTGATGTATTCACTTTTGAAGATGTCGAGTCGAGGAATGAGGCATATTTGAAGAAAAGAGTACAACACATTTCCAAGACAGAAATGTATATACATGGCAGAACCGAACAGGTAACAAATTAAATCGTTAAAATGGAAAGTCTTTTGTATTTAAGGAGAATGGTTTCGGAATTGAACATTGTTAACGCTCGTATGGACATTTAAATAGAAGAGAAAATATATCGATTAGAGTGAAGAGTGAATGACAAAATTGGGTTCGTTGAAGAGTAGAACAGACAGGGCAAAAGATCCTGAAACGCAAGTGTTAGCTACATGCAGAGATATAGCAGAAACCTGCCTGTTTTACCTATTAGATAGCACACCCAAAGTTTTCTACCTGGAACACCAACAGCTGCAAGTGTGTGATAGTAAAGAACAAACACCAGACCTCTTGGGGAGCCATGCATTCTCTCAGACGATCCGACCACATCTGCACACTACACCGAGCTTGGTGTATTTATACCAAATGTCAGACTCTTGGGAGATCATTAAAAGAAATCAGACTAATGCTAATTAGCCTCAATCTTAAAAAAAGATATAATCCTGCACACGGCATGTAGCCCAGGAGAATAGGTTACACTCTTGGAGATGTGGGGCTGCTCTGAAATGAGTCCAGTGTGATTCTATTGCAGTTCGTCAGTGAGTGATGAGAGACACCCAGCCTGGATAGTTCAACCTCAGCACAATTAGATTCAGTATTGATTGCTAACTTGGAGTTTGATTCAATCCGCGTACCTACAGTTTTGTAATAATCAATGCACAGTTCCAGACAATTTACTGATCCTGTTTACACGGCTACTTTAAGAGATGACTGTTTCGTTTGGATGTGATTACATAAGATTAGTTTTTGTTTTCCTTCCACAATCGTGGAAGGGAATCTGTCTCCATAACTCTCAGAGTGATCTTTAGTATATAACCTCGCTGATAAATGCCCCAGACAAAACCCACCTTATCGCACTCTGCAGCAAGTTAAAATATACTTTCAAACCTTGCAACTTTATGTGGATTCTATGAGATTTTATCTTCTGGAATGGCCTACAATGAGTGACCTGGTCAAAAGCTATAGCAAAGTTCAAGTCGGCAACATTCACTGACTTTCTATCAACAATCAGCCTGGTGTTCACTTCTTTATAAAATAAATCAGTCTGGTGTGTGAGACAAGAACTACCCGGCATAAATTCCTGATGACTATTCCTGAAAAGTCCATACTTTCTCTAATGCCATTAAATATTGACCCTAAAAATCTTCACCAACAATTACCGTACCAAGATTTGTAAGTCTCACAGGCTGATAGTTTCTTGTAGTACCTCCGCATCCCTTCTTTAAGACAGTAAAATATTGGATATTTTCCAGTCTTTTGTGACTACTTTCTAAAGAAGATACAAAGATCTCTGTCAAGTCGAAGGCAATCATTTTTTATTTTTGTTTCGTATTTATCTTCGTTCATAGATTCCCTACAGTTTAAAGACAGGCCACTTGACCCAACAAGTCCACACTGACCGTCCAAAAGGTCATCCACCCAATCCAATCCCCCTCCTACTCGTCATTTACCACTTACGACTGCACCCAAACTACAAATCCCTGAAAGCTATGAGCAATTTAGAATAACCAATTCACCTAACCTGCACATCTTTGGATTGTGAAAGGAAGCCAGGGCACACTGAGGAAAACGGGGGAGAATGTGCAAACTCCACACAGCCATTCTCCAGTGGCTGGAATCCAACGCTGGTCCCTGGTGCGGTGAGGCAGCAGTGCTAACCACTGAGCCATGGTGTCACCCCAAACAGGGCGGATCCCCATTTTAAGTTTAAATACACACTCTGCAAGGAAGAATCAGTCACTTACAAACCATAATCACACTATTGGTCATATGCATTCTTTCAAGCATTAAGAAACGCAATCTGGAACAACTGAGAGATATTCACACTCCTTGAGAATATCTGTTCCCTCTCCTTCCTCCTACTCAACCCTTTCTCCTGCTCTCACAACTTGTCGGGCGTTTTCTGGACTTTCTGACTTACCACTATCTGATGCTGATCATTCTCTTATCAGGAAAGGTCTTAGTTTTATCCCCCTCAGCCAACACCTCAATGAATTTACGGTTGAGCATCACATTGAACTTTTCTTCCATCACCTCGAACCCGATGCCCAACTGTGGACCGGAGCCCTTGTCCCTAACAAAGATGTCTTCACCCGTCTCCAACATTCTCCACCCACTTGATTGCCTCCTTCTGGCCTTTTACTTGTACTCAACCTGCCCATTGAGATTCGTCAATACAAAATTCATCGTCTTATCTTGTTTGCACAACCCCCCACCTTACATATTCTTGCCTGCCAATTGACTACAATTTGAGTTTACTCTATGAAACAATACGGACTTTGACGACAATGGTGGCGCTGCTGTTATCTGGTGTGCTGAACTCTCCCTTGTGGATGCTGAGCGCCAACTATCAGATACCGCCCTCAATGTCCCCCTTCACCATGACTTGACCATGGGACACTAGGCCATTGTGCTCAAGACAGTCACCAATCTCATATCATCTGCAGATCGCCCTTTGGTAGCTTCACAGTCACTCAGTCACACTGAACCCCTATCCACCTTTTGTACAATATCCACAAAGAGGAATGGTTGGGAAGTACCATTGTTCCTGCCTGTGCCTGCCCCAAAGGAAAGATATTCTTCTTAATCAGATATCTTTCTCTTTTCAGCTCAGCAAGCAAACTTACACCCAGAACCTAAACCTGCGCTACAAATCTTCTCAAAACTCGACAATATTTCTCCTCTTTGGCCAGTCGCTCCCCACTAAAACACGCAATTCTTTTGATGCCTCATGTCAGTTTCAAATTTTTCAGTTCTTTTTTTGTGAGGACAAACCTCACCTCACCTCACGTGCCATCCTTGGAGACGTCAATCCCCCATCAGGATGATCTCACAGCCTTGTACTTCACCCTGGAAAGATGGTTTGAACCATTCCCAACCACCACTCTCGCCCTCTGCCGGATGGAGTTTGACATTACTTTGAACAGCATCTTCTTTAAATCCTGTCACTTTCTTGTGGTTAACGTTGTTGGCATGGTTACCCACGTGAGCCCAGGTATGCCTGTCTCTCTGTGGGATATGTGAATTACTCCTTGTTTCAATCCTACTGAGATCCCTCCCACAACCTCTTGTCTGGAACATCATGTTGTTTCCCTCTCTCTTAATCAAAATGTTAATGACACTTTCAATTTGAATCCTGCCCTCCCCTTCAACTGTTCCATCTCCGACTCCTCCCTTCCTTTCCTCAACATCTCTTTTCCGGGGATAATCTAGCTGCTGATATGTAGTACAAACCAACTAACTTTCACAGTTACTTCAATTCTGCATCCCCCCCCCCCCCTCCACCACCCCACCCCACGCTTTCTGTCAGAACTCCATCCCATTCTCCAACTTTCTGATTATGCCACTATCTGCAGAAGGTTGTCAGAATTATCTATCGGAATCCACACCCAGGATGTGCCCAATTCCATCGTTATCAGGGCCCTTACCGTGTTCAACACATCTCATGCACTTCTACCCTTACCTTTGCTCTTCCCTATCACAAAGTCAATGTCCCTCTGGCACTCCGCCTCCACATCCAAATGACTGTACGCTGCCATTTTTGACAGGTCAGTGGTATACCTGCAACTGCTTTCCGCCCCACCCCCTCCCTTTCTCAGCATTCTGCACTGGCCATGGCTTCTGGGCCAGTGGTACACTCCACCTCTATTCCCAAAGCCCCAATCCACCCCCATGGTACCTTTCATGCAATGATAGTAGCTGCAATGTCTGACACTTAACCTCTTCCTTCCACAACCTCGAACGCCCCAATCCGAACATTCAGGTGAAACAGCAGTTTACCTGTACTTAGGCCAATCTGGTCTACTGCATTTGCTGTTCATCAAGTGATCTCCCTTCCAACGGGGAAGAGAAATGGTGGCGGGGTGCCTGGTTTTCAGAACATTTATCAGTGATTATCGCGTGAATGCTGGCACAGTTAAATCACCTCTCCTCACAGGATAGTTATTCCAGTCCCAGAGTCAGCCTGACATACCAGATGAAGGGAGAATGTTGTCCCTAGCTGGGGAGCCGAGAACAAGGCAACTGAGATGTGGACAGAACATCCACTCTCAAAGCGCATGGAAGCCCGTGGTGCTCTCCACCACAGAAAATTGTTGAGGCCAAGTGACTGAATACGTTCATCCAAAGAGATTCATTTAAGGTCAACTGGTCATTGTGGAGCTCCAGAACACGGTGTGAACCTAGAGTTTGAGATATAGGATAGGCCATGATTCTCCTGATGGTGGAACAAAGGCGAATGGTACCATTGTGCTGCTCACATCTTTGCTGTGATTGTCTTTGGCTGCTTTGATATCAGTTTTTCGATTTCATGTTTGTCTCTTTGCTTTGTCATCCTCCTTCTGCATCATGTTATATTCCTGCTTCTGCTGCTGTTCCCTACCATGGAGATCTCTCTCTCTCTCTCTCCCTTCTCTCTTTTCCCCTCTTTCTGATCCCACACTTCCCTGCTTCTCTCTCCCCTAATCTTCTTCCTCCCTCGTTAAATTGCAGCATTTTATTTGTTCTTACTTTACCAGCCCCTGCTGGACTTACTGCCCCTGGACTGTCATTCAGCTCGCTGTCATTTTCCCTCTTTCCAGTCGCTCTTGCAGGTTCGGCAAGTTTTGATGATTTTTCATGAACCGTGTGCATCACCTACTGACCAAAGCTTTCTGCCCCCTCCTGATGTGCACTTCTCAAGGTGGTTGTAAGCTGCTTTCTTGAACTGCTACCGTCTATGTACTGTCGGTAGACCGACAATATCCTTATGGCGAGAATACAAGAACCTCCACCAAACTCTAATTTAGGAACAACGATAAATTTCCGAGTCAGATTGGCAGTGATTTGGAGGGGAACTTATAGGTGGTGGTGTTACTATATAACTACTTCCATTATTCTGCGTTATAAATTGTGCTGTCCACGGATCTTTATGAATTTCTGCAGTTGATCTTGTAGAGTGCACAGGCTGCTGCTATAGAGTGAAGGTAGTGGAATGAGTGTATGCTTATCGTGGTGGTATAAATCAAGCAGGTTTAACATGGGTGGTGTTAAGCTACCCGATAATTCTTGGAGCTGCACTCACCGAGGCGTGTTAACACTACTCCATGAATTGTGTCTTATGGATGTTGGCCACACTTTAAAAAGTCAAAGAGTAAGTGATTAGCTGAATTATTCTTAACCTCTTAAATGCTTTTGGAGCCATTGTGTTATTATCGCTCGTCCACTCGTGTTTCTGGTCATTAGTCAGCTCCCGGATGTAGATAGTAATAATGTTTCAAGTGATGGTAAAACCATTGAAGTTGAAGAGGCTGTGATTAGATCATCTCTTATTGGAGGTAGTCACTGTCTTGCAATTATGCGGCGCCGAAATTAATTTTCACTGGCCAGCTGCAACCCTGGAGATGGATCGGATTTTGTTGCATTTGAACATCGACTGTTTCAGACTCTGAGGAGTATAACAACGAGGTTACGTCACTATTGTTTTATTTTCAGAGGGGGTTGAAAAGACATATCTGGGTTTTACTTGAGAAAATTTGAAGTTTAATTTTAAAAAGACATGTGCAATGAAGGTGAGTGGTTCGTTGTTTTGGTTGGGTTTGGTGTGAGAAAGCTGGGTCTTGTTTATTTTACATCGACTGGTCAAGGTTCAGCTCAGAACCCAGAGAGGCTGCTGCACACAAAGAAACAGTTCCTTGCTAATCCTCTCTCTCTCTCTCTCTCTCTGACATCTCTGTCCTGTAAGAACATGTCACGTGATATGTAACTCATATGAGCAAACACGAAGAGGGTAGATCCCCATGAATTAATCAGCACAGCCGGTACATTTTACCCAAGCTGCTCGCCGGAATGTATTCGGAAAATGTTAGTTCCAATCTGTTCAACAATCCATATCGGGCTCTGACACTGCCATCAGGACCTCGAGACTTCTGATTCTCTAAACCACATTTTAGACAGTCTACCGTGTATCCACAAAGAGACTGAACTGAAAGAAAAGCTGTCCAAAGCCTCGTTTGTGAAACGTCCCTAGATCCAATTTCTGGAAGTAACAAGCACATTTCCAAAAGAAATTTAATAAAAATGACGTACTACTGGTGCTAACATTGTGAAGCGAACATGGGGAATTCATTTAATTCTGAAGAAGGCTCCAATTGATCTCCAAACATGAAGTCTATGTCTCCTTTCAGAGATGCTGTCAGGCCTTTGAAAGGTCCAGCAGGTCGGGCAGCATCCGAGAAACTGGAGAATCGATGTTTCTGGTGGGAGCCCTTATCAACCATTCCTGATGAAGGGTTTATGCCCGAAAGGTCGCTTCTCCTCCTTCTCCGAAGCTGCCTGACCTGCTGTGCTTTTCGCAGCACGACACTCTCGACTCTGATCTCCAGCATCTGAAGTCCCAACTTGCCCGTAGGCCTTCCAAGTTTCTCTGGTATTCTCGGTGCTCTTTATCGGTGGTTCAAACCAAAACAAGTTTACTTCCAGCCGCCTTTCACAGCAGCACATGGCTCTTTCCAGACGCCGTTCAATTTGCACGGTTTCGTGAAAAGCAAAAAGAAACACCTTCTGCTGTTTTGTGTCAAGTACGAACGCCCAGAACTTGACTTTTGGTATGTTCTGGTGACGTCAGTACAAAACAAATGGTGACATCATCTTCTCATTCAGCAGCTTCTGTCCGACATACAGTTGTTAAAGTGGAAATACTGATTTAAATGTCTTCAAATCATGCCGTTTCTTAGCTTCTTTAACTAACATCTTCTGAATCAAATCTCAAAGACACCCCTCTTTCACGGCGCAATTGTGCTGCCTGTCTTTGTGGCTGGTGAAAATTGCTGAATATTGGGGTGATAGAAACATGAGTAAGTCATTCTGCTGCACGAGTCTCTTCCACTATTCAGTATGAACATGATATGAAGGTGCCGGTGTTAGACTGGGAAGTCACATGGTAACACGTTAAAGTACAACAGATTGATTTGAAATCACAAGCTTTCGGAGTGTAGTTAGAGTGAGCAGCACCTGACAAAGGGACTGCGCTCTGAAAAGCTTGTGATTATCAATGAACCTATAATCTGCTGTCATATGACCTCTGACAACGAGAATATGTTTGATCCGTTGGCTAACTGCTGATGAGAAACTGGGGACTCCAGGTGCTGGAGATCAGAGTCGAGAGTGTCGTGCTAGAAAAACACAGTATGCCAGGCAGCATCCCGGGAGTAGGAGAATCGATATTTAGGATATAAGGCCCACCTTTCACATGACCTCAGAGTAAGGAATACACAGCCAGCAAAGTCATGGCTGGGGACACAAGATGGTTTCTCAGCCGGATTAGGAAAAAGGCTGCCAGGCAAATAATCCTAACTTTTCCCCAACACAACCCCACCACCCTGTGGTTGAATACTCTTAACTCTCCCTCCCACTCTGCCAAGGGCATGCAGGCACTAGACCTTCTCCATTGCCGAATCCTAACCACCGGATGCCTGGAGGAAGAACCATCTTGGAACCCTGACAGCACAAGGGATTAATGTGAACTTCACCAGTTTCCTCAGTTCCCCATCAGGGATGGGTTTTGTGGGCCGGAGAGTGCTCAGAGATAAATGGGAAACGGTGTGGGAATGGGGCGAAGGTAGCTGGGAATGTGATAGAAGATAAAGGTGGGGGTGAAGGAGATAGGTCGGGGAGGAGTTTGAACCAGACAGATGAGCATGTCAAGAGGGCGGTGCTGAGTTGTAGGCTTGGGACTGGGACAAGTTGGGGGATGGGGAACTAGTAATTAGATTACTTATAGTGTGGAAACAGGCCCTTCGGCCCACCAAGTCCACACCGACCCGCCACCCACCCAGACCCATTCCCCTCCACCAAACACTACAGGAAACTTGGCATAGCCAATTTACCTAACCTGCACATCTTTGGACTGTGGGAGGAAACCGGAGCCCCCCCGGGGGGGGAGGGGGCTCACGCAGATGGGGGGAGAATGTGCAAGCATTACACAGACAGAGACGGGAATGAGCCTGCGTCTCTGCCACTATAAGGCTGCAGTGCTAACCACTGTGCCGCCCAAAGGCAGCACGTGAAGAAAGCTTCTAGGTTGTTGGTATTTAGCTTTTTGGATAAAGAGCAGAGAGAGGTGAGTGTGTAAATTAAACAAATGGGAAATAAGTAGAAACGGGGAACAAGGAAATGACAGAGGAACTCAACAAGTACTTTGCAACAGTCATCACGATGGAAGGCACAAGCAGTATTCCTGAAGTCCAAAAGGGTCGGAGACAGAGCTGGGAGAGATGGTCATCATTAACGAGAAGGAACAGGCGAAACTGAAAGGTCTCAGAACGAATGGACTGGATACAAAGACGCTGAAGGAGATACCTGAAGTCTTGTGGCGGTTTGGTGGTGATCTTTCAGGAATCACTGATGTAACAGAAGGATCTAGAGGATTCCAAATGAATCAAGTAAGAGGAGAAGGAGGCAGCAGAAGACTGGAAACTGTAGTCTGGTTAACCTTAACTTGATGGTTGCTAAGATTTTAGAGACCATTACTAAATTAGAGATCTCAGAGTGCTGGGAAGGACATGATAAAATAACGTGAAGTGTTCAAGACTTCAATAAGGGGAGTGCATCCCTGAACAATCTGCAAGATTTCTTCGACGAGGTAATAAACAAGTTAGACAAAGGAGAGTTACTGCATGTTGTCATGGACCACATCCACCCACCCCCAATACATTTTAAGAAGGCAACCTAGCCCCTAACTTTTTATCTGTACAGATAGATGTGAAATACTGTGTTCCAGATGCAAACCGAGCGGTCAAACATCTCACCATTAAGTGAAATGTATTGAAACCCTGAAGTTAAAATACAAACAAAAGATAGAAGAATTTAGAATTGAACAACTTTTATTGAACAACTTAAGTTAATAATAGACACAGTGCTGATTACTCATTTGTTATCCATTATAGTAACATACCCCTAATACACACCTCCTAGCAGAAAGTCAAACTAAGACACTGATTCTCACGTGGAGTTCTCCAATCCAAATGGAAAAGACATATAGAGTAAATTCAGAGAAGATTCGGAGTATCTCGGTGACACTCACTGAATTCTGGTGAAAACTGAAGCTAAAAATATTTCAGAATTTCGCATAATGGGAAATGGTCGATAATTTGACGACAGAACGCAATGCCCATCTGGTAATGTAGTCATTATTAATGTCATTTTCAGTTGGCAACAAATATGTGTGCAAGAAATCAAAAACGTATAGGGTCAATTCGCATTCCCTTCACGAGTAACTGTTCAGTTCCTTCCTTGTTTCAATGGAAAATTAGGTGTGATTGTTGAAACAAACTATTGAATTACTTGAAGCATCCAGCGATCAAATTGAAGGGGTATTTAATAGTATCCTTCAACTTTTCTCTGAACTTAGTCTGCACGCCAGCATAGATAAATGTGTTGATGCATGTATTTAAGAGTTGTAGCATATACCCACTTTCCTGCAGGATAAACTTCCAATCGTTCGAATTTGAACCTGAGGAATAGCTATTATTTGTAAACTGAACATATAGAAAATTTACAATGTAGGTCAGCCACAACAGGAGGAAACTACCGGTGATGACAAACAATAACATGATTGACTTTCGCCGGCTCTCAATTTCTTGGTCACTCTGACTGGTTCCGCTGTGGTGAGATCGAAGTCTCTCACGTGATCTATTGGCCATTATAATGTGTCTGACTGTTAGAGAATTGAAAATAATAATCAAGAGAAATGGGAGACAAGGGATGAGAATGCGATCTAGCCAGTCAAGAATTCTCCATGCAACTGACACAAAAATGATTGCCTTAATGCTGCAGTACCATGGTACATTATTAATGATATACAGTGGTTTATGGATGAAGTAAATTGGTATGGTTTTCAAACCACACAGACCGGAGACAATTCCTGTGACCACAGCTGCCACTTTCTCCGTGCAGTATCTGACTTTCAGTCTTGGACAGCAAATAGCTATGGCACGACCGAAGGTGAATGCAACCGTTAACCACACAGACGTATCTCGTGAAGCACGACTCAGAATAATGACAGCTGTGCAACCAGGGGTGGTAGATAGAAAGCTCACTGGGAAATAGATGTCACGAAGACGGCTTAGCATCACAGCAGTGATAATGACAAGGAGGTCTGCCACTGCCATTGATAACAGATAACTTGTGATACATTTAGACAGACCACACTCTCCTCTGGCCAAGGTCACGATGGTCAGCAGATTAGCTAGGAGGGGGGAATGAGAGAGAAAGAGGAGAAGGAGGAGGGGAAATGAGACATCAGAATTACACCAACAACATGAACTTTCTTAAAGCAACCTTAAATTGTAAATAATAAAGCATTTAATCAAACATCAAAATTGTTGGAATTATTAATCATTTTCAGCTACGATATTCCAAATGATATTTCAAACAAACACCATGAGAAGTAAACGGAATGTTCTGTTTCAGATGTTTATTCACGGTAAGTATCTGTAAGATAGAGGCTTAATGGTTGGAAATTTGCACGGAAACCAACAAGGAAAAGGAACATGTTAAAATAATAGACGATATACATAATAATGCAAAACGTGACTGTACTAATTCTTAAGACCATAACACCATAAGACATAGGAATGGAAATAAGGCCATTCGGCCCATCGAGTCCACTCCGCCATTTAATTCAACTCCACTTACCCACATTCTCCCCGTAGCCCTTAATTCCCCGAGACAATAAGAATCTATCAATCTCGGCCTTGAAGACATTTAGCGTCCCAGCCTCCACTGCACTCTGCGGCAATGAATTTCACAGGCCCACCACTCTCTGGCTGAAGAAATGTCTCCACATTTCTGTTCTGAAATGACTCCCTCTAATTCTAAGGCTGTGTCCACGGGTCCTAGTCTCCTCACCTAACGGAAACAAGTTCCTAGCGTCCACCCTTCCCAAGCCATGTAAGTTTCTTGTAAGTTTCTATCAGATCTCCCCTTAACCTACTAAACTCCAATGAATACAATCCCAGGATCCTCAGCCATTCCTTGTATGTTCGACCAACCATTCCAGGGATCATCCGTGTGAATCTCCGCTGGACACGCTCCAGTGCCAGTATGTCCTTCCTGAGGTGTGGGGACCAAAACTGGACAGAGTACTCCAAATGGGGCCTAACCAGAGCTTTATAAAGTCTCAGGAGCACAACAGTGCTTTTATTTTAAAACATAATCAATCAGCAAATTGTCATAATCCAGAATTGAGGAACGGTAAGTAATTATATTGCAGTTGAAAAACACAAAATGAAAGAACAAAGGCATTCAATCTACATCCAAACGTGGAGAGGTAGCGTGCTGTAGTGCAAAATGGTTAAATGTAGGGAGTGGTCCTGAAGTATATACAGTTTTATTTCACTGTGAACCTGGAGTTCGATACAATGGACACAGAGGACAGATGGACTGAAAGGGGAACACCAGCAGTTTGGTCTTGTTTGAGAAAAACAAAATGAGAGTTAGCACTCTTGACAATGATTACGAAGCGTGAGCGAAGATTTTGTGTCATTAATTATAAAAGACAAATCTCTTTGACCTCATGTCAGACGGTGGACTGATCTAACCCTCAGTCCCTCAGAGCAGCGAGATTCAGGACGTGGAGATTGAGGCCTGTTTCGTGCCTGGACATACACTGTGACCAATAATGAAGTGCAGCAGGACAATGAACTTCAATTCTGGCAGTTATCACGTATGATACAGATAAAAACTATTATGTCTATCTGCCAGAGATATTTTAGAGCATAACGAAAAATTAATTACAGAAACCGAGGTTCTTTTTTCTTAATGATAATGAATAATAATGATTTGAGGGATCTGTCCTTGTATTAAGAAAAACAGTGAAAGCGGGTAATCTCCAGATTTTGAAACCATCGTGAGCCAAGTCAGTTGGAAGTGGAGCAAAATTTCAAAGAAATTAAACTTGGCTCGCTTCCCTCTCACAATGCAGTCCAAGGCTTTTAATCTCATTGTTCACTGTCATCTCAAAATGTTGTCATTTTATCGTTTATAACATTCTGCATTCGAAGGCAGTTTCATTTTCCACTCTCAGAAACGCCCCTTGATGCATGTCATGATCTCGAATCAAATGAATCCGAATTTGAACGCAGATGGGAGTTGGTAGGAGAAGTGTGATGTAAAAGGGTGTGAAGCCATTGAGCAGAATACCGAATGGAAACACTGACCCATTAAAAAGATGCTGGAGCAGAAATTAAACAAAAAGATTACTTTCGCAATCAATAAACCGAACATCTCAATTTCAAACAATAGATTAACTCCATATTACAGTCGTACATAATGAGAGTAGTGAAATTAATGAGGCAGCAATTCAACTGAACAATGAGAATTAATCTAAGGGGAAGAAACTCCTTCATGCGTTGCATAAGTAGCTATTCACTGCAGACACATTGAACCATTCATATACCCGTCACTAAATGTCCTCAGGTTTACCTGGAATTCCGAACACTGCCAGAGATGTGTAATAAACAGCGAAGATCGAACCTTTCCCTGGTGCGTGCATCTTTGGTGAAAATTGATGCACTGATGTGCTCGCACCTCTGATTTGGGGCCGTCACAATTTATAACTCAGTTTGGTCTCTGGGGAGATCATTAGTTTTGACGTTGTAGTTGTTAGTGACAGTCACGTGAGCAAGCAAACTTAGGCAATAATTTCCACGCTTATCCCAATTAATATGTGGGGAAGAAAAAAATTCGGGATAAAAATGCGTGAAATTAGGTTTTGTTGCAGAGCAAAGATACAAAGCATAGGCCCTCCGTTCCAGAAACCCTGCTGTACTCTTAGGTAAGGGTCTGTAATGACCCAACTAATGTTAGTTTTGGTGTTGCCTGCAAACTTACAAACCATGTCTCCTATACTCCCATTCAAATTGCTTATATAAATGACAAACAGCAGGGGACCCAGCACCGATCCTTGCAGCACAATGTTAACACAAGTCTCCAGTCTGAGTGACAACCCTCCGCCATCAACCTCGGTCCTTACTCTCCAATCAATTTTGTGCCCACTTTGCAACCTCTTCCTGGATTCCAGGTGATCTAATCTTACTAGCTATTCTACTATGGGAAAACTTGTCAAAGCCCTTGCTAAATTCCAATTAGACAATGTCTACCCTTCTGCCTTCATCAATCTTCTTGGTCACATCTACAAGAAAACTCAATCACTGAGGCCCACGATCACTCAGACACAAAGCCAAGCTGACTGTCCTGATCAGTTCTGGGCTTTCCAAATGAACGCAGATCCCGATTTGTGGAATTCCCTCCAACAAAGTACCTGCCACTGTTGTTAAACTCACAGTTTGTAGCTCCTTGACTTTTCCTTGAAGGTTTTCTTCAATGATGGCAGAACATGGGCCACCCTCCAGTTTTCCAAAATCTCGCCCCATGGCTATCGCTGTTAGAAATATCTCTGCTAGGGTCCCCATTATTTCATCCCCGGCTTTCCATAATGACCTTCGATGCATTTGATCATGTCCCACGAAGAATAGACTAATGCATGATGCCTTTCAAAAATAAAACGGTTTTGGCTCTGCAAAGTCTGGGTCCTGCTTGTTTATGCATCTGTCAATCTGTCTCTAAAACATTTCATCACCTCCTCTGGCCGTGCATTCGAGGTACTTACCACTCTCTGGGTAAAACAAAACTTGCTTCTCTTAAACTTTCCTCCTTTAACCTTGAACCTGTATACTCTAGTAATTGACCTTTCTATCCTTGGCAAAAAAATACAATACTCTCTGACTCAGGGGGTGGTACTTGGGATCTAACTCGATGTGTAACCCCCCTGAGAAAAGGCACAGGAAGTGACTTCACAACTGGAAATAACATCCACACAGGAAATGACATCACGAACTCAAAGGAACCCAAACATATAAATAAAAATCAGGAATTCTCAGCATTGCTTCGCCTGAGGCCCACTGAAGATGTTACCTAGTAGGGTAACGAAACGTCGGAAATGAACCTTCCAGCGCAGCGAACAAACCTACATCCAAAACCTCAACCTGAACTGCAAATCTTCTTAAAACTCACTAATGGAATAGTGAAGGTTAGATGGGCTTCAGACTTGTTTCACTGGTTGGTGCAACATCGAGGGCAGCAGGGCCTGTACTGCGCTGTAATGCTCAATATTATAGATATATTCAAGGCTGAGATCGGCAGACTTTTAATCAGGGAATCAAGGTAATGGGGAAAATGCAGGAAATTGGAGTTAAGGATTATCAAATCTGCCGATATCTCATTGAATGGTAGAGCAGATTTGATGAGCTGACTGGCCTCATGCTGCTCCTAAGGTCATAAACTTGAATCTCTTCCATCTGATATGTTCCCCACCGTTACTTTACAGGAACAGACCTTATCAATGTCACTGATGATGTTCCATGACTGTGACAAAGATAAACCACCTGTCTCACCCTTCCTGACCTGTGTGTGGCTTTTGCCCTCCTCTATTGCTTTACTGATTGTCACTGCTCTCCTCTGGCTTCACTCTCACTTCATCGATTAGAATCTGAAGATCTGTATGAATACCGTCTGTGTGTACTCCCATTCTCATCTCAGAGAGTTTAATTGCATTGGTCCACCCCCTGTGGGCAGAGTATTACAGTGATTTGTTGCTGCGTACTAATTGATTGATGACCAGAAAACTTGTCCACTTTACCCCTAATGTCAGGAAAATTGGAAGCACTTACAGGTTCACCATCAACGTGCCTGACTGTGCAACCTGCACAAATTCTATGACCAACAATGCCTGCAGGATCTGGCCCAGAGGAAGGGATCAGCTACAAGGCGGTATCTACATGAACAGACCAAACTTCATCAGCATGTCATCACTCTGTATGTATCAACTGCCTCTGATTTGTCAGTGTTTATCTGGTATCCTATCCCGGATGAGCTGCAATTTCTTCCTATTAAACATAGGTTTATAAAATCACGAGGGTCATGGATAAGGTGAATAGTCTTTTTGGCAGGGTAAGGGAGTCCAAAATTAGAGGGCACAGGTTGAAGAGTGAGAGGGAAATGATTTATAAGGGACCTATTTGTGCAGGGGGTGGTGTGTGTATGGAATAAGCTATCAGAGAAAGTGGTATAATGACAACAATTAAAAGGCATCTGGATAGGAACATGATTAGAAAGGGTATAGACAGGGCAAATGGGACTAGATCACTTTAGGATAGCTCTTCAACATTGATCAGTTAGACCAAAGGGTCTGTTTTGTGCTGTGTATAATTCTATGGCTCTCTCGGCCTAAGGATGGAATGACTGAAATCAATGTTTTTGGTGGATTTCCTTGCCAATAAATCTATACCAGCATTTCTCTCTGGCACACCTCGACTGTCAGCAACATTGGTGTCCTGTTTGAAACACAGTTTGGTCCCACATGTTCTCACAATGCCTTGATATTTGCACCAAAGCCTGGCTAACATCGCCTTGGCTCATCTGCTGCTAAAACCATCATCCACATCTTTATTACAACCGGATTATCCTGCACTCTGAGCCAGCCTTAGAGCTTCCATCTTCAGTAACTCACTGGAGACTTGCCTGTCCATATCTTCGGAAGCGACACTGGAGACCTCTCCAGCAGCACCATCACGTTAAAGTTCACATCCTTCTGCCCTGATATCTGCCTCTGAGTGTGATCTGTTTCTGACTCTCTTGAATTCTTCAGCTTTGCCCATGTCCTATTTTAATCACTACACAATCGCTGCGTTCAGCTTCCAAATCCCTACCCGCTAGAGATATGCCCCAGGCTTGTTTGATATCTTAGAATTGCAAACTAAAAACAAGCAGCTGTTGTTCCAAATGTCCTTACTGAGAGAAAGTAACATTTTTAATCGCAGAAAACACTCAATACGTCCATTTTAATAGCAAATAAACTTGCTTCCTCTTTAATTCAAGAAGGTCTGACTTCGTTTAAAGCAGAAATGCATTTGGGCTGGGGAACGGCATCCACAAAGGTGAAAGCATCCCTTTATAATGCACCTTGTTGTGAGAAGCTCAGACAGTGGCTGAGTAAAGAAGGGGGAGGCAGTTGGTTCCTTCTCACAAATAACTTGATAATTCCAGAGTATCCATCTGTCTCCTTCTGTTTCTCTCTCTGTTTTTCCCAACAATATCACTCAAAACCATGAGTTAACATGCCCCACACGAGCAGAAATTGCTGGAAAAGCTCAGCAGATCTGGCAGCATCTGTACTGAAAAATCAGAATAAACATTTCAGGCCGAATGACTATGCCTCAGGGCTGTACTGAACTCTGATTTCTTGCCACTGATGCTGCCAGATCTGCTGAGCTTTTCCTGAAATTTCTGTTTTCGGTTTTGATTTACAGCATCAGCAGTTTTCTTTTAAATTACATGGTCAGTTTGATCGCACCACTGTGAGATCTCTCCATTTTGTTAATTTGTCACACTTCTTGCCTGGCATCCAATATTGGATAAGCACAAATTGTCTGCTTCAGAGACATTGAGCCGACGAGTATCCAATGACTGACAATGGCCTTGCAATTCTCTTCATCTCAGTTTCCCAATAGACGCTACAGATCCCGATTAAACCAATGGGGATTGAGTATGGTATATCTACCTTACTCGCTCTCTCACCTCCTGTGGAATAATTCCTGTTTCGAAACAGATGCACTAGAGTATTCTGAATCACTGCCGTCCTGTGGATAGAATAACTATCTGTGAATTTTCTTTCTGTCACTGTAACTTTGCAACCACAAAGCTCCCTACTGTTTGTCGATCACTGCGCCAGTTACACAGTTCCTGGGCCACGTTTTCCTTGCAGTTAGAGTCAGACTCAATAGCAATGCAGACATCTATAGCATTGTAGTTAAGCAATGCTGAAGATTATTAGACTGGGACAATGATCTGATACCCTTGGAATGTGCAAACCTTAACAAAATGTCTGAATGTGTGACCTTGGTCTTGTGGTCTCTACTAGAATGGCTTTGGTTTTGTTTTAATGGTCTCACAGGGCTAAGGGGTGATCAAGTTTACTTGGCCGTCTGCTCCTCGTCCTTCTGTTTGACATTAGCGAGGAGTGGGGGTTGATGAAGGAGACCCTCATGTGGTTAATGCAGTAGTAACGATCCTGCTCCATCAGGAGTTGACCAGACCACTGTTGGATCAGGTAGTGTATCCTCATGATTCAGACTGTAGCAAGGGGCAGTGAACACTGTTCATTGAGGGAGAGTTGGGACATTTGCAGACAAGTCCATAAATCTTCTCTGATACTGATCGTAGCAAGTCATGCAACATTCCCTCTCGGGCTTACCTTGCAGCTTCTCTTTATCATTCTCTCCTCATAGATACATTACTGGTAGAAGCCATTCACCCCATTAAACCAGTGCTGTCTCTTTGACAGGGCTATCCAATGAGTCCCACTTTCCTGCATGGACCTGTCATTATTTGGCTTTCAAGTATTTCTTGAATTCACCTTTGAAGCGTCTTGTATGAGATGGGCTTTCTAACATCAACAATTTTCAACTTCTGTCTTCAAAAATGTAAAAGTAGGACGGTCACTCTTGATTAATGTGTTTTCTTAAGCCAAAAGCAGCTTACAAAGCAAAAGCACTAACCAATTGTAATCGGTACACTGCCATTTATTCCCTTCCCCAAAAGACAGACTCTTTTTTTTTACAATGCAATTGGCCGTTTTCTTCAGGAACCTTCAGCAGCAGTTAATGGAAGATGAGTTTTCCTTCACTTACTTTCCTTCCCAACAAACAGGAGCAATGAGGAATGCTACCTCTATTTTTCCTAACAACTGGGGCAGGCCATCATCACCCACCGTCTCTCCACTCCCTATTGGATAGTTACCTCAGAACCTGCTCTGTTGGAGCTAATATTAAGTCGATTAAAATGGTGAGCAGTTTGTGGAGGTGCAGCCGGTTCCAGGAAGTCTTTAGTTAAGTGATGGCTGGGCCCCAATTTGAAGCCAGGCCTTGGTAAGACGACATCTGGCATGCTCGTGCAATTTCAATTTCCTTATTGTGAGGAAGGAAGTTCTAGCTAAGGAGGAAGTGGAACAAAGGTTTACTAGGTTCATTCCTGGGACAGAAAACTGATGTACAAAGAGAGACTGGACCAGTTCAGACCGTCTGTAGTGGATTGAGGGAGAGCTCACAGTAATCCATTGAAGGCCAACAGGACTAGACCCAGGGATGAAAAATGCTCTCAGTGACTGGAAAGTCCAGAACCAGGGATCACAGCCTAAGGATATGAGGTGGACGAATGAGGATCAAGACAAGGAGAAATTTCTTTACGAAAACATGGGGAATGTGTGGGACTCTATGCCACAGAAAGTGGTTGAGGTCAAACGATTGAATATTGGGAAGCATGAAGCATGGGAAATGCAGGATTACAGGGATAGGTTAGGGGTGTGAGACTGGATGGGATGCTTTTCAGGGGGGGGCGGTATGGACTCAATGGGCCGAATGGCCTGCTTCCACGCCAAAGGGGTTCTATAAGCACAAGTTCCACCTTAATCTGGTTTCAGTAATTTTGACACCCGGCAAATTACTTCATAGTAAAAATTGGCCACATATTTACACACAGCCAACCCCCAGAAAGAAGGCGACGCGACAATGATACAATGTTGGTTGAGGGTTTGTTACCAAACAGGACACCAGTTTTCTCCTCCCTTATAAACCGTGGCCTGGGGCTGGACACTGACATGTCCATCTGCGCCCAATGCATTCACTCACTGCGTGATCTTACAAGTAAAGGATGGGCATCAGATATTTCCACTGGAGAGGTAGGGGTGGTCGTGGGGCATTCATGGGGACAGGGAAATATGAAGAAAAGAGAATGATTTCAATTCCTTAGTTATACCAGAAAGGAACAGTGGAGAGAAAGCTGCTTACTATTAATTCTGTTATCATCATCAAATTACATTGGACCCTTCCCAGGATTCTGTGGCTGCCATGATATCAAATTCCATGCTGTACTCATGGAATGTCGGCTATTTCCCCCTCTCTCCCTCACTGAATTCTTCACGAGAAGTGAAAGGATCTGCTCTTTAAATTTCCATTCAGAATGAGTTTGTCGACATGCCCTTCAGTATCTCCTTGGCAGATCATGGTGTTTGGTATTTCAAATCATTGAATTAATGTACAGGAAATTCTCCCAAGTCCGAAGATATTCTCACGTCATCTTGGAGTCAGGAGCAGGGGGACTGAGAGGAGATCTGTGGGGGTCTATGACATGGTCCGGTTACCATGTAGATGAAAGCCGTGACTGTTCACCAGCAAGCACGCTTTGACAATGACAAAATACTCCTGAATTGGAGATGCCGGTGTTCGACTGGAGTCGACAAAGTTAAAAATCACGCAACACCAGGTTATAGTTTACCAGGTTCATTTGGAAGCACTAGCTTTCGGAGTATAACCATCTGATGAAGGAGCAGCGCTCCAAAAGCTAGTGCTTCCCATTAAGCCTGTTGGACTATAACCAGAAAATACTCCTGTACAGATTTGCCTTTTACCCGTCAGTCTCCTTCAGAATTACCTTCCATATGGTCCTTATTCAGTGTGACTCATTCAGAAGCATTCTTACCTCCGAAAGCTATGATTCCAAGCCCCACACAAGTTCAGGAATATGTTATCCAATCTGACACTCCCAATGGAGGAGCTATTGTGGTTCAAGGGAGATGTTAAACTGATGTCTTGTCTTCCAACTCAAATTGATATAAAACATGTATTCTGTAATGTCATTAGAACATAGAACATAGAACAAGACAGCGCAGAACAGGCCCTTCAGCGCTCTGTGTTGCGTCGACCTGTGAACTATTCTCAGCCTGTCCCCCTACACTATCCCAAAATCATCTATGTGCTTATCTAAGGATTGATTAAATCTCCCTCATGTGGCTGAGTTGACTACATTAGCAGGTAGGGCATTCTACTCCCTTACCACTCTCTGAGTGAAGAACCTGCCTCTGACATCTGTCTCAAATCTATCACCCGTCAATTTGTAGTTATGCCCTCTCATACAAGCTGACGTTTTCATCCTAAGAAAATGTCTTTCACTGTCTACCCTATTTAATCCCCTGATCATCTTGTATGTCTCTATCAAATCTCCCCTTAGCCGCCTTCTTTCCAATGAGAACAGACCCAAGTCTCTCAGCCTTTCCTCGTAAGACCTTCCCTCCAGACCAGGCAACATCCTGGTAAATCTCCTCTGCACCTTTTCCAATGCTTCCACATCCTTCCTGTAATGGGGCGACCAGAACTGTACACAATATGCCAAGTGTGGCCACACCAGCTTTTTGTATAGTTGCAGCATGATATTGTGGTTTCGGAACTCAATCCCTCTACAAGTGAAATCTAACACATCATATGCCTCCTTAACAGCGCTATCCACCTGGGTGGCAACTTTCAGGGGTCTATACACATGGACTCCAGGAACACTCTGCACATCCACACTACTAAGAATCTTTCCATTGACCCAGTACTCTGCCTTGCTGTTATTCTTCCCAAAGTGCATCACCTCACATTTAGCTGCATTGAACTCCAGTTGCCACCTCTCAGCCCAATTCTGCAACCTGTAACATTCCCTCTGCAACATTCTTCCAAACTGTCCACTACTCCACCGACTTTAGTGTCATCTGCAAAGTTACTAATCCATCCACCTATGCCTGCGTCTAAGTCATTTAGAAAAATGACAAACAGCAGTGGTCCCAAAACAGATCCTTGTGGAACACCACTAGTAACCAGACTCCAGGCTGAATATTTTCCATCAACCACCACTTGCTGCCTTCTTTCAGAAAGCCAGATGCTGATCCAAACTGCTAAATCACCCCCAATTCCATGCCTCTGCATTTTCTCCAACAGCCTACCATGTGGAACCTTATCAGAGGCTTTACTAAAGTCCATGTACACCACATCAACTGCCCTATCCTCATCTACAAGCTTGTTCACCATCTCAAATAACTCAATGAGGTTTGTGAGACACGACCTGCCCTTGACAAAACCATGTTTACTATCTGAAATCAAATTGTTGCTTGCTAGATGATTATTAATCTTTTCTCTTATAATCCTTTCCAAAACCTTTCCTACAACAGAACTAAGACTCACTGGTCTATAATAACCTGGGTCATCTCTACTGTCCTTCTTAAACAAGGGCTCAACATTTGCAATCCTCCGGTCCTCTGGTACTAAACCTGCAGACAATGACGACTCAAATATCCAACCCAAAGGCTCTGCTACCTTCTGCCAACTTCCCAGAGAATCCTTGGATAAATCCCATCCGGCCAAGAGGACTTGTCTACTTTCACCCCTTCTCGAGTTGATAACACCTGTATGTAACTAACCTCGTTCCTTTCTAGTCTAATATCTCACACCTCATTCTTCTCATCTACAATATTCTCCTTTTCCTGAGTGAACACAGGTGAGAAATGTTCGTTTAGCACCTCTCCGATCTCCACAGGGTCCACACTCAACTTCCTACTTCTGTCTTTGACTGGCCCTGTTCCTACTGAATCATCCTTTTATTCCTCACATACCTATAGAAAACTTTAGAGTTCTCCTTTATTCTATTTGCTAAAGACTGCTCCGTGTCCTCTCTTTGCTCTTAACTCTCTCTTTAAATCCTTCCGAGCTGATCTGTAACTCTCCATCGCCCCATCTGTACCATCTTGCCTCATCAACACAAAAACCTCCTTCTTCAATTCTTTATCAATAGTTTTTTTTCTTCAGTCACTGTCACGATAATAATTTATCTTGATTTTACTCATTCCCTAAAGACCAAAATGATTTGTGTTTCCTCGTCTATATATTATGAAAAGCTCAGATCCAAATTCAGCAGATAATAGGGAAGCAAATGGCATGCTGGCGTTTATTGCTAAACCTATCCAAGGTACTAAGCAGATCACAACTGAAATGCTGTGAACAGTTTTGGGCCCCTAATCTACCGAAACACAGACTAGCGTTGAAGGCAATCTAGAGAATTTGAGAGTGTGTTGCTGGAAAAGCAATCATTCCTGATGGGGAATGTTGGGAAGTTGTTTCACCTTGTGAAAGAGTCTAGAATCGGAGGGCATCGTCTCAGAATCATTCCTGATGAAGGGCTCTCGCCCGAAACGTCGATTTTCCTGCTCCTGAGATGCTGCCTGACCTGCTGTGCTTTTCCAGCAACACACTCTCAACTCTGATCTCCAGAATGTGCAGACCACAGTGTCTCCCCAGTGCAGAGAAGGTTTTCTAGATTAATACTGGTACGAAGGGATTGTCTCACAGGGAACCAGTGAGTACGCTGGGCCTGTACCCATTTGAATTTAGAAGGATGAGAGAGGCCCTTATTGAAGCCTTCAAGACTCTTCGAGGATTCCACAGGGGAGCTCTGAAGAGGTTGTTTCACCTTGAGGAAGAGTCTAGGATCAGAGGGTATGATCTCAGAATAAGGAGCAAAAACAGAGATTGCTGGAAAATCTCAGCAGGTCAGACAGCACCTCTGGAGAGAAATCAGAGTTAACGTCCAGCCCCAGTGATCCTTCTTCAGAATTTCAGACTAAGTGGTCGCACATTTAAGACAGAGATGAGGAGGGATTTCGTATCTGAGAGAGGAGTGAATCTATGAAGTTCTTTATTCCAAATGACTGTTGAGGTTGGGTCATTAAGTTTTTTCAAGGTTGAGATGAACAGATTTTTAAACAGTAAGAGAATCATGGGTAATGGAAAAAGGCAGGAAAATAGATTCATGATCTCTGATCCTGGGTCTTATCTTCTTCTGGAGAAAGGTGACCAGTGGTGTTCCACAGGGGACACTGTTGTTTGTAATATACATAAATGATCTGGAAGAGGGCACTGTTGGTATGATCAGCAAGTTTGCAGATGACATGAAGGTTGGTGGAGAAGCAGAAAGCATAAAGGACTGTCAAAGATACAGGAGGATATAGGTAGACTGGAGAGTTGGGTGGAAAAGTGGCTGATGGATTTCAAATTAGACAAATGTGAGGTGATGCATTTAGGCAAGATTTATTCGAGAGAGAAATAAACGATAAATGGAAGAGCCTTGGGAAAAAGTTGATCGGCAGAAACATCTGGGAGTTCATTGTAGTCTGAAGGTTACTGCACAGGTGGATAGAGTGGTCAAGAAGGCATATAGTATGCTTGCCGTCATTGGATGGAGTATTGAACATAAGAGCTGGCAAGTCATGTTAAAATTGTACAAGACACTAGTTCGGTCGCATTTAGGATACTGTGTAGAGTTCTGGTCGCCACATTACCAAAAGGATGTGGACACTTTGGAGAGGGTGCAGAGAAGGTTTATGAGGATGTTGCCTGGTATGGAAAGTGCTAGCTCTGAAGAGCGGTTCAGTATGTTAGGTTATTTTCATTAGGGAAAAGGAGATTGAGGGGGGGAACCTGATTGAGGTTAACAAAATCATGAAAGGTATAGACAGGGTAGATAGAGACAAGTGTGAAGGATTCAATAACGAGAGGTCAGACTTTCAAGGTGAGAGGTGGAAAGTTTAAGGGGGATACACGCGGCAAGTACTTCACACAGAGGGTGGTGGGCATCTGGAACGCGTTGCCAGCAGAGATGGTACAGGCAGGCACTGTAGATGGGGAGCAGAGGGATACAGATGCTTAGGAATTGACCAACAGGTTTAGACAGTACATTTGGATCCGCTCAGGCTTGGAGGGCCAAAGGGTCTGTTCCTGGGCTGTACATTTTCTATTTTCTATTTCACTGCTGAACGCAGGCAACAGAATCCTGTCTAAGGTCAGCCCCAAGCAGGTCAGCTCTGCTCTGGGTTCGGAGGTTTTCCCCCAACAAACCTGGGTTGCACTGAGCAGGCACATCTCTCTCTCACGCTCCTCAGGGGTAAGATCGCTTCCGTGGCAGGGCAGAGGGTTGGACACCTGCCTCATCAGCCGAGACCAGGAGAAGTGTTTGACCAGGATATCACATACCAACATGTGGGACTGACTCTCCCAAAACGGGCTTTGGGGGGGGGGGGGGGGGGTGGGAGTCTGCACTTGGATCCGACTACTCTACACTAATATGGTTAGCACAGTCTCTATCAGGTTGGGAATCTGACAGCTTCCTGAGCAGATCCGGAGTGTGTGCCCACTCTCTCCGGCCTTGTCTGTCTGTTGTACAGAGCGGTTTGCTGAGTCCATCAGGAAGGAGGTGAGTCTGACAGCGGTGACTATTTCAGGCAGAGGAGACCAGCAGGTCAAAGCCTCCCCGTAATAATGCGACTGTTTCTGCCGGGAGTCACTGTCAGTGCGCAGACTCTTGGGCATCTGTGACCAGTTCCAACTCTCCTCATGAGCCAAGGCAAATCGAGGAATGGGGGAAACCACGTTCATTGGGAAGGTGACAAACCCACGCCTTATCGCGACAGATTTACCAGAAGGGGGAGGGGAATGTGGTTCGGAGGAGCTGGGGCAGGGGATGGGGCAAACTGGGGTGAAGTGTGTGTAAATCCTTGGGAGAAGGTTGAATCACGGCCTTTGGAAGCACCACCCCCCCCACACACACACACACACACACACCCTACCCCACCCCGACCTCCCTCTCCACTGTCGGTCATCAGGGTGTGAGAGACGATCTCTGTTATACGAGGACCAGGTTCTGGCTCATTCCCTGGGTCTGTGCAATTGCATTCACTTGAGCCACCTTCCCCTTCATCTGGAGCTGTAGGATGGGCCGAGTCTACAGGAATACCATTTATAAAGCTCTGGGTGAGGGGGTGATGAACATGCCCAATGCCACTCTCGCCCTGATGCCCACTTCTGTGTGTGGCTACATCAAGTTGCGTGCAGACCCTCAGTTGACAAGGGTCTCTTCGCACTGGGGTTCCACCAGATCCCCCAGTCTTGGGAAGGACGGGTCTGCTCTCATTGGCTCGAGACCATCTTCCTTGAGGGAGAATCCCTTCGGCCACGAGCCTATCTGAAAGCTCTGAGCAGCTCGTATCCTTCGGAAGCCATGAGAAGGGGAGAGCGTGGATCATGTTGGGATAATCTCTGTCAAAATCAGCAGCACTTTTCACCAAGCAGCACCAGGGGTGGGGATAAGGGCTCCATCATGTGCACCCACAATCTCTGCCTCTCCACCGAGTGGCTGTGAGGGGGAAGAGACTGTCACACATCCCCTGGAACTGAACATTGCACAGCGAGTCTAGAGGAAAATGGACTGGTTTGTTTTGTTTGAGGTTCGCCTGCAGCAGCTCGGTGAGGCAGGATTCTGTAGTCGAAGGTCTGTTTACCCGGGAAACACACTGTGACATACAGTGTGGAAACTGGCTCTTCTGCTCGACTCACCTCCAAAGGATACCCCACCCAGACCCATTCTCTACCCTGTTATTCAACATTTACCCCCGACTAATGCTCCTAAAATACACAACCTTGAACACTGTGGGCAGTTTAACACGACCAATTCACCCAAACCTGCACATCTTTGGACTGTGGGAGGAAACCGGAGCACCCGGAGGAAACCCACGCAGACACGGGGAGAATGTGCAAAACATATTGAGTACATCCAATAACTGAGTGGCAAAAAGCTCTTTGGTCTGTCCGAAACCTGCTGGTCTTCCAGAGTGAGGAGTTGACCCTGAACACATGGCTCGGGCTTGTGTATTGCTCGGGGCACGGCTATATTCTCAGGGAGGCACTAAGTCATGGGTCAGCTGCTGCCAAGGCGCAATGGGGAAAGACCACCTTGTTTTGGATTACTTAGAGAGGGGAAACAGGCCCTTTGGCCCAACAAGTCCACACCGACCCTCCAAAGCGCAATCCACCCAGACCCATCCCCCTACATTTACCCGTCCACCTAACACTACAGGCAATTTAGCATGGCCAATTCACCTAACCTGCACATCTTTTGGACTGTGGGAGGAAACCAGAGCACCCGGAGGAATCCCACGCAGACACGGGGAGAATGTGCAAACTCCAGGCGGACAGTTGCCTGAGCTGGGAATTGAACCCGGGTCTCTGGCACTGTGAGGTAGCAGTGCTAACCACTGTGCCACCATGCCACCCACCCAGGTCTTGCTTCCCAATGACAACAAGGATCTGTTCAATGATCAGCCCCTCCTGGCGCTTGTACGCCCAAGTGAGAAACAATTAAGAAATGCCTTGGGCTATGTGCTCTCCAGACAATGTGTGAAACCAAACTGCTCCAGCGACTATGTGCGTATGTAAAACGTTTTTTTTTATGAATAAAGCAACCTTTTAAAATGAAGTAATGATTTGGTTACGCCGGTGTTGGACTGTGGTGTACAAAGTTAAAAATCACACAACACAAGGTTATAGTCCAACAGGTTTATTTGGAAGCACTAGCTTTCAGAGCGCTGCCCATTGATCGGGTAGTTGCAATTGAAAACCCTCCAAAAGCTAGTGCTTCCAAATAAACCTGTTGGAATCTCACCTGTTGTTGTGTGTGCTTTTTTTTAAATTTTAAAATGAAAGAGTCCCAGGACAGATGTGCTGACACCCGGGACGTCCCCAAATGTAGGATACATGACTGCAACATTTCTGATGGTGAGAGTACGATAATCACGCTCTTCCCTGGATCCCCCCCAAAACCTTGATCATTCTCCGGTCTCCCAGCAGGGGGAGGTGGTGAGGGGTTCACTGGGATTTGCTGTTCCACCCCTGGCAGTGACATGGTTATTGATGGTTAATGCTCCAAGGCCACACATACCCCTCCAAACATTGCACCTTTGGCATCCTGTGTAATTGCTGTGTAATTATCCTGATCCCACACCATCCCTGGAACCTGAACGTTCCCCTGCCCGTGTGAGTTGCTCTCTGCCTCTACTCCTTTCCCACAACTTCCACTTCTGTATTTTCTCGATGCTGAGTTTTTTTTTAGCTCAAAGAGGTTTTTATATTCCCAGTTTCTGTTTGATTAAAGACAGGTTGCAGGTTGCCGCACGGTGGCTCGGTGGTTAACACTGGTGCCTCACAGCGCCAGGGAGCCAGGTTCGACTCCAGCCTCGGGCGACTGTCTGTGTGAAGTTTGCACATTCTCCCTGTGTCTGCATGGGGTTCCTCCGGGTGCTCCAGTTTCCTCCCACAGTCCAAAGATGTGCAGGTCTGGTGAATTGGCCATGGGGAAATTGTCCCGTAGTGTCCAGGAATGTGCTGGTTAGGGTCGACTGGTCATGGGGAATTGTCCTGTAGTGCCCAGGGATGTGCAGGTTAGGGTGGACTGGTCATGGGGAATTGTCCTGTAGTGTCCAGGGATGTGCAGGTTAGGGTGGACTGGCCATGAGGAAATTGTCCCGTAGTGCCAAGGGATGTGCAGGTTAGGGTGGACTGGTCATGGGGAATTGTCCTGTAGTGCCCAGGGATGTGCTGGTTAGGGTGGACTGGTCATGGGGAAGTGTCCCGTTGTGCCCAGGGATGTGCAGGTTAGGGTGGGATTGGCCGTGGGGAAATTTTCACATAGTGCCCAGGGATGTGCAGGTTAGGGTGGGATTGGCCGTGGGGAAATTTTCCCATAGTGCCCAGGGCTGTACAGGTTAGGGTGGGTCGGCCGTGGGGACATTTTCCCGTTATGTTTGGTACATTATTACGGGGTGGAATGAGTCTGGGTGGGTTACCCTTGGGAGGGTCGGTATGGACTTGTTGGGCCTAAGGTCATGTTTCCATACAGCAGGGTACCCAGTCTAATCAGGTCCAGGGACTGAGGAAGTATTTACTAAAGTAAAAGGAGAAAGCTGCGGGTGCTGGAAACCAAGCAGCTGAGCCTGTTGGAACCCCTCCCCCCTCCTCCCCACCCCCCACCCCCACCCCCCACTCCCCCTGCAGATCAGCCAGCATCTCTGCTGTGTGGAGCACAGTTACTATTTCAAATCCAGCACGACTTCCTCAAAACCTAAAGATGTTGGGGAATGGCTTTTTATTCGATGTTGATCAGGACAGAGGGTTGGCTCTGGGTGATGTAGAGGCCCAGTGGAGAAAGACCAAGCTGCTGAGCGGATCCAAATGTACTGTCTAAACCTGTTGGTCAATTCCTAAGTATCTGTATCCCCCTGCTCCCCACCTACTGTGCCTGCCTGTACCACCTCTGCTGGCAATGCGTTCCAGATGCCCACCACCCTCTGTGTGAAGTACTTGCCGCGTGTATCCCCCTTAAACTTTCCACCTCTCACCTTGAAAGTCTGACCTCTCGTTATTGAATCCTACACCCTGGGGAAAAAGCTTGTCTCTATCCACCCTGTCTATACCCTTCATGCTTTTGTAAACCTCATTGTTAAAAAGAAGCAAGATATATTGACTTTAACTCGGAGGATTCGGCGTTGGACTGGGGTGTACAAAACCAAAACTCACCCAACACCAGGTTATAGTCCAACAGGATTTTTTGGAACCACTAGCTTTCAGAGCGTCACTCCTTCATCGGTTAGCGTTGTGTGCTTTATAACTTTGTCTCTCCCTTTCAAACCTGTATTTAAAATGAATAGAGTCCTCTCTAATGAAGGTCAAATCAAACAAGACACAAGCCAAAGCTGTGGACATGGATGAAGAGGTGGGGGGGTGGAGAGATTGGGAGAAATGCAGCTGAGACACCACACAGTCGGGTTCTGAAGGTATGCAATTGGAAATTGAGACTTAATGTCTGTAATGTAGACAAACTGAAGAGAAGTTGTTGTTCCTGCAGCTTTATTGGATCATTGCAGAAAGCCCATGGACTGAGATGCCCAAATGACAGCAAGGAAACCACAGGAAGGTCAGGTTCAGACCCACAGACAGTACGGGCGAGAGGCATGGGGACTGCCACAGTCTGTGTTGGGTCACACCACCAAAAAGGAGACCAGTTTGTGTAAAATGCTGCTTTGCTCCTGTGTTTGAGGGCTCAGACAGGGAGGATGGCAGAGGGGGATTCACGGCAGGAATTCTGCAGTAGACTTTCCCTGGGCTGCCTGAAGCGAAAGGACATCCCTCCTCAGGTAAGGGAATAAAACAGGATGTGATCGGGGATTGATCCATCTCCCTTCAGGAATGAGTAACCACCAAAAACAATCCAATCTGGTATTGGTGCATTGTCATGGAGAGATCCCACTGTAAACACAATGGGGAAAGAGAGAAAGAGTGAGGGAGAGAGAGAGAGTGAGGGAGAGAGAGGGAGAGAGAAAGAGAGAGAGAGGGACGGAGAGAGAGTGAGAGAGAAAAACAGAGAGAGTGAGAGAGAGACGTGATGAGCTTCTCATCTGTCAACTTTGAATTCATTGAAAGTATGCCTCATTGCAGGAAGAATTGGTCAGAAAGACACAGGCAAAGAGAGGAACACACTGCGTGTGATCATCTGTGAAAACTAGAGAGACATGATTGTCTCTGTGAGTGTGTACACAAACAAACAGACACACAAATACAGACACAGACAGAAACACAGATAGACACACATATACAGACACACAGAGAGAGAGAAACACAGATAGACACACATCTACAGAGAAAGAGAGAGACAGAAACACAGATAGACACACATATAAAGACACACAGAGAGACAGAAACACAGATAGACACACACATATACAGACACAGAGAGATAGAGAGAGACAGAAACACTGATAGATACACATATACAGACACAGAGAGATAGAGAGAAACACAGATAGACACAAATATACAAGCACACAGAGAGAGACAGAAACACAGATAGACACACATATACAGACACAGAGAGAGACAGAAACACAGATAGACACACTTCTACAGACACAGAGAGAGAAGGACAGAAACACAGATAGACACACATATACAGACACAGAGAGAGACAGAAACACCGATAGACGCACATATACAGACACAGAGAGAGACAAAGACACAGAGAGAGACAATAACACAGACAGACACACATATACAGACAGAGAGAGAGAGAGAGACAGAAACACAGATAGACACATATATACAGACACAGAGAGACAGACAGAAACACAGATAGACACACATATACAGACACAGAGAGACAGAAACACAGATAGACACACATATACTGACACAGATAGAGATAGAAACACAGATAGACACACATATACAAGCACAGAGAGAGAGAGAAAAACACAGATAGACACACATATACAGACACAGAGAGACAGAAACACAGATAGACACACATATACTGACACAGAGAGAGAGACAGAAATACAGATAGACACACATATACAGGCACAGAGAGAGAGAGAAACACAGATAGACACACATATATAGACACAGAGATAGAGATAAACACAGATAGACACACATATACAGACACACAGAGAGAGACTGAAACACCGATAGACACACATATACAAGCACAGAGAGAGAGAGAAAAACACAGATAGACACACATATACAAGCACAGAGAGAGAGAGAAAAACACAGATAGACACACATATACAGGCACAGAGAGAGAGAGAAACACAGATAGACACACATATACTGACACAGAGAGAGAGACAGAAATACAGATAGACACACATATACAGGCACAGAGAGAGAGAGAGAGAGAAACACAGATGGACACACATATACAGACACAGAGAGACAGAAGCACAGATAGACACACATATACAGACACACAGTGAGAGAGAAACACAGATAGACACACATATAGAGACACAGAGAGAGAGAGACAGAAATACAGATCGACACACATATACAGACACAGAGAGAGAGAGAAACACAGATAGACACACATATACAGACACACAGAGAGAGACAGAAAGACAGATAGACACACATATACAGACACAGAGCGAGAGAGAGAAACACAGATAGACACACATATACAGACACAGAGAGAGACAGAAACACAGATAGACATATACAGACACAGAGAGAGAGAGACAGAAACACAGATAGACACACCTATACAATCACAGAGAGAGAGAGAGAGAAACACAGATAGACACACATATGCAGACACACAGATAGAGACAGAAACACAGATAGACACACACATATACTGACACAGAGAGAGAGTGAGACAGAAATACAGATAGACACACATATACAGACGCAGAGAGAGAGTGAGACAGAAATACAGATAGACACACATATACAGACACAGAGAGAGACAGAGAAACACAGATAGACACACATATACAGACGCAGAGAGAGACAGAAACACAGATAGACACACATATACAGACACAGAGAGACAGAAATACAGATAGACACACATATACAGATTCAGAGAGAGACAGAGAAACACAGATAGACACACATATAGAGACACAGAGAGAGACAAAAACACAGATAGACACAAATATACAGAGAGAGAGAGAGACAGACAGAAACACAGATGGACACACATATACAGACACAGAGAGACAGAAATACAGATAGACACACATATACAGATTCAGAGAGAGACAGAGAAACACAGATAGACACACATATACAGACACAGAGAGAGACAAAAACACAGATAGACACAAATATACAGACATAGATAGAGACAGACAGAAACACAGATAGACACACATATACAGACACAGAGAGAGAGACAGAAACACAGATAGACACACATATACAGACACAGAGAGAGAGACAGAAACGCAGATAGACACACATATACAGACACACAGAGAGACAGAAACACAGATAGACACACATATGCAGGCACAGAGAGAGAGAGAAACACAGGTAGACACACATATACAGACACACAGAGAGACAGAACCACAGATAGACACACATATACAGACACACAGAGAGAGAGAAACACAGATAGACACACATATACAGACAGAGAGAGAGAGACAGAAACACAGATAGACACACATATACAGTCACAGAGAGAGAGACAGAAACACAGATAGACACACATATACAGACACACAGAGAGACAGAAACACAGATAGACACACATCTACAGACACAGAGAGAGAGAGACAGAAACACAGATAGACACACATATACAGACACAGAGAGAGAGACAGAAACACAGATAGACACACATATAAAGACACAGAGAGAGTGATACACAGAAATACACATATATTGGCACACGGGCACATATATACTCACTGACATCGTAATGTCCCTCAGTATATTGTCAGGAAAAAGTTTGATCATCTTCAACTCAACCTCATTCCAACAATGAAGTCCACTAAGTGAGCACCATATGTGAAAAAAAAGGCGATGGTGTTGTTCTGGCTGGAGAGGGGAGGGTAGTTTTAAAGTAAACTCCCCCCCCCCCCCGCCACACCCACTTGTCAGGCTGTGCTGATAAAGGAAGGTATCAGACAAGCTCAGTGTTATGTCGGAGAGGAGATGTGGAGGTGCTGCTCTTGGACCAGCCTGAACAAAGTTGAAAAGTCACACGACACCAGTTTATATTCCAGGTAATCCAGCTGTTGGACCTAAACCTGGTGATGTGTGATCTTTAACATTTGGGAGAGACAGAAACACTCCATTTTGATCAATCATTCCCAGTTCGCACTCTCCCTTCATTTCAATCAATCACTTTATTGGTTTTGGACTCAGCCTCGGGAGTGAATCATTCAGAGAGATGTTGCATGTGGGTTATTCCAATTGCACACAGTGGGATCAGACCAGAAAACCCGCCATTTTCCCTCAGCTCTGAGCGGTCGCTGCCTCAGCTGCTGACCCCTCTGGCGCAGGCGGGGAATCCTCTTGGAGTTGGTCCTTGTCCCCAGACGCTTTCTTCCGCTTGAAGAATCCCATCTGGAAAAGGTCAGAGTTCAAGGGTCAGATCATCGAGACTGGCCCTGCCAGAGCGTGGCAGGCTTAGAGGGAAAGGAATCGAGTTAATGAGCAAGTTGGAAAGAGGGCTGTGGAGTCACAGAGAGACTGAGAGAGTGCTCATGGGTGTTTAATCCACCCTTAACAGTTCACATCACCATGACCTGCTCAAACACTGCCCCCCCCCCCCCCACAAGTCTCTCACTGAATTACATTTGTGGGGGCGTAATGGGTGGAGGAGGTAGGAAATTCCTGAGGTCAGAATGACCTATCCCAACGCCCCTCTGCTGCACTGGGATGCGGAGGAGGGGGCAGAGGAAGCTTCAAGGGGTTCTGTTACTCAGGTCTGGATGATGACACCCCCCCCCCATCCTCCTCCTCTCCCTCACAACCCACTGGTCACCTGACCTGAACCACGTCCCCAATGGGGTCCTGTTTGGAGTTTCAGCTGCTTCCCAATCCCAGGATGCACCCTGGGAACCAGCATCACCCACACCCCGCGCTGGCTTGTTACTGCTCCACAATCTGACCTCAGAGTCAGCGAGGGCGTTGACTCAGAGTCGAGTGGGTGGCCACTGGGTGGAGGGGGTTTGAGGGAGGGGAGTGTAAGGGTGAGGAGGGGGAGTTCTGTAAAGGCATTGTGATTGGTTCTGAACAAGCAATTCACTCATCGGTTCAACCTTCTTCCTCACCACCCGGTCTCCCCCCAGCCCCACAGTTACCCCACCCCACCACCACCACCACAAACATCAGGACCAAGGTTGGGTGAAGGAAGGAGAGCGATCTGATGGAGAGAAGGACGGGACGCTCCTGAGCTCAAAATGTGGAATCTGCTGCTCTCCCGTTTTCCCTGACCTCAGATGAATACAGGCCCTACCTTCTTGACCGGACACCGAAGGCAGTGCCTCCAGTGGTTGGAGTTGGGATAAATCACAGGCGAGCTGACTGAAACATACATGTGAGGGTTTTACGGAAGAAGGATTGGGAAGGATGTATTCCCTTCAGTGACAGTCTGAGACCACACGGCTCAGAGTAAGGGCTCAACATTCCCACTATATTCACTCCTTCCCGTAGACCCACCCACCCCCACTCCCTCACTTGACTACACCCTCTCGACCCTTTCGCTCTCTGCACTCTGTCCTTCATCAACCTCAGACCGCGCTCTCGATGCTGTCTGACCGGACACCAGCTGTATCCCTGAACTTGTAGGATTTCCCATTGATCCCCATGACTCCAGAAACCAACCATCCATCACCAAACATCTCCCTCCAGCCCATCCCATCAGTATTCCCAGCCCGACATGCCGCACCCGGACGGTGAGGGTCCCACCTTGTAAAGGACAACGCAGCAGATCACGAGCAGGAAGAGGCCAGCCACATTCCCAGCAACAATCTCCACCAAGTTGTTCGACATCACCAGCACATCCACCTCGGTCTCGATCTACAGGGGAGAGAGTCCGAACATTAGTGAATACACTGCAATGGGAGACGGCCGGCCTGTCCCAGGGATATGGGACAGGGATACGGGACAGGGATAGGGGTCAGGGATAGGGGACAGGGATAGGGGACAGGGATAGGGGACAGGGATAGGGGACAGGGATAGGGGACAGGGATAGGGGTCAGGGATAGGGGACAGTGATAGGGGACAGGGATAGGGGACAGGGATAGGGGTCAGGGATAGGGGTCAGGGATAGGGGTAAGGGATAGGGGACAGGGATAGGGGACAGGGATAGGGGTCAGGGATAGGGGACAGGGATAGGAGTCAGGGATAGGGGACAGGGATGGGGACAGGGATAGGGGACAGGGATAGGGGACAGGGATAGGGGACAGGGATAGGGGTCAGGGATAGGGGTCAGGGATAGGGGACAGGGATAGGGGTCAGGGATAGGGGACAGGGATAGTGGACAGGGATAGGGGTCAGGGATAGGGGACAGGGATAGGGGTTAGGGATAGGGGTCAGGGAGAGGTGACAGGGAGAGGGGACAGGGATAGTGGTCAGGGAGAGGGGTCAGGGAGAGGGGACAGGGAGAGGGGACAGGGATAGGGGACAGGGAAAGGGGACAGGGAGAGGGGTCAGGGAGAGGGGACAGGGATAGGGGACAGGGATCGGGGTCAGGGATAGGGGTCAGGGATAGGGGACAGGGATAGGGGACAGGGATAGGAGACCGGGATAGGGGTCAGGGATACGGTAAAGGGATACGGGACAGGGATAGGGGACAGGGATAAGGAACAGGGATAGGGGACAGGGATACGGGACAGGAATAGGGGACAGGGATAGGGGGCAGAGATAGGGGACAGGTAAAGGAGACAGTGAAAGGAGACAGGGAGAGGGGACAGGGATAGGGATCAGGGATAGGGGTCAGGGATAGGGGACAGGGAGAGGGGACAGGGAGAGGGGACAGGGATAGGGGACAAGAATAGGGGACAGGGATAGGGGTCAGGGATAGGGGACAGGGATAGGGGAGAGGGATAGGGGTCAGGTATAGGGGTCAGGGATAGGGTACAGAAATAGGGGACAGGGATAGGGGTCAGGGATAGGAGACAGAGATAGGGGACAGGGATAGGGGACAGGGATAGGGGAAAGGGATAGGGGAATGGGATAGGGGTCAGGTATAGCGGAAAAGGAATAGGGGACAGGGATAGGGGAGAGGGATAGGGGTCAGGTATAGGGGTCAGGGATAGGGGAGAGGGATAGGGGTCAGGTATAGGGGTCAGGGATAGGGTACAGAAATAGGGGACAGGGATAGGGGTCAGGGATAGGAGACAGAGATAGGGGACAGGGATAGGGGACAGGGATAGGGGTCAGGGATAGGGGTCAGGGATACGGGACAGGGATAGGGGTCAGGGATAGGGGACAGGGATAGTGGACAGGGATAGGGGTCAGGGATAGGGGACAGGGATAGGGGTTAGGGATAGGGGTCAGGGAGAGGTGACAGGGAGAGGGGACAGGGATAGTGGTCAGGGAGAGGGGTCAGGGAGAGGGGACAGGGAGAGGGGACAGGGATAGGGGACAGGGAAAGGGGACAGGGAGAGGGGTCAGGGAGAGGGGACAGGGATAGGGGACAGGGATCGGGGTCAGGGATAGGGGTCAGGGATAGGGGACAGGGATAGGGGACAGGGATAGGAGACCGGGATAGGGGTCAGGGATACGGTAAAGGGATACGGGACAGGGATAGGGGACAGGGATAAGGAACAGGGATAGGGGACAGGGATACGGGACAGGAATAGGGGACAGGGATAGGGGGCAGAGATAGGGGACAGGTAAAGGAGACAGTGAAAGGAGACAGGGAGAGGGGACAGGGATAGGGATCAGGGATAGGGGTCAGGGATAGGGGACAGGGAGAGGGGACAGGGAGAGGGGACAGGGATAGGGGACAAGAATAGGGGACAGGGATAGGGGTCAGGGATAGGGGACAGGGATAGGGGAGAGGGATAGGGGTCAGGTATAGGGGTCAGGGATAGGGTACAGAAATAGGGGACAGGGATAGGGGTCAGGGATAGGAGACAGAGATAGGGGACAGGGATAGGGGACAGGGATAGGGGAAAGGGATAGGGGAATGGGATAGGGGTCAGGTATAGCGGACAGGGATAGGGGACAGGGATAGGGGAGAGGGATAGGGGTCAGGTATAGGGGACAGGGATAGGGGACAGGGATAGGGGAGAGGGATAGGGGTCAGGTATAGGGGTCAGGGATAGGGGACAGGAATAGGGGACAGGGATAGGGGTCAGGGATAGGGGTCAGGGATAGGGGACAGGGATAGGGGACAGGGATAGGGGACAGGGGTAGGGGACAAGGATAGGGGACAGGCATAGGGGACAGGGATAGGGGACAGGGAAAGGGAACAGGTATAGGAGTCAGGAATAGGGGACAGGGATAGGGGACAGGGATAGGGGACAGCGATGGGGACAGGGATAGGGGACAGTGATAGGGGACAGGGTTGGGGACAGGGATAGGGGACAGTGATAGGGGACAGGGTTGGGAACAGTGATAGGGGACAGGGATAGGGGAAAGTGATAGGGGACAGGGATAGGGGACAGGGATATGGGTCAGGGATAGGGGTCAGGGATAGGGGACAGGGATAGGGGACAGGGATGGGGACAGGGATAGGGGACAGTGATAGGGGACAGGGATAGGGGACAGGGATAGGGGTCAGGGATAGGGGTCAGGGATAGGGGACAGGGATAGGGGACAGGGAGAGGGGACAGGGATAGGGGACAGGGATAGGGGACAGGGATAGGGGTCAGGGATAGGGGACAGGGATAGGGGTCAGGTATACGGGACAGAGATAGGGGTCAGGTAGAGGGGACAGGGATAGGGGTCAAGGATAGGGGTCAGGGATAGGGGACAGGGATAGGCGACAGGGATACGGGACATGGATAGGGGACAGTGATAGGGGATAGGGATAGGGGACAGGGATAGGGGACAGTGATAGGGGACAGGGATAGTGGTCAGTGATAGGGGTCAGGGAGAGGGGACAGGGATAGGGGACAGGGATAAGGGACAGGGATAGGGGTCAGGGATAGGGGTCAGGGATAGGGGACAGGGATAGGGGTCAGGGATAGGGGTCAGGGATAGGGGACAGTGATAGGGGACAGGGATAGGGGACAGGGACAGGGGACAGGGATAGGGGTCAGGGATAGGGGAGAGGGATAGGGGTCAGGTATAGGGGTCAGGGATAGAAGACAGGAATAGGGGACAGGGATAGGGGTCAGGGATAGGGGACAGGGATAGGGGTCAGGGATACGGTACAGGGATACGGGACAGGGATAGGGGACAGGGATAGGGGACAGGGATAGGGGACAGGGATACGGGAGAGGGATAGGGGACTGGGATAGGGGACAGGGATAGGTGTCAGGGATAGGGGACAGGGGAAGGGGACAGGGATAGGGGACAGGGATAGGGGTCAGAGATAAGGGACAGGGATGGGGTCAGGGATATGGGACAGAAACAGGGGATAGGGATGGGGTCAGGAATAGGGGACAGGGATGGGGACAGGGATAGGGTAAAGGAATAGGGGACAGGGATAGGGGACAGGGATAGGGGACAGGAATAGGGGTCAGGGATACGTGACAGGGTTAGGGTCAGGGAGAGGGGACAGGGAGAGGGGACAGGGAGAGGGGACAAGGATAGGTGACAGGGATAGGGGTCAGGGATAGGGGTCAGGGAGAGGGGACAGGGATAGGGGACAGGGATAGGGGACAGGGATAGGGGACAGGGATAGGCGTGAGGGATAGGGGACAGGGATAGGGGTCAGGGATACGGGACAGCGATACGGGACAGGGATAGGGTACAGGGATACGGGACAGGGATAGGGGACAGTGATGCGGGACAGGGATACGGGACAGGGATAGGTGACAGTGATGCGGGACAGGGATAGGGGGCAGAGATAGGGGACAGGTAAAGGAGAAAGTGAAATGAGCCAGGGATAGGGGTCAGGGAGAGGGGACAGGGATAGGGGACAGGGATAGGGGTCAGGGATAGGGGTCAGGGATAGGGGACAGGGATACGGGACAGGGATAGGGGACAGGGATAGGGGGCAGAGATAGGGGACAGGGATAGGGGACAGGGAGAGGGGTTAGGGATAGGGGTCAGGGAGAGGGGACAGGGAGAGGGGTCAGGGAGAGGGGACAGGGAGAGGGGACAGGGATAGGGGACAGGGATAGGGGACAGGGATAGGGGTCAGGGAGAGGGGACAGGGATAGGGGAGAGGGATAGCGGTCAGGGATAGGGGACAGGGATAGGGGTCAGGGATAGGGGACAGGGATAGGGATCAGGGATAGGGATCAGGGATAGGGGTCAGGGATAGGGGACAGGGATAGTGGACAGGGATAGGGGTCAGGGATAGGGGACAGGGATAGGGGTTAGGGATAGGGGTCAGGGAGAGGTGACAGGGAGAGGGGACAGGGATAGTGGTCAGGGAGAGGGGTCAGGGAGAGGGGACAGGGAGAGGGGACAGGGATAGGGGACAGGGAAAGGGGACAGGGAGAGGGGTCAGGGAGAGGGGACAGGGATAGGGGACAGGGATCGGGGTCAGGGATAGGGGTCAGGGATAGGGGACAGGGATAGGGGACAGGGATAGGAGACCGGGATAGGGGTCAGGGATACGGTAAAGGGATACGGGACAGGGATAGGGGACAGGGAAAAGGAACAGGGATAGGGGACAGGGATACGGGACAGGAATAGGGGACAGGGATAGGGGGCAGAGATAGGGGACAGGTAAAGGAGACAGTGAAAGGAGACAGGGAGAGGGGACAGGGATAGGGATCAGGGATAGGGGTGAGGGATAGGGGACAGGGAGAGGGGACAGGGAGAGGGGACAGGGATAGGGGACAAGAATAGGGGACAGGGATAGGGGTCAGGGATAGGGGACAGGGATAGGGGTCAGGGATACGGTACAGGGATACGGGACAGGGATGGGGACAGGGATAGGGGACAGAGATAGGGGACAGGGATAGGGGCAGGGATAGGGGACAGGGATAGGGGACAGGGATAGGGGACAGGGATAGGGGTTAGGGATAGGGGTCAGGGAGAGGGGACAGGGATAGGGGACAGGGTTAGGGGACAGGGATAGGGGTCAGGGATAGGGGACAGTGTTAGGGGACAGGGATAGGGGTCAGGGATAGGGGTCAGGGATAGGGGACAGGGATAGGGGTCAGGGATAGGGGTCAGGGATAGGGGACAGGGATAGGGGACAGTGATAGGGGACAGAGATAGGGGACAGGGATAGGGGTCAGGGATAGTTGTCAGAGATAGGGGTCAGGGATAGGGTACAGGAATAGGGGACAGGGATAGGGGTCAGTGATAGGAGACAGAGATAGGGGACAGGGATACGGTACAGGGATACGGGACAGGGATAGGGGACAGGGATAGGGGTCAGGGATACGTGACAGGGATAGGGTCAGGGATAGGGGAGAGGGATAGGGTACAGGGATAGGGGTCAGGGATAGGGTTCAGGGATAGGGACAGGGATAGGGATCAGTAATAGGGGACAGGGATAGGGGACAGGGATAGGTGTCAGGGATAGTGGTCAGGGATAGGGGACAGGGATAGGGGTCAGGGATAGGGGTCAGGGATAGGGGACAGGGATAGGGGACAGGGATAGGGGACAGGGATAGGGGTCAGGGATAGGGGACAGGGATAGGGGTCAGGGAGAGGGGACAGGGATAGTGGACAGGGATAGGGATCAGGGATATGAACAGGGATAGGGGACAGGGATAGGGGACAGCGATAGGTGTCAGAGATAGGGGACAGGGATAGGGTCAGGGATAGGAGACAGTGATAGGAGGCAGGTATAGGGGTCAGGGATAGGAGACAGGGAAAGGGGCCAGTGAAAGGGGACAGGGACAGGGGACAGAAACAGGGGATTGGGAATGGGGTCAGGGATAGGGGACAGGGATAGGGGACAGAAACAGGGGATAGGGATGGGGTCAGGGATACGGGACAGGGATAGGGGACAGGGATAGGGGACAGAAACAGGGGATTGGGATGGGGTCAGCGATAGGGGACAGGGATAGGGGACAGGGATAGGGGTCAGAGATAGGGGACAGGGATAGGGTCAGGGACAGGAGACAGAGATAGGAGGCAGGTATAGGGGTCAGGGATAGGAGACAGGGAAAGGGGACAGTGAAAGGGGACAGGGATAGGGGACAGAAACAGGGGATAGGGATGGGGTCAGGGATAGGGGACAGGGATAGGGGACAGAAACAGGGGATAGGGATGGGGTCAGGGATAGGGGAAAGGGATAGGGGACAGGGATAGGGGACAGAAACAGGGGATTGGGATGGGGTCAGGGATAGGTGACAGGGATAGGGGACAGGGATAGGGGTCACGGATAGGAGACAGAGATAGGAGGCAGGTATAGGGGACAGGGATAGGGGACAGGAATAGGGGTCAGGGATAGGTGACAGGGATAGGGTCAGGGATAGGGGACCGGGATAGGGGTCAGGGATAGGGGTCAGGGATAGGGGACAGGGATAGGGGACAGTGATAGGGGACAGAGATAGGGGACAGGGATAGGGGTCAGGGATAGTGGTCAGAGATAGGGGTCAGGGATCGGGGACAGGAATAGGGGACAGGGATAGGGGTCAGTGATAGGAGACAGAGATAGGGGACAGGGATACGGTACAGGGATACGGGACAGGGATAGGGGACAGTGATAGGGGTCAGGGATCCGTGACAGGGATAGGGTCAGGGATAGGGGAGGGGGATAGTGGTCAGTTATAGGGGGCAGGGATAGGGGACAGGAATAGGGGACAGGGATAGGGGTCAGGGATAGGGGACAGGGATAGGGGTCAGGGATACGGTACAGGGATACGGGACAGGGATAGGGGACAGGGATACGGGACAGGGATAGGGGACAGGGATACGGGACAGGGATAGGGGACAGGGATAGGGGGCAGAGATAGGGGACAGGTAAAGGAGACAGTGAAAGGAGACAGTGAAAGGAGACAGGGAGAGGGGACAGGGATAGGGATCAGGGATATGAACAGGGATAGGGGACAGGGATAGGGGACAGGGATAGGGGTCAGGGATAGGGGACAGAAACAGGGGATAGGGATGGGGTCAGGGATAGGGGACAGGGATAGGGGACAGGGATAGGGGACAAGGATATGAGTCAGGGATAGGGGTCAGGGATAGGAGACAGAGATAGGGGACAGGGATAGGGGACAGGGATAGGGGACAGGGATAGGGGACAGGGATAGGAGTCAGGGATAGGGGACAGGGATAGGGGAAAGGAATAGGGGACAGGGATAGGGGACAGGGATAGGGGTCAGGGATAGGAGACAGTGATAGGGGACAGGGATGGGGGACAGGGATAGGGGTCAGCGATAGGGCTCAGGGATAGGAGTCAGGGATAGGGGACAGGGATGGCGACAGGGATAGGGGACAGGGATAGGGGACAGGGATAGGGGACAGGGATAGGGGAAAGGGATAGGGGTCAGGGATAGAGGTCAGGGATAGGGGACAGGGATAGGGGACAGGGATAGGGGACAGGGATAGGGGACAGGGATAGGGGAGAGGGATAGGGGTCAGGGATAGTGGACAGGGATAGGGGACAGGGATAGGGGACAGGGATAGGGGACAGGGATAGGGGTCAGGTATAGGGGTCAGGGATAGGGGACAGGAATAGGGGACAGGGATAGGGGTCAGCGATAGGAGACAGAGATAGGGGACAGGGATAGGGGACAGGGATAGGGGACAGGGATAGGGGAGAGGGATAGGGGACAGAAACAGGGGATAGGGATGGGGACAGGGATACGGGACAGAGATAGGGGTCAGGGATAGGGGACAGGGATAGGGTACAGGGATAGGGGTCAGGGATAGGGTTCAGGGATAGGGACAGGGATAGGGATCAGTAATAGGGGACAGGGATAGGTGTCAGGGATAGTGGCCAGGGATAGGGGACAAGGATAGGGGTCAGGGATAGGGGTCAGGGATAGGGGACAGGGATAGGGGACAGGGATAGGGGAAAGGGATAGGGGTCAGGGATAGGTGTCAGGGATAGTGGCCAGGGATAGGGGACAGGGATAGGGGTCAGGGATAGGGGTCAGGGATAGGGGACAGGGATAGGGGACAGGGATAGGGGACAGGGATAGGGGTCAGGGATAGGGGACAGGGATAGGGGTCAGGGAGAGGGGACAGGGATAGTGGACAGGGATAGGGATCAGGGATATGAACAGGGATAGGGGACAGGGATAGGGGACAGCGATAGGTGTCAGAGATAGGGGACAGGGATAGGGTCAGGGATAGGAGACAGTGATAGGAGGCAGGTATAGGGGTCAGTGATAGGAGACAGGGAAAGGGGCCAGTGAAAGGGGACAGGGACAGGGGACAGAAACAGGGGATTGGGAATGGGGTCAGGGATAGGGGACAGGGATAGGGGACAGAAACAGGGGATAGGGATGGGGTCAGGGATACGGGACAGGGATAGGGGACAGGGATAGGGGACAGAAACAGGGGATTGGGATGGGGTCAGCGATAGGGGACAGGGATAGGGGACAGGGATAGGGGTCAGAGATAGGGGACAGGGATAGGGTCAGGGACAGGAGACAGAGATAGGAGGCAGGTATAGGGGTCAGGGATAGGAGACAGGGAAAGGGGACAGTGAAAGGGGACAGGGATAGGGGACAGAAACAGGGGATAGGGATGGGGTCAGGGATAGGGGACAGGGATAGGGGACAGAAACAGGGGATAGGGATGGGGTCAGGGATAGGGGAAAGGGATAGGGGACAGGGATAGGGGACAGAAACAGGGGATTGGGATGGGGTCAGGGATAGGTGACAGGGATAGGGGACAGGGATAGGGGTCACGGATAGGAGACAGAGATAGGAGGCAGGTATAGGGGACAGGGATAGGGGACAGGAATAGGGGTCAGGGATAGGTGACAGGGATAGGGTCAGGGATAGGGGACCGGGATAGGGGTCAGGGATAGGAGACAGAGATAGGAGGCAGGTATAGGGGACAGGGATAGGGTCAGGGATAGGGGACCGGGATAGGGGTCAGGGATAGGGGTCAGGGATACGTGACAGGGATAGGGTCAGGGATAGGGGAGAGGGATAGTGGTCAGTTATAGGGGGCAGGGATAGGGGACAGGAATAGGGGACAGGGATAGGGGTCAGGGATAGGAGACAGAGATAGGAGGCAGGTATAGGGGACAGGGATAGGGTCAGGGATAGGGGACCGGGATAGGGGTCAGGGATAGGGGTCAGGGATACGTGACAGGGATAGGGTCAGGGATAGGGGAGAGGGATAGTGGTCAGTTATAGGGGGCAGGGATATGGGACAGGAATAGGGGACAGGGATAGGGGTCAGGGATAGGGGTCAGGGATACGGTACAGGGATACGGGACAGGGATAGGGGACAGGGATAGGGGACAGGGATAGGGATCAGGGATATGAACAGGGATAGGGGACAGGGATAGGGGACAGGGATAGGGGTCAGAGATAGGGGACAGGGATAGGGTCAGGGATAGGAGACAGAGATAGGAGGCAGGTATAGGGGTCAGGGATAGGAGACAGGGAAAGGGGCCAGTGAAAGGGGACAGGGATAGGGGACAGAAACAGGGGATAGGGTTGGGGTCAGGGATAGGGGACAGGGATAGGGGACAGAAACAGGGGATAGGGATGGGGTCAGGGATAGGGGACAGGGATAGGGGACAGGGATAGGGGACAGAAACAGGGGATTGGGATGGGGTCAGGGATAGGGGACAGGGATAGGGGACAGGGATAGGGATCAGGGATAGGAGACAGAGATAGGGGACAGGGATAGGGGACAGGGATAGGGGTCAGAGATAGGGGACAGGGATAGGGTCAGGGATAGGAGACAGAGATAGGAGGCAGGTATAGGGGTCAGGGATAGGAGACAGGGAAAGGGGACAGTGAAAGGGGACAGGGATAAAGGACAGAAACAGGGGATAGGGATGGGGTCAGGGATAGGGGACAGGGATAGGGGACAGAAACAGGGGATAGGGATGGGGACAGGGATACGGGACAGGGATAGGGGTCAGGGATAGGGGACAGGGATAGGGGATAGGGATAGGGGTCAGGGATAGGGGACAGGGATAGGGGACAGGGATAGGAATCAGGGATAGGGGACAGGGATAGGGGAGAGGGATAGGGGTCAGGGATAGGGGCCAGGGATAGGGGACATGGATAGGGGACAGGGATAGGGTCAGGGATAGGGGTCAGGGATAGGGGACAGGGATAGGGGACAGGGTTAGGGGACAGGGATAGGGGTCAGGGATAGGAGACAGGGATAGGGGTCAGGGAGAGGGGACAGGGATAGGGGACAGGGATAGGGGACAGGGATAGGGATCAGGGATATGAACAGGGATAGGGGTCAGAGATAGGGGACAGGGATAGTGTCAGGGATAGGAGACAGAGATAGGAGGCAGGTATAGGGGTCAGGGATAGGAGACAGGGAAAGGGGACAGTGAAAGGGGACAGGGATAGGGGACAGAAACAGGGGATAGGGATGTGGTCAGGGATAGGGGACAGGGATAGGGGACAGAAACAGGTGATAGGGATGGGGTCAGGGATAGGGGACAGGGATAGGGGACAGGGATAGGGGACAGAAACAGGGGATTGGGATGGGGTCAGGGATAGGGGACAGGGATAGGGGACAGGGATAGGGGTCAGGGATAGGAGACAGAGATAGGAGGCAGTTATAGGGGACAGGGATAGGGGACAGGAATAGGGGTCAGGGATTCGTGACAGGGATAGGGTCAGGGATAGAGGACAGGGATAGTGGTCAGGGATAGGGGACAGGGAAACGGGTCAGGGATAGGGGTCAGGGATTGGGGTCAGGGATAGGGGACAGGGATAGGGGTCAGAGATAGGGGACAGGGATAGGGGTCAGAGATAGGGGACAGGGATAGGGGTCAGGGATAGGGGTCAGGGATAGGGGACAGAAACAGGGGATAGGGATGGGGTCAGGGATAGTGGACAGTGATAGGGGACAGGGATAGGGGAAAGGAATAGGGGACAGGGATAGGGGAGAGGGATAGGGGACAGGAATAGGGATCAGGGTTACGTGACAGGGATAGGGGACAGGGAGAGGGGAAAGGGAGAGGGGACAAGGATAGGGGACAGGGATAGGGGTCAGGGATAGGGGTCAGGGAGAGGGGACAGGGATAGGGGACAGGGATAGGGGACAGGGAGAGGGGACAGGGAGAGGGGACAGGGATAGAGGTCAGGGATACGGGACAGGGATAGGGGACAGGGATAGGGATCAGGGATAGGGGACAGGGATAGGGGACAGGGATAGGGGTCAGGGATAGGGGCCAGGGATAGGGGACAGGGATAGGGGACAGGGATAGGGGTCAGGGATAGGGGTCAGGGATAGTGGACAGGGATAGGGGACAGGGATAGGGGACAGGGATAGGAGTCAGGGATAGGGGTCAGGGATAGGGGACAGGGATAGGGGTCAGGGAGAGGGGACAGGGATAGGGGACAGGGATAGGGATCAGGGATATGAACAGGGATAGGGGACAGGGATAGGGGACAGGGATAGGGGTCAGAGATAGGGGACAGGGATAGGGTCAGGGATAGGAGACAGAGATAGGAGGCAGGTATAGGGGTCAGGGATAGGAGACAGGGAAAGGGGACAGTGAAAGGGGACAGGGATAGGGGTCAGGGATAGGGGACAGAAACAGGGGATAGGGATGGGGTCAGGGATAGGGGACAGGGAAAGGGGACAGGGATAGGGGACTGAAACAGGGGATTGGGATGGGGTCAGGGATAGGGGACAGGGATAGGGGACAGGGATAGGGGTCAGGGATAGGAGAAAGAGATAGGAGGCAGGTATAGGGGACAGGGATAGGGGACAGGAATAGTGGTCAGGGATACGTGACAGGGATAGGGTCAGGGATAGGGGACAGGGATAGGGGACAGGGATAGGGGTCAGGGATTGGGGTCAGGGATAGGGGACAGTGATAGGGGTCAGGGATAGGGGTCAGGGATAGGGGTCAGGGATAGGGGACAGGGATAGGGGACATGGATAGGGGACAGGAATAGGGGACAGTGATAGGGGTCAGAGATAGGGGACAGGGATAGGGGTCAGGAATAGGGGGACAGAAACAGGGGATAGGGATGGGGTCAGGGATAGAGGACAGTGATAGGGGACAGGGTTAGGGGAAACGAATAGTGGACAGGGATAGGGGAGAGGGATAGGGGACAGGAATAGGGGTCAGGGATACGTGACAGGGATAGGGGACTGGGAGAGGGGACAGGGAGAGGGGACAAGGATAGGGGACAGGGATAGGGGTCAGGGATAGGGGTCAGGGAGAGGGGACAGGGATAGGGGACAGGGTTAGGGGACAGGGATAGGGGTCAGGGATAGGGTACAGGGATAGGGGTCAGGGATACGGGACAGGGATACGGGACAGGGATAGGGGACAGGGATACGGGACAGGGATAGGGGCAGGGATACGGGACAGGGATAGGGGACAGGGATACGGAACAGGGATATGGGACAGTGATGCAGGACAGGGATAGGGGACAGGGATAGGGGTCAGGGATAGGGGACAGGGATAGGGGACAGGGATAGGGGTCAGGGAGAGGGGACAGGGATAGGGGACAGGGATAGGGGACAGGGAAAGGGGACAGGGAGAGGGGACAGGGATAGGGGTCAGGGATACGGGGCAGGGATAGGGGACAGGGATAGGGATCAGGGATAGGGGACAGGGATAGGGCTCAGGGATAGGGGCCAGGGATAGGGGACAGGGATAGGGGACAGGGATAGGGGTCAGGGATAGGGGTCAGGGATAGGGGACAGGGATAGGGGACAGGGATAGGGGACAGGGATAGGAGTCAGGGATAGGGGTCAGGGATAGGGGACAGGGATAGGGATCAGGGATATGAACAGGGATAGGGGACAGGTATAGGGTACAGGGATAGGGGTCAGAGATAGGGGACAGGGATAGGGTCAGGGATAGGAGACAGGGATCGGGGACAGGGATAGGGGACATGGATAGGGGCCAGGGATAGGGGACAGGGATAGGGGACAGGGATAGGGGTCAGGGATAGGGGACAGGGATAGGGGACAGGGATAGGGGTCAGGGATAGGGGACAGGGATAGCGGTCAGGGAGAGGGGACAGAGATAGGGGACAGGGATAGCGGACAGGGATAGGGGTCAGGGATAGGGGTCAGGGATGGGGACAGGGATACGGGACAGGAATAGGGGACAGGGATAGGGGGCAGAGATAGGGGACAGGTAAAGGAGACAGTGAAAGGAGCCAGGGAGAGGGGACAGGGATAGGGGACAGGGATAGGGGACAGGGATAGGGGTCAGGGAGAGGGGACAGGGATTTGGATCAGGGATAGGGGACAGGGATAGGGGACAGGGATAGGGGACAGGGATAGGGGTCAGGGATATGGGACAGGGATAGGGGACAGTGATAGGGGACAGTGATAGGGGACAGGGTTGGGGACAGGGATAGGGGTCAGGGAGAGGGGACTGGGAGAGGGGACTGGGATAGGGGACAGTGATAGGGGACAGGGATAGGGGACAGGGTTAGGGGTCAGAGATAGGGGACAGGGATAGGGTCAGGGATTGGAGACAGAGATAGGAGGCAGGTATAGGGGTCAGGGATAGGAGACAGGGAAAGGGGACAGTGAAAGGGGACAGGGATAGGGGTCAGGGATAGGGGACAGAAACAGGGGATAGGGATGGGGTCAGGGATAGGGGACAGGGAAAGGGGACAGGGATAGGGGACTGAAACAGGGGATTGGGATGGGGTCAGGGATAGGGGACAGGGATAGGGGACAGGGAAAGGGGTCAGGGATAGGATACAGAGATAGGAGGCAGGTATAGGGGACAGGGATAGGGGACAGGAATAGGGGTCAGGGATACGTGACAGGGATAGGGTCAGGGATAGGGGACAGGGATAGGGGACAGGGATAGGGGTCAGGGATAGGGGTCAGGGATAGGGGACAGTGATAGGGGTCAGGGATAGGGGTCAGGGATAGGGGTCAGGGATAGGGGACAGGGATAGGGGACAGGGATAGGGGACAGGAATAGGGGTCAGGGATAGGGGACAGTGATAGGGGTCAGAGATAGGGGACAGGGATAGGGGTCAGGAATAGAGGGACAGAAACAGGGGATAGGGATGGGGTCAGGGATAGAGGACAGTGATAGGGGACAGGGTTAGGGGAAACGAATAGTGGACAGGGATAGGGGAGAGGGATAGGGGACAGGAATAGGGGTCAGGGATACGTGACAGCGATAGGGGACTGGGAGAGGGGACAGGGAGAGGGGACAAGGATAGGGGACAGGGATAGGGGTCAGGGATAGGGGTCAGGGAGAGGGGACAGGGATAGGGGACAGGGTTAGGGGACAGGGATAGGGGTCAGGGATAGGGGACAGGGATAGGGGTCAGGGATACGGGACAGGGATACGGGACAGGGATAGGGGACAGGGATACGGGACAGGGATAGGGGCAGGGATACGGGACAGGGATAGGGGACAGGGATACGGAACAGGGATATGGGACAGTGATGCAGGACAGGGATAGGGGACAGGGATAGGGGTCAGGGATAGGGGACAGGGATAGGGGACAGGGATAGGGGTCAGGGAGAGGGGACAGGGATAGGGGACAGGGATAGGGGACAGGGAAAGGGGACAGGGAGAGGGGACAGGGATAGGAGTCAGGGATACGGGGCAGGGATAGGGGACAGGGATAGGGATCAGGGATAGGGGACAGGGATAGGGCTCAGGGATAGGGGCCAGGGATAGGGGACAGGGATAGGGGACAGGGATAGGGGTCAGGGATAGGGGTCAGGGATTGGGGACAGGGATAGGGGACAGGGATAGGGGACAGGGATAGGAGTCAGGGATAGGGGTCAGGGATAGGGGACAGGGATAGGGGACAGGGAGAGGGGACAGGGATAGGGGACAGGGATAGGGGACAGGGATAGGGGTCAGGGAGAGGGGACAGGGATTTGGATCAGGGATAGGGGACAGGGATAGGGGACAGGGATAGGGGACAGGGATAGGGGTCAGGGATATGGGACAGGGATAGGGGACAGTGATAGGGGACAGTGATAGGGGACAGGGTTGGGGACAGGGATAGGGGTCAGGGAGAGGGGACTGGGAGAGGGGACTGGGATAGGGGACAGTGATAGGGGACAGGGATAGGGGACAGGGTTAGGGGTCAGAGATAGGGGACAGGGATAGGGTCAGGGATAGGAGACAGAGATAGGAGGCAGGTATAGGGGTCAGGGATAGGAGACAGGGAAAGGGGACAGTGAAAGGGGACAGGGATAGGGGTCAGGGATAGGGGACAGAAACAGGGGATAGGGATGGGGTCAGGGATAGGGGACAGGGAAAGGGGACAGGGATAGGGGACTGAAACAGGGGATTGGGATGGGGTCAGGGATAGGGGACAGGGATAGGGGACAGGGAAAGGGGTCAGGGATAGGAGACAGAGATAGGAGGCAGGTATAGGGGACAGGGATAGGGGACAGGAATAGGGGTCAGGGATACGTGACAGGGATAGGGTCAGGGATAGGGGACAGGGATAGGGGACAGGGATAGGGGTCAGGGATAGGGGTCAGGGATAGGGGACAGTGATAGGGGTCAGGGATAGGGGTCAGGGATAGGGGTCAGGGATAGGGGACAGGGATAGGGGACAGGGATAGGGGACAGGAATAGGGGTCAGGGATAGGGGACAGTGATAGGGGTCAGAGATAGGGGACAGGGATAGGGGTCAGGAATAGAGGGACAGAAACAGGGGATAGGGATGGGGTCAGGGATAGAGGACAGTGATAGGGGACAGGGTTAGGGGAAACGAATAGTGGACAGGGATAGGGGAGAGGGATAGGGGACAGGAATAGGGGTCAGGGATACGTGACAGGGATAGGGGACTGGGAGAGGGGACAGGGAGAGGGGACAAGGATAGGGGACAGGGATAGGGGTCAGGGATAGGGGTCAGGGAGAGGGGACAGGGATAGGGGACAGGGTTAGGGGACAGGGATAGGGGTCAGGGATAGGGGACAGGGATAGGGGTCAGGGATACGGGACAGGGATACGGGACAGGGATAGGGGACAGGGATACGGGACAGGGATAGGGGCAGGGATACGGGACAGGGATAGGGGACAGGGATACGGAACAGGGATATGGGACAGTGATGCAGGACAGGGATAGGGGACAGGGATAGGGGTCAGGGATAGGGGACAGGGATAGGGGACAGGGATAGGGGTCAGGGAGAGGGGACAGGGCTAGGGGACAGGGATAGGGGACAGGGAAAGGGGACAGGGAGAGGGGACAGGGATAGGGGTCAGGGATACGGGGCAGGGATAGGGGACAGGGATAGGGATCAGGGATAGGGGACAGGGATAGGGCTCAGGGATAGGGGCCAGGGATAGGGGACAGGGATAGGGGACAGGGATAGGGGTCAGGGATAGGGGTCAGGGATTGGGGACAGGGATAGGGGACAGGGATAGGGGACAGGGATAGGAGTCATGGATAGGGGTCAGGGATAGGGGACAGGGATAGGGGACAGGGAGAGGGGACAGGGATAGGGGACAGGGATAGGGATCAGGGATATGAACAGGGATAGGGGACAGGGATAGGGTACAGGGATAGGGGACAGAGATAGGGGACAGAGATAGGGGATAGGGATAGGGTCAGGGATAGGAGACAGGGATAGGGGACAAGGATAGGGGACATGGATAGGGGCCAGGGATAGGGGACAGGGATAGGGGACAGGGATAGGGGTCAGGGATAGGGGACAGGGATAGGTGACAGGGATAGGGGTCAGGGATAGGGGACAGGGATAGCGGTCAGGGAGAGGGGACAGAGATAGGGGACAGGGATAGTGGACAGGGATAGGGGTCAGGGATAGGGGTCAGGGATGGGGACAGGGATACGGGACAGGAATAGGGGACAGGGATAGGGTGCAGAGATAGGGGACATGTAAAGGAGACAGTGAAAGGAGCCAGGGAGAGGGGACAGGGATAGGGGACAGGGATAGGGGACAGGGATAGGGGTCATGGAGATGGGACAGGGATTTGGATCAGGGATAGGGGACAGGGATAGGGGACAGGGATAGGGGACAGGGATAGGGGTCAGGGATATGGGACAGGGATAGGGGACAGTGATAGGGGACAGTGATAGGGGACAGGGTTGGGGACAGGGATAGGGGTCAGGGATAGGGGTCAGGGATAGGGGTCAGGGAGAGGGGACTGGGAGAGGGGACTGGGATAGGGGACAGTGATAGGGGACAGGGATAGGGGACAGTGATGGGGACAGGGATAGGGGACAGGGATAGGGGTCAGGGATAGGGGTCAGGGAGAGGGGACTGGGAGAGGGGACTGGGATAGGGGACAGTGATAGGGGACAGGGATAGGGGACAGGGATAGGGGTCAGTGATAGGGGTAAGGGATAGGGGTAAGGGATAGGGGACAGGGATAGGGGACAGGGATAGGGGTCAGGGATAGGGGACAGGGATAGGAGTCAGGGATAGGGGACAGGGATGGGGACAGGGATAGGGGACAGGGATAGGGGACAGGGATAGGGGACAGGGATAGGGGATAGGGATAGGGGACAGGGATAGGGGACAGGGAAAGGGGACAGGGATAGGGGACAGGGATAGGGGTCAGGGATACGGGGCAGGGATAGGGGACAGGGATAGGGAACAGGGATAGGGGACAGGGATAGGGCTCAGGGATAGGGGCCAGGGATAGGGGACAGGGATGGGGACAGGGATAGGGGACAGGGATAGGGGACAGGGATAGGGGACAGGGATAGGGGTCAGGGATAGGGGACAGGGATACGGGACAGGGATAGGGGCAGGGATACGGGACAGGGATAGGGGACAGGGATACGGAACAGGGATATGGGACAGTGATGCAGGACAGGGATAGGGGACAGGGATAGGGGTCAGGGATAGGGGACAGGGATAGGGGACAGGGATAGGGGTCAGGGAGAGGGGACAGGGATAGGGGACAGGGATAGGGGACAGGGAAAGGGGACAGGGAGAGGGGACAGGGATAGGGGTCAGGGATACGGGGCAGGGATAGGGGACAGGGATAGGGATCAGGGATAGGGGACAGGGATAGGGCTCAGGGATAGGGGCCAGGGATAGGGGACAGGGATAGGGGACAGGGATAGGGGTCAGGGATAGGGGTCAGGGATTGGGGACAGGGATAGGGGACAGGGATAGGAGTCAGGGATAGGGGTCAGGGATAGGGGACAGGGATAGGGGACAGGGAGAGGGGACAGGGATAGGGGACAGGGATAGGAATCAGGGATATGAACAGGGATAGGGGACAGGGATAGGGTACAGGGATAGGGGACAGAGATAGGGGACAGAGATAGGGGACAGGGATAGGGTCAGGGATAGGAGACAGGGATAGGGGACAAGGATAGGGGACATGGATAGGGGCCAGGGATAGGGGACAGGGATAGGGGACAGGGATAGGGGTCAGGGATAGGGGACAGGGATAGGTGACAGGGATAGGGGTCAGGGATAGGGGACAGGGATAGCGGTCAGGTAGAGGGGACAGAGATAGGGGACAGGGATAGTGGACAGGGATAGGGGTCAGGGATAGGGGTCAGGGATGGGGACAGGGATACGGGACAGGAATAGGGGACAGGGATAGGGTGCAGAGATAGGGGACAGGTAAAGGAGACAGTGAAAGGAGCCAGGGAGAGGGGACAGGGATAGGGGACAGGGATAGGGGACAGGGATAGGGGTCAGGGAGAGGGGACAGGGATTTGGATCAGGGATAGGGGACAGGGATAGGGGACAGGGATAGGGGACAGGGATAGGGGTCAGGGATATGGGACAGGGATAGGGGACAGTGATAGGGGACAGTGATAGGGGACAGGGTTGGGGACAGGGATAGGGGTCAGGGATAGGGTTCAGGGATAGGGGTCAGGGAGAGGGGACTGGGAGAGGGGACTGGGATAGGGGACAGTGATAGGGGACAGGGATAGGGGACAGTGATGGGGACAGGGATAGGGGACAGGGATAGGGGTCAGGGATAGGGGTCAGGGAGAGGGGACTGGGAGAGGGGACTGGGATAGGGGACAGTGATAGGGGACAGGGATAGGGGACAGGGATAGGGGTCAGTGATAGGGGTAAGGGATAGGGGTAAGGGATAGGGGACAGGGATAGGGGACAGGGATAGGGGTCAGGGATAGGGGACAGGGATAGGAGTCAGGGATAGGGGACAGGGATGGGGACAGGGATAGGGGACAGGGATAGGGGACAGGGATAGGGGACAGGGATAGGGGATAGGGATAGGGGTCAGGGATAGAGGTCAGGGATAGGGGACAGGGATAGGGGACAGGGATAGGGGACAGGGATAGGGGACAGGGATAGGGGAGAGGGATAGGGGTCAGGGATAGTGGACAGGGATAGGGGACAGGGATAGGGGACAGGGATAGGGGACAGGGATAGGGGTCAGGTATAGGGGTCGGAGATAGGGGACAGGAATAGGGGACAGGCATAGGGGTCAGGGATAGGAGACAGAGATAGGGGACAGGGATAGGGGACAGGGATAGGGGACATGGATAGGGGACAGGGATAGGGGAGAGGGATAAGGGACAGAAACAGGGGATAGGGATGGGGTCAGGGATAGGGGACAGGGATAGGGGACAGGGATAGGGGTCAGGGATAGGAGACTGAGATAGGGGACAGGGATAGGGGACAGGGATAGGGGTCAGAGATAGGGGACAGGGATAGGGTCAGGGATAGGAGACAGAGATAGGAGGCAGGTATAGGGGTCAGGGATAGGAGACAGGGAAAGGGGACAGTGAAAGGGGACAGGGATAGGGGACAGAAACAGGGGATAGGGATGGGGTCAGGGATAGGGGACAGGGATAGGGGTCAGGGATAGGGGACAGGGATAGGGGACAGGGATAGGGGTCAGGGATAGGGGACAGGGATAGGGGACAGGGATAGGGATCAGGGATAGGGGACAGGGATAGGGGACAGGGATAGGGGTCAGGGATAGGGGCCAGGGTTAGGGGACAGGGATAGGGGACAGGGATAGGGGTCAGGGATAGGGGACAGGGATAGGGGTCAGGGATAAGGGTCAGGGATAGGGGTCAGGGATAGGGGACAGGGATAGGGGTCAGGGAGAGGGGACAGGGATAGGGGACAGGGATAGGGATCAGGGATATGAACAGGGATAGGGGTCAGAGATAGGGGACAGGGATAGGGTCAGGGATAGGAGACAGAGATAGGAGGCAGGTATAGGGGCCAGGGATAGGAGACAGGGAAAGGGGACAGTGAAAGGGGACAGGGATAGGGGACAGAAACAGGGGATAGGGATGTGGTCAGGGATAGAGGACAGGGATAGGGGACAGAGACAGGGGATAGGGATGGGGTCAGGGATAGGGGACAGGGATAGGGGTCAGGGATAGGGGTCAGGGATAGGGGTCAGGGATAGGGGACAGGGATAGGGGTCAGAGATAGGGGACAGGGTTAGGGGTCAGGGATAGGGGACAGAAACAGGGGATAGGGATGGGGTCAGGGATAGGGGACAGGGATAGGGGACAGGAATAGGGGTCAGGGATACGTGACAGGGATAGGGGACAGGGAGAGGGGACAGAGAGAGGGGACAAGGATAGGGGACAGGGATAGGGGTCAGGGATAGCGGTCAGGGAGAGGGGACAGGGATAGGGGACAGGGATAGGGGACAGGGAGAGGGAACAGGGAGAGGGGACAGGGATAGGGGTCAGGGATACGGGACAGGGATAGGGGACAGGGATAGGGATCAGGGATAGGGGACAGGGATAAGGGACAGGGATAGGGGTCAGGGATAGGGCCCAGGGATAGGGGACAGGGATAGGGGACAGGGATAGGGGTCAGGGATAGGGGTCAGGGATAGTGGACAGGGATAGGGGACAGGGATAGGGGACAGGGATAGGAGTCAGGGATAGGGGTCAGGGATAGGGGACAGGGATAAGGGTCAGGGAGAGGGGTCAGGGATAGGGGACAGGGATAGGGATCAGGGATATGAACAGGGATAGGGGACAGGGATAGGGGACAGGGATAGGGGTCAGAGATAGGGGACAGGGATAGGGTCAGGGATAGGAGACAGAGATAGGAGGCAGGTATAGGGGTCAGGGATAGGGGACAGAAACAGGGGATAGGGATGGGGTCAGGGATAGGGGACAGGGATAGGGGACAGGGATAGGGGACAGAAACAGGGGATTGGGATGGGGTCAGGGATAGGGGACAGGGATAGGGGACAGTGATAGGGGTCAGGGATAGGAGACAGAGATAGGAGGCAGGTATAGGGGACAGGGATAGGGGACAGGAATAGGGGTCAGGGAAACGTGACAGGGATAGGGTCAGGGATAGGGGACAGGGATAGGGGACAGGGATAGGGGTCAGGGATAGGGGTCAGGGATAGGGGACAGTGATAGGGGTCAGGGATAGGGGTCAGGGATAGGGGTCAGGGATAGGGGACAGGGATAGGGGACAGGGATAGGGGACAGGAATAGGGGTCAGAGATAGGGGACAGGGATAGGGGTCAGGGATAGGGGGACAGAAACAGGGGATAGGGATGGGGTCAGGGATAGAGGACAGTGATAGGGGACAGGGTTAGGGGAAAGGAATAGGGGACAGGGATAGGGGAGAGGGATAGGGGACAGGAATAGGGGTCAGGGATACGTGACAGGGATAGGGGACAGGGAGAGGGGACAGGGAGAGGGGACAAGGATAGGGGACAGGGATAGGGGTCAGGGATAGGGGTCAGGGAGAGGGGACAGGGATAGGGGACAGGGTTAGGGGACAGGGATAGGGGTCAGGGATAGGGGACAGGGATAGGGGTCAGGGATACGGGACAGGGATACGGGACAGGGATAGGGGACAGGGATACGGGACAGGGATCGGGGACAGGGATACGGGACAGGGATAGGGGACAGGGATACGGCACAGGGATATGGGACAGTGATGCAGGACAGGGATAGGGGACAGGGATAGGGGTCAGGGATAGGGGACAGGGATAGGGGACAGGGATAGGGGTCAGTGAGAGGGGACAGGGATCGGGGTCAGGGATAGGGGTCAGGGAGAGGGGACAGGGTGAGGGGACAGGGATAGGGGTCAGGGATAGGGGTCAGGGAGAGGGGACAGGGAGAGGGCACAGGGATAGGGGACAGGGATAGGGGACAGGGATAGGGGTCAGGTAGAGGGGACAGGGTTAGGGGACAGGGATAGGGGTCAGGGATAGGGGACAGGGATAGGGGACAGGGATAGGGGTCAGGGATAGGGGACAGGGATAGGGGTCAGGGAGAGGGGACAGGGATAGGGGACAGGGATAGGGGACAGGGATAGGGGTCAGGGATAGGGGTCAGGGATGGGGACAGGGATACCGGACATGAATAGGGGACAGGGATAGGGGGCAGAGATAGGGGACAGGTAAAGGAGACAGTGAAAGGAGCCAGGGAGAGGGGACAGGGATAGGGGACAGGGATAGGGACAGGGATACGGATCAGGGATAGGGGACAGGGATAGGGGAAAGGGATAGGGTACAGGGATAGGGGTCACGGATAGGGGACAGTGATAGGGGACAGGGTTGGGGAAAGGGATGGGGGTCAGGGATAGGGGACAGTGATAGGGGACAGGGATAGGGGACAGGGATATGGGTCAGGGATAGGGGTCAGGGAGAGGGGACTAAGAGAGGGGACTGGGATAGGGGACAGTGATAGGGGACAGGGATAGGGGACAGGGATAGGGGTCAGGGATAGGGGTAAGGGATAGGGGTAAGGGATAGGGTCAGGGACAGGGGACAGGGATAGGGGTCAGGGATAGGGGACAGGGATAGGAGTCAGGGATAGGGGACAGGGATGGGGACAGGGATAGGGGACAGGGATAGGGGACAGGGATAGGGGACAGGGATAGGGGTCAGGGATAGAGCTCAGGGTTAGGGGACAGGGATAGGGGACAGGGATAGGGGACAGGGATAGGGGACAGGGATAGGGGACAGGGATAGGGGAGAGGGATAGAGGTCAGGGATAGTGGACAGGGATAGGGGACAGGGATAGGGGACAGGGATAGGGGACAGGGATAGGGGTCTGGTATAGGGGTCAGGGATAGGGGACAGGAATAGGGGACAGGCATAGGGGTCAGGCATAGGTGACAGAGATAGGGGACAGGGATAGGGGACAGGGGTAGGGGACAGGGATAGGGGAGAGGGATAGGGGACAGAAACAGGGGACAGGGTTGGGGACAGGGATAGGGGTCAGGGATAGGGGACAGTGATAGGGGACAGGGATAGGGGACAGGGATAGGGGTCAGGGATAGGGGTCAGGGAGAGGGGACTGGGAGAGGGGACTGGGATAGGGGACAGTGATAGGGGACAGGGATAGGGGACAGGGATAGGGGTCAGAGATAGGAGTCAGGGATAGGGGACAGGGATGGGGGACCGGGGTAGGGTTCAGGGATAGGGGTCAGGAATAGGAGTCAGGGATAGGGGACAGGGATGGGGACAGGGATAGGGGACAGGGATAGGGGACAGGGATAGGGGAAAGGGATAGGGGAAAGGGATAGGGGTCAGGGATAGAGGTCAGGGATTGGGACAGGGATAGGGTACAGGGATAGGGGTCAGGGATAGGGTTCAGGGATAGGGACAGGGATAGGGATCAGGAATAGGGGACAGGGATAGGGGACAGGGATAGGTGTCAGGGATAGGGGCCAGGGATAGGGGACAGGGATAGGGGTCAGGGATAGGGGTCAGGGATAGGGGACAGGGATAGGGGACAGGGATAGGGGACAGGGATAGGGGACAGGGATAGGGGTCAGGGAGAGGGGAGAGGGATAGGGGACAGGGATAGGGATCAGGGATATGAACAGGGATAGGGGACAGGGATAGGGGACAGGGATAGGGGTCAGAGATAGGGGACAGGGATAGGGTCAGGGATAGGAGACAGAGATAGGAGGCAGGTATAGGGGTCAGGGATAGGAGACAGGGAAAGGGGCCAGTGAAAGGGGACAGGGATAGGGGACAGAAACAGGGGATAGGGATGGGGTCAGGGATAGGGGACAGGGATAGGGGACAGAAACAGGGGATAGGGATGGGGTCAGGGAAAGGGGACAGGGATAGGGGACAGGGATAGGGGACAGAAACAGGGGATTGGGATGGGGTCAGGGATAGGGGACAGGGATAGGGGACAGGGATAGGGGTCAGAGATAGGGGACAGGGATAGGGGACAGGGATAGGGGACAGGGATAGGGGACAGGGATAGGGGTCAGGGAGAGGGGAGAGGGATAGGGGACAGGGATAGGGATCAGGGATATGAACAGGGATAGGGGACAGGGATAGGGGACAGGGATAGGGGTCAGAGATAGGGGACAGGGATAGGGTCAGGGATAGGAGACAGAGATAGGAGGCAGGTATAGGGGTCAGGGATAGGAGACAGGGAAAGGGGCCAGTGAAAGGGGACAGGGATAGGGGACAGAAACAGGGGATAGGGATGGGGTCAGGGATAGGGGACAGGGATAGGGGACAGAAACAGGGGATAGGGATGGGGTCAGGGAAAGGGGACAGGGATAGGGGACAGGGATAGGGGACAGAAACAGGGGATTGGGGTGGGGTCAGGGTTAGGGGACAGGGATAGGGGACAGGGATAGGGGACAGAAACAGGGTATTGGGATGGGGTCAGGGATAGGGGACAGGGATAGGGGACAGGGATAGGGGTCAGGGATACGTGACAGGGATAGGGTCAGGGATAGGGGACCGGGATAGGGGTCAGGGATAGGGGACAGGGATAGGGGTCAGGGATAGGGGTCAGGGATAAGGGTCAGGGATAGGGGAAAGGGATAGGGGACAGGAATAGGGGTCAGGGATAGGGGACAGGGATAGGGGTCAGAGATAGGGGACAGGGATAGGGGTCAGGGATAGGGGACAGAAAGAGGGGATAGGGATGGGTTCCGGTATAGGGGACAGTGATAGGGGACAGGGATAGGGGAAAGGAATAGGGGACAGGGTTAGGGGAGAGGGATAGGGGACATGAATAGGGGTCAAGGATACGTGACAGGGATAGGGGACAGGGAGAGGGGACAGGGATAGGGGACAGGGATAGGGGTCAGGGATAGGGGACAGGGATAGGGGTCAGGGATACGGGACAGGGATACGGGACAGGGATAGGGGACAGGGATACGGGAGAGGGATAGGGGACAGGGATAGGGGTCAGTGATAGGGGACAGGGATAGGGGACAGGGATAGTGATCAGGGATAGGGGACAGGGATAGGGGACAGGGATAGGGGTCAGGGATAGGGGCCAGGGATAGGGGACAGGGATAGGGGACAGGGATAGGGGTCAGGGATAGGGGACAGGGATAGGGGACAGGGATTGGGGACAGGCATAGGGGTCAGGGATAGGGGTCAGGGATAGGGGACAGGGATAGGGGTCAGGGAGAGGGGACAGGGATAGGGGACAGGGATAGGGATCAGGGATATGAACAGGGATAGGGGACAGGGATAGGGGACAGGGATAGGGGTCAGAGATAGGGGACAGGGATAGGGTCAGGGATAGGAGACAGAGATAGGAGGCAGGTATAGGGGTCAGGGATAGGAGACAGGGAAAGGGGACAGTGAAAGGGGACAGGGATAGGGGACAGAAACAGGGGATAGGGTTGGGGTCAGGGATAGGGGACAGGGATAGGGGACAGAAACAGGGGATAGGGATGGGGTCAGGGATAGGGGACAGGGATAGGGGACAGGGATAGGGGACAGAAACAGGGGATTCGGATGGGGTCAGGGATAGGGGACAGGGATAGGGGACAGGGATAGGGGTCAGGGATAGGAGACAGAGATAGGGGACAGGGATAGGGGACAGGGATAGGGGTCAGAGATAGGGGACAGGGATAGGGTCAGGGATAGGAGACAGAGATAGGAGGCAGGTATAGGGGTCAGGGATAGGAGACAGGGAAAGGGGACAGTGAAAGGGGACAGGGATAGGGGACAGAAACAGGGGATAGGGATGGGGTCAGGGATAGGGGACAGGGATAGGGGACAGAAACAGGGGATAGGGATGGGGACAGGGATACGGGACAGGAATAGGGGTCAGGGATAGGGGACAGGGATAGGGGACAGGGATAGGGGTCAGGGATAGGGGACAGGGATAGGGGACAGGGATAGGGATCAGGGATAGGGGACAGGGATAGGGGACAGGGATAGGGGTCAGGGATAGGGGCCAGGGATAGGGGACATGGATAGGGGACAGGGATAGGGGTCAGGGATAGGGGTCAGGGATAGGGGACAGGGATAGGGGACAGGGATAGGGGACAGGGATAGGGGTCAGGGATAGGGTACAGGGATAGGGGTCAGGGAGAGGGGACAGGGATAGGGGACAGGGATAGGGATCAGGGATATGAACAGGGATAGGTGTCAGAGATAGGGGACGGGGATAGGGTCAGGGATAGGAGACAGAGATAGGAGGCAGGTATAGGGGTCAGGGATAGGAGACAGGGAAAGGGGACAGTGAAAGGGGACAGGGATAGGGGACAGAAACAGGGGATAGGGATGTGGTCAGGAATAGGGGACAGGGATAGGGGACAGAAACAGGGGATAGGGATGGGGTCAGGGATAGGGGATAGGGATAGGGGACAGGGATAGGGGACAGAAACAGGGGATTGGGATGGGTTCAGGGATAGGGGACAGGGATAGGGGACAGGGATAGGGGTCAGGGATAGGAGACAGAGATAGGAGGCAGTTATAGGGGACAGGGATAGGGGACAGGAATAGGGGTCAGGGATTCGTGACAGGGATAGGGTCAGGGATAGGGGACAGGGATAGGGGTCAGGGATAGGGGACAGGGATAGGGGTCAGGGATAGGGGTCAGGGATTGGGGTCAGGGATAGGGGACAGGGATAGGGGTCAGAGATAGGGGACAGGGATAGGGGTCAGGGATAGGGGACAGAAACAGGGGATAGGGATGGGGTCAGGGATAGGGGACAGTGATAGGGGACAGGGATAGGGGAAAGGAATAGGGGACAGGGATAGGGGAGAGGGATAGGGGACAGGAATAGGGGTCAGGGTTACGTGACAGGGATAGGGGACAGGGAAAGGGGAAAGGGAGAGGGGACAAGGATAGGGGACAGGGATAGGGTTCAGGGATAGGGGTCAGGGAGAGGGGACAGGGATAGGGGACAGGGATAGGGGACAGGGAGAGGGGAAAGGGGGAGGGGACAGGGATAGAGGTCAGGGATACGGGACAGGGATAGGGTCAGGGATAGGGATCAGGGATAGGGGACAGGGATAGGGGACAGGGATAGGGGTCAGGGATAGGGGCCAGGGATAGGGTACAGGGATAGGGGACAGGGATAGGGGCCAGGGATAGGGTACAGGGATAGGGGACAGGGATAGGGTTCAGGGATAGGGGTCAGAGATAGAGGACAGGGATAGGGGACAGGGATAGGGGACAGGGATAGGAGTCAGGGATAGGGGTCAGGGATAGGGGACAGGGATAGGGGTCAGGGAGAGGGGACAGGGATAGGGGACAGGGATAGGGGTCAGGGATATGAACAGGGATAGTGGACAGGGATAGGGGACAGGGATAGGGGTCAGAGATAGGGGACAGGGATAGGGTCAGGGATAGGAGACAGAGATAGGAGGCAGGTATAGGGGTCAGGGATAGGGGACAGGGATAGGGGTCAGGGAGAGGGGACAGGGATAGGGGACAGGGATAGGGGTCAGGGATATGAACAGGGATAGGGGACAGGGATAGGGGACAGGGATAGGGGTCAGAGATAGGGGACAGGGATAGGGTCAGGGATAGGAGACAGAGATAGGAGGCAGGTATAGGGGTCAGGGATAGGAGACAGGGAAAGGGGACAGTGAAAGGGGACAGGGATAGGGGTCAGGGATAGGGGACATAAACAGGGGATAGGGATGGGGTCAGGGATAGGGGACAGGGATACGGGACAGGGATAGGGGACAGGGATAGGGATCAGGGATAGGGGACAGGGATAGGGGACAGGGATAGGTGTCAGGGATAGGGGCCAGGGATAGGGGACAGGGATAGGGGACAGGGATAGGGGACAGGGATAGGGGACAGGGATAGGGGAGAGGGATAGGGGTCAGGGATAGTGGGCAGGGATAGGGGACAGGGATAGGGGACAGGGATAGGGGACAGTAATAGGGGTCAGGGATAGGGGACAGGAAAAGGGGACAGGCATAGGGGTCAGGGATAGGAGACAGAGATAGGGGACAGGGATAGGGGACATGGATAGGGGACAGGGATAGGGGAGAGGGATAGGGGACAGAAACAGGTGATAGTGATGGGGTCAGCGATAGGGGACAGGGATAGGGGACAGGGATAGGGGTCAGGGATAGGAGACAGAGATAGGGGACAGGGATAGGGGACAGGGATAGGGGTCAGAGATAGGGGACAGGGATAGGGTCAGGGATAGGAGACAGAGATAAGAGGCAGGTATAGGGGTCAGGGATAGGAGACAGGGAAAGGGGACAGTGAAAGGGGACAGGGATAGGGGACAGAAACAGGGGAAAGGGATGGGGTCAGGGATAGGGGACAGGGATAGGGGTCAGGGATAGGGGACAGGGATAGGGGACAGGGATAGGGGTCAGGTATAGGGGACAGGGATAGGGGACAGGAATAGGGATCAGGGATATGGGATAGGGGACAGGGATAAGGGTCAGGGATAGGGGCCAGGGATAGGGGACAGGGACAGGAGACAGGGATAGGGGTCAGGGATAGTGGTCAGGGATAGGGGGCAGGGATAGGGGACAGGGATAGGGGACAGGGATAGGGGTCAGGGATAGGGGTCAGGGATAGGCGACAGGGATAGGGGTCAGGGAGAGGGGACAGGGATAGGGGACAGGGATAGGGATCAGGGATATGAACAGGGATAGGGGTCAGAGATAGGGGACAGGGATAAGGTCAGGGATAGGAGACAGAGATAGGAGGCAGGTATAGGGGTCAGGGATAGGAGACAGGGAAAGGGGACAGTGAAAGGGGACAGGGATAGGGGACAGGAACAGGGGATAGGGATGTGGTCAGGGATAGGGGACAGGGATAGGGGACAGAAACAGGGGATAGGGATGGGGTCAGGGATAGGGGACAGGGATAGGGGTCAGGGATAGGGGTCAGGGATAGGGGTCAGGGATAGGGGACAGGGATAGGGGTCAGAGATAGGGGACAGGGTTAGGGGTCAGGGATAGGGGACAGAAACAGGGGATAGGGATGGGGTCAGGGATAGGGGACAGGGATAGGGGACAGGAATAGGGGTCAGGGATACGTGACAGGGATAGGGGACAGGGAGAGGGGACAGAGAGAGGGGACAAGGATAGGGGACAGGTATAGGGGTCAGGGATAGGGGTCAGGGAGAGGGGACAGGGATAGGGGACAGGGATAGGGGACAGGGAGAGGGGACAGGGAGAGGGGTCAGGGATAGGGGTCAGGGATACGGGACAGGGATAAGGGACAGGGATAGGGATCAGGGATAGGGGACAGGGATAGGGGACAGGGATAGGGGTCAGGGATAGGGGCCAGGGATAGGGGTCAGGGATAGGGGACAGGGATAGGAGTCAGGGATTGGGGACAGGGATGGGGACAGGGATAGGGGACAGGGATAGGGGACAGGGATAGGGGACAGGGATAGGGGACAGGGATAGGGGTCAGGGATAGAGGTCAGGGATAGGGGACAGGGATAGGGGACAGGGATAGGGGACAGGGATAGGGGACAGGGATAGGGGAGAGGGATAGGGGTCAGGGAGAGTGGACAGGGATAGGGGACAGGGATAGGGGATAGGGATAGGGGACAGGGATAGGGGTCAGGTATAGGGGTCAGGGATAGGAGACAGGAATAGGTGACAGGCATAGGGGTTAGGGATAGGAGACAGAGATAGGGGACAGGGATAGGGTACATGGATAGGGGACAGGGATAGGGGAGAGGGATAGGGGACAGAAACAGGGGATATGGATGGGGTCAGGGATAGGGGACAGGGATAGGGGACAGGGATAGGGGTCAGGGATAGGAGACAGAGATAGGGGACAGGGATAGGGGACAGGGATAGGGGTCAGAGATAGGGGACAGGGATAGGGTCAGGGATAGGAGACAGAGATAGGAGGAAGGTATAGGGGTCAGGGATAGGAGACAGGGAAAGGGGACAGTGAAAGGGGACAGGGATAGGGGACAGAAACAGGGGACAGGGATGGGGTCAGGGATAGGGGACAGGGATAGGGGTCAGGGATAGGGGACAGGGATAGGGGTCAGGGATAGGGGTCAGGGATAGGGGACAGGGATAGGGGACAGGGATAGGGATCAGGGATAGGGGACAGGGATAGGGGACAGGGATAGGGGTCAGGGACAGGGCCAGGGATAGGGGACAGGGATAGGGGACAGGGATAGGGGTCAGGGATAGGGGTCAGGGATAGGGCACAGGGATAGGGGACAGGGATAGGGGACAGGGATAGGGGTCAGGGATAGGGGTCAGGGATAAGGGACAGGGATAGGGGTCAGGGAGAGGGGACAGGGATAGGGGACAGGGATAGGGATCAGGGATATGAACAGGGATAGGGGTCAGAGATAGGGGACAGGGATAGGGTCAGGGATAGGAGACAGAGATAGGAGGCAGGTATAGGGGTCAGGGATAGGAGACAGGGAAAGGGGACAGTGAAAGAGGACAGGGATAGGGGACAGAAACAGGGGATAGGGATGTGGTCAGGGATAGGGGACAGGGATAGGGGACAGAAACAGGGGATAGGGATGGGGTCAAGGATAGGGGACAGGGATAGGGGTCAGGGATCGGGGTCAGGGATAGGGGTCAGGGATAGGGGACAGGGATAGGGGTCAGAGATAGGGGACAGGGTTAGGGGTCAGGGATAGGGGACAGTAACAGGGGATAGGGATGGGGTCAGGGATAGGGGACAGGGATAGGGGACAGGAATAGGGGTCAGGGATACGTGACAGGGATAGGGGACAGGGAGAGGGGACAGAGAGAGGGGACAAGGATAGGGGACAGGGATAGGGGTCAGGTATAGGGGTCAGTGAGAGGGGACAGGGATAGGGGACAGGGATAGGGGACAGGGAGAGGAGACAGGGAGAGGGGACAGGGATAGGGGTCAGGGATACGGGACAGGGATAGGGGACAGGGATAGGGATCAGGGATAGGGGACAGGGATAGGGGACAGGGATAGGGGTCAGGGATAGGGGCCAGGGATAGGGGACAGGGATAGGGGACAGGGATAGGGGTCAGGGATAGTGGTCAGGGATAGGGGACAGGGATAGGGGACAGGGATAGGGGACAGGGATAGGAGTCAGGGATAGGGGTCAGGGATAGGGGACAGGGATAGGGGTCAGGGAGAGGGGACAGGGATAGGGGACAGGGATAGGGATCAGGGATATGAACAGGGATAGGGGACAGGGATAGGGGACAGGGATAGGGGTCAGAGATAGGGGACAGGGATAGGGTCAGGGATAGGAGACAGAGATAGGAGGCAGGTATAGGGTTCAGGGATAGGAGACAGGGGAAGGGGACAGTGAAAGGGGACAGGGATAGGGGACAGAAACAGGGGATAGGGATGGGGTCAGGGATAGGGGACAGGGATAGGGGTCAGGGATAGGGGACAGGGATAGGGGACAGGGATAGGGGACAGGGATAGGGGTCAGGGATAGGAGACAGAGATAGGGGACAGGGATAGGGGACAGGGATAGGGGTCAGAGATAGGGGACAGGGATAGGGTCAGGGATAGGAGACAGAGATAGGAGGAAGGTATAGGGGTCAGGGATAGGAGACAGGGAAAGGGGACAGTGAAAGGGGACAGGGATAGGGGACAGAAACAGGGGATAGGGATGGGGTCAGGGATAGGGGACAGGGATAGGGGTCAGGGATAGGGGACATCGATCGGGGACAGGGATAGGGGTCAGGGATAGGGGACAGGGATAGGGGACAGGGATAGGGATCAGGGATAGGGGCAGTGATAGGGGACAGGGATAGGGGTCAGGGATAGGGGCCAGGGATAGGGGACAGGGATAGGGGACAGGGATAGGGGTCAGGGATAGGGGTCAGGGATAGGGCACAGGGATAGGGGACAGGGATAGGGGACAGGGATAGGGGTCAGGGATAGGGGTCAGGGATAGGGGACAGGGATAGGGGTCAGGGAGAGGGGACAGGGATAGGGGACAGGGATAGGGATCAGGGATATGAACAGGGATAGGGGTCAGAGATAGGGGACAGGGATAGGGTCAGGGATAGGAGACAGAGATAGGAGGCAGGTATAGGGGTCAGGGATAGGAGACAGGGAAAGGGGACAGTGAAAGGGGACAGGGATAGGGGACAGAAACAGGGGATAGGGATGTGGTCAGGGATAGGGGACAGGGATAGGGGACAGAAACAGGGGATAGGGATGGGGTCAGGGATAGGGGACAGGGATAGGGGTCAGGGATAGGGGTCAGGGATAGGGGTCAGGGATAGGGGACAGGGATAGGGGTCAGAGATAGGGGACAGGGTTAGGGGTCAGCGATAGGGGACAGAAACAGGGGATAGGGATGGGGTCAGGGATAGGGGACAGGGATAGGGGACAGGAATAGGGGTCAGGGATAGGTGACAGGGATAGGGGACAGGGAGAGGGGCAGAGAGAGGGGACAAGGATAGGGGACAGGGATAGGGGTCAGGTATAGCGGTCAGTGAGAGGGGACAGGGATAGGGGACAGGGATAGGGGACAGGGAGAGGGGACAGGGAGAGGGGACAGGGATAGGGGTCAGGGATACGGGACAGGGATAGGGGACAGGGATAGGGATCAGGGATAGGGGACAGGGATAGGGGACAGGGATAGGGGTCAGGGATAGGGGACAGGGATAGGGGTCAGGGAGAGGGGACAGGGATAGGGGACAGGGATAGGGATCAGGGATATGAACAGGGATAGGGGACAGGGATAGGGGACAGGGTTAGGGGTCAGAGATAGGGGACAGGGATAGGGTCAGGGATAGGAGACAGAGATAGGAGGCAGGTATAGGGGTCAGGGATAGGAGACAGGGGAAGGGGACAGTGAAAGGGGACAGGGATAGGGGTCAGGGATAGGGGACAGGGATAGGGGTCAGGGATAGGAGACAGAGATAGGAGGCAGGTATAGGGGTCAGGGATAGGAGACAGGGGAAGGGGACAGTGAAAGGGGACAGGGATAGGGGCCAGGGATAGGGGTCAGGGATAGGGGCCAGGGATAGGGGACAGGGATAGGGGACAGGGATAGGAGTCAGGGATAGGGGACAGGGATGGGGACAGGGATAGGGGACAGGGATAGGGGACAGGGATAGGGGACAGGGATAGGGGACAGGGATAGGGGTCAGGGATAGGAGACAGAGATAGGAGGCAGGTATTGGGGTCAGGGATAGGAGACAGGGGAAGGGGACAGTGAAAGGGGACAGGGATAGGGGTCAGGGATAGAGGACAGAAACAGGGGATAGGGATGGGGTCAGGGATAGGGGACAGGGATAGGGGACAGGGATAGGGGACAGAAACAGGGGATTGGGATGTGGTCAGGGATAGGGGACAGGGATAGGGGACAGGGATATGGGTCAGGGATAGGAGACAGAGATAGGAGGCAGGTATAGGGGACAGGGATAGGGGACAGGAATAGGGGTCAGGGAAACGTGACAGGGATAGGGTCAGGGATAGGGGACAGGGATAGGGGACAGGGGTAGGGGTCAGGGATAGGTGTCAGGGATAGGGGACAGTGATAGCGGTCAGGGATGGGGGTCAGGGATAGGGGTCAGGGATAGGGGACAGGGATAGGGGACAGGGATAGGGGACAGGAATAGGGGTCAGGGATAGGGGACAGGGATAGGGGTCAGAGATAGGGGACAGGGATAGGGGTCAGGGATAGGGGACAGGGATAGGGGACAGGGATAGGGGTCAGGGATAGGGGCCAGGGATAGGGGACAGGGATAGGGGACAGGGATAGGAGTCAGGGATAGGGGACAGGGATGGGGACAGAGAGAGGGGACAAGGATAGGGGACAGGGATAGGGGTCAGGTATAGGGGTCAGGGATAGGGGTCAGGGATAGGGGACAGGGATAGGGGACAGGGATAGGGGACAGGAATAGGGGTCAGCGATAGGGGACAGGGATAGGAGTCAGAGATAGGGGACAGGGATAGGGGTCAGGGATAGGGGACAGTGATAGGGGTCAGGGATAGGGGTCAGGGATAGGGGTCAGGGATAGGGGACAGGGATAGGGGACAGGGATAGGGGACAGGAATAGGGGTCAGGGATAGGGGGCAGGGATAGGGGTCAGAGATAGGGGACAGGGAGAGGGGTCAGGGATAGGGGACAGGGATAGGGGCCAGGGATAGGGGTCAGGGATAGGGGCCAGGGATAGGGGACAGGGATAGGGGACAGGGATAGGAGTCAGGGATAGGGGACAGGGATGGGGACAGGGATAGGGGACAGGGATAGGGGACAGGAATAGGGGACAGGGATAGGGGTCAGGGATAGGAGACAGAGATAGGAGGCAGGTATAGGGGTCAGGGATAGGAGACAGGGGAAGGGGACAGTGAAAGGGGACAGGGATAGGGGTCAGGGATAGGGGACAGAAACAGGGGATAGGGATGGGGTCAGGGATAGGGGACAGGGATAGGGGACAGGGATAGGGGTGAGAAACAGGGGATTGGGATGTGGTCAGGGATAGGGGACAGGGATAGGGGACAGGGATAGGGGTCAGGGATAGGAGACAGAGATAGGAGGCAGGTATAGGGGACAGGGATAGGGGACAGGAACAGGGGTCAGGGAAACGTAACAGGGATAGGGTCAGGGATAGGGGACAGGGATAGGGGACAGGGATAGGGGTCAGGGATAGGGGTCAGGGATAGGGGACAGTGATAGCGGTCAGGGATAGGGGTCAGGGATAGGTGTCAGGGATAGGGGACAGGGATAGGGGACAGGGATAGGGGACAGGAATTGGGGTCAGGGATAGGGGACAGGGATAGGGGTCAGAGATAGGGGACAGGGATAGGGGTCAGGGATAGGGGACAGGGATAGGGGACAGGGATAGGGGTCAGGGATAGGGGCCAGGGATAGGGGACAGGGATAGGGGACAGGGATAGGAGTCAGGATTAGGGGACAGGGATGGGGACAGGGATAGGGGACATTGATAGGGGACAGGGATAGGGGACAGGGATAGGGGACAGGGATAGGGGTCAGGGATAGAGGTCAGGGATAGGGGGACAGGGATAGGGGACAGGGATAGGGGACAGGGATAGGGGACAGGGATAGGGGACAGGGATAGGGGAGAGGGATAGGGGTCAGGGATAGTGGACAGGGATAGGGGACAGGAATAGGGGATAGGGATAGGGGACAGGGATAGGGGTCAGGTATAGGGGTCAGGGATAGGGGACAGGAATAGGGGACAGGCATAGGGGTCAGGGATAGGAGACAAAGATAGGGGACAGGGATAGGGGACATGGATAGGGGACAGGGATAGGGGAGAGGGATAGGGGACAGAAACAGGGGATAGGGATGGGGTCAGGGATAGTTGACAGGGATAGGGGACAGGGATAGGGGTCAGCGATAGGAGACAGAGATAGGGGACAGGGATAGGGGACAGGGATAGGGGTCAGAGATAGGGGACAGGGATAGGGTCAGGGATAGGAGACAGAGATAGGAGGAAGGTATAGGGGTCAGGGATAGGAGACAGGGAAAGGGGACAGTGAAAGGGGACAGGGATAGGGGGACAGAAACAGGGGATAGGGATGGGGTCAGGGATTGGGGACAGGGATAGGGGTCAGGGATAGGGGACAGGGATAGGGGACAGAGATAGGGGTCAGGGATAGGGGACAGGGATAGGGGACAGGGATAGGGTTCAGGGATAGGGGGACAGGGATAGGGGACAGGGATAGGGGTCAGGGATAGGGGCCAGGGATAGGGGACAGTGATAGGGGACAGGGATAGGGGTCAGGGATAGGGGTCAGGGATAGGGCACAGGGATAGGGGACAGGGATAGGGGACAGGGATAGGGGTCAGGGATAGGGGTCAGGGATAGGGGACAGGGATAGGGGTCAGGGAGAGGGGACAGGGATAGGGGTCAGGGATAGGGATCAGGGATATGAACAGGGATAGGGGTCAGAGATAGGGGACAGGGATAGGGTCAGGGATAGGAGACAGAGATAGGAGGCAGGTATAGGGGGTCAGGGATAGGAGACAGGGAAAGGGGACAGTGAAAGGGGACAGGGATAGGGGACAGAAACAGGGGATAGGGATGTGGTCAGGGATAGGGGACAGGGATAGGGGACAGAAACAGGGGATAGGGATGGGGTCAGGGATAGGGGACAGGGATAGGGGTCAGGGATAGGGGTCAGGGATAGGGGTCAGGGATAGGGGACAGGGATAGGGGTCAGAGATAGGGGACAGGGTTAGGGGTCATGGATAGGGGACAGAAACAGGGGATAGGGATGGGGTCAGGGATAGGGGACAGGGATAGGGGACAGGAATAGGGGTCAGGGATACGTGACAGGGATAGGGGACAGGGAGAGGGGACAGAGAGAGGGGACAAGGATAGGGGACAGGGATAGGGGTCAGGTATAGGGGTCAGGGATAGGGGTCAGGGATAGGGGTCAGGGATAGGGGACAGGGATAGGGGACAGGAATAGGGTTCAGGGATAGGGGACAGGGATAGGGGTCAGAGACATTGGACAGGGATAGGGGTCAGGGATAGGGGACAGTGATAGGGGTCAGGGATAGGGGTCAGGGATAGGGGTCAGGGATAGGGGACAGGGATAGGGGACAGGGATAGGGGACAGGAATAGGGGTCAGGGATAGGGGACTGGGATAGGGGTCAGAGATAGGGGACAGGGAGAGGGGTCAGGGATAGGGGGACAGGGATAGGGGCCAGGGATAGGGGTCAGGGATAGGGGCCAGGGATAGGGGACAGGGATAGGGGACAGGGATAGGAGTCAGGGATAGGGGACAGGGATGGGGACAGGGATAGGGGACAGGGATAGGGGACAGGGATAGGAGACAGGGATAGGGGACAGGGATAGGGGTCAGGGATAGAGGTCAGGGATAGGGGACAGGGATAGGGGACAGGGATAGGGGACAGGGATAGGGGACAGGGATAGGGGACAGGGATAGGGGAGAGGGATAGGGGTCAGGGATAGTGGACAGGGATAGGGGACAGGAATAGGGGATAGGGATAGGGGACAGGGATAGGGGTCAGGTATAGGGGTCAGGGATAGGGGACAGGAATAGGGGACAGGCATAGGGGTCAGGGATAGGAGACAGAGATAGGGGACAGGGATAGGGGACATGGATAGGGGACAGGGATAGGGGAGAGGGATAGGGGACAGAAACAGGGGATAGGGATGGGGTCAGGGATAGTTGACAGGGATAGGGGACAGGGATAGGGGTCAGCGATAGGAGACAGAGATAGGGGACAGGGATAGGGGACAGGGATAGGGGTCAGAGATAGGGGACAGGGATAGGGTCAGGGATAGGAGACAGAGATAGGAGGAAGGTATAGGGGTCAGGGATAGGAGACAGGGAAAGGGGACAGTGAAAGGGGACAGGGATAGGGGACAGAAACAGGGGATAGGGATGGGGTCAGGGATAGGGGACAGGGATAGGGGTCAGGGATAGGGGACAGGGATAGGGGACAGGGATAGGGGTCAGGGATAGGGGACAGGGATAGGGGACAGGGATAGGGATCAGGGATAGGGGACAGGGATAGGGGACAGGGATAGGGGTCAGGGATAGGGGCCAGGGATAGGGGACAGGGATAGGGGTCAGGGATAGGGGTCAGGGATAGGGCACAGGGATAGGGGACAGGGATAGGGGACAGGGATAGGGGTCAGGGATAGGGGTCAGGGATAGGGGTCAGGGAGAGGGGACAGGGATAGGGGACAGGGATAGGGATCAGGGATATGAACAGGGATAGGGGTCAGAGATAGGGGACAGGGATAGGGTCAGGGATAGGAGACAGAGATAGGAGGCAGGTATAGGGGTCAGGGATAGGAGACAGGGAAAGGGGACAGTGAAAGGGGACAGGGATAGGGGACAGAAACAGGGGATAGGGATGTGGTCAGGGATAGGGGACAGGGATAGGGGACAGAAACAGGGGATAGGGATGGGGTCAGGGATAGGGGACAGAGATAGGGGTCAGGGATAGGGGTCAGGGATAGGGGTCAGGGATAGGGGACAGGGATAGGGGTCAGAGATAGGGGACAGGGTTAGGGGTCAGGGATAGGGGACAGAAACAGGGGATAGGGATGGGGTCATGGATAGGGGACAGGGATAGGGGACAGGAATAGGGGTCAGGGATACGTGACAGGGATAGGGGACAGGGAGAGGGGACAGAGAGAGGGGACAAGGATAGGGGACAGGGATAGGGGTCAGGTATAGGGGTCAGGGAGAGGGGACAGGGATAGGGGACAGGGATAGGGGACAGGGAGAGGGGACAGGGAGAGGGGACAGGGATAGGGGTCAGGGATACGGGACAGGGATAGGGGACAGGAATAGGGATCAGGGATAGGGGACAGGGATAGGGGACAGGGATAGGGGTCAGGGATAGGGGCCAGGGATAGGGGACAGGGATAGGGGACAGGGATAGGGGTCAGGGATAGGGGTCAGGGATAGGGGACAGGGATAGGGGACAGGGATAGGGGACAGGGATAGGAGTCAGGGATAGGGGTCAGGGATAGGGGACAGGGATAGGGGTCAGGGAGAGGGGACAGGGATAGGGGACAGGGATAGGGATCAGGGATATGAACAGGGATAGGGGACAGGGATAGGGGACAGGGATAGGGGTCAGAGATAGGGGACAGGGATAGGGTCAGGGATAGGAGACAGAGATAGGAGGCAGGTATAGGGGTCAGGGATAGGAGACAGGGGAAGGGGACAGTGAAAGGGGACAGGGATAGGGGTCAGGGTTAGGGGACAGAAACAGGGGATAGGGATGCGGTCAGGGATAGGGGACAGGGATAGGGGACAGGGATAGGGGTCAGGGATAGGAGACAGAGATAGGAGGCAGGTATAGGGGACAGGGATAGGGGACAGGAATAGGGGTCAGGGAAACGTGACAGGGATAGGGGACAGGGATAGGGGACAGTGATAGGGGTCAGGGATAGGGGTCAGGGATAGGGGTCAGGGATAGGGGACAGGGATAGGGGACAGGGATAGGGGATAGGAATAGGGGTCAGGGATAGAGGACAGGGATAGGGGTCAGAGATAGGGGACAGGGATAGGGGTCAGGGATAGGGGGACAGAAACAGGGGATAGGGATGGGGTCAGGGATAGAGGACAGTGATAGGGGACAGGGTTAGGGGAAAGGAATAGGGGACAGGGATAGGGGAGAGGGATAGGGGACAGGAATAGGGGTCAGGGATACGTGACAGGGATAGGGGACAGGGAGAGGGGACAGGGAGAGGGGACAAGGATAGGGGACAGGGATAGGGGTCAGGGATAGGGGTCAGGGAGAGGGGACAGGGATAGGGGACAGGGTTAGGGGACAGGGATAGGGGTCAGGGATAGGGGACAGGGATAGGGGTCAGGGATACGGGACAGGGATACGGGACAGGGATAGGAGACAGGGATACGGGACAGGGATACGGCACAGGGATATGGGACAGTGATGCAGGACAGGGATAGGGGACAGGGATAGGGGTCAGGGATAGGGGACAGGGATAGGGGACAGGGATAGGGATCAGGGAGAGGGGACAGGGATCGGGGTCAGGGATAGGGGTCAGGGAGAGGGGACAGGGTGAGGGGGCAGGGATAGGGGTCAGGGATAGGGGTCAGGGAGAGCGGACAGGGAGAGGGCACAGGGATAGGGGACAGGGATAGGGGACAGGGATAGGGGTCAGGGAGAGGGGACAGGGATAGGGGACAGGGATAGGGGTCAGGGATAGGGCACAGGGATAGGGGACAGGGATAGGGGTCAGGGATAGGGGACAGGGATAGGGGTCAGGGAGAGGGGACAGGGATAGGGGACAGGGATAGGGGACAGGGATAGGGGTCAGGGATAGGGGTCAGGGATGGGGAAAGGGATACCGGACAGGAATAGGGGACAGGGATAGGGGGCAGAGATAGGGGACAGGGATAGGGGACAGGGATAGGGGACAGGGATAGGGATCAGGGATAGGGGACAGGGATAGGGGACAGGGATAGGGGACAGGGATAGGGGTCAGGGATAGGGGACAGTGAAAGGGGACAGGGTTGGGGACAGGGATGGGGGTCAGGGATAGGGGACAGTGATAGGGGACAGGGATAGGGGACAGGGATAGGGGTCAGGGATAGGGGTCAGGGAGAGGGGACTGGGAGAGGGGACTGTGATAGGGGACAGTGATAGGGGACAGGGATAGGGGACAGGGATAGGGGTCAGGGATAGGGGTAAGGGATAGGGGTAATGGATAGGGTCACGGATAGGGGACAGGGATAGGGGTCAGGGATAGGGGACAGGGATAGGAGTCAGGGATAGGGGACAGGGATGGGGACAGGGATAGTGGACAGGGATAGAGGTCAGGGTTAGGGGACAGGGATAGGGGACAGGGATAGGGGACAGGGATAGGGGACAGGGATAGGGGACAGGGATAGGGGAGAGGGATAGGGGTCAGGGATAGTGGACAGGGATAGGGGACAGGGATAGGGGACAGGGATAGGGGACAGGGATAGGGGTCTGGTATAGGGGTCAGGGATAGGGGACAGGAATAGGTGACAGGCATATGGGTCAGGCATAGGTGACAGAGATAGGGGACAGGGATAGGGGACAGGGATAGGGGACAGTGATAGGGGAGAGGGATAGGGGACAGAAACAGGGGATAGGGATGGGGATAGGGATTCGGGACAGGGATAGGGGTCAGGGATAGGGGACAGGGATAGGGGACAGGGATAGGGGTCAGGGATAGGGGTCAGGGATAGGGACAGGGATAGGGATCAGAAATAGGGGACAGGGATAGGGGACAGGGATAGGGGTCAGGGATAGGGGCTAGGGATAGGGGACAGGGATAGGGCACAGGGATAGGGGTCAGGGATAGGGGTCAGGGATAGGGGACAGGGATAGGGGACAGGGATAGGGGAAAGGGATAGGGGTCAGGGATAGCGGTCAGGGATAGGGGACAGGGATAGCGGTCAGGGAGAGGGGACAGGGATAGGGGACAGGGATAGGGGACAGGGATAGGGATCAGGGATATGAACAGGGATAGGGGACAGGGATAGGGGACCGGGGTAGGGGTCAGAGATAGGGGACAGGGATAGGGTCAGGGATAGGAGACAGAGATAGGAGGCAGGTATAGGGGTCAGGGATAAGAGACAGGGAAAGGGGACAGTGAAAGGGGACAGGGATAGGGGACAGAAACAGGGGATAGGGATGGGGTCAGGGATAGGGGACAGGGATAGGGGACAGAAACAGGGGATAGGGATGGGGTCAGGGATAGGGGACAGGGATAGGGGACAGGGATAGGGGACAGAAACAGGGGATTGGGATGGGGTCAGGGATAGGGGACAGGGATAGGGGACAGGGATAGGTGTCAGGTATAGGAGACAGAGATAGGATGCAGGTATAGGGGACAGGGATAAGGGACAGGAATATGGGTCAGGGATACGTGACAGGGATAGGGTCAGGGATAGGGGACAGGGATAGGGTTCAGGGATAGGGGACATGGATAGGGGTCAGGGATAGGGGTCAGGGATAGGGGTCAGGGATAGGGGAAAGGGATAGGGGACAGGAATAGGGGTCAGGGATAGGGGACAGGGATAGGGGTCAGAGATAGGGGACAGGGATAGGGGTCAGGGATAGGGGACAGAAAGAGGGGATAGGGATGGGGTCAGGGATAGGGGACAGTGATAGGGGACAGGGATAGGGGAAAGGAATAGGGGACAGGGATAGGGGAGAGGGATAGGGAACAGGAATAGGGGTCAGGGATACGTGACAGGGATAGGGGACAGGGAGAGGGTACAGGGATAGGGGACAGGGATAGGGGTCAGGGATAGGGGACAGGGATAGGGGTCAGGGATACGGGACAGGGATACGGGACAGGGATAGGGGACAGGGATATGGGACAGGGATAGGGGACAGGGATAGGGGTCAGGAATAGGGGACAGGGATAGGGGACAGGGATAGGGATCAGGGATAGGGGACAGGGATAGGGGACAGGGATAGAGATCAGGGATAGGAGACAGAGATAGGAGGCAGGTATAGGGGTCAGGGATAGGAGACAGGGGAAGGGGACAGTGAAAGGGGACAGGGATAGCGGTCAGGGATAGGGGACAGAAACAGGGGATAGGGATGGGGTCAGGGATAGGGGACAGGAATAGGGGACAGGGATAGGGGACAGAAACAGGGGATTGGGATGTGGTCAGGGATAGGGGACAGGGATAGGGGACAGGGATAGGGGTCAGGGATAGGAGACAGAGATAGGAGGCAGGTATAGGGGACAGGGATAGGGGACAGGAACAGGGGTCAGGGAAACGTAACAGGGATAGGGTCAGGGATAGGGGACAGGGATAGGGGACAGGGATAGGGGTCAGGGATAGGGGTCAGGGATAGGGGACAGTGATAGCGGTCAGGGATAGGGGTCAGGGATAGGGGTCAGGGATAGGGGACAGGGATAGGGGACAGGGATAGGGGACAGGAATAGGGGTCAGGGATAGGGGACAGGGATAGGGGTCAGAGATAGGGGACAGGGATAGGGGTCAGGGATAGGGGACAGGGATAGGGGACAGGGATAGGGGCCAGGGATAGGGGACAGGGATAGGGGACAGGGATAGGAGTCAGGGATAGGGGACAGGGATGGGGACAGGGATAGGGGACAGGGATAGGGGACAGGGATAGGGGACAGGGATAGGGGTCAGGGATAGAGGTCAGGGATAGGGGACAGGGATAGGGGACAGGGATAGGGGACAGGGATAGGGGACAGGGATAGGGGACAGGGATAGGGGTCAGGGATAGTGGACAGGGATAGGGGACAGGAATAGGGGATAGGGATAGGGGACAGGGATAGGGGTCAGGTATAGGGGTCAGGGATAGGGGACAGGAATAGGGGACAGGCATAGGGGTCAGGGATAGGAGACAAAGATAGGGGACAGGGATAGGGGACATGGATAGGGGACAGGGATAGGGGAGAGGGATAGGGGACAGAAACAGGGGATAGGGATGGGGTCAGGGATAGTTGACAGGGATAGGGGACAGGGATAGGGGTCAGCGATAGGAGACAGAGATAGGGGACAGGGATAGGGGACAGGGATAGGGGTCAGAGATAGGGGACAGGGATAGGGTCAGGGATAGGAGACAGAGATAGGAGGAAGGTATAGGGGTCAGGGATAGGAGACAGGGAAAGGGGACAGTGAAAGGGGACAGGGATAGGGGACAGAAACAGGGGATAGGGATGGGGTCAGGGATTGGGGACAGGGATAGGGGTCAGGGATAGGGGACAGGGATAGGGGACAGGGATAGGGGTCAGGGATAGGGGACAGGGATAGGGGACAGGGATAGGGTTCAGGGATAGGGGACAGGGATAGGGGACAGGGATAGGGGTCAGGGATAGGGGCCAGGGATAGGGGACAGTGATAGGGGACAGGGATAGGGGTCAGGGATAGGGGTCAGGGATAGGGCACAGGGATATGGGACAGGGATAGGGGACAGGGATAGGGGTCAGGGATAGGGGTCAGGGATAGGGGACAGGGATAGGGGTCAGGGAGAGGGGACAGGGATAGGGGACAGGGATAGGGATCAGGGATATGAACAGGGATAGGGGTCAGAGATAGGGGACAGGGATAGGGTCAGGGATAGGAGACAGAGATAGGAGGCAGGTATAGGGGTCAGGGATAGGAGACAGGGAAAGGGGACAGTGAAAGGGGACAGGGATAGGGGACAGAAACAGGGGATAGGGATGTGGTCAGGGATAGGGGACAGGGATAGGGGACAGAAACAGGGGATAGGGATGGGGTCAGGGATAGGGGACAGGGATAGGGGTCAGGGATAGGGGTCAGGGATAGGGGTCAGGGATAGGGGACAGGGATAGGGGTCAGAGATAGGGGACAGGGTTAGGGGTCATGGATAGGGGACAGAAACAGGGGATAGGGATGGGGTCAGGGATAGGGGACAGGGATAGGGGACAGGAATAGGGGTCAGGGATACGTGACAGGGATAGGGGACAGGGAGAGGGGACAGAGAGAGGGGACAAGGATAGGGGACAGGGATAGGGGTCAGGTATAGGGGTCAGGGATAGGGGTCAGGGATAGGGGACAGGGATAGGGGACAGGGATAGGGGACAGGAATAGGGGTCAGGGATAGGGGACAGGGATAGGGGTCAGAGACAGGGGACAGGGATAGGGGTCAGGGATAGGGGACAGTGATAGGGGTCAGGGATAGGGGTCAGGGATAGGGGTCAGGGATAGGGGACAGGGATAGGGGACAGGGATAGGGGACAGGAATAGGGGTCAGGGATAGAGGACAGGGATAGGGGTCAGAGATAGGGGACAGGGAGAGGGGTCAGGGATAGGGGACAGGGATAGGGGCCAGGGATAGGGGTCAGGGATAGGGGCCAGGGATAGGGGACAGGGAATGGGGACAGGGATAGGAGTCAGGGATAGGGGACAGGGATGGGGACAGGGATAGGGGACAGGGATAGGGGACAGGGATAGGGGACAGGGATAGGGGACAGGGATAGGGGTCAGGGATAGAGGTCAGGGATAGGGGACAGGGATAGGGGACAGGGATAGGGGACAGGGATAGGGGACAGGGATAGGGGACAGGGATAGGGGAGAGGGATAGGGGTCAGGAATAGTGGACAGGGATAGGGGACAGGAATAGGGGATAGGGATAGGGGACAGGGATAGGGGTCAGGTATAGGGGTCAGGGATAGGGGACAGGAATAGGGGACAGGCATAGGGGTCAGGGATAGGAGACAGAGATAGGGGACAGGGATAGGGGACATGGATAGGGGACAGGGATAGGGGAGAGGGATAGGGGACAGAAACAGGGGATAGGGATGGGGTCAGGGATAGTTGACAGGGATAGGGGACAGGGATAGGGGTCAGCGATAGGAGACAGAGATAGGGGACAGGGATAGGGGACAGGGATAGGGGTCAGAGATAGTGGACAGGGATAGGGTCAGGGATAGGAGACAGAGATAGGAGGAAGGTATAGGGGTCAGGGATAGGAGACAGGGAAAGGGGACAGTGAAAGGGGACAGGGATAGGGGACAGAAACAGGGGATAGGGATGGGGTCAGGGATAGGGGACAGGGATAGGGGTCAGGGATAGGGGACAGGGATAGGGGACAGGGATAGGGGTCAGGGATAGGGGACAGGGATAGGGGACAGGGATAGGGATCAGGGATAGGGGACAGGGATAGGGGACAGGGATAGGGGTCAGGGATAGGGGCCAGGGATAGGGGACAGGGATAGGGGTCAGGGATAGGGGTCAGGGATAGGGCACAGGGATAGGGGACAGGGATAGGGGACAGGGATAGGGGTCAGGGATAGGGGTCATGGATAGGGGACAGGGATAGGGGTCAGGGAGAGGGGACAGGGATAGGGGACAGGGATAGGGATCAGGGATATGAACAGGGATAGGGGTCAGAGATAGGGGACAGGGATAGGGTCAGGGATAGGAGACAGAGATAGGAGGCAGGTATAGGGGTCAGGGATAGGAGACAGGGAAAGGGGACAGTGAAAGGGGACAGGGATAGGGGACAGAAACAGGGGATAGGGATGTGGTCAGGGATAGGGGACAGGGATAGGGGACAGAAACAGGGGATAGGGATGGGGTCAGGGATAGGGGACAGAGATAGGGGTCAGGGATAGGGGTCAGGGATAGGGGTCAGGGATAGGGGACAGGGATAGGGGTCAGAGATAGGGGACAGGGTTAGGGGTCAGGGATAGGGGACAGAAACAGGGGATAGGGATGGGGTCATGGATAGGGGACAGGGATAGGGGACAGGAATAGGGGTCAGGGATACGTGACAGGGATAGGGGACAGGGAGAGGGGACAGAGAGAGGGGACAAGGATAGGGGACAGGGATAGGGGTGAGGTATAGGGGTCAGGGAGAGGGGACAGGGATAGGGGACAGGGATAGGGGACAGGGAGAGGGGACAGGGAGAGGGGACAGGGATAGGGGTCAGGGATACGGGACAGGGATAGGGGACAGGGATAGGGATCAGGGATAGGGGACAGGGATAGGGGACAGGGATAGGGGTCAGGGATAGGGGCCAGGGATAGGGGACAGGGATAGGGGACAGGGATAGGGGTCAGGGATAGGTGTCAGGGATAGGGGACAGGGATAGGGGACAGGGATAGGGGACAGGGATAGGAGTCAGGGATAGGGGTCAGGGATAGGGGACAGGGATAGGGGTCAGGGAGAGGGGACAGGGATAGGGGACAGGGATAGGGATCAGGGATATGAACAGGGATAGGGGACAGGGATAGGGGACAGGGATAGGGGTCAGAGATAGGGGACAGGGATAGGGTCAGGGATAGGAGACAGAGATAGGAGGCAGGTATAGGGGTCAGGGATAGGAGACAGGGGAAGGGGACAGTGAAAGGGGACAGGGATAGGGGTCAGGGTTAGGGGACAGAAACAGGGGATAGGGATGCGGTCAGGGATAGGGGACAGGGATAGGGGACAGGGATAGGGGTCAGGGATAGGAGACAGAGATAGGAGGCAGGTATAGGGGACAGGGATAGGGGACAGGAATAGGGGTCAGGGAAACGTGACAGGGATAGGGGACAGGGATAGGGGACAGTGATAGGGGTCAGGGATAGGGGTCAGGGATAGGGGTCAGGGATAGGGGACAGGGATAGGGGACAGGGATAGGGGATAGGAATAGGGGTCAGGGATAGGGGACAGGGATAGGGGTCAGAGATAGGGGACAGGGATAGGGGAGAGGGATAGGGGTCAGGGATAGTGGACAGGGATAGGGGACAGGGATAGGGGACAGGGATAGGGGACAGGGATAGGGGTCTGGTATAGGGGTCAGGGATAGGGGACAGGAATAGGTGACAGGCAAAAGAGTCAGGCATAGGTGACAGAGATAGGGGACAGAGATAGGGGACAGGGATAGGGGACAGGGATAGGGGAGAGGGATAGGGGACAGAAACAGGGGATAGGGATGGGGATAGGGATTCGGGACAGGGATAGGGGTCAGGGATAGGGGACAGGGATAGGGGACAGGGATAGGGGTCAGGGATAGGGGTCAGGGATAGGGACAGGGATAGGGATCAGAAATAGGGGACAGGGATAGGGGACAGGGATAAGGGTCAGGGATAGGGGCTAGGGATAGGGGACAGGGATAGGGTACAGGGATAGGGGTCAGGGATAGGGGTCAGGGATAGGGGACAGGGATAGGGGACAGGGATAGGGGAAAGGGATAGGGGTCAGGGATAGCGGTCAGGGATAGGGGGACAGAAACAAGGGATAGGGATGGGGTCAGGGATAGAGGACAGTGATAGGGGACAGGGTTAGGGGAAAGGAATAGGGGACAGGGATAGGGGAGAGGGATAGGGGACAGGAATAGGGGTCAGGGATACGTGACAGGGATAGGGGACAGGGAGAGGGGACAGGGAGAGGGGACAAGGATAGGGGACAGGGATAGGGGTCAGGGATAGGGGTCAGGGAGAGGGGACAGGGATAGGGGACAGGGTTAGGGGACAGGGATAGGGGTCAGGGATAGGGGACAGGGATAGGGGTCAGGGATACGGGACAGGGATACGGGACAGGGATAGGAGACAGGGATACGGGACAGGGATACGGCACAGGGATATGGGACAGTGATGCAGGACAGGGATAGGGGACAGGGATAGGGGTCAGGGATAGGGGACAGGGATAGGGGACAGGGATAGGGGTCAGGGAGAGGGGACAGGGATCGGGGTCAGGGATAGGGGTCAGGGAGAGGGGACAGGGTGAGGGGGCAGGGATAGGGGTCAGGGATAGGGGTCAGGGAGAGCGGACAGGGAGAGGGCACAGGGATAGGGGACAGGGATAGGGGACAGGGATAGGGGTCAGGGAGAGGGGACAGGGATAGGGGACAGGGATAGGGGTCAGGGATAGGGCACAGGGATAGGGGACAGGGATAGGGGTCAGGGATAGGGGACAGGGATAGGGGTCAGGGAGAGGGGACAGGGATAGGGGACAGGGATAGGGGACAGGGATAGGGGTCAGGGATAGGGGTCAGGGATGGGGAAAGGGATACCGGACAGGAATAGGGGACAGGGATAGGGGGCAGAGATAGGGGACAGGGATAGGGGACAGGGATAGGGGACAGGGATAGGGATCAGGGATAGGGGACAGGGATAGGGGACAGGGATAGGGGACAGGGATAGGGGTCAGGGATAGGGGACAGTGAAAGGGGACAGGGTTGGGGACAGGGATGGGGGTCAGGGATAGGGGACAGTGATAGGGGACAGGGATAGGGGACAGGGATAGGGGTCAGGGATAGGGGTCAGGGAGAGGGGACTGGGAGAGGGGACTGTGATAGGGGACAGTGATAGGGGACAGGGATAGGGGACAGGGATAGGGGTCAGGGATAGGGGTAAGGGATAGGGGTAATGGATAGGGTCAGGGATAGGGGACAGGGATAGGGGTCAGGGATAGGGGACAGGGATAGGATTCAGGGATAGGGGACAGGGATGGGGACAGGGATAGTGGACAGGGATAGAGGTCAGGGTTAGGGGACAGGGATAGGGGACAGGGATAGGGGACAGGGATAGGGGACAGGGATAGGGGACAGGGATAGGGGAGAGGGATAGGGGTCAGGGATAGTGGACAGGGATAGGGGACAGGGATAGGGGACAGGGATAGGGGACAGGGATAGGGGTCTGGTATAGGGGTCAGGGATAGGGGACAGGAATAGGTGACAGGCATATGGGTCAGGCATAGGTGACAGAGATAGGGGACAGGGATAGGGGACAGGGATAGGGGACAGGGATAGGGGAGAGGGATAGGGGACAGAAACAGGGGATAGGGATGGGGATAGGGATTCGGGACAGGGATAGGGGTCAGGGATAGGGGACAGGGATAGGGGACAGGGATAGGGGTCAGGGATAGGGGTCAGGGATAGGGACAGGGATAGGGATCAGAAATAGGGGACAGGGATAGGGGACAGGGATAGGGGTCAGGGATAGGGGCTAGGGATAGGGGACAGGGATAGGGGACAGGGATAGGGGTCAGGGATAGGGGTCAGGGATAGGGGACAGGGATAGGGGACAGGGATAGGGGAAAGGGATAGGGGTCAGGGATAGCGGTCAGGGATAGGGGACAGGGATAGCGGTCAGGGAGAGGGGACAGGGATAGGGGACAGGGATAGGGGACAGGGATAGGGATCAGGGATATGAACAGGGATAGGGGACAGGGATAGGGGACCGGGGTAGGGGTCAGAGATAGGGGACAGGGATAGGGTCAGGGATAGGAGACAGAGATAGGAGGCAGGTATAGGGGTCAGGGATAAGAGACAGGGAAAGGGGACAGTGAAAGGGGACAGGGATAGGGGACAGAAACAGGGGATAGGGATGGGGTCAGGGATAGGGGACAGGGATAGGGGACAGAAACAGGGGATAGGGATGGGGTCAGGGATAGGGGACAGGGATAGGGGACAGGGATAGGGGACAGAAACAGGGGATTGGGATGGGGTCAGGGATAGGGGACAGGGATAGGGGACAGGGATAGGTGTCAGGTATAGGAGACAGAGATAGGATGCAGGTATAGGGGACAGGGATAAGGGACAGGAATATGGGTCAGGGATACGTGACAGGGATAGGGTCAGGGATAGGGGACAGGGATAGGGTTCAGGGATAGGGGACATGGATAGGGGTCAGGGATAGGGGTCAGGGATAGGGGTCAGGGATAGGGGAAAGGGATAGGGGACAGGAATAGGGGTCAGGGATAGGGGACAGGGATAGGGGTCAGAGATAGGGGACAGGGATAGGGGTCAGGGATAGGGGACAGAAAGAGGGGATAGGGATGGGGTCAGGGATAGGGGACAGTGATAGGGGACAGGGATAGGGGAAAGGAATAGGGGACAGGGATAGGGGAGAGGGATAGGGAACAGGAATAGGGGTCAGGGATACGTGACAGGGATAGGGGACAGGGAGAGGGTACAGGGATAGGGGACAGGGATAGGGGTCAGGGATAGGGGACAGGGATAGGGGTCAGGGATACGGGACAGGGATACGGGACAGGGATAGGGGACAGGGATATGGGACAGGGATAGGGGACAGGGATAGGGGTCAGGAATAGGGGACAGGGATAGGGGACAGGGATAGGGATCAGGGATAGGGGACAGGGATAGGGGACAGGATAGGGGTCAGGGATAGGGGCCAGGGATAGGGGACAGGCATAGGGGACAGGGATAGGGGTCAGGGATAGGGGACAGGGATAGGGGACAGGGATAGGGGACAGGGATAGGGGTCAGGGAGAGGGGTCAGGGATAGGGGACAGGGATAGGGGTCAGGGAGAGGGGACAGGGATGGGGACAGGGATAGGGATCAGGGATATGAACAGGGATAGGGGACAGGGATAGGGGACAGGGATAGGGGTCAGAGATAGGGGACAGGGATAGGGTCAGGGATAGGAGACAGAGATAGGAGGCAGGTATAGGGGTCAGGGATAGGAGACAGGGAAAGGGGACAGTGAAAGGGGACAGGGATAGGGGACAGAAACAGGGGATAGGGTTGGGGTCAGGGATAGGGGACAGGGATAGGGGTCAGAAACAGGGGATAGGGATGGGGTCAGGGATAGGGGACAGGGATAGGGGACAGGGATAGGGGACAGAAACAGGGGATTGGGATGGGGTCAGGGATAGGGGAAAGGGATAGGGGACAGGGATAGGGGTCAGGGATATGAGACAGAGATAGGGGACAGGGATAGGGGACAGGGATAGGGGTCAGAGATAGGGGACAGGGATAGGGTCAGGGATAGGAGACAGAGATAGGAGGCAGGTATAGGGGTCAGGGATAGGAGACAGGGAAAGGGGACAGTGAAAGGGGACAGGGATAGGGGACAGAAACAGGGGATAGGGATGGGGTCAGGGATAGGGGACAGGGATATGGGACAGAAACAGGGGATAGGGATGGGGACAGGGATACGGGACAGTGATAGGGGTCAGGGATAGGGGACAGGGATAGGGGACAGGGATAGGGGTCAGGGATAGGGGACAGGGATAGGGGACAGGGATAGGGATCAGGGATAGGGGACAGGGATAGGGGACAGGGATAGGGGTCAGGGATAGGGACCAGGGTTAAGGGACAGGGATAGGGGACAGGGATAGGGGTCAGGGATAGGGGTCAGGGATAGGGGACAGGGATAGGGGACAGGGATAGGGGAAAGGGATAGGGGTCAGGGATAGGGGTCAGGGATAGGGGACAGGGATAGGGGTCAGGGAGAGGGGACAGGGATAGGGGACAGGGATAGGGATCAGGGATATGAACCGGGATAGGGGTCAGAGATAGGGGACAGGGATAGGGTCAGGGATAGGAGACTGAGATAGGAGGCAGGTATAGGGGTCAGGGATAGGAGACAGGGAAAGGGGACAGTGAAAGGGGACAGGGATAGGGGACAGAAACAGGGGATAGGGATGTGGTCAGGGATAGGGAACAGGGATAGGGAACAGAAACAGGGGATAGGGATGGGGTCAGGGATAGGGGACAGGGATAGGGGACAGGGATAGGGGACAGCAACAGGGGATTGGGATGGGGTCAGGGATAGGGGACAGGGATAGGGGACAGGGATAGGGGTCAGGGATAGGAGACAGAGATAGGAGGCAGGTATAGGGGACAGGGATAGGGGACAGGAATAGGGGTCAGGGATACGTGATAGGGATAGGGTCAGGGATAGGGGACAGGGATAGGGGTCAGGGATAGGGGACAGGGATAGGAGTCAGGGATAGGGGACAGGGATGGGGACAGGGATAGGGGACAGGGATAGAGGTCAGGGTTAGGGGACAGGGATAGGGGACAGGGATACGGGACAGGGATAGGGGACAGGGATAGGGGACAGGGATAGGGGAGAGGGATAGGGGTCAGGGATAGTGGACAGGGATAGGGGACAGGGATAGGGGACAGGGATAGGGGTCTGGTATAGGGGTCAGGGATAGGGGACAGGAATAGGGGACAGGCATAGGGGTCAGGCATAGGTGACAGAGATAGGGGACAGGAAGAGGGGACAGGGATAGGGGAGAGGGATAGGGGACAGAAACAGGGGATAGGGATGGGGATAGGGATACGGGACAGGGATAGTGGTCAGGGATAGGGGACAGGGATAGGGGACAGGGATAGGGGTCAGGGATAGGGGTCAGGGATAGGGACAGGGATAGGGATCAGGAATAGGGGACAGGGATAGGGGACAGGGATAGGGGTCAGGGATAGGGGCTAGGGATAGGGGACAGGGATAGGGGACAGGGATAGGGGTCAGGGATAGGGGTCAGGGATAGGGGACAGGGATAGGGGACAGGGATAGGGGAAAGGGATAGGGGTCAGGGATAGCTGTCAGGGATAGGGGACAGGGATAGGGGTCAGGGAGAGGGGACAGGGATAGGGGACAGGGATAGGGGACAGGGATAGGGATCAGGGATATGAACAGGGATAGGGGACAGGGATAGGGGACCGGGGTAGGGGTCAGAGATAGGGGACAGGGATAGGGTCAGGGATAGGAGACAGAGATAGGAGGCAGGTATAGGGGTCAGGGATAAGAGACAGGGAAAGGGGACAGTGAAAGGGGACAGGGATAGGGGACAGAAACAGGGGATAGGGATGGGGTCAGGGATAGGGGACAGGGATAGGGGACAGAAACAGGGGATAGGGATGGGGTCAGGGATAGGGGACAGGGATAGGGGACAGGGATAGGGGACAGAAACAGGGGATTGGGATGGGGTCAGGGATAGGGGACAGGGATAGGGGACAGGGATAGGTGTCAGGTATAGGAGACAGAGATAGGAGGCAGGTATAGGGGACAGGGATAGGGGACAGGAATATGGGTCAGGGATACGTGACAGGGATAGGGTCATGGATAGGGGACAGGGATAGGGGTCAGCGATAGGGGACATGGATAGGGGTCAGGGATAGGGGTCAGGGATAGGGGAAAGGGATAGGGGACAGGAAAAGGGGTCAGGGATAGGGGACAGGGATAGGGGTCAGAGATAGGGGACAGGGATAGGGGTCAGGGATAGGGGACAGAAAGAGGGGATAGGGATGGGGTCAGGGATAGGGGACAGTGATAGGGGAAAGGGATAGGGGAAAGGAATAGGGGACAGGGATAGGGGAGAGGGATAGGGAACAGGAATAGGGGTCAGGGATACGTGACAGGGATAGGGGACAGGGAGAGGGTACAGGGATAGGGGACAGGGATAGGGGTCAGGGATAGGGGACAGTGATAGGGGTCAGGGATACGGGACAGGGATACGGGACAGGGATAGGGGACAGGGATATGGGACAGGGATAGGGGACAGGGATAGGGGTCAGGGATAGGGGACAGGGATAGGGGACAGTGATAGGGATCAGGGATAGGGGACAGGGATAGGGGACAGGATAGGGGTCAGGGATAGGTGCCAGGGATAGGGGACAGGGATAGGGGACAGGGATAGGTGTCAGGGATAGGGGACAGGGATAGGGGACAGGGATAGGGGACAGGGATAGGGGTCAGGGAGAGGGGTCAGGGATAGGGGACAGGGATAGGGGTCAGGGAGAGGGGACAGGGATAGGGGACAGGGATAGGGATCAGGGATATGAACAGGGATAGGGGACAGGGATAGGGGACAGGGATAGGGGTCAGAGATAGGGGACAGGGATAGGTTCAGGGATAGGAGACAGAGATAGGAGGCAGGTATAGGGGACAGGGATAGGAGACAGGGAAAGGGGACAGTGAAAGGGGACAGGGATAGGGGACAGAAACAGGGGATAGGGATGTGGTCAGCGATAGGGGACAGGGATAGGGGTCAGGGATAGGGGACAGGGATAGGGTCAGGGATAGGAGACAGAGATAGGAGGCAGGTATAGGGGTCAGGGATAGGAGACAGGGAAAGGGGACAGTGAAAGGGGACAGGGATAGGGGACAGAAACAGGGGATAGGGTTGGGGTCAGGGATAGGGGACAGGGATAGGGGACAGAAACAGGGGATAGGGATGGGGTCAGGGATAGGGGACAGGGATAGGGGACAGGGATAGGGGACAGAAACAGGGGATTGGGATGGGGTCAGGGATAGGGGAAAGGGATAGGGGACAGGGATAGGGGTCAGGGATAGGAGACAGAGATAGGGGACAGGGTTAGGGGACAGGGATAGGGGTCAGAGATAGGGGACAGGGATAGGGTCAGGGATAGGAGACAGAGATAGGAGGCAGGTATAGGGGTCAGGGATAGGAGACAGGGAAAGGGGACAGTGAAAGGGGACAGGGATAGGGGACAGAAACAGGGGATAGGGATGGGGTCAGGGATAGGGGACAGGGATATGGGACAGAAACAGGGGATAGGGATGGGGACAGGGATACGGGACAATGATAGGGGTCAGGGATAGGGGACAGGGATAGGGGACAGGGATAGGGGTCAGGGATAGGGGACAGGGATAGGGGACAGGGATAGGGATCAGGGATAGGGGACAGGGATAGGGGACAGGGATAGGGGTCAGGGATAGGGACCAGGTTTAGGGGACAGGGATAGGGGACAGGGATAGGGGTCAGGGATAAGGGTCAGGGATAGGGGACAGGGATAGGGGACAGGGATAGGGGACAGGGATAGGGGTCAGGGATAGGGGTCAGGGATAGGGGACAGGGATAGGGGTCAGGGAGAGGGGACAGGGATAGGGGACAGGGATAGGGATCAGGGATATGAACAGGGATAGGGGTCAGAGATAGGGGACAGGGTTAGGGTCAGGGATAGGAGACAGAGATAGGAGGCAGGTATAGGGCTCAGGGATAGGAGACAGGGAAAGGGGACAGTGAAAGGGGACAGGGATAGGGGACAGAAACAGGGGATAGGGATGTGGTCAGGGATAGGGGACAGGGATAGGGGACAGAAACAGGGGAGAGGGATGGGGTCAGGGATAGGGGACAGGGATAGGGGACAGGGATAGGGGACAGAAACAGGGGATTGGGATGGGGTCAGGGATAGGGGACAGGGATAGGGGACAGGGATAGGGGTCAGGGATAGGAGACAGAGATAGGAGGCAGGTATAGGGGACAGGGATAGGGGACAGGAATAGGGGTCAGGGATACGTGATAGGGATAGGGTCAGGGATAGGGGACAGGGATAGGGGTCAGGGATAGGGGACAGGGATAGGGGTCAGGGATAGGGGTCAGGGATAGGGGTCAGGGATAGGGGAAAGGGATAGGGGTCAGGGATAGGGGAAAGGGATAGGGGACAGGAATAGGGGTCAGGGATAGGGGACAGGGATAGGGGTCAGAGATAGGGGACAGGGATAGGGGTCAGGGATAGGGGACAGAAAGAGGGGATAGGGATGGGGTCAGGGATAGGGGACAGTGATAGGGGACAGGGATAGGGGAAAGGAATAGGGGACAGGGATAGGGGAGAGGGATAGGGGACAGGAATAGGGGTCAGGGATACGTGACAGGGATAGGGGACAGGGATAGGGGACAGGGATACGGGACAGGGATACGGGACAGGGATAGGGGACAGGGATATGGGACAGGGATAGGGGACAGGGATAGGGGTCAGAGATAGGGGACAGGGATAGGGGACAGGGATAGGGATCAGGGATAGGGGACAGGGATAGGGGACAGGGATTGGGGTCAGGGATAGGGGCCAGGGATAGGGGACAGGGATAGGGGACAGGGATAGGGGTCAGGGATAGGGGACAGGGATAGGGGTCAGGGAGAGGGGACAGGGATAGGGGTCAGGGATAGGGGTCAGGGATAGGGGACAGCAATAGGGGTCAGGGAGAGGGGACAGGGATAGCGGACAGGGATAGGGATCAGGGATATGAACAGGGATAGGGGACAGGGATAGGGGACAGGGATAGGGGTCAGAGATAGGGGACAGGGATAGGGTCAGGGATAGGAGACAGAGATAGGAGGCAGGTATAGGGGTCAGGGATAGGAGACAGGGAAAGGGGACAGTGAAAGGGGACAGGGATAGGGGACAGAAACAGGGGATAGGGTTGGGGTCAGGGATAGGGGACAGGGATAGGGGACAGAAACAGGGGATAGGGATGGGGTCAGGGATAGGGGACAGGGATAGGGGACAGGGATAGGGGTCAGAGATAGTGGACAGGGATAGGGGTCAGGGATAGGTGACAGAAAGAGGGGATAGGGATGGGGTCAGGGATAGGGGACAGTGATAGGGGACAGGGATAGGGGCAAGGAATAGGGGACAGGGATAGGGGAGAGGGATAGGGGACGGGAATAGGGGTCAGGGATACGTGACAGGGATAGGGGACAGGGAGAGGGGACAGGGATAGGGGACAGGGATAGGGGTCAGGGATAGGGGACAGGGATAGGGGTCAGGGATACGGGACAGGGATACGGGACAGGGATAGGGGACAGGGATATGGGACAGGGATAGGGGACAGGGACAGGGGTCAGGGATAGGGGACAGGGATAGGGGACAGGGATAGGGATCAGGGATAGGGGACAGGGATAGGGGACAGGGATAGGGGTCAGGGATAGGGGCCAGGGATAGGGGACAGGGATAGGGGACAGGGATAGGGGTCAGGGATAGGGGACAGGGATAGGGGACAGGGATAGGGGTCAGGGATAGGGGTCAGGGATAGGGGACAGGGATAGGGGTCAGGGAGAGGGGACAGCGATAGGGGACAGGGATAGGGATCAGGGATATGAATAGGGATAGGGGACAGGGATAGGGGACAGGGATAGGGGTCAGAGATAGGGGACAGGGATAGGGTCAGGGATAGGAGACAGAGATAGGAGGCAGGTATAGGGGTCAGGGATAGGAGACAGTGAAAGGGGACAGAAACAGGGGATAGGGATGGGGTCAGGGATAGGGGACAGGGATAGGGGAAAGGGATAGGGGACAGAAACAGGGGATTGGGATGGGGTCAGGGATAGGGGACAGGGATAGGGGACAGGGATAGGGGTCAGGGATAGGAGACAGAGATAGGGGACAGGGATAAGGGACAGGGATAGGGGTCAGAGATAGTGGACAGGGATAGGGTCAGGGATAGGAGACAGAGATAGGAGGCAGGTATAGGGGTCAGGGATAGGAGACAGGGAAAGGGGACAGTGAAAGGGGACAGGGATAGGGGACAGAAACAGGGGATAGGGATGGGGTCAGGGATAGGGGACAGGGATAGGGGACAGAAACAGGGGATAGGGATGGGGACAGGGATACGGGACAGGGATAGGGGTCAGGGATAGGGGACAGGGATAGGGGACAGGGATAGGGGTCAGGGATAGGGGACAGGGATAGGGGACAGGGATAGGGATCAGGGATAGGGGACAGGGTTAGGGGACAGGGATAGGGGTCAGGGATAGGGGCCAGGGATAGGGGACAGGGATAGGGGTCAGGGATAGGGGTCAGGGATAGGGGACAGGGATAGGGGACAGGGATAGGGGACAGGGATAGGGCTCAGGGATAGGGGACAGGGATAGGGGTCAGGGAGAGCGGACAGGGATAGGGGACAGGGATAGGGATCAGGGATATGAACAGGGATAGGGGTCAGAGATAGGGGACAGGGATAGGGTCAGGGATAGGAGACAGAGATAGGAGGCAGGTATAGGGGTCAGGGATAGGAGACAGGGAAAGGGGACAGTGAAAGGGGACAGGGATAGGGGACAGAAACAGGGGATAGGGATGTGGTCAGGGATAGGGGACAGGGATAGGGGACAGAAACAGGGGATAGGGATGGGGTCAGGGATAGGGGACAGGGATAGGGGACAGGGATAGGGGACAGAAACAGGGGATTGGGATGGGTTCAGGGATAGGGGACAGGGATAGGGGACAGGGATAGGGGTCAGGGATAGGAGACAGCGGTAGGAGGCAGGTATAGGGGACAGGGATAGGGGACAGGAATAGGGGTCAGGGATACGTGACAGGGATAGGGTCAGGGATAGGGGACAGGGATAGGGGTCAGGGATAGGGGACAGGGATAGGGGTCAGGGATAGGGGTCAGGGATAGGGGTCAGGGATAGGGGAAAGGGATGGGGACAGGAATAGGGGTCAGGGATAGGGGACAGGGATAGGGGTCAGAGATAGGGGACAGGGATAGGGGTCAGGGATAGGGGACAGAAAGAGGGGATAGGGATGGGGTCAGGGATAGGGGACAGTGATAGGGGACAGGGATAGGGGAAAGGAATAGGGGACAGGGATAGGGGAGAGGGATAGGGGACAGGAATAGGGGTCAGGGATACGTGACAGGGATAGGGGACAGGGAGAGGGGACAGGGATAGGGGACAGGGTTAGGGGTCAGGGATAGGGGACAGGGATAGGGGTCAGAGATACGGGACAGGGATAGGGGACAGGGATAGGGGACAGGGATATGGGACAGGGATAGGGGACAGGGATAGGGGTCAGGGATAGGGGACAGGGATAGGAGACAGGGAAAGGGGACAGTGAAAGGGGACAGGGATAGGGGACAGAAACAGGGGATAGGGATGGGGTCAGGGATAGGGGACAGGGATAGGGGACAGAAACAGGGGATAGGGATGGGGACAGGGATACGGGATAGGGATAGGGGTCAGGGATAGGGGACAGGGATAGGGGACAGGGATAGGGGTCAGGGATAGGGGACAGGGATAGGGGACAGGGATAGGGATCAGGGATTGGGGACAGGGATAGGGGACAGGGATAGGGGTCAGGGATAGGGGCCAGGGATAGGTGACAGGGATAGGGGACAGGGATAGGGGTCAGGGATAGGGGTCAGGGATAGGGGACAGGGATAGGGGACAGGGATAGGGGACAGGGATAGGGGTCAGGGACAGGGGTCAGGGATAGGGGACAGGGATAGGGGTCAGGGAGAGCGGACAGTGATAGGGGACAGGGATAGGGATCAGGGATATGAACAGGGATAGGGGTCAGAGATAGGGGACAGGGATAGGGTCAGTGATAGGAGACAGAGATAGGAGGCAGGTATAGGGGTCAGGGATAGGAGACAGGGAAATGGGACAGTGAAAGGGGACAGGGATAGGGGACAGAAACAGGGGGTAGGGATGTGGTCAGGGATAGGGGACAGGGATAGGGGACAGAAACAGGGGATAGGGATGGGGTCAGGGATAGGGGACAGGGATAGGGGACAGGGATAGGGGACAGAAACAGGGGATTGGGATGGAGTCAGGGATAGGGGACAGGGATAGGGGACAGGGATAGGTGTCAGGGATAGGAGACAGAGATAGGAGGCAGGTATAGGGGACAGGGATAGGAGACAGGAATAGGGGTCAGGGATACGTGACAGGGATAGGGTCAGGGATAGGGGACAGGGATACGGGTCAGGGATAGGGGACAGGGATAGGGGTCAGTGATAGGGGTCAGGGATAGGGGTCAGGGATAGGGGAAAGGGATAGGGGACAGGAATAGGGGTCAGGGATAGGGGACAGGGATAGGGGTCAGAGATAGGGGACAGGGATAGGGGTCAGGGATAGGGGACAGAAAGAGGGGATAGGGATGGGGTCAGGGATAGGGGACAGTGATAGGGGACAGGGATAGGGGAAAGGAATAGGGGACAGGGATAGGGGAGAGGGATAGGGGACAGGAATAGGGGTCAGGGATACGTGACAGGGATAGGGGACAGGGAGTGGGGACAGGGATAGGGGACAGGGATAGGGTTCAGGGATAGGGGACAGGGATAGTGGTCAGGGATACGGAACAGGAATACGGGACAGGGATAGGGGACAGGGATATGGGACAGGGATAGGGGACAGGGATAGGGGTCAGGGATAGGGGACAGGGATAGGGGACAGGGATAGGGATCAGGGATAGGGGACAGGGAAAGGGGACAGGGATAGGTGTCAGGGATAGGGGCCAGGGATAGGGGACAGGGATAGGGTACAGGGATAGGGGTCAGGGATAGGGGACAGGGATAGGGGACAGGGATAGGTGACAGGGATAGGGGACAGGGATAGGGGTCAGGGATAGGGGTCAGGGATAGGGGACAGGGATAGGGGTCAGGGAGAGGGGTCAGGGATAGGGGACAGGGATAGGGATCAGGGATATGAACAGGGATAGGGGACAGGGATAGGGGACAGGGATAGGGGTCAGAGATAGGGGACAGGGATAGGGTCAGGGATAGGGGACAGGGATAGGGGGCAGGGATAGGTGAAAGGGATAGGGGACAGGGATAGGGGTCAGGGATAGGGGTCAGGGATAGGGGACAGGGATAGGGGTCAGGGAGAGGGGACAGGGATAGGGGACAGGGATAGGGATCAGGGATATGAACAGGGATAGGGGACAGGGATAGGGGGCAGGGATAGGGGTCAGAGATAGGGGACAGGGATAGGGTCAGGGATAGGAGACAGAGATAGGAGGCAGGTATAGGGGTCAGGGATAGGAGACAGGGAAAGGGGACAGTGAAAGGGGACAGGGATAGGGGACAGAAACAGGGGATAGGGTTGGGGTCAGTGATAGGGGACAGGGATAGGGGACAGAAACAGGGGATAGGGATGGGGTCAGGGATAGGGGACAGGGATAGCGGACAGGGATAGGGGACAGAAACAGGGGATTGGGATAGGGTCAGGGATAGGGGACAGGGATAGGGGACAGGGATAGGGGTCAGGGACAGGAGACAGAGATAGGGGACAGGGATAGGGGACAGGGATAGGGGTCAGAGATAGGGGACAGGGATAGAGTGAGGGATAGGAAACAGAGATAGGAGGCAGGTATAGGGGTCAGGGATAGGAGACAGGGAAAGGGGACAGTGAAAGGGGACAGGGATAGGGGACAGAAACAGGGGATAGGGATGGGGTCAGGGATAGGGGACAGGGATAGGGGACAGAAACAGGGGATAGGGATGGGGACAGGGATACGGGACAGGGATAGGGGTCAGGGATAGGGGACAGGGATAGGGGACAGGGATAGGGGTCAGTGATAGGGGACAGGGATAGGGGACAGGGATAGGGATCAGGGATAGGGGACAGGGATAGGGGACAGGGATAGGGGTCAGGGATAGGGGCCAGGGATAGGGGACAGGGATAGGGGACAGGGATAGGGGTCAGGGATAGGGGACAGGGATAGGGGACAGGGATAGGGGACAGGGATAGGGGTCAGGGTTAGGGGACAGGGATAGGGGTCAGGGAGAGGGATCAGGGATATGAACAGGGATAGGGGTCAGAGATATGGGTCAGGGATAGGGTCAGGGATAGGAGACAGAGATAGGAGGCAGGTATAGGGGTCAGGGATAGGAGACAGGGAAAGAGGACAGTGAAAGGGGACAGGGATAGGGGACAGAAACAGGGGATAGGGATGTGGTCAGGGATAGGGGACAGGGATAGGGGACAGAAACAGGGGATAGGGATGGGGTCAGGGATAGGGGACTGGGATAGGGGACAGGTATAGGGGACAGAAACAGGGGATTGGGATGGGGTCCGGGATAGGGGACAGGGATAGGGGTCAGGGATAGGAGACAGAGATAGGAGGCATGTATAGGGGACAGGGATAGGGGACAGGAATAGGGGTCAGGGATACGTGACAGGGATAGGGTCAGGGATAGGCGACAGGGATAGGGGTCAGGGATAGGGGACAGGGATAGGGGTCAGGGTTAGGGGTCAGGGATAGGGGTCAGGGATAGGGGACAGGGATAGGTGTCAGAGATAGGGGACAGGGATAGGGGTCAGGGATAGGGGACAGAAACAGGGGATAGGGATGGGGTCAGGGATAGGGGACAGTGATAGGGGACAGGCATAGGGGAAAGGAATAGGGGACAGGGATAGGGGAGAGGGATAGGGGACAGGAATAGGGGTCAGGGATACGTGACAGGGATAGGGGACAGGGAGAGGGGACAGGGAGAGGGGACAAGGATAGGGGACAGGGATAGGGGTCAGGGATAGGGGTCAGGGGGAGGGGACAGGGATAGGGGACAGGGATAGGGGACAGGGAGAGGGGACAGGGAGAGGGGACAGGGATAGGGGTCAGGGATACTGGAAAGGGATAGGGGTCAGGGAGAGGGGACAGGGATAGGGGACAGGGATAGGGGACAGGGATAGGGGACAGTGATAGGGGTCAGGGATAGGGGATAGGTAAAGGAGACAGTGAAAGGAGCCAGGGAGAGGGGACAGGGATAGGGGTCAGGGATAGGGGACAGGGATAGGGGTCAGGGAGAGGGGACAGGGATAGGGGTCAGGGATAGGGGTCAGGGAGAGGGGACAGGGTGAGGGGACAGGGAGAGGGCACAGGGATAGGGGACAGGGATAGGGGACAGGGATAGGGGTCAGGGATAGGGGACAGGGATAGGGGTCAGGGAGAGGGGACAGGGATAGGGGACAGGGATAGGGGACAGGGAAAGGGATCAGGGATAGGGGACAGGGAAAGGGGTCAGGGATAGGGGACAGGGATAGGGGTCAGGGAGAGGGGACAGTGATACGGGACAGGGATAGGGGACAGGGATAGGGGTCAGGGATAGGGGTCAGGGATGGGGACAGCGATACGGGACAGGAATAGGGGACAGGGATAGGGGGCAGAGATAGGGGACAGGTAAAGGAGACAATGAAAGGAGCCAGGGAGATGGGACAGGGATAGGGGACAGGGATAGGGGACAGGGATAGGGGTCAGGGAGAGGGGACAGAGATAGGGATCAGGGATAGGGGACAGGGATAGGGGACAGGGATAGGGGACAGGGATAGGGGTCAGGGATACCGGACAGGGATAGGGGTCAGGGATAGGGGACAGGGATAGGGGACATTGATAGTGGTCAGGGATAGGGACAGGGATAGGGGTCAGGGATAGGGGTCAGGGAGAGGGGACTGGGTGAGGAGACTGGGATAGGGGACATTGATAGGGGACAGGCATAGGGGACAGGGATAGGGGTCAGGGATAGGGGTCAGGGATAGGGGTAAGGGATAGGGGACAGGGATAGGGGACAGGGATAGGGGTCAGGGATAGGGGCAGGGATAGGAGTCTGGGATAGGGGACAGGGATGGGGACAGGGATAGGGGACAGGGATAGGGGACAGGGATAGGGGTCAGGGATAGAGGTCAGGGATAGGGGACAGGGATAGGGGACAGGGATAGGGGACAGGGATAGGGGACAGGGATAGGGGAGAGGGATAGGGGTCAGGGATAGGGGACAGCGATAGGGGACAGGGATAGGGGACAGCGATGAGGACAGGGATAGGGGACAGTGAAAGGGGACAGGGTTGGGGACAGGGATAGGGGACAGTGATAGGGGACAGGGTTGGGGACAGTGATAGGGGACAGGGATAGGGGACAGTGATAGGGGACAGGGATAGGGGACAGGCATAGGGCTCAGGGATAGGGGTCAGGGATAGGGGACAGGGATAGGGGACAGGGATGGGGACAGGGATAGGGGACAGTGATAGGGGACACGGTTGTGGACAGGGATAGGGGACAGGGATAGGGACAGGGATAGGGGTCAGGTATACGGGACAGGGATAGGGGTCAGGGAATGGGGACAGGGATAGGGGACAGGGATAAGGGACAGGGATAGGGGACAGGGATAGGGGTCAGGGATAGGGGTCAGGGAGAGGGGACTGGGAGAGGGGACTGGGATAGGGGACAGTGATAGGGGACAGGCATAGGGGACAGGGATATGGGTCAGGGATTGGGGTCAGGGATAGGGGTAAGGAATAGGGGGACAGGGATAGGGGACAGGGATAGGGGTCAGGGATAGGGGACAGGGCTAGGAGTCAGGGATAGGGGACAGGGATGGGGACAGGGATAGGGGACAGGGATAGGGGACAGGGATAGGGGACAGGGATAGGGGTCAGGGATAGAGGTCAGGGATAGGGGACAGGGATAGGGGACAGGGATAGGGGACAGGGATAGGGGACAGGGATAGGGGTCAGGGATAGGGGTCAGGGAGACGGGACTGCGAGAGGGGACTGGGATAGGGGACAGTGATAGGGGACAGGCATAGGGGACAGGGATAGGGGTCAGGGATTGGGGTAAGGGATAGGGGACAGGGATAGGTGTCAGGGATAGGGGACAGGAATAGGGGACAGGGATAGGGGTCAGGGATAGGAGACAGAGATGGGGAGAGAGATAGGGGTCAGGTATAGGGGACAGGGATAGGGGAGAGGGATAGGGGTCAGGTATAGAGGTCAGGGATGGGGACAGGAATAGGGGACAGGGATAGAGGACAGGGATAGGGGTCAGGTATAGGTGTCAGGGATAGGGGACAGGAATAGGGGTCAGGGATAGGGGTCAGGGATATGGGACAGGGATAGGGGACAGGGATAGGGGACAGGGATAGGGGACAAGGATAGGGGACAGGGATAGGGGACAGGGATAGGGGACAGGGAAAGGGAACAGGGATAGGAGTCAGGAATAGGGGACAGGGATAGTGGACAGGGATAGGGGACAGCGATGAGGACAGGGATAGGGGACAGTGAAAGGGGACAGGGTTGGGGACAGGGATAGGGGACAGTGATTGGGGACAGGGTTGGGGACAGTGATAGCGGACAGGGATAGGGGACAGTGATCGGGGACAGGGATAGGGGACGGGCATAGGGGTCAGGGATAGGGGTCAGGGATAGGGGACAGGGATAGCGGACAGGGATGGGGACAGGGATAGGGGACTGTGATAGGGGACAGGGTTGGGGACAGGGATCGGGGACAGGGATAGGGGACAGGGATAGGGGTCAGGGATAGCGACAGGGATAGGGGTCATGTATACGGGACAGGGATACGGGACAGGGATACGGGACAGGGATAGGGGACAGGGATAGGGGACAGTGTAGGGGGTAGTGTAATTTTTAAACGGTTAGCTGCCTTTTAGTCTTTTCTACCTCATAGTAAACACAAGCAGACACTCGAAACTGTTGCCGGACCTCCCCCACGTTTATATGAATGAAACAGTTGTAACAGCTTTCCTCGATAGTTGAGAGACCGCCCTTAACCACAGTTGTACAACATCATCCATATAAGGGAAGAATGGGAAGCTCAAACACTGATTGGCCAAGTGAATGATAAAAGAATCGCAGGCACCAGAACCCAAAAAAGGAAAACAGTGCGGAATCCGAGCACTCGTTGGTCAAGACAGCAGTAGTAAACCCAGCCCACATATACATGTATATAATGCGTGGAGATTACTATGCTTGTGTGTGTGTACCTTTGGGAACAGCACCCGACTTTGCAAAGTTGAATGAAAAGTTTTGGACTGACTCCTCCGTGTCTTTGTTCCTGGGAAGGGAAATGAAAAGTGCCGTAGATGGGGCTGGATAGCCACCTATCTCGCACAATTGGGGGCTCGTCCGGGATGAAATAATTATTGCCGGGGGGGGGGGCAGTCTCTTCGGCTCACGGATCAAGCCTGATTACAACAAAGACGCGTCTAGTATATATTTATACTTCTCACTGATCGGCTTGGTCCGTTGGCCGTCGGCCAAGAGACGATGTGACCCGGCTCATTTAAAAATAATTTTGAATCCTGGAAAAGGAACACACGGACGAGTGCTGGGACGACCGGTTAGTGACTATACACGGGGGTACACACATTTAAAAAGGCCAGACAACTCCGTGCACGGATCAAGGTAAGAGATTCTTTTGTTCTTCCTTGTTGGCCGCGTGGTTTTGACGGTCATCTGTGAAAACGCTTTGGGCGTTTAAGACCAGGACCGAAGATAAACCACGGGAAATTGTGGTTTTGACGGTCATCTGTGAAAACGCTTTGGGCGTTTAAGACCAGGACCGAAGATAAACCATGGGAAATCAGACTTCTAGATTTACTAAGAAAAAGTCAGGGAAGACTGCAAATGGGAAAGAAATACCCCCCGATAGTCCATTAGGTCAGAAGTTAAGTCTATGGACGGACAGTAGTAGAACGAAGGACTTAAAGAAAGAGACCATGATAAAATATTGTTGTTTTATATGGACCAAAGAACCTATCCGCGCCCCCTCGGTAGTTTGGCCCGAGTATGGGTCTGATGAAGACTGGGTGTGTCAAATCCTAAATGTATATGTTAACAGAAAACAACCGTTTGACCCAGAGGAGAGCAAATATGCCGCCGCCTGGTTGGCGGGAGACGGCGAGAGTCCCACGCGTCTCTATCCTCTGACTCCCCCAAACAGACCCGAGGAAGCCCCAGAAGTCTTGGGACATCCTCACCGACGGTTTGCCACCGTCTTCCCCGCCCCCGTATATACCACCCGCGCACGACCAGGCGTCCAGCGCGGAGCTCCCTCCTGCGATGGATAATTCCGAGTCCCAGCAGGCTACGACCAGTGAGGAAGGGACTGCTGGGGGGTGTACAGGAGGGGGCGCAGAACTCACCCCAGGCACTAGGAAATCAGTCCGACTCGAGATGCGGAGAGGTCGAGAAGAGGGATTGAGAGCTGGGAGGAGTGATAATATTGAACAGCTGAACCCCTTACGAGAGGTGCCGTTTGGGAACGAACGGACCGGGTTTGTAGTACAACCTTTAAATTCTGGGGATATCCGGCATCTCCGTAATGAACTACCCCGTCTACTGGACGACCCCGTCAGTGTGGGAATACAACTGGACCAATTTCTGGGGCCCAGTATATACACATGGGCTGAACTGCAGGCCATGATGAGAATACTAATTAATTACGATGAAATTGTTATGATCCGGAATAGTGCAATGGCCATTTGGGATAGGGAGCATCAGGACGGCCCTCAGCGTGGAGAGCAGAAGTACCCCTTAGAGGACCCCCGGTGGGATCATAACGACGCGGGGGGAAGGGCCAATATGACAGACCTCAGAAGCCTTATAATCAGGGGGATCCAAACCTGCATGCCCAAACAGCGGAATTTAGCAAAAGCATTTGAAGTTGGACAGAAAAAGGATGAATCCCCGAGTGAGTTTTTAGACCGTTTGCGGGAGTCCATGCGAAAGTATTCAGGTTTAGACCCCGATGGGGAAATAGGCAAGAGCATGCTTAAGGTGCACTTTGTGACTAAGTCATGGCCTGACATTCAGAAGAAATTACAGAAAGTGGAGGATTGGGCTGAAAAGGATGTTGCAGAATTATTACGGGAAGCACAGAAGGTGTACGTTCAGAGGGATGTAATAAGGGAGAAACATAAGACAAAAATGATGGTGGCAGCCGTACGGGAAGCTTGTAAGTCCACCGGAATGGGGGAGGGAGATTATGGGGTGGAAAGAGGAACGTCGAAGAAAAGTTGGAGAGGGAGAGAAGCGAGACGGGGCAGAAGTGAGAGAGGAGGATCTTATGGAATTGAGCGCCCTCAGAAGGCTGGATGTTACCATTGCGGGAAACTGGGACACTTCAAAAGGGATTGTCCCGAGTTTAAAAGGGAAAGAGAAGGGATGTATGAAATGGAGTGTGAACAAATGGATTAGGGAAGTCAGGGGAGGATCGGAACACGGGCCTACCAAGAACCCCTGGTAAATTTACGGGTGGGCCCATTTAGACAAGATGTTACCTTCTTAGTTGACACAGGCGCTGGCAGGTCCTCAATTCCCCTCCATCCGAGGGGGGTTGGCTTCCAAGCTAAAACATTAAACATTTCAGGAGTTAAGGGTGGGGTTTTTTATTGCGAGAATATTCGAACCACAACCCTTGCGGCTGGAGGAGGAGGAACTCCAGGTGGAACTCCTTCACCTCCCCCATCTTCCCTATGGGTTGTTGGGACGGGATTTGATAGTCCGTTTCGGATTGCGAATAGAAGTGGGAGAAGAGGAAGAATTAGCCGTTACCATGTCATACCTTAGTGAGTCCCGATTGACAGAGATAGACCCTAGGGTTTGGGTCGCCAAAGGGAACCGGGGAGGACTCGCAATTCGACCTGTGGAGGTAAAAGTAAAGCCCCAGAGCCCCGACGTTAGAGTGCGCCAATACCCCATCTCTTGGGAAGGGAGGCAGGGCCTGAAGACAGTTTTGGAAGACCTAATAAAAGATGGATTGGTAGAGCCCTGTATGTCACGATACAATTCCCCAATCCTGCCGGTCCGGAAGTCGGATGGGAGCTACCGAATGGTCCAAGACCTAAGGGAGGTAAATAAAATTGTCCAAGTACGGCACCCTGTGGTACCGAACCCATACACTATTCTGGGGCGAATTCCCCCGGACCACGGCTGGTTTAGTGTTATAGACTTAAAGGATGCCTTCTGGGCGTGTCCCCTGGACAAGGACAGTAGGGATCTTTTTGCTTTTGAATGGGAGGATCCTGATACTGGCAGAAAACAACAGTACAGGTGGACCGTACTCCCCCCAAGGATTCACTGAGTCCCCGACTCTGTTCGGGCAGATTCTGGAACAATTATTGGAGGGACTAACCTTGTCCCCGTCCCTTAAGCTTATACAATATGTGGACGATCTCCTTTTATCCGGACCGGCGGAGGAGGACGTCCTACTTGGGACTAATGCCCTGTTAAATTACCTAGCTGAGCAGGGTTTAAGAGTGAGTCAGAAGAAGCTCCAATATGTTGAGAAAGAGGTTAAGTACCTGGGACACTTGATAAGCCAGGGACAGAAACGAATAAGTCCGGAAAGAGTGCGGGCAATAATCGAACTAGGCCTCCCAACGACCAAGAGGGAGTTGCGGAAGTTCTTGGGACTCTTAGGCTATTGTCGGTTATGGATAGACGACTATGCCCCCCTTACTAAAGACTTGTATCTAAAACTCATTGAGGAGGCACCCAACAGAATAAAATGGGAGGAGGAGGAGAAAAAGTTAATTGAAATCCTAAAAGGAAAATTGATGGCCGCACCTGTTTTAAGCTTGCCGGATTTTAGTAAGACATTTCGCCTCTTTGTGAACTCCAGAAAGGGAACCGCTCTTGGAGTATTGACCCAGGACTGGGGGGGTAAAAGGAAGCCCGTGGCTTTCCTGTCAAAAATTCTGGATCCAGTCTCCCGAGGGTGGCCGGAGTGTGTCCAAGCGGTGGCAGCCACGGCAAAGCTGGTAGAGGAAAGCAGGAAGTTGACTTTCGGGGCCCCCTTGACAGTCACTACTCCCCACCAGGTTCGAACTATCCTGAATCAGAAGGCCGGGAGGTGGCTGACTGACTCGAGAATTCTGAAATATGAAGCCATATTGTTAGACCGAGAAGACCTCCGAATAGAAGTCGGGGGCTGCCAGAACCCGGCGGACTTTCTTTGGAAACGGGAAGGCGAGGAGGAACTGGAACACTGCTGTTCAGACATAATAGAGTACCAGAGTAAAGTGAGGGAAGATCTGAGGGATACCCCCTTACATGCAGGTAGGCGGTGGTACATTGATGGGTCCTCTCGAGTGATAGATGGGAAGAGACACAACGGTTATGCAGTCATTAGTGAGACTGGTTGGGAATTAGTGGAAAGTGGACGGCTACCGAATGCCTGGTCCGCACAAACGTGCGAATTGTACGCCTTGCACCGAGCTCTGAGGAATTTAAAGGGAATAGCCGGGACAATCTACACTGACTCTAAGTATGCCTTTGGGGTAGTACACACCTTTGGGAAGATCTGGAAAGAAAGGGGAATGATAAATAGTAGAGGAAAGGAGTTGATCCACGAGGAACTAGTAGCCATGATCTTGGAGGATTTGTTGCTGCCACAAGAGATTGCTGTAGTACATGTGAAAGGACACCAGAAAGACGATAAAATAGAGACCCTGGGGAATCAATTGGCAGATGAACAGGCAAAATTGGCTGGGATGGGGAAGGATGTAATAAACTGCCTGGTAAGGATTCCACAGATATCCGAAATTAACGAAGTGCCCACGTTTACTGACAAAGAAGAAACTCTTCTCGCGTCTCTGGGGGGTACAAAGGATAGGGAAGGCAAGTGGACCTTACCCGATGGCCGCCAGCTACTGAATCGACCGTTGACGCGGGACATTATTGCCCGTTTACACCAAGGGGCTCACTGGGGCGCCCAGGCACTGTGTGATGCCTTCCTGCGCCGATATGCTCACCCTGGTCTGTACACGGTAGCCAAGCAGGTCACAGGAGATTGCATAACGTGTCGAAAGATTAACAAAAGGGGGCTGCGGCAGCATGCAAGACAAGGGGGTAGGAGTCCGGCCTATAGGCCGTTTGAGTATATCCAGGTAGATTACACTGAGCTCCCCCCCATAGGTCGCCTGAAGTATCTATTAGTAGTGGTAGATCACCTGACCGGATGGGTGGAAGCTTTCCCCACTACCACGGCAACGGCAACTCAGGTTAGCAAGATTCTACTCGAGCAAATCATCCCACGATTTGGGCTACCCCGCGCTATTGACTCTGACCAGGGGAGCCACTTCACCTCGACCGTCCTCCAGAATGTAGTGCAAGCAATGGGGATTGACTGGGATTTGCACACCCCCTGGCATCCCTCCTCCTCGGGCAAGGTCGAAAGAATGAACCAGACCATCAAAAAGCAGCTAACCAAACTCATTAGTGAAATCGGCCTGCCTTGGACCAAATGCCTACCCCTTGCCCTGTTGCAAATTCGCACCCAGCCAAGGCGGGATTTGGGCGTCTCCCCTTTCGAAATGTTATTTGGCCTCCCGTTCCATGGGCCGAAGGGGGAACCTCCTGTATTCGAGTCTCGGGATATGTTTGTGCAAAAATATGTGGTGGCTCTGGGGTCTGCTCTATCTCGTTTACGCCAACAGGGACTTTTGGCACAGACGCCGCCCCTCGAGTTTGCGGTGCACACCGTCAAGCCGGGTCATTGGGTCCTGATTAAAAGCTGGAAGCAACGTACCCTCGAACCAACTTGGGATGGTCCCTTCCTGGTACTTTTGACGACCGAAACGGCTGTCCGTACGGCCGAAAAGGGCTGGACACATTACACTCGAGTCAAGGGACCAGTGCCACAACCGACGGAGGACGAACGAACCTCTCTGACAAAGGCATCTAAGGAACAGAGACCCTGAGAACGAACTAATCGGACTTTGGCGAGTCTAAAGGAACTGTGCCCTCGGGCTACGGGTGTCGCGACAAAATGCGGTCAATCGTATTGTTAACTTGCTATGCCATTGTCCTTGGGCTGGGTCATAGTGTGCGTGTTACCCAATTTGGCCTCTGGTTAAAACAAGCAGAGGACCGTCAGTGGTTCACCATCTCCGTGCTTGCCAACCAATCAACACAGACACTTAGCTTAGACCTATGTGAGTTGGTGCCCTGTAGGACTAAAAGTCAACTGAATCAAACTAAGCAGAATCTAGAGAGAGAAAGGGGATTCCAGGGTCAGACGTTAGTATTACAATTGCATGGTAGGGAAGGCCTAAGTAGGCCTCCAGCCCCCGGGGTCCAGGCTATGGTGTCAGTTGTCCGTGATCCCATCACCCCTGGACGGGATTGTGGGCAGAATCAGTGCAATCCGCTCTATCTGACCATAAAGAACTTGGAAAAGAACGAGGCGAGACTTAATAGAACAATACTGGGTATTAGAGTTGGGGGCCAGGCAGGATGGGGGGGGGGGGGAATGCAGCTGTGCTGCACGTATATCACGGTCATTGAAGCTGAGTCTGGGGGCTCATCCACCACTGATAAGCAGGAAAAGATTAGAATAATTGAGACGACGGATTTGGAAAAGACCTTTGAAATAGAAACGGGATACGGGGAGTCGAATGCCTGGATGGAATGGGTCAAATATACTGTGAGGAGCATGAAAAAGAGTGATTGCTACGCATGCACGAGTGCCCGCCCTAACCCTCAGGTGGTCCCATTCCCGCTGGGATGGGAGAAACACCCACGAGCCATGGACTGTATGATAAGGCTGTACCAGGACCGAGAGGCCTGGAACGACCCCACTTGTCGACCCTTGAGTTTGAAGTTTCCCCCCGTCAGGTCTGAGGGGGCGCCCCGCCCGCCATCATTCTCAGGGGTAACGGGTACGCACCAGGCCTGCGTCTCTCGGACGGGACTACAGTGGGACGATGATGTGGGGACATTTGACAAGTGCAGCGGATCAATCCGGCTGGTCAATGAAACTACCGGGGGCGGGAATTACTCCCACATTCATGTGCCTAGGGCAGACCTCTGGTGGTACTGTGGTGGGAGGGTTCTGAGACCGACCCTGCCCCAAAAATGGACGGGCACTTGTGCGATCGTTCAATTGGCCATCCCATTCACACTGGCATTCGAAAAACAAGAGCAACCCCGTTCTAGTGGAAGAACTGAGAGAGCTTTGGAGACCTCTTTCGATGATAACATATATTTAGATGCCATAGGGGTCCCCAGGGGTGTTCCTGACGAATACAAGGCTAGGAACCAGATAGCGGCGGGTTTTGAGTCGTCACTGTTCTGGTGGGTGACCATCAATAAAAATGTGGATTGGATTAATTATATTTACTACAATCAGCAGAGGTTCATTAATTATACCCGGGATGCAGTGAAAGGAATAGCAGAACAACTGGACGCCACTAGTAGGATGGCGTGGGAAAATAGGTTGGCCTTAGACATGATGTTGGCAGAGAAGGGGGGTGTTTGTGTCATGATAGGCACTCAGTGCTGCACTTTCATCCCCAACAACACAGCCCCTGATGGGTCCATCACCCGCGCCCTGGATGGACTCACCACATTGGCGGACGAACTGGCCGAAAACTCGGGCATCGACTCTGGCCTCACGGACTGATTGGAAGCTTGGTTCGGTAAATGGACGGGGGTGGTCGTTCCCTTTCTTGTCTCATGTATAGTGGTGGCAGGGGTACTCACTGCCCTTGGGTGTTGCGTTATTCCCTGTGTCCGGGGATTAACTCAACGACTGATCGAAACCGCCCTTACTAAGAAGGATGTTCCCTATGGGCAGGTTGAACGAATAAATCTCGAGATGGAACAACGTGAATCCCTCTTGGGCGGGGGTAGTATTAGAGAAGGGCAGTTTGATGAACAAGCTCGGGAGTTATTAAATGCCCTGGAGAAGAAACTTACGGTTGAAAAATTACAGGCCGTAAGAAAAGACACGGGGAATTTGTAGGGGGTAGTGTAATTTTTAAACGGTTAGCTGCCTTTTAGTCTTTTCTACCTCATAGTAAACACAAGCAGACACTCGAAACTGTTGCCGGACCTCCCCCACGTTTATATGAATGAAACAGTTGTAACAGCTTTCCTCGATAGTTGAGAGGCCGCCCTTAACCACAGTTGTACAACATCATCCATATAAGGGAAGAATGGGAAGCTCAAACACTGATTGGCCAAGTGAATGATAAAAGAATCGCAGGCACCAGAACCCAAAAAAGGAAAACAGTGCGGAATCCGAGCACTCGTTGGTCAAGACAGCAGTAGTAAACCCAGCCCACATATACATGTATATAATGCGTGGAGATTACTATGCTTGTGTGTGTGTACCTTTGGGAACAGCACCCGACTTTGCAAAGTTGAATGAAAAGGTTTGGACTGACTCCTCCGTGTCTTTGTTCCTGGGAAGGGAAATGAAAAGTGCCGTAGATGGGGCTGGATAGCCACATATCTCGCACAACAGGGATAGGGGAGAGGGATAGGGGTCAGGGATAGGGGACAGGGAGAGGGGACAGGGTGAGGGGACAGGGATAGGGGTCAGGGATAGGGGTCAGGGAGAGGGGACAGGGAGAGGGCACAGGGATAGGGGACAGGGATAGGGGACAGGGATAGGGGTCAGGGATAGGGGACAGGGATAGGGGTCAGGGAGAGGGGACAGGGATAGGGGTGAGGGATAGGGGACAGGGAAAGGGGTCAGGGATAGGGGACAGGGAAAGGGGTCAGGGATAGGGGACAGGGATAGGGGTCAGGGATAGGGGTCAGGCAGAGGGGACAGGGAGAGGGCACAGGGATAGGGGACAGGGATAGGGGACAGGGATAGGGGTCAGGGATAGGGGACAGGGATAGGGGTCAGGGAGAGGGGACAGGGATAGGGGTGAGGGATAGGGGACAGGGAAAGGGGTCAGGGATAGGGGAAAGGGAAAGGGGTCAGGGATAGGGGACAGGGATAGGGGTCAGGGAGAGGGGACAGGGATACGGGACAGGGATAGGGGACAGGGATAGGGGTCAGGGATAGGGGTCAGGGATGGGGACAGCGATACGGGACAGGAATAGGGGACAGGGATAGGGGCAGAGATAGGGGACAGGTAAAGGAGACAGTGAAAGGAGCCAGGGAGATGGGACAGGGATAGGGGACAGGGATAGGGGACAGGGATAGGGGTCAGGGAGAGGGGACAGGGATAGGGATCAGGGATAGGGGACAGGGATAGGGGACAGGGATAGGGGACAGGGATAGGGGTCAGGGATACCGGACAGGGATAGGGGTCAGGGATAGGGGACAGGGATAGGGGACAGTGATATGGGACAGTGATAGGGGACAGGAATAGGGGACAGGGATAGGGGTCAGGGATAGGGCACAGTGATAGGGGACAGGGATAGGGGACAGGGATAGGGGTCAGGGATAGGGGTCAGGGAGAGGGGACTGGGAGAGGGGACTGGGATAGGGGACAGTGATAGGCGACAGGCATAGGGGACAGGGATAGGGGTCAGGGATAGGGGTCAGGGATAGGGGTAAGGGATAGGGGACAGGGATAGGGGACAGGGATAGGGGTCAGGGATAGGGGCAGGGATAGGAGTCTGGGATAGGGGACAGGGATGGGGACAGGGATAGGGGACAGGGATAGGGGACAGGGATAGGGGACAGGGATAGGGGTCAGGGATAGAGGTCAGGGATAGGGGACAGGGATAGGGGACAGGGATAGGGGACAGGGATAGGGGACAGGGATAGGGGACAGGGATAGGGCAGAGGGATAGGGGTCAGGGATAGGGGACAGGGATAGGGGACAGGGATAGGGGACAGCGATGAGGACAGGGATAGGGGACAGTGAAAGGGGACAGGGTTGGGGACAGGGATAGGGGACAGTGATAGGGGACAGGGTTGGGGACAGTGATAGGGGACAGGGATAGGGGACAGTGATAGGGGACAGGGATAGGGGACAGGCATAGGGCTCAGGGATAGGGGTCAGGGATAGGGGACAGGGATAGGGCCAGGGATGGGGACAGGGATAGGGGACAGTGATAGGGGACACGGTTGGGGACAGGGATAGGGGACAGGGATAGGGGACAGTGATAGGGGTCAGGGATAGGGACAGGGATAGGGGTCAGGTATACGGGACAGGGATAGGGGTCAGGGAATGGGGACAGGGATAGGGGACAGGGATAGGGGACAGGGATAGGGGACAGGGATAGGGGTCAGGGATAGGGGTCAGGGAGAGGGGACTGGGAGAGGGGACTGGGATAGGGGACAGTGATAGGGGACAGGCATAGGGGACAGGGATAGGGGTCAGGGATAGGGGTCAGGGATAGGGGTAAGGGATAGGGGACAGGGATAGGGGACAGGGATAGGGGTCAGGGATAGGGGACAGGGATAGGAGTCAGGGATAGGGGACAGGGATGGGGACAGGGATAGGGGACAGGGATAGTGGACAGGGTTAGGGGACAGGGATAGGGGTCAGGGATAGAGGTCAGGGACAGGGGACAGGGATAGGGGACAGGGATAGGGGACAGGGATAGGGGAGAGGGATAGGGGAGAGGGATAGAGGTCAGGGATAGGGGACAGGGATAGGGGACAGGGATAGAGGACAGGGATAGGGGTCAGGTATAAGTGTCAGGGATAGGGGACAGGAATAGGGGACAGGGATAGGGGTCAGGGATAGGAGACAGAGATAGGGGACAGGGATAGGGGACAGGGATAGGGGACAGGGATAGGGGAGAGGGATAGGGGTCAGGTATAGGGGACAGGGATAGGGGACAGGGATAGGGGAGAGGGATAGGGGTCAGGTATAGGGGACAGGAATAGGGGACAGGGATAGGGGTCAGGGATAGGGGTCAGGGATATGGGACAGGGATAGGGGACAGGGATAGGGGACAGGGATAGGGGACAAGGATAGGGGACAGGTATAGGGGACAGGGATAGGGGACAGGGAAAGGGAACAGGGATAGGAGTCAGGAATAGGGGACAGGGATAGTGGACAGGGATAGGGGACTGCGATGAGGACAGGGATAGGGGACAGTGAAAGGGGACAGGGTTGGGGACAGGGATAGGGGACAGTGATAGGGGACAGGGTTGGGGACAGTGATAGGGGACAGGGATAGGGGACAGTGATCGGGGACAGGGATAGGGGACGGGCATAGGGGTCAGGGATAGGGGTCAGGGATAGGGGACAGGGATAGGGGACAGGGATGGGGACAGGGATAGGGGACAGTGATAGGGGACAGGGTTGGGGACAGGGATAGGGGACAGGGATAGGGGACAGGGATAGGGGTCAGGGATAGGGACAGGGATAGGGGTCATGTATACGGGACAGGGATAGGGGTCAGGGAATGGGGACAGGGATAGGGGTCAGGGATAGGGGTCAGCGATAGGGGACAGGGATAGGGGACAGGGATACGGGAGAGGGATAGGGGACATGGATAGGGGACAGGGATACGGGACAGGGATAGGGGACAGTGATAGGGGAAAGGGATAGGGGTCAGGGATAGGGGTCAGGGATAGGGGACAGGGATAGGGGACAGGGATAGGGGACAGGGATAGTGGACAGGGATAGGGGACAGGGACAGGGGACAGGGATAGGGGTCAGGGATAGGGGAGAGGGATAGGGGACAGGAATAGGGGACAGGGATAGGGGTCAGGGATAGGGGACAGGGATAGGGGTCAGGGATACGGTACAGGGATATGGGACAGGGATAGGGGACAGGGATACGGGACAGGGATAGGGGACAGGGATACGGGACAGGGATACGGGACAGGGATAGGGGACAGGGATAGGGGACAGGGATAGGGGAGAGGGATAGGGGTCAGGGATAGGGGACAGGGATAGGGGACAGGGATAGGGGTCAGGGATACGGTACAGGGATATGGGACAGGGATAGGGGACAGGGATACGGGACAGGGATAGGGGACAGGGATACGGGACAGGGATACGGGACAGGGATACGGGACAGGGATAGGGGACAGGGATAGGGGACAGGGATAGGGGAGAGGGATAAGGGTCAGGGATAGGGGTCAGGGATAGGGGTCAGGGATGTGGACAGGGATACGGGACAGGGATAGGGATCAGGGAAAGGGGACAGGGATAGGGGACAGGGATAGGAGTCAGGGATAGGGGACAGGGATAGGGGACAAGGATACGGGACAGGGATAGGGGACAGGGATAGGGGACAGGGAAAGGGAACAGGGATAGGAGTCAGGAATAGGGGACAGGGATAGTGGACCGGGATAGGGGACAGCGATGAGGACAGGGATAGGGGACAGTGAAAGGGGACAGTGTTGGGGACAGGGATGGGGACAGTGATAGGGGACAGGGTTGGGGACAGTGATAGGGGACAGGGATAGGGGACAGTGATCGGGGACAGGGATAGGGGACGGGCATAGGGGTCAGGGATAGGGGTCAGGGATAGGGGACAGGGATAGGGGACAGGGATGGGGACAGGGATAGGGGACAGTGATAGGGGACAGGGTTGGGGACAGTGATAGGGGAAAGGGATAGGGGACAGGGATAGGGGTCAGGGATAGGGACAGGGATAGGGGTCAGGTATACGGGACAGGGATAGGGGTCAGGGAATGGGGACAGGGATAGGGGTCAGGGATTGGGGTCAGGGATAGGGGTCAGGGATAGGGGACAGGGATACGGGAGAGGGATAGCGGACATGGATAGGGGACAGTGATAGCGGACAGGGATACGGGACAGGGATAGGGGACAGGGATAGGGGTCAGGGAGAGGGGACAGGGATACGGGACAGGGATAGGGGACAGGGATAGGGGTCAGGGATAGGGGTCAGGGATGGGGACAGCGATACGGGACAGGAATAGGGGACAAGGATAGGGGGCAGAGATAGGGGACAGGTAAAGGAGACAGTGAAAGGAGCCAGGGAGATGGGACAGGGATAGGGGACAGGGATAGGGGACAGGGATAGGGGTCAGGGAGAGGGGACAGGGATAGGGATCAGGGATAGGGGACAGGGATAGGGGACAGGGATAGGGGACAGGGATAGGGGTCAGGGATACCGGACAGGGATAGGGGTCAGGGATAGGGGACAGGGATAGGGGACAGTGATAGGGGACAGTGATAGGGGACAGGGATAGGGGACAGGGATAGGGGTCAGGGATAGGGCACAGTGATAGGGGACAGGGATAGGGGACAGGGATAGGGGTCAGGGATAGGGGTCAGGGAGAGGGGACTGGGAGAGGGGACTGGGATAGGGGACAGTGATAGGCGACAGGCATAGGGGACAGGGATAGGGGTCAGGGATAGGGGTAAGGGATAGGGGACAGGGATAGGGGACAGGGATAGGGGTCAGGGATAGGGGCAGGGATAGGAGTCTGGGATAGGGGACAGGGATGGGGACAGGGATAGGGTACAGGGATAGGGGACACGGATAGGGGACAGGGATAGGGGTCAGGGATAGAGGTCAGGGATAGGGGACAGGGATAGGGGACAGGGATAGGGGACAGGGATAGGGACAGGGATAGGGGACAGGGATAGGGGAGAGGGATAGGGGTCAGGGATAGGGGACAGGGATAGGGGACAGGGATAGGGGACAGCGATGAGGACAGGGATAGGGGACAGTGAAAGGGGACAGGGTTGGGGACAGGGATAGGGGACAGTGATAGGGGACAGGGTTGGGGACAGTGATAGGGGACAGGGATAGGGGACAGTGATAGGGGACAGGGATAGGGGACAGGCATAGGGCTCAGGGATAGGGGTCAGGGATAGGGGACAGGGATAGGGGACAGGGATGGGGACAGGGATAGGGGACAGTGATAGGGGACACGGTTGGGGACATGGATAGGGGACAGGGATAGGGGACAGTGATAGGGGTCAGGGATAGGGACAGGGATAGGGGTCAGGTATACGGGACAGGGAGAGGGGTCAGGGAATGGGGACAGGGATAGGGGACAGGGATAGGGGACAGGGATAGGGGACAGGGATAGGGGTCAGGGATAGGGGTCAGGGAGAGGGGTCTGGGAGAGGGGACTGGGATAGGGGACAGTGATAGGGGACGGGCATAGGGGACAGGGATAGGGGTCTGGGATAGGGGTCAGGGATAGGGGTAAGGGATAGGGGACAGGGATAGGGGACAGGGATAGGGGTCAGGGATAGGGGACAGGGATAGGAGTCAGGGATAGGGGACAGGGATGGGGACAGGGATAGGGGACAGGGATAGTGGACAGGGTTAGGGGACAGGGATAGGGGTCAGGGATAGAGGTCAGGGATAGGGGACAGGGATAGGGGACAGGGATAGGGGACAGGGATAGGGGAGAGGGATAGGGGAGAGGGATAGAGGTCAGGGATAGGGGACAGGGATAGGGGACAGGGATAGAGGACAGGGATAGGGGTCAGGGATACGGTACAGGGATAGGGGACAGGAATAGGGGACAGGGATAGGGGTCAGGGATAGGAGACAGAGATAGGGGACAGGGATAGGGGACAGGGATAGGGGACAGGGATAGGGGAGAGGGATAGGGGTCAGGTATAGGGGACAGGGATAGGGGACAGGGATAGGGGAGAGGGATAGGGGTCAGGTATAGGGGACAGGAATAGGGGACAGGGATAGGGGTCAGGGATAGGGGTCAGGGATATGGGACATGGATAGGGGACAGGGATAGGGGACAGGGATAGGGGACAAGGATAGGGGACAGGTATAGGGGACAGGGATAGGGGACAGGGAAAGGGAACAGGGATAGGAGTCAGGAATAGGGGACAGGGATAGTGGACAGGGATAGGGGACAGCGATGAGGACAGGGATAGGGGACAGTGAAAGGGGACAGGGTTGGGGACAGGGATAGGGGACAGTGATAGGGGACAGGGTTGGGTACAGTGATAGGGGACAGGGATAGGGGACAGTGATCGGGGACAGGGATAGGGGACGGGCATAGGGGTCAGGGATAGGGGTCAGGGATAGGGGACAGGGATAGGGGACAGGGATGGGGACAGGGATAGGGGACAGTGATAGGGGACAGGGTTGGGGACAGGGATAGGGGACAGGGATAGGGGACAGGGATAGGGGTCAGGGATAGGGACAGGGATAGGGGTCATGTATACGGGACAGGGATAGGGGTCAGGGAATGGGGACAGGGATAGGGGTCAGGGATAGGGGTCAGGTATAGGGGTCAGGGATAGGGGACAGGGATACGGGAGAGGGATAGGGGACATGGATAGGGGACAGTGATAGGGGACAGGGATACGGGACAGGGATAGGGGACAGTGATAGGGGACAGGGATAGGGGTCAGGGATAGGGGTCAGGGATAGGGGACAGGGATAGGGGACAGGGATAGGGGACAGGGATAGTGGACAGGGATAGGGGACAGGGACAGGGGACAGGGATAGGGGTCAGGGATAGGGGAGAGGGATAGGGGACAGGAATAGGGGACAGGGATAGGGGTCAGGGATAGGGGACAGGGATAGGGGTCAGGGATACGGTACAGGGATATGGGACAGGGATAGGGGACAGGGATACGGGACAGGGATAGGGGACAGGGATAGGGGACAGGGATACGGGACAGGGATAGGGGACAGGGATAGGGGACAGGGATAGGGGAGAGGGATAGGGGTCAGGGATAGGGGACAGGGATAGGGGACAGGGATAGGGGTCAGGGATACGGTACAGGGATATGGGACAGGGATAGGGGACAGGGATACGGGACAGGGATAGGGGACAGGGATACGGGACAGGGATACGGGTCAGGGATACGGGACAGGGATAGGTGACAGGGATAGGGGACAGGGATAGGGGAGAGGGATAGGGGTCAGGGATAGGGGTCAGGGATAGGGGTCAGGGATGTGGACAGGGATACGGGACAGGGATAGGGATCAGGGAAAGGGGACAGGGATAGGGGACAGGGATAGGAGTCAGGGATAGGGGACAGGGATAGGGGACAAGGATACGGGGCAGGGATAGGGGACAGGGATAGGGGACAGGGAAAGGGAACAGGGATAGGAGTCAGGAATAGGGGACAGGGATAGTGGACAGGGATAGGGGACAGCGATGAGGACAGGGATAGGGGACAGTGAAAGGGGACAGGGTTGGGGACAGGGATGGGGACAGTGATAGGGGACAGGGTTGGGGACAGTGATAGGGGACAGGGATAGGGGACAGTGATCGGGGACAGGGATAGGGGACGGGCATAGGGGTCAGGGATAGGGGTCAGGGATAGGGGACAGGGATAGGGGACAGGGATGGGGACAGGGATAGGGGACAGTGATAGGGGACAGGGTTGGGGACAGGGATAGGGGAAAGGGATAGGGGACAGGGATAGGGGTCAGGGATAGGGACAGGGATAGGGGTCAGGTATACGGGACAGGGATAGGGGTCAGGGAATGGGGACAGGGATAGGGGTCAGGGATAGGGGTCAGGGATAGGGGACAGGGATACGGGAGAGGGATAGCGGACATGGATAGGGGACAGTGATAGGGGACAGTGATACGGGACAGGGATAGGGGACAGTGATAGGGGACAGGGATAGGGGTCAGGGATAGGGGTCAGGGATAGGGGACAGGGATACGGGACAGGGATAGGGGACAGGGATAGGGGTCAGGGATAGGGGTCATGGATAGGAGTCAGGGATAGGGGACAGTGATAGGGGACAGGGATAGTGGACAGGGATAGGGGACAGGGACAGGGGACAGGGATAGGGGTCAGGGATAGGGGAGAGGGATAGGGGACAGGAATAGGGGACAGGGATAGGGGTCAGGGATACGGTACAGGGATATGGGACAGGGATAGGGGACAGGGATACGGGACAGGGATAGGGGACAGGGATACGGGACAGGGATACGGGACAGGGATACGGGACAGGGATAGGGGACAGGGATAGGGGACAGGGATAGGGGAGAGGGATAGGGGTCAGGGATAGGGGACAGGGATAGGGGACAGGGATAGGGGACCGGGATAGAGGACAGGGATAGGGGTCAGGTATAGGGGTCAGGGATAGGGGACAGGAATAGGGGACAGGGATAGGGGTCAGGGATAGGAGATAGAGATAGGGGACAGGGATAGGGGACAGGGATAGGGGACAGGGATAGGGGAGAGATATAGGGGTCAGGTATAGTGGACAGGGATAGGGGACAGGGATAGGGGAGAGGGATAGGGTTCAGGTATAGGGGACAGGAATAGGGGACAGGGATAGGGGTCAGGGATAGGGGTCAGGGATATGGGACAGGGATAGGGGACAGGGATATGGGACAGGAATAGGGGACAAGGATAGGGGACAGGGATAGGGGACAGGGATAGGGGTCAGGGAAATGGAACAGGGATAGGAGTCAGGAATAGGGGACAGGGATAGGGGACAGGGATAGGGGACAGCGATGAGGACAGGGATAGGGGACAGTGAAAGGGAAAAGGGTTGGGGACAGGGATAGGGGACAGTGATAGGGGACAGGGTTGGGGACAGTGATAGGGGACAGGGATAGGGGACAGTGATAGGGAACAGGGATAGGGGACGGGCATATAGGTCAGGGATAGGGGTCAGGGATAGGGGACAGGGATAGGGGACAGGGATGGGGACAGGGATAGGGGACAGTGATAGGGGACAGGGTTGGGGACAGGGATAGGGGACAGGGATAGGGGACAGGGATAGGGGTCAGGGATAGGGACAGGGATAGGGGTCAGGTATACGGGACAGGGATAGTGGTCAGGGAATGGGGACAGGGATAGGGGTCAGGGATAGGGGTCAGGGATAGGGGTCAGGGATAGGGGACAGGGATACGGGAGCGGGATAGGGGACATGGATAGGGGACAGTTATAGGGGACAGGGATACGGGACAGGGATAGGGGACAGTGATAGGGGACAGGGATAGCGGTCAGGGAAAGGGGTCAGGGATAGGCGACAGGGATAGCGGACAGGGATAGGGGACAGGGATAGGGGTCAGGGATAGGGGTCAGGGATAGGGGTCAGGGATAGAGGACAGTGATAGGGGACAGGGATAGGGGACAGGGATAGGGGACAGGGACAGGGGACAGGGATCGGGGTCAGGGATAGGGGAGAGGTATAGGGGACAGGAATAGGGGACAGGGATAGGGGTCAGGGATAGGGGACAGGGATAGGGGTCAGGGATACGGTACAGGGATATGTGACAGGGATAAAGGACAGGGATACGAGACAGGGATAGGGGACAGGGATACGGGACAGGGATAGTGGACAGGGATAGGGGTCAGGGATAGGGGTCAGGGATAGGGGACAGGGATAGGGGACAGGGATAGGGGTCAGGGTTAGGGGTCAGGGATAGGGGACAGGGATAGGGGACAGTGATAGGGGACAGAGATAGGGGACAGGGATAGGGGTCAGGGATAGGCGTCAGGGATGGGGGACAGGAATAGGGGACAGGGATAGGGGTCAGGGTTAGGGGTCAGGGATAGGGGACAGGGATAGGGGACAGTGATAGGGTACAGAGATAGGGGACAGGGATAGGGGACAGGGACAGTGGTCAGGGATAGGGGTCAGGGATAGGGGACAGGAATAGGGGACAGGGATAGGGGTCAGGGATAGGAGACAGAGATAGGGGACAGGAATACGGTACTGGGATACGGGACAGGGATAGGGGACAGGGATAGAGGTCAGGGATACGTGACAGGGATAGGGTCAGGGATAGGGGAGAGGGATAGGGGTCAGGTATAGGGGGCAGGGATAGGGGACAGGAATAGGGGACAGGGATAGGGGTCAGGGATAGGGGACAGGGATAGGGGTCAGGGATAGGGGTCAGGGATACGGTACAGGGATACGGGACGGGGATAGGGGACAGGGATACGGGACAGGGATAGGGGGCAGGGATACGGGACAGGGATAGGGGACAGGGATAGGGGGCAGAAATAGGGGACAGGTAAAGGAGACAGTGAAAGGAGACAGGGAGAGGGGACAGGGATAGGGATCAGGGATATGAACAGGGATAGGGACAGGGATAGGGGACAGGGATAGGGGTCAGAGATAGGGGACAGGGATGGGGACAGGTAAAGGAGACAGTGAAAGGAGGCAGGGAGAGGGGACAGGGATAGGGATCAGGGATATGAACAGGGATAGGGGACAGGGATAGGGGACAGGGATAGGGGTCAGGGATAGGGGACAGAAACAGGGGATAGGGATGGGGTCAGGGATAGGGGACAGTGATAGGGGACAGGGATAGGGGAAAGGAATAGGGGACAGGGATAGGGGACAGGGATAGGGGACAGGGATAGGGGACAGGGATAGGGGACATGGATAGGGGTAAGGGATAGGAGACAGAGATAGGGGACAGGGATAGGGGACAGGGATAGGGGAAAGGAATAGGGGACAGGGATAGGGGACAGGGATAGGGGTCAGGGATAGGAGACAGTGATAGGGGACAGGGATAGGGGACAGGGATAGGGGACAGGGATAGGAGTCAGGGATAGGGGACAGGGATAGGGGTCAGGGATAGGAGACAGAGATAGGAGGCAGGTATAGGGGACAGGGATAGGGGACAGGAATAGGTGTCAGGGATACGTGACAGGGATAGGGTCAGGGATAGGGGACAGGGAGAGGGCACAGGGAGAGGGGACAAGGATAGGGGACAGGGATAGGGGTCAGGGATAGGGGTCAGGGAGAGGGGACAGGGATAGGGGACAGGGATAAGGGACAGGGATAGGGGTCAGGGATAGTGTACAGGGATAGGGGTCAGGGATACGGGACAGGGATACGGGACAGGGATAGGGGGCAGGGATACTGGACAGGGATAGGGGACAGTGATAGGGGACAGGGATAGGGTTCAGGGAAAGGGGTCAGGGATAGGGGACAGGGATAGCGGACAGGGATAGGGGACAGGGATAGGGGTCTGGGATAGGGGTCAGGGATAGGGGTCAGGGATAGGGGACAGTGATAGGGGACAGGGATAGGGGACAGGGATAGGGGACAGGGACAGGGGACAGGGATAGGGGTCAGGGATAGGGAAGAGGTATAGGGGACAGGAATAGAGGACAGCGATAGGGGTCAGGGATAGGGGACAGGGATAGGGGTCAGGGATACGGTACAGGGATATGGGACAGGGATAAAGGACAGGGATACGGGACAGGGATAGGGGACAGGGATACGGGACAGGAATAGTGGACAGGGATAGGGGTCAGGGATAGGGGTCAGGGATAGGGGACAGGGATAGGGGACAGGGTTAGGGGACAGGGATAGGGGTCAGGGATAGGGGACAGTGATAGGGGACAGGGATAGGGGTCAGGGTTAGGGGTCAGGGATAGGGGACAGTGATAGGGGACAGTGATAGGGGACAGAGATAGGGGACAGGGATAGGGGTCAGGGATAGGCGTCAGGGATGGGGGACAGGAATAGGGGACAGGGATAGGGTTCAGGGATACGGTACAGGGATACGGGACAGGGATAGGGGACAGGGATACGGGACAGGGATAGGGGGCAGAAATAGGGGACAGGTAAAGGAGACAGTGAAAGGAGACAGGGAGAGGGGACAGGGATAGGGATCAGGGATATGAACAGGGATAGGGACAGGGATAGGGGACAGGGATAGGGGTCAGAGATAGGGGACAGGGATGGGGACAGGTAAAGGAGACAGTGAAAGGAGGCAGGGAGAGGGGACAGGGATAGGGATCAGGGATATGAACAGGGATAGGGGACAGGGATAGGGGACAGGGATAGGGGTCAGGGATAGGGGACAGAAACAGGGGATAGGGATGGGGTCAGGGATTGGGGACAGTGATAGGGGACAGGGATAGGGGAAAGGAATAGGGGACAGGGATAGGGGACAGGGATAGGGGACAGGGATAGGGGACAGGGATAGGGGACAGGGATAGGGGTCAGGGATAGGAGACAGAGATAGGGGACAGGGATAGGGGACAGGGATAGGGGACAGGGATAGGGGACAGGGATAGGGGACAGGGATAGGGGAAAGGAATAGGGGACAGGGATAGGGGACTGGGATAGGGGTCAGGGATAGGAGACAATGATAGGGGACAGGGATAGGGGACAGGGATAGGGGACAGGGATAGGAGTCAGGGATAGGGGACAGGGATATGGGTCAGGGATAGGAGACAGAGATAGGAGGCAGGTATAGGGGACAGGGATAGGGGACAGGAATAGGGGTCAGGGATACGTGACAGGGATAGGGTCAGGGATAGGGGACAGGGAGAGTGGACAGGGAGAGGGGACAAGGATAGGGGACAGTGATAGGGGTCAGGGATAGGGGTCAGGGAGAGGGGACAGGGATAGGGGACAGGGATAAGGGACAGGGATAGGGGTCAGGGATAGGGTACAGGGATAGGGGTCAGGGATACGGGACAGGGATACGGGACAGGGATAGGGGGCAGGGATACGGGACAGGGATAGGGGACAGTGATGCGGAACAGGGATAGGGGACAGGGATAGGGGACAGTGATAGGTGGCAGAGATAGGGGACAGGGATAGGGGACAGTGATAGGGGTCAGGGATAGGGGTCAGGGATAGGGGACAGGGATAGGGGACAGGGATAGGGGTTAGGGATAGGGCTCACGGAGAGGGGACAGGGAGAGGGGACAGGGATAGGGGTCAGGGATAGGGGTCAGGGAGAGGGGACAGGGAGAGTGCACAGGGATAGGGGACAGGGATAGGTGACAGGGAGAGGGCACAGGGATAGGTGACAGGGATAGGGGACAGGGATAGGGGACAGGGCTAGGGGTCAGGAATAGGGGACAGGGATAGGCGTCAGGGATAGGGGAAAGGGATAGGGGTCAGGGAGAGGGGACAGGGATAGGGGACAGGGATAGGGGACAGGGATAGGGGTCAGGGATAGGGGTCAGGGATGGGGACAGGGATACGGGACAGGGATAGGGATCAGGGAAAGTGGACAGGGATAGGGGACAGGGATAGGAGTCAGGGATAGGGGACAGGGATAGGGGACAGGGATAGGATCAGGGATAGGGGTCAGGGATAGGGGACAGTAATAGGGGTCAGGGATAGGGGCCAGGGATAGGGGACAGGGATAGGGGACAGGGATAGGGGTCAGGGATAGGGGTCAGGGATAGGGGTCAGGGATAGGGGACAGGGATAGATGACAGGGATAGGGGACAGTGGTAGGGCTCAGGGAAAGGGGTCAGAGATAGGGGACAGGGATAGGGGTCAGGGAGAGGGGACAGGGATAGGGGACAGGGATAGGGATCAGGGATATGAACAGGGATAGGGGACAGGGATAGGGGACAGGGATAGGGTCAGAGATAGAGGACAGGGATAGGAGACAGGGAAAGGGGACAGTGAAAGGGACAGGGATAGGGGACAGAAACAGGGGATAGGGATGGGGTCAGGGATAGGGGACAGGGATAGGGGACAGGGATAGGGGACAGAAACAGGGGATTGGGATGGGGTCAGGGATAGGGGACAGGGATAGGGGACAGGGATAGGGTCAGGGATAGGAGACAGAGATAGGAGGAAGGTATAGGGGACAGGGATAGGGGACAGGGATAGGGGACAGGGATAGTGGACAGGGATAGGGGTCAGGGATACGTGACAGGTATAGGGTCAGGGATAGGGGACAGGGATAGGGGTCAGGGATAGGGGACAGGGATAGGGGTCAGGGATAGTGGTCAGGGATAGGGGTCAGGGATAGGGGACAGGGATAGGGGTCAGAGATAGGGGACAGGGATAGGGGTCAGGGATAGGGGACAGAAACAGGGGATAGGGATGGGGTCAGGGATAGTGGACAGTGATAGGGGACAGGGATAGGGGAAAGGAATAGGGGACAGGGATAGGGGAGAGGGATAGGGGACAGGAATAGGGGTCAGGGATACGTGACAGGGATAGGGGTCAGGGATAGGGGTCAGGGAGAGGGGACAGGGATAGGGGACAGGGATAGGGGTCAGGGATAGGGGTCAGGGAGAGGGGACAGGGATAGGGGACAGGGATAGGGGACAGGGATAGGGGTCAGGGATAGGGGTCAGGGATAGGGGTCAGGGATAGGGGACAGGGATACGGGACAGGGATAGGGGACAGGGATACGGGACAGGGATAGGGGACAGGGATACGGCACAGGGATATGGGACAGTGATGCAGAACAGGGATAGGGGACAGGGATAGGGGTCAGGGATAGGGGACAGGTAAAGGAGACAGTGAAAGGAGCCAGGGAGAGGGGACAGGGATAGGGGTCAGGGATAGGGGACAGGGATAGGTTTCAGGGAGAGGGGACAGGGATAGGGGTCAGGGATATGGGTCAGGGAGAGGGGACAGGGTGAGGGGACAGGGATAGGGGTCAGGGATAGGGGTCAGGGAGAGGGGACAGGGAGAGGGTACAGGGATAGGGGACAGGGATAGGTTACAGGGATAGGGGTCATGGAGAGGGGACAGGGATAGGGGACAGGGATAGGGGTCAGGGATAGGGGACAGGGAAAGGGGTCATGGATAGGGGACAGGGATAGGGGTCAGGGAGAGGGGACAGGGATAGGGGACAGGGATAGGGGACAGGGATAGGGGTCAGGGATAGGGGTCAGGGATGGGGACAGGGATAAGGGACAGGAATAGGGGACAGGAATAGGGGGCAGAGATAGGGGACAGGTAATGGAGACAGTGAAAGGAGCCAGGGAGAGGGGACAGGGATAGGGGACAGAGATAGGTGACAGGGATAGGGGTCAGGGAGAGGGGACAGGGATAGGGATCAGGGATAGGGGACAGGGATAGGGGACAGGTATAGGGGACAGGGATAGGGGTCAGGGATAGGGGACAGTGATAGGGGTCAGAGATAGGGGACAGGGATAGGGGACAGTGATAGGGGACAGGGATAGGGGACAGGGATAGGGGACAGGGATAGGGGACAGGGATAGGGGACAGGGATAGGGGTCAGCGATAGGGGTCAGGGAGAGGTGACTAGGAGAGGGGACTGGAATAGGGGACAGTGATAGGGGACAGGGATAGGGGACAGGTATAGGGGTCAGGGATAGGGGTCAGGGATAGGGGTAAGGGATAGGGGACAGGGATAGGGGACAAGGATAGGGGTCAAGGATAGGGGACAGGGATAGGAGTCAGGGATAGGGGACAGGGATGGGGACAGGGATAGGGGACAGGGATAGGGGACAGGGATAGGGGACAGGGATAGGGGTCAGGGATAGAGGTCAGGGATAGGGGACAGGGATAGGGGACAGGGATAGGGGACAGGGATAGGGGACAGGGATAGGAGACAGGGATAGGGGACAGGGATAGGGGTCAGGGATAGGGGACAGGGATAGGGGACAGGGATAGGGGACAGGGATAGGGGAGAGGGATAGGGGTCAGGTATAGGGGTCAGGGTTAGGGGACAGGAATAGGGGACAGGGATAGAGGTCAGGGATAGGAGACAGAGATAGGGGACAGGGATAGGGGACAGGGATAGGGGACAGGGATAGGGGAGAGGGATAGGGGTCAGGTATAGGGGACAGGGATAGGGGACAGGGATAGGGGAGAGGGATAGGGGTCAGGTATAGGGGTCAGGGATAGGGGACAGGAATAGGGCTCAGGGATAGGGGTCAGGGATAGGGGTCAGGGATAGGGGACAGGGATAGGGGACAGGGATAGGGGACAGGGATAGGGGAAAAGGATAGGGGACAGGGAAAGGCGACAGCGATAGGGGACAGGGAAAGGGAACAGTGATAGGAGTCAGGAATAGGGGACAGGGATAGGGGACAGGGATAGGGGACAGCGATGGCGACAGGGATAGGGGACAGTGATAGGGGACAGGGTTGGGGACAGGGATAGGGGACAGTGATAGGGGACAGGGTTGGGGACAGTGATAGGGGACAGGAATAGGGGACAGTGATAGGGGACAGGGATAGGGGACAGGGATAGGTGTCAGGGATAGTGGTCAGGGATAGGGGACAGGGATAGGGGACAGGGATAGGGGACAGGGATGGGGACAGGGATAGGGGACAGTGATAGGGGACAGGGTTGGGGACAGGGAAAGGGGACAGGGATAGGGGACAGGGATAGGGGTCAGGGATGGGGACAGGGATAGGGATCAGGTATACGGGACAGGGATAGGGGTCAGGGAGAGGGGACAGGGGTAGGGGTCAGGGATAGGGGTCAGGGATAGGGTACAGGGATACGGGAGAGGGATTGGGGACATGGATAGGGGACAGTGATAGGGGACAGGGATACGGGACAGGGATAGGGGACAGTGATAGGGGACAGGGATACGGGACAGGGATAGGGGACAGTGATAGGGGACAGGGATAGGGGTCAGGGATAGGGGTCAGGGAGAGGGGACAGGGATAGGGGACAGGGATAGGGGACAGGGATAGGGGTCAGGGATAGGGGTCAGGGATAGGGGACAGGGATAGGGGTCAGGGATAAGGGTCAGGGATAGTGGACAGTGATAGGGGACAGGGATAGGGGACAGGGACAGGGGACAGGGATAGGGGTCAGGGATAGGGGAGAGGGATAGGGGTCAGGGATAGGGGAAAGGGATAGGGGTCAGGGAGAGGGGACAGGGATAGGAGACAGGGATAGGGGACAGGGATAGGGGTCAGGGATAGGGGTCAGGGATGGGGACAGGGATACGGGACAGGGATAGGGATCAGGGAAAGTGGACAGGGATAGGGGACAGGGATAGGAGTCAGGGATAGGGGGCAGGGATAGGGGACAGGGATAGGATCAGGGATAGGGGACAGTGGTAGGGCTCAGGGAAAGGGGTCAGGGATAGGGGACAGGGATAGGGGTCAGTGAGAGGGGACAGGGATAGGGGACAGGGATAGGGATCAGGGATATGAACAGGGATAGGGGACAGGGATAGGGGACAGGGATAGGGTCAGAGATAGAGGACAGGGATAGGAGACAGGGAAAGGGGACAGTGAAAGGGACAGGGATAGGGGACAGAAACAGGGGATAGGGATGGGGTCAGGGATAGGGGACAGGGATAGGGGACAGGGATAGGGGACAGAAACAGGGGATTGGGATGGGGTCAGGGATAGGGGACAGGGATAGGGGACAGGGATAGGGTCAGGGATAGGAGACAGAGATAGGAGGAAGGTATAGGGGACAGGGATAGGGGACAGGGATAGGGGACAGGGATAGTGGACAGGGATAGGGGTCAGGGATACGTGACAGGTATAGGGTCAGGGATAGGGGACAGGGATAGGGGTCAGGGATAGGGGACAGGGATAGGGGTCAGGGATAGTGGTCAGGGATAGGGGTCAGGGATAGGGGACAGGGATAGGGGTCAGAGATAGGGGACAGGGATAGGGGTCAGGGATAGGGGACAGAAACAGGGGATAGGGATGGGGTCAGGGATAGTGGACAGTGATAGGGGACAGGGATAGGGGAAAGGAATAGGGGACAGGGATAGGGGAGAGGGATAGGGGACAGGAATAGGGGTCAGGGATACGTGACAGGGATAGGGGTCAGGGATAGGGGTCAGGGAGAGGGGACAGGGATAGGGGACAGGGATAGGGGTCAGGGATAGGGGTCAGGGAGAGGGGACAGGGATAGGGGACAGGGATAGGGGACAGGGATAGGGGTCAGGGATAGGGGTCAGGGATAGGGGTCAGGGATAGGGGACAGGGATACGGGACAGGGATAGGGGACAGGGATACGGGACAGGGATAGGGGACAGGGATACGGCACAGGGATATGGGACAGTGATGCAGAACAGGGATAGGGGACAGGGATAGGGGTCAGGGATAGGGGACAGGTAAAGGAGACAGTGAAAGGAGCCAGGGAGAGGGGACAGGGATAGGGGTCAGGGATAGGGGACAGGGATAGGTTTCAGGGAGAGGGGACAGGGATAGGGGTCAGGGATATGGGTCAGGGAGAGGGGACAGGGTGAGGGGACAGGGATAGGGGTCAGGGATAGGGGTCAGGGAGAGGGGACAGGGAGAGGGTACAGGGATAGGGGACAGGGATAGGTTACAGGGATAGGGGTCATGGAGAGGGGACAGGGATAGGGGACAGGGATAGGGGTCAGGGATAGGGGACAGGGAAAGGGGTCATGGATAGGGGACAGGGATAGGGGTCAGGGAGAGGGGACAGGGATAGGGGACAGGGATAGGGGACAGGGATAGGGGTCAGGGATAGGGGTCAGGGATGGGGACAGGGATACGGGACAGGAATAGGGGACAGGAATAGGGGGCAGAGATAGGGGACAGGTAATGGAGACAGTGAAAGGAGCCAGGGAGAGGGGACAGGGATAGGGGACAGGGATAGGTGACAGGGATAGGGGTCAGGGAGAGGGGACAGGGATAGGGATCAGGGATAGGGGACAGGGATAGGGGACAGGTATAGGGGACAGGGATAGGGGTCAGGGATAGGGGACAGTGATAGGGGTCAGAGATAGGGGACAGGGATAGGGGACAGTGATAGGGGACAGGGATAGGGGACAGGGATAGGGGACAGGGATAGGGGACAGGGATAGGGGTCAGCGATAGGGGTCAGGGAGAGGTGACTAGGAGAGGGGACTGGAATAGGGGACAGTGATAGGGGACAGGGATAGGGGACAGGTATAGGGGTCAGGGATAGGGGTCAGGGATAGGGGTAAGGGATAGGGGACTGGGATAGGGGACAAGGATAGGGGTCAAGGATAGGGGACAGGGATAGGAGTCAGGGATAGGGGACAGGGATGGGGACAGGGATAGGGGACAGGGATAGGGGACAGGGATAGGGGACAGGGATAGGGGTCAGGGATAGAGGTCAGGGATAGGGGACAGGGATAGGGGACAGGGATAGGGGACAGGGATAGGGGACAGGGATAGGAGACAGGGATAGGGGACAGGGATAGGGGTCAGGGATAGGGGACAGGGATAGGGGACAGGGATAGGGGACAGGGATAGGGGAGAGGGATAGGGGTCAGGTATAGGGGTCAGGGTTAGGGGACAGGAATAGTGGACAGGGATAGAGGTCAGGGATAGGAGACAGAGATAGGGGACAGGGATAGGGGACAGGGATAGGGGACAGGGATAGGGTAGAGGGATAGGGGTCAGGTATAGGGGACAGGGATAGGGGACAGGGATAGGGGTCAGGGATAGGGGTCAGGGATAGGGGACAGGGATACGGGACAGGGATAGGGGACAGGGATACGGGACAGGGATAGGGGACAGGGATACGGCACAGGGATATGGGACAGTGATGCAGAACAGGGATAGGGGACAGGGATAGGGGTCAGGGATAGGGGACAGGTAAAGGAGACAGTGAAAGGAGCCAGGGAGAGGGGACAGGGATAGGGGTCAGGGATAGGGGACAGGGATAGGTTTCAGGGAGAGGGGACAGGGATAGGGGTCAGGGATATGGGTCAGGGAGAGGGGACAGGGTGAGGGGACAGGGATAGGGGTCAGGGATAGGGGTCAGGGAGAGGGGACAGGGAGAGGGTACAGGGATAGGGGACAGGGATAGGTTACAGGGATAGGGGTCATGGAGAGGGGACAGGGATAGGGGACAGGGATAGGGGTCAGGGATAGGGGACAGGGAAAGGGGTCATGGATAGGGGACAGGGATAGGGGTCAGGGAGAGGGGACAGGGATAGGGGACAGGGATAGGGGACAGGGATAGGGGTCAGGGATAGGGGTCAGGGATGGGGACAGGGATACGGGACAGGAATAGGGGACAGGAATAGGGGGCAGAGATAGGGGACAGGTAATGGAGACAGTGAAAGGAGCCAGGGAGAGGGGACAGGGATAGGGGACAGGGATAGGTGACAGGGATAGGGGTCAGGGAGAGGGGACAGGGATAGGGATCAGGGATAGGGGACAGGGATAGGGGACAGGTATAGGGGACAGGGATAGGGGTCAGGGATAGGGGACAGTGATAGGGGTCAGAGATAGGGGACAGGGATAGGGGACAGTGATAGGGGACAGGGATAGGGGACAGGGATAGGGGACAGGGATAGGGGACAGGGATAGGGGTCAGCGATAGGGGTCAGGGAGAGGTGACTAGGAGAGGGGACTGGAATAGGGGACAGTGATAGGGGACAGGGATAGGGGACAGGTATAGGGGTCAGGGATAGGGGTCAGGGATAGGGGTAAGGGATAGGGGACTGGGATAGGGGACAAGGATAGGGGTCAAGGATAGGGGACAGGGATAGGAGTCAGGGATAGGGGACAGGGATGGGGACAGGGATAGGGGACAGGGATAGGGGACAGGGATAGGGGACAGGGATAGGGGTCAGGGATAGAGGTCAGGGATAGGGGACAGGGATAGGGGACAGGGATAGGGGACAGGGATAGGGGACAGGGATAGGAGACAGGGATAGGGGACAGGGATAGGGGTCAGGGATAGGGGACAGGGATAGGGGACAGGGATAGGGGACAGGGATAGGGGAGAGGGATAGGGGTCAGGTATAGGGGTCAGGGTTAGGGGACAGGAATAGTGGACAGGGATAGAGGTCAGGGATAGGAGACAGAGATAGGGGACAGGGATAGGGGACAGGGATAGGGGACAGGGATAGGGTAGAGGGATAGGGGTCAGGTATAGGGGACAGGGATAGGGGACAGGGATAGGGGAGAGGGATAGGGGTCAGGTATAGGGGTCAGGGATAGGGGACAGGAATAGGGCTCAGGGATAGGGGTCAGGGATAGGGGTCAGGGATAGGGGACAGGGATAGGGGACAGGGATAGGGGACAGGGATAGGGGAAAAGGATAGGGGACAGGGAAAGGCGACAGCGATAGGGGACAGGGAAAGGGAACAGGGATAGGAGTCAGGAATAGGGGACAGGGATAGGGGACAGGGATAGGGGACAGCGATGGCGACAGGGATAGGGGACAGTGATAGGGGACAGGGTTGGGGACAGGGATAGGGGACAGTGATAGGGGACAGGGTTGGGGACAGTGATAGGGGACAGGAATAGGGGACAGTGATAGGGGACAGGGATAGGGGACAGGGATAGGTGTCAGGGATAGGGGTCAGGGATAGGGGACAGGGATAGGGGACAGGGATAGGGGACAGGGATGGGGACAGGGATAGGGGACAGTGATAGGGGACAGGGTTGGGGACAGGGAAAGGGGACAGGGATAGGGGACAGGGATAGGGGTCAGGGATGGGGACAGGGATAGGGATCAGGTATACGGGACAGGGATAGGGGTCAGGGAGAGGGGACAGGGGTAGGGGTCAGGGATAGGGGTCAGGGATATGGTACAGGGATACGGGAGAGGGATTGGGGACATGGATAGGGGACAGTGATAGGGGACAGGGATACGGGACAGGGATAGGGGACAGTGATAGGGGACAGGGATACGGGACAGGGATAGGGGACAGTGATAGGGGACAGGGATAGGGGTCAGGGATAGGGGTCAGGGAGAGGGGACAGGGATAGGGGACAGGGATAGGGGACAGGGATAGGGGTCAGGGATAGGGGTCAGGGATAGGGGACAGGGATAGGGCTCAGGGATAAGGGTCAGGGATAGTGGACAGTGATAGGGGACAGGGATAGGGGACAGGGACAGGGGACAGGGATAGGGGTCAGGGATAGGGGAGAGGGATAGGGGTCAGGTATAGGGGTCAGGTATAGGGGTCAGGTAAACACTGACACAATCCCCAGGATTCACCCCTTAAATACTGATGCACTCCATGTCAGTCCCCTGTAAACACTGAAACACTCCCTCTGACACCCTGCTAAATGCAGACACACTCCCCAGGACAGCCCAGTAAATACAGAAACACACCCCCAATACCCAGGATTAAACAGACACAATCCTTGGGACCTCACTGTCAATACAGACACACTCACCGGGAACAAAATAAATACCGTCATACACCCCAGGACCCACCTGCAAATATTGCCACAGTCGGCCCCCGCCTCTCTACCCACTCTCTCTTTTAATGCGCCCATTCATCCTGTCTCTCTCTGCCCCTCCCACTCTCTGCACACTCCTATTCTCTCCCTCTATCACCCTCCCACGCACTGTCAACAACCCCCTCCATTCTCTCATTCTATCCGCCACTCTCTCCATCTCTATGCCCCTAACACGATCTCTCAACCCCCACTCTCTCTACCCCCTCCCACTGTCTTTCTCTCTTTACACACCTCCTCATCCCTGACTCTGCACCCCACTCCCTCCCTCTCTATAGACCGTCCCACTCTCTCTGTCCCCTTCACGCTCTCTATTTGACCCTCTCACTTTCTATCTCTCCAGTACTCTAAGTCTCTCTCTTTCCGTCTTCACCTCGCAGTCACTCTTGACTCCCTATGTTTCCCTGTACTGACCCCTTCACGGTCTCTTCCCCTCCTACTCTACCTCCCTTTGCCTCTTGCCCTCCCACTGTGATTCTACATCCCTACCTCTCTCAGCCCCCACTCTACTCTCTGCCGACTATATTTCTCTCTTCGCTTACCTCTCTGTCTCTGTGCCCTCCCACTCTCTCTCTTCGCCTTCCATCTCCCTCCGTCTACCCATTCCCACTCTCTTTCCCTTCCACACTTCCTCTCTCTTTCACTCTTCAACCTCCCATTCTCTCTCTACCCCTCCCACCTTTTAGTCTCCACACCGTTCATGTCTCTCCCTCCCTCTCTCTTTCTTTCAGCCCCACTCCCTCTCGCGCTCTCTCTCATTCTCTCTTCCCCAACCCCAACTCTGGATCACTCTGTACAACTCTTTCTCTCGCAGCACCTCCACTCTGTCTCCCACAACCCGCTCTGTCTCCCCACCCTCCCTTTCTACACACCTCCCACTTTCAGAATCTGCAACCCCACACACTCTCTCGTTCAATCCCTTTCACACTCTGTCTCCCCTTCCCCCTCTCTCTGCTCGACACTCTCTCTCTACCGTGTATTTATTCGGTCCCTAACCCTCTCCCACGCTTGCGCTCTACACCCCATTCTTTCTCGACCTGCTCCCATTCTCTCTCCCATTACCCCCTCCTATTGCTTCTTTCTCTATACACCCCTGACACGCACTCTCTACCCCAGCCCCACTCTCTCTACTGCCCATCACACACTCTAGCACACTCCCACTCTCTGTCTCCCTCATCTCACTCTCTCACCTCATCCCACACTGTCTCTCTACCAGCCCCCACAATCTCCCTGTTTACCTCACATTCTGTCTCTCTACCCCACTCCTTCCGACTCTCCTTCTCTATTCAAAAACACTCTCACTCTTTACACCTCTCCCACACTCTCTCTAATCCTCTCCCACTCACTACATCCCTCCCACCCTCTCTACCCCATTCTATCTCTAAACCTCGCACTCTTTCTCTCTTTATCCCTTTCCATTCTCTATCCCTTTACACCCATCCACTCTCACTCTCTCTAAACCCCTCCTACTCTCTCGCCCATTAACCCACTCACTCCCTCTCTCTACCACCTGCCACTCTTTCTACCCCACTCCCTTTCTCCCCTTCCCACTCTCACTCACCCCACACTCTCTCCATCAGCTTCCACTATCTCTCTATACTCCACTCCATCTCTACCCCTCTCTTTCTCTCTTCTCACGCTTTGTCTCTTCGCCTCCCACTCTCTCTCTGTCTTCACCTCTCGCACTCTTTCTCGTTCCCTCCAACTCTCTCTCTACATCTCTCCCTCCGCTCTGTCTGTTCCCCTCTCTCTCTACCCCTTCCTCTCTGTTCCTCTCCGTCACTCTCTGCACTACCCGCCCACGATATATCGTCCTCTTTCCCTCCCACTCTCTCTCTCTGTCTTCACCGCTCGCACTGTCTCTCTTGTTCCCTCTAATTCTGTCTCTACATCCTTCCCTCCCACTCTCTCTCTTCCCTCTCACACGCTTTCTGTACACTTCCGCCCTTCCTCTCTATCTTCCCCACCATCTCTCTACGACCCACCCACTATATCCCCCCTCTTTCCCTCCTACTCTCTTCCCACCCCTCCCAGTTCTCCCTCTCCCTACACTCTCCCACTCTTTCTATCTGACACACTTCCACTCTCTTACTCTCTCCCCCACACTATCTCTACTACCTCCCTCTCGCTCTGCACCTCTCACACTCACTTACTTGCCGTCCTCATCTCTCCACTTTTCTCACTTCCCCTCCCACACACTCTCTCTCTCGTTACGCACCTCCCTCTATCTGTGTCTCTCTCTCTCCATCACATACCTCTCTCTCTCACTTTTACCCTAACACTATCTCTCGGTTTACATCCCTCCTTCCCACTCTCTCTCTCTCCGCCCCCTTCCGCCTTCTCTCCCTCAACTCCCCGCCCATTGTTTGCCTCTTTTCCCTCCCACGTTTTCCTCCAACTCCCACTCTCTCTCTTCCTCTCCCATTCTTCCTCTCTCTGCACTCTCCCACTCACTCTGTCCACAACACATCCCCTTTCGATTTCTCTTCCTCCTCCCACTATCTCTCGACTCACTTCCTCTCTATCTTTATACCTCCACAGTGTCTCTCTCAATTCCCTCCAGCTCTCTCGCTCACTTCTCCCTTCGCACTATCTATGGCACGACTTCCCTCCCGGTCCCACTCTCTACCCCGTTGCACCTCTCCGTTCACCCTCCCATCCTCTCCCTCTTTAAACAGTCTCATACATATATACCGCTACCGCTCTGCATCTCTCTCTCTGTGGCGAACCCCCCTCTCTCAAGTGCTTCCCAGTCTCTCTCACTTCCTCCCTCTCGCTTCCCCACAACCCCTCTCTCTCTAGCCCTCTCTAACTCTCTCACACTCCCTCCTACCACTCTCTCAAAACCTCCCATTCTCTCTCCATTCAACCCTCCGACTGCTTCCGTTTCGAACCAGTCCAACTCCCTCTTTTCAACTCTCTCTACCAACCACACACTCTCTCTCCGCTTCTCTCTCCCTCTCGAACCGCTCCCACTCTCTCCCTATCAGATCCCACAATCTTTCTCTCTTCCCAACGCCCCCTTCTCTCCACTCCACTCTGTCGCACATTCTCTCTCTCGATCACCACACATTCTCACTCTCCAGACCCTATCACTCTCTCCACCACACATCATCTCTCTACCCCTCCCATTGCCTCTCAATCTCACCAACGCCCTCCCACTCTGTCTTTCTGTCTCCCTCTCACTGTCTCTACACCCCTCTTCCACTCACTACCCCTGTCCCCCTCTCTCTACCGCTCTCTATCCCTCCCACTCTCTCTCTTACACCGTCCCATTCTTTCTCTCCATCGAACACATTCCCTCAGTTTCTCTACCGCCTCCCATTCTCTCCCTTTAATCCACTCCCACTTTCTCTCCCTCCTACTATCACTCCCTCACTCCCCCACACCCTGTCTTTTTCTCTCTTTCCCCACTCTCTCAGATTTCCCCTCCAACTATCTCTGTCTTCCCGCTCGCACTCACTTTCACCCCCCACGATCGTCTCTGTCTAACCCCTCCTCTATCTACCCCACTCCCACTCTCTGTCTACTCCATTCCAGTCTGTCTCACTCTCCACTCCATACCCTCTCATTCTCTACCATTCTCCTACTCTGTGTCTCTGATACCCGCACATCCTCTCCCTCCCCTACCCTCCACGGTCTCTTTCCCTAAACACTCCCACTCTCTCACCCCATCCCATTCTTTCTGTCCACGTCACTCCCTCTCTGTCTTTACTGTTCTCCCACTCTGTACACTCTACTCCACTGCCTCTCTCTCTCTAAACCCCCTACGTTTTCTATCTCTAGCCTCTCCCATTCTCTGTCCCTTTACTCCTTCCCAATACCTCTCACACTATCCACCACACTCTAACTCTCTACCGTCCCCGAATCTCTCTCTACCCCACTCCCACATTCTCTCTCCCCCTCCCACACTCTCATTCTAAATCCTTCACATTCTGTCTCTCTTATAGCTCCTAGTATTTCACTCTCTTCACCACTACCCTCTCTCTCTACTCTACTCCCTCCCACTTTCTTTCTCTACCCCAACTACTCTCATTCTCCACCCCCTCACACTCACCCTAACACAACTCTCTCTCTACACCGCTCCCACTCTCTCTACCCCCTTACATTCCCTCACCGTCTGACCATCCCACTGTCGCTGTCTCTCTAAACCCCTCACACTCTCTCTTGCGTCCTCTCATCCACACTCCCTCTTCCCGGCTCCTACTCACAACCCCCTCCTCTTCTCTCTAACCCACTCTCTGTCTCTCCTTCTCCTTCATTTGCTCTAACTCTCCAACTCTTTCTCTCTCTCCCCCTCCCATTCTCTCTTGCTATCTAAAACACTCCCTACTCTCTCTCTACCTTCTCCCATTCTCTCGATTTACCCCACCCCCACTCTCTGTCTCTCTCCCACACTCTTTCCCTCACGCGCTCTCACATCCCTTTATATCACATCTCACTCTCTCTCTCTTTGATCCCACTCCCTCTTTTTCTCTCTACCCCACTCTCTCTCTTTCTCTCTTCCACCACTCTGTCACTTCCTCTCCCACTCTCTGTCTTCCTCGCTCTCACTCTCTCTCTTCTCACCTCCGATTCACTCTGTCTACCCATTCCCCCCGTCCTGGCCTCCCATAATCTCTCTTTCTTTCTTCCTACTGCCATTCACACACACTCTCTATTCTCTCCCTCCCTGTCTCTCTATTCCCATCCCACTACCTCTCATTCCTTTTGCATCCCAGCCTCACTCTGTCTACCCTCGTACTCTCTTTTGTCCCTTCGTACTTACTCTCTCACTCTCCCCCTTCCAGTCTCTCTCTCCTCTCCTCGCACTCAATCTTTTTATCTTCCCCTTCCAACTGTCTCACTGTCTACCCCGTCATTCTCCTTAAATCTAGCACCACCTTCCCTCTCTGTCAACTTTTCCCACTCTGTCATCTCATCCCACATTCTCTCTCTCTTCCTGTCTTCCCCCCACTCATCCGCACAGTCTCTCTAACCCCTACCTCTATCTCTCTAATCTCATCCAACTATCTCTCTCCTATCACATCCCAGTCTCTCTCTGTCAACACAGCTCATACCCTCCCTCTCAGCCCCCATCCCTCTCCCTCGCTCTAGCCCCTCCCACTAACTCTGTCACTTTCCCTCTCTCTCTACCCCACTTGGTCTCGCTTTCTACCTCCTCCCACTCTCTCCATCTACTCCCTCCCACTCTATCTGCCCAACCTCTCTCTCACGCTAGGCTCTCCGATTCTCTCTTTCGATACTCATCTCTCTCTCTTTCTCTTCAGCCACTCTATCCCTATCTCTCTACTCCCCTCCCTCTAACTCTTTTTTCTGCTCCCACTCACGCTTTCTACCAACTACAACTGTCTCTCCCTCATTGTCTCTTCTCCCTCTCACCTTTTCTGTCTCCATACCCTCCCTCTGCATCTCTCTCTACCCACCTCCCTCTCTCTTCCCATCACACTCTCTCTCCATCTTTCTCTCTCTACCTCCTTCCATTAACTCCCTCTCTCACACACATTCCTTCCCTCTCTCTATCACCTCCCATTCTCTCTGTCAAACACCTCCCACTCACTGTCTCCAGCAACCCAATCTGTACCTACCACACTCTGTCTCTACCCCAATCCCAAAATTTGTCTCTTCCCCTTGGAGTCTCTCTCCCAGCCACACTCCCTCTCACTCTATCTCTATCACTCTCTTCCTGGAATATTTTCTCTACCGTTCCTCCAGTCTCTCTCTGCAACCTCCCAATCTCTCAAAACCCTCGCAATCTCTCTCTGTTCTCTTGCGCCTGTTCTTTCAATCTAACCCCCTTCCAGTCTCTCTCACTCCAGCCCCCCACTCGCGCTCCAAACTGTCCCTCTCTCTTGCTACCCCATTCTGTCTCTCTAGCCCACGCCTACAATCACTCTACCCCGTTCCACTCCCTACCTTTGCCACACTCCCTCCCACTCTGCCTCTGTCGCTCTATGAGAAAATTCTGCAGAAGGGCTCATTCCCGAAACGTCGATTCTCCTATTCCTTGGATGCTGCCTGACCTGCTGCGCTTTTCCAGCAACACATTTTCGGCTCTATCTCTCTCCCGCTAACTGTCTCTCTGAGCGTCTCCCAATCTCTCTCTACCCATCTCGAACGCCAAAAATCGTTTTGGCTCTCAACACACCCCCCTCACACTCTTCAGCCCCCACTCCTCTGTCTGCACATCCCCCCTCTATTTGTCACCCTTCCACTGTGTCACTCACACTCACACTGTCTCTCTAAAAACTTCCCATTTGCTTTCGACTCCATACGTTATCTCTACTACACTCCATATCTCTCAATATCACTCTCTCTAACCCCTCTCTCCCTCTAGAGCCCCACACTCCATCTCGCTCTACCGCCTCCCACTATCTTTCGCTCTCTTCCCCTCCCACTCTCTCCCTCTCGCTCTTCACCATACCTCTTTCTCTGTACCCCACTCCCTCTCTCTCTTTCTTTCCCTTCAAATGATCTCCCTCTACCCCACTCCTGCACTCTCTCTTTCACTTCACACTCTCTCTTCCGATCCCACACTCTATCTGTCTCTTGAGCTCATACGCTGTCTCTTCACCCCTACAAAACTGTGTCGAAGAAAACGCCTCGGTCTCTCTCTCTCTCCCCTTCCATCTCTCTCTTTGACTACATCCCCCCCACTCAGTCTCTCTCTGTACATCGAATCTTATCTCTCTCTCATATCCCGCCATCCCTCTCTCTCTCTACCACCTCCCCTCCCACCCTCTGCTTCTAAAACCTACAACACTCTCTCTCTTCTCTCCGCTTTCTCTCTTCCCCTCACGCAGTCTCTCTGTCTCTACTCCGTCCCACTCTCTTTACCCTCCTGCTGCTCTCTCTCCCACCTCGCCTTTCTCTTCCGCATCCCCCTCTCGCAGTTTACCCAACTTCCCCTACCCATCCCTCTCTCTCCCTCCTCCATTCCCTCTCTATCACACACTCTACATCCGACTGTCCCCGTCCGACTATCTTTCTTTCCCATCCCACTCTCTCTCCCGACTGCATCTCTCTTTCATTCTCTCTTCTCCCTCCCACTATCTTTCTCTCTCTTCCCCTCCCACTATCTCCCTCTCTTTCTTCACCATCCCTTTTTCTCTGTACCACACTCTCTTTCTCTCTTTCTCTCCCCCACAAACGATCTCTTCCTCGACCCCACTCCTGTTCTCTCTCTTTCTCTCTCCACCATCTCCCCCTTCCGATCTCACTCTCTATCTGTCGATCGAGCTCACAATGCTGTATCTTCTCCGGGTCTTTCCCTCTGCATCACTCTTTCTACCCACTTCCCTCTCTCTACCCGACTCACTCTATCTTTCTCTCTTCCCACTCCCATTCTCTCCCACTCCCTCTCTCTCTACCGCTTCCCTCTCTCTCTGTCATTCCCTCCTTATCTCTCTCTATTATGCCTCTCACTATCTCTTTCAAACCTCTCCCACTCATTGTCTTCACATCCCAATCTCGACCCGCTCTCTCTATCCCCTCGCGCAGTCTCTCCCCTTCCCTCTCTATCTACACCTATCTCCGTCTCTACACCAATCCCACCGTCTCTAAGCCCTTGCACTCTCCCTCTCTGCCGCACTCCCGCCCAGTCTCACTATCTCTCTCTACCCCCGAAATCCCTCTCTACCTCTCTTCCACACCCTCTCTACCGGTCTCGTAATCTCTGTCGACAATGCTCCAACACTCTACCGCTGTCCAAATCTCTCTGTCTCGACATACACTCACACTCTCTCTCCCTTGCATTCTCTCTCTGTCCACCCCTCCCACTCTCTACCTAAAGCCCTTCCGACTCTCTCTCTCTACCACCTGCCACTGTCTCTCTCAAAACTATCTCATTCACTCTCTCCACCCTTCCCCTCTCTCTTTCCCACTCCCTCTCTCTGTCTCTCGCTACCCCCTCGCGTCGTCTCTCCCCTACCCAAATCTATCAAACCCATTCTCCCTCCCTCCCACAATCTCGCTCTCTCTCCCTTATCCTCTTACGTACCCTCTCTACCTCTCTGCCATACTCCCTCCCACTTTTTCTCTCTCTCTACTGACGAACTCTCTCTGCACCACTCTCTCACTCTCTCTCTCTACAACCCACCATCTGTATCTCTCTACCACCCTCACATTTTCTCTCTGTCTACTCTCTCACACACTCTGTGTGAATCCCAACAAGTCTCACTCTCCCTACCTCCTCCCACTCACTCTCTCCACCTTCCCACTGGCGACCTCTCCCACTCTCTCTCTATCCCAATCCCACTCTCTCTCTACCACTTTCCAATCTCTCTGTCTGTCACACTCCCTCCCAATCTGTGTCTCTCGCTCTAACCCTGAATTCTATTTGCCTCTCTCCCAATCTCTATCTCTCCCCCTCTCCCACTCTCTCCCTCTATCCCTATCCATGCTAAAACCTCCCATTCTTTCTATGTCTACCCCCTCCCACTGTCTCTCTGTACATCCCTCCCACACCTTCTCGCTGTACACACTCCCACTCTCTCTCTTACCATTCCACTCTTTCCATCACCTTTCAATTCTGTCTCTAAACCACTCTGTACTCCCATTCTCATTCTACCCCCTACCACTATCTCTCTCCACGCCACTCTCTCTTTCTCTTTTCCACTCGCACTCACTCCGTCACAATCCACCCACTCTCTCTCTAGCGAACTCCCTCTCTCTTTCTCTGTTCTCCCTCCCATTCTCTCTGTACTCTCTCCTTCTGTCTCTACCCTTTCTAATTCATTACCTGCCTCTCTCTATCTTACTCCTCCCAATCTCACGCGACACCCTACCTCTCTCTCACTACCCCTCCCACTTTTTCTGCACTCCCATCCGACTCTATCCCTCCAACTGTCTCCCTCTGCAATCTCTCTCTATATATATATATCTTCACCACTCCCTCCCCCTCTGTCTACCCCCTGTCCCTCTCTCTGTTCTCCCTCCCATCTCTGTACCCCCTCCCTCTCTATCCTTCTCTCATGCGACACCCTTTCTACCCCTTCCAGCTCTCTGTTTTCCACTCGAACCTCACTATCCCACTTCAGCTCTCTCGTATAAACAATTACTGCAGGTGCTGAAAACTACATTCTGGATTAGTGCTGCTGGAAAAGCATAGGAGCAGCAGGCAGCATCCGAGGAGCAGTAAAATCGACGTTTCGGGCAAAAGCCCTTCATCAGGAATACAGGCAGAGAGCCTGAAGCGTGGAGAGATAAGTGAGAGGAGGGTGGGTTCGGGGACAAAATAGGCGGGTGGGGGAAGGGGATGAAGGTGATAGATCGGGGGGGGGGGAGGAGGGATGGATTGGATAGGTGGACAAGAAGAAAGGCTGATAGGATCGGTCATGGGGACAGTGCTGAGCTGGAAGTTGGGAACTGCAGTGAGGTGGGGGAAAGGGAAATGAGGAAACTGTTGAAGTCCCCATTGATGCCCTGAGGTTGAAGTGTTCCGAGGCAGAAGATGAGGCGTTCTTCCTCCTTGCATCAGGTGGTGAGGAAGCGGCAGTGAAGGAGGCCCAGGACCCCCATTTCCTCTGCAAAGTGGGAGGGAGAGTTGAAATGTTGGGCCACAGGGCAGTGTGGTTGATTGGTGCGGGTATCCCAGAGATGTTCCCTGAAGCGTTCTGCTAGGAGGCGTCCAGTCTCCCCAATGTAGAGGAGACCGCATCGGGAGCAACGGATATAATAAATGATATTGGTGGATGTGCAGGTAAACCTTTAATGGCTGTGGAAGGCTCCTTTCGGGCCTTGGATGGAGGTGATGGAGGAGGTGTGGGCGCAGGTTTTGCAATTCCTGCGGTGGCAGGGGAAGGTGCCGGGATGAGAGGGTGGTTTGAAGGGGGGCGTGATCCTGACCAGGTAGTCACGGAGGGAACGGTCTTTGCGGAAGGCGGAAAGGGATGGGGAGGGAAATATATCCCTTGTGATGGGGTCCGTTTGGAGGTGGCGGAAATGTCGGAAGTAGATCTGGTTTATGCGAAGGTTGGTAGTGTGGACGGTGAGCACCAGGGGCGTTCTGTCCTTGTTACTTCAGCTCTCTGTCTCTTTCTCTCTTCTCCCACTCTCTCCCTTCCTCTCACACTCTTCCTTTCTACTGTGTTTGCACTCACTCCCTCTACACCCACACACTCTCTCTCTCTCTGCTCCCCATTTCTCTCTTCCCCGACCACACAGTCTATCTCTCTCTACTCCGTCCCAATCTCTCCATCCTCCTTCAGCACTCTCTCCCATATCACCCTTTCTCGGCACCCTCATCATATTTCTGTTCACCCCACTCCCCCTCACCCCTCATCCCTCCCTCTCCCTACACCCCTTCCACTTTCTCTCACTCACCCTGTCTCCGCCCCACCCCCTTTCTCTATCTTCCCCCTCCGACTATCTGTCTGGTCCCCTCTCACTCTCTCTCTGCCGACACCAGCAAAGAACATAGATAGAACATAGAACAATACAGCACAGAACAGGCCCTTCGGCCCACGATGTTGTGCCGAACTTCTATCCTAGATTAAGCACCCATCCATGTACCTATCCAAATGCCGCTTAAAGGTCGCCAATGAATCTGACTCTACCACTCCCACGGGCAGCGCATTCCATGCCCCCACCACTCTCTGGGTAAAGAACCCACCCCTGACATCTCCCCTATACCTTCCACCCTTCACCTTAAATTTATGTCCCCTTGTAACACTCTGTTGTACCCGGGGAAAAAAGTTTCTGACTGTCTCCTCTATCTATTCCTCTGATCATCTTATAAACCTCTATCAAGTCACCCCTCATCCTTCGCCGTTCCAACGAGAAAAGGCCGAGAACTCTCAACCTATCCTCGTACGACCTACTCACCATTCCAGGCAACATCCTGGTAAATCTTCTCTGCACCCTCTCCAAATCTTCCACATCTTTCCTTAAGTGAGGCGACCAGAACTGCACACAGTACTCCAAATGTAGCCTAACCAAAGTCCTGTACAGCTGCAACATCACCTCACGACTCTTGAATTCAATCCCTCTGCTAATGAACGATAATACTCCATAGTCCTTCTTACAAACTCTATCCACCTGAGTGGCAACCTTCAAAGATCTACGTACATAAACCCCAAGATCCCTCTGTTCCTCCACCTGACCAAGAACCCTTCCATTAACCCTGTATTCCGCATTCTTATTTGTTCTTCCAAAATGGACAACCTCACACTTGGCAGGGTTGAACTCCATCTGCCACTCCTCAGCCCAGCTCTGCATCATGTCTAAGTCCCTCTGCAGCCGACAAATGCCCTCCTCACTGTCCACAACTCCACCAATCTTCGTATCGTCTGCAAATTTACTGACCCACCCTTCGACTCCCTCATCTAAGTCATTAATAAAAATTACAAACAGCAGAGGACCCAGAACTGTTCCCTGCGGAACTCCACTTGTAACTGGACTCCATGCTGAATATTTACCATCTACCACCACTCTCTGACTTCGACCGGTTAGCCAGTTTTCTATCCAATTGGCCAAATTTCCCTCTATCCCATGCCTCCTGACTTTCCGCATAAGCCTACCATGGGGAACCTTATCAAATGCCTTACTAAAATCCATGTACACTACATCCACTGCTCTACCCTCATCCACATGCTTGGTCACCTCCTCGAAGAATTCAATAAGACTTGTAAGGCAAGACCTACCCTTCACAAATCCGTGCTGGCTGTCCCTAATCAAGCAGTGTCTTTCCAGATACTCGTAAATCCTATCCCTCAGTACCCTTTCCATTACTTTGCCTACCACAGAAGTAAGACTAACTGGCCTGTAATTCCCGGGGTTATCCCTATTCCCTTTTTTGAACAGAGGTACAACATTCGCTACTCTCCAGTCCCCTGGTACCACCCCAGTTGCCAGTGAAGTCGAGAAGATCATTGCCAACGGTACTGCAATTTCCTCTCTTGCTTCCCACATAATCCTAGGATATATCCAGTCAGGCCCGGGGGACCTGTCTATCCTCAAGTTGTTCAAAATGTCCAACACATCTTCCTTCCTAACAGGTATTTCTTCTAGCTTCTCAGTCCGTTTCACACTCTCCTCTTCAACAATACGGTCCCTCTCGTTCGTAAATACTGAAGAGAAGTACTTGTTCAAGACCTCTCCTATCTCTTCCGACTCAATACACAGTATCCCACCACTGTCCTTGATCGGACCTACCCTCGTTCTCGTCATTCTCAGGTTTCTCACATACGCATAGAATGCCTTGGGGTTATCCTTGATCCTATCCGCCAGGGATTTTTCATGCCCTCTCTTAGCTCTCCTAATCCCTTTCTTCAGGTCCCTTCTGGCTATCCTCTATCCCTCCACTGCTCTGTCTGAACCTTGTTTCCTCAACCTTATGTAAGCCTCCTTCTTCCTCTTTACTAGACATTCAACCTCCCTCGTCAACCAAGGCTCCCTCACACGACCATTTCTTTCCTGCCTGATAGGTACATACATATCAAGGACACGTCGTATCTGCTCCTTGAAAAAGTTCCACATTTCCACCACATCCTTCCCTGACAGCCTATGCTCCCAACGTATGCTCCTCAAATCCTGTCTTACAGCATCGTAATTTCCCTTCCCCCAATTGTAAAAACTTCCTTGTTGTGCGCACCTATCTCTCTCCATAAGCAAGGTGAAAGTCACTATCTTTCATTCTCTCTTCTCCCTCCGACTATGTCTGTCGCCAATCCTTCCCTCTGCATCGTTCTCTACCCACCTTCCTCTCTCTCTACCCCGCCCACTCTCTATCTTTCTCTCTTCCACCTGACACTCTCTCTTTCCTCCCCATCTCTACCTCCTCCCACTCTTTCTCTGCCCCTCTCACTCTATCTGCGAACCATTCTCTCACGATAGCCCCTCCTACTCTCACTTTCTAACATCATCTTTCTCTCTGTCTCCAGTCCCTCCCTCTCTCCCTCATCCCCCCACTATCTCTCTTCCTTCGCTCCCACTCTCGCTCTCTACCAACTCCAACTGTCTCTCCCTCTTTGTCTTTCACCCTACCACTCTGTCTGTCTCAATTCCATCCCTCTACATCTCTTTTCACCCACTAACCTCTCTCTTCCCATCCCGCTCTCTCTCCATCCCTCTGTATCTCATCCCATTAACTCTCTCTCTCATTCCCTCCCCTCTCTCTCTCTACCATTTCCCACACTCTCTGTCAAACACCTCCCACTCACTGTCTCCAGCAACCCATTCTGTAGCTGACCCCCTCTCTCTCACTACCCCAATCCCACACTCTCTCTCTTCCCCTTGGAGTCTCCCTCTCGCTGCCACGCTCCCTCCCACTCTGTCTCTCTCTCTCTACCTCGAACTTTATCTCTACCGCTCTCCCACTCTCTCTCTCACGCCCACCCAATCTCTCTACCCACTCGTAATCTATCGCTGTCTACCCACTCCTATTCGCTCCCTCTAAACGCCCTCCACACTCTCTCTGCACCCCTCCACTCGCGCTTTCCAAACGACTCCCACTCTCTTGCTACCCCATTCCTTCTCTCTACCCCACCCCTACACTCTCTCTACTCTGTTCCACTCTCTATCTTTTCAACACTCCCTCCCACTCTGCCTCGATCTCTCTACCCCGAACTGTCTCACTGTACGTCTCCCAATCTCTCTCTACCCATCTCTAAAGCTACCATTCTTTTTGGCTCTCACCCCTCCCAGTATCTCTATCTGTCTCCACCCCCACTCCTCTGTCTGCATATTTTCCACTCTATCTCTCATCCTCCCAGTCTCTCTGTCACACTCCCACTGTCTCTCCAAAGCCTTCCCATTCCCTTTCGACCCCATAGTCTATCTCTACTGCACTCCATATCACTCCATTTCTCTCTCTCTCTAACCCCCCTCTCTCCCTCGAATCCACCCTCGCTCTCTCTCTACCGCCTCCCAGTATCTTTCTCCCTCTCCCCTTCCCACTCTCTCCCTCTCTTTCTTCACCATCCCTCTTTCTCTGTACTGCACTCCTTCTCTCTCTTTCTCTCCCCCACAAGCGATCGATCTTTCTACCCCACTCCTGCTTTCTCTCGTTTTCTCTCCACCCCTCTCTGTCTCCCGATCCCACTCTCCATCTGTCTACCGAGCTCACACGCTGTCTTTTCTCCCCTACAACACATTCGAGGAAACCGCCTTGGTCTCTCTCTCTCTCTCTTCCCTTCCATCTCTCTCTTTGAATGCTTCCCCCACTCAGTCTCTCTCTACATCGAATCTTATCTCTCTCTCTCTTATCCTTCCTTCCCTCTGTCTCTCTATCCCCTCCCACGCTCTCCTTCTAACCCCTCCTACACTCTCTCCTCGCTCCCCTTTCTCTCTTCCCCACACGCAGTCTCTCTCTCTATTCCGTCCCACACTCTACTCTCCTGCTGCTCTCTCTCCCACCTCCCCTTTCTCTACCCCTCTCCCTCTCAGTTTACTCTACTTCCCTATCCCTCTCTCTCCTTAATCCCCTCTCTCTCAAACACACTCTTTATCCCCCCCTTTCCCTTTGTCTATTTACCCCCTCAGTCTATCTTTCTGTTCCCGTCCCACTCTCTCGACCGACTCCATGTCTCACTTTCATTCTCTTTTCACCCTCCCACTCTATCTGTCTCGATTCCTTCCCACTGCACCTCTCTTTCTCCCACCTCTCTCTCTCTATCCCGCCCACTCTCTCTCTTTCTCTCTTCTCCCTCCCATTCTCTCTCCCCTCCCTCTCACTCTCCCTCCTCCCTATATATCTCTGTCCTTCCCTCCTTCCCTCTCTGACACCTTCCACTCTCTCTCAAACCTATCCCACCCACTGTCTCCATAGTCCCCCTCTCGACCCCACTCTCTCTCTCTCTTACCCCTCGCGCATTCTCTCCACTTCCCTCTCTATCTACACAACTTTCCCTCTCTAAACCAATCCTACTTTCACTACTCCTTTGCAATCTCCCTCTCTGCCACACTCCCTCCCACCCTTTCTCTCTGTAGCCCGAACTCCATCTCTACTTCTCTACTCCACATACTCTCCACCGCTCTTCTTATCTCTGTCTACATCGCTCACACACTCTCTATCGTTCTCCAATCTCTCTCTCTACACACACACATACTCCCTCCCTTGAATTCTGTCTCTGTCTACTCCTCCCACTCTCTCTAATCCCCTTCTGACTCTCTATCTACCACCTGTCACTGTCTCTCTCACAACTATCTCAGTCACTCTCTCCACCCTTCCCCTATCTCTCTATCCCACTCTCTCTCTCGCTGCCCAAATCTATCACTTTCACCGTCTCTACCACAATCCCGCTCTCTCTCTCCCTACCCTCTTACACTCTACCTCTCTACCACACTACCTCCCACTCTTTCTCTCTCTCTACTCCCGAACTCTCTCTTCACCACTCTTCCAAACTCTCTCTCTACTTTCCTCCCTAAGTCTCTGTACAGCCCTCGCATTTTCTCTCTGTCTACTCCCTCACACACACTCTCTCGAAACCTCTCCAAGTCTCACTCTCACTACCCCGTCCCACTGACGCTCTCCACCCTCCCATTACTAGCTAGGACACCCTTCCTCACTACCCCACTCCCACTCTCTCTCTACCACCTTCCACTCACTCTAGCACGTTCCACTCTCTCTGTCACACTCCCTCCCAATCAGTCTCTCTCTCTATCCCTGAACTCTATCTACCTCTACTCCAATTTCTCTCCCTCCCCCTCCCACTCTCTCCCTCTACCACTCTCCACTCTCCAACCTCCCACTCTTTCTATGTCTACCCTCCCACAATCTCTCTGTACATCAGTCCCACTCCTTCTCTCTGCACCCTCCCACTCTCTCTCTTACCGTCCCACTCTTCCTATCACCTTCCAACTCTGTCTCACTCCCATTCTCTTCCTACCCCATACCCCTACCTCTCTCCACTCCACTCCCTCCGTCTATTTCTCTTGTCCACTCGCACTCACTCCCTCATTTTCCACCCACTTTCTCTCTAGCGAAATCCTTCTTTCTTTCTTCTCCCTCCCATTCTCTCTTCTCTCTCCATTTGTTTCTACCCTTTCCCATTCTCTCTTTCCCTTCCTCTCTCTTTGGTACTCCTTCTACTGTCTATGTCTACCCTCTCACTCACCACCCCATCCCTCCCTTTCTCACTACTCCTCCCACTATCTCTCACTACTCCTCCCACAATTTTTCTCCTCCCATCCGACTCTGTCTCTCCAAATGTCTCTCTGCACCCCCCTCTCTCTATATATATATCTAACCCACTCCCTCCCCTAACACTCTCCCTCTCTCTGTACTCCCTCCTCCTTCTCTCCTTGCGACCCCCTTTCTTCCAACTCAAATTCTCTGTATTCCCCTCTCAGCTCAATACCCCACTTCCGCTCTCTGTCTCTTTCTCTCTTCCCCATTCTCTGTCTTCCCCTCACACTCTGTCTGTCTTCTGTGTTTGCACTCAGTCTCTCTACACCCCCACACTCTGTCTAACCCCACTGTATCTCTATCTCCTCTCCCTCTCGCTACTCCCTTCCCACTATCTATCTCTCTACTTCCCTCTATCTCTCTCTCTTTCTTCCCCATACCACTCGCTCTCTACCCCACTCCATCTCTCTATCTTTCTTTCTAACCCAGTCCCTCTCTCTCTTTCTCTTAATCCACCACACGCTCTCTCTTCCCTTCCCACTGTCTCTGTCAACCGATCTCGCTCTCTCACTTCTCCCCTCCAAAACTGTGGCTCTCTAAATTCTTCTCCCTCTCTTTCACCAGCTGTTTATCCCTCGACCCAGAATCCAGTCTCTCTCTTTCGACCCTCTCTCTGTCGATCTCGCAACACTTTCCCACTCTCTCTATGTCCCACTCTCTTTCTCTCTCTAAACCCTCCCACTGTCTATCTGTCTGCTCCCTTTTCTCTCTTCCCCATTCCCACTCTCTCTCTACACCCTCCCACACTTTCTACCAACGTGCATCTCTATCTCTCCACCCCACTCCCTCTCTCTTTCTATCCCCTCCGTCTACCTCTTTATCTTCCCATCCAACACTCTCGATATCCACTTCATCTCTATCTCCCTCGTTCTCTTTCTCCCCCCAACTCTGGCTTTCTCTATTGACTCCCTCTGCATCTCTCCCTACCCACCTCCCTCTCTCCCTTTTCCGCTCCCACTCTTTCTCTCTATATCTCTGTTGCCTCCCACTCTCTTCCTCTCTCACCCCTCCCTCTCTTTCTAAACCCGTCCGTCTCTGTCTACCATCTCTCATAATCTGTCTCTCAAACGTCTCCCACTCACTCTCGCCACCCTCCCCTTCTCCACCGCACTCCCTCTCTCTACCCCCGTACAATCTCTCCACCGTCCCTCTCGAACTACCGCACACACTCTCTGTACTCCAATCCCACTCTCTCACTCTGCCTCTCTCTCTGCCACACTCCATCCCACTCTCTCTCGCTGTAGCCCTCCCACTGTCTCTTTCTACCTCGCTCCAACTCTCTCTCTTTATTCCTTTCCCACTCGCTCTCTCTACATCCACCCCCTCTCTCTATAACCCCTCGCATTCTCCCCTGCCTCCCCCTCTCTAAACCCCTTCAACTTCAACTCTCTTTATCCCCCCCACTCACTCTCTCCGCCCTCCTCCACTCCATCTACCCCACTCTCTCTGTCGCTACCCCACTCCCACTCTCTCTACCTCTTCCACTCTCTGACTTCCACATCTCCTCCGACTCTGCCTCTCTCTCTCTCGCGCCGAACTCTGCCTCTACTTCTCTCTCACACTCTCTCTGTCAACTAAGCTCGCACCCTCTCTCTGTCACTCCCCTCCAACATCGTGTCACTCTAACCCCCATCCACTCTCTCTTCCCCTCCTCTGCCACTTTTTTCCTTCACCCTCCCATTCAAAGTCTCTCTACCCCGTCTCTCTCGCTACCCCGTCTCTCTCTCTAGCCCTTTCTTATCTCTGTATCTCGACACACTCCCACTCTCTCTCTGTCCCACTCCCTCTCCCTCTAAGCCCTCCCACATCTCTTTCTAATGCGTGATACTCTCTCTCCGCTCCCCATTTCCTTCTTTCCAACTCCCACTCTCTCTTTACGCTCCACTCTCCCTACCCTCCTCCCGCTCTCTCTCCCACCTCCACCCTCTCTCTTCCCTCTCCCACTATCTCTCTCCCGCATTCTTCCTCTTCCTGTCATCGCTCTCTCTCCCTACTCCATCCCACACTTTGACATTTCCACTATCTCCATCACAATTCCTCTCTTTTTCTCCCCTCTCCGACTATCTATCTCTCTTCCCCAAATGGCTTTCCACCCACTCCAACACTCTCCCTCGTTCTCTCTTCTCCATCCCACTCTGTCACCAACCCCTCCCTCTACATTTCACTCTAACCAACGCCAACTCTCTCTCTCTCTCCCCCTCCCTCCATCTCTAACACCACCCACCATCTCTCTGTCAGCCCCTCCCTCAATCAACCTCCTCCCACTCTCTTTCAATCCCCTCCCCTCTCTCTACCCCCTCGCACAGTCTGTCCCCTCCTCCCTCTGTCACTAGATCACTCTCGCTCTCTACCCCAATCCCAAACTTTCTCTATGTTCTTGCACACTCTTTCTGCCACACTCCCTCCCACACTGTCTCTCACTAGCACCGAACTCTCTCTCTCTCTACCTCTCTCTCCACACCCTTCCCAAAATCCTCTCTCTACCCCCTTGCATTCTTCAATTTTTCAACGATCCTCCTACTTTCTCTCTCTCTATGCCCCTTACACTTTCTCTCTCACATTCTCCCACTCACTGTCTTCACCTTCCCACTCTCGACCTACTCCACTCTCTCCCTCGACCCCACTCCCAATCTCTCCATACCGCCTTGCAATTTTTCTCTGCCACACTCCCTCTCACTCTGTCTCTATCTCTATCTTTCTACTCCCAACTCACTTTACCTCTCTCCAACCCACTCCCTCTACCTCTCCCGCTCTCTCTACTCCTCCTCACTGTCTCAACACCCACTATTTCTCTCTCTACGCCCTCCCACTAAGTCTCTCCCTCTACACCCCTGCCACTCCCTCTCTCTCGACTATATCACACTCTATCTCTCACGTTCCCACCATCTCTGACACACTTCCACTCTGTCAATGACACGCTCCCATTCTCTTTCTACCACCTAACATTATCTCTCTCTCTCCACTCCACTCTCTCCCTCTCTCTTTCTCTCTTCCACTTCCACTCATTCGCTTTCAACCCAAGCAGTTTCTCTAGCGCACTCCCTCTCTCCCTGTCTTCCCCTCGAACCCGTGCTCTTTGCCCTCCCACTCTCTCTCTACCCCCTCCCTCTCTGTTCCCCCACACATTCTCTCACTCGGGTCCTCTCTCACTTTCTCACTCTATCCCCCTCCGACTCTCCATATCGACCCCACTCTCGCTCTTCCCCTCTCACTCTCGCTCTACCCCCTCATTCTCTCTCTCTAACTCCCCCACACTTTAACTCTGTACACCCCCACTCTCCCTCGCTCTCTACCTCCCTCCCACACTCTCTCTCACCTCTCTATCTACCCCAATCCTACTCTTTCTTCCACTTCCACTCGCTCTCTATAATCCCTACTCACTCAACCTGCTCCCATTACCTTTCTCTACCCCATGCTCTCTCGTTCACCCTGCACCAATTCATTTCTCTCTCCTTCCGTGTTCCCCACTGCCTCTCTTCCCTCACATTCTTTCTCATGACATTCCCCCTCTCCCTCCCTCTCTCTTACCCCCACTCATTCTCTTCCCCTCCCTTCCTCTTACTCTTTCCACCCCGCTTGCACTCTCTCCCTCTTCTCATTTCCTACACTCTCTCCCTCCTCTCCCACACTTTCTCTACCCCTCCCCCTCTCTCCCCCTCCCTCTCTCTCTGGCTCTAATCCCCTCACACTATATTTCTCTATCATCTTCGAAACTCGCTCTACCCTCCTGCCCCTCGCTCTCTAGCCCACTCCCTCCATCTATTTCTCTCTCTCTCTAGCAATGTCCCACGCTATCTCTTTCTCAATTGCCCTCTCGCTTTCTCTCTATTCTCTCCGGCTCTCTCTTCAACCAATCACTCCCTCTCTCTCTCTCCTCTTTCTCACGATGTCTCCTTTTCTATCTCCTCCATCTCCCGTCTTTACCTCCTTCCCTTTCACTCTTTTCCTTCCCCATCCCTTTTACTCTCACTCTACCCCACTCCCTCTCTCGCTCTCTCACCCTCCCATTCTCTGTCTTGCATTCTCCTGTCTCTCTTCCACACTTGAACTCTCTTTATACACGCCTTCCACTGTCTATACACTCCGACTCCCTCTACCCCTTCCAATCTGTTTCTCCTACACCCCTCTTTCTCCACTCCCCTCCCACTCCCTCTCCCCTCCTCTGCTCTCTACCCTACGACCTCTCTCTCTACGCCCCTCCCAAACTCTCCCTTTCCTCCACACCCTCTTCATCTCTCTCTACACCCTTTCCTACTCTGTCTCTACCTTCCTGCCACTGTCTTTCTCTCTCAACACTTCCAACTCTGTCTCTCTCTATCTCTCTCCCTCTCTCTGTCCCCTCCGATTCTCTCTCTACCGCTCTCCCTTTTTCTCTCTCTCTCACTCCCTCACACACTTTCTCTACCAGCTCCCACTATCTCTCTCGCTCTTCCACACTCCCTCTTTTCCTCTTTCTCTCTACCCATTTCTTCCCCCTCCGACATTGTCAATTCCACTTCTACTCTCACTCTGTCTATCCGCTCCGACTGTCTCTCTTTTCTGCCCTCCCTTTCTCTCTCGACCACATCCCAGTGCCTCAATCACTAAACCCTCCCATTCTCTCTCTATAACCCCTGCCACTCTCACTCGACAAACCCACTATGCCACAATTTCCCTCTCCACACTACTCCCCTTCTCACGAATCTGCTCCCACTCTCGTACTCTTAACCCTCGAATACCTCTCTCCTTCTCTCTCAATTGCACTCCCCCTCTTTCTCTCTTTCTCTCTTCTCTCCTCCCACTCATGGTCTCTCACGCCACACTCTCTTTTCTCACCTAACCCCTCCGTCTCTTACTGTCCTCACCGCTTCCCACGCTCTCTCTTTTAAACGCATCTCTCCCTCTCTCTACCCCTCTTACTCTCACTCTGTCTCCCATCTCTATCTTACTAGCCACTCCCACTCTAACCCCTCCCACACTCTCTCTACTCATCCCCAAATCTCTCAATGCGCCACTCCCTCTCTTCACCAGTTCCATTCTCTCTCAATACCTCTTCGACTTTCTCTCTTCCTCACTCCCTCCCAGTCTCTCTGTCTGCACTCAGACTCTCTCTCTACTCCTCACCCCCTCTCCCTCGGCGCTTTTTTCATTCTTTTTCTCTGCGCCCTGCCACACTCTGTCTACCTGCTCGTATTCTCTCTCTACCTCCTCGCACTCCCTCTTCCCATACCATCAACAGCCTTCCTTTCTCTCTAACCCACTTCTCTCTGAATAGCCCCGATCCCATTCTTTCTCACTTTACCTACTTCATTCTTTGCTTCTCTAAACCATGTCTCACTCGCTCTCTACACCATTCCACTCTGGCTCTCTACACCACTCCATCTCTCTCTCTCTCTCATTCTCACTCTCTCTGCCACAAGCTCTCTCTATCCCCTCTCACTCTCTCTCCCACTTCCATTCTCTCTCTACCTCTTCGACACTCTCTCTTCCACACTCCCTCCCAATCTCTGTATCTGCACTCAGACTGTCTCTCTACTCCTCTCCCCCTCTCCCTCTATGCTTCTTTCTTACTCTTTCTCTACGCCCTCCAACACTCGCTCTACCCCTTCAAGTATCTCTCTTTCTCTCTCTGCCTATTCCTACTGTCTGTCTCTCATGACCTCTATCTAACTCGCACTCTCTGCCTCTCTTTCTGTTTACTCCACTCCCCCTCTGCACCCTGCTTCCTCTCTCTCTCATTCTCTCTCTCCCGCCCACCCTATGTAACGCACACTCTCTCCCTTCTCTTTCCTTCTCCATCTGACCGAGAGATAGGGGAGAAGTGGAGAGGCCGGGTAGGGATGAGAGGATAGAAATATTTGGGAATGGCATAGGAGAAGGGAGACGATGGGGTAGGGACAGAAAGGCGGGAGGTAGACAGAGACAGCAGGAGAGTGAGACAGAAAGGAAGAGAGAGAGAGAGAAGATTAGAGGCGGGTGGAGAAACTGTGCGGTGTGTGAGATAAAGGTAAAGGGATGGGTGAAGACAGCCAGTGAAAGGGAAAGGAGGAAAGAAAGCAAGAGTGTGCGGAGCGAGAGGGAGAGAAATGAGAGGAAAGAGAAGGGAGATGAAGTGGAAACAGAGTGCAAGAGAGGGCGTGAGCGGGGAGGGGGCGCACCAAGTATGTAGATAGAGAGACAGATGTGCTTCAGTGGAGATGGGGGTAACAGAGTAGAGATGAATACTGCTGAAAGCCACTTCGGAATGGGGGGGACCCAGTGGTGAAAGCAAGGATGGTGTCAGTTCCACCTAACCTCTGAGCTCAGGCCTCAGTTTTCTCTTAATCCCTGAGGACTGTGACTTGAGGCTGAGTCTGTCTCAATCCAACTCAGTTTGTTCAACACAAAGACAAACAGCAATATCGTTTTCTCTGCTGCTCTGCACTTTTTAATGAACATTTTTCTTGTTTACAAATTGAAGTGGCCGATACAGTCAGTGGGGTGTTGCCTTTTCCCACTGGTCGCTGTGCAGTGAGAAACATTGAACAGCGTCTGTGAACAACCTACACCTACGTCCACAACCATGAGATAAGGATGGATAAACCAATGTTACCCTCAATCTGTTACCACAGGGACAATCGGCTTCATCCCTGAAACATTGAACTGAAATGACAACATTGAGGCCGGATTGATGAATGAATGCATATGATTGATTGATGAATTTGGGTAAACGGATAATTCATCACATTCTTCAGCTGCTGTCTGAACTTAGTCTGGGTCACGGCATAAATCACGGTGTTTGTGCAGCAGCTGAGGAGCTGCAGCATGAAGCCCAATTCTTGCACAAAGTAAGGGAGATACACAGACTTATACCCAATACTATACATCCGTTTCCCTATTGAATACAGCATTATCGTTGACCATAACAGGATGAAATTAGCCGAGATCACAAACAGTAAAATGATGGACTTTTTCCTGATTCTCATTTCTGTGTCAGACTGAGCGTCCCCAATGGTGTGAGCGCGGAGTCTCCTACGGGCCCTGCTGGTCACTAAAATGTGTCTGACCGTGAAAACATTGAACAGAAGAATAAGGGGAAATGGGAGAGCTGGGGTTAGAATGTGATGGAGGAACTCGATTGACGTCCAGACACGGGAGGTTCCAACACCATCTGCTGCATAACAAAACGACGGGTAGTTCATCAGCCCATACCGAGCTGAGAGCATAAAACACCAGAAAATGTTTTTTAAACAGCTTAAAACAGTCACTGTTCCCAGAACCACAGCCGCCGTTTTCCTACTACAATATTTACGTTTCAACTTCTGGCAAGAAATGGCCACAAATCGATCAAAGGTGAAAGTGACAGTGAACCAGACAGAACAGTCAGTGGCTGCATAAAGCAGTGCAGCGTGGATATTACATACAGAGATTTCCCACAGGAAATAAAACTGTTCCCGATAAATAATGGGAATGTGTCGCAATATCAGGTCGAAGATAATGACCAGTAGATCCGCCGCTGCCATTGCCCCCAGGTACCGTCTGACACAGGGAGTCAATCCACAATCTTTATAAAGCAGGACGTAGATCGTTACTCCGTTAACTGTGAGGAAGAAAGACAAACACATTATCCATCAGCCTGGTAGCAAAGTGACCAGTTTGACTGAAGGCTGTGTGCGGTTTTCAAATGTGGCACTGCATTCAGAGATTTAGTAAAATAAGTGGAGCTTAAATAAAATATGGAAAGCTCTGAATTACTGACAAATATGTGTCATAAATCACAAGGCAACCTCCGTCCCCAAACACACAGGGGCACATGCATAAGAACAGATAGTGTGAAGAACATTCCCACACACACGACAACTCGAGAATAGATACAGCTAATTTATTTTCAGTTTCTAATACGGAGTGTGAAAACATTGCCATCCTGAAGGATTCTCTCCCAGTTCTTTCAAAACAATGGAAGTACGAAATTTCAGTCTTTTTCTTTAAATTCTGGTCAATCCTCTGTCGTGACGAAATGTAAACGCAGGGAAAACAGATTTACCCCTACAACGTGCTGAGGCGACTACGGAACAGTGTCTCCTTCACACATTAATGGATCCCTTCCCTCGGGACCTTAGCGTTTGGTAAATTCAATGACGTCAGGCCCTTCACAAATAATGTCAGGATTAGAATATTGTGGGGAATGTCAAGTATTCTACTGCAAACCAACCGACTCCCACAGTCTATTTGGACTACACCTGCTCCCATCCTTCCTCTAGTAAAAACGCCATCCCTTATTCCCAATTCCTCTGACGCTGCTGCATCTGTTCCCAGAATGACCAATTCCATCTCAGAACATCCCCGATGTCTTCCTTTTTCAAATACCACAATTTCCACTACCACGTGGTCGACGATGCCCTCCCGCACATCTCCACTTCCCTCCGCTCCATCCTCAAACACTACCCTCACCTACGCCCTCACCTCTATCCAAGGCCCATAGAATCCTTCCACATCAGACAGAAATTAACTTGTACTTTCACAAATGTCATCTACAGTATCTGTTCCACCCGACATGGCCTCTTCTACCTCGGGGAGACAGGCCGCCAAATTGTGGAGCATGACAGGGAACATCTCTGGGACTTCCGCACCAATCAAATCCAATGGGTGAACACTTCAACTCCACCTCCTACTCCGCCAAAGACAAACGCCATGGGCTTCCTCCATTGTCAAGCCCAAATCTCCCGGTGCCTGTAGGATGAACACATCATCTTTCACCATGGGACCCTGCACCCACAGGGGTTCAAAGTGGATTTTCCCGTTTTTATAGTCCCCCTCCCGCATGTTTTTCCCGTCCAATGCCTCGAACTGAGCACAGCTTTCTTGACTTATTCATCACCTTTCCAATTCAATCCGCCCCACCCTCCTCTCAAATTAACATTCTTTCACATTCTCCTCCTTTTTCACCTCCCTATTGCATTCTCAGATACATTGCCCCCAGCCCCAAACCCTTCCATTTATCTCTCATCCACCCCTTGCTCCACAAGTCTCATTCCAAATGAAGGCCTTCTTCCGGAATCATTAATTATCCTGCTCATTGGATGCTCCCTGACTTGCAGTGTTTTTGCAGCGCCACACTTCCGGTCAGGAAACAGTTTGACACCATCGTATTCACAGAATGAGGACCGATGGGCAATATTTCATGAAGTCCCATAACCCACCCTGCGTATATCCTGTCTCACCAGTGATGGGGAAACCGTGGGATCCGGTCAGGAAGGTTGATACACTCGTATTCCCCCAACATTCATTCAAGAACCCGGTAAATCTCATGGTAAAGATCAAAGCTGGTCAAGGAAATCTCCTGATGATGGATGTCTACTGCCATGCACACCACGCCTCAGAGATAACTCAGTTCCCTTCGAATTTGAAAGCAAATCAGAGGAAATACTGAGGGTGATAAGGACAAAGAATGCATTCTGGTTGAATGACCTCAATGTCCATCACCAAGAGTGTCTCCACAGGTTCAAGAAAGACTTCGCATGGAGAGGCTTCTAACATACAGCATCCAGACTGTGGGAAAGGATGGGGGAACCCACAAGGGAGAAACAATCTCACCAAAGTACTTTTCACAGATGGATCTGTCCCTAAAAGTATCTGTAGGAGCACACATCACACAGTCCTGGCGGAGCAAAAGTCTCAGCCTCATATTGAAGATACTGCCCACTGTATTAATTGGAACTACATCCTGCTAAGTCGGACATACTTCTAAAGGACCGCGAAAATCGAAACTGGGCATTCCCGAGACACCGTGGGCCATCAGCACAAAGTCAGAAGTGGACTGTTCACAGATGGATCCAAAATATTAGTCACCATTCCCAATTACATCCATACTAAAGCAGGCTATTCAGCCCGTTCAGAGTTTTAAACAGCAACAGAAGTCGGCCATTCCGCCATTCACTCCTGTTACTCAGCAATTGGATCAGATCATTTCATCTCTTATATCGGCGACACAGAAACTGGAAGGGCATATTCAGCCTTTCAAATCTGCTACACAGGTATCCGGGGAGGATGTTTACTAAGCCAAGAACAGGCATAAGTTAGCGATAAATCAGTCTGTATCAGTTCAACACAAATTAATAACTGCAGTGACACACTGACTAGTGATCGGGACTCAGTTATTTGGAATCAATATCAACGTATTCAAGATATAGAACAAACTTATTCTGACTAAGATCCGCAGGAACTGAAGATATCAAGCGAGAGTAGTGAATCTTTAATTGAATAAACAATATACAACACTTTGGAGGCTGGAATATAACGTGGGTAATGGTGAATCAGTAACTTTACAGGAAGAATAGCAGGATGCATTGACATAAAAGGAAAAAGATAACAGACGTTCGTGACACATGTTTACTGGAAGGATTATTCTAACCCGTTGAGACATGGAAAGTATTGCTCCATCTCCCTGATGGTCTGCTCCCTGATATTCCCGGGGGCCCCATTGCGCTCAGTTCAGACGGGATATTTTGATGTGGTTCGGTAATGGTGAGGACTGGTGAGAGAGTAAGTGCTTTTAGTCATTTTACAGTGGCATAGCCTCCATTCGGCAGGCCATTCTTTCTTTCTCGATTGAGACCTGAAGACGATGCGAATGGGGTGACTGCTTCAAAATGAAGACTACATGGCTGCGGCCAGGACAGTGGACATTCATCAACATGATGTACTGTGCATGGTTGTACTGCTCCATCAATGGAGTGAGAGACGGAGAGTACAATCACGACAGTAATATCTAAAGGCATTGCCATATCAGCTGAAATTTTTATTTACATCACATTTTTACTCCACCGCAGAGATTCATCAACCCAGAAGAATTATCTGTTCAGCGCAGAGCAATCTGTAGATCAAGCTTTGCTTGGTACAACCCGGCATTCTGCAGATTGCAAAACAAAACTGTGCAGACCACGCCAGTGATTGATCTGTAAACTCAGACGAGATAATCTGTTCATCCCTGGGAGCTATGCAGACATCAGCAGTTCAGTGATGTATAAACTCCGACTAGGCTCACGCCCAGCACAGAGACCCGTGCAGACCACATGAATTGATCTATCAAGACGTGGACTGGCGTGGGCCGGCGTAGTCTGGAGACTGCGACTGTTGCGGTCTGGAGACTGGACCCAGTGCAGCGAGGAGACGGGTGAGGTGCGTTCTGGAGATTGAGATGAGTGCAGCATGAAAACTTGTGGTGCAGTCTGGAGAATGGGAATGGTGCAGTACGAAGACTGGGTGTGGTGTGGACTGGAGACTGGGTTCGGTGCGGTCTGGAGAACGAGGCCTGGTGCAACCTGGAGACTGGGTCAAGTGCGATTTGGAGACTTGGGTCTGCGCATTCTGGTGACTTCGCCCAGTGTGGTCAGGTGACTGGGCGCGGGTGCTGTCTGGAGACTCGGTTCTGGTAAAGACTGGGGTGTTAGACACTGCGATTCGAGACTTGCTTTTTTCCTCATTTTTATTCTTCTGCTGGACTTTCATTTTTTATTCTTTCCATTTTGGACAAACTACTTAAGAATTTGTACCCAGATTTCTAATGCCTAAGATGGCGTCATAAGTGAAGAAATGATCAACTTCTTACTGCACTTATTAGCGTGCACATGACAATGATTCCAATTCAAATTATTTCAAATGTGAGAGTCACTGACTTTTATGTCCTTCTGAAAGAAAGATGCTGCTTGTATGGTGGTGTGGGGCGGCCAGCAGACGGTGATATTTTATCAATTCAAACACAAGATGGAGGGACAAATGGAGTGAGAGAGTGAGGAAGGACATTGTGATTCCCGGTTCAATGGCTTCACTGCCAAAAGAACAGAAATGCCAATGCTCAGAATTGTAGATGATGAGATGCACACACCAATACATTAAAGCACACTCACAATGACAGACAAAGATACACACATGGAGACACGCGCACGTCATACAAACACGCGCACACTCTCAGACTTATACACACACAGACTTACACTCGCGCGCGTGCACGCATGTACACACATTCACACACACACAGACACAAACACACGCACACCCACCAATAAACACACGAATAGATGCAGACGTTCGGCTAATCACGCCTGACTTGACATTCAATAAGATCATGGCTGATCTCATCCCTTCCTAAACTTTATTTCATCTTGGAAAATAAAGCAACCCGTTAGAGTTGGAGCACTTTGGGGCCAGTGACCGTAATTCTATTCGTTTGAAAATTGATACGACAAAGGATAGTACTGATCCACATGTTAATGTTTTGATTTAAGGCAAGGCCCATTTTAAAGTAATTAGGCAGCAACTTTCAAAAGAAGATTCGGATGCTGTTCGCTGTTAAAGGGACATCCAACAAGTCGGAATATTTCAAAAGTGAGATAAAGAGAGTTTTTGGACTGCATGTTCTGGTTCGTGTTCCAGGCCAGCAGAAATAGGGAACAGGATATGACAGGGCATGTTGGGGCTCTGGAAAAAGTGAGGACTGCAGATGCTGGAGATCAGAGCTTAAAAATGCTTTGCTGGAAAAGCACAGCAGGTCAGGCAGCATCAAAGGAGCAGGAGAATCGACGTTTCGGGCATAAGCTCTGGTCAAGGAAAAAGGATGTGTATACCAGGTGCAGGCAGCTAGGGTCAAGGGAATGACTTGAGCATATGAGTTGTGGGAGTACCCTTACCATAGAAATCAGGAGTGCAAAAAGGGTGCATGAGACAGCTTTGACTGATAGGGTTAAGGAGAATGGAAACAGATTATGCAAGTATTTTAAGCGCAAATGAGAAGCGAGGGAGAGAATAGGGTGTCATCAAAATCACTATGTGTGGTTCCACAAGGGATGAATTAGCATGATGAAGATAGTGAAAATTTTATAAGTCGTAACATGTGATGCTATCTTCGGCTCAAACCCCCCTCCCTCAAAGGTACAGAATCTTGGTACAAAGCAGAAGAATAAGAAGTCAAAGTTAAAATATGAAATGTTACAGACCTTCCTGTAAAAGTGAAAGAACACAGAAACACAGTTAACAGTTCAAAAACACAGTCCATAAGGGTCTGCCCATGCCGGGTGCACATTCCTCACAAGGACTTGACCTCCACCATTCAGCTGCCTTACAGAAAGTTCCTGCTCCATTGTGAGCTCCTACAGAAATACATCACGTCAGTAATTACTGTGGGGAAAGAAATGAAAGCGAGGGAACTTAGGTAATTCTTTGAAAAGAGGCCACATTACACAAGAGGACGTGCTGGACGTATTAAAATATATCCCCGTAGGTAAATACCCAGGATCTGTTCAAGTCCACCCCAGATCATTGCATGAAGCCGGCGAAGAAATATCTGGATCCCTTGGTAAATTATTGTATCATTCCTCAGAGTTCTGAGGAAGGATCACTGGATCCAAAACGTTACCTTTGATGTCTCTGCACTTATTCTGCCAGACCTGTGGAGCTTTTCCAGCAACGTCTGTTTTTGTTACTGCTTTACAACATCTGCAGTTCTCTCAGAGTTTATTTGATGTGATGGACAGCCACGAGTGAGGTATTGGAGGACTGAAAGATAGTTAATGTTGTAAACTTCTTCCAAAAACACATCCCTGCGAGGAAAAAAAAACCAGAACGACAGACTAGTGAATCTGATGTCAGGGATAGGTAAACGTTCGGATGAGTTTCTGAGAGACAGAATTTACATGCATTTGGAAAGGCATGGACTGATCGTGGGTTGCATGGTTTTGTATATGGGAATTTCTGTTTCACCGACTTCGGTGAAATGTTTGAAGAGGTTATCAAGAAGACTGATGAAGGTAAAGCAGCATGCATTGCTACATGGAAATAAGTGACTTCCAACATAGTTTCACATGGGAGCCTGGTTACTATGGTTAGACCACAGGGGATCAGAGAGAGCCATCCAATTCAACACAATATTGGCTTGACAATGCGAGACAGCGGATGCTGGGAGAGATTTGTTGTGAGCCACGGTGTGCCACAAGGACCAATATTGTGTCCACTTTTGTTTATGACTTTTATAAATGATATGGACGAGAATACATGAAGCATGGATAGGATATTTGTCGACGACGCCATAAATGTGAGGTGTTGCATTTTGTCACACAAATCAGGGCAGGAGTTACACAGTTAATGGTCGGGCCTTGAGGAGTGTTGTCAAACAGAGAGACGCAGGGTGTTTTTCGATAGTTCGTTGAAAATGGAGTCTCAGTTAGAAAGGTTGGTGTGGAAGGCAATAGGCCCACTCAACGTCATCGATCAGAGCAATTGAGTACAGGAGTGGGTCATCATGTGATTGCTGAACAAGAGAATGCGAAGGTTACATTTGGAGAACTAAGGACAATTCTTGTCGCCCTGTTTTAGGAAGCATGTTATAAACTGGAATGGGAACAAAAGTATTTAAAATGGTGTCAATTACACTGGAGGTTTTGAGATCAAAGGATTCCCTGCATAGATTGCGACTTTTTTTCCTGTTGCGTAGGAGGTTGTGGAAGATATTATAGAGGTTTATAAAATCACGAGCAGCATGGCTAGGCTGAATAACCAAACTCTTTTCCCCAAGAAAGAGCTGTGCAAAACCAACGTGCAAAGGCTTAAGGTGAGAAGGGAGAGATTTAAAAGAGTTCGAAGTGGTAAATATTTTGCACAGGCTATGCGAACCTATATGCAATGAGCTATCAGAGAAAACGGTATCGGGGAATACATTTTCAACATTTAAAAGTTTGTTGGATGGGAACATGAATGGAAAAGGATTTGAGGGTATATTTGCCAAACGCAGTCAAATAGGAATAGTTCAGTTTAGGAAAACTGGTGAGCATTGACACGTTGGGCCGAAGGTTCTGCTTGCGTATTGTATGACTTCATGACTCTACGACTCTATGACTCCTCTTTCGTAACCAAGATTTTGTTGCCCTCAAATCATTTTCAGGTCAAAAATTCTTTTTAAAAATCGAGCTCCTCTCCCTTTGAAAGGAGAATGCCTAACATTGATGTAGTACTGCAGACCACAGCAGCAGAAGAAGCAGAGTTATATTCAACCACAACCTGTCACTTTTTGATTGGCATAATCCCTCAGTCTGCGATTACCATGAAGCTGATCTATTGTTTAGTGATGAGTGTGGGTGGACATGCCAGAGTCAGAACAATGTGTATCTCAGCCTGATTATTACCTGTTAAAGCTACCACACGTGATTAGTTACGTTCCAAACAAAAGGTCTATCATCAGATAGAGAGGTTAAAATGATTTCAACACCAACATGTCAGATCGAAGCTCTGCAGTGCTGCCACATCCAGTCAGAAATAGAAATGGACGAGCAAACAGCTTCCTGGAAAAGAGGGCTCCCCAAATTTCCCCGTCCTAAATAATGGAACAGCCCTATGTATCATTGTACAGGACAAGGATGTAGTAGCTGCACCGTCATTAGCCAGTGGTGTTGAGTGGATGATTCACCCAGGAATGCTGATAAAGGGCTGATGACCGAAACGTCGATATTCCTGTTCTTCGGATGCTGCCTGACCTGCTGTGCTTTTCCTGCACCACTCTAATCTCGATTCTGGTTTCCAGCATCTGCACTCCTTGGTTTTACACAGTTGATTTTAACCAAACTGTGAATCCTCTTGCAAGGATGCCTGCCTTGAAAACGTTTTCCACCTCTCTCAACAAGAATCTCAGTGAGACCCTGTCTTTCACTGCAACCCCAAGTCATTTCCATTGCCCTGAAGCTCTTCAACCATGTCCTGAAACAGACTCGCTACCACAGCCACATTTGCTTTCTCAGTGCCTGCCTCCGTAAGCAAATCATCCCACACAGACTCCATATCACATTTAAACCAGCAGAGTTCGGAACTAAACAGGAGAAACAGTAGACTACAGATTCAAATCCACCAGGAACAGTTCTCCCTCAAAATCCTTTGATCCACACTCGCAGCCATGCACTGGCACCTAACCTCTCTACAGTCAGCCCTGCCTCAGTTGAGGGCCATACTCTCTCAGAACTGCAAAGGATTCCTTCTGTACTAAATTCTCAGAAGAATTCATACTCTCATCAAACAATATTTCAACAACATCTTAAACGTCAAAAAATGTAAGCACAACCAACTTTTATATATCCACTCCTATGAGCAGCACTCCTCAAGCATTCCAGAAGCTTCCCCCAGCCTCTGGAAATGCTCGGATGCCATTAGACACGTGGCTGCTGCAGCAACATCCCCACGGTGAATGATGATGTCACTTACGCCCCCATCATGACCGTTTCCACAGCCACTTTCGCCCCGCACAATTCCTCATGCCCTACACGTGACATCACCTCAGCCCCTCACATCATCGCTGATGTCACACGCCCAGTAACTTCCGCTCCCCCCACTGCTGTGGTCGCCACGAATTCTGCCCCCACAAACGCCACTCATCAGCATTCTTCTGACACGCCCCAAACAGATCACTCTGCCAGCATTCCCGCCCCCAGAACCCTGAGGGGAACACCACCCCTACCCATGACTCCACCCCCATTCTGCCTAACACCAAGCCCACTCCATTTTATGGCTCCACCCCCACTGCCTGCTCCACACCGACACCAGGTCTTACCTCCAAGCCCTGCCGGGTTTTCACCACTCCCCCGACCTCCCCCTCACTGTGGAGGAACGATTAGTCCTTAGCAAAGGCCTCATTTTATGCACCTGCACCCACGCATCAATGAACTTAATACACGCCATGACTTGAACACCTTTTGCGCTGCCTCCCCCTCTGAGCTCACCTTTACGATCAGGACTCTCATTCACCTTCCGAAGTCCCATTTGCCCGCCTCCAACACACTCCATCCAGCTGGACACCCCGTGCTGGCCTATTACTTGCCCGTGGTCTCTTCATTTCCAATTGCTGCCGAGACATTAACCGCCTCAACCTGTCTACCCCCTCCCCTACTCCAAACAGTCACCCTCACATCGCACAGCCCTCCACTCCCTCTGCTCCAAATCCCATCCTCACCATCAAAACCGCAGATAAAGTTGATGCAGTTGTAGTTTGGCGCACTGACCTCTACACCACTGAAGACAGACGCTAACTAGAAGACACCTCCTCCTACCACCCTTCGATCATGGCCCCACTCCCATCACCAAGCCATCATCTCCCAGACCATAGAGAACCTCTTCACCTCGGAGATCTCCTACCCACGCCTTCCAACCTCATAGACTGGGATCTCTGCATCGCCCGATTCTACCTCCTTGCCAAGATCCACAAATCTGACCACCCTGGCCAACAAAAAAAGTATTCCTGATGAAGTGCTTTTGCACAAAACGTCGATTTTTCTCCGCCTCGTATGCTGCCTGAACTGCTGTGCTTTTCCAGCACCACTCTAATCTAGACAAATATTTGAGATGTATTGGGAAAAGCTGGGTCACAAGGACCGATCCATGTGATATCCCATGATACTTGCACTCCAAAAAAAAATTTAATCTTATATACTGTTTCCTGTCAGCTGTCCCATTCAAAAACCATGTTCATGTAATAGTCCATTCCAACAAGAATTCATTTTGCGCACTAGGATTGGGGCTTTATCAAAAAGCTTTCTCAAAACTCAAATGCACTGCAGCCATTGCTTCTCCGCAATGTATTGGAAAGTCAGTTTCTCAAAGATGATTCACATATCATAAATCTATGTTGACTGTGTCTGAACCCATTACTTACATTTCCAGCAGTTTCTGCCAAGTTGTGTATTTCCGAACTTCATTCTGTTTCTTTTTTTCTCTCCAGGCTTAGGTTTGCCAGTATTAGTGGGGGATTTTTTTGACTTGTTTTCTTCTGTGAAGACAAGAACTGAAGTATTTCTTTCATAGCTCTGCCATTTCCCTGTTCTCCATTTTCCATTCTCTGGCTGCTGACTGTGAAGAAGCTTCACTTATTTTCTCTTACCATTTACATTGTCAGTTCATTCTTCTACCTTTTGTTAAAATACACTTCAGAAACCAATCCAAATCTGTTTTAAGATTCGCAATGATAAACCTTCCAGAATCATACAGCCACAGATACACAGTCTCTATACCGTCAGAAATACAACCCAATCTACATTAGCCTAACTTTTCTATGCAAGACCAGTAGCCGTGGATATTATAACACTTCAAATGCTCGTCCACGGACTTTGAAGTGGTGGTGAGATTACTCATGACAACTCCCCTCTAATGAAGAACATCCAGAACCCAAAACCTTCTGTTTTAAAAAAGAACAATTCTTGAATCATCTCTAAACCTCAAAACCTCCAGTTTAAAAGCGAGCTATTCTTTTACTTGGCCCTTTCACTAATAGGAACATCTGCTGCCAATACACCATTTCCATGTTCCTCGTAATAATTTCCTTCTGAATTACTTCCCCCTCAATCTTCCCTGCTTCTTCACAAATAACCGAGGTTATCCATCTTCTCTCCATAGCTAATATCCTCCACCCCAGGAAACATACCGGTTAAACTCCTCTGCACCCCGTCCAGTGCAATCACTTCCTTCCTGTAATGTGGCTCCCAAGACTGCATACTGTATTCCATCTTGGCTTAACCAAATTCCTGCATAACTCTCGTAATCAATGTCTCAATGAATAAAGGCAATGCCCATTGTCAATAATGCCTGCATAACGAGCCAGTTAAACGGTCCAGTCACATTCATTGATGTGTGGAGATGCACCCTCTGAGATTTCACGTGTGCAGTCATTCACTCAGTACCTCCCTGTCTGGTGCCTTCCTACAAAGTGTATTACCTCATATTTATCAGAGTTACAATCCATTCGCCATTTTCCTGCCTATCTGACCATTCAATCTGAACCTTCCCATAACATGTGACATTCATCCTCACTGTCAAACATACACTTACTTTTCATAATCTCCCCACTGCACTCCGCATTCATATCCACAATATTTATGAATAGCACACATAAGAAGGGAGACAACACTGATCCCTGTGATACAGCACCGTATACTGGTCTATGGTCAGACCAACAGCTTTCTAGCACCACTCTATGTCTCTTGCCACTAAACCAATTTTGCATATAACCTGTCAAGGTAACTTTGATTCCATGACATTTTACTTCCTCCAACAATTTTTCATATGGGGCTGTGTCAAATGCCAGGCTCAGAAACCACAGTAGAAAACTGTGGTGCTGGAAAAACACAGCAGGCCAGGCAGCATTGGAGGTGCAGGAGAATTGACATTTCGGGCATAAGCCCTTCTTCAGGAATGAAGCTGGTGTGCCAATTGGGCTGATATAAAAGGTAGGGGGGAGGGAATTTAGTGGAGGGACACTGGGAATATGATAGGTGGAAGGAGGTGAGGGTGAACGTGATAGGCCAGAGAGGAGTTGGGGGCGAAGAGGTCGGGAAAAAGATTGCAGGTCAAGAGGGCGGTGCTGAATACGAGGGTTGGGACTGACATAAGGTGGGGGAGGGGAAATGAGGAAGCTGGAGAAATCTGCATTCATCCCGTGTGGTTTGAATGTTCCTAGGCGGAAGATGAGGCGCTCTTCTTCCAGGCGTCGTGTGGCTAGTGTCTGGCGATAGAGGAGGCCAAGGGCCTGCATGTCATTGGCGGAGTGAGAGGGGGAGTTAATGTGTTCAGCCACGGGGCAGTTGGGTTGGTTGGTGCGGATGTCCCACAGGTGTCCCCTGAAACATTCTGCACGTAGGTGGCCTGTGTCCCCAATGTAGAGGAGACCATATCGTGTGCAGCCAAAATAGTAAATGATGTGTGTGGAGGTGCAGGTGAATTTGCGACGGATAAAGAAGGTTCCGTTGAGGCCTTGGAGGGAGGGGAGGGGCAGGTGTGGGCGCAAGTTTTGCACCTCTTGCGGTTGCAGGGAAAGGTGCCAGGAGTGGAGGTTGGGTTGGTGGGGAGTGTGGACCTGACGATGGAGTCGCGGAGGGAGTGGTCTCTCCTGAATGGTAATAGGGGTGGAGCGGGAAATATGTCCCTGGGGTTGGGGTCTGTCTGGAGGTGGCGAAAATGATGGAGGCAACCACATCAATGATCCTCTTGCCAAAATGCAATAAAATTTATCCGGATTGACTTCTCTCAAATAAAGAGGTAAAAACAATGACTGCAGATACTGGAAATCAAATTCTGGATCAGTGGTGCTGGAAGAGCACAGCTGTCTAGGCAGCATCCAAGTAGCTTCGAAATCGACTTTTAGGGCAAAAGCACTTCAATTCCTCCGCCTCCACCGGATCTGCTCCCAGGAGGACCAGTTCCACCACAGAACACACCAGATGGCCTCCTTCTTTAGAGACCGCAACTTTCTGTCCCACGTGGAAAAAGATGCCCTCCAACGCATCTCAACCCCATCCCGCACCTCCGCCATCAGACCCCACCCCTCCAACAGTAAAATGAACAGAACGCCCCTGGTGCTCACCTTCCACCCTACCAACCTTCGCATAAACCAAATCATCCGCCGACATTTCCACCACCTCCAAACAGACCCCACTACCTGGGATATATTTCCTTCCCCACCCCTTTCCACCTTCCGCAAAGACCGTTCTCTCTGTGACTACCTGGTCAGGTCCACGCCCCCAAACAACCCACCCTCCAATCCTGGCACTTTCCCCTGCCACCGCAGGAACTGTAAAACCTGCGCCCACACCTCCTCGCTCACCTCTATCCAAGGTCTGAAAGGAGCTGTCCACATCCATCAAAGTTTTACCTGCACATCCACCAATATGGTTTATTGTATACGTTGCTCCCGATGCGGTCTCCTCTACATTGGGGAGACTTGGCGCCTCCTAGCAGAGCGCTTTAGAGAACATCTCCGAGACACCCGCACCAAGCAACCACACCGCCCCGTGGCCCAACATTTCAACTCCCCCTCCCACTCTGCCGAGGACATGAAGGTCCTGGGCGTCCTTCCCCTCGTTCCCTCACCACCAGACGCCTGGAGGAAGAACGCCTCATCTTCCGAATTGGAACACTTCAACCCCAGAGCATCAATGTGGACTTCAACAGTTTCCTCATTTGCCCTTCCCCCACCTCACCCTAGTTCTAAACTTCCAGCTCATTAACTGTCCCCTTGACTTGTCCGGACTTGTCCTACCTGCCTATCTTCATTTCCACCTATCCACTCCACCCTCCCCTCCTTGACCTATCACCTTCATCCCCTCCCCGACTCACCCATTGTACTCTATGCTACTTTCTCCCCACTCCCACCCTCCTCTAGCTTATCTCAGCACGCTTCAGGCTCACTGCCTTTATTCCTGATGAAGGGCTTTTGCCCGGAACGTCGATTTCGAAGCTACTTAGATGCTGCCTGAACTGCTGAGCTCTTCCAGCACCACTAATCCAGAATTCTCTCAAATAAAACCATGCGTGATTAAACATTGCTACTCATAATGGAGATCAACATTCTCTTTTCCGATTTGCTGCAATAGTTTCCCTAACAGTGAGCTGATATGTACAGGTCTATAGTTCCCTCGTCTTTCTGCACCACCCTTCCCGCAAAAGTGGGACCACATTAGTTCTCTGGCATTTCTTCTCTGAACAGATTCTACTTAAAAAATTTGGCCAGGGCCTTTCATCTCTTGTCTCCAACGGCAGCCTGGGATAAAACTCATCTGGTCCAATTGTGTAATTTTATACCAGCTAAAACCATTGATCCCCGCTCCCAGCTTATATCAATCTGGTCAAGAACTTTACAGGCCATCTTATCGAATTTTGTCCCTGTATCCTCCTTCTCTCAAGTAAAGCAAAAGTGAAGCTCTCTTGTAACAATCTATCAATGTTCTCCAGAATCACACACAGATTATCCTCTTCGTTTCTAATGCACTTTAATCATTCCCTAACAATATTGTTCCCTGATTGATGTCCTTGTGGAACAGCGTGGGAGTTTCCCTAATCTTGCCTGCTCACATTTCACCATGTACTTGTTTTAGTTAGGCCCCTCTCTGTGAATTTTCTTAGTTTATTAAAATTACTTCTCGAGCGTTGAATCTCGAGGGAACACAGGGCGAGATCCCTCATCAGATAATCTTGCTACCTGAGGAACTTACCTGGCGAATGCCCATTCAGTATTTGCGTTCCGTTAGGTCTTTCATCGAACAGGACACCAAAACTGTACACAGTACTCCACGTACAGACTCACCAACACTTTGTGTAAGCGATGCAGGACATATTTACTTTTAGGGTGAGTAAATAACTGCTGATTCTGTAATCTGTACTGAAAACAGCAAATGCTGGTGATAACAGCGGTTCAGAGAGCATCCATGGAGAGATAGCAAGCTAACTCTCCCAGTGTGGATGACACTTTATCATCTACATCTGATTCCCTTTAAATGAAAGTAATCCTAACGTTTACCTTCTTATTCGCACATATTCCTCCCAATACACATGGCTTCAGTTTTTCTACTGTGTGACTGGGAGAATTCTTTTTAAAATCCGACTGAATATCCACGCATATCACATCTGTTGGTTTCCCATTCTTTATACCTTCACATAATATTATAACTTCACTTTCATAAGTGCAGAATCATTTTCTCAAAGTTTACTATTACTTTCTAAATGACCAATGTCACATTCGTTATAATACATTACAACAGATTCCCTCTTCTGGATGTCAAGTTAACTGGTCTGTTGTTCTCCCCTCTCCCTCTTCTTCAATGTTTGCTTCTCCTTGCTGTTTCTAAACTCCACCTTACTGGATTCAGTGGAATTTGAGTGACGTGGGCTCTAGGGAAGAGTAATGGCAAATTCAGGCGATAGGTTTGACGAAGCAAAACTCTACTTTGATATTATCACGCCACATGTTACCCGTTCTTATCAAGCGTCATTGAAACATTTTCACGAGATCTGTCATTATGCTGGTGGAGTGAAGAAGGACAAAGATCTTTCACCAATGCTGTGCCTTCCATCACGTAGCTGTGATTATTCTAATCTGAGTCGGAACCTTACAGCAGGCTGGCAAAGTGTTGTTGCTACTGTACAAGATCTTAGTGAGTCCACATCAGGGGTAGCGTGTGCAGATTTGATCTCCTCACTGAAGAAAAGGATATTGGAATTAACTCAGAGACTTTTCCCTCATCTGATTTATGCAACTACAATGATAATCACAGATGCCCTACAGAGTGGAAGCAGGTCATTTGGCCCATTGACTCCGAACTGATTCTTCGAAGACCATCCCAATCAAACCCACCCTCTACCCAATCTCTGAAAATCTGCATTTTTCATTAGTAGTGAACATAGCCTGCCCATCCCCGGTCACTATGGGTAATTTAGCAAGGCCAATCCAACTATCTTTCACATTTTGGGACTGTAGGTGGAAACTGGAGCACTCAGCGCAATCCCTTGTATGCACGGGGAGAATGTGAATAAGCCACACAAACTGTGAACTGAGGCTGGACTTGAACGCGGGTCTCAGATGCGGCGACGCAGAAGTACTAACCAATGAACTACACAGTATGGGCAACAGAACTTGCCTGCACAATGGAGAAGCAGCATAGCCTTGTTTCTTCCCAATGACCTTTCACATGTGATCACAACACTATATTGGTTACATATAGAGTGTGGCCACTGGCCCACTGAAGTCTCTGTGCTGTGTTTGCATCGCAGATCACTTTAAAATGAACAGATTACAATCTGATGTGCACATTTTAAGCAGAGCTCATTCACAACATGATTCCGGATAACATGTTATCAGCACAAAAGGCCGCAATGGTATTCAAACCCACGTATACTTTCACACTGAAGCCTAAATCCTGCACCTTAGCCTATTATGGAACGCTCCCACACTGAACTGAAACCATGAGCAGTATTTGAATCTAGTTCTTGAGGACATTGCTACATCTCTGGCTGCACAGCGAAGTGATAATACCAGTGTATCATCACCTCAGCTGGAACATTCTCTTAAGGTCTCAAATCTAGGCAGTGGAGTATTAGCACTGTTCCTGTAAATACATCAATCACGTGCAGCCAATACGTGTCTCCATCCAGAGCATCAGTTTGGATCAATAACTTGGCGGATCAGCAACATGACATTTGTGAGAAATTTGAAAACGGAATGTTAAATGTGAGGTGCAAGCACTGTTCGGGTTTGGACCCTAGATGGAAGCTTTTTCCTAAGCAGGCAAGTTAACCAACTTAGCCACAGTGTCACGATAACTTACGAGGGAGGGATGAGCAGGTTGAACCAATTCCTATCGAAGTTTACAAGAATGACAGGTGATCTTGTTTTGAGATTCAGCAACTGAAGGCTATTCCACAGCAAACGGAGGATTCAGTTCCACTTCTCGAACCTGGAACACCAAAACAGCAGAAGTAGATTCTTTGAACTTGTTATAGCATTTCAGGAGGAGGCTGTTTAATTTCTGGATCCTGACCAGGAGTGTCAGGAAGAGGCCAATCAGACCCAGTAAATAGAAGATAGGACCAATAATAAACCACGAGTCAAGATTAGAGTGATGCTGGAAAAGCATAGCAGGTCAGGCAGCATCTGAGGAGCAGGTAAATCGAGTTTTGGGCAGGAGCGACTTTCCCGCTCCTCGGATGCTGCCTGCTTTGCAGTGCTTTTTCAGCACCACTCTCGTCTTGACTCATGGTCTATTATTGGTCCTGTGTTCTATTTCGAGGGTCTGTTTGGATTCTTCCTGTTTTAAAAAAGAGCCAAGGATAATGTGACATACCAGCTGCTTAAGGTGACTGGTGCGGAAATTTCCAGATATCATAAACCAGCGTACAATGTCTATTGTCCATTGCTGCTCCTGGTTTAAGTTAACATATGTCAAATCCGTCCATAACCTTGAAACATCATTCTGCATCAAGACGGCTGCTCAGGAACAAGAGGAAGCAGTTCTGTCCTCATCGTGCCTGTTACAGAGGGATAGGAGGAGACCATTCATCCTCATTATACCTGTTACAGAGGGACAGGAGAATATCATTCACCGTTATTGTGCCTTTTACAGTGGGAAAGGAGGAGGCCATTGCTTCTTGAGCGAGTTACACAAGGACAGAAGGAGGTATTTCTGTTTCTTGAGCCTTTTATGCAGTATAAGATGTATTAGAAACTGAGACATTTAAAATACTTAGAGAGAAGAGTAGTCTTGATGTAGTTGTCAAAATTCTAAATTGAGTCAGGCGAATTTTGAACATTTTAGGCTAGCTATTTGCAAAGCTGCTTGGGAGACGTTAGTGCCAAGAAAGTAGGAGGCCGTCATAAATATGATTACAGAGTACAGCGACAGTATGTTCCTGTTCATGAGGAGGGCAAGGCTGGTAGGTTAAAGAATGCTGAACCACTAATTCAGGTGTTCGCATCAAGGAAAAGAAGGAACGAATAGATAGGTATGGAGAGCAAGATCAAGTAAATTTATCGAGGAGTTCAAGGGCAATAGGGTCATACTCCAAATGGCAGCCAGGGTGAAAAATGGCGCGCATGAGGAATCTTCAGCAAATAGGATAAGGGGAATCGAGAGATTCTACACATACATTCAGGTCAAATGGGAAACTAGGGAGCAAACCGTGTAGCGTGAAGAACAGCAAGGCCGCCTCTGTGTGGAACCATAGGACATGGTTGAGATAATAAACAAATATTTAACATCAGTATTGTCTGTGAACAAGGATATGGAAGGTGCACTTAAACTGCACGTTGGTGGAATGTGGGAGGAAACCCACAACAACCCAGGGAGAATGTGCAAATCCCACGTAACCAGCCAAGGGTGGGACCGAAACTGCATCCTTGGAACTGTGAGGCAGCTGTAATAACCACTGAGCCACCGAGCCACCATGCTGCCTCAGTCATCAGGCCGGAATGACTGCATTCTCTCACATTCTCTGGAACCTTCACATCTGTTCAGATGATGTTGAATTCTTGCTGGGTAGTTCCGACATGCACACCTTTTCCTTCACCCAAGGATCACTGTCACACACCCCACTCCTCCAAACTCTGATGCACAGTGTTTTCGGCTGGAACTGACCCATCTCCTGCAAATTCTGCACTCGCCCTTTCCCCTCCAGCCCAGATGAAGTAGTTCATTAATACTGCAGCACACACAATATTTGCCAACCTTAAATAAAACAAACAGCTGCAGATGATGGATGTCTGAAACAAAAACTGTTCTGAAGAAGAGATCCCTGTTTTGAAATAATAACTTTGATTTCTTCCTAAATATGTTAGCATACCCGCTCAGTTTTCCCAGCAATTTCTTGCATATCTAATTCACTATTAATAATATGCACAAAATCGACCCTGCGGTTTTACCTTTGATATGTAACCCCCACCAGTATTTGTTTCTCTTTGCTGTTTCTAAGATCCAGACAAGTGGTTTGTGTGTAATCTGAGTGTCTTGGCCTTTGATGGAAATCATGGGAGATTCAGCGACATGTTTCCTGAGACCTGTCTTGATGTTAAGATAATCTCGCTGCCTCGTGTTCATTCCACTCAAGGCGAATGGTGAAATTATCCCTGGGTCTCTCTGAAGCCAGCAGTGTGGGGAGAAACAAAAATCTCCCTACAATTCTGTCCTTTCTTCCTGATGACTGAAACAGCTCGAGCCTGGGGACATCTTCAGTGCAGGCAGGCATTGTCTGGTTTCATGGCCTCCATCCTGGTTCGGGGGAAGGGGAAGGCCTGCCGGTAAGTCTCCCCACACAGAAGGAGCTCCATGTGAAAGCCCACAACACAGGTTTGGGGAAGGCAATAATGTCTCGCTGCTTGCAACGTGCAAGGTTCAATATCAGCGGTTGTGCAGGTGATCTCTGCATGGACTGTGGCTGTCTCAGTGCACTACGGGCGTTCAAATATGGCACTGGTTCTTTGGACATTGAGGAATTCCATGCTCTCCGGTGAGTTGAGTGGCATGTGTGGTTTGCTCTGTGAATGGTGTGCAGTAAGAAGTGGGGAATACCCAATGTGATTCTGACTGCGAATGCTCGCGCACCAATTAACGTGAGGTGTTTGGTCAGATCCCTTCAGCCTCTCGGTCGAAAACTCCGGCAAAACTCAAATCATCTGGTACTTTGCATAACAAAACATTAAGTATAATATTAATCCACAAGAACATCAGGAATAGGAGCAGGAGTAGGCCATCTGGCCCCTCAAACTGGCTCAGCCTTTCAATGAGATCAGGGCTGGTTTTCCATTGACTCAGATTCACTTATCCACCCTCTTACCATAACCCTTAATTCCATTCGTGTTCCAAAATCAACTTTTGCCTCAGAGACATTCATCAAATCAGTTGCAAACACATCAGTCAGCAGTGAATTCCACACGTTCGGATGAAGATGTTCCTCCTCAACTCAGCCCTAAATCTGCTCTCCCTTATTATGAGGCTATTCCCCTTATTTCTATTTTCACCCAACAGAGGAACCAAACTCCATACTTCTATCTTATCGATTCACTTCATAATTTTAACTTCTTATGAGATCCCCACTCGTTCTTATAAATTCCAATGAGCATAGTCCCAGTCTACTTTATTTCTCCATATTATTCCATGCTTCCTACTCTAGAATCAAGATAGTGAAACTCTTCTGCACCTACGACAGTGCCGGTACATTCTTTGTCAAGTAATGGGACCACTGGTTTATAGATTACACGAGGTGTGGCCTTGCCAGCACCTTATGCAGTTCCAGCAGAACACCTCTGTTTTTAAACTGCATCCCTTAAGCAGTGAAAGATGATATTCCATATTCCTTCTTAATTATTTGCACAAGGACTCCCAGGTTCCTCTGCACAGCAGCATGCTGCATATTATCCACCATTTAAATATAGTTCTTTATGCACTTATGCCTACCAAAATGGATGGTCTCAAATTTGTCATCGTTGTCCTCCATCTGCCAGGCCTTTACCCACTCATCTAAACTATTTCTATCCTTCCACAAATATTCATGTGTCCTCTGCACACTTTGCTATACCACTCATTGTCTGTCACACTCAAAATCATCTTTGCAAACGTTAATCATTTGATTCGCGATCATTCTTTACCATTATACAGATGTCATTCTTTATTCGGAGGTCTAGCCCGACCTCATCTTCAGTATTGTATAACATTTAGAAACATTAAATCTGCTTAATGTTCAGTTCAAAATGTTGGCCACTGTGTCTAAATGTCTCTCTAACGTCATTGAATCGTATCAATTTCTCAGTCGCTTTTCAGAATAGAAAACACATTCAGATTAAATGTCTTTAATTCAGTGTTTATTATTAAAGGAACAATTATTCCTTGCCCCATTGTCACTTTTGTTCCTCATATTGACACGAACAGGAAACAGTCTGACACAGTCATACTCAGAAAATCAGACCTGGTGGGTAACGTTTCATGGAGGCATCAGCATCCCACTGTATATCCTGTCCCAACGGCAGAACAGACCTACCAGTGGTGGAGAAACCGTCGGGTACAATCAGGAAAGGAGTTACCCTGAAATACACTAAAATTGCTTCCAGAACCCAGGAAATCTCATGGTAAAAGGTCACAGATGGTCAAGAAAATCACCTGATGATGGATATCTACTACCATCCATGCCTCCCCTCTGTGATCAATCAGTTCCCTCCATGTTGGAACCCAATCAGACGAAGCACAGAGTTGACAAGGACACAGAACATTACTCTGGATGTGGGTCTTCAAAATCCAACACCAAGTGTGTCTAGACAGGCCCACCAAAGACTGAGCATGTAAAAATCGCAAACAGCAGCCAGAGAATGAGAAGTGTTGGGGAAACCAAGAAGGGAGAAATAACCTCTCCAAACTATTATCACAGATGGATCTGTCGCAAACAGTATCTGTAGTAGCAGCTAGAACACAGTCCGGGCGTAGGGAAAGCCTCAGCCTCTTATTGAAGACATTGCCCACATTGTTCTATGGCTCGATCACCTACGTCTAAATGACCAAGCAGATGGAAACTGGGCATCCATGAGGCACTGTGGGCTATCGGCCGCTGCAGCATCAATGACATTCCCTCCATCATAAAGTCAAAAGTGAACTGATCACTGTTGGTTCCAAAACGTTCAGCACCATTCACAACCACACTATACTGAAGCAGGATATTCACCCCATCAAGAGTTTTGAACTGGAGAGGAATGAGGTCATTCAGCCAGTCGAGCCTGTTACTCAGCAATTGGATCAGACCTTTTAATCTCTCATATCTGTGAAATAGGGAATGGAAAGGAATATGCAGCCTTTCAAACCTGCTCCATAGGAATACGGGGAGGATGGGTTACCTTGCCGGAAGCATAGATAAATATGGGGTTAATTAATAAATATCAGTTTAACAATGAACAGTGCTGCAGTCTCACATATTTGCAAACAATATCAAAGGATTGCATAAATGTTAAAAATGTGTCCTAACTAAAGATAAAATGACAGTAAGATAGACAAGAAATGAAATTATCAAGAGGAGTTCAAGATTCTGTAAATGGATAAGCGATAGACAACATTTTAGGTAGAAAGTAATGTGTGTAAATGTGAACCTGTGATTTATTTCCCAGGAAGATTAAAGGGCTAGATATTACTTAAATGGAGAGAGAGAACAAGGCTTAATAAAACACTGAGTATTGGAGCGTTCACTCTGACCCAATCAGACATTAGAATTCTTGCTTCATTTACCTGCTGGTCTCTTCACTGATGTTCCCAGTGGCCTCATTGGTCTCTGTTTACGTGGGATATTTTGATGTGGTTGGGTGGCTGTCGGGAGGGGAGGGAGTTTTTTTGCCAAGAGGCCATCTTTTCTTTCGACGTGGAGACTCTAAGATGGTGGGAATGGCTGACTGCTTCTGAATGAAGAGCCTGTCGGTAGTCAACAACATGATGCACTGTGCGTGGTCACACAACAACATTAAAATCGTGAGAGACGGAGGGTCCAATCACAAGAATTGGAACTAAAGACATTGCAAGATCACCTGACGTGGTTAGTTACATCACATTCCCAATCAAGCTCACAAAACCAGCCCATACACCATAAGTACAGCGGACATGTATGTTCACTATGGAACACTGTGTAGAGCAGGCTATAGTACTGCGCAGTACAGCCCAGCAATCTGTCCAGAGTGGAACACTGTGAAGGTTCATACATTGCACTGGTCAATATAATCCAGCAATCTGTCCTGAATGAAACACTGCGCAGATCATATCAGAGCATTGATCTATAAACCCGGGATAGATATCTGTTCAGCAACGGGAGCTATGCAGACCACAGCAGTATAATCATTTAAAAAAAACTCAACTAGAATGTCTGACCAGTACAGGGAACTGTGCAGCGAGTACTGGCGAATTGATCTGTAAACCTGTACCAATTACCCACCCAGAATGGAGAGCTATGTACACCTCCCGTGTTCAATTGTCGCCAGCACTGTGTCCGTTCGCTTCCCAGCGTCAGGAAACTTGTGCACATACTGGAAGTGACAAGATGTGCAGCTCCGATTCATTTCCAGCTCCATGTCTCCATTGTGCCATGACCAGCGGTGCTGTTGGTGTGAAAATCATTGCCAGAGACAGATTGGGGGAATCATTTATAAAACCAACAAATGGGAGGGGTTTGGGAAATAGACAGAGATGGGAAGATCGATAGACATGTCATGGAAGGATGTGTACATAGGTTTCAGAATGCTGAAATGTCGGCATATCGATTAGATCGTGTAACATGTGCCAATATTCCCAGGAATGATGGGTGAACAGCACACTGGAGTGAGTTCAGACGATGGATAGTTTTGAATGGGCATTTGCACTGCATCTTTCCAACAATAATTTCGCTCCGTCACATTTTCACCGAGTGTGACAGCGGGATTCTGTGCATGAGGCCGAGCTAGTTTCCTCGTGCTATCTTAATGAATGCACCTCATTAACTACATATCCCACCACATTGTGTCCCTCTCGTTTCTTACCAGCCCGATTCTCCCACCCATAACAGCTGCATGTACTCACTATCGCCCCAATGCCCCTGGTTATTTCGTGATCCCTGGCAATGAAGCCAACTTGAAAAGGCTAATGGGCATATGGTTGAGCTTTCTCAGCTCGGAGACACACTGCACATTTTAATCCGAGCCTGGCAGATCAGGGTCAATTACAACACGATTTGTCGACAGGGGCACAGACGTCCTTTTGATGGGCTAGTACAGAGGAGGCCTCACCAGCAGGCCACCGACCAAGTCTGAGCTCACCACGCAGATCAGTGTAGTACCTGTGGTCAGAAGAAACGTACAGCCATACAGGACAAGTATCAATAACCTTCACCGCCTTGCCAGGATAAGTGTTACCATATTCTGTCTGCTCCCTGTCGCTCACTGCATATCTGTTATATCACCTAAACATGAAAAAGACTCATGCTCCAGCATGGAGAAAGGGAAGACTGCATATGCTGTGACCAGTCAATATTAGAGTGATGCTGGAAAATCACAACAGGTCCGGCAGCATGTGAGGAGCAGGAAAGTCGACGTTTCGGTCAAAAACCCTTCAACAGGATGCTGCATGACCTGCTGTGCTTTTCCAGCACCACTCCAATCTTGACTCATGCTCCAACACTCTCACTGCTGCATTCCACAACGTACCTCTTTCTCTCTTCTCCCCACTGCACCCCTCCACACTAATAACACTGAATAACTAAAACACTGTGAACTGACTCCCTCCAGAAACCTCACCATTTCCCGCCATGTACACCAACACTAACAGCAGTACCCCCCACTCGCACCATCACACCCTCCCTCCCTTTCTCCCATTCGAGGAGAAACAACCTGGAAAAGAACAGAAAAGGCCAATCCGTGTGTGTAGTCCCCGATATCAGTCCCTCACGCCCACTCCCCTCACCATGTGTGGAGGTCCATGGCACGAGCCGGAGAGGACAGTGGAGATTCTGAAACATCCACATCCCACCAACTGAGTAAGGAGCAACATTCATTGAAGGGAAGCTTTCACTTTAAATCCACGGTCAGTATCACTTCCGCTGACTCAACGTCGGGGCTGTGACCCTGATTCGCTCTCACCTCGAGCTCTAACAAATGGAATTTTCACTGTTTCCGTGGGCAGGAGTTTGGGCTCACAACACATCGTCTCCATCTCCTCCCAGGAAGAGAGCATGGAGACTAATCGCTACCTATTCTCCTGTAAACAGCTCAATTACTGAAAGTAATCTGCGATGTTAAGTTGTCCTGGCATCCCCAGTAGTCTGTGCTCATATACACTCAGGATGCCTGCTCCTGTTGCACTTTTATAAAGACACAGCCTGTTTTCAATTGTTGTGGTGGTTCTGTTCGCTGAGCTCGGAATTTGTGTTGCACACATTTCGTCCCCTGTCTAGGTGACATCCTGAGTGCTTTGTAGCCTCCTGTGAAGCGCTTCTGTGATGTTTCCTCTGGCATTTATAGTGATTTGTATCTGCCGCTTCCGGTTGTCAGTTCCAGCTGTCCGCTCCAGTGGCCGGTGTATTGGGTCCAGGTCGATGTGCTTATTGATCGAATCTGTGGATGAGTGCCTTGCCTCGAGGTATTCCCTGGCTGTTCTCTGTTTGGCTTGTCCTATAATAATAGTGTTTTCCCAGTCGAACTCACGTTGCTTTGTCGTCTGTGTGTGTGGCTACTAAGGATAACTAGTCGTTTCGTTTCGTGGCTAGTTGGTGTTCATGGATACGGATCGTCAGCTGTCTTCCTGTTTTTTTCCTATGTAGTGTTTTGTGCAGTCCTTGCATGGGATTTTGTACACTACGTTGAGACAACTGGAAGCGGCAGCGACAAACCACTATAAATGCCAGAGGAAACATCACAGAGGCGCTTCACAGGAGGCTTCTAAACACTGAGGATGTCACCTAGACAGGGGACGAAGCGTCTGCAACACAAATTCCCAGCTCGGCGAACATAACCATAACAATGAGCACCCGAGCTACAAATATTCTCACAAACTTTGTTTTAAATATTCTTTCAATATCCTTTCTACCTCACACTGCTCTACATTGTCATCATCTGCCATATACTAGGAGAAAGTGAGGACAGCAGATGCTGGAGATCAGAGCTTAAAAATGTGTTGCTGGAAAAGCGCAGCAGGTCAGGCAGCATCAAGGGAGCAGGAGAATGGACGTTTCGGGCTTAAGCCCTTCTTCAGCAATCTACCATATACCTGAACACTACAACAACATGTCATTGTCCTGGTAGAATTCCAGACTGTCCTGCAAACTCGTTACGTTCTTCCAAGTTTACTACCGTCTCCAAGCACTGAGATTGTCGTCGCATCACAGTCCCCACGAAACAACTGATGTCCTGTCACATTCACGAGTGTGAACAAGTGAAATACTGTTCTATGCCCCACTGATGGAATCAAGTAACGACATGCTGCTAACCGGCCAATAACAAAATCCTGGGACACACTAGATGGATTGAATGAACTATTGACAAACCACTGAGCAAGAAAACTCCAGGCAGGCTCCACTTATCTATCTTGACATCCGGGTATTAATGTTATGAAGTTGAAAGCGTGTACTGTATCTTTAAGAGAGACTGAATGCTCTTCTAAACTGCGACCTTATCAAAGGTACATTTTCATCTGAAACATCTCGATATTAAAAAGTTCGAAGATGACCCAGGGAGATAATCAGCCGGAATTAGACACTGAAAACAGCAGCTGCTGTGTGATTTTTAAATTACGTTTGTGTAATTTGAATAAGTGTCTTATTGAAACAGTATGTTGTTATAGAGTTGGATCCAGGTAATAAGCAGCATAGAGAATGGGGCTTAGAGTTGTGAATAGTTGTTGTTTATAGTTCATTTTCAGAGCTAAAGAGAACTTGATGTTTTTTAAACAGTGGAATTTGGGAGCTCTTTGCCACGCATACTTTAACAGATTACGAGGCGAGGTGAGCTTTTCTACGCGTTTACTTAACATTACCAGAAGGGATCAACCCCATGTCCTCACAATTCCAGTGTCTGTGTATCTGTATGTCTCTGTGTTGGCCAAGTCTATCAATGTTTCTGGAATTTAAATTGATGCAATGCGACCCTCTGCTGGCCTCTCCATACCACTGCACAAGCATTGTTTCAGGGTGAAAAAGATCAGGGATTCATTCAGCTGGGTAGCGGTAGAGGGCAGTTGCTCACAGTACCATCCAAACTGATTTCTTATCCATGTACTAGCCTAAATATCTTTTAAACGATGTAACTGAACCCACTTGCTCCACTGCCTCTGGAAGTTCATTACACACACAACCCTGTCTCTGTATAAAATAATTGGCATCATGGCTTTTGTGCATCTTTCTCCTCTCACCTTCAAGTATACCCAATCTTGCATCCGCCAGTCTAGGCAAAAGACAGCGGCACTTAACTTATCTGTACCCCTCATGATTACAAGCCTCAGTGAAGTCTCCCGTCATTCTCATACTTTCCAGTAAAACAAAGTCCCACCGTATCCAGCCTCTCCTTTTGACTCAATCCACCCATTCCCAGCAACATCCAGGTTAATCTGTTCTGAACCCACTTCAACTTAATAGTATCAAGGTCAATAATATCAAGGTGAATAATCAAGGCTTTTTCTAAGCGCAGTGGGTTACAAAACTAGAGGGCGTAGGTTTAATGTGAGAGGGGAAAGATTTAAATAAATCGGGTACATGTCCTGCTCACCAATCGGTTCTGTATATGAGAGTAGCAAAGATGTACTTATATGGAGCAGGGAATGTGATGGAGTCAAAGTTCTTACAATGTTCAAGGAGATCTCACATGGCCCACATGTGTGTAGGATAACATTATGGCGTGTTTTAATAGAGAGGAAGAAAATGTAATCTGCTTGAGAAGGGGCGGTCCGTTGCACTCTCTATCCTTCTTTGTTCCTAAAAAAATCAGCAATGTGGGCGAGCGAAAAAAACAACGGAATCATATTTAAGACTCGTGGGGCATTCCTGACCAGAATAAATTGGAATCTCCTCACTGACGAAAGCCGGGGGAATTCATCCAAATCCAACGTTCCAGGATAAAATCCCATTGTGAACAGCTTGTGTGAGCAGAATATTTCAGAATAACATTTTGCACAATCTGTCAATTTTTCATTTTGTCATGAGTTGCACTAATATTTACACAAAGTCCTTTCAGGATAAAACTAGAAATTTTGAGTTTAGGTTTGCGGTTGTGTTTGCATGTCTGTATGCGTGCGTTTATCTGTGAGTTTGTGTGTGTCAGTGTTTTTAGAAACGGAAATATCGATTATATGTTTGGAATATCCAAACAGTTTGTCATCCATCTTTCCATCATAGTTTCTTTAACGTTGCCTTGGATCATAAACGTGCAATATTCGTAGATGAAAGAAACCAGCCTGACTTCTTCCATAAACTTACACTGGCCCAGTCTGAGGTCGTATCAGCAACTTGTTTTCATTTAAAATTTGGATCTTAAACGCGGCCGAACTATAGAGCAGTAAGCCCGCAGTCACTGATGGGTAAGTTATTGGAGGTGATTCTGTGCGACAGGATTCACATATGTTTGGGAAGGCAAGGACTGATTAGAGATCGTCAACACAGCTTAGTGCAGTACAACTCATGTTTCATTAATTTGATTGCGTTTTCTGAAGAGGTGACAAAGAAAATTCATGAAGGCAGTTTGCCAGACATTGTCTGTATGTATTTCAGCAAGGTGTTCATAACTTTCCGTTTCGTAGACAGATTAATAGCGTTATGTCACATGGGACACGGGGAGATAGTCAATTGGATTCACAACTGGCTTAATGGAAGACAGCTGTTTCTCCGATTGGAGGCTTGTGTCCAGCAGTGTGCTGGAAGAACCAGCACTGAGTTCACTGCATTTCATCATTTATGTAAATGATTTGGATGTGAATACAGAGGCAGAGTAAGTTTACAGATGACATTAAAAAGGTGATGTAGTGAATTATCTCAGAGTTCAACGACGCCACAATTAACTGGGCCAATTGGGCAGGGATTGTCGGATGAAGATCATTTAGATAAGTATGCTGTTTTGCATTTTGGAAAGGCAAATCAGGATATGAAATATACACTTATAGGTAAGGTTCTCGGGTGTGTTGCAGAAGAAAGAGACTTTGGTCACCAACTGCATAACTCCTTGAAAGTCGAGTCGCAGGTAGACAGAGTGGCGCAGAATAAATTTGGCACGTTTCCCTTAATGTGTTTCATCTGTGCAGTATGTTGTTGAAGCCACATTAAGAATACTGTGAACAGTTCAGTTGGCTTTCGAAAAGATTCAAAACAAATGTTCAGACTAGTGGGTCTGACCTCAATGGAGAGGCTGGAAAGGTTGAGAGGTTTCTCTCGGAGTGTCAGACGCTGAGGGGCGACAGTCCAGAGACTTATAAAATCATTAGGTGCATGCTTTGTCTGAATAGCCACAGAGTGTTTCCATGGGAGTCCAAACCAAGAGTGCATAGTTTGAAGGCGAGCGGGGAATGATTTGTAAGGGACGGTCGGGGCAAATGTTTCACACAGCGAGTGGTGTGTTTATGGGAAGCGCTGTCAGATGAAGTGGTGAAGGCGGGTAAGACGGTACATGTAAAAAAGTGTCTGAAATAGGAGGATATTGGACAAATGCTGGAAAATAGGACCAGATCAGTTTTGGTTATCTGTTCAGAGTGAACAGATCGAACTACCGTGTATGTTTCCATTCTTTATGACTCTTTAATTCAATAAGAGGAATACTCAGAAATTCTGAATGAACCTTTTGAGTCGGAATTCTGTTCACCCCGTTTGTGGGGTCTCTATGTCCACATTGATTCAAAGCTAAGTTAGTTAAACATTTGACGGAGAATTCAGTCACAATTAATGGGAAAAATTCAGGAATGTTTAGCTGAGATCACAGCCTGATCAGCCATACTGCTACTGCCGGAAGGAGAAGGCTCAAAGTGTGTAGTGACCCACTCCTGCGCCTCAGTCCCATGTTCCTAGTTTCCAATCAGCCCCTCAGACCTGCTCCTGTAACCTGGTTCACAGAAGCAGAGGTAACCATTCAGACCCGAAAGACCCTCATACACGGTTTGGGGTAGTTTGTAAAATGTAACTGGAAAACCCAGGTTGGGTTTGAATGAGGCCATGTATCTCTCTTCACAGAGCCCCCATTATCTGCAACTTGTGCTTCATTTATTGATTATGTTATAGACCCAGACTCACTGTGAATACAGTCCCGAAAGCTCATCCAGAGAAAGTTCACAAAATCGTCTCCTTGACTGCAATATTCAATAACAGAGCTTCCAGGAAAATAACACCAACTCAATTCCCAATAACACAATGTGAGAACATCAGAAACAGGGGCAGGTCGTTCACCCAGCAAGCCTGCCATGCCCTTCACTAAGATTGTCGCTGATCCGCACTCGGTCTCAAATCCTCCTTCATGCTCCATTCGTCTTAGCCCTCAACTGTATGACAGATCAGTAACCATCGAACTCTTCTTCAAATACTATTTGTCAACTAGCTCCACTGACACTCTGGAACAGAATGCCTGACATTCACTAACCTCTGTTTGATTTAAACAATTGCTATTCCTATACCATGTCTGATTGATATTAACAAAATTGGTGAAAACAAGAATTCAGTGAATATATACTGGTACTCTTATCAAGGCACTGGTTGACTGAGGTTGACATCAACGAGCTGACAAAACTGGAGTTAATGGGAATCAGAGTAAACTCTCCAGTGGCTGGAGTCAATCAAAGGAAAAATGAAGATGTTTATGGTTCGTGCATGTCAATCATCTCACTCCCAGGACATGTCTGTGGGAGTTCCTCAGCTTATCTTGCTCGGCACAAACATCCTCAACTGCCTTATCAACATCCGCTTGTTCCCACTCCCCACCCTTCCCACAATAAGATCAGAAATATGGATTGTCACTGAAAATTTCCACATGTTTAGAATACTTTGATCCCCCTTCGCCCGTGAACTAGTCTATATTCTGCAAAGCAAGACCCAGACAGCACTGAGGCTTGTGCTGTTAAAGTGTCGGTAACATTCATGGAACAGTATGGCCTCACACTGCATATTGCCACAATAAACTGAAGGGTTCATTCAGCACGTCGCGCTGGTTTCACAGGAATATGAAGACGTCATTCAGACCATTGACTACTGGAGAAAAAACGGTTTGCTCATTCAGTGCCTACAACCGATTAGCCGGGAAGAGAAGAAATCTAGTGTTATGGACCACACTAGTGCCCGTCGAAATTATTTGAAGGCAGTAGCCTAGACGCTAAAGTTTTCTTACTTAATAGGACATGTACGGTGTCTGCTCCAGATGTAATGTGACTATTCAAACTACTCGGTGTTAAGTAAAATACAATTTATTTAAACACTGCAGATAAAAGTAATTTAGAAGTAATGAACGCGATTGTGCAACTTAACAGAATAATGTGTCCAGGAACTATTCCTAATTAACTGTTTCAGTCCAGGATCATCCCATAAACACACCCCTTAGATTAAAGGAAGATGCAGGCGCAGATTGTCACAAGTAGTTCTCCAATCCACGGAGCAAAACACATCATCATGAGTAAAGTAACAGAGAGTAGCAGACGGAAGACACTCGGTGATTCTTCCAAATCTGTTGAGACCTCAACAGTTTCTGATATTACTGAGAAACCAAAACACAGAAGAAACCATGGACAAAATAACCTCTTTAAGCTCAAGCATTTTTACACTAGTCGACACATCGAGCTGTAAAACAAGAACCAGGGAAAGCCGATCAGGACCCTGGCCCTGTCCAATCTGACGAGAAGGAATCCACTCCTTCCCTTGATTCATTTACAAAGAAAGAGAAGGAGGCTATTCAGCCCTCAAATCAATCACACAGGGACAGAATGAAGTGATTGATGCTGATTCCTGAAAAGGGTTATGTCTGAAACGTCGATTTTCCTGCTTCTCGTATGCTGCCTGATCTGCTGTCCATTTCCAGAACCACACTCTTTGCTCTGGTCTCCAGCATCTGCAGTCCTCACTTTCTCCGAATTGATGCTCTAACATGGTAAACAAGAGGTGCAGGGTCTGCACAGACAGACTGATCCACATTGTTCCTTGGGGCTTCATTCTACATAATACACAAGTGGGACATAAACATGGTTTTCTAGCATTAAGGAGGAACCCAAATGTTTTGCGTGAAGTCTGAAGAGGGCATCTAACATATCTGAGAAGACAGACTGGTGTTCTCTGTGGAAATCAGACGCTGGTGGGAATGCCTAACTGGAGATTGTGAACAACATGACGTTCAGTACAACGTCACACACAAACTGCACATTAATGTGGGGAGTGTTAATTAAGGCATTAAACGTATCAGGAAATCGTAATTCGTCTAATGAATGGACTCTCTAAGATCAAATAATGATTTTCTTGTTCATGTGGGTCTTGTGCAGTGCTCGTTTACTATGATCTGCCTCCACTGCTCACAAATAGTGTTTTATATATCCCTGTACTTTGGTGCGCAAGACAATAAATCAAATCAACCAATCCTGGTTAAAGTGTTGCATTTCTCACCCTATCAATGTCGCTTTTGGAAAGAAGTGTTCGCTGCGAAATCTCAAGTTTCAGCGTAACCATATTTTCTTCTATCGCAGCTCTGCAGGAAAAACACTCAGTTTCTTCCTTCTCTCCTCGTGGTATCAACATTTGAGTCTGTTGTAAGGAGCTCATTCCTTACAAAGGAGATCAAATCGATAGTGAGTGCCCCAAGTACTCTCTCAACAAGGCTGTAAAGCTACAGGAAGATTGTTTTACTTATGTACTTGAATCATTTTGCCACGAAGGGCAACATATCACTTACTGCTCTCATCACGTAAACAGGGTTTGATTAGCAGCAATCTGCATGGGACTGAGTGGGAAAGCTTTATTCACAAATTTGTTCGAGTTCTTTGATGAAATGACCAGGAGTTTTGTCAAGAGTAGGGCGGTAGACGAAGTCTCTGTAGATTTCAGTAAGACGTTTGATAAGGTTCCACATGGAAGGATGGTCTGGAATTTCTTCGCATGGAATTCAGGGTGACATGTAAAATTGGACACACAATTTGCTTGATCTTAAGCAGTAGAAGGTAATAGTGGCAAGATGTTTGTCGGGCTGGAGGCCTGTGATGAGTAGTGTGCCTCAGTGGTCGATGCTGGGACCATTGCTGTTTATTATCTGTATCAATGAACTGCTTAAAAACGTACAAGACCTGATTAGTAGCTTTGCAGATGACACTAAAATAGGTAGCCTCGTTGACAGAGAGGAAGTTTATCAGAAATTGAAGCAGGACCTTGACCACCTGGGGAAGTGGGCCGATAAATGCAAAATGGAGTTTAATATAGATAGGTGTGAGGCTTTGCATTTTGGAAAGTCGCATCAAAGTAGCAGTTACGCGATGAATGGTTGGGCCTGAAGCAAAAAAACAGAGAGACCTTGAAGTTCATGTTCAAGGTTCTCTGAAAGTGGAGTTACAGTTGGGTAGGGCAGGAGAAAGGCTTTTGGCACACTGGCCTTCATCGGACAGGGCTTTGAGTATAGAAATTGGGAAATTACACAGGTCTTTGGTGAGGCCACACTTGGAGTATTGTGTTCAGTTTTTGTCAACTTGTTCCATAAAGGATATCATTGAACTGGAAAGAGTGCAGAAGAAATTTGCAAAGATATTGCCAGTTCTCAATGGTCTGACTTATAGGGAGAGGTTGATAAATCTAGGACTTTTCTTTACAACAGAGGAGGATGAGGGGACCCTTATCGATGTGTATAAGATCATGAGGGACACAGAGATGATGATTGCTCACAGTCTTTTCACAAGGATCGGAGAATCGAGGACAAGAGGGTATCTGTGCAAGGTTAGAGGGGAAAGAGCAAAAGGGAACCAGAAGGGCAACTTTTATACACAGAAGCTGGTACTCATAAAGTTTGAGCTTAAACGGATTTTGTTGAAGTGGGTACATTAACTACATGTAAAAGTCATTTGGACAAATATATGGATAGGAACGGACGAGAAGGATGTCGACCAACTGCAAGGAAATGGGGTTAGCGTGGATGGACATTTACGACACGGAGGTCGTAGCCCTCTGTCAATTAAATCAAACATCCTCAAAAGCTCGCTTCGTCTCTTAATCTGATGAAACATGAGCGGCAGAGAACTCCTACATTCCAGAATTTCAAGAAAAATAACAATTTAGTTTCTTACCTTTAACAGTGCACACTAAACAACAACTATTCACACATCCAAGCCTCCCTTTTTCAATCTACGTTTTGTCTGACTCCAACTCCATAAAATTATGCTGTTCCAATTACCCACTTATAAACATTAAATTAGTTTACTTTCAAGATGACGTAGTCTCTGTCTTCTTCACTGTGTTCATTGTTCCAGCTGATGATCGCCCTGAGTCACTTTCTTTATTTTTTTAACCACAAGTAGGTTTTATATGTAAAGCTTTGCTTGACCAAGATAGTGTTCGATAGCCAGTTAGGGGGGCACGGTGGCACAGTAGTTAGCACTACTGCCTCACAGTGCCGGAGACCCGGTTCAATTCCCATCTCAGGCGACTGTGTGGAGTGTGCACGTACTCCCCGTGTCTGCGTGGGTTTCCTCCGCGTGCTCTGGTTTCCTCTCACAGTCCAAAGATGTGCAGGTCTGGTGAATTGGCCATGCTAAATTGCCAGTAGTGTTAGGTTAGGGGTAATTGTAGCGGCATGGGTGCGTTGCGTTTCGGCGGGCTGGTGTGGTCTTGTTCGGCTGAAGGGCCTGTTTCCACATTGTAATGTAATCTAATCTAAACTCTCCGGCTCTACAGCAGTTGATCTGCTGTTCAGTGGCAGTTGCTCACCCTCTACTTGCAAAATACCTGTTTCACATGCTTCTGCATAAAATCTCATAATCTGATTTGGTGCCAGGTGTCAAAACCATAAAATTTCTTCTGATATCCTTGCCATAATGTAAACCTTTATTCTTATATTCGAATTGTTTTCAAATCACAACCAAATCTCAGGTACCCATTTAACAGCTACTTGTTACATTTGGAACGGTCTGTACTTTTGATTAGATTCCCGACAGTGTGGAAACAGGCCCTTCGGCCCAACAAGTCCACGCCGCCCTCCGAAGAGTAACTCACCCCAAATAATGCACCTAACAGCTATGGAAAATTTAGCATGGCCAATTCACTTAACCTGCACATGTTTGGAATGTGGGAGGAAACCGGAGTACCCGGAGCAAACCCACGCAGATACAGGGAGAATGTGCAAAATCCACACAGACAGTCGCCCAAGACTGGAATTGAAGCTGGCGCCCTGGTGTGGTGAGGCAGCAGTGCTAACCACTGAGCCACCGTGCCGCCCGCTGGCAGCTGTATACGTACTTTAAATTCAGCAATGCACTTTCCATCTTAAAATGACCAGACATTTCGTCGACTTCATAACACCTCACTCCTTAAGACAAAAATACATCAGAACGAAAAGATTGGTTCATATTTTCCTCTAATTCTTCATTCCATTACTATGAAATACAAAGATCATTAATCAAAGTTATACCTTTCACATTAATTTTGTACACATACATAATATTGGAAGAAGTCAAATTTTATCTCCACATTTTCCTTTAAATCCGCAATAACACATTTGCTATCACATATTTACGAGCCACAACATTTACGTTTTTGAAATTTGAATTCTGTAGCATAAGACTACAATGAAATAGTCTTACATTTTCGTCTTTACATCGTTCAAAAAACTTGAGTGAATTGATGTTATTGAACACAACTGTCTCTGACAATTTGTATGTCACCTAAACACAGAAGTCTTGTCAAGCCAGTACCAAATTCAATAATTCTTATTCAATAATGAAGTTTTTTTTCCCGGTGTACAATGAGTTTCGGTTTTGACAACTAAAACATCAGCCATCCAATTCCATCATCATCTCTCTGCAAAAAAATTCTCCAATCCCTATATCGCTAGCATCAGTCGCGAATTTAAAGGGTTTCCAAATATTTGGTACAGCTAAAGATGATGCAGTGGTTAATACTGCTTCAAATGCCTCCTGGCATTGTTTATTCCTTCAAAAGTTTGTGTTCTTCTTTAGTGAGTCCATCAGTGGTGTCACTACACTGCTGAATTTGGCAACAAACTTGAGACAGAATCCACTCAGACCCAAAGATTGAAGCATCAACTTCTTCGTGGATGATCGTGGAAAATGTTCAGTGGCCTTCGTCTTTGTTTTGCGTTGGATCAACCATTAATGCCCAATGTCATGTCCCAAGACGTCACCACTGTCTTCGTGAATAATGTTTTCTTTCGGTTTATTTCCAGTTTTGCTTTTCTTACTCGCTCAACGAGCTCTGCCATACGTCCCATGTGATCTTGCCAGGACTTTTTTGTTTCATAGAGGTGCCTAGCTGTAACCACACAGTAACTCCAACTTCGTGATATGTGTGGCTTGTCAAACGTTATGTGTGCTGTCCTCCAATGTTGGTATTGGATCCCAGTCCAATCTTGTTACAATGTTGACCTTCTGATCGTCCACACAATATCGTTGAGTCACATGACCTTTGTAAACTAACACAAAGAACGAACTCCACTTGCTCTGACTCGGTTTGATGATGCCTTGGCTGGAATTCACATGCAATTCCTTCTGGACCTTTGTGGCTTTGAGAGGATTCAGCCTGTAGGTGTGTTTATTTTATCGCACCAACATTCCCTACTTCCACTTCATGCACAATAGTGTTAGTCCTCCCATCTTGTTTCTGCATGTGCCCTCATACTGCTGCAACAAATAAGCAACGAGGTTCTTTGTTCCTGCGACAGTTAGCTCACTATCCGATGCCACTCCTCAAAAACTTCGTTGTTATTTTAATATTTTGAGACCCATCAAACTGCATGACATCTAGATTTGATTCCTCACTCTGAGGGGCGGCAAGTAACACCTGTTTCATGGTGTACTTGCCTCTGTTTTAGAAAGGTTTGAACATATTCACATGAAATCCCGAATACCGTTGTTTTTAATATCCGACATTTTTACAAGATAGTTTACCAAACTCAAGTTTTCTCAGTTTGGAAGATGCCACCATATCTGGTTTTGAAGGAATTTACTCCTTCTGGTAGCAATACTAATCTGTCATCCACACGTGAAAACATCTGAATTTCAGAGTTATTATTTGCCACTTGCTTCACTCTGTGCTGTGCCCTCTTCAGGTGTTGTTTAGCTAACTCACTTATCCAATTTAATCTCTCCCTCACCTCATACACATAACCCAAGTGTGAGATCTTCGATTTCTGTCCTGTCATTTTTCTCTTTAACTAATTTCAAAAGACCTCTCACTTCATGTCCGAATATTAACTTAAAGAGATTAAACTGAGTCGACTCATTTGGGGCATCTCTAATGGCAAACAATATAAATGGGACACCTTTACCACAATCATTCGGGCAATCATGACAGTATGTTTTTCACATGGTCTTCACCGTCTGATGCTAACTTTCCAAGGATCCCTGAGATTCAGAAAGGTAAACACTTGATTTGACGTGCTGGATGCCGAAGTCATCCACGATTTCCTTAAACGACCGAGGGATAAAATGAAATTCGTGGTCTGATTCAATGAATCTTGGTAGCCAATACTGAGTAAAGAAAGCTACCAAATTCTCCACCACCCTTTCTGCCTTTACACTCCGCAATGGAATTGCGTCTGGAAATCTTGCAGAAACTCCATTATGGTTAGCAAATATTTGTTCCCACTTTCATTTAAGAAGGGGATCTACACAATTAATCATAACCTGAGTGAATGTTCGTTGAATGCAGCAGTCGGCAATAACGTTGCTTGTTTCATTTCTGCCTATGGCGTATCGACTATTGGGCATGTATGGCATATACAGCAACTAAAAAACATTCCTTATGCATTCTAGGTCACGAGATATGCTTTTGTACCCTCGCCTGAGTCTTCCATGCGCCTAATTGATCGCTTACAGATAGTTTATGTGCTACTCGTAACATATACTGTCAATGTGCTACTGGGTCATAATCTGGCACATTTCCAATTTCCCATCTGCACTAACCTGCTGTTGTCTCTATTTTCATCGAACGATAATATATTTAAGTTAATGACGTTCGAAAATATTTTTGTTTCCTTTCCTCGACCGTTACATCAAACAGGGTGTCAGCTACATTAACATCAAGTCTTTCATCGTTTTCTTTAGTTTTTGCTTCTTGCTGTTAATATGAGAGTGGGAGCTTGTTTCTACACAGTCTCGAAAAATTGCAGGAGATTTTTCTTTCAACTTCTCTGTTTGCTTTTCTTCTTTGGCTTCTTCACCACAAGTGGTGTCACACCCACCGTGGAACGTATTAAATCGTTCCCAAGAACAAACAGTATTTCTGGAACTGACACTCATCAATCACTCTCACAGTCTTGATTTGGCTATCCAAACTGCTTTACACAGGATAATCCTAAATTTCGGTCCCTCATTCCACAAATTTTCACCGACTTGGGTAACATGTCAGAAATAGTGCAAATATTTTCATCTATTACTATTAGAAGCTGAGAGAAACTGAGGACTGCAGATTCTGGAGAAGAGAGTGTGGCACTGGAAAAGCACAGCAGTTCAGGAAGCATCCGAGGAGCAGGAGAGTCAACGTTTCAGGTGTAAGCGCATCTTCACGAAAGGGGGTTTGGAGGAAAGGGTGGAGAGATAAGTAGTAAGGTGGCGGGGGAGCTGATTGGAAGGTAGCTCGGAAGGCGATAGGTAGATTCAGGTGGGGGGTGATGCTGGTAGTTTGGAGGGGAGGATGAAGCCGATACGTGGTAGAACATTTTGGACCCTCCAACCACACAGGATCAACATTGCTTTCACCAGTTTTCAGATCTCCTCTGCTCCACCATTTGGATGCAAAACTGGCTGAAAGGAAGAAGACAGAGGGTGGTGTTGGAGGGTTGTTTTTCACATTGGAGGCCTATGACCAGTGGAGTGCCACAAGCAATTGTGCTGGGCCCACGACTTTTCAACATTTATATAAATGATTTTGATGTGAGCGTAAGAGGTTTAGTTTGTAAGTTTACTAATGACAACAAAATTGGAGTTGTGGTGGACAGCGAAGAAGGTACCTCAGATTACAACAGGATCTTGTTCAAATGGGCCAATGGCTGAGAAGTGACAGATGTAGCTTAATGCAGCTAAATGTGATGTAATGCATTTTGGAAAAGCAAATCTTAGCAGAAATTATACACCTAATCGTAAGGTCCTAGGAAGTATTGCTGAACAAAGAGATTTGGAAGTGCAGATTCATAGCTCCTTGAAAGTGGTATCGCAATTAGATTGGATTGGAAAGAAGGCGTTTGGTATGCTTTCCTTTATTGATCAGAGTATTTAGCGCAGGGGTTGGGAGGTAGTGTTGTGGCTGGATTGGTTAGACCACTGGAAATTGCTTACACCACTGTTGGAATATTGCATCCAATTGCGGCTCCTTTCTATTGGAAACATGTTGTGTCACCTGAAAGGTCTCAGAAACGACTTACAATGTGGCCAGGATTTTAGGATTTGAGCAACGGGGAAAGATTGAATAGGATCGGGCTGTTTTTCCTGGAGCGTCAGAGGCTGTGATGTGACCTTACAGAGGTTTAGAAAATCATGATGGGCATGGATAAGGCAATTAGACAAAGTCTTTTCCCTTCCAGTGGGGGAGTCCTAAACTAGAGGGCATAGGGTTAGGGTGAGATGTGAAAGATACAATAGTGATCTAGGAGGCAACCTTTTCACTCAGAGGGTGGTACGTCTATGGAATGACCTGCCAGAGGAAGTGGTGGCGGCTAGTACAATTGCAACATTTAAAATGCATCTGGATACGGGCCAGGTGCTGATAGTTCGCACTCGATTGAGGTGGGATATCTGGTTGGGATGGACGAGATGAACCAAAGTATCTGACTCCGTGCTGTACATTTCTGTGACTCTATGGCTCGGTGAGTGTCACAGAGAGTGACAGATAAACACAGAGAGTCACAGAAAATCACAGAGAGTCAGGCAGATTCACTTCATTCCCATTCCAATTCTCTAAATTAGCACCGCCCTCTGGATATGTCCGAACTGTCCATCTTCCTTCCCACCTAACCACTCCAGCCTCCCCTCAGACCTATCACTATCACTCCAACTTTCATCTTCCTGTCGCATTCTCAGTGCCTTTTGGGCCAGCACAACTTCCTTCCCTTTCATTTATCTTTCCGAAATTTGTCCCCCCACCACATTGCAGATGAAGGGCTTATGCCTGATATGTCGATTGTCCTGCTTTTTGCATGCTGTCTGATCTGTTGTGCTTTTCGAGCGCCACACTTTTCGTCTACTCGAGACTGAGCAAATCTCATATCTCGCAAAACTATAACTTGTTGACATTCTCCCTCTCCTCTTTCTGAATATACTTTGCATAAAGAGGCGAATTCTTTATTGAGATCATGCACTAACGCCATACCCACCCTCTGACAAGGCTGTGCACTCTACTGCAGTTCTTCGACTTTTCTGGTGGTTTTCTTTACTACCTGCCCAAATGCCACTGGCTGAGTCTATTTTCCAAGAGTGCCTTTCTTTATCACTTTGTCTGTCACAAATTACGGCTGTAAAAACACCTTTCCCCAGTCTTCATCTTAAACCACTGACTCTGTAATTTTATGAGCTCAACTCACTTGTAGTGAAAATACCTGAGGGCTTGCACCTCCTTTCAACCATCTTGGGCTCCATTTTACCTTTTGGTAAAACATTACTAGTGTGCTGTACACTTTGTTTTGTTGAATAAGATCCCCTTACTCTCAATTTCTGTCCCTCACGAGAGGAAAATCTTGCCAGAAACTAAATTTCACTACTGCATTTTAACTTCCATCTCTACAACTCTCCACACTTCATGACCTTTCTGGTTATTCACATGAATTCTTATCATACATAGAAGAGACCTTTTAAACTCTATCAGAGAATAATGTCTTTTACAGCCTAATACGACTTGTCTCTTTTAAAGGCCACGGCCATCTATCAAACTTAATATTTTTAAGTCCTTGAAAATCAGTCTGACCTGGCTCCAGCTTTATGTTTGTGGGCCGCGATCTGAATGCTTCTGGTTCCAATTCATAAGAACTCAAAATAGCCTGTTCCACATCTGCATAATATCCTGATCCCTCATCTGACAACACTGCGCATACCTGATTAGCTCGGCCTGCTAGCTTAGCCTGTACTAACCTTACCCAAAAGTAACTGGCAACTCCATCCGCATAGCCAATACTTCAAAATAATTTTTTTAAAAATCGACATTTTTGTCCTCGATATGTGGCAAAGTGTTCACATATCTGCACATATCCACCACTGTCTCCCTTCATCTCCATCCTGTTAACTTGACTTTCCTGAATAATTTGCAACTTAAGAAGTTCAAATTCTCTCTTTCTTTTTCAGGTCTCTCTCCCTCTCGCTCTCTCTGTCTCTTTCTTTAACTTTTAACTCCGGTTGTCACAATTGCAATTTATTTTATCTAACTCCACTGAACTTGTCTGATTATCTCATTCACCTCAGTTTTTGAAAAACTCTGTCACAATTTCTGATTTCCTTTTGTCCCTGGTTAAATACAATTCTAACATATTTGTTAATTCTAAAAGTATGCCCTTCTTCTGACTTTCTCAACTTTCTTGGAAATTTAGAAATCACTTTCAAACCCCAAAACGTCTTGAGCAATGTTAAAAAAAATTATCTTGTTTTTAATTGAACTAACGAGAAGAAACAGCAATTAAACACATTTTCTCACCTATGTTTTATATAAAGACCCAAGAACCCAATTGCCAAATGTTGGAATCCGCGAGGACCATTTATGCAGCTAATCCGTTCGCATCTGTCTAAACCCCCGAACGACAAGCCCCCAAATTGTCATTAAGTCGATATCGAACCCCTCTGCAAATTAAGCCAAACTCCCAAAAAGCTCACCACTCCTCGTAATCTGTTAAAACATGCGTGACAGAGAACTCGCCTCAAGCGACTGACTGTGAGGAGTTTGCACGTTCTGCCCGTGTCTATGTGGGTTTCCTCCAGGTGTTCTGGTTTCCTCCCACAGTCTAAAGATGTGCAGGTCAGGTGAATTGGCCATGCTAAATTGCCCGTCGTGTTAGGTAAGGGGAAAATGTAGGGGCAAGGGTGAATTGCGCTTCGGCGGTTTGGTGTGGACTCGTTGGGCCGAAGGGCCTGTGTCCACACTGTAATGTAATGTAATCTAATGTAATCTAGTCTAATCAAATCTATCTAATCTAACTCCTAAATTCCAGTATTTTTAAAAATCTGATCTCGAATAGTTAGCAATATACAACAACACTTCACGAATTCTTAATATTTGCTATCTGAATCCAAGTCTATAAAAATGCTGTTCCAATAATCCACATTTTAAAGTTGCACTCACTTAATCTCCTGACTACACAGTCTCTGTCCGATTCGCTGTCTTCAGTTTTCTTGCTGCGGATCTCCCTAGGTAATGTTTTGTTTACTGCAGGTAGATTTTATATGAAGAAGTACCTTTCATCGGGAACATTTTTTTAACTTTATTTGAGATCAAGAAGTTAGATGACCACTTGCTCCGCGACCCGACAACAGCACCTCGGCTGTTCGATGGCAGTAAATCTTCCTCTAATTTTCAAAACTACGGTTTTATATACTTCCATGACACATTTCATTCTGATAACCTGATTGGTTCCATGTGTCAAACCAATAAAGTTCAGCTTCCAGCGGTTTCTGGTATCCTGTGCATGATTAAAACGAATTGGTGAAATTCGAATCGTTGACAAGACAACAACCAAAACTCAGGTATCTTTTTAACAGAACGTTGCCACATTTGGAAGTCTCTGACCATGACCTGGCAGCTGTGGCTGTACTTTATATTCAGCAAAACACGTCCTGTCTGAATGTAACCGATATGTTTTTGGCTTCGTAACCGGTCGGCATGGACTACTTGGCATGCAGTCAGACTCTATGACTTTAAGAGTCCTGGATGTATTATTTGGAGACTCTTGATCAAGGACATGCAGGTCCTTGAAGACGACGACATTTTCCAACCTCGCACAAGTTAATCAATGTAATATGAGATCTATCCTATTAGTAACCTTCATCCAAATCATGTGCCTACCTTGCAAATTGCTGTGGTCTAAATACTGATCCTCGTGATACCCCGTGAATAACGGCCTTCAGTGCAGGAATGGGCGCTGACCTCTCTATTATCTACACGAAAGAATTCCCAAACCACGTAATATATCCCACCTTGCTCATGAACTTTCACTCACCAGCCAATGACGACATCGAAAGACGACTGCTAATGCAAATCCATCGGTGCCACTCGGTCCTCATTTCTGGACACCTCAACTGACACAAACACCACTGGTTTCTCAATGATGTTTTCCCTTTCCAGAAGCTAAGGTGACTCTCCCAAGTCACATTATGATTCCCCACGCCTCCATTTATCACGTTTCTTATAAAAAAAAGTCCCAATATTTTCCTCAGCACAGGCATCAAATTGGCCATTATTAAGACTCTTTTGTGTTCCTTCCCCCTCCCGTTTTCAACATTTGGGGTTACAAAAGCTACTTTCCAGACATCAGGAAGCAGGTTTCTCAGCATAAACAGTTTTGAAAGACATTCAATACTTATTTCTTGTCGTTACAACATTTAAAAGACATGAATAAGAAAGGGTTGGAGAGATGTGTGCCAAGTGTCGGCAAGTGGGACTAGATTAATTTGGGATTGTGGTTGTCATGGATTGGTTACAATGAAGAATCTGTTTCTGTGCTGAACAATTCTATAGCTCTTTCAGTAGCTCGATTGCCACCTCCCTGAATACACTGTGATTGGGGCTGGTCTGATGCAACAACTTAAGAATCTTCAGTTCAATGAGGTTTTTTTTTTGTGGGTAACTTCACTTTATTAATTCTAATCTCCCATACAATCTCAATTTTAACAGTCACTCTGACCTGGAATATTTCTGGATGATTTTCTGTAACTTTCACTGTTGGGACAGAACGAATGTGTTCCCGTCAGTGGGGGCAGAAATGGCCTCCGTCACTCAGTTAACAACGTCGGAACACTGCACATTGCAGATGTTTGTCATGGGACCCAATCCTGCTCGGAAAATTCTAAAATCAAAATAGTTCAATGAAACTGTGACTTTACGGACACTGAGAGCACTGCGCTCTCCTTCGTGTTAGATTACAGGCTATGCTGAAAGTGGTGATATAAAAATGTGGCAACAACAGTGTCGAATCAAAGTGAGGTAACAGTTTGTACCTGACATAGGTCCACGTAGAGACAGGAATTAGTTCTTGATGAAAATATCTGTAACAGGAAGACAGGCCAGAAGAGAACTGCAACCGAAAGCTACCGGTGATGGTTTATTCAGAAAATGCACTGAGGCAGAAATGACGACTGGTGATATTGAGGAGTTGGTGTTGGACAGATTTGGTGATAGAGGAATTATCGAGAAATAGAAATAGAAATAACCAAAATGGGGAAGTTTTGGTTATTACTATTTTCTTCGTCCTCAGATGTTTGTAATTGAAGAGAACGAAATTCATGAAATGGGAATGGAGTGTGTGATTGAAAGCGAATACAACACTTTACATCTTTGCCAAATATACACAACAGAAGGAGCAATGGCGTCCAGAATCGTTTATAGAATTTATAAATGAGCTGTGATAGACTTACCAGGAACACCAATTATAGCGAGGATGGGAAAGTAACCTGCCTGAATAATTATCAGTGCACATTGCATCCGCCATGTTAACCTCATCCAATCCTGACGAATCCAGTAAAGAGAACTAGATAAACTCCTGTACATTTTTGTAACATTCCAATGCATTGATCTCAGATTCTGATCCAATGCGGGTACATCCCAGTCTAATGTTCTCAGATTCTTATCGATTGTTGGAACCTTCCAGTCTATACTTCTTAGGTTCTGATTCATGTTGGAACATTCCAGTCTATTGCTCTCAGTCTTTGACCTCTCCCACTCTCCGGAGCCGTAGGTTTTTAATCGTGTTGAGGATGATGCTCTCGCTTATATAATTTAAAATGTCCCTTATGATTAGAAGAGGGAAAGACTCCAGTGACTCAGTTGGGGTCCATGGAGACTGACGTCAATCACAGTCACTGAACAGAATCTCCACTTAACCCCATAACTGCAAAACATTTAATGTAACAACATTAACTGGTCTGGGTGGGGTACTGACATCGCCAGCTGTTGGTCTTACCGACTATCGAGAAAGTGAGGACTGCAGATGCTGGAGATCAGAACTGAAGAATGTGTTTCTGGAAAAGTGCAGCAGGTCAGGCAGTATCCCAGGAGCAGGAGAATCGACGTTTCGGGCATAAGCCCTTCTTCAGGACTTACCAACTATCTCCAAGTATACCAACAATGTTAGGTGCAATAGAGAAAGGCGATGCTTTCTCTTCACAAGCTTTGAGACTCTGCTGTAATATCCACATACGATGTTTTATGTAACCACTCTATTCAAAGCAAGTCGAGGCCCGTTGTTACAAAAATTAACATTCCTCCACGTCAACAAATATCAGTCTAAAAACTGTCTCTGGATACAACTGCCCGAAACATAAGAAATACAGATTTCTTTGGACATTTCTCTCACTGCTCTAACAAAGCAACATTTTATCTTTAACTCTGTGCACTTAATTAATTAGTTTCTAAACATGAAAACATCTTATTGCACAATACATTCGGCTCTTCTTGCCCAGAATTTTAGCCTTAGATGGAAGGTAAATGTTGTGTTGACAATTTGATTTTTGTATTGGTATTAAAGAGTCAGGGACAGCATGTCTGTGTCATTGCTGAAGAAACAGAAAGGAATAGTAGACAGTCGGTGTGGAAACTGGAGAGGAGTCAAATGTTAGTCTCCCTGTTACCAATATTTTATTGAGAGGTGGAAAAAAATAAAATGCAGAGAACTAAAGAGAACGCATTTAGAAGAAGGAATAGCAAGTGAAAATGAAAACAAAACAGGACAATTTGAAGTGGAGGAAGAATGATTTCACATACACTTTTTAATCATTGGACGTGCAGTAAGGTCAGGTTGTTCATATGTGCACAATATATTCAGAATGAACAACGGAGACACAGTTAATGAAATGTGATGTATAGGTTGTATAAAAATTATAAAACAATAAAACAATATTTGATCCTCATCTGAGGTTTTTGCAAGGTTTGTGAAGGTTTGTAGCTCAGGTTGAGATTTCGGTTGTAGGTTTGCTCGCTGAGCTGTAGGTTTGATATCCAGACGTTTCGTTACCTGGCTACGGCAAGCAGACCAAACACTGCCAGAAATGCTAACCACCTTACCATACATCAAAGAATTTTCAGAAATGACAGCCAGGCTGCTAAGACCCCTCGGAATCCTAGTAGCACATAAACCCACCAACACTCTCAAATAAAAACGAACAAACTTAAAAGACCCAGTACATCCCATGGACAAAATCCATGTCAACTACAAAATTCCATGCAAGGACTGCCACAAACACTACATAGGACAGACAGGAAGAAAGTTAGCCACCAGGATACACGAACACCAGCTAACCACTAAAAACACGACCCTCTCTCCCTTGTAGCCCTACACACGGATAAAAAAAGCCACCACCTCGACTGGGAGAACATATCTATCCTGAGACAAGCTCAGCAAAGCCATGCCAGAGAATTCCTGGAGGCCTGGAACTCCAACCACAACGCCATCAACCCACACATAGATCTAGATGCCATCTATCAATCCCTCAGAAAACGAACAGGAAATGACATCACCACAAACCACAGGAACCCCATCCAGGAGAAAGGTATGAATAGAAACAGGAGACAACAGCTTCGCTTCACTTGGAGGTCGCCAATGATGTTGTTACCTAGCCAGGTAACGAAACGTCTGGATATCAAACTTACAGCTCAGCGAACAAACGTACACCCTCATCTGAGGAGTCATGTTCCCATTCTCTCAATGTTCCTCTCTTTCTGGGATTCTCAGCTCTAATCACTCGTTCTTGTCAGGATTTATGCTGTCCATTCCTGTTTCTGATGTCCCAACTTATGTCAGTTAACTGCCTTGTATCTACTTCTGCCATTAATCTAGTTTTCGCGATTTTGACATCTCTTCATCTATATTCTCTCTCTTTCTCTATTTGTATCTTGATAATAAATAAATCCAAACAATCTCGTGCCCCATCTCTCAGTTCGCCTTCTTACAGTTTATTTATATTTTTCTCTTCTTGACGTACTCCCGCCTCAGGCGACTGACTGTGTGGAGTTTGCAAGTTCTCCCCGTGTCTGCGTGGGTTTCCTCCGGGTGCTCCGGTTTCCTCCCACAGTCCAAAGATGTGCAGGTCAGGTGAATTGGCCATGCTAAATTGCCCATAGTGTTAGGTAAGGGGTAAATGTAGGGGTATGGGTGGGTTGCGCTTCGGCGGGTCGGTGTGGACTTGTTAGGCCGAAGGGCCTGTTTCCACACTGTAAGTAATCTAATCTAATCTGATTAGAATTGAGTAATTTGACTACAAATTCATGAGGGAAGAGATGGCCAGAGTTAATTGGAAGGGAAGCCGAGCAGGGACGACCATGGAGCATCAATGTCAGGGGTTTCTGAGGATGATCCAGATGAACATCAGAAATTCATCCCAAACAAGAAGAAACATACTCGGGAGGATAATGCCGCCACGAGTGATTAGGGATGCCAAGGACAGCATAAGACCGAAAGATAAAGCATACAATGTGGGAAAGGTTATTGGGAGACCATAGGAAAAAGAAGTCTTCAAACACCAGTGGAGGATTACTAATAAAAGCAATAGGGAAGAGCAGATTATATACGGCGATAAGTAAACTTGTAAATAATATGACAGGAAACTGCAAGAGTTTTCTTTAAGATATATAAGGTATATACAGAGAAGAGAAAACGTCAGACTGGTGGAAAATGAGGCCTGAAGAGTTATGGGTAACAATGAAATGGCAGTGGCATTGAACAGACACTTTGCATCAGTCTTCAAAGTGGAAGACACCCGCAGCTTGCCAGAACTTCAAGAGAGTCAGTGGGCAGAGGTACTTGTCGTGACCATCACTAAGGGGGAGTTGCTGGGGATGTTGAAATTTCTGAATGCGGACAAATCACGCAACCTGAGGGACTGCACCCCATTGTTCTAAGGAGGTAGCTGAGGAAATTGTGGAGGTGTTGTTGGTGATCATTCTGGAATCGTTCAGGAATCAGTGGAGTCAGGGTGGATCACAGAGGACTAGCAAATAAACTTCCAGTTTAAGTAGAGAGGGACACAGAATGCAGGAAATCGTCACTGGCTCGGCAAGCTGTTGTTTTTTTTAGTAAGAAAGCGGAGTGAACCTTTGGGTTTCTAGATATATAAATAAAGTATAAAAACAAGGAAGTTATAGAGATCATTGAAAATTGTATAGTTAATTTACAGCATAACAAGAGTTAAATTGACACAAAGCTATTTCAAACAACAGACTTGAAAATATGTGGTTGACTCAAAGGAATCGGAATCGACGTGGACAGAAGCACATGTGACAAACAGATCATTACCTAAACCCTGTTGTAAAGATGTAGGGAACGGTGTGTGACTAAATAGCATAAAATAACTGTCGAAAAAGCATAACTGAAGCTGTTGGTCCGGAGTACCCAATGTGCAACTATGTCGTCTACTTCGAAGAAGAAATAACGCCAGATAGTTCAAAATATCGCTGACTCATTCCCCATTTCTTAGCAACCCAGCATACACCTTCGACATGATGCAGCATTTGACCTGCACTCTTTCAATCCAATCTCCTGCTGTTGCTGCTCACGACGGAGTCTCCTTTACACTTGGAAGACCAGAAAACACTACTCTGAGGAATATTTCACTCTGTCTGTTGGAATAAAACTGACCTTCCCACTGCTTCCTATTTCAATAACCTACTTCCCTGTCATGCTGAAATTTCGGTCCTGGGATGTTGCAATGTTTCAGTGAAGCACAGTACAAGCTCGAGGAACGCCTCACTTGACACGTTGGTACGTTACAGCCTCGAGGATTTAATACTAATTTCATTCATTTCACAGCCAGACCTCATTATGGCTGTTCTCCATTTTCCATGCAATCTCCCCCCTGGGATCCCTATGATCGTGTTTTGTATATGTGCACTCAATGGAGAGAATTGATTTCACTAATTCAAACCTCAATTAAGTCTATTTTAAATCTGTTTTTCTTTCACACACGATTAAAAGCCACACAGCCTGTCACCAATCGTCCATTGCTGTAAAGGAATTAAAAAGCTAATTTTCTAATCCTTTCCAGTTCTGAAGAATAGTCAGGAAGGGCTTGAAACGTTAACTCTGTTACTCTGTCTTCGAAGATGAGATCAAATCTGTTGAATTTCTCCAAAATGAGCAGGATAAATTTTCAACACAACCAAGAACTTTAGATACTGGAATTATGAAACAAAAACAACAACTAGAAGCTTTGAAGAAACATTAACTCTTCTTCCGTTGCGCAGATCGTGCCAGACCTGCTTAGTTTCATCAGCACTTGTGTTTATGAGCAAGTTTCAAATACGTGTGTCAAAGCTGCTCAAACGCCGTGTCCAACTTGGAGCACCACATACCGGGAAATGAATGATAATAAAAAGTGGATAAATGCATTGATTCTGAAACCACATAAAGCTGGCATCACTGACACTACAGAGCTTGTAATCATCGTCAGAGAGGGAAACATAAGTAAATAAATTCAAAACCATCACAAAAGAATGAACTACCGGAGAGGAAAACAGTTGAATTAATATCAAATAGATGGTTTTGAGGTATGTGTCAGGTTTGAGGTGCAACACCAGGGAGAATGAGAATATTAAAATGGAAGTGTTACCACATCAGAACCGACAGTAGATCCGTGTGTGCAGGGCTGATGAGTGAATGGGTCTTGATGTAATTTGGGAGAGAGACAGCAGAATTGCATTGCAGACATTGCAGTTCGAAACTGCGCATTCATGTACGGCTGGAGACATCAGCAGCAGTAGAAGCAGAACTATATTCAACCACAATCTGTAACTCCTTTTTTCCTGGATATTCCCTCAGTTGAACATTACCATTTAGACGATCTATGGTTCAGTGACGAGTGTGGGTAAACATGCCAGGGTCAGAACCATGTGAACTTAAACTTGGCGACAACCTGTTGAACAACCGCACTGGAAAGAACAGATCAGATTAAAGCATTCAGTCGTAAATTGCGACGTGCAGTTAAACAAATCACTGGAGGAGAGTGCTCCACAAATATCCCCATCATTAAGAACGTAACAGCCGTTTACATCAGCTTCAAAGACGAGGATGTAGTACTTGCAACATCCTCAACCAGAAGTGTTGAGTGAATGATCTACATCACTGTCATAATGATGTCCACAGAATCTCAGCTGACAGTCTTCAAAGAATTTGAGTTGCTGCACGTGACATGAATAAAATGTTGGCACAACAGACATGTCAAAGGAAATGCGCCCTAATATCATTCCTGCAATAGCACTGAAGACGTGCTGCACAGCAAGCCGTGCCTCTGGGGAAGATTTTTCATTCTAGCTTCCTCTCGGACAGATACCTGACAATATGCAAAATTGTTCAACAATGTTCGGTCCCCTAATAGGAGAATAATTAGAAAGTAAACAATAACCATCCCCTGAATCCAATCATGATAGTCCAATTTTCTGGATTTTCTTTTATAACAGAGCTGTCAAACAGCACAGCAATAACCAAATCAGTCTGGTTTCCGTTGGGTATCGATGTGGAGATGGGTGGTGGAAATGTCATTGGATTACCAATCCAGAGCAAATTAATACTCTGGCAGCTGGTGGCAGTGGAAAACATTAACAAAATATCAAGATCTAAAACTTGGTGTCAGTAACAGTGACCTTGAAGCCAATGTAGATTGTGAACACCAATTTGTTTCCCCAATGTAATTTCAGAAATGAAATCTTTCGTGCTTTACTGGTCTGGCGTAGAAGTGACTCCAGACACACGACATGTGATAAACTCTTTAATGGTCACTGATACAGCCATGCAAGGCACTGAATTGTATCACATTGCTCCGAGATCTTAACGGATAAAACCAGACAGAACAACCATCCTCAGCCTCGATATTAGGAAAGGCAATGGGAAGCATAGTCCTGTCGAATCTGCAGAGACCTTCTTCCTGACATTTCAGTGATTGTGACAACATTTACACAGCTTACCCACAGAATGCACAGAAACATTGGGAAAGGAGATGGTCATTCAACACATTGAACCTCTCCCACTTTAGTTCATGGCTGAACATCTCCTCAACTCACTTTTCCCACACAGTGTACATCTCAAGTAATCTGATTACCATTAGGAAATATGCATTAATCCATTCGGTCCTTCGACTTTTCTCCTCCATTAACATTCTCCTATAAAATAAATAAGGTTAGGTCACTTAGAACGCAGTTGAGGAGAAACATGTTCACCCAGAGAGTGGTGGGTGTACGGAATGCTCTGTCCCTGAAGGCTGTGGAGGCCAAATCTCTGGATACTTTCAGAAATAGTTGGATATAGCTCTTAAGGATAGTGGAATCAAGGGCTATGGGGATAAGGCAGGTGCAGAATACTGATTGAGGACGATCAGCCATGATCATAATGAATGGTGATGCTGGATCGAAGGGGAGAATGGCCTACTCCTGCCCCAATTGTCTATAGTCTATAACACATGTTTATTGAACACAATTTGGCTGTAACACAATTAGTGAATCGTGGACATTATTTAAACAATCGAGCTGCCGTTCACTGTTGCAAGATTCACAGTTTGGGACCAACGGAACAGCAAAACCCAGCTTCAGGATCCTCTGTATATAAAAAAAATAAAATTCAGTGTGTTCAGGACAAACACGAATGCAATCAGCCTTGAAAGCCTTGAAAGTGAACTTGAAACTGGGAATTGCAGTCTACATTTCAAAGGAACTTTATTTCAAACGGGGGAGAATCTTTGGGAGAACTGGAATACCACGTCATCATCACGTGGACATTCAGCTCGTGCGCTTTCTGATGAGGAGCTTCATACAAGTTACAGTGTTGTAGTCAGTGTCTGTAATGTTGAAGTGTTGCATTAACTGTGCTATTTCGTTGCAATATATATGATTTAAAGATGTATTTCGACTGTACTATTATTTTTTTCCGTTGAATACTATTTGTGTTTTGATTTTTAGCATATTTTTGGTGGTTTCCCACTAATTATGTCTTTCCCAGAGGCCCTGTTATTGATATAGTACGATTTTCAATAACACAGTGTTCCACAGGATCACCACCTACTACAATAGTGGATAACGACCTGTCAGGAGAGCTAATCTTCGATCGCCTCAGCATTCTCCTGCTCTGTCTCTCCATTACTTTTGTATCTTGAAATCCTTTTTTATATTCAACGTCTTGACCTCCATAATCTTATGTTGGGAGAGAATTCCCCCGTTTCCCTACTCTCTGAGTGCAGTGATTTATTCTCAACTCAATACATATTGGCCTGTCTGTACCTATTACAGTGGCTCCTTGATTTAGACAGCCCAGCCACGGGAATTGTCATTCCTACTTGCAGTCTGTCTCGGTCTGTCAGAGTTTTTTTTGCATATTTCACTGAGATCAGCACTTAATGTCCGAAACTCCATGGAGTAAAGGCCCAGTCAACCTAAACTGTCCTCCCACAACAAGCCTGTCTTCTCAGAGATCAGTCTCGACATCTTTCTCTATAATCCCTCAATGTTGGATGTGTCCTTTATTTGGTACAGAACCCAAAACTGTCCACCATACTGCACAAGGTTTGAGATGAGGTCTCACCAAGGCCCTGTAAAGCTGCAGTAAGGCACCTTTACTCCTGTACTCAATTCCCCTTGAAACTGAGGTTAACACATTTGTTCTCTCCCTAACTGTTTTTTGTTCCTGTATTATTACTTTCAGTGACTCCGATACAAAGAGACCCTGATACTTTTTAATGTCATAACTATCCATTTGGTGGGTCTATGTACACTGGTGAACGTGCCAATTTCTTTCCCAGTATTGACTTCTGGCTTCAGAACTCACTGCCATACATGGCCCTCGGGGGTCTCTGCAGAATGAAACATTTTTAAAACAGCATAATTCTCTTTATCGTGTCACATTTTCCGACAAATCCGTTTTCAATTGGTCGGCCGTCGTTCCATTATCCCAAACAAAGTGCATAACGTTGCTCTGTATCTGCCACGTATTTGCCCATTCACTCCATTTGCCTCAATCACCATGGCGCTTTTTTACATCCTACTCAGCCACTCACAATCTGACGTCGTTTCGTGCTGTCAGCAGGCTGGGAAATGTAAAATTATATTTCTTCAAACAAATGTTTGATGTGTACTGGGAATTTCTGTGGCCCAATGCCTGATCTGTGCTATATACTCCAAGCCTTCGACTCAAAACAATATTGTTTCATTCCTACTTACCGTTTGCTGCCACCTCTGCCATTCGGAAACCATGTCCATATATTAGTCCGAGTCGTATAAGATTCGAAATTGCATTGGAGACTTGGGGCTTTATCAATAATCTTTCCCAAAATCCAATCGTATTGGTTTCATTGCGTCTCCACAATTTTGCTAAAAGTCACTTTCTCAAATGTGATTCCCATTTCATAAATCTCTGTTGCATTTGTCTATGCACGTTAATTTCAGTCCCAATATTTTGTTTAAAACATTTATTCATTCATTCAACGCTAATTTCATGCTATTCCCTTTTCTTCTCACCAGACTGCAGTTTCATAGCATTGCTGGGAACATTTATTTATTTGTTTACTTTTCTTCTGTGAAAACAGAACTGAAATCTTTGATTCATATTACTGCTATTTCCTTAATCTCCATTTTCCACTCTGGATTCAAACTGGGAGGAAGCTGCAATTTTGCTGCCCTTAATATTGCCATCGATATACTTTTCGAAGCTGTTGCAAGTTCACTCTTATAACACTTGTTATTATACTATTCAGTAGCACATCAATTCCTGCCATAAGCTGCTCAATCATTTTCCTTCCATACCATCCAATCACAAGCGCATTGTCTCTGTACCGTCAGAGATAGAGCAAGATCTACCTTAGTCCTACTTTCCCACACAATGACCATCACCGGGAATGTTATGGCTTTTCAAGTGCACGACGATATACTTTTCAATAGTTGTGAGCTAACCCGTGACAACTCCACTATCAGGCAGTGGATTTCAGATCACAACACCCTCTGGGTGAAAACCAATCCTAAAATCCTCACCAATCCTAAAACTCTCCCTTGTACTTCTCCCTTTGATGAAAACAAAAAGCTGTCTATACTCCTCGTAATCTTATTCTTCAGAATCACATCATCGTCAGCCTTCTCTGCTCGAATGTAAGCAAGCCGAGCTTATGCAGCCTCTCTCCAGAGCTGATATGCTTCATCCCAGGGAACATCCTAGTGGATCTCCTCTTCACCCCCTCCAGTGCAATCACATCCATCCAGTAATGTGTGTCGCAGAACTGCACATAGTATTCCATCTTGGCTTAATGGAAGTTCTGCATAGCTCTTATAACCTATACCTCGATGAACAAAGGCTATGCTTAGAGTCCTCTTATGCTTTCTCAACTTGTGTATTTACCTGTTTATCGCATTCAGGGATCTGTGGAGAAGCACCCCCTGAGCTTCCTAGTGCACGAACATTCATTGACTACTCCTCTGTTTGGTTCCTTCTTCCAAAGTGCATCACCTCTTACTTATCACTGTAACATGCCATCTGTCATTCATCTGCCCATCTGACTTTTTCATCTGTATCTTCCCGTAGAGAAGACATTCCTACTCACTGCCAACCACCCGTCCAATCCTTGTTCCAACCACAAACTTACTTCACGCACTCTCCCCACCTCCCTCCACCTTCACCTCGACATCATTTGTAAATGAAACAAACAATAAGTTTTAAAATCACAAAACACCAGGTTACAGTCCATCAGTTTTTTTCAGAGTCATTAGCTTTTGAAGCACCGCGTCTTTATCAGTTGGTTGTGTGTTTTGAAAGGTCGTGATCTGAATAAACCTGTTGGACTCTAACCTGATGTCGAGTGATTTTTTCCACTTTGTCCACTCTAGTGCAACACTGGCACTTTAAAATCACAAATAAAAAGGGACGCCACACTGATCCCGATGTACACTATATGGCCCCCAGTCACACAAACAGCCTCCTATCAACACCCTCTGTCTCCTACTACTAAGTTGATTAGGATGACACTTTACAAGTCACTAATGGGAAATACCTGTTCCCTTTTAATTCTGTTCGCGTGAGATACTTGAAAATTAGATGCGGGGATTCTCCCTCATCTTGCCTGACAGCAGGTTTCCATGCCCCTGTGTTACGCAGTCCAATCTGAGTGAAGAATTCACTCCTTATTCAGTTTTAAGTGACCTGACACTCATGCTGCCATAATTTGTCTTGAAAGTGGATTTGACCGCCAGAGAACCGTTCTGCTTACTGCCACCTAAACGCGTGTTCTGCGTATTTTCCAAGTTTCACTGTGCTCCACCTCCCATTCTTTGAAACTCGAGAGAACACAGTCCGAGTTTCCTCATCAGGCAATCTCGCAATCTGAGGTACGAATCTGGAGAATGTCTTTGCACATTCTCTGTGGTCAGTATATTCTTTCTCAGTAAAACCGTACACAATACTTCAGGGTCAGTCTTACTAACTCGCTGTGAAACATGTACTTACATCTCTAGTGTGACTCCCTGAATTGAAGGCGAACGTAAATTTAACTTTCCACTTAAATATATTGCTCTATGTACCCTTCACATTAAGTTTATTTACAAACTCACTGCGCAAGTTCTTATTTTAAACTCCCTCCGAAAATCTGCATTTCCGACTTCCACTTGTTCCCCATTGTTTTTTTTGCTGCAAGAAACAACTTCAAACAATGCAGACGTTTATCAAGTATGACTTCTCTATGAGAAATGCATATCAATTCTCTCCAATGTTGCTGTTTATTTCTAAACATTCAGTCACACATCCTATATAATAGATTCCTACAATTTCCCTATAGATATCAAGTTAATTGGTCTGCAGTCCTCCCCACTGTCTCATCCTCCCTTTGTTGATGGTTGGATCCTTTTTAATCATCTAAAAATGCTTTGATTACGTTTACAAACTTTCGTTTATCTACAATGGCGTCATGCCTCTGTGGACATAAATGAAAAGGAAGAACGTAATTCGTAATTCTATTGCTGACTTATTTCTGACATTCTGATAGTTTTTGAGACTTAGCAATGCATAATAAATCTACATTTTCAAGTATTACCTTGTTACTGATTCGTTCCACAAACCCATTGTTATCACTTAGTATTTCTGGGTGTTATTCCTGGAACTTCCTTCATGGAGACCGATGCAAAGTAACTGTATTTTTCACAGCCATTTACCTGTTCTCGACAATAAACTGATTCTGTGGATCTGTGTACCGTAGTTTGTGGCATTACTGGAGATAGTCTTCGAAAAGACACTCAGGGAGGCTCACCTCAACTCCGAGATGATCTGTAGTAATGTCCAGCAATAAACGACAAGCATCAATAACTTCCCCGCTCTGTTAAAATCAGTGTCAATGTATTCTCTCTGTTCCCTCACGCTCACTGTATATCTGTTATAGCATATAACCTCGAACAAGGCTCACGCTCTATCTTCAAATAAGGTAAGGCATTACCACTCCCATTATTCAATTTACCACTTGACTTCCCTCACATTCTCTGACGCCAACGCAAGCTCTCCAGATTAATAACAATATCTGGACATAACACTGACCGCTGGCTGACCCTGGATACCTCACCGACACTAGCACGACCAGCAGCAGCACCCAATCCCATCCCCACAGCTTCCCTCCCTTTCTCCCATTCCACGACAAACATCCGGGAATCCGACAGAAAGGACCAAACCGGGTGGTGGAGTGACAGATATCACTTCCCTCTACACCTCTGCCCACGGCATTTGGGGTGGACCCTGACCTGAACTGGAGACTTCTGTGGAGATTCTGAAACATCCATCTAATACTAATTGAGAAAGGAGCAGTGTTAAGTGAATGGCAATTCTCACTTTACATCCATTGTCAGTTCCAACATCAGTTCTCTCCATCCCAATAGAACAGATACCTCATTGCACAGAGATGCAGACATAGAAGTGCACAGAAATATTGGTAAACACCACAATGTACGAACATCCACTATCCATACAAGGAGTTAGGCAAACGCGCACAGAGGCATGTGCAGTCACATAAAATAGACTGCAAACACAGACTGAAAATGTATACACTGATAGACAGGGAGCTGTAGACACACAAATACTCAGACGTCGAGCACATGGGCACATAGACAAATGTATTCACGCTTACAGACATATGCATAAGTTTCAGTCATAGACAAATAGATAAGTTTTTAATTCATAAGGGGATTAAAGGGTCGAGCGAGAAGCCAGGAGAATGATGTTGAGAAAGATATATCACATTATTCAATGGTGTATTAATCTTGATGGGCTGAATGGCCTAATGCTGCTCTTTTCAATGTTTCTACGGTCGAATGTTATTTGGTATTCTGCTGCAGAGACAAGAGTGGAGGCTGAGTTTGATAAATTTTTGATTGGAACCTCAGTCGTATAGTAGGGCAACGTGGAAGAGCTGAAGCGTTTATGTCAATTCCTAATTTTTCTACCCTTACATCTCAAAAGACGGGACATTTTGATGTTAGGTTAACACAACTTTATAATAACGGCTCCTTCAATGCAAAAAGGGTGTCCGTTTCACTTTTGTGTTGTGCTATCTATGGTGTCCTCATCCTCAGGGAGTAGAATAGACACCATTATTAAAGGTATTCAAGGCTGACCTCGACTGATCTTTGCTGCACAGGAGAATCAATGTTTATTGGGAAAAGACAGGAAACGGGTAGCCAGGCACAATCGGATCAGCCATGATCATTTTGAATGGTGCAGACTAATGGCCAGCTGCCGCCCATATCCAATATGTCGTTCCTCAATGCACCCCTTGAGCTGTGACAGAGTTAGGGAACCACTCCATTCAGCCAGTCAGGATTGCTCCCATGACATCAGAGAAAAAAAACATTCTGTGCCTGTCTGAAAATACACATGAATAACGAATTAAGAAATCCATCTCATTGATACCATTACACAAATCAGCTGCAGGCCATTCAACCCGCCTGAGCTGCTACACAGGAAACTATCATTTACAGGAAATAGAGAGTAGAGATAAATACTCATTTTTCGGCTACAAAGCTCTAACGAATGTCGTGCCTCAGGTATCGCTGTGGCGTGATCAATGATCAATACTCTGTTTCAAAGATCTGAATGAAGGTCTGAATGGATTGAAGCTCAATTAGCTCGTACACTAAAATGGTCATTCAGTATATCGTCAAATTGAGGTAGTGAGTCTGCAATGTGATTACAGACAGAGGATGTTCATGAGCTATCCTTCAGCAGAAATAAAATAAGAGTTTTCTATTTTGGTAGGAATGAAGAAGTAGTAGGAAACATTTTAAATGGAGAGAGATTGAAGAATTCTATGATACAGATAGTATCCGTGTTCCTTCTGCACGGATTGTATGAAGTCAGTCTGCAAGTCATGAATTATATGAAGTTAGTCAGTTTGGAAGGTGAATGGAATAATTCCGTATTTGGCAAAGTGAATCGGGTTTAATTATAGGAATGGTTTACTGCATCTGCACAGGGCATTGCTGAGAATACATCCGATATACGGTGTGCAGTTTTGATCCCCATATATTCAAAATGAATATATATTTTTGAGAAGATTTTCAAAGATTTTTCCCTATACTCATTCCTGGAATGAAGGTCTTTTGTTATGGAGGTTTATCAGTTTAAGTCTTTGATCAGAAATCTTATTGGACCAGCCATGATTTTCAGAAACGTGTATCAGCTGGATACATATTCTTACGCGTTAATGAAACGAATGCTAAAGATTAAACTTAATGGATAAGATGTGTTGACATTAGCAAATATGAAGAAGTCAACGAGTTTTTAAAAATTACACAGTCGCACATAAACATGTCATCGCATTACGAAGCATGGATATTTTTGCTGATGAAAGACGCAGTGTACAACAACATAAATGATGTACCTGCATATAGTCCATTATCATGCGCTACAGGAATGTTCACGAACACCACATATGATTTCGGTTTGGTGGTCTATTGGCATTATTGTATGTTCCAACACACAAAGTGATAAAAATGTTACCTACCTGAGAAGCAGCAGCCAACTGCTTCCTTTCCATTATATTGTTTTTCCTGGCAACAGAGTGTGAAAGCAGAATAGCCCTCAGCCGCCCATACCCGTCGTGAAGAATTCCTGATGTCGATTCATTGGATCATCGTACTGCCTGAAGCAAAGAAAATTCAGCCAAATTCAACTGCTCTGGGTCCGGGAAAAAATCCATTCCCAACAGATTGGGTAATAAAAGTGATTTCAAAATCAGAATAACATTTGAGACAATCTATCATTTTCCCGTTTTCATGATTTGAATTTCCTGTGCCTCAGATTTTTCTGGATATTTACTCTATCTGAGACTATTTTATTAGTCACATCACCAACTGGTTAAATCTAATATTTCAAGTAACCAGTGGAGGAGGGGGGCTAAAAATCTATCGTTTACCCTCCAACATTGTTCGGAACATGAACAAGCGATTCTGAAAGAGTGGTTCGGGTGGGAATTCCCCTCCCCAGAAAGTTGTGGTGCTTGGGTGTTTGCATTTATCAAACATTCGACAGATAAGTGACTGTAGGAAAATGGTATGCTTTCGGAAAAGTGCTGCAGTGACCACAATCGCATCAGCAACGACCGTAATGCCTGCTGGAGCAGGGACAAAGTCTTGCTCCCCAGTCCTGTTTCCATGTTCAAATCATCCCTCAAACTTCATACGCAGAAGCAGATGGAGTCCACTTGCTCCAAATACATGGTACGCAGTAACACAGGCTGTCTTTCAGTACCTCAAGACTGTCGCAATCTGTTTGATGTGGGTTGGAAAACGTTATTTGCAAATCTAGGCTGGGTACGAATGACACTTCTCGTCTCTTTACAGAGTGTCCCGTCTCTGCAACTTGTGCGTCATTTGTTTGTCATTTTATAGACCCAGATTCACTGGGAATATCAACCCCATACCTCACCAAGAGATGACTCACAAAATGCGCTGCTCTCTTTGACTGAAATATTCAATAACAGAACGTTCAGGACAATTGCAATCATTAATCTTTCAATGCCAGAACATGAGAACAGAGGATCAGGGGTTCGTAAATGGGCACATTAAGCCATTGTACATGATCATGTTTGATCAACTGTTGGCATTAACCCTCTTTAATGCCAATTCTACACATCCCTCAACACACTGACAGGTCAAAATTTCATCTATCTCCTCTTCAAATACTTTCAGTAATCTATCTTCCCGAACTCTCCAGACGAGATAATTCCGGACATTGATTATTCACTGTCAGAAGAAAACACTGTCGGTGCAGAGACCGTCACCTATTATTTTGAACAAAGGGGCTTAGGTTGATATCAAGGTAGCATTTGACTGAGGAATTGATCGGAAGCGCCAACTTATTTGAGATTAATGGGAATCAGGTGAAACCTCCACACGTCTTGGACCTTTCCGAGCACAAAGTAGGATATTTGTGGTCGGTGGCCAATAATAATTTCAGTCCCGGGACATCTCTGCAGGAGATCTTCAGGTTAGCTTCGTCGGCACAAACATCTTAAGCTGCTTCATCAATGTGTCCTTTCGCCACTCTCACCACCACCCATCCTAAGATCAGAATTGTGGATGTCCAAGGAAAATTACACAATGTTCCGAACGAGTTGCCCCACACTCCCGTCAGCTCCTGAAGCAGTCTGTGTCCATGTGCAGCAAGACCGAGACAGCAGTCAGGCTTGTTCTGTTAAAGTGTTGGTAACATTTATGTTACAGCTCTGCAAGACACTTCACATTTCCACAATTAAAAGAGAATTGCATTCAGCACCTTAAGCTGGTTTCACACGGGTATGTGAAAGCTATTCAGCCATTTGAAACTACTGAACAAGAAGAGGGACAACCCATTCATTCTTCCTGCCTGTTACACAGGAGGAGGAGGAGTCTGATCAGTACGTGTGGAAGGTGTGTAACTTTAATTTTACTTTCACCCCGGCAGTGAGTGGTGAAGCCAAATGTTTTGTGCCAAATCTCAAGGAGCCACCTTCCATCTCCAGGAACACAGACCATGTTCTCCAGAGAGGTTAGAAGCTGGTGGGAATATTGAAATGTTTTAGGATGAAAGTATTGTGGCTGCCTTCTGGATTGTGGACAACATGACTTTAAGTGCGGGATCACACATCAACTGCGCTGTATTAATGTGGGGAAAAGCTTGAACCTCTCCCCTCACTGTAATTGATATGAGGAGTTGATTCGGAGTAACAAGAACGTTTACAGAGGCAATTAAACTGTCCAGAATCATGTAATCCGAGGAAAAGGTAAGGCACAGAATATATCATATTCTCAGTGACTGTGTAGAGCAAATGTCCATCCCCTCAAGGATCAATGCAATGTTCAAGGTTCGCTCTCACCTTAATGTTCACACCGACGTCCTGGCAACATCATCTCAGAGATTAGTCTGGTGAAATTCCTTTGCACTCTTTCTATGGCAAGGAGATCATTTCTTAAAATGGAGTGAAAATCAGCACACAATAGCCCAAATTCTGCCTCAATAACAACATCAAGGTTGATCACAATAATTCTTTTCCCTCACTTTCTCATCTCCGTTTCCTTCTTGTGGTGTAAAACGTCATTCCTTCTCCATGCACTGTGACTGACGTGGGATGCAAATGTTCGTTTTAACTGTTGTCAGCATCAATAAAGGCCAAAAGCAGCGGTGCCTATGGAGATAAACATCACTATGGGGGAAGAGTCAGTCAGAAAGAATGCCCTTTAAACAGGGATTGGTCACTGACCTGAATGGAGATTAGCTGTAAGAATACGGAAATTAAGCAGAGGAAGAGAGCTATCTTTACATTTGTTCTTCCCTTACGGAGTGTGTACAGCCGTGGTCAAGCCAGCATGTTATGCCTATCTTGAATTGGATGGCTGGTTCAGCTGTTCCATTGGACAGTAATAATTAAATCTCATTGCTATTGGATTGCAGTCTCACGGAGATCTGAACAGGAAAGGTTGACCCATTGTTTTCTCTAAAGGACTTGAGGCAAGCAGATGGGTTTCTCTTTCCAGCAAGTGGTGATGGTTTCATTCACATTCCATCAACTTCTTTCATGAGACATCAACAGATTATTGTTCTGTGCCTCTCGAATATGAATCAATGACTTAAGTACCAAGCACTCTCTGCCCATCTGACAGATTCTGTCGAGAGAACAAGTTAAGCATCTCAGGTGCAATTAATTTGATATGGAAGCATGATAAGAAGGAACTTGACTCAGGTGTGTCCAGATATAAAGAAGGCACAAATAATGGTTTATTCAGAACTTCCACTGACGGTAAGGAGCAGTCTGGGATAATATCATGATGGTAATGCAGAGGACTAGTGAGTGGGGAGGATATGGAGATGTAAATCTGCACAGGACTGAAAAGAATATGGAGTTTTAGATGAGTCTGTTTTCCCCTCGCATACCGGTGAATAATTTGCAAAGAGCAATTTGCTAGATATAATTTGTAAGGAATTTCTATTTGAACTGGAAACGTCGACTTCCACCTTTCTAAATTTTAAATAGCATGAACAGCAATTCAGTTTAACCTGGCGTAATGCACAAGTAGAATGACTTATCAGGAACGCCAATTGTAGCAAGGGTGGGATACTAAACACCTTGAATAACCATCACTACACTACGGATCCGCCATGTTCATGATATGCACGACTGACAACCCCATTACAGCCTCTGGAATAAACTCCTATCTATTGATGGAACATTCCAGCCATTGTTCTCATGTTCTGATTCATTGTCAGAACATTCCAGTCGAATGTTCTCAGATTCCGATCCATTGTTAGAACATTCCACTCTAATGTTCTCCCTGGAGTTGCTGATACCTCTTATTGCTGTCAGTGATGCTCCCACTCATACTATGGGATATCACATTGAACAGAGTCCTGAATTAATCAAAGATGAAAACCCTGCAGTGACATATTTGGATTGATGGCGACTCACGTTTATCACGTTCGCTGAATAAATAGATTCAAGTAACTCCTTTCAATTCAATACCATTGTATGAAAATTCAAAGTGATAATTATAATTTACACATTTTGTTTTGGATATGTAAGGATGACTGAGGGAAGAAATGTCGGAGAAACAATTGTGTGGAACCATTCAAACTGCCTTGGGCATGTGCGTAATGGCAGAAGTTTATGAATGGATACATGCAGCCTGTAACTACTAATAGCAGGCATTGCAATATCATTTAAAAAGAGAGAACTTTTAGAGTCCATGATCTGAATAGAAAACGTACTTTAGACAACGTGAGGTTATAACAGTAAAATGGCGTGTATATGTAACAAAGAATTGTAAATAGGAGATAATGGGGACTGCAGATGCTGGAGAATTCAGAGCTGACAGAGCATGACGGTGGAGAAGTCATAGTTGCTCAGGTAGCAGCCGAGGAGCAAGAGAGTCAACGATTCAGGCAGGACCCTTATTCGGACTGGGGAGGGGCAAGGGGCCTGAGAGATGAATTGGTTGGTGGGGTGGTGTTTAGAGGAAGGTCGACTATAAGTGAGTGAAGTTTGGAGGTGATCGCGATAGTTTGGTGTGGAGTGTGGAGTGTGGAATGGATAGTTGGGAAGGACGGATGCACAGGTATTAATGCAAGTGAAACTCAATCTGCCACACCTGAGCCCCATGTGTGCTATGACTGATCCATCCCCCTTCAGTTTTGAAGCACCCTCCCCTCTCAAGAAGCCCGGCAAACACCAACCTTGATTTTCCCAACATTCAGAGCTTGGTTGGCTTTGCATATGTAGAGGGAGGAGTGGGTGAGGAGAGGCCGGAAAATAAGCAGGTGCCTTGTATCAATTAATGATTTTAGGAAGAGGGGAGCCACATTCTTGAGGTTGAAAGTAGCGGCTGTTTGTTTATGGTCAGAAATGGTGCTATTTCGTCGTCTCTGGCAATCAGTATTGATATCTATTCGAAATCCCTCATAGTACAGTTTGTATCTTCAGGACTTCTTTCCAAAATATTGCAAACTAAATACAATAGCCATTGATGCTAGAATTATAGTCAAGCAATTAAAGATGTCCACAGTTTATCTCGATGGCAGGGCAAATACACTCAACATCCGATAGTGGAGGCTAATACCTTTTTATCCGTTTAGCAAAGAGAAATGCCCCCTATGTAATTCAGTAATGCTCACGGAATTTAATAAATCGATATAGAGCTGAACCTGATACAGAAAATATGTCCCAAAGTATGGGCATGGTATAAGTCTTGTGTATTGTGTAACACCCATGCCTCTGAGCCAGAAGTCACGATTCGGTTCCAGAACTCAAGCTTGTTATCGGGACCCTACCTCTGGAGCAGCTGGTGTGGAATCAAGCCCTGATGTCACGAAAGTGTTTCACAGCATGTCAAATCGGCTGTTGAACAAACACAAAATGTAATAATGTTGCAGCTTTAGGGGCTATTGCTGAATGACGGTAGTGTCCCTAGCTCTAGGCCAAATGTTTGGATTCAAATTCAACAGAGATCGATAATACATTTTATGCATTTCGATGCATTTTCCTTGCAATCGAGCATAACTGTGAGCATCTTTAATTAATAACACATTATTTGTCTGAACATATTGATTCAATTTATTTTAGAATTGTGCCTTAATGGAGAAGGAAGAGTTGTCAGCATTGAATTTGAGAGTGCAGGCCGAGGATGACTGAAAGCTTAACCATTCCTATTGATTGCAGTTAAACTTGCATCTTCTGTAGTTTATAAAATCACGTTGAGGATTAATATTCGAGGGCTTTTTCCAAGGGTAAGGGAGTCCAACACTAGAAGACATAGCTTTAATATTTCTAAGGAAGGCAAATATTTAAAATGGACTCATGCCAAGAGTGGTGCTTGAATGGAATAAACTGCCAGAGGAAATGGTGGAGCCTGGTACAATTACAGCATCTGAAAGGCATCTGAAATGGAGGGATAGAGGCCACATACTAGCAAGTGGGACTAGATTGATTGAGAATAATTGTTGGGCGTGGACATTTCGAAGGGACTGTTTCTCTACTATGAATCTCGATGATTAATTGATTAAATTGATCAAGATCTCGTTCTAGTCTTAGATTGTTAACTATTGTACAAACCCTGCCCATTACACAACCGAACTTGATGGCATCTGCAAATTTGCGAATCATACATTCTACAATTCTCATGTAAATCATTTATATAAATGACAAAGAAAACTGAAATCCAACACTTTTGCCTGTGGATTGTCGCTGCCTGCAGGCTTCCAGTCTGAAAAACACAACACGCCATGACCACTCTGTATCCTGTCATTAAACAAATGAAGACAGAAACGTACATGCATATACACACACACATACACACACACGCGTAGAATAACAGCTACAGTCGTATCTTTAAGACAGAAATAGCTAAGTTTTGCTGAAAATGGGCTTCAAGCGTAACAGGGAGAACGGAGGACAGTTTTGCAGAGACACGTGTCTGGCATGATCGAACAGCAAAATAGACGTAGTTGGCGAAATGGCCTAATTCCATTTTCCTATGCTTTATGCCCTCAAAGTCTCAGGGTTATTTTCCCAAGGGTGCAGCGGAGGCTGAGATTGATAAATACTTTTTTGAACTGTCAATGGAATTGTGGGATTGTTTTGAGTGGCTGAATGGTACATTCCTTTGCTATTTGGTGTGCCCTTATTTCTCCAGAGTGGAGGTGACAAGCTGTGAGGTAAACATACTTTAGAATTAAAGGCCCCGCTGTTTGTTGGGATAATATTGCTCCTTTCTGCTTTGGACTGTGCGATCTGTGGTGCTCTCATCCTCAGGGGACAAGAAGGTATTCAAAGCTCAGCTTGACTGACCGTTGGTAGACAGGAGAGTCATTTTTTTGTGGAACAGAGAGGCAATGGGTGTTCAGCTACAAACTGACGGACCATGATGTTTCTAAATTGTGCAGCATGCTCCATGGCTGAATAGCCAACTACTGCTCCTGCCCCACATGTAATTCTCTTAATTCACCACTGGAGACTGTTACACGGGGATAGATTCAGCCACTCAGCAACGTTAAATTGTGACAGCAGGAGAACATACTCCTCCTCCATAGTGTTCGGCAGGAAGATAATGAAGTCTTCAGTGTTTTAAGTAAATTACAAGCATAGAAGGAGGCCATGTAACCGTTCTAGTCTCTTGCACATGATCACTGGAGCCCTAGGCAACTACCAGAAAATACAGAGTCGAGGTAATTACTCGTATTCAAGTTGGAAAGCTGCAAGTCCTGGAATTCCTCAGGGATCAGTGTGATCTAGATTAACGATTTAGATGTCGGGGCTGAATGGATTGGAGCTCAGTTCGATCATACACCAGGATGGTCATTCAATAAGATGTCATGTGGAGGCACAACGTCTGCAATAGTATTCAGACTGGGGAGGGTAGTGAACAAACGTTTGACAAAAAAATTACTACGTGGGCAGTGGGAACTTTGTGTTGAGGGGAAAGGCTAAAACAACAGAAAAATATTTTAATGTAAAGAGAATGCAGAACTCAGTAGTACAGAGGGATGTGTATGACCCGGTACATGAAACGCATCAAGATAGTCTGAAGATGCGGCATGTGATTGAGAAGGTCAATGAAACAATGCTCTTTCGGGCCATGAGTGTTGGGTATGATCTTCGTCATGCTTTTGTGCACCGGGACAGGGCATTACTGACATCACATCTGATGCAAAGTGTGGTTAGATTAGATGCGTTACAGTATTGAAACAGGCCCAACAAGTCAACACCGACCCTCCGTGGAGCAACCCACACTCCCTGTGCCGAATGAACCCACACTATGGACAATTTTACATGGTCAATTCACCTGACTTGCACATCTTTGGACTGTGGGAGGAAACCGGAGCACCCGGAGGAAACTCACGCCGACACGGGGAGAATGTGCAAATTCCACAGAGACAATCGGCCAAGGCTGGAGTTGAACCTGGGACCCTGGTGCTGTGAGGCAGCACTGCTAACCACTGAGCCACCGTATCGCCCCTCTCATTTATAATTTCCTAAAGTGAAAACAACAAAACAAAATTGTTGTCGAGACATTTAAAAGATTTTTCACGTTACTCGTTCTAAGGATGAAGGCATTATGTTATGAATAATTAACAGTCTAGGATGTAAGATGTTGTATTGACCATATAAGATCTTGAGAAGAGTGTTCTGGTGAATACAAGATTCATATTTCCTCTTGTGTGGGAGAATAAGACTGGGCACTAATTTAGATTATGGCAGGTTCCAAGGATAGCACACTGGTCTGGAAAAGTTAACTTCGATTTCTCTTCGTCCATGCTGCTCGGCCTGTTGTTCTTTTCTTTCAATTTCTGTGCTTGTTTAAGAATTACACACATTAAGTTTAACACAGATATTGTGAAGACATTGAATGTTGTTTTTAAATTACGCAGGCATATATAAAGTCATCTTCAAAAAAAAGTAGGGCCATTATTTTGTTAATGAAATCATTCTGTGCACGACAGCAGCAATGATTCATCTCTGTGGAGCAGAGAAAGTGATGGAGTCATCTAGCTCGGATAATGTTCAGGGAGACTGGACGTGGTCCAATCTGTGTTCTGATAACATTACTAATTCACTTCAGAGAAGGAGAAATGTAACCGATCTGCAAAGGAACAGTCTTTTCCTCCCTTTCTCTTTCCCTGCCCTTCATCCCATCAATGTGTGCGAGCTAAACAAAATGTCTAGTCATCCTTAGCACTCATGAAGGATTCCTGATGAGAATTCATCGGAATCTCCCCACTGCCTGAAAAAAAGGCATTCAGCAAAATTCAACTGTTCCAGGGTGGATCCTAATACCAGTAGCAGAATAACCTCAGAAGAAATGAGGCACACTGGGTAGGTATGGGACGGAGAGGAGATTCTTTGACTGCAAATGGGAATCCAAGATGGTGTTTTACCTCTCAGGCGCAAGGTCCATAGTGTCTCGGAGCGACTGCAGAACGTTCTTGAGGGGGGCAGTGAGCAGCCAGAAGTTATTTGCATGTTGGTACAAATGGCACAGGTAGAAATAAGGATGTGGTCCCGCACACTGATTATCGAGAATTCGAAAAACACGTTACTGAACAGGACCACGATGATGGTAATCTCCAAATTACGTCCAGTGCCACGTGCTAGTGAGGGTAAGTACAGGGGGGTATAGCAGTCGAGTACATAGCTAAAGAATTGGGGCACGGGGAGGAGATTCAGATTTTAGATCACTCGGATTTGTTTTTGTGACAGAGGTTACCTGTTCAAGAGGGACCAGTTGCACATGAACTGAAGGATAAACCAATACCCTGGTGGGCAGGTTTGCTAGTGCTACAAGGGTGGGTCTGAAGTAGTTTGGCAGGGGTTCAGATACTCAAGAGCAGAGAGGCAAGTGCGAGGCTGGAAGAAGATACAGTCATCCGTAACAGAGAAGTGAAGAGAAAGGTAAGGCTGGAACACAACAGTGAGCAAGTGGGCAGACAGAAAAGTCTGGTGAACTCAGGCCGTGGATAGGCACGTGGGACTGGTATATTTTTGCATTGGCTAAGTGAAAGAACGGACTGGCAGGGTACAGGTACTTTAGGGGGGACGGGATGGGGGTGTTGCATTTTTAATTAAGACGATTATCAAAGCAGTGATCAGAAATAAATTAATTGAAGGATCATCCAGAGATGCTTTATGGGGGAGATAAGGAATAAGAAGTTAGTGGTGACGTTATTGTGGTTGTAGTATAGACCCCCAAATAGTCGATGGGAATTAGAGGAAAATTATTCTGTCATGAGATTGGGGAGATTTTCTGGGGGTAGACGACTGCCATAATGGGAGACCTTAATTTTTCTAATATGAATTGGAACTGACATAGAATGAAGGACTGAAATAGGGTGGAAAATGTTTTGTGCGTTCAGTAACCTTTTCTCAAACAGTAGGTAGAGGGATTTTCTCGGGATATGGAAAAACGCAGCCTACTCTTGGGAAATAGGGCAGGACATGTGACTGAGGTTACAATGAGGGGACGCACTTGGGGACCAGTGACCACATTTCTATTAATTGAAGTAGTTATGGAGAGGGACAAAACGAGTCAACAGATTCTAACTTTATCATTGGGCAAGTTCAGTTTTCTTTCAATTAGATATGGACTTTCAGTGGATGGTTAGAGAAGTTTGTTTGCAGGCAAAGGGACGTCTGGCAGGTGGGAGACCTTTAAAAGTGAGATAGCTGGAATTGAAGGACCAAATCCTGCTGTGAGGGTGAATGTCAAGATTCACAGGAATAGGGAAGCCTGGATGACAAGACATATTGAGGTTTGATAAGAAATATAGAAGGAGTTGCTCAGGTACAGGCAGCTTGGATGCTGCCTGACATGCTTCGCTTTTCCAGCAACACATATTCAGCTCTGATCTCCACCATCTGCAGTCCTCACTTTCTCCTCCTATATACAGGAGGTGTTGGACGTATTGGAATGTATGAAGGTGGTTAAACCTTCTCGTCCTGACCAGATATATACAAGATTTCTGCAAGAGGCTAGAGAAGAATTTACTGGCACCTGGCTGATAAATTTGCATTATCATTAACTGAAGGTGAGGTCCAGTAAGAGTGGGGGATGGCCGATGTTGTGCCATCATTCAAGAAGCGAAGCAAAGAAAACCTGGGAACTCTCGACCCGAATGCCTAATATCTGTTGTATGTAAGTTACTTGTGAAGATTTTGAGGAATAAGTCATGCATGCATTTAGAAAGACAGGATTTAATGAGGAATGGTCAGCATGACTTTGTGAGTGAGAGATCATGCCTCAGAAATTTGTTTGAGCTCTTTGCTGAAGTGTATGCAAGAACTTTCATGAGGGCAGTGTAATATATGTAACCTATAGAGATTTCAGTCAGGCCTTTGATAATGTTCCAGGTGATCGGTAGTTCTGGAAGGTTATGTCGCATGAAATCCAGGACGAGCTGGCAAATTGAATACACAATGGGCTTGATGGCAGGAAGCAGAAGGTAATCGTGGAGGGATATTTATTGGATTGGATGCTTAAAAAAGTAGAGCATCTCAGAGGTCAATGCTGGGACCTCGGCTGTTTATTATTTACATCAATAATTGTTTTTGAGAGGGTTCAAGGCATAATTAATAAGTTTGCTGATGACACTAAAATAGGTGGTATCGTTGACAGTGAGGAATGATTACAGAAATTGCAGCAGGACATGATAAGCTGGGGAACTGCGCCAGGAAAAACCAAATGGAGTGTAATATCGATAAGTGTGAGGTCTTGCATTTTTGACACACAAATCATGGTAGGAGTTTTATGTGAATGCTAGGGACTTAAGAAGTCAGGTGGATCAGAGGGAACTTGGAGCTCGGATAGACTGTTCTCGAGGGTCACAGGTCTGGACGACATTGAAGGGATATTTTGCACACTGGCATTCATTAGTCAGGGCATAGGTATAGAAGTTTGGAAGTTATGCTGCAGTTATGTGGAAGTTGGTGAGGAAACACTTGTAGTGTTGTGTTCAGGTGTAGTCACATTGTTATCGGAAGAAAGTTATTAAACTGGAAAAAGTGCAGAAGAAATTTACAAGAATGTTGCCAGGCCTCAACGGTCTGAGTTATAGCGACATCTTGATAAGCGAGAACTATTTACTTTAGAACAGAGAAGACTGGGGGTGGGCGATATTTTAAAACATTGTTAAAGATCTTGAGAGACATGGGGAGGTTGAATTGAATCAGTCATTTTTTTTTCCCAATGCTGGGGAATCAAGGACTAACGGGCATCAGTTTAAGGAGAGAGGGGAAAGAATAAAAGGGAACCTGAGGGTCAACCCTTTCATACAGAGGGCGTTATACATATGGAATTAACAGGAAGTTGAAGTGATTGAGGCATTTACATGTGCAATATTTAAAAGACATTTGGACAATTACATGGATAGGAAAGGTTAGACGGATATGGGCCAAGTGCAGGAAGACAGGGTTAGTGTGGAGGGATGTTTTGGTCTGCATGGACGGGTTTTGTCCAAAGGTCCTGTCTCTGTGCTGTGGGACTCTATGACTCTACACGTAGAATAAGATTTGGGACAAACTCTCACTTTTTTTCCTTTTGTCGTGAGGTCTAATAATATTTGGACAACGTTCTATCAAGATAATATTGAAGAGAATTTATTTTTCAGTTTGTTATCAAATATACGTGTATGTGCAATTGTCTGTGTGTGTGTGCACGTGCGTCCATGTGTGTATGTGTGTGCGCGCATGATGAGACAGAGACTGTGTATTTGTGTCCGCATGTATGTCTTTCTCAGTATTTTTCAAAGGGAATCATCAATGTACACGTTTGTAATATGCAATCGTCATTCTTCTTTCCATTGTAGTTTGAGTAACTTTGTTTTCATCATAAACGCGTTGTTTTCGCAGATTAAAGAAATCTGCCTGACTTGTTCCGAATGCTGACTCTTACACGCGTTGCGAACTATAACATTGGCCAAATCACCAACATGGTTATATTTGTTTGTTTGTGACCACTGGAGGCGTGGGATTACAAACGAGAACAGTGATCCAAAAGCACTGATAGTTGTAGACTTTGTGAGCTGAACTTCAGTGTCTCATAGGTTATTGGAGGGGGTTCTGAGTGATATGGTTTACATGCATTTAGGGAGCTAAGGAAATTAGCAATTGTCAACATGAAAATAATTTCTCATTAACGTGACCGAGCACTTTGAAGAGATGACAAAGAAAATTGACGAACGCACTGCTGTTCACATTGTTTGCATAGACTTCATCAAGGCGTTTCATTCGGATCCGCATCGTGGAGAGATTACTGAGGTGAGGTCATATGGAATCCGGTGCAAGGTAACCAATTGGATACAAACTAGACTTGAATGTAACGGATTGTTTTCCAGACAGGAGGCCTGTGGGTCAACACTCAACGCCCCACTTCTATTTTGACTGGCCCGATTCCTACCCAAGTCATCCCTTTGTTCCTCACATACCTATTGAAAGCTTTAGGTTTCTCCTTTATTCTATTTGCTAAGGACTGCACGCATCCTCTCTTCGCTCATCTGAATTCTCTCTTTAAATCCTTCCTAGCTGCTCTGTAACTCTCCATCTGAGCCATCTTGCCTCAACAACACAGAAGCCTCCATCTTCTTTATAATCGGGATGCAATTTATGTAGTAAACAAAGGTTCCCTTACATTATCACTTCCTCCATGCTTAACAGGGACATACCTATCAAGGACATGTAATATTTCTTCCTTAAACAAGCTCCATATTTCCATTATTATTATCCCTTTCATTTTGTTACCCCATTCTATCATCCTAATACTTGCCTAATCGTATTATAATTGAATTGTACCATCGATAACTCTTGACCTGTGACACGTAACTATCCTTTTCTAAACTAAACTTGTATGAAATATTGTCAGTCTCTCCATAGTGCTCACAAACAGCTAAATCAAACACCTGGCCTGGTTCAGAGTCATAGAATCATAGAGATGTACAGCATGGAAAAGACCCTTCGGTACAACCCTTCCAAGCCTACCAAATATCCCAACCCAATCTAGTCCCACCTGCCAACACCTAGCCCACATCCCTCCGAACCTTGCCTATTCATATACCCATCCAAATGCTTCTTAAATGTTGGAATTGTACCAGTCTATACCACATTCGCTGGCAGCTCATTCCATACACGTACCATCTTGGATTAAAAAAGTGGCCCCTTACGTCTCTTTTATATCTTTCCCCTCTCACCCTGAATCTATGCCCTCTCGTTCAGAACTCCCCGACCACAGGGAAAATATTTTGTCTATTGTTGTTATCAATGCCCCTCATAAGTTTGTAAACATCTATAAGGTCACGCTCCAGTGAAAAACAGCCCCAGTCTGTTCCGCCAGTCCCCGTAGCTCAGATCTTCCAACACTGGTAACATCCTTGTATATGTTTTCTGTAAGTTTCTTACAAGTTTCACAACATCTTTCCAAAACGAAGGAGAACACAATTACGTACAATATTCCAACAGTGGCCTCACCAATGTCCTGTACATCCGTAACATGTCCTTCCAACTCCTGTACTCAATACTCTGACCAAGAAGGGAAAGCATACCAAACGCTTTCTTCACTGACCTATCTAGCTGCGACTCCACTTTCAAGTAGTTATGAACCTGCACTCCGAGGTATCCTTGGTCAGCAACACTCCCTAGGACCTTACCATTAAAGGTATCAGTCCTGTGAAATCAATTTGCTGCCTGCCAGCACATTGCCGTGATCCTGAAATCCTGCCCCTGTCCTTCCTACTCTCATCGTCCTGTGCACAGAAACCACACCTCCGGTTCCCTTTCCCCTGATGAGCTAGGTCAATAAATTGCAATTTCTCATTTTCACCAGTCACTCTTTTCCCTAGTATTTCAGAAACTTTCTTTCTGTCCCTTCTACTGTGGAGATATAATCAATGCATTCCTCTCAGCAAGCAGGTGGCCTCTGTCAGGTAGTGAATTTATCTAAGGACTGCACTCCAGAGATGGTGGATATGTAACCCACTCCTGGGTAGAAAGTTCCAGACTGAAACATCTCACTTCATGGTGGGTGTCAGCACAGTCCTGTCCCTGGTTTGAGGCTACAGATTATACTGAAGGAGGGACACAGCTCAGTGACTACCCCATTTTTCAAACAAACTGGTTTCACAATTTACACCTGGAATTGGTCCAGCTTTGAAAACTGTTCCTGGAAATCTCAGGGAGGATAGTGCAATGCCTTGCACATCCCTGTTTACAGAGCATCCATTCTGTTTAATTTCGGATCCTTTCTTTTCTCACGCTGGACCCAGATGCTCTGTAAATGCAGTGTCCAAAATGGAGTCCTCAGACCCTCGGTCTCCCAGAATGAACCCACCAGTTGACAACACAAAGCCCTTAGAAAACCATCCATGGAACCTCCACTGACTTTCCAATGACAGCAGCAAGTCAATTCCCCACACAGTTGGTTCACCCATTCAGTGTTGAACAGACATTCGAATCATCAGTTTCCTATTGGGCTGAGAAATCCGTTGTATCTCTGCAAAGTCCCAAAGAAGCTGTTACTCTCTCTGAGGAAGCAGTTTACAATGTAAAAATACCTTTCTCTGAATCTCATGAACTGCAACATTAGCATCAGTATTACCACTGGAGTGGTTCACCACACTCAGAGAACAGAGTCAGAGGGAAAAGAATAGACATTATACAGGAACATCCTAAATGGACATAATCTTCAGGAACAAGGGAAAAGGGCAAATGTTAAAAACGTCACATTCTATTTTCCTTCCTCTTCATCATCCGCAAACCCTTTACTTGTGTTTTCCTTTCTCTGTCTATCTGCCCCTCTCTCTCTCTCGCTCCTTCGTGCTCTCCTTCGCTGGACATTTCTCCAACCATTCAACTCAAACCTTCACCATACCATTCCAACCATACCTGATATACGTAATGTTAATTCCCAGTTACACTCAGTTTTCTTGGAGGATCACTGGACTCGAATACTCATCCGTATTTCACCTGACAGAGGCTGACTTACCTGCTGAGATTCTCCAAACTTTCAGACGGTGGAGTATTTATTTTAAATGGCTATCATTCACGCTTTCTTGGTGTATTTCACATTTACTATGGTTGCTATTTGTCAAGACTAAATGGAGCCAGCCACATTGTTGTGAGTCTGAACTCACATTTCGTCCACTCGGCATTAATGTTAAGTTTATTTGCCAAAGGCTATCAATGTAATAATAATGATAATCTAGTACTGAAAATAGGTTTCAGTTCACTTTGTTTCATACGAAAGTAAGTTCAGTTTTTGAATGTGGTAGAATTTGAAACAATACTTTTAGAGTCATAACTTGCGCCTCTGAATTAAAAGGACAGCGACATTTTTACTCTGATACAGAGACTCTGTTATGAAGTAATGTAGAAACAAAAATAATTTTACGGTCAAAATTTTGTAACCGGGCAGACAGATCAGAAGAGAACTGGATCCATAGAATCTGAACTTAACAAAGGGGTAGATGACAGCAACAGCTCGGAAGTAGAGGTGAAGTCTGTGGATGTCACGCAGGTGCGTGTAGGCAGGTTCGATGACAGAGGGAATACGTAGACATAAAACAGTTCATGATGGAAGGGAGATTCAAGATTGGGACCAGTCTTACTCCTTCTTAAAGGTTTTTGAGTGAGAAGTCTGTAATTCGTGGAAATGAAGCGGGGTTTGTGACTGAAACTGAAGAAGACGGTACATAGGTTTGTTAAATATAAATAGTGGAAGCAGCAATTACTTCACCATCTCTTATAGAATCGCGAGGATGGGATATTAACCCTCTGAATAATCATCAGTATCGCTCAAATCCACAAATCTAAGCATGGCCAGTCCTGAGAACGATACTAAAGACCCAAAGATAAACAGTTATCCACTTCTGGAACATTCCACTATAAATGTTCTCAGATTCTTATTCATTGGAACATTCCAGTCTATTGTAATGGGAAATTAACAGTTATGGTGAAGTCTAATATGTATTGTGAAACAAAGGGCAAGTATTGCAGACAGACAGAAAAAAAGTTAAGTTGAACAGCAGACTTACAAGGACCTTTAAAGTGCCATATTAACAGCCAAGGTATGAGAAAAACCAACTCTATATCTGGAAAGGAACTCGAATACTCCAGGCCCCTGACATCGAAGTATTGATCAGAAGAAGCGAATTATAGTATTAGGGGATATATGAAAGTGATCAGGCGCCCATTACGTGAGGCGTCTTTCCAGTACGTTGGGTTCCTTTGCAGAGGTCTAAAGCAAATGTTTTCTTTAATCTCGCGAGCATTTGTGTCGAGTCGATTTAATTTCCGCGACAGTAAGCTTGGAGGCTCGTCTGTGCCCCTGAGACTCGGGAAATTTCTTAAGTTTCCCAGGAGGCGAAGGCGCCTGTGCCTCGAAGGACTTCCACTTCATCTCGAGCGCTAAATTGCCCCCATTACGCGAGATGGCTCGCAATCTTTGGATAGCCCCGGCGCCGGGGACCGAATCGAATAGGATCGGTTTAAGTTACCCAACATAGAGGCTCGTGTTAAGAGAATAAATAAATCTGGAGGAGGGTCCAGTAAACTCTCGCGCGGTATTTGAGCAAAACTCAAAGGAAAGGATTGCCGTCTCTAGAGTGTTTCAGAAACAGCAAGTCTCAGGGTGGTTTTCGACTTGGAACCAACACTGGCTGAGTTGTACTCGCCAAGTACGTCCCGGGTACGTGGTTTCTTGGTTTACAAAATTCAATGCATTAAGGCGGATGTGCCCAATGAGACAGGAACTCCGGAGGTAAAAACAAGTCATATTGGCAAACACGATAATTGTACTGCGTGAGAGAGAGATGGACATAACGCTGAGAACCGGCTCCAGAAAGAACAAACAGAAAGAATTTCCACAGAGGACTTGGAATGGTCAACCAAAAATACAATACGTGTTAAATAATTACGGCCTAGAGTTTGGAAAGCAGTTAGAATTGTAGATCAAGGAATGTGTTTGTCAGAATGAGAAAGTTTTAGTAAATTGCATTTGGAAATACAGAGGTCATGGTTGGAGGTGAGATAGAAGGAGAGAGAGAAGGAGTGACGGAAGGGGAAATTAGAAACTGTTAATTGGAGAGCTTATAACATGTGGAAGGCTGAGGCTGATATCAGAGAAAGGAAATCTCAAGTAAAAGATAGATCAAATACGCATACAGACACCAGCGCTCATGCAGACGCGTGCAGAAAACAACTTAATGAAGCTGTACAGTGTCTTAAGTCTGTTTCTGATCCGAACCTTCATGCTGCCCTCGGAGACCAGCAGCCTCCCAAGGATGTCCATCTGGCGAAGATTTTAAGTCAGCGGCCGCCACCTCAGGGCCTTTTGAATCACCGGTCGGATATCATAACCGCAATAGATCGAAGCAAGTATACCAATTAGCAACGGTCACTCCAAGAGGGAAAGGCTTCCAGGGCCTGTACGCTGTCACCCCATGACGGAAGTTGAGTCAGACGGTGAAAGTACTGACGCACGATCACGTGACCAGGAGGTTCTGCAAACACCAATGATTGAAGTTGCAGATCCAGAAGGGTTAGCCGATGTTGGTCCACCGGTCGTGGACCAAGAAAGACTTGGAAAGTGCCCATGTACAGTTGCCTGAGCCACGCGAGGTTGGATGTAATAAGTTCATCGAAGAAGTGGCAAGGTTCTGTACCGAGTTCTGTCCCATGTCACAAGAGATGAGACGTCTCCTTGGACGAAAACTGTGCGAATGTCACCCAAATGAGGTACAACTAGCCAGCCGCAAACATAAATACCAGAGCAGCTGACCTGCAAGCGAAGCGAAACAGAGACTTTAAGATTTTGTCACAGCAATGGCAATCGCCTGTAGAGAGGCATTCCAAGTGCAAATGGACATGACCAAAATTGGAATGTGTAAACAACAAGAAAGTGAGAGAGTGTCCCAGTACCTTACGCGCCTCACTGAAGTCCATAATGCCCATAATGTACTGACACCATCCGAGAGGGCAGAGATCACACCTCCTATGCCACACGTGAAGAACAGCTGCTTCAATGGAATGAAGGACGAAATATCAAAATAGGTAAATGACACAGTATGACCTGGAACACGGGAAAGCTGAATTTGATAGAACACGCGACGCTATAAAAGAAATTACTCCAATCTATGAAACCGGCCTAAAGACTGATATGCGGACATATAGGAAGAAACTAAATTGGCTTGCTCAGGCGATAGGGCAGTACAGATAACCCTCGCTAGCCCTAAAGAACCTAGGAGGATAGCCTGGCGTTTTCCTAAGATGGATGTCTCGACCCAAGATTAAAAACAGTCCAAATTGAGCTGTGGGCAAAAGGCAAACAAGATGTGGGGCTCACATCAGGCTGTGAACAGAAAAGAATAACCCCAAAGTCTGAGTATTGTCCTTGTATAGCACAATTCCTGTTAAAACCCGAGGCGATAGAATGAATTATTCTCATATTTGAAACCCTACTAAAGGCTGGATGATAATCCCCTGGAAAAACTCACCGGTGAGGACCCCCGGTTTTCAGGTGAAAAAGGCAAACATTCCAGGTGAACCGGAGGAATGGAAGTTTGTTCAAGACAGAGAGGCAGTCAATAACGCTTTCGTCCTGCGCGCCCCAAAAGCTCCCAACCCGTATATTATATTGGCTCAAATTCCACCGGACTTTTAACGGTTCCTGTTATGGATTTATTAAATGCGTCATTAAGTGTACCGGTATACGCAATCCGGGTTCGCGTTTTCATTTAAAGGGAAATCGTATTCCTTCACAAGACTTTGTCAAGGTAACTGTGAGTCCCCGACCATATATAATGATGGTCAAAGTCGGAGTCTGTCGTCTCTTGCATTTATCCCGGCGTCAGCGCCTTCTGCAGTATGTAGATGTATGTCTAATAGCAGCACCAACGGAGGAAACGTGTGTGAGAGAATTACACATGCGTTACTCTGGCTTCTGGCGAGGGAAGGGAACAACGCTAGTGTCACAAAACTACAATTTATGTTCTTAGGTCACTTTGTATCTAAACAAGGGAAGGCCGTTGGTGAAGACAGAGTGCAAGCCATCCAGCAAATTCCAAAGCCTTACACGAAGAAAGAATTGCTATCATTTTTTTTTGGCATGTACTCTTACTGTAGAATGCTTATCCCACATTAAGCACACCTTGAGGTGCCCCAAAGTGACATAGACCATAGCAAAGGTTGCAGAGCCAGAGTCCGAGAGTGCCTTCATTGAATTGAAAAATGCTCCTTAAACTACACCTACACTGTACAAACGCTGGATGAGAAGCTATCTGTATGACATCTGTGCTTGGTGCAGGATCATGGGGGAAAATGGAGGGTTTTCGGCTAAACCAGATCCCGTAGAGGCAGGATTGCCTACATGCCTGCGATTCATGGCTGCAGCCGAAAAGGCTGTTGTAGTATCCAGGGACATAATCGGCTCTGGTGATAACTAACCGTATTGGTTCCAGTATTCTTACTACTTTCCGAGAAGAAGACAGCTCACATGTCGGCAGCACGTTGTCTCAGATACAATACTGTGTTATTGGAGATGCCTCTCGTTACAAGAAAGCCATGTAACGTGCTTAACCCTGCCAGCCTTATCTCCAAAGAAGGAGACGAAGATCCACATGACTGCATTGCTTGAACTAATGAAATCTGTAGCCCCAGACCAGATTTGCAGCATTAACCACTTCAGAATCCAAACATGGAATTTTTTTTGTTGTGGATGGTTCAGCATCCACAGAAAAATAACGAATCAATTTCTCAACGCAATGTAAAGGCGGAGCCAGCGGCAATGACGGCATCCCAGCAGCCGCCAAGTGATCAGTTTGACATGTGGATAACAAAAAAATTTACGGCAAATTTGGGAGGCACGGTGGCACAGTGGTTAGCACTGCTGCCTCACAGCACCAGAGACCCGGTCCAAGTCCCGCCTCAGGCGACTGACTGACTGCGTGGAGTTTGCACGTTCTCCCTGTGTCTGCGTGGGTTTCCTCCGGGTGCTCTGGTTTCCTCCCACAGTCCAAAAATATGCAGGTTAGCTGAATTGGCCGTGCTAAATTGCCCGGAGTGTTAGGTGCAGGGTTAAATGTCTGGGTGGGTTGTGCTTCGGCGGGTCGGTGTGGACTTGTTGGGCTGAAGGGCCTGTTTCCACGCTGTAAGTAATCTCATCTAAAAAGCACACGTATGGGGATTACGCAGGAAGATAAGTGTGAGTAGACAAAGGCAGAGTGCTGCGGGAGGGAAGGTGTATGGTGTGGCCCTAATGGTAAACCCTGTCTACCGCAATCTTCATTCTCATTCTATGCCATACTGACACACGGTAAGGACAATGCGTCAAGTGGGGGTTGGGGGAGGGGGTATTCGTGCAACAGTATTTCGATATACTGGTACACTCAATAATTGACACATTATTCCCAGAAATATTGTGAATTATCTGTGGCACTATCAATGTGGGGAGGGGAATATTGATGCGTCAGGCAACACAACCCCAAACCCGTAGACCCTTTGGACATTTACAGATGGATTTTATTGAAGTAACAACCACAGAAGGGAAAGTTTATTGTCTGGACATCGTTGATATGTTTACCAAACGAGTGGGAGCCTTCACCATGTCGAAACAGAATGCCAGTGCAGTAGCCAAGGCTTGCTAACTGAGATAACTCCGAGATGGGGCATTCCTGAAACACTTAGTAGCGGCGATTGGACACCATTTGTCAATAACGCCCGACGGCAGATCGGTAATTATTTGGTACTAAACATGAGGCAACGTTGTGTCTACCACCCAGTGAACGGTGGAGCAGGGGAAAAAGAATACCACTCTAAAACATAAATTAACAAAATTGAACTAGAGGTGACATGGACAAAGGCACTTCCAATTGTGCTAATGTACATGAGATCTGGGAGGAGAGGAGAGCCAATTTTCGTCCGTTTGAGATTTTGTTAGGTCGGCCACCCAATGCAGGAATTGGCCCAAGATGTAATGTATGACATTTAACAGATCACAGTGAGGATGAGATGTTGTGTTACTGTATAAAGCTCTTGACACTCTTGTCTCAAATACAGAATCAAGAGAAATCTCACTTTCCAAACCAGCAGAAGGGAAGCAGCACGAGCTAGAATCTGGAGACTGAATAATGGTGAAAGACATGGTGAGGAAACGCTGGATGGTGAAGAGGTGGCTGGGGTCGTTTCAAGTGCTTCTTACAGCACCGACAGCTGTTAAGATCGCCAAAGGAGCCACGTGGGTACACGCCAGCCATTGCAAACGTACAACTGGAGTTGAAGAGACATCGGACAACATAAGAAACAAATAAGTGCAAGTAACGATTAGAAGTCTCGTACAAATATGGTTCTGCCCCAGCTCACACTGTTAGCGAGCTCCCCGGCAGGACTATTCATAAAGGTAGGGACATCTAGGATGTGGCCACAGACGGTTATCTTATCCGAGGATGCTAAATCGAACTTTATATGCAACCCATGGACGTTTAGTAACCAGGACGACTATAAATGGGACAATAAATGGGACGACTATGCAGTTTTCCCTGTGGTCCCAGTGACTGGCACTTTGTAGTGACAAACGCGGCTACAGGAACAGCTCACACGGGAAATGTGTATTCTATTATCAAGGAAGCAAGTGCCAGGGCACGGGTGGTAAAATCCAAGACTCAGAAGAGCGATGAGGAAGTCTGGTGATGTGGAATTGATAAACCCTTCTCCGTCATCTATAGGCAGGTGAATATCGTGGTACAGTGCTCCACACCCCCCACCACGCTCCTCCCACCCACACCACGCCCCCCCCCCCCCACGCTGAAGGACGTACAGAAGATAGTTACATGGCAACCAACCAAATCTCATCATGGACCTTACCTCAAGCGGGGCAGACGCATTAATGTCAGCCCGAAACTGAAAGGAGCCGGCCGGGGCTCGGGAGCGAGTCTAACGCGGCAGTGGAATGCGCTCTGCAGGAGATAAATGGCGTAAAGGCGACGCCAGGAGGTTGTGAGGTGTGAAGAAACAGCGCTCAATGTGAAGGAAACAAAGCTTCTGTGTTGGCCCGAATACACGCCAGAGATTAGAGGTTGGCTACTCTTGTTGGATATGTTTACACACAGCTCAACGACATACTGTCGAACGAATTACAAAGAGCCAGCAAGAAATGTAAGCTGCCTGCTTACGTGAGAAGCAACTGACCTGACACTGATAGGGGGAGCAATTCGGGCAAATCTCGCGCCACCACCCGAAGGCAGGGGAGAAACAAATTTGCACAAATCTGAGGAGACTCCACTTGGGGATCTCCAATTGTATTTGACACTATTTGAACAATGACTTTTGCTCAGCAACCTACGCAATTGGTACGATCATCAATAATACTTGTTCCTTTATCAATAATCAGGCTGTGATGACGGGAATAATATGACCCTGTGGAGCGAAAGCGTACCACCACTTTCCCCTATGATTGAAGGGGTGCTTCTACCCTGCGATACTGTCCACTGGCACAACAGTGTTCGTCTCAAAGGCCAGTAGCGGGAGAACCTGAAGGGATACCCCAAGGCATTGGAATGGCTACACACTCACAGACCCTTGGACTACACCAAGAGCGAATATTGTGTGGTCTATTTTCTTGAGAGCAGGGACAATGGTGGCAATAAACAAGATTAATGGCCTCACGTATAGTGTATTACTGTTAGCAAATGAGATAGAGGAAGGTCGAGCACTCATTCGTACTGAGTTAACGGCAGTAAGGAAAGCAGTGATATAAAATCGATTAGTACTCGACATACTGAGGGCCGAGAGAGGTGGCGCCTGCAAAATGTTAGGAACCAAATACAGATGAGTCCCAACATATCAGTAGTGTAATAAGTCACATGAAGGCGGTGATACGGCAGCCTCCCCCAGGAGATGACTCCTGATTCTGAAGGCTCACCTACTTTTGCGGAGGATGGGTTTATCGGATCTGGCACATTGTACTAGTTGAAGGACTGGCCTTACTAATAGTGCTTTGTCTCGGACCCAGCTTGTGTACCTGCCGACGGCGTTTGCTTATGAGTGCAGCGGGAAACCAAACGATAAGTGGCCCCACAGCAGGAATCTCACATTGTGTGGATCCACGCTACCGTGACGTTGAAGAGTGTGATGTATGATAATGGGCTATATTTAGGGCACACCAAAATAAGTGACGATACCATCACACCGTATTATAGTTAGTTGGTGTCTGAGGAAAGCCCTCGTCCTCCCTAAGCAATTTGATGTGTAGCTGTCTGGCTCTGTGCATTTTTTTTTGGTTTTTGTCATTGTTGTCATAAAATGCCAAAGAGGTGGGAAATGGAAAAGTAACAAAATTAACATTTCCTGTAACATCTGAAAGTGAATACTTTGCTAAATCTAATACGGTGCTGAATTTTGCACGCAGACAGCCTGGCCTTGCAACGACTTGCAAACAGTCGATTCAGCAGTGTCATGGAAAACACAAGGGCAGTGAGCGATTATATCAACAGCAAAGGAATTTGAAACGCATCTCCATATGTGGAAAGAAGTTCGAATGTTCCCAGCTCTTGTCCTTGAGCGAGTTACAAGGCTAAGCGAAGTACAGTATTAAGACATTATGAGAAAGCTGTTCAGGTCCACTTATATGAGGCGTTTTGCCAAGCATGTTGGGTCTTCCTGCAGTGGTGAAATATGAAATAAACTTTTTCTTTGCTCTTAATAGCATTTGAGTCGAGTCGATTTAACTTCCACGACAGCGACGAGACAGGCTGTGAGCTCACGTCAAATTTAGTGTGAGGAGACTTGCGAAGAATTCACTTCATGCATTCATGAACTTTTCTGAGGAACAGTCGGCCCGACACGAAGTGTGGTTCAGATTCAGAAAGCACAACTGTAATGGAAAAAAATCGAATTTTGTTACAGAATTGTAAAGCCAGCTGGACCAACGGGTCACTCTACGAATTTTGCTTGGGAAGCTGTAATAAATTGGCAAAGTGGCTACTGAGATGGGGAGACAGCGATTTTAACAAAAAAATACAAATCATATCTTCTGAGTTCATTCATTTAGCCATTAAGACAGATTGCAAACGTTGAGGCCCTGAGCAACGATCAGCGGTGATGAGTCACCCTGGATTTCAAATACTATGTTGCTAATGAATTGTCAAAAATCAAACACAAAAATTTTGATGACGATACATACAGTGTTTATGATGCACAGGAAAAGGCAATATAGCCCAGAGATCAGAAATACCATCAGCTTGCTGGAAATACTGACACCGACTTAGCTGAATGAATGTAGGGACATGGGAAGTTTAGCAGTCCGAATAAAAACGACAACCAAAGTGTGAGATTATATGATGCAGGAAAGGAAGTGTTTAGACAGCTCAGAGCGTTTCGAACTGAAACAGATTAATGACTATCTCATGGATTTCGGGGACCAGACGTTTGCCACAGATATTGACAATGTAATTCAATTGAGAAAAATTCCCATTGCTCCTTTGGTAGGAAGAAACCAGATTTTTTTCGCGTTTGAGAATATTGTTTCTTTCAATCTCCAGTTTCAGCCAAAAACAAATCTTCCCGAATTTATTTATTAAATAACTGTGATTAATTCAATTGACTGCTTCCATGTAGAAATGATGCATGTATAAATATGGATTCCCATCCATTGCCACGGCTTTGCCGCCCCAGATAACTACAGAGTCTCCAAATCGTTCACGCTCACACAAAATGGGGAAGCCTGCAATTCTGATGTTGAAAGACACTTATTACCCATCATTTGCAACAGTCGCTATGCCTGGTAAGTTGATATGGTTAACATGTTTTTTCCTAATCAACTTGTTCAAAGATATTTCTGGAAATGTCCGATGCAGGCGGTAAATGACTGGGTGCTTCTCACACGAGGGGGAACGGTCACAGCCACCATCCCACAATACAACCTGATGAGTCTACATAGTCTCTCCCTGTGTTGAACCATGTCATCTCTCTTTCTACCTATATTGAGGCAAGTGACCGATTTCTTTGCTGCTACGTTTTGATAATTACGAATTTGCACAAATCGGGTATTGTTGTATTATTCACTGCTGTTTTTCTTTTCTTTACATAGCGAAACTGGTCACAATTTGGATTCTCTCACAAAGAAAATGTGGTCTTGCAAGTGTATCAGTGTATACATGTTGGCCACAGCAACAACAGATATATTGGTCCTGATCAACATTATAATACTCTAATACATCTCCAGTTACCACATTGCTTTGTCATTACTGTCCCATACTCCTGTTTGTAGAGTCATTATATACATGTTCACTGTCACTCCCGATTTATCTGTTTGGTGCATTTTTTTTCAGACGTGACAGATGTGTCGTGATCTGCTACCAGAAATTTTAAATACAATGTTGCACAAAGAGACCTCCAGTCACTCTTGTCATAACTATCATGGTTGTGGTCGTACTGAAAGAATTATCAGTTTCGATTTCATATGAACGTGAGAAAACTAATACCAATGTGTAGTGGAACTGCTGGTCACGGGCGCCATTTTGTTCCTCAGTTGCAGGTGTACGTTATGTCTGGTTTTACAGTGCCTGTGTCATTCCGATTCCCTTTACTCTGATTGCCTTGTGTAATTCATTAACCGTCCAAAGTATTGTGTTGGCGAATCGAATCCGCACTGACCTCCAGAGCTCCTAGACTGGAAAGCAAATCGACTCAAAAATGGTGAACCTCAGAAAATCCATCATTTTATTATTTAAATGTCAGTCAGCTTTCTCTTGCTCTGGTTGACAAATACGGTGAGGTTGTGTCTGACCAAAATGAAACGCACCGTTAATTACAGAGGCAAGTTCACAAAAACTAAATTTATCGCGAGTGAAGTGGGATTTATCTTGATGTATTTTAGTTCATTTCCAAACCCTTGTATTTATGCAGCAGCACCGAGCAAATTCAGAGCAGAGTTGAAAAATAATGCAAAATCGCTGTGGGTATTAATTCGGAGATAAGTTTGATTGCGGTCTAAAAAATGTATCTCTCCACTCTGGAGACTTTCTGCCTCTCTTCTTGAGGAAGGGTTTTTGCCAGAAACATCGATTTTCCTGCTCCTCGGATGCTGCCTGTCATGCTGTGCTTTGCCAGCACCACTCTCATCGAAACTCTGGTTTCCGGCATCTGCCATCCTTACTTTTGCCTAGTCTACATAATGAATCCTGCCGAGACATGGTTTAGCTAACAACGTTTAAATTTAACGTCTTTCTCCATAAGAATACATCCCTGTTTCTGGTAAACTAAAACGTGGTTCATTTCTCCATTCACCTTTATCGGACGTACCAGAGCACCTTTGCTATAGATATTGTTTTCCGTTTTCCCTGTGTAGGAAACAATTCCACCTCACTTGTTTGATATTGGATATTTCTTAGCCTTGGAGTGTCCCATTCACTCAAACTGCAGTCTCTCGGGAATTGTGATTGATACAGCGACATCTTGAGTGACAATATAAAAATTTCAAATAATGGATAAAAAGTCAACACGTCTGGAAATTTAACGAGGAAATAAAACATTCGAAGGTTTAAAAGAAAAGTGACCCTTCTTCAGAAGGGTTGAGTATCTTTTTGCGTTTTCTCTGCGTAAGTTGTGAAATAGTTGAGAGTAAAATGCAATTTTGCGTCTTTTAGCTTAGTGATATTAAAATGTAGGTTTGATGTAAAATAACTCAAACGGACAGCACAAGCAATTCAGATAAGAGTAGAAATGATATTAATTATTTAGTCATTAAAATAGAAAGTGTGAGAGTAACTAAACATTTCCTGCTGGATAGGGAGAGAGATATATAAGTAGTGTTTTGATTAGATTTACTTTTCTTTAGCGGTGTTCACTTCCATTCTGAGCGAAGAATGTTGTTTTCTGCCTCTGAGGCGGTTAAGTTACAACTTAAAAAAGACATGCAGCTTTAACAGTTTCACAATGCCTTCCTTGGCCATGTTGCCTTTATTTGTCATGAATATCAGAGAAAGAGAATGGGTGACAATGGAAATGTCCTGGATGCTGTATGACCAGCAAACTCCTGAAATCCAGTCAACATATTACCATAAACTGCATTCTGCAATAAAAGCAGAAATCAACTCAGTGTCTACTTAAAAAAAACACTTGCCTAAAATATAATTGTGAAGAGTTGACGAGGAGCCACGAGAAAACCAGTTCTCAATGGCAAACCCAAATTGTATCCATACTGCACTGTGCAGTCATCGATCGACACAGAGGTTTTGAAAGAATTTGTGTAGAGTCTCCCTGTAAGGACAGAGTTAAACCTGGTTTGAATGTGAGCATGCTTCCTGAAAATTGAGGAAAATGTTGAGTCAGTGAAAAGTGATCAATTCTCCTCTCTCCTTACTGACTGGATGATAACGGGTGTACAAAATAACTGAAGAAAATTTTCAAAGAAATACAGAGAAGCAGCAAGCTTAGCCAAACGTACGCACACAACGACTTATCGACAGCAAAGTACCAAATAAAATCACTCGCATGAGTTGAAGCGAAGGGTAACGAATATAGTTTCGAACAGATATATAAAACCATTGACTCTATTACAACTATAAGCAAGCAATTGATGTCTATAAATCTGTTCCATGGAGCAATACAGACAATCTAATGACGACACAATTTTCAGAAGCGTGCTTTTACATTAATTAGTTTCACTGTCTGGACTAGTCTTTGTTGACCAAGTTGTCGGCGGGACGTTAAGTGTTAACCACGCTGCCGTTTGTCTAGAGTCAAAGGCAGAAGAGACAAATTAAACAGATTCCACAAAGGATATGAGAGACCAACGGTTTTTTTTAAATAGTCCTGGATTCAGGATATTTACTCTCCTTACCCCAGACCCTGATACCCACCTTGTCGCCTCTGCTTAATTGAGTTAAAATTCCCCAATGAGAATTGTTCTGATGATGGTTAACTGGACATAAAATATTGATATCTCACCACAAATGCTGCGAATTCTGTCGACGTTCTGCCGCATTCACTAACACAGAAATTGATCTCACTGTGTTTCAGTGAGATCATTCATCTTTCTGCTTGTCTTAGATCTCGTACAAAGTTAATTATGTGCCTCTTTTATTCAGGTCACGAAAGCCTCTTCTATTCACGTCACCCACACAGTTCAGAAGCATTTCAAATGGATTAACAAAGAGAGTCATTTTGCATAATTTCTAAATTACTGTCATCTGCAGTATGAACATTTATGTAAGTAATTCAGACAAAAGGATTAACAAAGAGAGTCAATGAAGACAGACAAGCAAGCAACATCCTGAGGCAGCAAGTTTCTAAAAAAATGCCATTTACTCGATTTGTTTCAGTTTGCATAGTTCCTAAATTACTGTCATCTGCAGTACGAACATTTATGTAAGTAATTCAGAGGAAAGGGCACAAAATACCCTGGCAATTGCATAAAGACGTTTTGTGTTGAAATACTCCTCTTTCCCCATGCATGCACAGAGACAATACCAGTGTTTGATCTGTGTAGTCTTAATTACAATTCCGCCTTTGCAGCTCTCTCGGGGCTGACGTAGTAACCCTGATACTGTTTCCTTTGGGTTCCGTTTCATTCACTGTGCTTGCTGACATTGAGGAACATTTGCAGTCTGCTGCAGGAAGAAACTGTTCAACGCGCTGTTCAATCAGTTTTGGTGACAGGTGCTTTAATCATGACTGGGTAAATGACCCGAAATAATCTGATGGAGTGCCATGTGGGAGAGCGTTAGATTGAAGATTTCAAAGTACTGTATTTTGGAAATGCATTCACTGAATTTCACAAACACTCCCGTTTCGCAACGGAACAGCTGGTGTTAAGTATTCTCGAGTCTGGTTCACAGTTGAGTATCTCCACCACATTCTAACTCCAAAGCTACATCTCTCCCGTTTATGCTTCACAGATTTTAAACATGACAAACAGTTTAATTACCAAAAAAAAGAATACAAGGAGGACTGCATTGTCTTTCTGCAACGAAGAGACTCAAAGAGAAACCCAAGTGTATTGAGTATAGGAGATGGGAGGTCATGTTGCGGCTTTAAAAGGACATTGTTTAGGCGACTGTTGAAATATTCCGTGCAATTCTGTTCTTCCTATCGGAAAGATGTCGTGAAACTTGAAATTGTTCAGAAAAGATTTACCAGGATGTTGCCAGGGGCTGAGGATTTGAGCTCTAGGGAGAGGTGGAACAGGCTGAGATTTTTTTCTCTGCAGCTACCAGAGGCTGAGGGGTGACCTTATAGATGTTTACAAAATTATGAGGGGCATGGATAGGATAAATAGGCAAAATCTTTTCCGTGTTGTTGGGGAGTCCAGAACTAGAGGGCATAGGTTAAGGGCGAGAGGGAAAGATATAAAAGAGACCTAAGGGACAACGATTTCACGCAGAGGATGGTACATATATGGAAGGAGCTGCCATAGGATGTGGTGGAGGCTGGTACAATTGCAACATTTAAGAGACATTAGGACATATCAATCGGAAAAGATTGCAGGGATATGTGCTGCGTGCTGGCAAATGGGATTAGATTGAGTTGGGTTATCTGGTCGACATGGACAGGTTAGGCCGAAGGGCCTGTTTCCATGCTGTGCATCTATTTGACTCTATGACTCTATGTTTGTGATTGTGGATAATTTTCACCTATCACGGTTAGCATTGACAGTGATATTTTATGGTACCAGGTGTATCGTTCGGAATGTCTGTCAACGTCATTACTTTGTGCTAGAATAGGGATTCTCCTCAGATCCTCAGCTGCTGAACAGAGCCTACGATGTGTGCTGTGAACCAGACGAGGTTCACACAGCAGCTGAATTTAGTGCTGAGTATCGGCAAATCAATCGATCAGGCTAAAATCACTAATTTAATTGTTAAAACCAGAAAATGTAATTTTAAACCAAATTCTACTCAATGCCGCTGCCTGACATTGTATTAAATCTCTAAATGTACGACTGTCTTGTTTCAATCTTCCACCACAGGTTCGTTGGCACTTTCCGATCAGTCTGACGGCTCTGGATTCAAAACAAAAGGAGGCACCATTCGATAGGGCTGCCATCATGCAGATTCTCAATCACTAAAATTATTCTGCTGTCCAATTTGCTTGACTCTTTACATTCGTCTATTCCTCTGGACATCTGCATCTCTTCTTCTTTCCTGCCTTCCTCTCTATCATTGTTCATCAACTCCCTGTCTCTCCATATCTCCATCGCTATCTCTCCTTTCCTCTCGCCCTCTTCTGTGCCAACTACCATTTTTATCCATCAGCAAAGAACAATGCAGAACAGGAACAACCCATTCGCCCAGAAGTCTGTGGTGACACATTTACATTTTCTTCACTTGCAGGTTCTGTTTTCCCCCTTTCCCTTCCGAATCATGTATTTTCCAAAGCTTCCTGAATGTTGCTGTTGTGTCTGCTCCCACCATTACCTCTGGCTGCCTGTTCCAGGCACTCAACACCATTTGAGTCAAAGACACGCCTTGAAAATCGCTTTGAAAACTACCAACAGCCCCTAAACTAACTCCCCCAGCACATTACCCCACCTCCTCCAAAGCTTTGAACCTGAGTCGCTTAGTAAATGAACTGTCCAACCTGACAATAAAAGTGTCATAAGTTCTAGACGATCCATGCATTCATAATTTTATAAACATCTATCAAGTCACCCCCCCTTCATCTTGCATTCTATTGAAAACAAAGCCAGTATATGCAAATATTCTTCACAGCTAAAACTGCCCATAATGTGCGAAATGTCCCGAAAACGTTACTGTACCCTCATCTGATAGTGCGGTGAAAAGAACTGTGCGCAATATTACAAGAGTGACCGAGCCAATGTTCGATAAAATTGCAGCGTAACTTGTCTATCCTTGTATTCTTTGCCCCCTCCAATGAAGGCAAGCACACCATCGGCCTTTGTTTTCAAGCATAGGAAGGGTATGTTGGCGATGGAGCGCCAACAATACAGGTTTACAGAAATTATATATGTTCTTCACTTTTACGACAAGAGGATTATACAAATGAAGCATTTTGACTCGAGAATTTAGAAAGGTAAAAGTTTGATGGAAATCTTCATGCTGACAATTGGGTCGGTCTGGGGGAAGGGGACGGGTGGATGAACGTAAAATCTTTTTGCGGGTTAGATATTCTGGAAGTAGTGGGATTTCTATGACATTTACAGGCAGAGATGTTCGGAAGCATTTCTACACATGGAAGTTTGAAACGATCTTGCACAAACAGGAGTGTGTTCTGGATGAGTTGTTACATTTTTGTTGTTCAAAGAGACTAAGGATTATCGGCAAAAAGCAAGAATTCGGAGTTCGACAACAGAGGAAATCCCGACGTTGGTGAATGGTAGAATGTGCTTGAAGAGTTCACCGGACTCCTCCTTTCTTGTGTTCATATGAAACTGTGCTTTATTTCATGGAGCCAGGAGGTTGCTTTCTATCTCGCCAATAACTGTTATTTGACTTTCAGAGACCGGAGATAACATAACACCCTTCACTGAGATCTACAGCTGAAATCTTTAATCCATGCATTTACGACAGAATTAGATTGGATAATTCTAATTCGGTCTCTGACATACATATTTCAAAACCATGAGATGACACAAGAGCTCCACAAATGTTTTATTCTTGACACTACAGTTAGCACCGGCAGTTTTGGTGTATATGCTTAAGTGTTACATCAAAACCACTTATCTCCCATTTACTCTACGAAGTCACCAATTCCATGTCTCTGAAAGATTCCTAAATTCCTCCAAATTCCATGTTTCCTTGAAACATTGGAATACAATCTCATCTTGACTTTAGTTGAACTGTGACCAATCTCTCTGCTAGGCAAGTCTTCCACCACTGGCATGTATTTTGTAAAGGAAGCCTTTGCGACTGAACAAAACGATACGTCCCCTGATGTACAGAGGGTATTTGGAACCTTTGCTTTAACAACAGCCAACATAGAAAACATGATGTGGAGATGGATCACGTTATGAATCGAAAAACAACAGCATATAGTACAAATCGTTTATTTCAAAGAAACCTGTTGAACAATAATCAGGTGTTTGTTAATTCTGTCAACATGCGAGGGATTGTAATGTTGAGATGAATGCTGTTTTCCGGTTGCAGTTTGCATAATTCTCAATGCAAGGTTTCTGCAACGCGCCCAGTTTGTCATAATCGGCATGACTTCCAGGGATTCTGACTTTTCTTTGAAGATGTGAGAGGGATTTCGTCATGTTATACTGCTTCTGGGTCTATCCAGTAGTTGGAGGAATTATGGCGGGTAATGATTTTGAAATAGTGTTTTTTTCCATGGCCTAGCATCGGGCTGATGTAGCGTAACTTCTGGTCTTCTCCCAAAGGAATTGCTATGGTCCTGATCATACGAGTCCATCTGAAAGTAGTTTACAATTGATGTATAAACTGGACGGTTTGCTTTTTTTAAGGCAAATGTAAGGTGCCGTGTTCCAGATGCGACAGTAATGGTCAAATAACTCAACATTAAGCATAACACAATTAACAGGATGTTGGTTACAGTAATCCTTACCGATGAACTGTTCTGATCTAGTAACATGCTAGAAACACATCCTTTTGCAAAAACGCATATTAAGAACTCTGATTTCCTCGAATCCAATGTCTGCAGTCGAAAGAGTAACTCCAGCTTCTGGCTGTGTACGTGAACGGGTGAAAGATCTCTTCTACTCCTGTTGAATTTAAGACCTAAATACAATCTAGAAATCTTAACCTGTGAGAAAAGGAAATACCGATCCGGGCTACTTCTGTTGTTCCAGTTTTTTTTAAAATTAAGGCCTTACAAAAATTGTACAGCACCACGAACAGCTCTGCGCCTTTGGTTTCAATCTACTTCTGAACAGTAGATACAGTACACATTTGAAAGCCACCCCATTATCGCAACATGGTATCACTTTTCTCCAGATCCTCTCACTCACAACCGTACCTCTCCATCCCCACCACTGCCGCAAATCAAATGTTGATATCCCTTATTTTGCGGGGGCCTGTCATTTATAATTTCTTAATCATCTCTCTCAAACCTCCGATGCCCAGAGGTTGCGACCCTTTTGAACGTATGAACAAGATCATAACAAGCCTGCTCTGCAGTTCAGTAATGTCATTGATAGTCTGATTTTAAACGCATCTCTGTGCTCAGTAGCAGCGGTCTGTACAAACTAGACTTGCAGTATAGGTAGAGTGGCAACAACAGCAGGTTGAAAATACAGAAGTCTCCTGCCACTCAGGCACTGCCTGTCAACAACGCTCAAGTAACGAGTATGATGGAATATTCCCCAGTTGCCTGGACGAGTGCAGCTCCAATCTCATACAAGAAGCTTGTTAGTATTCGGGGCAAAGCAATCCTCCTGTTTGAGAAACACATTCATATGCAACCATTCCCGACAGCACCAACTCTCAGTCTCAGCAAGAAATTCGCCAAAGATCTTCAGATAACGTATTGCAAAGCCACGACCACGGCTATATGGAATGATAAGAATGGCAGACGCATATGAATACCTCCACCTGTAAGTTCCCCTTCAAGACCTGCACCATTCCAACTTGGAAAAATGTCACTGATCCTTCAGTGCTGGTAGAAAATGCACTGTAACTGCCTCCGTAATGACACAGGCTGCAACTGTGCAAAAAGGCAACTCAGCACTATCTACTGAAAGAGCAGCAGTAGAGGGCCAATTTATGTTGTTCCCAGCCAGTGACACCCTAATCCATGAAAGAATAAGATCAAATCATGCTGCTCTGTTTATGTTGATCTATGTTGAGGACTATCAGCTCTTCACTTGTCTGGACAACGACATCCTTACACATCTTCAGCCAGGATAGGTGAGCACCTAGACTGCCCGACTATGACACCTGCAACATGGATCATTGTCACCTTGGCAAAAAACATCAAAAAGATTGAAAAGTCAGTCTTCAACATTTGTCAGTACTTCGTTCAGCCCTGTAGTCAAATTTGCAACTTCGGTTTGCTAATGGTACGTATCAGGAAGGTAGTGCAGACCTATCACAGGAGTGAAAGTGGTGGCTGCAGATGTTGGAGATTACAGTCGTGGGTGTGGTGGTGGAAAAGCACAGCAAGGAAGGTAACATCCGAGGAGCAAGAGAGTCGACGTTTCGGGCAAAAGCCCATTGTCATGAATGAGGCTGGGAACCTCGCGGGTCGAGAGACAAATGGGAGCAGTTCGGGCTTGGGAGACGTTAGCTGAGAGTGCAATAGTGAATTGAGATGGGGGCCGTGGTGATAGGTTAGAGGGGAGGGTAGAGAGGATAAGTGAGAAGGAAGATGAACAGGTAGTCCGGCCATGAGGTGGCGCTGTGTTGGAAGCATGGATCTGTTCTCAGGTGTGGCCGGGGAAATGAGGAAACCTGTCGAATCCATATTGATGCCATGGGGTTGCAGGGTGCCCAGGCGGAAGATGAGGCGTTCTTCATCCAGAAGTCAGGTGGTTAGAGTGTGGCAATGGTGGATTACCAGGATCTGCATATCCTTGGCGGAGTTGGGGGGGAGTTGAACTATTTAACCACGGGTCTGTGGGGTTGGTTGTTATGGGTGCTGCAGAGCTGTTCTCTGAAGGACTTTGCGATGAGGCATCCTGTCTCGGCAATGCAGAGGAAACCGCAACTGGAGCAATGGATAGAGTAATTAACATGTGCAGAAAAGCGGGTGAAACTTTGATGTCTGCCAAATGCTCCTTTGGAACATGCACGGAGATGAGGGGAGGGGTTTGGGAGCAGATTTTGCAAAAATTGCTGTAGCAGGAGAAAGTGCCAGTAGGGGAGGATAGAATAGAGCGTGGAAATGACGATGGAATCGCGGAGGCCACAGTCTTTATAGAAAGCGGCAAAGGGTAGGCCGGGAAAAAAAGGAGTGTGGATTGCTTCCGTTTGTAGGGGGCAGAAAAGGTGGAGGATGATGTGATGGATACAGACATTGGTTGGTTGGAAGTAGAGGAGCAGGGGATTGGTTCCTTGGTGCAATTGGATGGTTGGTGCTTGAGGGCGGAGCTGCAGAAAGTGGATGGGATGCCCTGCAGGGCATGATCAACCATATCGGAGGGAAATTGCGGTCTTTAAAGAAGGAGTGATACAGCTGGTCAAACCACATATTTTTAAACAAAACGATACAAAATCCGGAGTGAAGCACGAAAGAAAAAAAAACAGAATATGGAATATTTTAACCTCTCCGGAAACACAACCGAATCTGTCGCAGCTTAATATCAAATTCCAAGTTTCAGCAACATCCCCATAACATATCACATGGGCAATAAGTTAAAATCAAACACAGGTCCTTGCAGAAGAGCTGTCGGAGAGAGAATCAGCATTGAAATTCTTTTCACTGCAGCTTTTCTTTGGATTCCCAGCTAAAACCTAAACCAAAGCAGAAGCAGCCATGAACTTGAAGAATTATCCACTAACCTTTCATTGGACAAGTGTTTGAAAATACCTGAAAACGCTTACCCTGATGGCTTATTTAAGTAGTATTTGATAGCCTTTCGCAAAGACACAAACCAGACAAATTGGATCCTCTGTCTTTTAAAACCCTCTTGAAAAATGAAAACAAGAAAAAATGTAACTTTGCTCAAGGAACAGCATCAGCATCATTCGACAGGGACAGCAAACCCCTAGGTGGAAATGAAATGTGTTTGGATGATTAAACAAACACTTCGGAAATTTCAACAGCACAACCGGTAACTTGCATGAGGCTTGAGTTTTATTTGTTACTGATCAAAGTTTGTTTGTCTGGTTAGGGCACACATTTAAACTCAATTTACTTGAATGTCACCACAGGATATGGGGGCGGGGGGGTTGTATGTTCTCCACTTCTTTATGCCTGAATGTCCCTGTATTTTAAGAGATACGCTCAGGTTCAGTAAAGTAACTTGCACTAATTCCTCCTCCAGCAGTAATGGGTTGCATTGAAAACAAGGTTCAAAGGAGAAAAAGCAAGGATTTTGTTGCTTTCTGTTGCACTCTTCGGTGCCAGTTGTGTTCACTGGAAGGGAGAAGCTCTTTATTTTCTGTCATTCATTACCTTTCTCTCCCTAACACACACTTACACGCACAAACACAAGCGTGCTCATGCGTAAACACACACAAACAAACACACACACACACACACACACGAATCTTTTATAGGGACAGTTCAGTCACGGAGATCTGCAATCAACGAACGCAAAGGAAATGTGGATCTTCCTCAGTTGAGGCAGTGAGTTGAATGGTTTTCTGTGGGAATTCTGCTCTGAAACAGAACATCCCCATGATGGTGACGGACGAGGCCAATGCATTGTGTGTAAAATATGTTCCAGCGACGGGGATTATTAGAGTGAATACATTTCAAAGGGGCCCTCAGAATCTCTGTGCTGGCTCCTCCTGTTCAAATTAAAAGAGTGCGATTCAGAAAGTAAAGAGAATCTAGAGGCATTATTTAATGCAGTAAGTATTATTCAACTTATCTTCATATCACTGAAGCAAGGGGCTACGGTTCCACGTGATCTCTAAGTGCCTGAATGACAGACATTGCTATCACCATAACTCAGGGGATTAAAGTGAACACGCTGGGTGGGGAGGAGGTCGGAGATTTGGAACATTCTGTGTTGCTCCACTCATTACTTGGTGCAGCGTTGGTCACGATTCATACACACAAATAATTTGGTTTAGTATCCGTCGTTGTTTGTGACGGGTCAACATCGTCCTGAGGGCTATGACTGCTCAATGGAATTTGGAAGGTGAGCAATGTACTGTGCATCCAGTGTTTTCTGCCTGATGTAGATTAGGTCCTGAGACCTCATCAGTGCTCGCGATCTGGTCTGCATAGTATCCCCAGTGTATTCTGTCCAACATATGTTGGGTTCTGAAAAGTTCGCAGTACTCCCAGTGTGATCTGCAAGATGTTAATTGGTACCTTAGGAATGCTAAATGCTCCCATTGTGGTCTGTCCAGTGTCGATTGCGACGTGGGGATTACGCACTGTTTCCAGTGTAGCTTGTTCAAAGTAGGGTTGGACCTCAGGATTGCACAGTGCTCACAGTGTGGTTTACTCCCTCTATATTGGTGCATGACGATAACACAGTGTGGCCTGCTCAATGTAGATTGGGACTTGAGGATTACACAGTGCTCCCAGTGTGATCTGTCCAATGCAGATAGGGACCTAAGAATCGTGCACTGCTCCCAGTTTGCTCTTCGAAATGTAGTTGGGGAACTCAGGATACACAGTGCTCCCATTGTGTCCAGTCTGATATAGACTAGGACATAATGTTGACAAATATCCCTGCTCAAATTCGGTCGGGACCTCAGTATTCCATAGTGCTCACAGTGTGATTTACTCAATATAGATTGGTGCATGCCGATTACATAAAACACCAAGTTTGGTCTGTATAATGTAGATTGGGACCCGAGGAGTGCACACTGCTCCCAGCGTGGTCTGTCCAGTGTCGATTGGGACGTGGGGATTGCGCACTGCTCCCAGTGTAGCTTGCTCAAAATAGGGTTGGACCTCTGGATTGCACAGTGTGGTTTACTCCATCTATATTGGTGCATGCCGATTACACAGTGTGGCCTGCTCAATGTAGATTGGGACTTGAGGATTACACAGTGCTCCCAGTGTGATCTGTCCAAGGTAGATAGGGACCTAAGAATCATAAACTGCTCCCAGTGTGTTCTTCGAACAAATAGTTGGTGAACTCTGGATTACACAGTGCTCCCATTGTTGCCAGTCAGATATAGACGGGGAGGTAATATTCACAAATATCCCTGCTCAAAGTAGGTAGGGACCTCAGTATTGCATAGTGCTCACAGTGTGATTTGCTAAATATAGATTGGTGCGTGACGATTACACAGGGCTCCAGGTTCGGTCTGTCTATTGTAGATTGGGACCCGAGGAGTGCACACTGCTCCCAGTGTGGTCTGCCCAAGGTAGAATGGAATCACAGAAGTACACAATTCTCCCCTTGGGACTATCAAAGTTGGGGAAACCGAAGAAGGATGGACAATTCTCCCAGTGTGCTTGGGCCAAGTCACATGAGACGTGAGTGGATAAAAAGTGATTCTCTTTTCCTGGAAGTTCCTACCAGCATTGCCCGCTGAGATAAATTCGTGCCACGCAAAATCAAGCAAGGGCACAACTCCAGCAACAATTAAAGACTGTACCAACGCCAGGGCCAGGCACCCAAAGAGAAAAGGCAGCATCTGTCTCATTCTTTACTTTTCCCCTCACAGACATAGTGACCTCCTGGAGAACAGAAGCTGATTATTAACGGGCAGAACACATTGTGGTTTATACTGACCTCAGGCTCATTGCTTTTGGCCCTACGTTGGAACAGTTAAAGGGACAGTTCAATCACTAAGAACAGCAGTAACAGGGAGCAAGGACTAAACGTGAGCTCCCACTCTATTCTTTAATAATATCACGCTCGTTGCTGAACTTCGGACAGGACTGAGTGAGATATCAGGCAGAATTGTGGCTTGATCCACTTCATATTGTTTGTGTTCAATATAACATGACATTTTTCACTAATGCATCAGCATGCAGTGCTGCTATGTCGCATTGAGCAATAACGTTCACAGGTGTGAAGCGATTAATGCATTTAAATACACAGGAACTTCAGCCATTCGGCGCAAAATGTCACTGTTAGTTCTTTGTGGGAGAACTGAAAGAGACAGCAGGGGAATAATGGGCCAAGAATTCCCCTTAACTAAAATAAACAACACGTACATATCCAGTGTGAAAGTTTACTGTGAACCTTCACCACGTCAATTTGTAAACTGTTAGGTTTCTCTGTTCATTGAGAAGTAACTGATTGACAGAAGATCTTAATCTTTGACTCCAGCTAGATTTGGTATTAGTGAAATGTCTTTATAATGAGCACATCGTCGATCCAATCTTCAATTTTGAAGAATGATTTTTAACTACAGTGTAGTCACTCATCTGTTCTAAAGAGCCTCGGTGTTCTAGTCACCTCTGCATGACTCTGAATGACTCTAGAGAAAGATGAAATCACTGCTTTTGCTCCTCATCATCCTGGTACTTGTCGAACCAATCACTGCGAATGGAGAATCGAGACCAAGGATCTTCCTTCTCGGTTAGTACATTTCTATGAAAAATAATTAAAGTACCATCAGCTCCTCAAGTGTGTGCCGGTTTGTATTGGAATTTGACTGTTTAGATATCTTCTTTCAATGAGCCCAGATTCTCATTCCTCCCTGCTCTGAAATTATGTCAAGGTCTCAGTTTGGATAATTTTCGAGAAACTGTTCGATTTAATCTGCAAATTATTTACCCTCAAAACCTGTCAAACAAGGAGATGTCCGTAGCTGCATCGTTTACACTTTGAATAGAGAAAAGTTTTCATTTTTTTTTTCACCCGTCCCCCGATCTCAGCAATATCATTCAGTATCGATACCAATAGTTGACACTCATGCCACGTTAATTGTGAAACCTAAACTCATCTAATTCTGATGAATCCAAGAGATCTGAGAGTATGTCATGTTTCCGGATTTTATTCAGCTGCCTGAGCACAGAGCACAGGAATGCGCTCCGTAGAAATGCAATCAATTATCTCATTGATTCCTTGAAATCAATCATATTAAAAAAAAGTTTTCTGAAAACGTACTCGTATATCTCCTTATGTCCTTTTTTCTTTCCATACGAAAGAAAAGACTGTGCACAGAGCTCATCGACATTTCCATTGGTTAACTCATATTGAGATCACCGTGGGCAGTTCTGATCCCTCTAGCATTCAGTGTGCCACTACTTCGAACATTGTGCGTAGCGATACCTGCGGTTTTCCTCGGTAAGCCAAATTTATTACACTTTTAACTGTAATCGGCTCCTCATCCGTCAGTTACACGACACTGACAGCACTGTGCACAAAGAAATGGACTGGATGTCCCTTCGTTTCGTCACAGTCGAAGCAAGGCGTACAAGACAGGTCTACATATTTCTAATGTCGACCAAATTGGAAGCACTGTGCACTGTCCTTGACACCATATCCGTTAGTTAGAATATACTTTGTTCACTGAACATTGAGATAGTCTCAACCTTCCTTGGTAAGACAACACTGTACATAGATCTCGACGCCACAACCCTCAGTGCGACGACAGTGGGAGCGCAGTGCACAGTCCCTATCTCAATATGTCCCAGTGACAACATTCTTTTAATGGAACCCTTACTGTGTGGAAACAAGCCCTTTGACCCAAGATGTCCACACCAATCCTCTGAATACTAACTCCCCGAGACCCATTGGGAAGGTGCAGACAGTTTTCGTCTCGAACTCCCTTGATAAGAAATCACTGAGAGCACTGGGCACGGTTCTCATCTTTACATCCCTTGGTCAGCCCACATTGGGAGTACTGTACACACTTCTGGCGTCCATATCCTTGATTGGATCACACTGGCAGTACTGGATACATTTATACTCGCCATGTTTCCTGGTTTGATGACACAGGGAGGGTAAATAGTCCCGGCTGGAGACATTTTTCGAAGTATATCTTTCTGTTTTACCGGTTTCTTCAACTCTTGTGCACTCCAGAGAGGAACTTGCAAGCGATCCCCTTGTCTTCCACAAGAACTCCCTTACAGTGGGATTTGTGAAATTGGGCTATACCGCAGCAAGAGAAAATGGATGTCCAGTAAATAAATCTGAAGTGAGACCAGTCTGAGGCACCCACTCATGCAAACTGTCACTTCTGTAGATCGACTGTGTTCCATTGTGTGGATTCAATGACCCTGACTTACTGCATTGTAACTCGCATCAATAAAACTCGTTGCAATGTCCGTTGTCCAAGCCTTAGTCTTTCGTTCATTTGATCGGAGAGAGGGGAGGTCACAAAAACCCAGGCAGAATCTTTCATATCTTCCTTTTCCAACTGTGTCATCTTCATCTGTTGGTCTTGACCTCCACAATGTAAAACCAACAGAAATAAACTGTTGGAGAGGATTCAGCATTCGATTGCATTCTGGCTTTCGGATTTGAACCGCTTTCACTGTGAAAGTCTTGGGTTCTCCAATGATTCTTCGAATTTATCGAGGTTTCCAAGCCAGTCTCTGCCTGTAGTTCGTGACGAGAGAACCAGCAGAAAGGGAAATAATGTCTTTACCTTCCTTCTTATTAATTTTCCTGCCTCGCACACATCTGTCTACATCAGCATTGTTAGAAATGAAGACCACACATTCATGGCGATGATGAAATCTTCCCGCCACACTGAGAATACAGTTCTGTTATTGGGTACAGTCATTATGCCAAATGCTGCAGATTCTTGACAGATCTGGAATCTCCCATCTGGGCAGCCATGTGGCGCTAGTGGAAAACAATTTAATCACAATCTCTTGAAACCCCGCATAGCATATTTCAGCTGCGTAATCCCCTAGGATCATCACCTGACCGACCTCTACAATTCATCTCACCTTGGTCTTGGAAAGAGATCACCAAGGAAATTCTGAGCGTCTGTGCAATTCATCTTGCACGTGGTACACATTGTTGGTCTGAACGTCCGTCGTGTGGGAGCAGATCTTTTTTGAATGTGTCTCTGAAGCATTAACTCTGTTTTCATAGAACGCCTGAATTGTGGGAACAAACAATTAGACCCACCGAATCCGCACCACATCTCTGATCAGTATCCCTTCCCAAAACAATCCATTAGCCTAAGATTTACATTTCCCATGAATGATGCACTTAACCTACATAAACCTAGAGTGCATAGGCAATTCAGCACGGACAATTCACCGAAATTGCGCATCTTTGACTGTGGAAGGAAACCAGTACACCGGAATGAAACCACTCATAAGTGGGATTTATATATATACAGGTGCTGCCAGAACTGCTGAGTTTCTCCAGCAATTTCCCATGCTGTTAATATCTAAGCCAAGAGGTCCAGTTTCAAATTTTACTGATTTTAAAGTATGTTCCAACGAATCGAGCTGACAGAGGAACGCTGTTGAATGGATAGAGCAATGACAGTCTTTCCTCCCACAATCCCACGCCATTGTGAAAGGCATCTATCTCTGGGGTTGTGTTTGCAGTCTCACATTGACAATTTATTGCTGCTCCAAGTCACAGTAAGAAATCTCTACCCCTTAATTTCCTTTTTTTCTGTTTTCCCATTGTTCCTGGCTTCCCTGTTCACTCATTCACCATCTGTTTGCAACTCTCTTTCTCTCCCTACGATCGCTATCTTCCTCCATGCCTATCTGTCCATCTGCTCACAGAACTGTCCCTGAACCTCTCTCCCTCTCCCTCTTTCTTCCCCCATCCACATCCTTTTCCTATCTTTTTTTGTCATTGTATCTCTTTTTCTCTGTCGTGAAGTTTCATGAGTTGGTTTTCTCTGTTTTCCCATTTTACCACTTGCTGTCTCTCAAAATCTCCCTCTCTCTGTTTCCCGGATGTATCGAAATGCTTTAGATGCTTAAATAGAGTCACAGCGTCATCGTGATGTACAGCATGGAAACCGACACTTCGGTCCACCTCTTCCATGCTGATCAGATATCCCAATCCAATCGAGCCCCATTTGCTGTCATGCGGCCCATATCAATCGAAAAACTTACTACACATATAACCATCCAGATGCCTTTTAAATGTTGCAAATACATGAGCCACCACCACTTCCTCTCGCAGCTCATTCCATTCATGTACATCCGCTGTGTGAATATATTGTGCCTTAGGACTCTTACAACTTTCCTCTTTCAAGCTCAACCTATGCCTTCAGTTCTGGACTCCCCCACACCAAGGAAAATACTTTGTCTATTTAACATATCCATGCCCCTCATTTTAAAAAAAAACATGTCTCCGACACTCCAGAGAAATCTGCTCCAGCACATTCAAACTCTCCCCATAGTTCAAAAACCACCAAACCTGGAAACATCTTCGTACGTCTTTTCTTAACGCTTTGAAGTTTCACGAATTCCTCGCCATAGGAGGGAGACCAGAATTGACCACAATATTCCAGAAGAGGCCTCACCATTGTCCTTTAATGCCGTAACATTACCTCCCAGCTCTTGTATTCAATACTCTGATCAATAAAGGAAAACATACCAAACACCTTCATCATCCTATCTACCTGCGACTCCACTTTAAAGGAGCTTTGAACCTCCACTTCGAGGTCTCTTTACTCAGCAACACACTCTAGGACCTTAGCATTAAGTGCATAAATTCTGCTAAGATGTGCTTTTCCAAAATAGAGCACCTCGCATTTATCTCAGTTAAACTCCACCTGCCATTTTTCAGCCCATGGGCCCATTTGATTTTGATCCCGTTTTAGTCCGAGGTAGCCTTCTTCACTCTCCACTAATTCTGCTATTTTGATGTCATCTGCAAATTTACTAACTGTGCCTCTTGTGCTTCCATCCAAAACATTTATGTAAATAACAAACAGCAGCGGACCCAGCACCGATTCCTGTAGCACGCCACTAGTGGCAGACCTCCGGATTGAAAAACACCCTCCACTAACACCCTCTCTCTTCTACCTTTGAGCCAGCTCCTTATCCCTTTATTCCATGAGATTTAGTCTTGCTAACCAATCTCCATTGTGTAACCTTGTTGAACGCCTGACTGAAGTCCATAGAGATCACATCTAATGTTCTGGCCTCATCAATCCTCCTTCTTACTTTTTCAAAAGACTCAATTAAGTTTGCGTGACATGGTTTCCACACTTAAAGTCATCTTGACTATTAATCCTTGCTTTTCAAATCCTTGTGCATCCTCTCCCTCATGATTCCCTTCAACAACTTGCCCATGTTTGACGTCCATGTTTGACGTCAACTGATCTACTGTTCCCTGGCTTGTCCTTACCACCTTTCGTAAACAATGGAATTGCATTAGCCAAACTTCAATCTTCCGGTACTGCACCTGTGACGATCAATGCTATAAATATCTCACAAAGAGGCCCGGCGATCACTTCTCTCGCTCCCTGCAGAGTTCCAGGTTGCACCTGACATGGTTTTGGGGATTTATCGACTTTTATGCATTTCAAGTCATCCAGCTATTCCTCCTCTGAATAATGGACATTTTTCAAGATGACGCCTTCCATTTTTCTCTATTCTACATCTCCCATATCCTTTCCCACAGCAAACATTGATGCAAAATACTAGTTTAGTGTCTCCTTCATCCTTTATTTTATTCACTTATGGATCTAGCATTTATCGCCATTCCTAATTTGTCCTTGAGAAGGTAGCATTAGTTCCTTCATGAAATGTTATGTTCCATGTATTGTAGGTCGAGTGCACAGTGCCATTACTGAGGCAATTCCAAACTTTTGAGTCACCATTCATGAGGAAACGGCGATTAATTTCCATGTCAGGATAGCGAGTGATTTGTTGGGGAACGTGCAGGGTGTTGTGTTCCCGTACATTGGTTGTTTCGTCCTTCTCGATGGAAGTCGTCATTTGCTTGGAAAGTGCTGCCTGAGGATATTTAGAGAATTTATGCGTTTTTGTAGTTGATACGCATTACTGGCACTGTGCCATTAAGGTGGCGGGAGGGATACCTATAGATTGGTTCCAGCAATTTTTTTTCAGTTTTCGCCTCGTGCCTGGTGCCAGACCTGCAGAGCTAACCACAATTTCACCATTCGGTTTGAAGAATGCTTGTTGAAGGTGGTGTCAGCCAGGCGGGCTGATTTATGTGTGATATTGTTGACACTCCAGAGTATTGTTGGAGCTGCACACATTCAGATGTTTAGAGAGTATTTCATTGCGTTCCTGACTTATGTTTTATCGATGGTAGAATGGCTTCAGGGAGTGATTCATGTGGTGAGTTGATCACTGCAAGATTCCCTTATAGTGACTCCACTGATTTGTTGACTCCAGTTCAATTTCTGGTCAATAGTAACCCCCCAGCTTTTAATCTGGAGGGATTTCAATGCAGGCAGCATTTAGTGACAGTAACATCACTGAACTTCAAAGGCAAATGATTGGCTGCTCGTTCAATGATAACCACCAGCATGTTAATCGTCAGGGAATTCGATAATTCAATGATAGTAATACCATTGAATGACACGAGACAATCAGGCGATTTGCTCTCAATGCTATTCCCCAGGTTATGGATAGATGGGTTGAAGGGGGCGGGCAGAATCAGTGATGGTAATGACATTGACTATCAAAAGGCAGTGATTCTACAGCGTCTATGAAGCTGGCCGTTTCTTAGTAATTGTGTGACGCAAAGGTTCCCTGCCAGTTTTCAGCAGAGTACTCATGTGCAGTCATTGTCGGTTTGTTAAATATTTACCCCCGAAGTGAAATTGTCCTGCTCTCAGCCACCATTATATATGACAATCTTCAGTGAAGTTCAGAAGTGTGAGCTTGTGCTGAGTATGCACCAATCGCTCATTGTCTGTTTATGGGTTTAGTGCATTAGTGGTGGATATTAACTGTTCATTCGCTCTTGATAAGGTACTGTGTTCAATATCTTGGGTTCACACAATCACAGAGTCATAGAGATGTACAGCATGGAAACGGAACCTTCTGTAAAATAATCTTCCTCTGGCAGCACATTCCAAACATGCACCAACCCCATGTGAAAAAGCTCAATTTCAAATGTTATTATTCTCACGTTAAACATACGCTCGCTTGTTTGGACTCCCCATTCTGGAGAAAGGGCATTGTCTATTTACCATATCCGTGCCTCATTTGATTTTACAGAAATTTCTAAGCTCATCCCTCAGCTCCTGACTCTCGAGGAAAAATAGCCCGAGCCGATTCAACCTCGCCCTCTACCTCAAACACTTCAATACTAGTAACATTGTTCTAAATCTGTTTCTGAACCCATTCAGATTCACAACATTCCTCCGATAAGAAGCAGAAAGGAATATGCAAATCATCTTCCAAAAGTGACCGAGACAATGGCTTGTACAACCGTAACATGACCTCCTAACTGCTATACTCAATACACTGATGCAGGAATTCCAATCGCAGCCCTCACTATCCTTTATATCTCAAATTGCACTCACGAGGTTCAATCTATTACTTGTTGTGAAACCTTATGCGTCCTCATGGCAAGAAAAATCAGCATGCACGTACACATTCTCAAACAGACATGTATACGCTCACACTGCCGCCAATGATGTATCCCTAGTACCCTTGTATCTTCCTCGAACATGTAGCATTTGGGGGATGATTTCCATCAATTCTACACCATTGTTACAATAGTGTGGGTGTGTACAGTTGTGGTGTGTGTGAGAGAGAATGGCTGTGGATATCTGTGGGTGTGTGCAGATGGATGTGTGTCGGTTTGTGTGGATTCCTATGGGTGCGTGGGGGTGTCTGACTGCGTTTATGGGGTTGTATGTGTGAGGGTGAGTCGGTGAGGGTTTAGTAGGTGTGTGAGGATGGCTGTGTGTTGTGTGCATGGGGGTGTGCGCAGGAGCTGTGTGTGTGCGTGTGTGGTTGGATACGTGTCAGTTAGAGAAGGTGTGGGTATGTATGTCTGTGTGTGTATAGGTGTTTGGTGTTGTATGTCTATGTGGTGTGTGTGTGGTTGTGTGTTTGTGTGTATTTGAGTGAGTCGATGTGCGTCATTGGGTGTGGACATCTGTGGGAGTGTGGGTTTGTTTGCTTGCGTGTAGGGGATGTGTATTTGAGTTTGCAGACGTTTGTCTGTGGTGTGTGTTTGTGTATGTATGCACACGTGTTTTGGTGTTGTGTCTGTGGGTGAGTGAGCGTGCACTTATTGGTGTGTGTATGCATCTGGGTGGGTGAGTGTGTATGTGCATATGGTTGAGTGCGTGTGTGAGTGCGTTGTGTCTGTGTGCATGTGGGTGTGTTTGGAAACGTGTGAAAGTGTGTGTGCATGTGTGTCTATGTATGAGTGTGGATGTGTGTGGGTGCCTGTGTGATTATGTGTGTGTGAGTGTGTGTTTGTGAGTGTTAGTATGTGAGTGTGTGTGTTTAGGTGTGTCTGCGTGTGTGTGAGTGAAGATGTGTGTTTATGTGGGTACGGGTGTGTGCTTGTGGGAGTGTGGGTGTGAAGCGTGAGTGTGTGTTTGTCTGTGTGGTTGAGTGCTGATAATGGCGCGTGTGTGAGGGGGTGTGTTTTCGTGTGTGGATGTGTGTCTGTGTGTCTTGTATGCGTGTGTGGTGTTTTTTGCAAGTGTGTGTCTATGAATGTGGGTGTTCATGCGTGTCTGTGCATCTGTGTGTGTCTCCGTGTCTGCCTGTGTGCTCATATCCAATCCTTTCCCACCTCTGAGCATTCAGGATGGGTTAAAAAGACACCAAGAATGATGGAGTGATCGATTGACAAGCACTGTCCTCAATATTTATTGACAGTATGACAGAGGGCAAGGTAATAAGGCTGTCGAAGTCTTGAGTGCCAAGTTAAGCTGTTTCAAAAGGAAAGTGTTGGGAGCCTGGACTGCCATGTCTCCTTTCCCACCATATTCAATGCCATTGCGCTGTCACACGTGGAAGATGGAGAGTGTCTGAGCCATCAGCAGATCCAACATCACCAACCTCTTCGCCCGGCAACAATGGGTACCCCGGTAGCACTTGGCTCTGACCTTCAGTTCGTCCCCTCGGCACATCTGCTCTCGGCACAGGCCTCTCAACTTGTCACATGTGGGTCCAGTCTCTGCGAACGAAACCAGCGAGGTCGAGGATTAGCCAGGATTACTCTTAGCCCACTCGTGCACCACGTCAGGATTACCAATGGTGAAACCTGAACAGCCGGGAGTGGGAGCAAATATGGTCGGGGGCTACCGCAGTTGAGACTTTCGTCTCTGCAAACAAACACCATGGACGTTTTTGACTCTGCATCTTTGTTTCTCGCTTCGTACAGAGTGTGGATGCTAGGAATTTAGAGTCTACCACCACTGCCATAAAATAAACCTCTAAACCTGCTGCACAGAGAGTCTGACAAACCTGTGTCTCCAACTTGATCTGTCCTCCAGCTTCAACGCGAATGTCGAATTCAATTGTTGCTATCTATTCTCACAGGCTGCGCCTGAAAGGTAGGATCTAGCAGCATATGTGGGTGGCTACTGGAGTGTCAGAGAGCCTTGTGAAAATTCACCAGAAAAAGAGATTCTATTTTGTAGTTTTAAAGGTATCAAGGGGTTTGGGTTGCACATGGGAAATTGACGTTGAGTGAGAGGATCACCTTTCAGCATATTGAGGAACGGGATCGGCCAACTCCTGATCTGAGGTCATATGTTTCTGGTTCTCATTGCGTGTGTGTGTCTGTGTGTGTGTGTGTGTGTGTGTGTGTGTGTGTGTGTGTGTGTGTGTTTCTCTCTGGCTGTGCGACTATTTCTTTGTTCCCCTGGTCCACAAAGCCACAGTGTCAAGCAAAGAGGAGGCACTGTCAGAGGGTGGATTGACAGGGAATGGAGGGTGCCTTGGCCCCGTGGGGCTGTGTGAAATCAGCTAAACCCAGCAGTGTCCTTTCAATCCGAGAGTCAGACTATCGACAACCTCCCACCCACATGCCCCCATACGGTAGCGACTCACCTTGGTTGATGAAATGTTTCCGTGGCAAAAGGCCGGCCCCAGACGAAGACAGGGCCAGTAATTCAAGGAGGAGGATGAGGAATACTCCCGTCATCTTCTGGTCAGCTCTTCTGAGCCTGGAGAGGGAAAAGTGAATCTGACACGATTTACCAAGGCAGTTCCACAGGAATTGTATCGTATTGACGTGTTCTGAATCGAACAGCACTACAACAAGTTGATTGGAGTGTCCTCCTTCCTTGGAAGAAACTCAGCAGGCTGAATCCGTGATCGCTTTAAATCATTAACATGTGTACTCAACCTTCGTCACAACTTGGGCTTGCTCCACCATACTGCATCGAATTTCAGAGACTCTGTCCAAATTTCACCTCATTCTTCACTGAATCAAACTACTAATCATTTCCCCCAATCCCGCAGTGTGTCAGAGAAAAACTGTACATGGTGGACCGGACTTGATGGGCTTAATGGCCTAACTTCTCCTCCTATGTCTTTTGGCCATTCGGCCTATCGATTTCACACCGACACTCTGAGCAGAATTCTGCCCTGTATTTTCTGCAGAGCTAATCTACCCAGCTTGCAAAGCCTTGTCACATTGCGGAGAAACTTCCGATAGCCAGTCCACCTGAGCCTGCCATCGTTGAACTGTGGGGGGAAACAGCAGCACCCCGACGAAACCAATGCTGACACAGGGAGAATGTGCAGATTCCACACTGAGAGTCACCAAAGGGTGGAGTCGAACCTGTGTGCCTGGCGCTGCGACGCAGTAGTGCTATCCACTGAGTGAAATTATAACACGCATTCCTGGTAGACAGAGATACAGAGAATACTCTCACGACGGGAAATGAAGTAGGCGATTCAGAACATCACATCTGCTGCACCATTTAATGGGACCAGAGCTGATCTGACGAACCTCTCCTGCGCCTTCCCTATCTTCACCCATAAACCCACAATTCCCTCACTCTTTAAGATTCACACTCTCTTTCTCAGTCTTCAATATATTGAATAACCCTGCATCATCAGTACTCTGTGGTGAAGAACTAAATAGTTTCACCCACCTCCCAGAGCACAGTCCCTCCAACATTGTGGAGGTCCCACAGCACTGACCCTCTGATAGTACATTCATCCTCAGTGCTGACCATCCGATAGTGCCTATTCCCTCATCACTGACCCTCCGCTAGATTCCACTGCCTCAGCGTTGAACTTCTGATTTTACCGAGTCTCTCAGCACTGAAATCCCGACCGTGCGGTGCTCCCTCAACACTGAAACTCAAGCAGTGAGGAATTCGGTCAACAATGATGATCTAACAGTGCCACACTACCTCAGTATCGACCTTCTGATAGTGGGACCCTGCCTCAGCACTGACTGTCTGACAATGCAGAGCTCCATCAGCACTTCCTCTTACATTATGGGAACCCAGCAACAATGAAGGACTGAAAGCACACACTCTCTCAGCACTGATCCTCATACAATGCCCAGTCCCTCAGCACTGATTCGCTGACAGTGCAGCACTCTCTCAGCACTGACCTGTCCTTCCCCAGTACTGACCCTCCAATCGTGCGGTGCTCCCTCAGCACTGAATCTCTGACGTTGTGGTGATCCTTCAGCAGTAACCCTCTGACAGAGATATTTCCTCAACACTGACCACCCAACAGTGGGACACCCCCTCATCACTGACTTCCGAGAGTGCGACACTCCCTCAGGACTGACCCTCTGAAAGTGTCCACTTCCCCTGCACGGAATGTCCGAAAGAGACCAGAACCACACCACTGAGTGCTCAAGAGAGCCTACTCACGCAACACTGACCATACAACAGTGCTGCACTCCCTCAGCATTGACGCTCCGACAGTGTGGAGCTCGCCCTGCACTGACCCATCAACAAATCGGAGCTTCCTCAGCACTGAACCTATGACAGTGCTGCTGTCCCTCAGCACTGGAAGTCTGAAAGTAAAGAGCTTTCTCGGCACTGCGACATCGACAGTGTGACACTCCCACAGCACTAAGCCTCCAACACTGCTGCAGTCCTTCAGCACTGACCTTGCGACAGTGCCGCACTCACTCAGCCCTGATACCCGGACAGTATGGAACTCGGACCGCAGGTAACCTCTAATACTGCGGAGATCCCTCAACTGTGAAACTACGATAGCGTGTGGCTCGCTCACCGCTGAGTCTTCGACAATGTGGCACTCTGTCAGCACTGACCCTCCAACAGTGCAGCACTCTCTCTGCACTAATCTACCATCAGTGCAGCGCTCCCTCACCACTCACATTTTGGCAGTGGTGCAGGTCATCAGAACTCACCCTCTGTGAGTGTCAACGTTCCTCAGCACCGGCCCTTCAAAAATGTTCACTTCAATCAGCACTGAACGTCCAACTGTAGGACAATCCGTCAGTTGTCATCCTCTGACAATGCTGACTCCGTAAACGCTGACCCTCTGACAGTGTGGACGTCGATCATCAAACTATGCGGCACTCCCTCAACACTAACCTTCCATCAGAGTGGCATTCCCTCAGGCTGACCATCTAACAGTAGCACACTTCCTGAGCACTGACCCTCCAACAGTGCGGCGATCCTTCAGCACTGACCTTTTGACCTTGCGGATCTCCCTCACCATAGAAGGTAAACAGTGTGGCATCCCCTTCGGGCTGTCCTTTTGAGGGGGCCACACTCCCTCAGTATGAACCCTCTAAAAGTGCCTAGTCCCTGAACACGGATACTCCGACAGTGCAGAGAACCCTCATAACTGAGTCGTAGACCATGTGGCACTCACACAGCATGGACTGTCTGACAATGCTGCACTCCCACAACACTGAACATCTGACATAGCGCCGCTTCTTTAGCACTCTACCTACGACCGTGAAATATTCGCTTCAGAACTGACCATCCAACAGTGTGGAAGCACTGACTTTTCGACAGTGCAGCATTCCCTCTGCTCTGACCCTCCAACAGTGCGTGACTCTGACATTACTGGTTCCCTCAGCACTGACCCTCTGGCAGTATGACACTCCCTCCACACTGACCCTCTGACAGTACGAGCTTCCTCCACACTGACCTTTGGAATGCTCCTGCTCTTTCAGCACTTATCCTCCTACAGAGTGTCATTCCCTCTGTACTGACCCTCCGATAGTGCAGAGATCCAGCAGCACTGTATCTCTGACAGTGTGGCACTCCCTTAATAATGAGTCTCCAGCATTGAATAAGTCCCTTAGTCCCGACACTTCATCAGTGCGAAGCACCCTGAGCACTGATCCTCTCAATGTGCGGCACTCACCCAGCACTGTCCCTCCGACAGTGCTGCACTCCCTCAGCAGTGAATTTCTGACCGTCTCCATTCCATCGGCACGGACTCTCAGACAGTGTTACACCCTGTCAGCACTGGCCCTCATCAGTACGGAGCTCCATCAGTGCTGACCTGCCAACTGTGCCGGCTCCACCAGCACTGGACATCCAACAGTGCCCACAGTCTCAGCGTTGATCCTCCAATAGTGTGACACTACCCCAGCGCTGAATCACTCACAGCGCTGACCAACCAATACTGGTTGCTCCCTCAACAGTGTCCCTCCATCAATGCCCACTTCCTCAGCACTGACCTTCCGACAGTGCAGAGCTGACAAAGCACTAACCCTCCGACAGTACAGTATTTCTGTAGAACTAACCTTCCAATAATACACTGCATATAAACACTGACCATCCAACAGCACCCTCTGCCTCACCACTGACCTTCTAACTGAGCCCACGTCCTCAGCACTGCTCCTCTGACAGTGCTGTAATGCGCAGCACTGACCATCTGACAGAGCCTCCTTCCCCAGAACTGAGCCTCGAAGGGAGGTTACTTCCACAACATGAATGTCTGGCAGAACTGTCTCCGTCTGCGCTGACCCATTAATATTGCCCAGTTTCTCAGCATTATCCTCCGGCAGAGCGGTGATCCCTCATCAAAGACCTTTTGACAGTGCTGTGCTTATTCAACACTGACACTCTGATAGAGTCCGCTCCCTCAGCACTGTCCCTCTACAAGTCCTGACTGCCTCAGCACTAACTGTCCAGCAGTGCGTAAAGGCCTAAACACTGATCTCTGACAGGGCTGGTCGCATCCAGACCTCGTAATGATTATCTCCAGCCTGGACTTCCTGTTTCAGCCGAACAGGCTACGCAATGTTTAAACGTGGCATTTTGCCACACCGCGATGACACTGGCATTTTGACTAGGTAGAAGCTACAAAATATCAGCGTGTTTTCTCCATTTTCTGGCATTCCTGTCCCAACGACACCCCACTCACGTCCCCTGACTCCTGGTGAGGGTGAGCACATCCTGATCTCAGTGAGTAATGAGAGACAGAAAATACTCAGTGATCAATGCACTGAGTTTTATTCCCTTGTTTCAGAAAACAGTGGGTCAGACATAATCATATCTAAATAACAGAGCTGAACCCTCTCTCACAGCCTCTCTCTCTCACACACACACACACACAAACACACACAAACGCCACACACGAACACACACACACAAATACACAGACGGAGTCTCTCTGTCTCTCACACACATTCTATCTCACACACGCAGTGTCTCTGTCTTACAAGTGGATACTCTCTTTCTCACAACCACACCGCTTCTCCGTCTCTCTAAGGCAATCTATCTGCCTCACATACACTATCTGTCTCTCTCTCACACACAGTCCCTAACACAATCTCTGTCTCATAGTCTGACTCTCTCTGTCTCACACTCACACATACACAGTCTCCCTGCCTCTCTAACACAGTCTCTTTGACACTTGAAAACAATCTCTCTGTCGTGCACATCGAGCGTAGCAGGGTGGCTCAGTGGTTAGCACGTTCTCCCCGTAACTGCATGGGTGACCTCCGGTTGACCCGGTTTTCTTCCACAGTCCAAAGCTGTGCAGGCTAGGTAAATTGGCCATGCTAAATTGTACAAAGTGTTAAGTGCACTAATTATACAGAAATGGGTCTGGGTGAGTTACTCTCTGTGTGTGTGTCGAACACATTATCACTGTCTTTCTCACACTCTCTCTGTCTCACACATACTGACTCTGACTCACAGCCCATTATCTCAAACGCAGTCTGTCAGTCTCCATCGCCCTCACACACACAGTGAATCACTGTGTGTCTAACATAGTCTCTCCATAACAGACACACTCTCCCTCTCTCACACACACACAGACACACAGAATTCCAATGGGATACACATTGCTGATTCCGACACTAGCAAACACCTGGGGGTAACCATTGACCAGAAAGGAATTGGAGCAGCTTCACCAATCCCGTAGCTACAAGAGCAGATCAGCGGTTTGGGTTAACTCCTGCCTAATGAATTCATCGACATTTGAAAACACTTGCCATTGATTGGAGTGGAATTGTAGAATTGTCCCTGGTAAAAGAAAATCTTGATTTTTTTTTAGGAATTGCAGTATTTACAACATTTCAATTGCCTGAACAAATCTCTGGGCCATCCTGGAGTTGTGACCGACGCAAAAAAATGTTCACATCCTAAATAATCTCGTTGTCTCATCTGCACACACACGTCTTCATTTCTTCTTTTTTCCTCTCCTTTCTTCTCTCTTTATCTCTCTCCACCCCGCTTGGCTTTTTCCAAGTGCTTTTAGCCTCTCCCAACCTTACTTGCAGTTTGTCCTTCCAATCTCTTAAGGGCAAACGTGAAACGAGTTAGAAGATAGAACAGAGAGCATTACAGCGCAGTACAGTCCCTTAGGCCCTCGTTGTTAGTGGGCCTGTGTAACTAGTATGAATTCCAGCTAACCTACACCATTACATTCTCATTCAAATGTCTATACAAATTCCATGTAAATGCACTTCACTTTGGCGAGTCTACTGCTGGTTGTACGCAGGGCTTACACACCCCACTACTGTCTGACTAAATTTTGCATTCTGTTCCATGGAGTTCAGACAACTGAGAGGGGATCTCATCGAAACACAAGGGATCCTTAAGTGGCTCGACGGGGTAAACACTTTGAAAATGTCTTCCTATGTGAGTGAGTGCAGGACCGATGAGCATCGTCGCAGGAAAGAAAAAGACAAATTTCTGACTAAAGAAAGGAGGAATGTCTTCTCTCAGAGGGCTGTCGGCCTTTTGAACACCACACAGCGCTGTTGGGGGATGCGGTGCAGAGTCCTTATGTGTATTAAAAACTGAAAGGGTTCGTTCTTGATCAGTCGGGGAAAGCGCGAGATAGATCTAGGAAGGAATGTGGATGTGCAGAATTGTTGAACCAGCGATATTCCTACTTCAATGGGGAGCAGGATGGAGGGGGCGACAAGATCGAATGAGGTGGCTATTTTTCATTGACTTAGGTCTCTTCATCCCCTCCACTGTTTCTCTGAGCCTCTCCCTTCTTTTCTCTCTCTATTTCCTTCCCCCTGCCTTAACCAACTGCCTTGATGGTTCAATATCTCTGCCTTTGAACCGTGATTGAGTTGATAAACATTCCCTTCTGAAATGGAACTGTCTTATCCCCAGACTCCAGCCAGTCTGAACCATATCAACCCAGTTGTCAGGAGCGACCGTCCCTTGATGTAACACAGCAGCTCACTGTCTTTCTGTGCAGCCGCGCAAATACAGCGTGAGCTGCTACCATCCAGGTTTCAATCAGTAATCGCCTCATGTGAAGTGTGGAGACTGCTTCCTGCGAGCGATTGTGTGTCATCAGCACAAAAGCATCGACATGTTTTTAGACTGGAGATATTCATCATCTGGCATTTGCGTGATGCAGATGTTAATTTGCAAGTTTGAGGGTGTGGAAAAGCACACAAGGTCAAGCAGCATCCCAGGAGCAGGAGAATCGATGTTTCGTTCATGAGGAATGTGGGTGTGCGGGTTAAAGAGGCTGAGAGATAAATAGGACGGTGGAGCTGGGGGAAATTAGCTTGGAAGGCGATAGTTAGGTGGAGGTGGGACAATGATGATAGGTCAGAGAGGAGGGTGGTGCAGATGGATGAGAAATACACTACACAGATCAAGATGGCGGTGACGAGTTGGAAGGTTGGATCTGGGAGAGGATGGGGGTAAGGGGAATTCGGGAAACTGGTGAAATCCACATTGATACTGTGGGGTTGGAGTGTTCTGAAGGGAAGAAAAGATGTTCTCCCTCCGGTGTTGTGTGGTCATGGAGTGGGAATGGAGTAAGCCAAGGATCTGCATGTCCTTGGCAGAGTGAGAGGTGGAGTTGAAGTGTTCGGCCATGGGGCAGTGGGATTCGTCCGTGCGCACATCTGTGGTTGGTCCCTTAAACACTCCGCAATTGGCATCCAGTCCCAAAGGAAGCTTCCACATCCGACATGGATTTTTCTGTAAGCCGGACACTTCAACTGCCCTTTTCACTCCATTGAGACCATATAGGTCCTGGGCCTTCTCCATCGATAAACCCTCACCACCAGAGGTTTGGAGGAAGAACGTTTCATCATCTGCCTTGGGTGCCCCAACCCCACCGAATCAATGGGAATTTCACATGTTTCCGCATTTCCTCTCCCTGCCACCCCAACTTATGCCAAATCCAAGGCCTGTCCTGTCTAATCACCATCTCTTATATTTATCTGCTTAACTCTCCACTCCAAACTTTCAAATTCCGCCGCCTTCATCTTCCTATCGCCTTCCTAGCTACCTTGCCCCAACGTCACGCAACTCTTATTTCACTCTCAGCCCCCTTGGCCCTGATGAAGGACTTTTGCCCGAAACGTCGATTCTCCTGCTCCTCGGATACTTCCTGACCTGCTCTGCATTTTCAGGACCACACCGTCAAATCTGAACTCCAGCGTCCGCATTTTCACCTCTTCTTGTAGGTTTCGGACCGGCCTTGTTATTGTCCAGGTTTGCAACTTCAGCACACGGACTTCTGCAGAGTCTAAGGAGTGGCGAATAGTGCTGAACATTCACCGGTGAACGTCCCCCTCTCCTGACATTCTATGGAAAGCAGTTCATGTCTGAAGCAACTGAAGATGATTGGGCCTCAGTCACCATTCTGAAAGACTCCTGCCCAAGATGCTTCTTCAAACGGTACACTGTGCCATCAGATCGAGAGGACTCGGGTCCAGGAGCTGGGAGGATCTGTTGCAATTGGATCGGTCGGACTGCATCTGCAGTGCTGAGTGCAGTTTTGGTCTCCTTCCGTGGCAGAGGGACGCCCTGGCTATGGCGTTTACCAAACTGACTGCAGGGTTTGCCGGAATGGTGTCGTAAGGCCGACTGCATAGCATTGCGTCTTTCCCCCTCAAATTTACAGGAATGAAGGAACGGGAGAAAGCGACAGAACGCTACGACTTCCCACTTGTCCCGGGTTGCTGTTTTTCCAACACATGAAGGAAAGTCGAAACTATCCAGGGACAGCGCAGTACCTTCCAGTCTGCATTAGCACTACAATCCCCATCGCTCCCTCTCCAACCGACCCTCAGTAACAGCAGTGTGTAACAAGGACAAGACGCACGGCGGAAACTCACCCTATTATAGCCCATCCCTAACCCATGTCCACTTCCATTTCGGAAAGACGCATCGTGTGGAACTCAACACCCTCCCTTTCAGGTCCCCTTCTGAGTCCCTCACTAAACCGAAATGAAAATATTTCGAACGTTCCTTCAGTGTGGCTGGATCAGAATCCTGGGTCCCACTCCGTGAGGAACATTGTTGGTCCACCCTCCAGCACATGGACTGCAGAAGTTCACGGCAGGGTGGAATGGGCAGTAAATGCTGACCCAGCCAACAGAGCCACACCCTCCCGTGAGAGAATAGAAACGAAGGGTTTGGGATGGCACTGGGGCATTGGTGTCAGAGGGAACCTTCTCTCCCAGCAACTCACTGAAAGATAGTGCTTCCTTCTGCTCCAGTGCGCTCTCCAGGTTAGATCGGCATACAGCTCAGTTGTTACAAGTGTACAGACAGCAATGGACAAAACAGGGATCATGCTGCTGTTAGTATGGAAGTTACTTTCGCAGTTCATCAGTTGACTGAGCATTGTAATCTGGCATCATATTACATCGCTCCCATGTCAGATAATGGTAGTATGCTGTGACAGGTTAAGTGTAATTTCGGGAACCATTCTGGCAGACAATGTCGACTTTTGAAAGGCGGATGTTAATTCAAGTTTGAGGAGACACTGAGGCTGTTCAAGAAAACTGCGGAGGGGGTGATTAACTCAAGAATAAAGAGATTGAGACAAAATTACAGGTGGTGTTTTTAAGTTTTTGCGGATACCGCCCTATCTTTAAGAAAATTAAAAACAAACTAAACAAAAAGCATATCAAAATATTGAGGACTGCACGGACGGGAACAGCTAAGGATGGTTTTATTGTTAGTATTAGTGATTTTTGATGAAATTGAAAGCCAGCAGGTTGGTAGTTGATGGTGAAATGCAAAATAGTAGCGAATTATGAGCGTGTTAAACTGTTACTAGACTGTTGAATGTTTAAGGCAAGGCGTATACTGTACTTTTAGACATTGTGTGTGTGTCTGTCTGTGTGTGTGTGTGTGTGAGAGAGAGAAAAACAGAGAAAGATGAAGGGTGAGTGTGACAGAGAGAGAGAGAGAGAAAGATGTGGCTTGCTGAAACGCCATGTGTGTGTCTGCGTGCGTGACAGAGCAAGAGGCAGAATCACGAACTTGCAGAAAACCTTTACCTGTCTGTGTGAGAGAGTTTGTAAGCATTGTCATCTGGTTTGGATGCGCAATTGCTTTGGGAAAAATGATTCTCAACAGCGATTTGTAACTTAAGCAAAACCCTGGTAATTTATTAACAAAAAATAAGTTTGTTAAAGTAAAATGAAGCATTCGAACAATGTCTTTTTCGCGGTTTCAATCAAAAAGTTATTGTTTTCATGTCTGAAAATTATAACTGTTGACACCTTTGCTCAAAAGAACTGCATGTATGTCAGCCTTGAATAACTAATTAAATCAGCCATGCATTCCGGCCTTCCTCGGTCCCGGCATTGAGTGCAGAATTTGGGAAGTTTAATTGCAGTTTTACAAGGCGTTGGTGAAGCCGCACTTGAAATATTGTGTTCAGTTTTGGTCACGTTGTTATAGAAAAGATGTTACCAAAATGTAAAATGTAAAGATGAAATTTGCAAGGATATTGCCTGACATCAATGATTTAAGCTATCGTGACATGTTGGACAAATGGTGATGTTTTTCTTTAGAGAGTAAAATAATGAAGGGGGTCCTTATAGAAGTGAATAAGATCATGAAAGCTTAGGATAGAGGTAATGCTTTTTTTTCCCTTGGTAAAGGAATCGAGGACGAGAGAGCACCAGTTAATAGAGGGGAAAGAATGAAAGGAAACCTGAGGGCACCTTTTGCACACAGACAGTGATGTGTATATGGAATGAGCTACCAACGGAAGTGGTTGACGCTGTCACATTAAGAACATTTAATAGGCATTTGGACGAATACCTGAATATGAAAGGATTAGCCAGTTTTGCGTTAAGCTTGTGGAAATGGGGAGAGCGTGGCTGGAAACGAGGTCATTCTCAAACAGTTTCGGTCGAATGACCTGTCTCCATTCTATGGGAATCTTGATTTTATATTCACGACACGCTAAACCTAAAGCATTCAGTAAGCCCCAAAACTGACCGCAGAAGTTGCAACCCAAACATTTGGAATAAGCAATTGCAGACCAGGTTGTAAATTTGCTCGCTGAGCTGATAGATTTGATCTCAGACGCTTTGTCACCATGCTCTGCAACATAATCAGTGATCCTCCTGTGGTGTTTTTTCCCGCTTACTTTATTTTCTCTGTCACGGTTTGTTGTGGTAGGTAAAATCGTTTCCTGATTTTGCTGAGAGTTTGGCAAACTGCATCGATATGGGGGAGCAAACTGACAAACTAATCGACAAACTGAGCTTCAAATCTTCTCCAAAATCTCAAACGAATTGCAGTCTTTGGGAATAATAACTTCTCAACACCATTTCGTAACGTAAGCAAAAATGTGGAATTTTATCAACAAACATACATTTGTTAGAGTAAAATTAAGCAGTAGAAAAATCTAATTGTTCGATCACTTCAATCTAAAAGTCGTTGTTTTCAGCCTCATTCCTGCAAAGGAGGCAAACGTGCAACACAGTTAAAGGATAAATAAAATGAAGCAATAAAACTGGCCAAATTACTTTAGTGTGTTTCACGATGGGCCGTACCACAGGCAACAATACAGCTTCCACGCATATTTTATTGTCAGAATGGTGCAGTTCAATGTCGCCTTTATTCTTCACTTAGAAAACTGTAGCCCGAGTTAAAATTTACGGTTATATTATTTGAGCTTCTAAGAGCTATGAATGACAGGTCAGTTGAGAGTTTCCAAATCTTTTTGTTAGCATAACAGCAAACACAGATTGCTTCTCTCAAAACGCGATGCAGTATGCAATTCATACTCTGTTACTGACTGGTATACCGAGTTCCTTCCTTATGAGGCCCCACTTCCCATTCACCATTTGCTATCTACTCGAACATAAGATTTTTCATGACGTACTGGAGAGAATTCCCAGGTACTGACATCGTGAACAGTCAACGTCTGCTATCTATTGCAAAATAATGCCCTTACTTGTTGGTGAAACATCAGAAGAAACTTTTGATTGGGAATCAATCTACAATTAATTTATCGGATTGACCAAACGAATACAATAAAAGCTTCTTTAATCATTTTCAGCTTTCAACACATCGCGTTACCCAGAGTCCAAACGCCACTTTTAGCTCAATCTCTCGGTGCAGAACTCCAAGCCAAAACTGATAAAAAGGGGATACAAAAAAAAACATGAAATATCAGCTTGGACTTTGATATTACTTTTTCGTCTCTGCCAAAGTGAAATTCATTCTTCTGCTGTGCTAACAAACCAGGCTTGTCAATATCTTGCTTTGGAATTCAATGAGAATGAAGACACAATGAATCGGATCAGTCTCCCTCCTCAGGAAATGCAATAATCCCAAGGCGGAGTAGGGTGAACCTTCATCTCAGAAACGCCTGTAAATACGTCCTTGAAATAAATGTAAATGTTAAAAATAGCTGAGAATTTGTCACTAATCCCAAACGATTGCAGTAAAATCCGGTTTATGATAAATGTCATTCGACAACAAGGCTAGAATACTTAATTAAGAGAAATAACTGACTGAGAAAGAGCACAGCTGAAATGGAAGAAAAAGGATTTGTCAACGATAGCAAAATTGGGAATAAAGATACGTCATATGTGTTAATATCTCTGTGCCAAGCCATGCAACTTGGATTCCAGAACTGCAAAAGCTAAAGTAAAATACGTATATCCCCAATGATGTAAAGTGGGTAATGAATACAAAGATCAGGAGATTAGATTCCAGTTCTGCTCATGAGACCACTTTTAGATTTACATGGCCCCCGACCCTCCCATTTAAGACGAGATGTACATGATTCTCAGGCAGTTTAGGGACTATTCCCTCGATTAATACTACGAAATGGAGTAAATGCAGTTAATGAAGCGAGAAGGGACTGTCTCGGTTTGTGTCGTTGAGATTTAAAATCAAGCAGCAACAGATTTAAATAACAATGCACGCTGAGGTGCCTTGTCAGAATGGATTTGGAGAGGCTGTTCTCCGAATGGGAGAATGCAGAGACTTAACATCACTGGTTAAACATTTTTCATGTTAAACATCATTGTTTAACATCATTGGTTGCCATTTGACATTTTTTGATGAGAAGTTATTATTTTCTGTTTCTCAGAGGGACACAAAATTTTGTAAATTGTTCATTGAAACAAATGGTTGAAGCAGTCTCATTGAACCTTTTGAAATTCAACAATATATTCATTCCACTCAAAAATTGTGACACTGGAACACCACTAGGTGTTTTTTAAGCGACGTGGTGTAATCTTGTTTTTTTCCAGGTGAGCATGTTGGGGGTTTGAGATTATTCCTAAACCAGCCATGATATTACTGAATGATGTAGCAGGTTCGGAAGTCTTAATAACCAGTTTCTACTCCTTTTTTTATTTTTACAATCGATATTGCGATTATATCGTCTTTAAAGACGCTGTTTGCAAATATGATTTCGAATAATCAGTCATTGTTCCGTTGCCAAAATCGAAGTTCCGTTATCAACTGCCCGTTCCTGCATCAATGTGACTTACTTATCACACATGAACATGCAATCTTCGTAGGGATGGCGTAAAACAGTTCACATATCGTGTCCATATACTCTCATGCAATAATCAATTTGCATTGGAGCAGATTTGAGAGAGCGTTATTCAATGGAAAATTGGAAAAAGAAAGCCATCTGATGAGGGTAGGTTGTACAAGCTAGTCTTGTATCAACAAGGATTCCAACTATGTAATATTAAGTAGTTGCTGAAACACTGAACAATTAATGACTATTTTCCGAACAAATCCACGCAAATAATTCTGGAATCTTAACACACAGAACGAGGTATTAACTTTGACAATTTGGCTCACCAATGTACAACTCTTGTATGCAGTCTAAATACAGAAAATCTGGCAGATGATTTGTGTTCGCCTCGTGGATGATGAGCCACGCAACCTTTCAATCCAATATGTCTACTCGCTGAAACAAATATTGACCATAGCGTCGGCAATGGAATTAAATGGCAGCTTCGCAATAAACTATTACACACAGGTACTCATCTTCTGTTCTGCCAATGCCACATGGATCCTGACATAATGGCTGAGCAAAGGAACATTTGGCTGTCCAAAAGAATTAAACTCGTTTTGGAACTGAGAGCAAAATCAAGTCGCATTTTACTGAGTCGACCAAATACTATTGAAATTAATAACCAGCTACCTCATAAAGCCTTTCCAGAATTTGGGATTCTCTCTGACGGTTCCACAATACCCAGCAGCTATGAAAAACTCACGCACATAACGTTTCTTCGTCAATCAGAGAGCCGACCCCAAATCAGTAAGTTTACTTCAAAATCCTCTTGATATCAATATTGCATGCATTCTTGTGGCTGTTTTTGGAATTGTTGAGATATCAAGGTAATGATATCATCATGTCGTTGTATCATCCTGGAGTTACTTAAACACCGTATCAGTTTTTTAAAAAATGTATAAATGTAAACGTACTAATGCAACAATTAACATGTTAAAATTAATACAGAACTTTAACATTCTGTACTGTTGTCAAGAACCAGGTTCTCATACCATTTCTGGAAAATTAGGGTGTCAGTCATTTTAACGTTGCACTTTGAGTTTTCGATTTCTCCATTGGACATCTGGAAATAATGGATCAATATGGTCCTCCAGAAGCATTTTTTTCTGTAACTTGTCAAGAAAGTTAAATGAAAGATTGTTTTCAAATCGATATAGATACAAGTTTTTTTTTTAAGCCAGCATGTGTACACTGAGACAAATATGATTGGGCTATTGTGAGAGAAGACAGTGAAAAGTTCACAGTTGTGATTCGTGATTATCGAATGATTAATATATAATCTATGTAGATTAAAAAGATACAGGACTACGTATTTAATTGTGGTCAGATATGTGTTTGGAACTTCAAGTCACTCAATGAAGTGAATTTCAGGTGTATGGATTAGTTTGAAGTCGACGTGGACATCTTCGTGTTATTTCAATGTCACACCCTCCAAGATGTAGCTCGCACTGTTACAATGTAATGCAAAACTAATTCTTTTGATAAATATTCATAGACCAGTTTCAAATGTTGTTAGTTTCATAATGGCAAATACAGAAAGCAATATTCCGTAATTTCTATGGATTTGTTGCTACTTTGGACAAATTGCTTCAAGAAGAAAACTGCCCATTTCTTGATTACTGATATCATGTTGAAAACTTCTCATGATATGGGGCGAAAATTTCCTTTCAGACCCTAATATACCTAGTAATGCAGACTAAACTCCTTTGGTGACCTCAAATTACTTTCAATTTTTGGAATGAACTAGGTAGTTTTCCAGTTGCAGTAGATAGAGGGGGTTTGGCGCAGTGGAGGTTGTCAGCAAAGATAGAGGATCAATCAATAAATTCTTGAGATATAAATGCAAAGAATTTGTTCAATTTTTAACATATTTCAACCAAATATTTCCGTGATTCAAAAGCATATTATGCAGTAAGGTCTCGAATTTGGGGACATGAGAACTCGACTGAAATAAAACAAAACGCAGCAGTGGGAACACTTGTATCAGTTGTAACATTTACATAACCAGTGGGGGGCATGCTTTCATTTTAGGGATTGTCGACACATCAGAGAGTATGAGATTCAGCCGTCGGATTGGGACATTCTGTGATAAACAGGAAGATGGAGAGTTGACTGTCTAGTCACAGGCTGATCAAAGTCATTAGCAGAGATGTCTAAAATGTTACTCATATTTACGGCTGTACTTCCACCCTTACTCCCTCCTTATTAAAATTCAAAACGTGACGCAAAGTTTCTCAAACTCGATTGGATTATATCCGAATTTTGACAATTAAGACAGGGTTCCCTCACAATTTCTGAAATATAGATATTATTCATTAGGGAAAGAGGATAATTACACCACTAGAGGTTACACAACTGTATAAATATTGGCTGTGTTGAATCTGCATTGTTAGTTCATCAATTGGAATCACCGAGTCACATGAAAGCAGATATTTCATACAGATAATGGAGTTTCCAATTATCTTTCAGATAGAAAGATTTTACTACCCAGTGCTCGCAGCTATTGGTATCACTGGTAAGGCTTTGGATCTGTGGGGCACCTTACAAACAAGTTTACACGTGTTTCATCCATGAAGCCTGCCGTGTATTGAAAACTATGTGCATTTGTTTTTTGTTATTACGTCACAAATTCGGTTTTGCAAGTTTTCTTAATAGCATTTGAAATGTTTCCAATAGAGATTTAATATTTATCAGTGAGACGTTTTTGTTGCTTAAGTCTTCATTGCAATTAGTGTTGCAGTTTTTGTATTCTCAAATGCCGCATGTTATCCTTTTTACCAAATTAAAAAAAGCAGAAATTTCCTTTCAAATAAATTGTTTTGCATAACCATTTGAAGGACGACTATAAAGTAAGCTGCACTTTGTTTCCTGGCATGTATAATTTCTTGGAAACTGTCGCCTTTGAATTCATTGTTTACTAGTGACGTGTAAACCATGAGTAAACTAAAAAGTTGATAGTAAGTAGGCATTTTCACAGGATCGCATTTTATATGAATCATTCCTACGAGACAGACAGTTGAATTCAGTGTCCTAGTACTATCAGTAGATAGCAGCACCGCAAAACAGTCCCCATGCTTGACAGTGATTCATATTCTGAGTGCCAAGATTTTGTTATTTCAATTAACATTCGGGTTTAATCCAAATTTTTTTCAACAATCTTAACATTTCCAGAAAATAGTTTAACTCCGAATAAGTTATTACTAGCTTCAACGTTTAAGTCAGGTTGCAGTGTTCAAGTCTCTCTGCAAACCTGGTGTTTAAAATGTATCACTGAAGAGCCACGACGCATTGCAGCGTCAAATACAATTTGCATGAATGGTTCAAATATCTTGTATTCTTTCAAGTGATAATCAAGGCTGTATGGCAGTAAGGACGCCCGTAGGCATGGACGTTCTCATTGGTGTCCACTGCCATTTCTTTTTTCAGCAGCAGGAAAAGCGGGTGCTTGGACCAGTGGCCTGCAGGGAAAGGTGCGTCACTAATTTATATCTTTATATCTGATATCGGAGAGCAGAAGTTTCTGGGAAAGGGGGCAGTTTTTAAACCTTCCGTGAAATAAGTGAGTGTTTTCTAAACCCGGGACGCTACACTTGTCGGGCCTCCCACACATCCACCTCCTCTCCCCTTGAACAGTAAGGACACAGTAGGTAAGCTGCTCTTGTTTTACTTTCTGATAAGGACATTTCAGGGAAGGTAGTGCAGGGAGAGGAATGTTCCTCCTGCATGATGTTGAGGAGAGGGACGATAGTAGTAAACCTTTCAATTCCAGCTCTAGGAATTGCACCCCACTCTTGCTACACCAAGACTACGTTAGGGAACTGGAGCAGCAGATGGTTGAACTTGGGATCATTCGGGAGGCAGAGTCTGTGATATCCAAGAGTTACATGGAAATAATTACTCCTCGACACCAAGAAAGCTGGGTGACTGTGAGAAGGGGGCTATTAATCAGTGCAGGGAAACCCTGTGATCATTCCCCTGAACAAAAAGTGTACCCTTTTTGGATAATGTTGAGGGGACGGGTTACCAGGGGAACGCATTTGGGTGCAGGTGACTTCCCTGTTGCACAGAAGGAAAGGGGGGAAAGAAGGAGAGTGTTAGTTATTTGGGAATCAATAGTTACATGGTCAGATAGAAGGTTTGTTGGGAATGAAAGAAGCCTCCCAGGTGCTATGGAAGATATTATGTCAGTAATATAGTTCAATTAGTGTTGTAATCTATGCCCAGTATCATGTTGCAGAGCTTCAGAAACAGATAATTTTGGGGCATTGTGATTGATTAGATAAATCACTGGGACATGAGCTAGTGCTAAATGTGATGGCGTTTTAATGTGATACATTAAGTGTGATGGAAGGAACCAGTGTGGCAGGCGATGATTACCTTCGAAAGATAAAACAAGTCAACGTGATTGGCTATGCTAATGTTATTGGATAAGCGTGGGATCAACAAATAGTTTAAACTGGAGGAGAACAAAGAAACTGTGAGGAGTCAGGGAAGACATTTTGCTGGCTCCCACAGTTTGATTTTGCAAATTTATAAGTTTAATTTCCTGTAGGATTTTCTGCGTCTCCTGGAAAATATTTATAGAATATTGAGTGAATCTTACGCAGCAGTGCCAGGATCAGTGATATCTGAGAACGTGTCTTGGTTTCCTGAAGCGAGAGGGTGACCAGCCCCAGGTGCTGGTCCACATAGGTACCAACGACATAGGTGGAAAGAGGGATATGGGGTAAGATGTGATTTCAGGGAGCTATGGTGGACACTGACAGCTAGAATAAACAGAGCTGTTATTTCAGGTTTATACCCCGTGTCACTTGATAGCGAGGTCAGGAAGACGGAGAGATGCCAGCTGAAAACGTGGCTTCAGTGATGGTGCAAAAGGAAGAGGTTCATGTGTTTGGATAATTGGCTCTCATTCTGGGAAGGTGGGACCTCTGCAAACAGGACAGTATTTACTTGACATAGAGGGGAACATATATCCTAGGTGGAAATTTGCTTATGCTTTTCGCGTGGGTTTAAAGAATCTCAGCCGGGGGATGGGCTCCTGCGTGTAGTTCCAGTGCATAGGATGATGGGAGCAGGTAGGACATGGGCAGGATTTCACGATCACAGGAGTGTGCTGGCAGACAGCAAGATGGTTTGAGGTGTGTGTAATTCAAAGACAGGAGCATCCTGAATAGGTTAGGTGAGCTTGCAAACTGGATTGGTAACTGGGACGTTGATATTTTTGCCTCTTCGGAGACATGGACAAAACGCTGTCAGGAATGGATGTCGCATGTCCAAGGATTTAGATTTTTCAAGTCGATCAGCGAAGTTGGTAAAAAAGGGGGACGCTTGGCTTTGCTGGTCAAGGACAGTACAACAGTGGCTGAAAGAATCTTTGTCGAGGACTCGTCTACGGAGGTGTTGTGGTCTGCGTTTAGACACAGGAGAGGTGAGTGCACATTGCTGGGAGATTTTTTTATTGGCCTCTGTTAAGTTCCAGGGATGACGAGTAGAGGATTGGCAAAGTGATTTTGGATGGGATTGAAACGAAAAGTTTGTCATGATGTGAGACCTCAAATTACCCAACATTGCATGGAAATGCTATGACTCTATTCGGTCCGATGGATCAGTTATTGTCCAATCAGTCCAGGAGTGCTTCCTCACACATTATTTCATGGGGCCAACAAGACGAGAGATCAGGCTTGATCTGGTACTAAGTAATGAAACAGGCCAGGTGTTTGAGTCAGTGGCAGGTGAGCACTTTGGACAGGGTGACGATACTTCGGTTATATTTAGTTTACCGATGAAAATGGATAAGTAAGGCCCCAGGGCATGAGATACAGATCGGGGGAGGACAATTACAATGCGATTAAGCAAGACATAGGAGGCACAGAATGGGGTAACGATGTGCAGGGGACGGGGAAAGTCGAATTGTGGAGCTGGTATAAGGTACAGATATTGCGTGCCCTTGATAGCTATGTCCCTGACAGACAGGAAGGAATTGATAAGGTAAGGGAACCTTAGTTTACCGAAGAAATTGTATCTTTTTTGTATCAGACGAGGGAGGATTGTGTGACAGTGAAACAAGATGGTTCAGGAGAGGCAATGGAGATATACAACGTAGCGTGAAAGGAATAATGAGTTTATTAAGAAGAGCACGGAGGGGACATGAGCAGTCCTTCTCAGGTCGAATAAAGGAGAAGCCGAAAGCTTTCTGATGGTATGTGAGGAATAAAAGGATGACCAGGGGAGGAACAGGCTCAGTCAAATACAGAAGTGAGGAGTTGTGTGTGGACACTGTGGATAGCGGACAGGTGATAAATGAGCATTTCTCATCTGTTTTCAGACATGAAAAGGAGTATATCGCAAAGGAGGAGACTGAGATGCGACAATTGCAGGAGAAAGAATTGAGGTTTGTAAGGTGGAGGTGTTATCAATTCTCAAAGGTGTGAAGGTAGATAAGTACAAGATGGTATTTATCGAGAATTCTCTCGGAAAGGAGGGAGAAGATGGCGGAAAATTTGGCCTTGATGTTTGAGTCGACATTGTATACAGCTTTAGTACCAGAGGACTGAAGGTTTGCAAATATCGTCCCCTTGTTCAAGAACGACAATCGAGATAACCCAGGTAATTATTATCAGTAAAACTTACATCTGTTGTCCGAAAAGTTTGATTAGACATTATAAGAGATAGGATTTTTAATCATCTTGCAAGCAACCATTTGATTGGATGAGGGTAGGGGAGTTGACGAAATGTACATGGACTTAAGTAAAGACTTTGATAAAGTTCCACATGGTAGGCGTTTGGAGAAAATGCGGAGGATTGAGATTGAGGGTGGGTTAGTATTTTGGATTAAAAACTGGCTTTCTGTAAGAAAGGAACGAGTGGTGGTTGATAGAAAATATTCAGACTGGAGTACGGTTACTATTTGTGGGCCACAAAGATTTGTTTTCGGACAACTGCTGTTTGTCATTTGTATAAATAACTTGAACGTAAGTGGATGGATTCGTAAGTTTTCAGATGACACTAAATTCGATGGAGTGATGGATAGTGTGCCAGAATATTGCAGGTTGCAGGGGCACTTGGATAAACTGCAGAACTGGGCTGAGAAGGTAGCAAATGGAGTTCATTGCAGATAAATGTGCGGTGATACACTTTGGGCAGAATAACAGGAAGGCAGAATACTGGATCAATGGAAAGATTATTGGCATTGTGAATGTCGAGAGGGACCTTGGTATCCATGTACACCGATCCAGTTCGAACCCAGGTTGGTCATGCTGTTGAGAAGGCGCACAGTGTGTCTGGTTTATTAGTAGAAGTATTGAGTTCCAGAGCCGTGATGTCATTCTGCACTGTACAAAATGTTAGTGCGACCTCAATCGGAATTTTGTGTACAGTTCTGGTCTCCCCGTTACAGGGAGGATGTGGAAGCATTGGGAAAGGTGCGGAGGAGATTTACCAGGATGTTGCCTGGTCTGGAGGGAAGGTCTTATGAGGAAAGGCTGAGGGAATTGGGTCTGTTCTCATTGTCAAGAAGAAGGCTAAGAGCGGATTTAATGGAGACATACAAGTTGATCAGAGGATTAGATAGGGTGAACGGTGAGAGTCTTTTTTTCCCTTGGATGATGACATCGGCTTTTACGAGGGGGCATAGCTGCAAATCGAGGGTTGATGCATTGTAGCCAGATGTTCGTGGCAGGTTCTATACTCCAAGACGAGTAAGCGAGTCGAATTCCATGTCTGCCAATGTAGTTAACTCAGCCACAGGAGGGGCTTTTAAACAGTCCTTGGATAACGATATGGATGCTAATTGCATGGTGTCGGTAGATGTGCTTAGATTAGTTCATAGGTCAGTGCAACAACGAGGGCTGACAGGCCTGTCCTGCGCTGTCTTATTCTGTGTTCTATGTTCAATGTTCATTTGTGTTTCTGAATGAATGTTATAGAAGAGGATAACATTTCGATTTGTGGCAAATTAGAGCTTCAAATTTTGTGTTTTTTTTTGCTGCATGAAAACATTCGCAATACCATAAAATAGATTTTTGAACAGCTTTGTGGAACACTGCCATCCATATCTGTGCAATTACATCATTACATTCATTTGAAATAGAGTTCAGACTTGATGAACATATGGTCTGCAGAAAAGGAAAATGCGTCACACTTTACAAAACTGTGGTATCTGAAAATCAAATTCTCTTTTGAAAATTGTTTTTTCGTCATCGTCTAATGCTGTAAAATAAGTAAAGCATGAACGTCTCTATTATACATGAACATTGAATTAGCTTTATGAATACACCCTATCCACACTTTTGGTCGTTCCCTGACGGCAACAGCCGCTAAGAATTCTGCAGAAATTTAAAGAGCAAGGGAAATAAAAGGGCTCGGAAGGAACGATCGGATCAACATATGGCAGGGATGTGAGCAGAATGGACGTTATTTATTATCGATCAGAGGATACTTGCAAAGATAAATGTTTTTCAGTCACAGCTAATACTCAATTCGCTTCAAGATTGTCCGCCATTGCCTGATTGTGTTTTGCAGCATTGCACTTTTGGTATCTAAAATCTCCTGCCGGTACAGTAAAACTCCCTTAATATTATTTCAATGCTAAACATTTGCATTGCCCAATAGCACCGAAATAATATTATAGGAGTTCTGCTGTACTCGCAGGAGATTTTACATGCCAAAAGAGCAGTGGTGCAAAATCTGCTAATTCATTGCTTTCAATGTGAATGAAAGATATTCAAAACCAAAAGCTGATTCTTCCTAACTGAAGTATATTTGTTTGGGAAGGTGTATGACAACGTTGACGGCACCTGATCCAATTCTTCAGAAACTTCCAATCGGTGTTCTTGTGATGTCAAGCTTTCAATTTTCATGGTAGAGTCGTCGCACTGCACACATTTCATCCTTTGTTTAATTAAATGCCTTCACTTAAGAAGAATAATAAGAAACCTGGTTCAGAGAATATGGTGTGATTACATCTAACGTGTAAAATGTTCCAGTTCCTTGCATATGCGTTCTTTTCACTCGAATTGTTCGGTTTATTTCCGTCTGTTATAGCCCATCCAGATTCTGATCCCTTGAATCTATTGTCTGTCAATATTATATGAAAGGTTGTGTTGTTCTGGATGCAGGCGATATGTAACTGACAACTTTTACATTGTTGTGCACTTCAAAATAAATTTAACAAAAAACTATTATTGCGATGGGAGTACCATTGGGATAATACATTCTGCCACTAATCTGCTGATCTTTATTTCCATTTTCTGCAGTTAACTTAATGGCAATTGTCGTTTTGAAACGAGGGAACTGTGGACTCTCTATATGTGTCACTCAATACCTAGTGGCAATGTCAACAGCGGATCTACTGCTCGTCATTTTTAATGTTTTATTGAACCGAATCAACAACATTCACTTCCCAATAACTTTCCTGTTCGTTACTCCTGTGTGCTCGCTAAGAGTTGCCTTGTCTCTTGCAGCCCTCGATTGCTCTGTTTGGTTCACAGTTGCTTTTACTTTTGATCGCTTTGTGGCCATCTTTTGTCACAAGCTGAAACCAAAATACTGCACCAAGAAAACAGCAAATTTGGTGATTGCAACTGTGAGCATTGTTAGTTGTTTCAGGTCCATTACGGGGTACTTTGGTTTTGTTCCTTCAATAATCATTAACAATGTTCCATGGTTTTGCAAGCAGAGACCTGACTATTTCACTTCAATGTTTTGGGCAGTGTATGAATGGATTGACAGTCTCCTAACGCCTCTGATTCCAATACTGTGCATTTTGGTCTTCAACGCTCTGACTGTCAGAAACATTATAACAGCCAATCGACTCCGGAAGGGCCTCCGCGGTCATGAGAAAAAGGAAAAGGACCTTGACACTGAAATGAAGAATCGAAGGAAATCCATAATTTTACTCTTCGCCTTGTCTTCCAATTTCATGCTGTTGTGGATAACATATGTTGTACATTCATTAAACTGGTCAGTTCGAAACTTTAATTATACAAACAAAAACCTGAGTGATCCCGTGTATGTTGCCCAACAGATTGGATTCATGCTCCGGCTCTTGAGTTCATGCACCAACACGTGCATTTACATACTAACTCAGAGAAAGTTCAGAGAGGAGATAAAGAATGGCGTCACATATCCATTTACTGTCATTTTTCAATTTCCTAAATGAAATATAAAGCTACATCTGTATTCGTGATGGCACAACTCTGTTTTATTTCATGTTTTATTCTGTCTGCCCGCTGCACATTAATTACAATTGCGCATAGTCCGTCTGAGTGCAATCAGAATAAAATTTTCCCATAAATTCTGTGATAAATCTTTTCAGATCTCCAAGTTGATGGCGCACCACGCACCTCATACTTTCTCCTCTAATGGTCAGTTCATTGAGATTCTAAAAGAAAACAAAGACCTGCGGATGCTGGAACACAAACAGAAAATGCTGGAAAAACCCAGGTCTGGCAGCAACTGTGGGAAGAAAGTAACCATCAAGTTTTCATTTCAGGTTGCCTTCAACAAAATGGTCCTAATGAACGACTCGAAACACGGACGCTACTTGCTTCCAACAGATTGCAACAAACCTGTTGAGGTGCTCCAGCAATTGCTATTATGGTGTCAACTTAGATTTTTCCAAGATTATTGTTGGATGGAGATTACCAATCCTCTCTTCTCTTCGTGTGTTATTTTACTCTTCCTCTATCAAACCAAAATTATTCCAATGGTGGAAAACGTCATGCTCCTTATTGGAAATTTATGTCCTGAAACGTGGCTATCAGATAGCATGTTGTAGAAACAGACACAGTCCACATGCCCCGCAAATTGTTTACAATATCATGACAGATTTGTGCTTTGAAGCAGTTTAATATTTCAAACTGTATGTGAATCACTTCCTTCAGTTGAGCATTGTTGCGAATCAAACTGTTCGTCTGTAATCGTTCAACAAATGTTGTATACTTGATGCTGCTGCTGTGCTATACATGTATATTGTTCACCATTTCCAGATTTACGTTGAAGTTCACTGATCCACAATTTTGGACCCTTGGATTTCTTAAGATCTCCATCTCATATGTTGTGCATTCCACATGCAGGGATTGTTTTCTCTCCTCGCTTTCACCCGCTTTGTGCTGAAAAAGGATTCTGTCTATAGAAAGAACAATTCCCATATTTTGCTATTCTGAGTGATCTCACAACATATTCCTAATTTTGCTGATCTGCACTGTTTCGACACGGTAGTGGACTGCTCTGGTAATTCACGCAAAGAAAACTCAGAAAAGCTCACCACATCTTGTAATCTGTTAAAATATAAGTTGCAGGAAACTGCCAAATTCCACTATTTAAAGAAAACAAATTTAATTTACTCTCTAAGTGTGAACATTAAGCACAACTATTCACAATTCTAATACCCCCTTTCTCTTAACTTCTTATTCCCTGCCTCGAACGGTATAACAATATGCTCATCCAATACGACACTTATTCAAATTCCATTAACTTCATTTCAAAAACACTGAAGTAGTTGTGGTCATTGGTGTCTTTCTTCCTGCTGCAGATCTTCCTGGGTCGTTTCTTTCTTTTTTCATGCCAATATGTTTCATTTGAGGAGTCACCTTTTATCGGAAGTGATTCATAATGTTTTGCATCAGTGATGATGTCAGTTGCTCTGTCTCCAATTTTCAAAAAGCCTTCATTTTGAAATCCCCAACATCGGGTGCTCTCATTATTTCAATGTTGGCAAAACAATAAGTCGAAACAGGCTGTGGCTTTCGCATCCTGCGGTATAATTTAAATTGATTGGTTAAGTTCGACTTGTTCTCAAAACAGCAACCAATTCAGCTATCCATTTTACAGTGAAATGTTGCATGTATTCAGTTTTCCAGTTCACTCTGAGACAGCCATCTAGTCATATGACGCAGGTGTTACTACGATCTCAGCTCAGAACATCATTCACTATCTCTTAAAAGATCAGTACGTGCCTTCAACATCGAAACAACAGTTCTCCAATGAATACCGTCTTTCCAATTCTTCCCTGTTGCTGACGTTTTATAAAACGATCTAATGATATCGTTCTTGTGCAAGATGAAAGCAACTGCAGAGTTGTTGCCGCGCAATGTATTAACAACTCACTGATTTTTGTTGTTTCACGTTGTCTCTCTCCCCACAGACCTCTCCAACTTCCTCAGACTCGCATGTTTCGCCAGCAAAGTCGCATCTTCAGTTTAATCGACACTTTGCAATGTATTTGTCATCTTGTTCTTTATGTTCCATTTCAACCTTCCCTGAACGTCATTGGCTTTTCAAAATATCTTAATGGCATCTTGCTCTGTTTTGTCATTTATTTCAGGTGGATGAAGACGCATTTGAAAATTGCACCATTTTGGGATGGTTTCCCACATGATCAAAGATAGCAGCGAAGTCAATTTTATCAATGTGCGAATTGAATGTCTTGTGCTAAAGTAGCGAAATTAAAACATATGTTCAACAATTCTTAGCATAAGTGTGACTAGTTTTGACAGAATAACTGTGGAGATATGTCTAATTGAAATGATTTTAGCATTCTACTGGATGTGAGTGTAGCATACAATTCAGAAGTGATCCAAACGATTTATTTTCCTGTTTTCTTTCTGAGAGAGCCAGGGACCCGCACGAACGCCTTTTTTACAACCCACCAGTAATACGGTTTGACGAACGTCTACCAAGTTTGCGTCCACTTGAACTGGTGATGGTCTCAAATTATCCGATCAATTCTTCATTTTTAAGTTGCAAAATTCGAGGGTACACTCGGATTCTTCTTCCATTTTTGCTTTCTGATACAACGGTTTTAGATTTTTCATGTTTCCTTTGTACTTTAGAAATTGTCTCTGAAGCAGTAATATAGACTTTTTGTTTTAACTGTTCTTATTTTCTACACAAGTATTTGATGATCCATCGTTTCTGATAACTAAACCTCAAATTATTTATCTTTACTTTAGGGTGTAGGTTTGCTCACTGAGGTGTAGGTTTGATATCCAGACATTTCATTAGCTGGCTAGGTAACATCATCAGTGGTGACTTCCAAGTGAAGCAAAGCTGTTGTCTCCTGCTTTCAATTTATATCTTTCTCCTTGATGGGGTTCCTGGGGTTTGTGGTGATGTCATTCCCTGTTCATTTTCTGAGGGGTTGACAGATGGTATCGAGGTCTATGTGTTTGGTTATGGCGTTGTGGTTGGCGTGCCAGGTCTCTAGGAATTCTCTGGCATGTCTTTGCTTAGCCTGTCCCAGGATACATGTATTGTCCCAGTCGAAATAGTGATTTTTTTCATCAGTGGGCAGGACTACGAGGGCGAGAGGGTTTTGCCTTTTTGTGGCTAGCTGGTGTGCATGTATCCTGGTGTCTACCTTTCTTCCTGTTTTTCCTACGTTCTGCTTGTGGCAGTGCTGGCATGGAATTTTGTAGAAGACGTTGGTTTTTTCCATGGGTTGTACTGGGTCTTTTAAGTTTGTTTGTTTTTGTTTGAGAGTGTTGGTGGGTTTGTGTGCCACTTGGATTCCGAGGGGTCTCAGTAGTCTGGCTGTCATTTCTGAAACTTCTTTGATGTATGGTAAAGTGGTTAGGGTTTCTGGCTGTGTTTGGTCTGCTTGTCGTAGTTTGTTCTTGAGGAATCTGCGCACTGTGTTTTTTGAGTATCCGTTCTTCTTGAATACGTCGTATAGGTGGTTCTCCTCTGTTTACCGAAGTCCGTCTGTGCTGCAGTGTGTGGTGGCTCGTTGGATTAGTGCTCTGATACAGCTTCGTTTGTGTGCATTGGGATAGTTGCTGGAGTAGTTGAGTATTTGGTCAGTGTTTGTCGGTTTTCTGTATATGCAAGTTTGTAATGACATCACCACAAACAGAAAATGGTATCACCACAAACCCGAGGAACCCCATCCAGGCGAAAGCTTTAAATAGAAAGCAGGAGACAACAGCTTCTCTTCACTTGGAAGTCGCCACTGATGATGTTGCCTAGCCAGGTAATGAAACGTCTGGATATGAAACCTACAGCTCAGCGAGCAAACCAACACCCTAAACCTCAACCTGAACTGCAAACATTCACACACCTTGCAAAAATTTATTTTTACTCTTTGATTTCTACTCCCGTTTCCACTTGTGGCCTTGTGACCTTTATAGAACAAAATCAAGAAAAGGCGGATGATATATTTGTGAAATGCACCAGTTGCCTGATTTTCGACGGATGTTTCAAGCAGAATACGCATCTTTCCCAATTGTGATCCAGTTATATCATTCCCAAGGATAAACGGGTTTCTGAAAAGGAGAATCTCTGAACTACTCGAACCATTAATTCGCCATTTTTCACCGGTGTCTACAATCTCATTTACATTATAGAGCACTGTTCTTCAAACCACGAATTCCGCAAGTTACCATCTTTTCCGGCAACAACTCTTCTGAATTGCATGTGTCCTAATTTCTCACCCATCGAACATTGACTTGCTCATGCATCTCTTAAAATCTTATTTACATGACCTGCTCCTACTGGTACATATGCATAACCGTTTGGCATGCCAATAACTTCAGAAATGAGATATGACACTTCCATCTGCATAAAAGCTTGAACAGTCTGTATATTCCTTTTTTCAGCTTTCTAGCTAGTACTGTACTTTCCTTTAGCATTTTCGCAAACTCACTGGTTTGTACTGATTTCCACATCCATCTTCCCAGCGCTTTATGTAAACACCAACTCTGCGACTTAATGTGCCCTAATATGTGGCAGATAATTCATCCAAAATATTTTACTTGGTTTCTGCCTCAGACGTTTAATCTCTTATCTGTGGTCAATTATTCTTACTACTTTGAAAGACATTTTCTTTTCCATACCCTCCCAAGGATTTCTCTTTGGACCAATTTCGACAAATCGCAGATTGATTTTGATGTCGGAAGCCAATCAGTGATTTATGAAATAAGTCATAATCATAAGAGAATTCAATGCTAATTTTGCAAGTTCATCTCTCCGCTCTTCCACATGAATTTTCTTTGATTCAGGCAATACATTATAAATCGTTTCATATTTGTTCGACCTTAACGTTTCAGTTTCAAATGTTATAGATCAAAAGCTCTCTCTTTCTAGCTTTTCTTCAAAGGATATTCATTGTGTTCCTATTGCTTTCAATAGTAACTCAAACAGTTTCATTTCATTTGTATATTCAAGATATTTGCTTTAAAAAATGAATCATCACATTCATCTAAATTAAAGTCCATCTGGTGCTCTTTGCCATTTTCGCCCATCTGAGAAACGCCCCATTGTTCTCAGAGATTGATATCTTTATTGTCTAAAACAACGTCTATTTTGGCGTCATCGAAAACCTCCTAAGCATATTTTTATATTCAGATCCAAATTAGTTATACAAATGTCAAATAATCAATGGATGTATTAGTGATTTCGTGCGGCACGTTATGGTCACAGGCCTCCAATCCGAAAAAACAACTCTCCACCGCAGTCACCTGCAACTGACCTTCAAGCAAATTTATAAACATCTATCTACTCCCCCAGTATTCCAATTGAGCCAACCTTGCTAAACACTCTACCGTCCAGGAATTTGTCCTTTGTTTTGCTGAATTCCATGTGGACGAAATATGGCTGGGTGAACCACATATAAGAAGTGAGAATATATCATTTAGCATGAAGGGCCAATGGGCAGAGAAGTGACATTTGGAGTTTAATGCGGAAAATGTGATCTCTTTGTTTTGGGAAAGCAAATCATAACAGGACTTATACACTTAATGGTATGCTCCTGAGGAGTGTTGGTGAACAAAGAGACGTGGGAGTGCAGGTCCATAGCTCCTTGAAAGTGTAGTCGCAAGTAGATAGGATAATGAAGATGCATTTGATATGAGTTCCTTTATTGGTCAGAGTATTGAGTACAGGATTTGGGAGGTTTGTTGCGGCTGTACAGGACATTGGGCAGGCTTCAGTTCGAATATTGCAATTCTGGTCTCCTTCCTATTGGAAAGATGTTGTGAAACATGAAAGACTTCAGAAAAGATTTACAAGGGTGTTGCCAGGGTTGGAGGACTTGAGCTACAGGGAAAATATGGACAGGCTGGGGCTGTTCTCCGTGGAGCGTTGTAGACTGAGGGGCGACCTTCAAGAAGTTTACAAGATTATGAGGGGCATGCATAGAATACATAGACAAAGTATTTTTTCTCTGGGTTGGGGAGTCCAGAACTAGTGGGCATAGGCTTAAGGTAGAGGGGAAAGATGTAAAAGAGATCGAAGGGGCAACCTTTTAACGCAAAGGGTGGTACGTGTATGGAATTAGCTGTCAGAGGAAGTGGGGGAGGCTGGTACAATTGCAACATTTAATAGGCATCGGGACGGTATATGAATAGGAAAAGTTTGAAGGGATATGGGCTCGGTGTTAGCAGGTGGGACAAACTTGGGTTAGGATATCTGGTTGGCAGGGACTGTTTGGACTGAAGGGTCTGTTACCAGACAGTACATATCTAAGTCTCTATGACACTATGAGGGTGAATTTGACTGAGTGAACCAAATACAGATGCACGTGCAATGGAGGTCAAAGAGAATCAGGCGGAAACAAAACTTCAGAGAATGTCATACCTAGCGCGAGTAAGGTAGAGTTTGTTGTTAGGGACGAATCCACTCAGCCTTTCCCATGCCTGGATTGGTGGTCATGTGAGTGTGAGATAGGTGTTATCTGCTTCATTAAATCAATTTCCTTCTTCATAGGGTAAACATTCAAGATGTCCACTGACATTTGCGCAGTGCTCAGCAGCTGTTAAAACCTCACAGACAATGTACACGTGCAGCTGAATGTTTTATGACGTTTTGGACTGAATCCCAGAGCTGACCCAAACGCAGTACTAACTCTGTGACTCACTCTTTCAATTATGGCATCCGTTTCTTGACCCTTGTTTTGAAATATTCGGAATGCATGTCACCAAGGTGATGATATAATTGGTTAAAAAAACCTCATCATTTAAAAGAAAATAAAGGAAGGTTACCAAACTTGATGTAAGAATTAAGATGTTAATACGAAAACAGAAGTAAACCATATTTGAAATTGTACCACATTGTCAGGAGCCACCTTCTCAGTTTAATTTCATAAAGATAACAGTGGAAGGTTGACTATCTGTCAATTCAAATTTTGGGGTCTGTGAATTGGACATCTGGAAACAATTGATGAAAGTGATTGTCCAGTACCAGTTTTTGCACAGAAATGTCAAGAAAATGCAATTGAAGATTAATTTCATGCAGGTAAGAGGCCCAATAATTTCCAACAAAGCCAGCATGTTACTACATACACACATGTAGTGTCACAGAGTAATACAGAATGGAAACAGCCCCTTCAGTCAAATTAGTTTGGCCGAACATAATTCCAAGCTGCACTATTCCCAGCGGCCAGTTTCTTCCCTCCGTCCATCCAAACACTTGAGCATTTCGTACTTATCTTAATTTCTTTTAAAAGCTTCAGCTTTTGCCGCATCTACCACTTCTTCAGCAAGTGAAATCCACGCGCGAATCTGCCTCAGGGCAAAATAAATAGTCTTGAATGTCTTTCTTAAATCCCTCTCTCATCTCACATTCCAACGAACCTCTCGAGTTTTGAAAGCCTCATATCATGGAAAAGACACCGAATATTAATACAATCTATATCCATTATGGTATTATAAACCACTTTGAAGTAATGTCTTAATTTGTTACAGTCCAGCAGCAAACATCCCAATCTATCCAACCTTAATTTATAACAAACATCTTTAATACCTGGTAAAACGCTTGTATTAAAAGAGGACAGTGCTAAGTTGAAAATCTTATTTCTTCATTCCGGTTGATTCAGAATCAGTGTGTGTTCATTCTAAATGAGGCAGGCTTGTGCTTTTACTTGTCGTCAGACATATATTTGGAATGTAAAACCACTCAGTACAGTTGAATTTCGATGTGTATCTTAACATGGCCTTGACCCTTATGCCATTTCGGTATCTATTCTTTGTAATGTTGTACTCACTCGTACAATAGATTTCAGAACTGATTGTTTCGATATATGTTCACAGGTCAGTCTCAAATGTATGCGGTATGTAGTGACAAATGCATAGAATCATACAAGTCATATGATCCCTGCAGTGTGGAAACAAACCATTTGTCAAAGCAAATCAACGCCGAAGCTTCATAGACGAACCCATCCAGACCCCATTCCCTATCCTGTAACTCGATATTTACCAGTGACTAATGCACTTAATATACACATCCCTGAAGAGTATGGACAATTTAATTTGGCCGTTTCACCATAACTGCATATCTTTGGATTGTGGGAGGAAACCGGAACAGTTGGAGGAAACACACGCAGATATGTGGCGAATGTGCAAAGCCAACACAGACCACAAATTCTCTGTTATTCTTTAGTTAGAGGAAACACACGCAGATAGGTGGCGAAGGTGAATAGCCAACACAGACCAGCTCTGTCATCTATTAGTTAGAATCGATGGTTTCAGATTGGTTTGTTTGGACAAGTAAGTTTCTCGAGGATATCTGCAATTTTCTTGAATTTCTAGTTTGGCAACTTTTGGGTGTTCAAGTGATAAATTGATATTATGTCGAAATATGGCAAGTAATGCAAACTAAGTTCACGCAATGACATAAAATTATTCTTACTTTTTTACTGGACTCAATAGGAGGGGACAGGGGACAGTATGGTGTATGGTCTCATTGAAGATTGCTTTTTGATTGATCATATTTCTGCAGCGTTGAAGAGAAGGGAATTGGATAAAATTTTATAATTTACAAACAAATATCGACGGGATTCGAGAAGATTTCAGGCAGTGAAGCCTCACATTTATATTTTAAGACACTGTTTCCATATCACTGACGAGGAAATTGGGGCATTCTATTCGGGCATTAGTGGGTCGTCAGGTCGTGAGAGAGATAACTGTTGTGGCAGAGGCTCTTTGGGATCATTTGTGTAGATGGATAAAATGTTGAACAGAGTTTTATCTGTTAAGTGTTACGTTATCAAATCTAACAGTGGCTTCCACAGCGCAGTCGTCATTCTTCAACAGTAGGCCACAGCGACATTCTCAGAGCTTTTCAGGAAACATCAAATGCTTTATGCACAGTTAAAACTTTATGAGAAACCCCTGCAAATTTGCTGCCCACGGGTATTCTCGAGGACATTAAATTTTACCTTCTAAAACGCCCCCAATAAAGTGATGACCAGAAGAAATGTATATTGTTCTGTGTCAAGAATTCCATGATAATAATGTCGTATTGCACTACTCTCAATCTTGGTAAAGTGCAACATGTTTTCATTGCAAAGAGTTCTGCAAACTTGCCTCAAATAAATTCAATTACCGTTATCTTTGAATTAAAAACGAAATTGCCATGACTTTTTCTCAAAGTGGATGACATTACACTTTGGGGAGTTGAGTCCAATTACTTCGTTGGAGTTTGATCTTCAGTCTAATGATAGTCTGTGTTGAATTTGGCATGTTAGTCTATTAGCTGGATTCACCCAGCCACATGCTATCTGCTTTTTCATCCAGATAATTGTTTATCCAATCATCTTTCAGATTCAGTGAAACCAGATTTAATTTTCCAAACATTTATTTGAACATGGTGACTTCTAATAAAATAATGAAAACATGAATGGACTTATACACTAATATTGAACCTGCTCAGAAGCACAGGTCTTCTCAAAGTATCTGATCTTTCCTTAACACCAGCTGCTTCCGAGGCAGTTAAACAGTCAGGCAAATTAAAGAACAAAGAAGGAACCATAAGGTCAAGTTGAGATAGGTTTGAAAGCAGGACAGTTTAGATAACAAAATGCATGTAACTCAATGCACATAAGTAGTTGCTTGCCGTGACAAATATTTTTCAGTCACATTCCATAGTTGGTCTTGGACATGAAAAGCTCGTTGTCACCTGCTTGTGTTTACATAATTACCGTAATAGGATACTCAATTTCTTCCTGGTACAGAAAAAGATCCGCAATAGACTTTCGATGCTACGATTTGCCTTGTCTGATCCCCTCTTAAAACTCTGAAATTCGTTCAGTACAGAGGAAAGATAATTGACTACAATAGTTTACCCTTCTAGCGTGCCGGATAAAGTCAGAGAAGGCATCTAATTTAGTTCCAAGATTCTGATATATTTCCTTCAGCACGTATTTTTGTGATGTCAGCCTTTCAATGATCAATATGCCTGCATGGAGTACATGCATTATTAGCACTTTTGTTTCACTGAATACTTTCACTGAAGAACAAAAATAATAACGTGGTGATATGAATTACACAGTAACAGCATCTTACTTTTGAAATATTTTCCAGTATTGCTGTCACAAAGCTTAATTTTTACTGAAAGCTTTTCTGAACTATATTGTTTATGTTTTTTCAGAGTGGTTTAAATCAGGCCGGGCTCCGAAACGGTGAAGCTTGGTACAGAGATAAATAGACTTTTCATTTATACGTCAACAGATGAGAAACAACCATTCCTGTCCCAGATGTGTCCATGTCTCCAAAATGGCCACGACATTGAAACCCATGATGCAAGTTTACCAACCTTATTCCGATGCTCTTGGCGGTGAATTGGAACATGACACAGCACTTTCTTCATGCTGCTGTAACTTTGGAAAATTTAAAAATTACTCATGGTCTCACCAATCGTAATCTTCTGTACACCGGTGCCACAATTCTGATTCCCACCCCCCGAATTAGTTTAAATCCTCCCAAAGCGTATTCGCCAATCTCCCACCCTCAGGGTACTGGTACTGCTATGATTGAGGTGAGACCATCATGTTTAAAGTTTTGCCACCTGCCCCAGAATGGGTCCCAATGATCTAATTATATGCATCCCTCCCTCATGTATCATACCTGTAGCCACCTGTTAAACTGCTCTCTCTCCCACTGCGACGCCTTGCCAGCACATGGCACGTTAAGAAACCAAAGATACCACCGCTGCTGGTTCTCACTCCAAGATTCTACGCTTGCCTCCGAATTTCTGCCTTTCGTTCTGATACCTTTACTTACATATATCGTTTTTGCCGATATGGACCACAACTTGGGCTGGTACCTCTCCCCCTCAGGACCAGAAGATATGATCGAAGACATCGTGAAACCTGGAACTGGAGAGGCAACACACCAGAAGCGTGTCTCTCGCATTCCCACAGAGTCTCCTGTATGTCCTTCTAACTATGGATTCCCCAATGACCAATGTTTCACTCCTCTTCCCCTTTTGAAGACAAGGGAACCTTGTGTCTAAAACCATAAATCTCAGCTGGTGTATTTAAACACAGAATCATCAAACAACTATCAGATTTAGTCACGCTCAAGGAATGCTTCTTTGCAGCCAATTTCCCAAATAATGCTATAACCTCCTCCGTGTAGGGTTTGTGTCACCATCTGGGCAGGACCTGCAGGTTTGACAGCTCAATACTGAGGCATACTGTGCCGTCAACAGCAGCAAACGGACTGTTGCAGGACCTGCACAAAATCTGCCAACTCATGGGATTCCATTCTTTAGCATTAACGTCAAACCAGGTGGTTAACACATGTTCAATGCAGGGTGCAGTTGTCCATCAAGTGGTCCACATTGATCCTGAGCCCCATGAAAACTCAAGGTTTCAAGTTAAAAATGTTCAGAAAACGTTCTGCTAATTACTACCTCCCACATCGATCGGATCACTCCTTCTGTACTTCAAAACATCGTGGCGGGAGCAAAGGACAGAGATCTAATTTTCGGTGGGTAACATCATTTACCAGCATCAACAGTAGATGAGCAAGCACAGTGATCCGGCAATAGGTGACAGAACCTACAACAAAAAGAAGGCTATATTAAATGGGATAGACTTCAAACAGATGGGGAAACTCACAGCGAGATATTCTTGAGGAATACTGTGCCATCAACAGCAGCAAACGTACTGTTGCAGGACATGCACAGAATCTGCCAACTCATGGGATTCCATTCTTTAGCATTAACGTCAAACCAGGTGGTAAACACATGTTCAATGCAGGGTGCAAAAGGCTCAGTGGCACAGTTATTAGCACTGCTACCTGACAACTCCAAAGAACCAGGTTCAATTCCCGTCTCAGGCGACTGACTGTGTGGAGTTTGCAAATTCTTCCCCTGTCTGCGTGGGTTTCCTTCAGGTGCTCCGGTTTCCTCCCATACCCCAAAAATGTCCACGTTAGACGAATTGCCCATGCGAAATTGCCTGTAGTGTTAGAGGAATTGATCTGGGTGGGTTGCGCTTTGGCGGGTCGGTGTGGACTGGTTGGACCAAAGCGCCTGTTTCCACATTGTAAGTAATATAATTTAATCTAATCAAAAAAGGCTATTCCAAGAGCAGTAGCAGCCAATATAGGAATATGAGGTGCCTCCTGGTGAAGCTGCAACACAGAGCGACTTGCACAGGTGAAAAAGCATGAATGTCAAATCATAGACAGATTTGGATGATTCCACAACTAATGGATCGACGTAAGCTCTGCAGTTGCTACATTTCTCATCGTGCGTGCAAGGCTGATTCAAATCGAAATATTCACTATAGGAGGGGCCTTATCGTAACTGATAGGGGAAAACAACCCATCGGTGCAACACATTATATTGAGCTATTTGAAAAGAACTTCAGCCCGAAATACTGTGTGGATAAATCATCAGAGCCGCCTCCCGAAGTACTCAGTCTCTCCAGTTAATTCCATTCATTCCACGTGATACCAGGCAATCACTGGAATCAATGTGTCATGCAGAAGCTCTTCATCCTGTTAAAGTTCCAACAACGACAAATGTCGCATTATGTTCCAGAACTTGCCAAGCACTAAAAAGGATTATTACGATAAAGCAAGACGATCAATATCTACCCGACAACGTGAAAACTTTACCAGTTATATCATGTACACGTAAAACAAAATTAATCCATTCTGACCAATTTCATTCCCAGATGTCTTCTCTTGATCATTGATAAAGTGAAGAAAAAAGAACAACAATGGTATAAAGTAGAACTTAATTCACAATGACTTGATAATTGATGCTGACAATGTTTCTACCATCTGCTGACCTCATTACCTCCTTGATCCAAAAACAAAGCAGACGAGCTGACTTTCGAGCTGAGTTCTTGCTATCATCTTCAGAGTTGATTGAATGTAACACCCCAGAACCCTCAGTGAACGACAATCTAAGAAGTTTCTCCACAGTTTCGTATCATATCTAAAGGAAAATGTCAAGTTGTGTTCATGTCATTTCAGCCCGAAGGTATTTCTTCAGAGTTCGACAGCACAACATAGCACAACCATTCTCAGCGACTTCATTAATGACCTTCTTCCAACCGTAAAGGCTGAAGTGGGGATTTTACCGTATGATTTAACAATGTTCAGCAAAATCTACCACTGCTCAGATACTGAAGCAAGATTTGGAGAACATCCAGGCCTGGCCTGACAAGTAGCAAGCAATGTTTGCGCCAAAAATGCCAGACAACTACCAAATCTAAACATGCAGAACTGGGCATCGTCCCCTGACATTCAATGGCATTTACATCACAATCTCAATTTAACAGCATCTTGGGATTAGCATAAACCAGAAACTGAACTGGACTCATAAAAATTCAATGATGAAGCAAACAGAGGAGAGACAAAGAGTGCTGCAACAATTAGTTCACCTCATCATTCTCGAAAGACTGTCAACTCTTTACAAGACATTCCAGGATTCTGATAGTCTACATCCAGTTTACCTGGATCAGTGCAATATCACTCTTCATCCATGGCCAGACAATTCAGTAGTTTTCACAACAGTTCAAATGTTGTAACAATCCATGTCAAAGTGTAGCAATATCTGGACAATTTTGAGGCTTGGACAGAAAAGCAGGAAGCAAGATTCGTGGCACACAATTGCAAGACCATGGTCTTTCTGAACAATAAAGAAACATTCTCATCTTGTAAAAATGCAATAGCATTATTGTTTTTTTTAAAATCTCAATTAACAGGATGAGGGCATTGCTCGCTAGGTCAGCATTTATTGCTCATACCTAATTGTCCCCAGGACAGATGAATGTCAGCCACATCGCTGAGGGTCCGAAGAAAGAGACAATTCCCTTTTCTAAATTATATTCGTGACGCAGATGGGTTGTCCACAGCAATCCATGTTGGAGTTATGATGATCATCAGATTTATGACTATGTTTTTTGTTGAATCGCACTGTCTGCCATATTAGGATTAGAATCCAGAGCCGCAGATAATTACCTGGATCTCTGGATTAACAACCCAGCGAGAACATCACTCGGCCATCACCCCCCCTATTCTCATTGCTGGATACCCACTTGCAATTTTCCAGCATTTGTTACTTACCGTAAGCAGAACTGGTTCTATCCCTTTCTTCATTCAATATTTCATAGTACACCGTCTATGCAGGCAATTTCACCCTTCAGTGCGCATGTTCTTTTTGACTTTGAGTGAGCAAAATATCATGACATAGGCAGCAACACTGTCTCCGTTGTTCGTCCTCCTGCCTCACAGCGCCAGGGACACGGATTCGAATCCAGCCTTGGGCGATTATCTGTGTGGAGTTTGTACACTCTGCCTATGTCTGCGTGGGATTCCTCTGGATGCTCCGCTTTCGTCCCACAGTCCAAAGATGTGCTAGTTAGGTGGATTGGCCGAGCTAAATTGCCCATAGTGTTCAGTGATATGTAGGTGAGGTGCATGAGTGAAATTAAATAGCCTGGGTGGTTTGCTCTACTGACCATCAGTGTGGGACTTGGTAGCCTGAAGGTGCTGTTTCCACACTGTAGGAATTCAATGATTCAATGAAAACATATTAATGGAGACAAAAGAGGCTCACACAGCTTTTGTGATGGTGCTGCTAGTGAAAGGTGATTAGGCCTGCTGTGCGCAGATATAGACAGTAAAGATGCCGTGCATGGTTAGGAGATAGGGGAGGTTATCGAGGAGGGACAATAATTGAAGATGATTCATTCACTCACGACATTGGCAAGATATAGACCTTGATGGGTGGAGGTCGCAGGAATGGAGACAGTTGGGGGTGTTTCAGAATAGAGACAGTGGTGCCGACCCTGTTGGAGTGGAAAATGTCATCGAACTTCTTCCTCTTTTGATGGACGTTCGTCCAGAAGACTAGGAGTACATGAACCAACGGCCAATACTCAGATTTCAGTTACTGGTGTTCCTAACTTCGGTACAATTTCTGTTTGATGATGAAGTCCCTCCTCTGCACCATCCGATCCAACCAAACGCAAGAAGAATTTCCACACCGTGGACCGCTAATGCCGCCACTTTTTTTTGGAATTTCCACGATAGAAAATTCACAAACTGTTCAGAGCAGGTCTTTGCTGACAATTCAGTTGTGCAATAATCTTTTACATATGGCAGCAGCAAATGAAGGGCGTTCATTCTTGGTTATCTTGTCAGTAATGAGTTCGTTTCGTTATGATAATAGGAACATTAGACTCGTATCAGCCAAACAATAATTTCACAGAGGAAATGGCTAACGAATAGGATGAAATGACAAGAAAACTGGCGACAGAAAAAAAACCTACCGAAAACCCAATAAAAACTATATGCAGCCAAAGTATCAGGAACAAAACCTCATTGTGTCTTCAAGCTCACACACAATCCTGACTGCTAAATATATCAAAATTCCTTCACTGTCGTTACGTGAACTTCCTGAACAGCCCCTTCCAAAGACCGTTCTTTGCATACCGGCCCTAAAATGGACTGCAATATTTCCAGAATTGCATCAAACCACCACCTTCCCTACGAAATTCGACATGAGTTACAAATGGGGACCCAACCAAAGATGCTGTCACGCCCTGAATTGACTGTGTGCTCAGTGTGAACACAGACATCCAAAAATATTTTCTGGAATTTACCATAATCGTTACAACTGCATCGGTGATTGGGAGATTGATGGAACTGAGGTCAAGTGATGTTTCCCTCTTGCTATTTACCCTACATGACAGGTGGCAAATCAATCACATAAAACATGATTGGTGCGTGTGAGATACCCTCCGTCTCTACACAAGCCATCTCAATGAGGAACGTCTAAGTCTACAGATGATAATCTGTTTGGTCTGTATTGATTTCTTCAGAGCTTCCTCCGACTGGCGTTCAACTTGGAGAGATGACAAATTCGTCAGTTCAGGAAGCGTGTTTAGTGGGAGTCAGCAGGATTTCTCATTTCCTGCATCTCCTCTTATTTCATGAGCCCTCCCAAAGCCTGTTCTAAACATTGATGCTTTCCAGGCCATGCTAGTCCCAGCTGTATACAACTGTATTGTTTCAGCTGATGTGCCTAACCTCCCAATGGGAGAGCGCAGGACGAAAATAAGACTACTGAAGTACAGATGAAAATCACTGTTTCTTTCTGTTCTGATTCCCGATAGATTTCACTTTCTCTGTTTCACTTTAAATTTCTTTTATTTCATTGGTGCACTCTCCTCTTTTCTCTGTCCTTTTTTTCTTCAGTGTTCTCTCATTTTGTCTGGCCTTTTCTGTCTCACCATACCGGTCACATCAATCTGCTCAGATAGTTAAACATGTGAGATTTTAAGCTATTTTAAAACTGTTCAATATTTGCATCGGAGGCGGATGTGACTGGTGTAATGTCGCCATCCTGTCTCCCATTCCTAAGCACAGTTGCAAGGAATGACCTGTTCCTGAAGATGATCTATAAAATCATTCGCTGTCGGTGGACTTCCAATAAGAACACTCAGTCTAATATACACAAGGGGTCCTTAGAGTAAAGAGCATAGTTATAGTTCTTTGGTCCTACTCGTCCATGTTAACCAGATAGCATAAATTAATCCAGTCCTATCTATCAGCATTTGGCACCTTTCGCTTTAAACCATTCATATTTATGTATGATCAAGATACATTTTAAGTGTAGTAATCGCATAATCCTCCCTGACTTCATCTGGCAGCTCATTCCATATGTCGACCACTGTCTGTGTGAAATCGTTGTAACTTGGGTCCCTTTTAAATCTTTCCCCTTACTCCTTAAATCTGTGCTTTGTCTCCATAAACCTTGGAAATTGATCTTGGATATTCAATCTCTCTATGCCTATCATGATTCTATGTACTTCAATAAGGTCATTCCTCAGCCTCCGAGTTTCAAAATAATATTTTCCCAACTTATTCAGCCTCTCTGTCTAGCTCATTGCTTTCAATCTTGGCAACATCTTTGTAAATCTTTCATGAATGCTTTGCTGCTCTCATCAACATTCTTTGCATCGATTTCTGAAAATTCTAGAAAGCGTAATGCTTTCGTTCTTCAAAAACCGACGGAAGTAATTTTTGAAGTCGTCAATTTCAATTATTGACTATTCTCAAATAAACGAATTCCTCCTTGTCTCTGTTTTAAATTGATGGACTGAGCATTTAGATTTGTGCATTTTCGTTCTTCGCTACTCTCCGATGAAAACATTCTCTCAAACCTACACTATCAAGCTCCTGAAAACACCTATATGTGCTACAAACTCATATTCCTTTAAAAGTAGATGATAATGATAACGACAGCTCATTCTAACTTTATGAATCAAGATTTGGAGACGCCTGTGTTGGGCTGGAGTGTACACAGTTACAAATTGCAGAACAGCAGGTTATAGTCCAACTGATTTATTTGGAAATAATAGCTTTCAGAGTCCTGCTACTTCAAAAATAATATCCTGATGAAGGAGAAGCGCTCCGAATGCTTGTGCTTCCAATTATGCCTATTGGACTATAACCTGCTGTTGTGTGATTTTTAACCTTGTAAATCAACTTTGCTAATTTCCGATTCGCTTTGGTAAACATATTCGAAAATATTCCTCTGCTTACATTCCTTCTGAAATAAAGCCAAGGACCGCCAGAATGGAGCTGTCCAATATAATTCAAATTGCTACAAGAGAAATTCTTCCATTCATTATTATATCTAATGAAGCTCTCTATTGTGATTTTATTTCTCTGATCCTTTTTTAAATTCCTCTGTCATCCTGGCGACCTTAAACTCACTATTCAAAGAGGTGATTGGCCCATTTGCATAATACCTTCATGTGTTCATTGTGTTTATGACAGAATTTTGCTTTAGCTGCAGTTATTCATCAACTATGAAGCAAAGTCAAAACAACCAATTCAAACCCATTTTAATGCCCTTTGCTTTCTTCATTGTTTCTATCAGTTGTCATTTTCTTAAATTGTGAAACTTGATTGAAAATTATACTTCTCGCTTCGGTCAGCATGCAATTAATTTGATTCTATTGCATCTTTACATCCTCAGGAAAATGCCACAAACTGACTGTGGACCACATGTAAAAGATGAGATTGCAGAACAGATGAAATAAGTTTTGCTCAAAATTACCAAACAATGGGAGCTTTGAGAGATGAAAAGTGGATAGCACAGGGTAATGATGTTGCAGCAGTAAATAAGAAGACACCATAACTTTACTGTGTCTGACAAATTGGTATTATTAAGCCGATTACTCAAAAGTAAGGACATCACCTTGTATCCGACAACTTTAAAAATACCTGAAAATATACATGTAACAGAAGCTGGAAAGATTATTCACGGGAAGATGTGTCCATGCAATATCATCCGTGATGACAGAACGAATCTGAAGAAAGCTCAACAAAAAAGAGAAATATACTCTTGGAGTCATTCAGAAGTACAGCACGGAAACCGACCCTTAAGTCCAACTTGTCGATGACGACCAGATGTCCTAACCTGATCTAGTCCCATTTGCCAACACCTGGCCTACATCTCTCTGCACCCTTCCTATTCATATACCCATCTGGATACCTTTTATGCAGTCATCGAGTCATAGAGATGAGCAGCACGGAAACTGACCATTTCGTTCAACTTGTCCATGCTGGCCAGACATCCCAACCCAATCGATCTCTACCTGCCAGCAACAGGTTCTTATCCCTCCAAACCCTTCCTATTCATATAACCATTCAGATGCCTTTTAGATGTTGCAATTGTACTGGCCTCCACCACTTCCTCTGGCAGCTTATTCCATACCCGTACCACCCTCTGCGTGAAAAAGTTGCCCCTTCGGTCCCTGTTATATCTTTGCCATTTCTCCCTTTCAGATGTGGCAGGGACAGATGAACTGGCAGAGTGGAATGAAGTTCTGACACCAAAGAGGGAGAAAATGAGGACCCTTCTGGTTAATTCCTCCACCACTGCCGCATTTGAAAACAGTGGGACTGACTCACTCCAGCATATCCACACATGGGTTTCATTTTCAAAGAATAGAATTTTCCCTCCCACATGGTCAACAATGCCCTCCAGCGGATCTGTCCCACAACCCGCAACTCTTCCCTCGAACAGCAATCGTCCAATTGCAAAAAGGTCAGCACATCCCTTATCCATACCTTCCACCACAACAACCTCCGGAGAAAAAGCAACTTCCTCGCCTTTTAGGCCACCGACAAACAGAACCCTCCATCAGAGATATAGTTACCTCCCGACACCTATCTGTGTTCCACAGAGTCCGTATCATCCACTATTCCATTGTAAGGATCACGCCCCACACCAACCCACCACTCACTATCGGCACCAGCCCTTGCCACCGCAGGAGGTGTAAAATGTGCTTCAAAAACTCGCTTCTAATCCCCTTTCAAGACCTCAGAAACCCAACGACATTCGATAGAAATTTTCCTGCCCCTCAACATATGTGATCTCCTGTGCTCTTGGTCTCAGTGTGGTCTCCACTAAAGTGGTTCGACAAAACGTCAACTTGCGGAACGGTTCAGTGAACATCTCTGGGACGCACGCTCTAAAAAAACTCATCACCCTGTGCTCTGACACTTCAACTGCCTTTCCCACTGCGCCAAAGACATGAATGGCCTGGCCATCCACCGCTGCCAAATGATATCCACACGATGCCTGAAGGAAGTATGCCTCATCTTCTGTCGTGGGACCCTCCAACCACAGAGGATAAATGTCGATTTCACCAGTTTCCTCATTTCCCCTCGCCCCAAACTTATGCCACATCGAACCATCCAAATTTGCACCATCGTGTTAAACTGTCCATCTCCCATCTCACCTCGTAATTCCATCCTCCACTTCGATCTATCACCATCACCCTCAAAATTCATCTATCTAGCGCTCAGCTAACTTCTCCCCAGCTCACCGCCTCCCATTTATTTCTCAGGCTTCTTAACGCCCCCTACCTCGCCACACCACATTCTTGATGTCGAACTATGCGTGAAACATCGATTCACTGCAACTCGGATGCTGCCTGAGTAGTTATGTTTTTTCCAGCACCACACGTTTTGACATTTACAAAACATATGGTTAAGAAAACTATGGGTGTTGGTGCGTTTGCAATGATCATTGCTGGCCAGCCTTTTCCCAGAAATGAAAACAGTGATTTGGGGAAAGGAATGGAGGAGTCAGAGATAGAGCAGTTGAAGGTAAAAGCAAGGTCGAACTATTTTTGTTCCGTAAAATGCAGAAAGAAGACGACTATCAAGTTAAGTGACAGCTTGTGAAAGGGCAGGAGGGAGTTAGACAATGGGGGCATTTCAGATCCTTTTTCCCAGGAAGAAGTGAAGAGCTCTGACATCATCATTTTTTTTGGATGGACGTGCAAAGAGAATGCACTTTCATGGTAAGGAAGGCACAATGTAGTTCGCGATCTGAACGTACTAACTGCCCTAAAATGGCAGCGCAGTGGTGGATGTAAGTGAGACTGGACTGGTTAAGAGGCGATCATGTCGAGACAGGTAGGAATGGATGAGTTGTATGCAGAAAGAGCTTGCAGAAACAATAGGTCTGCCCTAATTGCCTTGTTTGTGGATTGTGGGATGGAGGTCGCAGCAGCTATGAACAGTTGGCAGACGATGAACTTGTAGGCAATAGAGGAGAAGTCACTGGAGAAAATAATCTTTGTGACAATTGTGGAGAAAATCTCCTGATATCGTACACTGTTATTGTTGCCCATGGGGATCCAAGAGGAGAAATCTGAGACTTATCGGTCAGCTCTGCAATACAGAGGTCCCAAAGACAGCCAACATAAACTCCACACTTGTCAGCAGGCTTAATTACAGGGTGAGAGTTGAATCTGATGGCACAGTGCAGTCATGTAACAGGGAGATATGTTGTAATATGGAAGGGAAGGAAGAGGAATTCAGTTGACCAACGTCATGTCAACATTTCCCAATGAATAGGTCGAGTGCAGGTTAAAATCCAGACTTAGGGTTTAGTCGGATGAAGAGTGATGAAAATGCTTGATCGTGTCTGTGGAACGTGGAGATGATTCTTGTTCAAAGAAATGAGCACGGAGTTGAACCGGTGCATCATGGTTGATTGAAAACTATGCAATAAAAGAGTTTAACTGTAAACTTATTGAATTTGCATTATTTTTTGAAAAACATATGCACTATGCCAATATGAATAATAGAGATGAACCAGCCAGGAAGATAAAGAAATGATCCATCATGAAATAATGGTTGAAGAATCGCAGTTTGCATTCGTATTGAATCAATAGATTTTGTATACAAACACAAACTCCATGCATTGTTTCGAATTCTTCTATTATGGTATGAGGAAATGTTGTGGTAATACTGAGTGACGTGGGATTCGGTTTTTTTTATTTTCACGATGTGATTACAAAATGTTCTCTTCTGCAATAAAATGTATACTGAAGGAAAGTATGTGTATGTATGAAATCATGAGGAATAAAGCAGATGGGGGCTAAATTGGTGCAACCAACTAACTGTCTTGCAGATGAGATGTGTTGTGTTGGCTGTGTGAAAAAAATACACCTGTTAGCAATTAATGCACCAGCGGAAATCCCCTCAGTGGTATATTTCTATGAATGAAATCACATGAACTTCGATGTAATTTTTAATGGAGTCTTATACAATTCAACAGGCTGGGAGCTGACAACAGAGTTAGGGCAGGAAGTCCTTGCAAAAATTCACTTCATGCAGTCCTGGGTATTTCTGTGGAACATAATGCATTATAGGGAGAGTATATTCAAAATGCAGAAGTATCAGTGAAAAATCAGAGTGTGTTACATCATCACTTTAATAAGATAGACAATCAATCAACAATCATCAAATATAGTCTGGAATGTTACATAAATCAGGCAAAATTATGGCAGATATTGGAACACAGCGAGTCCACTACGAATGTAGGAAACGTGCCCCATACCATTATAACTCTCTGATTAAAGAAACTAGCTCTGACATCTCTCCTCTATCTATCAACCCTCAACTTAAACTCGTGTCCCTTCGTGCTAGTCATTACCATCTGAGGGAAAAAGCTTTCTGTGTCCACCCTATTTTAACCTGTGATTATCTTATTTGTTTCAGTTAAGTGAACTCTCAACCTACTTTCCACTGCAGAAAACAGGCTCAAGTACCACAGCCTTTCGACATTAGGCTTTTTCCCCAGACCAAGCAACATCCCAGTAAATCCCTTCTGCACCTTTTCCAGAATTTCCACATCCTTCTAATAATGTGGAGTCCAGACCTGTACGAAATACTCCAAGTGCAGCTGCAAAGGAATTTTGTGCAGCTGCAGCATGACCTCATGGTTCCTAAACTCAATCGCTCTACCAATGTAACCTAACACACCGTGTGCATTCATAACCACCTTGTCAAACTGGATTGAACGTTTTATGCATCTATGTACATTGACGCTGAGATCTCTCTACGCATTTACACTACAAAGAATCATAAAATTGTCTTAGTCCTCTTATTTGGTTTTATTCCTTCCGAAGTGAATCACCTCACACATTTCCGTATTAAACTCCATTTTCCAACTCTCAGACCAGTTCGACAGTTTATCTATGCCCCACTGTCACCTGCAACGTCTTTCAGCACCATTCAGAATTCCTCCGACTTTGGTACCATTTTCAAATTTACTAACCCATGCTTCTACGCCCTCATCTCGGTCATTTATAAAAATGACAAACGGCCGTGGCCCGAAAACAAATAATTTTGTTATACCAGGAAAACTGAACTCCACGATGCACATTTACCATCAACCACCGACATCTATCTTCTATCACACAGCCAATTTCTGATCCAACCTACCAAATCACACGCAATGCCATTCCTCTGTATTTTGTGCAATAGCCTGCTGTGGGAAACTTTGACAAACGCCTTACTGCAATCAGTTCACGCCACATCAATCACTTTACTCTTATCAACTGTTAAGATGGCCACCATCTCAAAGACATCAATAAGGTTGCTGAGGCACGACCAACCTTTCCCAAAACTATGTTGACGATACAAAAAAAATTTATTCCTTTAGAGATTATTACAAATCCTTGTTCTTATAACATTTTTGCAACACTGCAAAAAACCGAAGTAAGGATCACTGATCTGCAATTAACAGGTTTGTCTCTACTCTGTTTCTTCAACAAGCGAACAGCATTTGCTGTCCTCCAGACTTCTCGCGGTTTTGCTGTTTACAATGACGATATAAAGTTTATCCAAATAAAGTTTCGGCTATCCCCTCCCTCGTTACTCAGAGAATTTTAGTATACATTATATCAGGTCCAGGGCACTTCTTTTATTTTTACACTTTTCAGAACTGTGAACCTCTCCAAATTGTGACCCTCAATCCCACTTAGTCTTGTCGGCTTTATCTCATTATTCTCCGCGACAGCATTGTCTTTTTCCATTATGAATATTGACGAAAAAGTATTCATTTAGCGCTTCTGGTATCTCCTCGGACTCCACGCACAATTTCCTACCACTGTCCTTGACTGGCCCGAATCATTTTCTGGCCATTCACTTATTCCTGACAATCATGTAGAAAGCTTTAGGATTTTCCTTGATCCTGTCTGTCGATGACTTCTCACATCCCCTCTGAGGCCTGCTTATCTTAGTCCTTAGTTTTTTTCCTGGCTAACATGAAACTCACAAGCCCCCGAATTGGACCTACAGGTCTCATTCTGACATTAGCGTTCTTCTTCCTCTTGACAAGACATTCAACTTCTTTAGTAATCCACGGCCTCCTCCCTCGACCTTTTCCTCCCTGCATGACAGATACATCCTTGTCAAGAATTTTCAGTGGCTGTTACTGAATTATTCTTTCAATTTCAATGATTCCCATCCCCTGCAGTTTCCTTCCCCATCCTATTTATCATATTTTCTTTTCCTAGCAGCAGCTGCTACCCTGCAGTAGACACCTATCCCTTTTGATTGCTGAAGTAAACATAAATGAATTGTGGTCACCATTGCAAGAGTGCTCACCTAAATCCAAACTAACACCTGGTCAGGTTCATTACCCAGTACCAAATCCAATGAGTTCTCACCGCTTATAGGCATGTCTACATACTGTGTCAAGAAACCATTCAACCACTGGCTGCAAATGAACTAACTAAGAAATCCAAGACCAGCTTGGCCAAGAGGGAAAGGATGCGAGAAGTTCAAGAGCTCTGAGAAACAACGACCACAAATATTTCTGTCGGTGGAGTAGGCGATTTTCAAGACTTACAAAATGGAAGGTAATGGGCATCTCAGAGGACTTTGAACTCAACCAGATAATATATACATCAGGAACACTCAGCAGAATATGCGTCCTAACATGTTATCCAAAGACAATATGGGCCAATACCATATGAAAAAATACTCCCTTTATCATTTCAGTCGGTATTAATTAGATTATCCGTCTTTGAATTTCTTGTTTAATTAAAACTACTCTTTCAGCCAAAATTGAATATATGTATGAACTGACTTGAGATTAATATGAGTGTTGTGATTATGTGATGCCCTAGAGGTTTGATGCATGTATATATAAGATACCCTTCCATTGACTCTGCATTGGCTCAGCAGAGCACGTGAGCTCTCCAGAAGTCATTCGATGTCATGCAAAATGGGGAAGCCTGCAATTCTGCTAGTGAAAGAGATTTACTACCCAATACTTGCGTCTGTTGCTCTTCCTGGTGAGACAATTTTGTTTACCATATTTTTCTGAATCAACTTGTTAAAAAACATTTACACACTGCATGAGGAGGTGGGTATTTTTTGGTCACGGGATTAATTCACTACCACTGTGTCACTGTAAGTCCTCGTCATTAATTGTAATCTCCCTCCCTTCATCCCTGGCATCACTTTCCTTGGTTATTCGCAGATTGTGCTAAGTAACCAATTTATTTCATGTTAATATTTCAGCAAAACTAATTTGCAAGAGTTTGTGTATCAGTTGTATTTCAATGTATAAGACAACTGCCTCATAATGCGGCGAAACCGATTTCGAATCGAGTATTGGGCGACTCTCTGAGCCATGATTGCACGTTGTCCCCTGTCTGTTCGGGGGTCATCCATCTGCTCTGGTTTCCACACACAAAGACATGCGGGTTTGGAGAATTCGCTATGTTAAATTGCCCAAGATGTCGAGGGATGAGTTGGCTAGATGTTTTTGGTACCGCAAATGCGGGGTTCCTGAGGTAGAGCAAGGATGTGGATCTGTGCAAGGGATTCTTTCGAGGTTGACGTCGACTCAATGGGAGAAATGGCCGTCCTCGAGGATATGGGGATTCTATAATTCTATGTACTTTGCGTTGTGATCTTTACTTTCACCTCATGTTGTTCGTTTGACCGTAAGGTTCTTTCATGATCCTGTGTAGGTTTGAAAACGTCGTTATCTGTCCATGCAGAGCTCAGTGCCAGTTGTCGTTTTTTTATAAATCAAGTAATTTGCATGTAACTTCCAGATATTTTCACAAGTCGGGCTCTAACATTAATAGTGTTGAGAATCAGACATTCGTGTATTATTCACTCTTTTTTATCTGCTTCACAGCGAACTGGGCCACAATTTGGATTATTTCACAAAGGAAATGTGGCCTGTCCAAGTGTGTCACTGTTTACATGTTGGCCATGGCAACAACTGATATATTGATCCTAATGAACAATGTCATACTCTATTACATCATCAGTTATCGCTTCCCTTGGTCATTCCTGTCCCATACTCGTCTTTGCAGTTTCATTATATATCTGACTGCAGCCATTCCTGATTTGTCTGTTTGGTGCGTTGTCTCCTTCACATTTGACCGATTTGTAGTGATCTGCTGCCAGAGGTTTCAAACAACCTACTGTACCAAAAGAACTGCAATCACGCTGGTAACAACAATCACGGTTGTGATTATATTGAAGGAAATACCTGTTCTGTTTGCTTATGAACCTGAGCAAATTATTAACAACGTGCACTGGGGCTGTCGGTCAAGAAACGCCTTTTTTTCGTCTTCTGCTGGTATAGGTTATGTATGGTTTTACAGCGCCTGTGTTGTTTGGATTCCATTTACTCTAATTCTCTTGTGCAATTCATTAATTGTCAAGCGTATTGTCATGGCGAACAGAACCCGCACTGGACTTCAGAGTTCCAAGAGTGGGAACAAAACTGATTCAGAAATAGAAAGCCGCAGAAAGTCCATCATTTTGTTATTCGCTATAACAGTAAGTTTTCTCTTGTCCTGGTTGACATTTGCTGTGGCTTTGTGTACTACCAGACTAACAGGGACGACTTATTACCGCGGCAAGTTCACAAACCCTGCATTTATCGCCATGGAAACGGCAGAAATGTTGAGATATTTTAGTTGCTTTCTAAACCCTTGTATTTATGCAGCGACCCAGAATCAATTCAGAGCAGAGCTTAAAATTATTGTAAAATATCCATGGATATTATGTCGGAGATATATTCTACAGAATTCTGTAAATGAATTGAGCCCAGCAAATGATTGTGCCAAATAACGTTTATTTTCCTGTATTTTTCCTCACACTGTTTAATGAAACAAGAGTCATTTCTATGTTCTCATATCTTGGATTTCTCATAGCATCTTTGATTTCATTTTATTGATTCTGTGCTGAGTAAAGATAGCATTCTCTAGTAAATGCTGCACAGTCTTGCAGTCAGATCATAAGGATAACGTGATGATGATGGAATTAAGCGTCCTTATGAAAATCAAGTGCATCTATTTCAGCCACTAAATTCGATTATGTCTGTTTGAAAACATCAATCAATTTTAATTGAGTACAAGGCAACGATCCAGTTCGACAAGATCTTTTGGTAAATCTATTCGACATTGGATCACATATTGATAGCTTCATGCATAATCTGGGACAGAGCTCATTTTTTTTTTGTATTATTGTTTTCAGACGACGGATGTCCTATGGAGGAAGCATTCCACTTTCAGTCGGTCAATGCTCCGTGGCATTTCTGACAAATTGTGTATCCCAATCATTAAAAATTCCACTCCTTTACACGTCATAATTTTGTACAGCGCTTTTTTCACAAAAAATATAAAAATATAAAATGATGGAGACACTCAATGTCAGTGAAGATATTAGGTAGTTTCTAATTCGAGTCCAATAAGCCATCTTCAAAATTGTGTGGAAACGTAACTGCACGAACTCTGCATCCATTCTAAAGTAAATGTCATAACAATGCATGAACTAAATGTTTTTGGTACAGTGTTATTTAAGTTGTCTGTTCGAGATAAATTAACTGCAATCCAAAAAGATACATTATCAGAAATTCTCATAAGATTAGATTGTCATTAATTTCTGATAATAAACGCAAGGAGTGCTATACGAACACAGGAATTCTTGTCCCACCAGTGGAGAGATAACCAACAAATACTTGGAGACCAAATTCCTTTTCTTCAGCGGTTTTTCACCTAAGACTTTCCATTCTGGTCATTTTCATCAACCAAGGCACTTTCTAACTCTGTAAAGTTATAACGTTATGAGCAACATGCAACGTTCAAAAATGAACAAGTGTATATTTGTCGTCCTCTTCTTTGTCTGTCAGAATCATCTGAGAAACAGAACGGTTTTACAAAGGAACGGATATGAATGGCAAATACGTCCAGTGAACTTAAGGACCTCGTCCTCCCATTTTCAAAAAGTACATTCTGCAAAAAAAAATTGAAATGATGTCCATGTTTATCCAATACACATCTGCACAGGTCACATCATTCTTTTACAGAGATTAACTGTTGGATTTATCTGTAAAAGAGTGATTAAAATGAACTGGGTATTAAAATACTCCCTTTAGCATTTGTGACAGAAACGTTGATGACAGTAGAGCACTGGATGTGGTGTACGCGAATTTTAGCAAGGCGTTTAATTAGGTGTTAGATTAGATTAGATTACCTACAGTGTGGAAGGAGGCCCATCGGCCCAACTAGTCCATACCGACCCTCTAAAATGTAACCCACACAGACCCAGTTCTCTCTGACTAACGCTACAAGCACTGTTTTGTCAATTTCTCATGCCCAATTCACCTGACCTGCATTTTCGGATTGTGGGACGAAATTGAAGCACCCGGAGGAAACCCACGCAGACTCGGGGGGAATGTGCAAACTCCACACAGACAGTTGACCCAGGTTGGAATTGAACCTGGATCCCTGGTGCTGTGAAGCAGTAGTACTAACTACTGAGCCACCGTGCTGCCCCGAGGTAGCACATAGTAGGATCATTTAGCAAGAAGGGAATCATGGGGGATAGGGAAATTTGGCGACATAGATACAGGATTGGCTGGTCCGGAGAATACAGAGGATGGCAGTGAATGGAAAGTGTTCAGCCTGGAGAGAAGTGTCCAGGCTTGTAGAACGGGAATCTGCTCTAGGATCTCTACTCTTTGTGATGTTTATAAATGCCTTGAATGAGGAAGTGGTTGGGTGAGTGAGCATGTTTGCCAATGGCGGGAATGTTCGTGGAATTGCAGAGAGCGTGGAGGGCTGTTAAAGGCACAATGAAACATTGACAACATACGGTGCTGGGTTAAGAAGTGGCAGATGGAGTTTAACCTGGAAAAGTGTGAAGTGATTCATTTTCTAACGTCCAATTTGATTGCAGATTACAGGGTAAAAGGCAGGATTCTTGGTAGTACAGAGGAACAGGGGAATCTTGGGGTCTACTTGCACAGATCTTCAGAATTGCCACTCAAATTGGGAGGGTTGGTATGTGGGCCTATGTTGTGTTAACTTTCATTAACAGTGGGCCTTGACTTGAGAAGAAGTGAGGTAATGCTGCAACTTAATAAAGCCCTGATTAGACCACACTTGGTCTAATTGTGTTCAGTTCTGGTCGGCTCATTACACGAAGGACGTGAAAACTTTAGAGATAGTATAGAGTCGTTTTACCAGGATGCTGCCTCAACGGAAGGGCGGTCCTTATGAAGGATGACTGAGGAAACCAGCGTTTTACTCATTGGACTGAACAAGGATGAGATATAACTTGAAAGAGCTGTGCAAGATGGTGAGAGACATGAATGGAGTGACTAAACAAAGACATTTTCCCAGGGTGGAAATGGCTATCACGAGGTCCAGAGTCAAGATAAGAGAGGTGCTGAAACAACACAGCAGGTCCGGCAGCACCCGAGGAGCAGGAAAATCGACGTTTCAGGCAGGAGCCCTTCATCAGTAAATGATGAAGTTCTCTTATCCGAAACGGCGATTTTCCTGTTCCTCAGATGCTGCCTGAACTGCTGGGCCTTTCCAGCACCACTCTAATCTTGACTCTGATCTCCAGCACCTGCAGTTCTCACTTTCGCGTATCATGACGTCCATAATCTCAAAGTGATTGCAGTAATTTGTTGGTAAAATGTCATCGGTAGATTCTTAGCACAGAGAGCTTTAGATGCGTGAATGCACTGTCAGCAGGGCTTTTGCTTGAAACATCGATTTTCCTGCTCTTCGGATGCTGCTCGACCTGCTGTGCTTTTGTCAGCACCACACTCCCGCCTCTAATCTACAGCATCTGCAGCTGTCATTTTTGCCACCAGTGATGTTCGAGTCAGATACATGGGGATCATTTAAGGGAATCTTAGTTCACCAAATGGATAATAATAAAATGAAGGTTCCCTTGGTTAGGTTGATCTGAGAACAGTATAAACGTTCGGCACAACATCGATGTCCGGAAAGCCTGTACTATACTGTATTTTGTTGTTATGTTCAATGCTGTATATTCTAAAGTATATGAAGTATAATATTTAAAGATAATGTAATGAAAATATTAGAAACATGATGGCTTTATTAAAGACAGGAAAAAATGGAAAATTTCGAGTAGAAAACACGTCATCCCAAAACAAAACATTTTAAATATCAGATGCTGTCTCATAAAACCAGAAGTATTTTTGTTTCCTAAGAAATTGAATTAGTTTAAAGCAAACTGCTATTGGGTGCAATGCATACAGACACAACCATGAAATTTGAAAATTGACGTGGCAACAAAATTAATTTGGAACGTTCTAAGTAAATGAATCTGCTCTCAACCAAATGGATACCTTCGGTAACACATGTACTCGAACGTAGAAGAGTAAACTTAAGTAGTTGATGAGATTTTATCTGCATTGAATGCATTTAGTAGTTATGCGAGAGTGTGATGCTGTTACAGCACATCAGATCAGGTACCATCCGAGGGGCAGGAGAATCGAAATTTCAGGCATAAGCCCGTCATCAGACTGCGGCATGACGTGAAATAATTTTCCAGCATCACACTCTCACCTCGAATCTCCAGCATCTGTTTTCCCAACACTCCCCGCATGTAATGGCCGATTTTATGAGTATAAAGGACAAGTAAATTGAGATCACTGAAATAACATTTTAGATATTTTATTCTCCCATCAGGAAAATTGATTATCGAAAAGGTTATTGCAGCAAAACACAAGCAGATGACAGCGGTCCTATTTTTAAAGCGAGGCTGGGGTCTATGTTCTGACTGAAAAAACATTGACAATTGCAAACAAATTTTGATCTGCATTGTGTTACACGCCGTTTTGACATTTAACCTGTTCTGCTTACAACTCAATCACAAATTGACCCAATGGTTCCTTCTCAACTGTACTTTTTTCTCTCAGCTCATCAGCCAGGCAGAACTCAAAGGAACAGTTACTATTCAGGAGTGTTCAGAGATTTGGAAAGGGCAGACTCATAAGAGTTGAATTAATGATGAAGTAGTGCAGACTCATTTATGTGTTGAATATGTTACTGCACTAGACAATTGCAAAATCAAAACATTCGAAGTTGAATTTGATTTAAAAATAACTGTTTCTGTAAACTGCAAACGTATACAATTGCAAACGTTCTTCTTTTGCAAACCAAGTATTCATCCATTTTAAACTGTATTTCAAATTCAAGTAATGAAAGGTTTGCACGGCAGGATTCAACAACAATTTGTAAAACACTCTTTTGATAATTTGCGACTGATTTAATGCAATAAAAATACACTAATTTAGTGTGTCTCCTTTCTCACGAACAGCATTGTTATCAGCAGCAGGTAAACTGGGTTTTTGCTGTTAAGGCAGGAATATAAATTGACAATGACACTAATGAGAAGTTCCACAGACTACTGGCTCCCTTATTTCTATGGAGCTTTGAACATGACTTGAGAGAGTAGCAGATAACTTATATATACGAATTATGCAAACAGTCTTTGACGCTGAAATACTTCCTGAGCACTTCAGCCAATATTTATATTTCACTCAAGGCCGACAGTCGTATGCCGAAACACAAGTATCTCAATGAAATATTGGAAGCTGTTCAAAAGTCAGTTACGTTCATGCCATGTTACTGCAATTTACACCCAGGACGTACAGAGTGACAGAATGGAGATAGACCCTTTGGCTCAAACGGATCGATGCCAACCAAAATGTCCAATGTCGATAACTCATTTCCCTGCAGGAGACCTATATCCTTCTGAATCTTTCGTATCCATGAATTTGTCGAAGAGAATTTTAAACGGTGCATCACATCATTCCTTGCCATTTCTGCCACCGACAAGTGAACCCCACAGCAGATATTTTTCCCTTCACACCAAGTCCAATTTCCATCAAGACTTTTCCCTCCGTAACTCTCTTGTCAGGTGCACGTCTCCTACCATTACACCCTCTCCTCCCAGCACCTTACCTTGCCACCGCAGGAATTACAAAACCTCCCCCACACCTCCGTCCAAGGCCCCTCCACGACTATCAAAGTTTTACCTGCACTTCCACATATGTCATTGACTGTATGTATTATTCCTTGTGTGGTCTCCTCGACATTGCAGAGGAAGGAAGACTACTGCAGCGCGCTTCCATAACACCTGAGGGATACCCACACCAATGAATCCTACCATCTGGTAGCCGAAATCTTACACGCCTCCTCCGAGTCCGACAATGTTATGCAGCTCCAGGGTTTCCTCCAAAACCACACTGTAACCAGCTGACGCCTGTTGTAAGAGCACCTCATCTTCGGCCTTTGGATCCTCCAACCATACCGCAACAATGTGGTCTTCACCAGTTTCCTCATTTCCCCTCCCTCATGTTATCCAAGTTCTAACCTTCCAATTTGGCACTGATCTCATATCTGTCTCACCTGTCAATCCTCCTTCCCACCTATCTGCTCCACCTCTTTTCCGACCTAACGCCATTACGCACACCTCCACCTAACTATGAGAATCTCAGCTTCGTTCACCCAACCAGACCCAGCCCCCTTTTTATCCACTCCCTCGAATCGCAAGCCTCATTCCTGACAAAGAGGTATTGCCGAACCAATGATTCTCTTGCTCCTCAATGTTGCCTGACCGGCAGTGCATTTCCAGTACCACGCTACCGCTTTTTGAACGTTGCTAACTCACCCGCCTCAACCACGTGCGCTGGTAGCTTATTCCATATGTGTTACCACTCTCTGTCAACAATAGCCCCTCATCATGTTCGCTTTGATTCTTTCACCTCTCACCTGATGCCCTTTAATCATTTATTCGCCAACCCTGAGAAAAAGACAACTCTACTCACACTATCTATGCCTCTCATGATCTTACACGTCTTATTAACACCCCCCCCCCCCGCCAACAGCCTCCTTCACGTTAAAGACCGAAGTCCGAGCTTGTCCAAACTGATAGCTGTAAATTTCTGCTGCACTCTTTCCACTTCAATCAATTCTAATGCAAGGTGACAAAAATGGAACACAATATGCCAAGTGAGTTCTCACCAACATCCTGTACAGTTGGAAAGTAGCTTCCCAACTTCAGTACGCAATACCCTGACAAATGAAATCCAGCATGTCAACAGCCTTCTTCACTTACCTTTTACCTATGTCTCCACTTCCATAGAACTGTGAATCTGAACTCTAAGTTCCCTCTGCTCTACTGCACCCCAAAAGGCCCGAACATTCATCGTGAAACTCCTACCTTAACTTGATTTTCCAATATTCAATACCCCACACTCAACTGTATTAAGCTCCATTTGGCATTTCTCGACCAACATCCCCGTTTGATCACTTTCCTGTTCCATTTTCTGTTAACCTTTCTCAATATCCCCGATACCTCCTATTTTAATCTAATCTTCAAATATAATCATTTTGTCTTGTACGTTATCATACAACTCATAGACATGATTAATAAACAACAATGAACAGAGGAGCAACACTTGAAGGCCTGGGGTTGCAAATTTCTCCTTCTAAAATTACTGTCTGCTTCCACACCAAACCAATCGTGCGTTCCGTTTCCCAGGTCTCCCTGGATTCGGAGCAATTTGACCTTCAAGAGCAGCATCCTAAATAAAGCCTTTACTAAGGCCTCACTGAAATCCATAGAGATATATTTCCTTTGATATATTAAATAACCTCTTTTGAAACACCCTAATCTTCTCAACCAAGGCTGCCTAGTGCCAGCCCTTCATTTATTTCTTGATTAATATCCTGCATCCACGATATCCAGGGATTCTCTGCATCTAGCTGCCAGTACCTGAGCCATATGTCTTGTGTATTCTTCTGATCAGAGCCTCAATTGCCCTTATCACCCAGTGATCAGTATTACTGTCAAATTTGCGTTTAACGCTCCGTGGGACAAACCGAAATTTAAATCGAACGATCTGTCTTTTAAACGTCTTCCACCTGTCACAGTTCCCCTTGACAGCAAACACACTACTCCAATTAACTACTGCAAGTTCCTGTCTAATTCCATAAAAATTGGCCTTGCCCCAGTTTAGACTTAGACCCGGTGAAACAGTTTTGTTCTTCTCCACACCTATTTTAAAATTAATAGAACGATGGTCACTTGACCCAAGGTGGTCGACCACTTCCACCTCTGTCACCTGTTCTGCATTGCTTTCCCAAGTCGAGTTTTGCATCTTCCCGAGCAAAGATAACTGAAACATTATTCTATACTATATTACAGGTAGGTAGTGTGTCAGAGTGGGTGTGCAGAGATGAGTAAAGTGGCCATCATCAAGCAGAAGCTACTAGAACAATAGAATGGTCCTGAAAGTGGATAAATGAAATGGACCAGATACTCTGCACTCGAGAGCTCGCACAGTGCTATAGAAGAGATAGTGTGGTCTTTCGTGGTGACCTTTAAGCCATCTCTAGAGAGTCGTCAATGACTCCACAATCGTAACAGTACAACCCTGTTTAGAAAAGGAATAAGTCAAAACGCAAAAAGACAGTCAATTTATCTCTTCTCGATAATGGATACGATTCCGGATTCAACTGTGAAAGATGAGATTTCAGAATACGTGAACGTGCATGGCAAAATAGGACAAATTCGGCATCGTGTCATCAATGGGGGGCTCATACCTGACAAATCTGTTGGAATTCATTCAGGATTAAACGCGCATGTTAGCCCAAAGAGAGACCATGGCGATTATCTGCTCGGAGTTCAGCAAGCTGCCAGAACAGGAGGCTACTCAGTAACTGTCTATGGTGTCAGAGACAAAGTAATAGCATGGAGCAAAGTTTGGCTGTCTGGCCGAAGGCAGACAATGATTATAAAATGACCTTTCTCACGATGGCAGCCAGTGATTAATGTTGTTCTGCAACAGTTGGTGTTGGGACTCCACCTTTTCACTTTAAACATAAATGATTTCAATGAAGGAACTGAGGGCATTCTGGCTAAGTTTGCAGACGATATAAAGAAAGGTAGTGGGACAGGTGGTATTGAGGAGGCGGGGAGGATACAGAATGATTTGGACATGTTACAAGAAAGGGTAAAGATGAGAGCTGTGGCGTATGACTTGGAAAACTGTGAGCCCATGCACTCTGGGAGGAAGCAGAGGCAAGGACTATTTTCTAAATGTGCAGAAAATTCAGAAATCTGAAGTGCAAAGAGACTTGGGAATTCGAGTCCAGGATTCTCGTCAGGTAAACTTGCAGGTTTAATCAATTGTTTGGATCGCAAACGAAATAACGCCTTTTATTTTGAGAGGACTTGAATGTAAAGGCAAGGATGCACTTCTGACGTACTATAAAGCTCTGGAGCTTTTTGCACACGTTTGGACCGCATACCTCAGGAACGATGTGCATGCCCTGGAGTGTGTTCAGAGGACGTTCATGAGTATGATACTAGCAATAGCAAACTTAACTTATGAGGAAGGTTTGAGGACTCTTAGACTGTACTCTATCGACTTGAGAAGGATGAGGGAGAATCTGATTGAAACTTACAGAATACTGAATTGCCTGGACAGCGTGGATGACCAGAAGAGGTTTCCATTGATAAGAGATATTAGGATCCGAGGGGATAGCCTTCGAATGAAGAGCTAAGGTTTTCTGCAGAGATAAGGAAAAACCTCTCGAATCACACAGTGTTGAACCGATAGAATGCACTGCTACAGAAGGAAATAGAGAACGTTTCATTGCGTATATTTGAGACATAGAAAGATAGGTCCTTGATTGCCGAGGGGAATCAAGGTTTATCGGGAGAAAGCAGGAATGCGGGGTTGAGAAATTTATCAGTCATGACTGAATGGTGGAGCAAGCTCGATGGGCTGAATGGTCTAATTTTTGCTCCAACCTCTATCTGATTTCATGTCACTCAGTGATTTCGACTGTTGAATTAACATAAGAGATTCAACAGAACCAATATGCATGTTGCAGAGGAACCTCTAGTGCAGCAATTAGCGTCTTTCGCTAAAGTATAATATTACTCATATTTCTGAAAGTGTCTTATCAGCCTTGTGTTTAATTCAAATATATCTAAGATAGTCAATGATTGTTCATGAAATTTTCGTCACGGTCAGGACATTTGAATTTTCACCGGGACAGGACAAATGCAAGTACAGTTGTATCTCTCCCTGACATTTTAGGCATCGACCTGAATAATTGCAATCAGCAGGAGACTCGACAATCAACTCAATAACTACCCGACTACCGGGTGGCGCAACTAGGTGCTCGAATCTCGCCGTCTCTGATTCTCTTAAAACGTAACCATCACCACTATTGCTTATCATGTCTTGAACATCCGCCATATTTCAAAAATTGTATTACTAATAAACTTTGATGTCGGACTTTTGGTTGATTAGAAATGTGCCCAACATTGTGTCATTGATGCCTAATATTCTCCCAAATCCCCCAACCGATTTATTTTTGAACAAACCCCTTGCCTTTCGAACTGAAGATGTATTCTGATTCGAACTGTTATCTTTACTGATACTATTCACCATAATGAACCCAATTCCTCCACTGGCAAAGTAAACCTATTAATTTCAGTTTTGAAGTAAAAGGAATTTCATTTAACCAAAGAAATTTTGTCTGCTTTCCTATCGATATTTTGATTCAAAACAAGATTTTCTCCATATACCCACGTAAGTTAGCAAACAAAGTATTAGTGTTAATATAGTAGATATCCACAGTTATCTCACTTAAAAAAAACTTGTTGAATGTCACCAATATGCAGACATCGAATTCTAGCTAAGGAATCTCAGAATACTGTTTTCGGTATTTGGCATAATAAGACGACAAATATTGAGACTGACCTGTGAATACTGACCAAAAAATCAGTTCTGGATCACATTATGTTAATGAGCATTATATCACAGAGGATGCAACAATGAAATAACATGATAACTGTCAATTCCAAACTAAAGTAAACTCGCACCTAAAATCTACTTCACATAATTATTCGATGTTACAGGTATAAATCTGACTACAATTAACGACACAATCCTGCATAATTTCTAAGGCACATGGGATGGTTGTAAATAAATGCATAATTGGCTATATAATTTTGACCGTTGCGATGTCTTCTGAAGAATAAACTAATTTATATTTATCTTTGTAGTCACATTCTGATATTGTAATAATCTACTTTCTGCAGTTGCTTGAAAACAATCTTCTACTGTACGCTCATGACATTTTATAGTTAAAAATGGTTCTGGAAGACAAGAATGATGTATTATTTCCAGAAGTTCACAGAGCCAACTTTCCGCTAGTGTCTTTCAGAGATTTTACAGAGAACCTGACACAGGACAACATTTTAAAAATGTCCTTGTGCATGTTTTCTGATGAAGAGGGTTTTAGGAACAAAACCATGCATATTCCAAATATTTCATTGCCAGACACAAGCATTGTATGCAGTATTGAATTCAAGAGGGTTTCACAGAATTATTACTGATTTACGATCAGATTTCGGATGGGAAAAGTTATCCTCATTTTGCTAAAAGTTTCCAATTTTGTTGAGCTGGTTCCGCTTATGACCATTGTACAGAAGTCAGCGGACATCCTGAATTATTTCATTGTGATGAAGTGATGGTCTTTGATGTTGCATCCGTGGCATTACTTCTGTAATCATTCCTGAACGAGGCCTGCCCTCATCGGAGAGCACTTTTATTTCATACACCAAATCAATAAACCTCTCTTTATCTGTTACAATGCATTTTCATTTTCCATGGGAGTGCACATTTAGAACATACTTTCCCATGATTCCCTGCCATGATACCGGAGAGCTGAGGAGATTCGTCCACCACGACCAAAACGCTCTTCCTTGGGCTGGGCATGACTCGCTGTATCGTTATGCCTTGGCCCTAATTTTTGTATTCTTTATTAGGACTTGAATCTCTATTTTAATAAAACGGTATCTTAATGCTTAGAAACCAGTTTTCACTGCATAAATGAGTTTAGTTATTTTGACAAGCAAAAGTTTGTGCATATTTCTGGAGTCACGTAGCACCGGCAGAACACAAGAAGCTCGTCTGCTTGCATTGTATTACTGATCAACTGACATTTGTAACAATATCGAAAAGGGTGACTGATGCAATTGGAACTAGCTGCGTATCTCGTCCTCCTTCATTTAGACATGACATAATGGCTATTTTTCCATATTTCGGCTAAATACTTCTTCTCAGATATGTTGACCACACAGGAGTGCTTTAACGATGTAACAAGCACGATGGACGAAGGGAAACAGTTGAGCGATTTACACGTGGATTTACAGAAATCATTCAATGACTAACTTCATAAAACACTCATCCATAAGAAAAGATGGATTAAGTTGCATGGAGTGTACTGGCGTTGGGCGATAACTGTTTAAAAGTTAGATATCAAAGATTTAAGATAAATAGGTGTCTCACTTCTTGGCGATTAGTGGTAAGCACATTGCCTCAGGGTTCGCTGTTGGGCCCATAACTGTAAATGACATATGTAAATAATTTGGAAGAGGAGACGGAGTGTAACGTATCCAAGTTTCACTGTGACATTAAGTTAAGGGGAAAGGACAAATATGCAGTGAATGTGGAGTGCATGTGGAGGTTTATATTCCCACCCACTGCAAAAGACTATCCTTACTGTACTTTCGGATTTTCTTTAAATTAGACATTTATCTATTCAAATAAGATGCCTCCAATGTCTGAGGTAAGTTTTTTTTCATGACTGACTGTTATCGAATTAAGTAGCTCTTCTGTATTCTGTTTAAACGAGAAGTCCTGAACATTTGTATATGTGCCCAGTAGTTTTACATGCTTCTGCAGTGAAAGAAATCTCCAAAGCTAAGGATATCAAACTCTGCTTAGAATGTCAGGTATAAATACCATTAACTTTGATTTCTACGTCACAGTTTATTATGAGTCGTAAATTGCATAATATGATTGCAGGTCAACCCTAATCAGTTTTAGAATTGTACTGCAAAATATGCTCTAAACAACTTCTTTTTACATTCCTCCTTGAACAAAGTCTAAAGTTGTATCGAAGAAAGCTGTGCCATGTGCTTGCAAATGCTGTTCCATTCTTTATTGCATCATTTCAAGGTCAGCATTTTAAAACTTATTTTATGAACCTGCCTTCACTTCCAACTTTCCGAATTCCTTAAACTCACTCTTCAATCATTTGTTTGTTCCATTCCAAAAATGTTTCCCTCGTTTGATTGGGCTTACACAATTTTTTCGCTTTAGCCGCATATCCTCATCAAGTATTACACATTTTCAAAATGCTCTGCTAATATACATTGTTTCTGTTTCCTTTCTTCGTTGTACCTACCAGTTACCATTTGTTCAATTGATCAATTTCATTAACTGACCATCTAGTCTCGTTGAACACGAATTTATTTGCAGTTGACCTTTGATGTTCCAAATCCCACTTGCAGCGATTGACGTGGAAATGTCAAACCCTCGCTGGATATCTGCGTTGGTAAATGGGTTTTTCAGAACATAGATTCAAATTTTCCAAATTCTGTTAAACACTTTCGGCGTTGGTTGCTTCTCACAATTATATAGTCAGAGCATGTATTTTAGTGATATTTTACAGAAATGGATTTCAAAATTGTCCTTTCTCCATTGATGTGGCGATTTCTTTGCCACATTTTACACCCACACTTATTTTCATGGAATTTTATAAAGCTGTATCTGCCATGAAGTTTCACTCTACTCCTTCTTGGAATAATTTCACTTTGTTGGAAGGGAGGCTTGATCCGATTGGGCATGTCTTCATTCTCGTGGAAATCCCCAGCAAGACATTGGCAAAACTGGAATAAGATGGACAGCTGAAGAATTAATCTCTTTGTGAGTTTTTATAAAACACATAGAACATTGCACATGCAACATTAAAACACAGTGCATTCCCTTCTGACCTCGATGCCGGGCGACCTGTGAAAAAATCCGAAGCCCATCGAACCTATCATACTCCTTCATCTTCTATATGTCTATCAAATGACCAATTAAATGCCCGTACATTTGGCGAGTTTACTGCTATTGCAGGCAGTCCATTCCATGTCCCCACTACTGTGCATATAAAGGAGCTACCTCTGACATCAATCCAAGATCTATCTCCTCTTAATTTAATGCTATGTTCCCTCTTGATAGCCATCACCATCTGAGAAAAAAGGATGTCTATGTCCACCCTATTCAACGCTCTGATAAACTTTTATGTTGCAATTAAGCTACCTCTCAACGTTGTTCTCTCCACAGAAACGATCATCAACTCTCTCAGCTTTTCCTCCTCGTCAGGCAACATTCTAGCAAATAACCTCTGAAACCTTTTCAACGCTTCCACATCCTTCCTACAATGTGGTCCCCAGAACTGCACGCAGTAATCCAGGTGCGGCCGCACCAGAGTACTGTGCACTGCAACAGAACCTCATGGTTATGGAACTCAATCCCTATACTAGTAAAAGCTAATACAATACATGCTTTCTTAACAACTCTATCAACCTGGGTGACAACTTTCAGGGATCTATGTACTGATATCTCTCTGCTCACCTACACTACCAAAAGTCTTACCATTAATCTAATGCAATGCATAACTGTTCGTCCTTCCAAAGTGAATCACCTCACAATTGTACACATTAAACTCCACTTGCCCCCTCTCAGCCCAGCTCTACAACTTAGCTATGTCCAATTGTAACCTACAATATCCTTCAGCAATATTCACAACTCTACTGATCTCAGTGTTATCTGCATTTTTATAAGCCTTCCATCTGCCCACTTCCAGGTCATTTGTTAAATAACAAACAGAGGTGGACTTAAAACAGAACATTGCGGCACACCAATATTAACTGAAATCCATGACAAACGTTTCCAGTCTACCACCACCTGCTGTGTTCTTTCAGCTGTTCACTTTCTAATGCAAAATTCAAAATCAGCATCAATCCCATGCCTCCGGAAGGAACCTTATCAAGGCTTTACTGAAATCCATAGAGCACAACCTCAAACGTTTTTCCCACGTCCACCTGTGTGTCACCTTCTCAAAGGACTTACTAAGGTTTGTGAGGCACTCCCCCTCCTTCACATAACGTTGTTGATTATCCCTAATAAGCTTATTCATTTCTAGATTATTAAAAATCCTGTCTCATATGATCGTTTCCAACACTTTACCCACAACCGAAGTATGGCTCAACGGTCAGTAATTACCAGAGTAGTTTCTACTCCACTTCTTCAACAAGTGAACAACATTTTCTATCTTTTAGTCTTCTGGCACTATTCCTGTATTCAGTCCGAAAGGATCCCCGTCCTAATTTATCTTGGTTTTTACTTTACCCTTTGTTGTTTGGAACTGTGATCTGGGAGATCGAGGGATAAATGATATTTGAAATCTAGGAAGTGTGATTTATGAAAAGAAAAATAAGTCATCACGCTTATTTTTGTTCGCGAGTCTGGTCCCACTGGTTTAATCACGTTTTATTCCTGAGCAAAATGGTCACCAGATGTTTCCGCATCAAGAAAGAGCGTTATGTCTAAACAGGTGGCAGAAGTTGTCTAATAGCAATGTCTGTATCTAGGAATTCTTTCCAGCCTGTCTTTAAAATACCTTGATAACAAGAAGACTGGAGATGTTCAATAACATTTGGGACCTTGTGGAGTTGGTGATCATTCTGACAGTGAAGAGTCAGTGTATGAATTTGGTGTCAGACTGTATTTTATAAGAAGAAATCAGGTTTGCGGTGTTATGCCACGAAACATCCCCTTAGTAGCTCTTGGAAGCTTAAAGAATACAATGCTTATTTATAAGTCAGACTGCCTTTATCTAAGTGAACAATATAGCTAACCTTGTATGACACAATTTAGAAACAAAAATTTCGAAAACTGCATCTTTGCCTGTCGAACAGAACATCTTGAATCCCAAAGAAGAAATCTAACCATCTGTATTACTTTATTTTATTTATCCCTTAATTGGATTGTTCAGTTACCAAGTTTTTGAGAGGGTGAGGATGCAAACAAGGGCTTTTTCTTTGATAGCATAGACCAATTAGATTGTGTTATTGCTTAAGTTTACTTCAGCAATCGAATTTTATTATCATTAAATTTCCAGGTTTTGATTTAACTGGTGTTGAGAAGGTTTGGACGTGGTTCCAAACATCCAATTCAAAACCACCCGTGCAAGGACTGTGTGCCATTGAACGCTTTAAGTTTACCATGTTGTAAAACATAAAGGTAGACAGGCTGATAAATATCTGCTGACTGTCTCCACCTCAACATTTCATTAAGACTACGTTGAATGTAATTCACCTTTCTCAGATTTGTGAGAGTTTGGAAATTTATTTCTCTGGAGATGGTGGAGTATCTGTGTCTTTCAAGTTCTGCAAGGCTGGCCAGGATACTGTTCTGTTAAGCAGAGGTCTCAGCAATTACAAGGCAGTTGAGTGGAGCTGAACACGTCAGTTACTATGCTCTTGACTTATGCTGGTGTCTCAACCGTCCAAACAGTTCAATACTGCTCTTCTGCTCAATCCTCTTTCTGAATACAATGGAATCAAGACAATTAATCTTAATTAATATTATATTTTTCTCCAAACTTCTCCAATGCAAATGAATTCGTATTGCTTCACTGAAAACTGGCTCGTTACACTGATGAATTTTATGCATCCTAGCCATAGCACATAGTGGAGCCCAGATGACAAATGACATCTCAGAACACATTTAAAAAGCTCAAGAAGGAAACTTGGTCAGAATTATGAAGCAAATGCAGTGTTGAGAGATACAACGAGACCCACACAGGTCCAAGGTGATGACACAGTTAAGGAGAAGGCGTCAAAATGTTGCTGTATAATACCAAAGGGCAAGTCATTAAGAAAATAAAACAATAAATAAACTCATTAATATACAATATTAATAATCTAGAAAAAGGTGACATATAAACTCAGCTGCAAAGAATTTTCAAAGGGAGGGAATTGCGAAGCAATATCGCAGCAAATCAGGTGGAAGTGCAAACCGCAGAAAGCATAGTTTGCCTGGAATTCTGCCCGGCAGAGGTTGGCGTGTGGCGTCTTTAAAGTCTGCAAGAGGAAGTGTACCTCAGAGAAAACCATATAGAAACACTAAGCTACAAATAAGAACGATTTATCAGACATCGTTCAAAACTGTGAAAAATTAATGGCAAACAAAATTAGAAAGAATTGCTGAAGACGTCAGTTGAGGAAATAAAAAGAAATGACAAGAAAGCTGGAAATCCAAGTTAAATGTAGATGAGAAAATGTAGAAGCGAATCAATAGAGCAAAATAAATCTCATTTATTTACGGGACCAAGTTGACTTTCGACGATGATATTTACAAAACGAAAACAAACACAAATCACAAAGAATGAACAAACAAATTCCGAGAGCCTAGAATCATTGTAATAATAATCCAGAAAGAAATGACAATCCACAAAACCTCAAAAACATAACTTAATATCATAGATCCAAAAAGACAAGTGGAGACTAAAATGGAAGTTAGTGTTTACTTGGTTAAACAGATTAAACGAAAGAAAGAAGTGATTAAGAAATAGAACACCGATGAGGGGGATTGTGATTAATAATTGCTACAAGTGACATAATTATAACTGGCACCAATCAGGTAGAATTCCAAATACCAAGGAAAGGAATAAGCAAAGGGTAGACCAACAGGATATGTTGAGACTGAAGGAGTTGTGAACATGAGAACTGATCTTGTTTGGCTTTGGTGGAGCAAAGCAACCAAATATTGTCCTGGAAAAAAATGCGCAATTACACGTACTTCAAGGCAAAGTGTTGGGAGATTATTGTTGTAAGGAAGAATGCATTCCAAATTGCGAAAGTAAATGCAGTTATCACATTTGTCATCTACCAGAGACTGTGCAGACTATTGGAAACTGAAGATCATCACTTTGGATCGATGCTTGTAAGAAAGCACAGGAGTGGGTGTTCTCCTTAAAAAGACGTTGTGGGGAAATTTCTGGCAGAACAACAGGATATGAAAGAAAACGAAGTTGTGGGGAAATTTCTGGCAGAACAACAGGATATGAAAGTTATTTTTATCGATCGAAATAAGTAACAAGAACTTGTTATAGACCTCTCGGATTTCTCGATAAGAGCATATAAACAATCAACCTATGTCCGAAGCAGGGGATGCAGTAAGTGTGAATTGTTGATCCAAGTCCAATTACACCCAGGAAAAGTGCATCGGACTTCACACTTTACACGTGTTGTGGGTGTTCGAACTGAGTAAGTCATATGAGCACTGCCTCAGTCTCATATGTTCAGAATAACTGCGGAATTTGCGGTTAACACGTTGAGAAAGTCCCTGGGTGACTGGAGATCTAAAACAAAAACAAATGAGATACATGTGAATGAAGACCAGGGGACAGAAATCGATTTCTGGACTGGCAATGTGCGCTACAAGCATATAGTTGTTCTGAAAGCATAACTGTTAAAGTGAAAATAAAGATCAACTGCTTCCTTTATCTGGAGTTTGTTGTCCTAGAACATAAAGATTATTTATTGTGTATTGTGTTCTCCTTCACGGGATCATTGTGGCGCTGGCTCGGCAACATGTCTACCTCCACAGTTTTCACATTCGAGTTTTCAGGCTAGAGCTGAGCAGGACATCGGTCAGATCACTTTTTACAGTATGGTGTTCAGGTCCGTTCTCGCTCCTATCGGAAGAATTTTGTCATTTGAAAGGCTTCAGAAAGCTTTGGTAAAGGGTGTTGCACGCTTATGAGGGTTTTACTTGCAGGGATAGGCTTCAGAGAATGGGGCTCTTTCATGACATAGTAAGGTTGCAAAGTTGAGGAAATTGAAAGCCAAGCAATGGATGAATTCCGAGTTATTAAATCAGCAAAAAAAGACCAAGATTACTTTATGGTTGGACATTTTCATTGAATAGGAAATGAATGATCAACGTAAATTTGTGAAATAACTTCGTTTATTTCATGCATAGAATCGGAAAATAATAAGGAGCTGTGACCCACGGCTGAGCAGCAGTGAGGCTGGGAAGGATTGATGCACATTATAAATCGGGGTGCCTTTATATCAGAAGAAAAAGAAACAAAATAAATGCGGATACCGCAAAACTGAACAAAAACCATAAATGTCTGGACAATCTCCTTGTTCTGGCAGCATCCCTGAAGTGAAATCGGAGTAAAATTTTCGGGTTCAGTAACGCTTCTTCAGGACTAATGAAATATCGGAAATGAATGTTTTGTCCAGAAGATAGAGTGGGGGAGAGAACAGGAACGATGAGTGGACAGACAGATAAAGAGAGAAAACAGTTGGACAGACAAATAAGTGGTGAAAGGACAGTCCGGGGGGAAATGAACAGTTGCTGATAGGTGCGATGATTAGGTGACAAAATTTAGTGTCTTCGAGTTGCCGATGTGATGATAAAGCTTGGTGTGCACGGTTGTCAGCTAATTTGGGATTGCTACACAATCCCTAAAATTATTGAAATCGATATTAAGCCCAGAAGGCTGCATCGTTCCCAAGTGGAAAATGAACTGCAATCCATTGAACTTGAGTTGAGCTTTGCTGGAGCACTTAAGGAAGGCTGTTGCAAAGATGTTATCCAGTTAAGATGGAGGTGTTTTGAAGTAGCAACCACCAGGAAGCATAAACTCTTTATTTTGGCAGAACATCGGTATTTTGAAAGCAGTTAACCAGTGGGTGCTTCGTTTCCCCAAGGACAGGAGGCCAAATGGTGAACAGCGAACATAATGACTGAATGAGTTACAGATTAAGCCAGGTATATTTGGAGTCTTGGATGTTGAAGAATGAGAAAATAAACAGGCAGGGGTTACACCTTATGGAATTGAAGGGCATGTGTACGATCCTGTACAGATGTGTTGTGAGTGAGGAAAGAGAGGAACAGGGTAACCAAAAATGAGAGGTCATTGGAGAATACCGACAAGTGTAGGGAGAGGAATAGATTTCTGGTGGTGCAATCTCGCTGTAGCTGCGAGAAATGGCAGATAATCATCTTTTGGATGTAAATGCTAGTAGAATTGTAGTGGGAAGGAAGAGAGTGAAATCGTGCTGAAATGTTAACGATGATGCAGATTAAACTGAGCACCATGTGATCTGCAGCGCTGGGCAATCCTTGATTGATTAATGAGACGCATATTTCAGAGACACCCCCGTCAACAAAGTTCACCTCATCAGAGCAGAGAACAAGAAATTGGTGAAATAGAAAGTTGTCTTGACAGCAAACAGCTTTGAGCATATATAGCGATCACAACTGTGGTTGTAAAGGCTTTACAAAATCATATCGTGGCAACGCTTTCACCAGGAACTGAAGTTCTGAAACTGAGGTAACGTGACTGAGGATTATTGGATGACAGTGGGATCTGGCTGGATATGGTGAGAAAAGGTGATTCGAGAACGGAGCACATGAGTTCTTTGAAGCTGGACCAGGTAGAAATAACAGTTTTCACCTAGTGATTCTGTTTGTGGATTTTCGGATGAAGGCTGAAGTGGGCTTTGCATGGTTGACAGATGGTGAGCTTGGAGGCATTTGATGGGAGATCACCAGATGAAACACGGTTAGTGTCAATTGTGGACACTATGGCCTGATGTTCCATGGGAGGATCATCGTCTATGGAAGATAGGAGGAGGAGATGAGAGCTGGCGCTCAGCATCTGCAATATAGAGGTAAGTACTCAATAGAACCAGACTTGGCATCAGGTTGCTTTGTAAAGTCAGACTTGAATCTGAAAGCAAGGAGTGGTGTCTTTTCAGATTGAGATATTTTGTGTTGCGGAAGGGGAGGAAGAGGAACTGAGGATATAAATGTCGTGTCGACAGTTCTCCATGAACAGGTCGAGTGCAGCTAAGAAGGTCAAAGGAAGTGCGCCAGGTGAAAAGAGATTGTTGGAAACGGATAAAGGCATCTGCGAGTGTGGAGAGGCTTTTTTTGAACAGAAATTGGCGTGGAGTTGAAACGGTGTTTCGGGGTACATTGAAGAGTACGGTGTAGAAGACAAGAGTGATCAACATAGTCAGTTTACATGACATCATTTGCAAAGATAAGCTGTTTTATTATGAGTAACAGAGGCCAACCAGCCAGAAAGTTGCAGAAGAGATGCAAGTACAAGCAGCAATGGAAATAGAATGGCTGACTGAAATGGTTTGGACCAATAGGATTGGTAAACAATCACAAACACAGTGTCAATTCTATGAACTGTCCTATCATGCAAGAATAAAATGTTATGATAACGTTTGTAGATGTGCGGTTAGCTCAGAAACATTTCAGTCTTCCATTTCACGGAGGCTATCGTAAGATGTTGTCTTCTTCAATAAAAGGTACGGTAAAGAGAAAAGGGTGATTACCAATTCTTTCATGAGGAATACTACAGATGCTGAACGAAATTGTTGCAGCTGGCTAATTTCCTGACAGATGAAGTTGATGACATTAGCTTTATGTGAAAATATGTCTCTTATAAAGTGAAAACAGTAGCGGCAACGCACACAGTAAGCTGTTTCTTTGAATGAAATCATGCGGCAATCTATAGAAGTCGCCTTTTATTGTACAAGAGCCATTCTTAAACCATGTGAGACTATTGCTTGAGGTAATTTCTGTTAGCTACAATCAGTATGCTCTGAAGTCCATCCAAAACAGGCTGTTCGGTATCACTGTTATTAAGACTCCTCTGAAATAAATGTCCAGGACATCGTAATCTTGTACAGAAGCAGCATCGTCACACGACCTGCCTCGTTGAAAAGAATGACCCACAAATGTCCAAAGATAACTTCATTTTGAAATCAATCAGTCTTAAATTAGAAGTACACTGCAACACAAATATACATTCCATCGACTATAAGCATGCAAATATACACTACTACGTTCTGCTACTCTCCATCTCAATCCTGTCACCGAATGCCTCCGTTTCTCGTTGAAGTATTGACAATGCATTGGCAATCACGTTTTCTCGTCCTGTCACAAGCACATTTTTCAATTGAATGTCTTGAACCACAAGCTTCATTTGAGTAGTCTGGCTTTGTTTTGGTTATATTTCTCCACAACATTCAATTGGTTATGTTCAATATATATGATTATATCAGATGCATGGCTGGTAACATAAATATTATAGTGCTGTCTGGCCAACACCAAGCTCAAAGCTTCTTCTCAATTGCCTAATATTTCCGAAGATGGACTTCAAGTTCCAGAAGGAACAGTCAATATGTCTATAGACGTCCTCTCCGTTTTCTTACAAGACTGCAGCAAATTCACTTTTCGCCAAGTTGATCGTGCCTCCCGAATTCGGTCGAACAATTCTGATAAATGTTGCAAATGTTTCATCCATGTGTGACTACAAATCACCAGCTCATCTATACATACGGAAAAGGTAGGTAATAAGGCAATGATCGTATTGGTTCATCTCTGAAATGGAACTGGCAGATGTTTCTTACCAAATGGCATGACTTTCAATTCAAACAGTCCGTTTGGCATTATAAAAACCGAAATTGCCTGCATTCTTTTGGACGCAAGAAATGGCCTGTATCCTCTGAACAATTACAAATTTGAAATATAAGGTTGATTTTTTTTTTTGGTCCCAGCTTTTCCACGCAATCGACAAAATGGGAATTATGTGTGCATCAGTCCTTGTAACTACATTGAATTCGCAATCGTTCAGTTACAACAATTGGGTACTTTGTGGTTTTGTCACCATTACTATGGGTTGACTCTTGTTATTGGAACACATTTCGATTGTGTCGTCTTAGCAAACGCTTTCAATCTCCTTTTGAACCCGTGCCAATTTAAGAGAGTTATGCCTATTAGGATGATGCTTAATCGGAAAAGCTTTTCCTTTACATTGATCATGCAGGATTAAGTTAATGTATCCCAACTTATTTCAAAATATCTCCCATGTGACTGTAATACCTTGTTCAAGTCCCTCGATTTTTCCACAAGTGCAAGCTCAATAATTTATCGCAATTTTTGACAATTTCTTCATTGTCCAATTACATGTGAGGAATGTCCAATTCAGTAATCTCTGAACTTGGTTCTTCCCTCTGTGATGTCGTCATTAACAGAGTCTCCTTTGTCTTCCTTACCTGTCAAAATATATATTGAGCATTTTCATATGACACACTCCATGACATTTCTTTCTGTCCGGACTTCTGATAAAATAGTTCATCTCATTCAATTTTCGGTCCCCTGTGATCTACTAAACTTGCTTTTGAGAGATAACCTATTGCTGCCTTCAATACTAACTGCCCATCCCCAATAGCAGTTTGGTCAATTGACTTGGTGCATTCCTAATCGGAAAAAGTACAAACCCAATTCCCTCATTGCAATCTTCTGGATAGTTTTGATTGTAATCCTTCAAAATGGCCATAACCGTCTGATGCCACATTTCTAGTGCGCTTTGCGAATCTGGGTTTTACACAAGAGATTTGAGTTGTTGTATTCAGAAGCTGTCAGTATTTTTATTAATATTTTTATTTGTAATGTTTGACCCTTGATCTGATTGTATCTCGGGAGAACGTGAGGACTGCAGATGCTGGAGATCAGAGTTGAAAATGTGTTGCTGGAAAAGCGCAGCAGATCAGGCAGCATCCAAGGAGAGGGAGAATCGACGTTTCGGGCATGAGCCCTTCTCCTGCAGCACATTTTCAACTCTGATTGTATCTGTGGGCACAACAGATTTGGTGAAAAATTTGAATAACTCTTTTACAATCCTGTTAGACATCATATTGCGCAATGGACCAGTCATTGCAAATATACTGGAAATATGCATTACTGTTCGTAAACAGTGGTTCTCACCTGTGGGTTTCATAGGAGTCCTATGCTATAAATTAAGACTCTTGTGAAAGGTTCGTTAAATACAGCAAAATGTATTAAAGGTGGGGGTTTTATTACTCCCTGTAGTTTTCTAATTAACTGGCAAAAATGACATTTCTGGCAAAATTCAATTGCATTATTGTGTAGTCCAGTGCAGCAAAGAAACATTTTTGTATTTTTGTTGGCGGTTTTCTCACATCTGAATAAGTCACGTCCAATAGCCCATGTGCCATCATACACCTCTCTTCTATAACGATTAGGGTGGTACGATGGCTCAGTGGTTAGTACTGCTGCTTCACAACGCCAGTGATCCTGATTAAATCCCACTCTCGGCGACTGTCTCTGTGGAGTTTGCACATTCTCCCCGTGTCTACGGAGGTTTCCTCTGAGTGCTCCGGTTTCCTCCCACAATCCAAATGGTGTGCACACTCGTTGAAGTGGCCATGGTAAATTGTTCAGTACTGCGTACGGATGCGTAAGTTAGGTGCATTATTCAGTGATAATTGTAGAGTAACGCGGACTGAGTTTTGGAGGGACACTCTTCGTTGGGTCGCTGTGGACTTGTGGAGCTGAAGTTCGTGGAACCACTTTGTAGTGAATCAAAGAATGTTTCCAAAGAAACCACTCTCAACATGAAATGACCATCTATCTATTTCTCAGCTGACTGAATACGTGATGATCTCACTTTCCTAAAAAAATGACATTGTAAATAAATAGCAACATTTGTGGATACATTCGGATTTTATTTCCTGTATGTCGCTTAATGAAATCATATAACATAGAACATGGAAAATTACAAAGCAGTATACGGCCTTCGGCCCTCGTTATTTTGCCGACCTGTGGAACCAATTGGAACTCGATCTATTCTCTACTATTTCATTTTCAGCCAGATCTTTATCAAATGACCATTTAAATAGCCTTAAGGTTGGGAAGTCCACCACTGTTGCTGGCAGGACATTCCACACCGCTACTCCTCTCCGTGTAAATAAACTACCTCTGATATCTGTCCTATATGCATCTCCCCTCAATTTAAAATTGACTTCCCTCGTGGTAGCCATCACCATCCGAAGTAAAATGCTCTCAGTGTCCACCCTATCTGTCTCTCTGATTAGCTTATGTTTCTCATTTAAGTCAAGTCTCAACCTTCTTTTCTGCAGCGAAAACAGGCTCAGGTTCTTGGCTTGTCATCAGAAGCACTTCCCTCCATGCCAGCCAGGTAACATTCCAGTAAATCACCTCTGAACCTTTTTGAAATCTTCCAAAGTAGTTTCCAACCTGAATCTTTTTACTAATTTATCTGTGCTAAAAATGTCTCCGGTATTACCTGTATACTCCTCATTTATGTGGATTATGTGTTCAAACAGGATCTCTAATAATTCCAGTTCAATCTTGTTATCTTAACTCTTGAATGTCTCCTCTTTCAACTGGCGACTTTACGACCTCGTTACCACACACTCGGAAAAATACACCGATCTGTGTCCTGCAAGATTTTAGTTGCCTGAGTTTCCACTGGCTTTCCCAGCGCAGCAGGCTGCATTCTTCCCTGTGAACCGGCCATGTGAATCGCAAATACAAATTGTATTATGGAGCTGAACATTTATTCAGTACTCTTAACATGACTTCTCCACAATTAGCAGGGCACTCTCACCTATTTTACATCAGTGCGCTATTCTTGTTTCAGCATGAATTCGTGTTACTGGCACCTTTTCTGGCAGTAGTCCTTCAGATGTTCATATCTCCTCATCTTTCAGTGTCACATATTGAGAGGATGCTATATTTATTAATCTTGTAAAAACTTTTGCTGCTGCTCTTAGACTATGCAAATACACATTAATATTGTAGGCATCTGATGTGATAATATCTGAAACGTACTTCTTAACCAATCCCCGTCCAAGCTATACATTCCGGTGAAGCTTTCTAACCTCTACAGTGCTTTCCATCAACATTCCAACAAAATTCACTGCCTTATGCTTTATTCCTAAATCTGGCTTTACATTGCTTCACCTAACACAGCAACATTGTAATTTCTTGTGGCCTATATTATTGTAGTGTAAACATCGCAAACATTTAACATTTGTTTCCATTCACATGTTTCGTTTTAACCTGTCTTAAGTCATTCTTATGATTTTCAATGAGAACTAAATTTTCCTATTTCTGCGAGGATTTGTCTTATCCTCAATGTATGGACTAAAATTGATGTTGGAAGCCAAACTTTGATTTTTAGAAATCAGCGACTTCAGCTGCTAATCTTGCAATTTTCTCTCTCTGCTCTTCCACAATAAGAGTACTAACTAGTTCAGTATTTTTGAACTTTTACGAAATAATCATCTCTGTCAGAGCGTCCTAGGTTTGCTCTCGATTAATGTCCTTAACCGCCTATTAAAATTCACTTGTTTGATCCTTTTGCTCTACAATTAGCTTTGACACGGATCTCTTCATAGATTCTTGAAATTCTTCCTTTCGGCTTTTGGCCAAACTCATATTCACTTAAGATGGCTTTCTCCGTCTCCTTATACGCCCCATATATCTACTCTGCAAGGAATTGGAATTCCGCACTGACTCTATCGACAAGTTGTGTTTGGATCAGCAATACCGACATGGTAACTTCTCACCAAATTCTTTTAGCCATCTTTGAAAAGAAGTTGAAGTCTTCCACGTCGTTCTCATAAAATTTACGCAATTTTTGTATATCTTTAAATACTTCCTCAACAGGTCTTTCGCTACCATGCGCCTGCTTATACTCACTCTCTTCCTCACCAAGTTTACGTTCATCCTTCATCTTCATTGTTTTAACCAGACTTTTCTCTCTTGGTGCTAATATCCGAAGTTCAAACTTCGTCTCTGTCTTCCTTTCCTCTATCTCTCTCGTTCTCTCCCTTCTGCCTCTTGTTCTTTTTCTTTTCCTTTCAGTCATAATTCAACTGTTTCATTTCTGCTGCCATCTCCTTTTTATTTGCCTCTCACTCTTGCTTCTTTATTTTAAAATGAAGTTCAACCATCTTTAAAAATTCTGAAGGTCTTATCAGCAAGACTGCACGAAATAAAACAGACGAGAGAAAAGCTTAGCTGGGAGAACTGGCCACCCCCTTTGTGGTCCTTTTTTTTAACACATGATTTTGTTTTTTGCTTGAGAGCGTGTCTGTTAGCTATAATCAAGTTGACCCAAAAACCCATCAAAGCCAAACGTTTCAGACATCTTTTGCGACACCTCAGGGGGGAATAGCAGCAAGATTGATTGTACCGTTTATTCTCTGAGAGCATTTCAGGGACAGTGAGCCACCCGGTAACTGACACAGTCGCTTATTCGTCGATTTTTCGGGGCTGATTACATCAAACAAAAGAATTAGTAAAGTTACACAGCGATACAGTTTCACGTTCGAAGATGAGACATCCCGAAGGACAGATTACTGAAATTCAACACACGGGTAACCCTGAGTGCAGCTTGTCCTAGCGAACGCAGGAGTAAGATTAGTTTTTGAATTCCACGGAATGACAGCCACCGATGATTTTGTGAGTAAAATGGGAGATTCTCAAGGTGCAAAAAAAGTAAGATCGTAGTTATTTCAGAGTAGTTCAGACTGAAGCAAATCTTTGGTACTGAAAAAGCATTAGAATGATTTGGGTACCCAGCCGTTCGCTGAGACAGTCACAGTCTAATTCACATGATAAAACCTGCTATTGTCACTTTGGTAAATGTATTCGAGATTTTCTTCCCTTTGCATGATTTGTTTCTTTCCGTCTGTTGTATCAGATAAACACATTTTTACATGATCGTGTTTGTTACATAATTGAGACGAGTATCATTGACGTAATTGTGCAATACCATGGATGTTTTTATTAATGTATAAATATAGATTCCCCCAATTACCACGTTCTTGGATAATCAGGATATTTCACACCTATGGAGATCTTTCGCTGCCACATAGAGTCATAAAGTCATAGAGATGTACAGCATGGAGACAGACCCTTCGGTCCAACCCGTACATGCCGAGCAGATATCCCAACCCAATCTAGTCCCACCTGCCAGCACCCGGCCCATATCCCTCCAAACCCTTCCTATTCATATACCCATCAAAATTCCTCTTAAATGTTGCAATTGTACCAGCCTAAACCACATCCTCTGGCAGCTCATTTCATACATGTACCACCGTCTGCGTTAAACAGTTGCCCCTTAGGCCTCTTTTATATCTTTCCACTGTCACCCAAAACAAATGCCCTCTAGTTCTGGACTCCCAGACCCCAGGGAAAAAGACTTTGCCTATTTATGTCCCTTTATGCCCCTCATGATTTTGTAATCCTCTACAAGGTCACCCCTCAGCCTCCGACGCTCCAGGAAAAACAGCCCTAGCCTGTTCAGCCTCTCCCAGCAGCTCAGATCCTCCAACTCTGGCAACATCCTTGTAAATCTTTTCTGATTGGGGAAGCCCTCAATTCGGCTGATGAAAGAGATATTCAAAGTTTGGTAGAAGATTTGTAGCTCGGGTGCTCGTTGTTGTGGTTCTGTTCGCCGAGTTGGGAATTTGTCTTGCAAACGTTTCGTCCCCTGTCTAGGTGACATCCTCAGTGCTTGCGAGCCTTCTGTGAGGCTTCACAGGAGGGTCCCAAGCACTGAGGATGTCACCTAGACAGGGGACGAAACGTTTGCAAGACAAATTCCCAGCTCGGCGAACAGAACCACAACAATGAAAGAGATATATTAACCGATGCTTGTTTCTGTTGCTCTTTCTGGTGAGTCGATTTATATTAACCTCATTTTCCGCATCAACCTGCTCTGTTATGCTTTACCTAGCTGTAGAACTGGAGGGACTTGCTCCAGGGTTTCTCAGTCCAGGTTTCAAGGAACTGCCGCTGCATCACAAGAGCATTGTATGTGTCGTTATAACCTCTCTATGTTCAGTCCTGTTATCTTTATCGTGGTTTATTTCCGCTTTCATTCATGATAAGATTCTTGGCTGTTAACTTCTCGTGATAACTAATTCTTAAAATCCAGTTAACCAACAGCACACTGGATCCGAGGTTACTACTAAAGCCTCAAAGCACAACAATCCTGCCTTCAATTAAATCATGAGCGGTTGTTTGTGTGGAGTTCGCATGTTCTGCTGATGTATTCGTGGGTTATTCTGCTTGGTCTAGTTTGCTTCTCTCATTCCAAAGATGTGTCATCTGGGTGCGATAGGCAATGTAAGTATAAGCATGCACATAGTTCTCGGAGAGATGCGCTTGCAGAATCAGTAGAGATTCGAAGGACTGAGTAACATGCTGCACTACAAGTATTGTATGAAACTTGTGGACTAATTTCTGTTTTCGCTTGATGCCGTATACTTTTGGAATGCCATGTTATCCTTAACGTAATCCCAGTCAGTTGAATAAATACAAATCATAATTTTTTATCACTTGAAACTGACACTCATTATTATATTTTATTTGAATCAAACATCTGTATATTATTCACAGCTGTCTTTCTGTCTCCTGGCGAACTTGGCTGCTGTTTGGATTCTTTCACGAAGGAAATGGGGCCTTTCCAAGTGTCTCACTTTTTACATGTTGGTCTTGCAACAACAGATCTACTGATCCTGATTAACAATGTTGTAAAACATCATATCTTCAGTGACCACTTTCCTTTGTCATTTCTCTCCTTTACTCTTGCGTGCAGAGTCATTCTGTATATGACGACTGTCTCACCCGATTTGTCTGTTTCATGCATTCTCTTCTTCACAGTTGACCGACTTGTTGCGATACGCTGCTAAAAAATCCAATCAAGGTATCTACCCAAGGAACTGCACTCATGCATGGAATAGCCATCGTAGTTGTGATTTTATTGAAGGCAATACCAGTTTTGTTTGCATATGAACCTGAACAAATAATTAATAATGTGCAGTAGGATTTTCAGGCCAGTGCTTCTTACTTTTCGTCTCCAGCAGTTGTAGGAAAAGTCTGGTTCACTTCCCCTGGATCATTTGGATTCCCTTCACTATGACTTTCTTTTGTAATTCATGAACTGTCCAATGTATTGTATTGGCGAATAGAAACCGCACTGGACTCCAGAATTCCAAGTGGGGAATCAAAATGACTCAGAAATAGAGAAACATAGAAAGTCCATCATTTTATTGATTTCAATATCATTAAGTTTAATTTTGCTGTGGTTGACAAATGACATCTCGATATGCGTTACCAAAAATAAGAGTTGAGTTCGCAAACCCTGAATTTATCGCTGCTGAAGTGTGAGACAACTTGAAGATGTTTAGTTGTTTACTGAACCCTTGTATTTATACAGTGATCCAAAGAATGTTCAGAGCAGAGCTGAAAAATGAAATGCAAAATCTCCATGGATTTTTTTCGGAGATAGATTCCACAGAAGTCTATCAAAATGGATGCAACTCAACACATGGTTCTACCCAACAAAAGTTTAATTTCACCTCTGAAAACATCCATTATAAACATCTTTGTTTCTGGAAACATGAAACATATTTCATGTTGATAAGATAGTGTTCACCTGATAATGGCGATCTTGATTCTCACATCACCAGTGTCGTCTGACCTGTATGCCTCGCTCTTTATAAGCACCCTGTTATCTGTATCTCCTTGCGAACAATGATTTGCCTGCATTGCTCACGAAAAATAGACTTTTCAGATACACATGGTGACAAAAAATTTAATCATATTCGTTTACCCAGGATTTCACATATCATGTTTGAAGTGTATATTGTATGATTTTTCTTTCAAGATTCTTTGTTGAGTAAAGACAACTTACTCCAGTTAATAGACAAAATTCTTCATTCAGAGGCCAAATATAACTTAATGATGGTAGGTTTAAGCATCCATGTGGATTCCACAATAAGACCTGAGATCGAAGACTTTTGTTTGAGACCATAAATCAAGTTTTACTTAGTTCTTGCTAACAATACGGTCTACACGCAGTACTTTGCAATTCGTTCGGTCACTGGACCAGCACAGCAGAAGCTGTATGTATATTCTGAGAAAGAGGTCATTAACAAAATAATTGAGAAGACTATTATCTTACTACTCATACCGTGTGGAGGAAGCGGTCCATATGCAATTCATCAATGTCACATCTCATTTCTGGATTCTTGGAGATTTTTTTTAATTCCGTATATTCCATTAATTAAAGCTACAGTGTCGTACCATTCGTGATTTGAACAGTGGCGGCCTGGGCAATGTTATAAATGCTGGAGCAAGTCAGTATCTGTGAAGACGGAAACGATTAACATTTTGAATAGAGTGACCATTGAATCAAACAGCACAACAATGCAATAACGACATTGTATCACATTATTAAGAATTCCGTTTGATGTCAGTTAACTAGAAACTAAAAGGAAATCGCCAGATAGCCTGATGAAATAAAACAGACGACAGTTACCTGAAAAAATTCAAACATTGCTGGAGGCACTCAGTACCTCTTTAAGCATTTGTCGAGAGATAAACGCATTATCGTTTGTGACCAATTACGTCTCTTCATTAGCTTTCCTCCTAAAACTATCGACTCATTGAGAAGCATTGCTTTCGTCATCTGAGGCGCCTTCTGAAGTCATTTTCACGTTGTTGATTTTAACCTTACTGCGAATCAACTTCCATGAATGCTTACCTTGAAGAGGTTATCATCCTCTCTCGACAAGGATCTCTCTGAGTCTCTCTCTCTCTCGCTGTAACCCTCAGATCATCTGCTGGGCAAACGGATGCTGCCTGACTTGCTATGCTTTTCCAGCACAACTTAAATCTTGACTCTGCGCCTTCGAAGTATGTAAACTTATAAATTAAAAATTGCAGTTGCAACATTGGAAGATTTATACGTCATCTTGCCTTTTATGTTAGGAACATTTGATAACGAGAATGGGATCACAATGGAAATTATGTGAATGTAAAGAATTAACAGTGATACCTAGGAAAGCAGGAATATCAATATCAGAAAATACATTCTGAAAATAACTCTGTGAAGATGTCTGCATTTATTTAACAGACATGCACGCAAACTTTGAAAATGAAGATTTCATGAGGAACTCTCGGAGCACCAATATGCACTGGAGAAAGGACCTTATATCCAAAATCTCACTTGCAGGCATCGATAGGCTCATAGGTCACATTGAACATTTTTCTTTGATGGAATGTTGGATTTATCCCTAATGAGCGAGTCAAAACTGAATGGAATATTAACAGATTTCCTGAAATTCGTGAAAGTTTTTATAAGTTTGAAATGTGATCATTTAATTTCCAACGAAGTGTATCAATATTTCAGCAAATGAAGAGAAAAAGTCGTGTTGCATGCTTGCCTTCACTGAAAGGCATGATGTGGAAGAACTGGTTTTGGAATACAGTGGACCAAGTTAAAATCATGCAAAATCAGATGATAGTCCAACAGGTCATTTGGAACCACGAGCTTTTGGAGCACTGCTCCTTTGTCAGGCCGTTGTAGAATATAAAGTCAGAAGGCAACTAATTTATTCAAAATATATTCAAAAGAAGACAGTGCCACGCAACTGAAATGATATCTTGAGCACAGCTGGACTCTTGTTAGGTCTTTCATCTGTTAGAATGGGTTGCAGGTTTCAGTTCATAAATATGTAAACTCAAAACTCCTTGTAAGCCACCTCCTCGATAACTTAAGGTTATAGAACAAATACCGACATCTCAGTTCAGTCAATGCATTAAAGGTACGAGGTCGGAGTCTGCCTGTATCCCAATGTTCAGTCGGACTGACTCTTTTTCCAAAGCGGAATTTACAAATGATCACATGTATTGACTGCCACATTGCCTAAAGATTGTGCATTTTTTGAACAATACAGAATGTATCTGCAAATATAATATATCATAATTCTGCAAATGAAAAATTACCCAAGGAAATTTGTCTGTGCAATGCAGGAAGTGGAGAGAGCAACAGAGAGAGAATACCTCTCAATGAGTATTTGTGTGCCAGAGGGCTCATCTGAGTTAGTACGTGTGCGCGAGAGTGTCGAGAGAGCTTTTGTGTTTTCGTCTGTGAAAGCATGTTAATGTGCGGAGATGGATGCGACGGGATATTAGCCTGGGAAAGGGTGTGTGCATGGGGGTGAATATGGGGATACATGTGTCTGTGCGTGAAACACAGCGTGTCTATGAGAGAGGGTCTGCCTGACTGTGTGAGTATGTACTTTGGAGTGGTTACAGAAAAGGTTTTCGGTATGTTGACTGATATGATGGAATTGTAGCCATGTAGAAAAATCACTGAAAGAAGCGAAAGAAAAAAAAATAAAACACCAGGGGTCACTGCATGATATTTTTGCAACACCTTTAGTCAAAGATGAGATTCCAGAAGTCTGTTGTGCCCTTCTTAAAAAAAAAGCTACAAAAAAAATCAATTCTGGGAAATATCGACCCATAAGCTTAACATTTGTGGCAGACAAGCCATTAGAAAAGAATCTGAGCAATAATATGCACATGCATTTGTAAAGAAAGTTATTGATTATGAGTACTCAGTAGGGCTTTATGCGTGTGAGGTCATGCCTAACAAAGTTTTTAGCGTTCTTTGATCAAGTGACAAGATGTGTTGATAAGGCCAGCTCAGTAGAGTTGTCTATATGGATTTCAGTCAGGTCTTTCATAACGTTCCATATGGTTTACTGCTCTGGAAGGTTAGATGCTTTGGAAGTTAGGCGGAGTAGCCAAATTGGATACAGAACTGACTTCATAGCATGAAGCAGAGTGTAATACTGGAAGAATGCCAGTTGGATTGGAGGCCTGTGACTGGTAGAGTGACTGAGGTGTCGGGATAAGCCCATTGCTGTTTGTTGCCTATATCAACGATTAGCTGAGAATGTTCGAGGCAGGATTAGAAAGTTTGCAGTTGACATCAAAATAGACTGCACCTTGTACAGTGAGGAATGTTACCAGATGTTGCAGCAGTACAGGAACGAAATGGAGACTTGGGCTGAGAAATGGCAATTGGAGTTTAATACAAATAAGTGTGAGTTCTTGCATTTTCGAAAGTCAAATGATGTGCAGAATTTCATGGTGGATAGTACGGCCTTAAAGAGTTTCAAGGTATATAGTGATCACAGAGTTTAGGTGCACAGTTCTCTCAAAATGGAACTACAGGTAGACAGAGAAGTGAATTAACTTTTGGCACAATGGTCCTCTTCAGTGTCGGAAATGAGTATCGAAGCTGGAAAGTTATGTCGCTTTGGGGCTGGAGGTTGGTAAGGCCGCACTTGGAAAGTTGATGTTTTAGTAAGTATGTTATTAAACTGGAACGAGTACAAAAGAAATTTACAAGGGTTTTGCCAAACTTAAGGTTCGGACTTAAAGCGAGAGGTTGGATAAGCAAGGACATTTTTTCTTGACACTGTCAATTGCTGAGGTGGGATCTTATGCTCATGTATCACATCATGAAGGAGTAAGCTGCTAGAAAAATTGGTGAACGCTGGTGTGATTGCAAGCATTTAAAAGGCGTCTGGGTTGGTATATGATTAGGAGGAGATTAGAGGGATATCGGCCAACTCCTGGCAAATGGGACTAGATTATGTTAGGATATCTGGTCGGCATGACGAGATGGTCGAATAATCTAATTCTGTGCTATACATCTCGATGCCTCCATGATGCTGTCAGAGGCATGGGTAGATTCATGAACTCAGTCTTCTGTGCCAGGATTAGGGAAGGGAGAAGAGGGCAGGAAGACCAGAATAAAAGGAAATGCTTGCAGTAACTTTGTATGCGGGTGGTTGGACGCATATGGTCTGAGCAGCACCTGGAAGTGTTTGAGGTACCTTCATTAAGAAGGTTTCAAAGACATTTGGATAAATAAGTCAGTCGGAGCGGTTTAGAAACATATGAGCCATGTGCAGGGAAATGGGGTCACTGAGAAGGGACACTTTTGTCAGCATGGAGCAGTTTGAACAGAAGGCCCTGTCTCCATGCTGTAAAATTGTATGACGCCCTGACGCTATGGCTCCATAATGCTACAAATTTTGAATAAACTGCTTGTTTTCACTTTTGTTTTACTTTTCAATAGTCTCTCCGCGTATTTAGAAGAGGTGGAATGGAGGTTAAGGCATTTGAATATTTTTTCCTGCAGAATGTGGGAGGGAAGATTCAGCACTCGTGTCTCGGCTAACTTCGTCTACGGGAAGTGCATTCAATTCCAGCTCTTTAAAATCAGCATTAGAGAAATGGATCTGGGTCTGGATATACTTGGGATCAATCGAGAGGCTCAAGGAGTAATTGAGAGAATTTAAAGAGAGGTAGTCACAAGTCAAGTAAAAGAAAAAGATAGTTGGGGAATATTCAGGGAATAGAAAGATAACACGCAGACAGTGCAGGGCACTCATGTGACTGTTGCATCAATAATAAGTATACAGTTTTGGATACTGTTTGGGATGACGTCTTAACAGGTGTAAGCCATGTGATCCAGATGTCTGGCACAGACTCTATCCATGTCGCTCAGAAGGGAAAGGGTTGAGGAGCAGAGCTTTACTCAATGGTGATTCCATATTTAGGGGACAGATACGAGGTTCTGTGAGAACGAGAGAGACTACTGGTTGGTGCGTTGCCTCCCAGGGGCCAGGGTTCGTGATGTCTCGGATTTGTTTTTAGGATCCTTAAGCAGGAGGGAAAGCAGACCCATGACGTGGACCAAATAGGCACCAACGACATGGGTAGCAAAAGGGATGAATGTTTAAAACAGATATTCAGAGAGCTAGTGTAGAAGCTCAGAGCAAGAACAATCAGAGCTGTTACTTTTGTTTTGTTACCCGGTCCATTTGCTAACGGTGCATGGAATAGTGAGAGAGGCGATAAACACATGGCAAAGAGATAGTGCAGGAGGGAGGGGATAATTGCGGCTCATTCTGGGATAGTTGCGACTTTTAAAAACAGGATGATCTAAAAATCAACTTTACGAATTTACTAATATCCTGTGAATTGGGGAGAACGAGGTAATTCTTCTGGATCATTCAAACTAATTGAGCCAACAGATGGGAACCCAAATTGAAGCTCCTTGTCCTAGAGTTTCAGAGTTATGATGCATATTTTCAAAGTCACAAGAGTGGACAGGGAAGCAGAAAGGTAGTTTGAAGAGTGTCTACTCCAAAGGCAGGAGCAAACGGAAGAAGGTGGGTGAATTTGCAGCACGGGTAGGCACGTGGGATTTCGATGTTGTGGTCATTTTGGAGACATGGATAGAGCAGGGACAGGGCATCGTTGCTGGAAGTTTTGGGTTGTGGATGTTTCAATAAGAACGAGAAATATGGTTAAAGATGGTGAGGTATGACATTTTTAGTCAAGGTCAGAAGTACGGAGGCGAAAAGGACATTGAGGACTCGACAACTGAGGTATTATGGGCTGAGGTTATAAACAAGAAAGGGGAGGTCACACTTTTGCGGGTTTCCTCAGGCCTCTAAATGGTTCCAAGAAAGTAGAGGAAAGGTGAGCAAAGGTGGTTCGGAATAGGAGCTAGAGTAACTGGGTAGTTGTTATGGGGGCTTTAATTTTCCCAATATTGACTGGAAATACTCTAGTTCCATCACTTTCGACGGTTCTATTTTGTCCAATGCGTGGAGTAGGACTTCCTGACAGAGTATGCGGACACGCCATAAATGGGGGAGGCCACATTGGATTTGGTACTAGCTAATGAACACAGCCATCTATTTGTTTTGAATGTAGGTGAGGACTTTGTTGGTAATGATCACAAGTCGATGATGTTTACTTTAGCAATGAAACGGCATAGCTGGGTAAAGGCAATTATGATGCGATTCGGCAAAATTGTGAATGCATCTGATGGGGAAGGACACTGCAGACGGTGCCCAAAGTTGAACTGGCGATCTTATTTTAGAGCAGCTATGTCGTGTCCTTGATAAGAATTCAACTGTCAGGCAAGAATGTATTGTCGAACGAAGGAGCCGTGGTACACTAAAGAAATGAATCACTTGTCAAAACATGGACAAGGAAAATGGAACAACCAGACATGTAGGCTCAGTTCAGGCGCTTGAGAGTAAGGCATTAGCCAGGAAACACCTGAAGAGTGACCTAAGAAGAGCCTGCACAGTACGTTAGAAATAGTTGGCAGGTTGGATCAAGGAAAATCCTTAAGCTTTTTGTCAGTCTGTCAGGGAAAAAAAATGACTGGGTTAAGATTAGGGCCAGTCAAGGATACTAGTGGGAAGAGTTGCATGAAGTCCAAAAGTGGGGAGAAGTGATAACTGAATATCTTTCTTCAGTATTCACACTGGAAAATGACAATGTCATTGTGGACAATATTGAGATATGGGCAACTAGATTAGTCATGTTTGAACTGAACAAAGAAGAGGTCTTAGAAATTCTGCCAAGTGTGAAATGTAAAACTCCACTGGGCTGAATGGACTCTATCCAAGGATTCCCTGCAGAGGAGATAGCAGAGCACTTGGCTTTGATCTTTCGGTCGTTATTTTCTTTTGGAAAAGGGCAAAAAGATTCGAGGATAGCATATGTTGCCCCGTTGTTCAAGAAGGGAATTAGAGACCCACTTCGTAATTAGAGTCCAGTGAGCTTTTCTCTGGTTGTAGGTAATGTGTTGGAAAGCCTGAGAATATATAAAGTTTATAATCATCCAGTAAGGGATACGATGATTATGGATAGAAGACACGATTTTGTGAAGAGTAGGTGCTGCCTCAAAGATCTTTTTCAATTATTTGAGAAGATGAACAAACAGGTCTATGAGAGTGAAGATGTGTATATGCTAATAAAGTAAGGCGTTTGATAAGTTTCTCCATGGTAGGCTGTTGCCTTAAATATGGAGACATGAGATTGAGATTCATATCGCTGTTTGGATCAGAAGTTGGATAGCTGAAAGAAGACAGAGGTTGGTGACTGATGCGAAATTTTCACCCTGGTGTTCAGTGACTAGTGGTGTACCGCAAGGATCTGTTTTGGGGACACTGTTGTGCATCATTTGTTAAAATGTCTGTATTATGGCGTAGGAGCATGTGTCCGTAAATTTGTAAATGACACTAATATTTCTGCAGTTGTGGATAGGTTACAGAGGGCAGAGATCAGCTGCACAGCTGGGCTGAGAGGTGGCACTGGAATTTAATGCGGAAATGAATGAGAGGCTTCACGTTTGAAGGAGCAACACAAATGCAGATTACTGGGTGAATGGTGAAATCCTTGAGCGTGTCGATGAGCAGAAGGATCTCGATGTCCATATATAAACATAGATATGTCCATATATATATATATATATATCCCTGTAACTTGTCACCCAGTTTAAAAGGATTGATATGAAGCCATACAGTATGTGAGCTTTCATTGGTAGAGAGATTGAGTTTCAGAGCTATGAGGTGACCTTGCAATTGCACAAAATCCTGGTGCAGCCGCAGTGGAGAATTGAATAATGTTCTGTTCACTGCATTATAGAAAGGATGTGATATCGTTGGAAAGCGTTGCCTCACCAGAGAGTAAGGTCTTAAGAGGAAAGTCTGAGGGATTTAAAACTGTTTTCGTTCGAGCGAAGAAACTTCAGAGGTGACTAAATTGAGAAACATTCAATAATCAGAGGATTAGGTCGGGAGGACAGTGAGAGCCTTCTTTATTTCATCGGTTGGTGATGGCAAGAATGAGGTGAAATAGATTTAAATTGAACAATGGTAGATGTCGGACAGATGTCTGAGGGAGTTTCGTTAATCAGTGCAGTAGGGGCGTGGAAAGCTCTGCAACAGGAGTAAACCCGCCAATATTTGGTGCATTTAAAAGGTCATTTCAAAAGCATAACAGAGAAAATAGACTAATGTAAGTAAGAAAGGCTTTAGATTGGATTCACAGGCTATTAATATTTTCGGCAGGCCAAATAATATTGTAATTTCAAACTATGTCACCTAACATCCGCTATGTTTCTTTCAAGCGATTCAGTTTTTTGAGAGAAGTAAATATTTCTCGAGGCAGGTTTTATCATCAATTAGAGATTGACACCTCTCCCTCTGACAAATAACGCAAAAACACTCAAAGAGAATCGTAAAAGGTTTTGTAAAAATGAATATTTTAATTGCAAGTGATTACATAAAATAAATCCGTTACTCTCAATTGATAATAAAGGAGCAACAATTTAGTTATCTAACTTCATCAGTGACAGAATTAACGAAAGTATAAACAAAGCATCGAACTGCAAAGTAGTCCTGAAAAAATAATTTTGGAATGGTATGCTGCTCCAGTAAAAAAAAACAGATCCCACTCATATTCCAAAAAAGATCAACATTTATTGTCTCAAAATTACCACCAGGTTACATGTCATCTGGAACGTTCTTTGTCAACTCTGTCAATCTGTCACGAATCCAGTTTCCCCCGTCGATTCTTATGTCTTTGTCACTGATGACTGTGAGAGCCAACTTTTCTTTCGTGAGCTGAGGGCTGTTTGTTCTGTCGAATGGCAATTAGTTTTGTGGTATTTGCCCAACTGCTCCTTTTTTCGATACTCGTGATGACATATTAATATTTCTTATAATAGGATTGGTCCTATGTAGTCACCCAACCAACATCCGTATATCAGCGCATCATCCTCCGCCATTTCAGCCACCTACGAATGGACCGCTCCACCAGAAACACATTTCCCTCCCGACCCCATCCACTTTCTGGAAAGACGATTCCCTAACGACTACAATGTCAGGACTATGCCATGCTCCCGGCCCAGCACTTTTCTCGCCACTGCAGGAATCGCACAGCCTGCGCCCACACCGCCCCACTCAGTCCTTCCAAGGCCGTGAAGTTGCCTTTCATATCTATCAAAGCTTCACCTGCACTTGCACACATATTATATACTGTGTCAGTTGCTTCCCATGCAGTCTGCAAATCATTGCGAGATAGGATGCCGACTCACAGAATGGTTCAGAGAGCATCTTGTGGAAATCTACATCTACCAACCCACTGCCCCGTGGCCGAACACTTCAACTCCCCTTCCCACTCCACCAAAGGCATCGCCACTCGCTTACTACGCGAAGTCTGGAGGAAGTAAGCCTCATCTTCAATCGCAGAACCTTCCAACCCCTTGGTATCAACGTGGATTTCACCAGTTTCCTCATTTTCCCTCCCCCACCTTATCTCAGTTACAACCTTCCAGCTCAGCACCGCCCTCATGAGCTCTCCCATCTGTCCATCTTCCTTCGCAACTATCCACTCCACCATTACATCCGTCCTATCATCTGTACTCCCACCTCCGTCCACCTATTGCACTCTCAGCTAACTTGCCCCCTCTCATTTATCTCTACATTCCCGAGTTTTTCAGTTGCATGAAGGTCTGAAGGCCGTTTGCCCGAAGCGTCAATTTTTCTGCTCTTGGGATGCTACCTGACCTGCTGTGTTTTTCCATCACCACACACTTGACTCTAATCTGCAGTCCTCACTTTTGTTTCTGTACATTAATTGGATGAGCAATTCATGGATAAAATATACTGCACAGGAATATTACACACATTATCGAGAAAATAGGAAGAACGTCTATTGCAGTAGATTTTGACATGTCACGAAATCGTGCAATATCTAATTGAACAATGAACACGTTTTCGAAGCAAGAAAATGTCTGCCAGGTCACTTTTTAGTTTTCCCTTAGTGGGGCAAATTAGCTGCCATTTCCAGTCTTCGATGATATCTGCTTTTTATCACCTGTCGTGTCGTCAGTTGCAAAGAAATGTTGATAACTTCAGAATCCACCTTGGAAAGAGTGAGTATAATGAAAATTTGAACAACATGTCAACACCTGCAAAGAAGCCAAACCTCTAGTCATAGATTAGATTGTCCGTGAAGGAACAGTGAGCCTATATTTTCCAGAAATGCCCATTATGGACTTGCTGTCAATGCATAAGGTGTAATTGCAGTTCTACCTTGGAAACATTGCACACGTGAATATCAGATTTGCAAAATTGTTTTTGCTGAGCGAACTACACTGAAATGCAAACGACAACCTACCTGATTGATGTTCTGCTAGATTGAGAATTGAGATCTCATCTACCTGACATGAATGCTACACTAAGCGAACGAATGAATACTCGATTACTCAATGACGCTTAAATGCAACGTGTTCCTATGAAAAGCTGCAATGTCCATTTACTCTTATCGTGCGGCTGACTCTTTGACTTCTGCAGGCCACAGACTTCCGTCACAATGACCAGTTTTCAAGGCTAACTGGTCGTTTTCAAGGCTAACTAGATACTACACATACAGCATGACATTTCACTCTCCAATTTCTCAAAATCACTCAGATCTTCCAATAAATATAACTTTCAATCCTTCAATCATGTAAACGCCGATGTACAATACACAATTACTCACTTCCATAACTCATCCATATCACCAGCACAAGCAGCTAATTGACGTGACCAAATCAAATAGCTTGCACCTGGAAATCACAGGCTACTCATCCACTTTTCAAGATTTCAAGTATAGTATTAAACTTTTTTGACACGAGAAGAGCAACATTTAAAAACGACGCGATGAACAGCATGGTTTACAAAGGGAGAGTTTCCTGTGTTGAATGAAGGTCTGGAGGAAGTGATGGATGCCAATTAACTTGCCAAGTTTAAAATAACATTTGGATTAATACATGAGTAACAAAGGTTTGAAGGGATATGGGCCAAGCGGAGGCAGGTGGGACTAGTTTAGTTTCAGAACATGCTTGGTTCGATCGAATGAGTTTTTTTCTGTGCTGGACGACTCAATTACTCAAAACGTTCGGACCACTTATTTGTTCACTGACCCATTCATGTTTCAGAAACCAGAGACTTGACCAAGTAAACCTGTACACCAGATGCTGCCTGATCTGCGTCGCTTTTCCAGCAACATATTTTTCAGCACTAGATATCATGCTCAACACAGTGTCTATTACATCTTCGTCTACACTTCGTGTTTCAAATGTTCAGGTTGCACTCACTCTAAGATCCTGGAGCCAGAGTTTGAAGGTTTTTCTTTTGAAGAATCGCAATTCAGTCTCGTCAATTAAATGTTGGTGAGCAGAAAATAAACTGTCAGCAGTGACTGAGATTTTTGGGTTAGTTTCAGGTTTCCAGCTCACGTGGGTTAGGGTAACCTGCCAGCTGCGGCCCAGAAAAATTCTGATGTAGAAATACACAGAGGAATACGGCAACACTGCGCAATTCTGAAGGATCAGTAAAATACCTGATGACGTTTCAAACGATTTTCATCGCAAAAAGTATACCACTCGCAAAAAAGATGTGCACCAAGTGTTATCCAAGATGTTAATGAAATGGTGATATTAGGTGGTGTCGTCGAAATTAAATTGACTCGACTCACCTGCCAGCAAGAGCAGAGAGAAACCTTTATTTTTAACCTCTGCATGCAGGGGACTAATACACTTGACAAAAACGCCTTGTGTCTGGGCCCTGAACAAATTTCACATATCCTTTTTATAGTATTGTTATTTCACGGTCAAGGCCAAGAGCTGGGAAACATTCGAGCTCTTAGTTTCCCATCCTCTTGCTGTGTGTATAATTGCTTACTGTCTTTCTGTTTTCCTGAGCCTTTTTGCCGAATTCGAATATTCGCAGGATCAGGTTGAATGTTTGCAAAGTTCAGTAAAGCCAAGCTGTATCCTCGACTGCAAGATTCAGCAAAACATTTTATTTATAAAATCATTCCCTTTCAGATTTCAGAGTAAATGTTACTTTTGTTAATTTTCCATTACAGTGGGGATTCACAAACCAATGAGAGTCGGAGAGTTAACTTTGAAGAATGCTGTCACAGAATGAACCAATTGAAAACAATTTGGAGAGGAATACAACATAACCATGACATAAATTTCCCTTTCCAAAAGTGTGCACACTGATGTGGTATCGTAAAACTACCCGGATTAGAAGAAGTGTTTCGGCCCATCGAGTCCGCATCGGCATAACAACTCTATGTTGACATTAATTTAATTTCCCTTTTGGCACATTGCTTTGAATTTTCCGAAATTTTAAGAAAAGACCAAAATATATTTTATAAATTGCGAATATCGCGCATCATCTACCTTCTCAAATCCCATTTAAACCTCTGACTTTCTCCTTATATGCATGCCCCCGTGTTATTGACCAGACGACTACAGGAAACAGCTGTTTTCTCTGTATTCTGTCCAGGCTGTTCATCATGTTTTCCCGCACAAATTTGTTCCCCCTTAATGTTTGTACATTCACAAAAAAAAAACAACTCGAGCTTATCCAATCTCCTTTCAAAGCTGAAATTCCCCATCTTCCCCAACATGGAGTGGCAGGCTGACTCCGTCGATAGCATCACTACCTCACAGTGCCAGCTACATGGTTTCGATTTAAAGCATTCTGTGTGGAGTTTGCGCATTCGTCCCGTGTTTGCGCCAGTTTCTTCTCACAATCCAAAACAAAGTCCAGGTTCAGTGAAATGGCAATGCTAAATTGCCCACAGTGTTAAGAGATATGAAGGCTCCATGCATTAGTCACTGGTAAATATTAGATAATAAAATATGGGAATGGGTGTGTTTCTGTATTTACTCTCCAGAGAATAGGTGTGAACTTGTTGGGCTGAAGAGCACTTTTCCATACTGCAGAGATTCCAGAACACCCTGATCAATCTGCACTGCATGCCCTCAGTGCAATCACTGCCACCCAGCTGCAAACAGTGCGCCAGCTGTGTCCGAACTAAAGTGCAATTCATCTTCAACGTAAGCTCTCTGCTTTTATAATGGATGTCACAGCTGATAAAAGCAATTGGCTCATGAACCTTCTTAAAGTCCTTTTCTATCTGTCCCCTCCAGGGATTTTTGGATATGCACAGTGGACACTTCAGAACAAAATATTAAAATATTGTTTTTTTTCTGGAAGACAGTAAGAACTCCAATTTCAGATCAAATCACTTTTTTTATTTACATAGTGTAGCAAGTACATCAATAGAATATTTCAGTCCATTCTTTAACTCCTCCCTGAATTTTCTCTGGGTCAGTGCATAAATGCATGTGTTTGTACAGGAACTCAGAGGTCGCAGCATGAATCTAATTTCTTGAAAGATAAATATTGGATGATTACATGTCTTGTCTTAATAGTTATAATAACATTTTGCCAGCCAAAGAATGTGCTATATTTCTCATCCACAACAACATGTAATTAGCAGATAAAATGAAGAGCAAAATTAAGGATTTTCTACGGATCACAATTTCAGTGTTGATTCTACCGTCTATTTTTGTACGGTCCTGAAGACACAGGCCGACTCTATTGGTGACTATTACATTCCTGACTGTGAGAACGTTGAACACAAGAATCAATATAATTGGAAGTAAAGGTGCAATAATACTATGCATCTACTCATAGATTGTCCAGACTAATGCAGTGTAATATTCTGGTGCTAACATACAAAACCATGGTACATTATTAGTATCAAAAGCAGACAAAATAAAAAGTACCAGGGAATTGAGCTTAAACAGTTGACAAATCTCACCGCTCCAAAAACCTATGTCTGCATTCTCATGTTTCAGTATCTTGACTTCAGTTTCTGACAACAAATGACTATAAACCGATCAAATGTGGAAAAAACCGTGAACCAAACAGACCAGTCCATGTTTATAAGGAACAGATTAATTCTAACTGCACACAGAGGAGTGATGTACAGAAATGTAACTGGAAAACGAATATTGTTAATCCTTTTCAGTGGGACATTGAAAATTTCCAGTGATAGATCTGCTGCTGACATTGCCAACAAGTAGAACGCGAATCATTTACAGAGGCCACAATTCCCGCGATACAGAATTACGATCGCCACTATTGTAACTGAAAGAATTATCGTCGAACGTTGCCATTGATTTTGACTGCAGCCACAAAGAAAGCATCATTGAATATGATTACAAAAAACCAACAATCGCTACAGAATAATCAGAACTTTGTTTTAATGTATACTCCACAACTGAATTGAATGTGATATGTCATTAACATCTATCATTACATGATTTTTTGGATGGAAATATGTCAGCACGTACTGTTTCACAAGTCTGCTTCCTAGATTTTGAGCCATTTCTGAAGTAAAGATAATCTTATGAATAAGAGTTCTCATGTAGGGATTGACGCTGGGAACCAATGAGGGGATAAATGGACAGAAAAATGTGAAATACAGGCTTTGAACATAAGCTACATTGCCAAATGCACATACTTTCACAGGACGTGATACAACGAGGAATAATATTGAAGGGGTACAGGTAAGAAGAGACACAATGTTAGGTTCTGTACCGGTTATGACACTGACCAGAATCTGTCAGTTCACTGGTCAACATTGATGCTCATCACATATTTTAAACAATTTCAGAAGTGACAGCCAATATATTGGGATAGAAGCATATAAAAAGCATTATGGAACTGGGTATTTCTGATAATCCATTTGAAATGCAGAAGTGTAAAATGCTTTAGTCAACAAAACTAAAATATTCAACTGGAAGAAACAGGATAGTGCATAAATGAAAATTACTGCAGTAAACTGAATATCACTTGGTTTCCATGATTTATTGAAATAATCATTCTCTGATCTTATTTTTTGGAATTGTACTTTCTGAGAAGTTTTGATTTGGCAGGAAAGGAAAGAACCAAAACTAAATAGCGATGTACCAATGTTCTTGCTGAAGAAATCAACTTTGCTGCACATTTTGTTTTATTCTCTTTTACACGCAGAGGAAAATGAAAATTGTTGAATGCAATTTAACACAAGGAAGAAAACAAAGATGGTGGTGAATAAAAATATGATTGCATTTAATACATTGTTTTATATCTGAAAGGGTTTACAGTCAGAGACTTTCTCCAAGGCTCCTGTTAGGTGTCATGTGGCTACGATTACCAAATAATTCTCTGAAGAGAACTAACTTTCATTATTTCTTACTGTCCATTTCACAGACGACATAATATTTACTCTGCGTGCCTACTCAATACTCTTCTGGAATGTCATCTTCGCCTGATTTACAGCAGAAGCACTCAGGGAGAGAAAGTCATATTGAATAAAAATAAAAACAAACTGCATTTTTATGGTTAGCCCATGTTATATGCACAGCCTACTATTAAACGTGGATAAAGATTAAGGGAAATGCCAGATGCTGTACACAAACAACCGTAGATATAACATAACACATCTTGCCTCAATTATCGGAAGATTATTCTCACCTTCATATTGTGCAGCTACATTCTATGTAGGAACAGATATATTACAGAATGAATGCTTGCATCAGTGGAAACGAATCATCAAATCGCTTGCACGATGCATCTGAACTTAACTTGTTCTGTGTCACACTTTCATATGACAGAATAAAATATTTTTTCAAAGGATATCGATCAGTGTACTCAGATTGCAGACAGCAAAAATTGCGCCAAATACGAACAGGTTCAATGGGCCAACAAAAATCTAAAGTACATTTGTGCATCGTAATCACTCGAAATATAAAATAACAGTATCAAAAAAAAGAGATAATCCACTATTGGCATTTATTTCCAATAAAAAAAATAAAGGGCACCCTAAAAGTCATTTATCGTCGAATTCAATTGTTTTCACCAATAGATGCCTCTGTATTCGACACAGAGAGGAATTCACAAGAAATGTTTTATTTCGGATTCAAGACCATTTCGAATGTCTTTGAAGCTACTTGATTCATTCAACAAGGAAACGACTTTCTTTCCAGACTCTGGCAGAAAGGATTAACTTGGAATTAATGCAGTTTGGTAATTATGTTAAATATTAAACAGAAGCATGACCTAACATGTTAAATATTACCTTATGTAATGAACACTGGAGTGAAGTCTGTACCAAGCTCCGGTGCGACTATTATTTAATGTGAGTAACCGAAAAATCAGGCAATAAAATAAACTCACTCCAAATTCATATCAGCGCTTAGCATTTTGTTTTATTTTAAGAACGCAAAAAACCCCAACAAATTACTGATACCTGAGGGACAGACACTGTAAAAGACATAAAAATAAATATGCTGTATCTTGGAAGCATAGAAATCGGGGATATAGGAGCAGGAGTGGGCCATGTAGCCTCCTGGGCGTGCTCGAACAATACAAATTTCCATAGCTGACCAGCCAAATCTGTGCTGTGATCCTGCATTATCCGAATACGGTTTGCTATTTTTTGCAGTTAAAGTAGTTACATATATCTTGAATGTATTCAATGTTTCGATCGCAAAGGTTTCCTGTTGTGGATAATTCCACAAGCTCTTCATTCTCTGACTGACATAATTTATTCTCATCTCAGTCCTAAATGACCTACCCCTTATTATTAGAACACAGCATTATAGCCCTACATTCCCAGGCATATGGACCAACATATCTGCTGCATTCCAAAGATGCACAAAGCCAATACACCAGGACAGCCCATCGTATTAGGCAATGGGACCCTGTGTGAGAACCTTTCTGGCTATGTCGAAGCATCTTGAAACCCACTGTACAGGGGATTCCCCAGCTTCTGTCGTGGCACAATAGTTTTCTTTCCAAAACTCAGCACCCATGGACCAGTCAAACCGGGAGCATTCCTCTTCACAATTAACGTTTCAGCATTCTACATCAGCACACCCACAATGGCAACATCCTCAGTACCCAATAGCAACAACTGTCACTCTCCAAACACCGTCCTACAACTCAGACACTATAGCCTGGATCACAACACTTTAACCCTCGACAACCAGTTCCTCATCGAGACGCACAGAACAGCAATGCGGACCAAATGTGCATCCCAATTTGCCAACATTTTCATGCACAAGTTTGAACAAGACTTCTTCTCTGCGCAGGACTTCCAGCCAACATCATTCACCAGGTACATAGATGACATTTTCTTCTTCTGCACACATAAAGAGGAGTAACTGATAAAGCTACACAGTGATATCAACAAGTCTCCTTTCACCATGGACTGTTCACTACATTCATCTCATTGAAGGGTGGGTCTCATTCTTCCGCAATCTCACAGATAAACTCACAATCCTACACTTCTCCTGCTTCCACCTATACAGATCAAAACAGCCATCCCTTACGCGCAAGCCCTATGCATACACCGGACCTGATCAGAACGCGACGGGCACCTGTATATATTCAGGAAGGCCCTCATAAGAATGGGGTATGATGCTCAACTCATCGATTGTCCGTTCCAATATGCCACAACAAGGTCTCAATTACCTCCTCAGGAGACAGACATGTGCTGCAACTGACAGGGCACCCTGCGTTGTAAAGTACATCCCAGGAGCCGTAAAACTCCGCCATGTTTTTTCGCGACCTGCAACATATCACCGGTGAGGATGAGACCGCGCCAATACCTTCCTTTTCCCTGCACTACCCGCTTTTACTCAACCCACCAAACCCCAAACACATCAATGTTCACAGCAAACTGCCTGGATTTTAGCACAACTCCATACAACCCTGTAACAGTGAACATAACATGACGTGTCAGAGTGTCGATATGGATACTACCATTGGACGTGAGGACTCCTCCCACTATATACGTGGCAGCTACTCATGCGACTCAGCCATTTTCCTCTATCTCATGCGCTGCAGGCAAGGATGCGCTGAGGCATGGCACATTGGTGAAACTGAGCGGAGGGTAGAGCAATGGAAGAATGTGCACCAAACAACAATCAACAGACAGGAGTGTTCACTCCCATGTGGAAAACAATTTAGCCGTCCGGGACATTCGACCTCGGACTTTTTGGTGAGCATCCTCCAAGGCGGACTTCAAGACAGGCAGCAGCGAAAGGTGGCCGAGCAGAGGCTGATCGCCAAGTTCACTATTCATAGTGATGTCCTCATTGCGAATCTTGGTTCATGTCATACTACAGGTGACCCCCATTGCACTATATACACACACTGACATGACGACACACATACACACACACACACACACACACACACACACACACACACACACACACACACACACACACACACAGAGGTTGAACAAGGAACACACTTTCCCACACTCACACAAGTACACTCTCACAGACTTAGGGCCCTCTCCACTCACACACACACACACGCATACTCTCTCTCTCACAGATACTCAATAACCCTCCCCACCCACACACGCACACCGACACACACACGCACACACAGACACACATACGTTTGTGGGATGAATTTGTACTTGCAGACTTGCATTGTACTTTGCTCAAAAACTGCATGAATCCTTGTACGATCCTGTGAATTTTTTTTTAAGATTAGAAACAGCCTAAACATTATGGCACAGACAGCAGCGCACAAAGGGACTAACACCTTCAATACATTATCTGGGCAGTCACCAATTGTCAAATTTTACAGGCGAATTTAACTTTTAAAAAAATGTATTGCTATTTTCATATGACACAAATGAAACTAATATGGTCATTGTAACACATGAGAGACTGAACAAACAATCAAGGTATTTTTCAGTGTATAATTTCAGTTACACCACGCTGTAAGCTTTTGCTATAAATTCTGTTTCTTAGAGTCATATACTCCACAATCACCTGATGAAGGAGCAGCGCTCCGAAAACAAGTGCTTCCAATTAAACATGTTGGACTATAACCTGCTGCTGTGTGATTTCTAACTTTGTCACAAACCAGTTAAAATCCAGCATCACCAAACCATCGTTAGATTGGATAACCAGACGTTTTCCCAGTGTGGAAATGGTTATTACAAGGATTCACAGTTCCAAGATAATCGGAGGTTCAGGGAAGACGTCACTTTAGTCGGGGGGTGGGGGGCGGGGGGGCTTACGTTGAATGTTTGCCAGTACATGAATGATATTTAAGATAGTCTGATCTGACCGTGTGACAAAAGGGCGGCACGTTGGCTCCGTAGTTAGTATTAATGCCTCACAGCTCCAGGGATCAGCTGTCTGCCTGGAGATGGCACATTCTCCCCGAAGCTGCATGGTTTTTTTCCGGTTTCCTCCCTCAGTCCAAAGATGTGCAGTTTCGTTGAATTGGCCATGCTAAGTTGCCCAGAGTATTCAAGAATGTGCAAGTTAAGTACATTAGTCTGGGTGTGGGGTGGGGGGCGGGGTGGAGGGGAGGTAATGGAATCGCCCTGGGTTGGCTGATTTTCAGAGGGTCGGTGTGTTCTTGTTGGGTTGAATGGCCTGTTTGCACACTGTCGGGCTTTAACGAAAAGGCCGACCAAACATCGAGGAAAAAAATGGCCTATGCTGGACTGTTCTATAATTCAGAATCCATGTTCAGGAAATTTAACACAATAGATAAGAGATCACGTTGCAACTTGATAAGGCATTGGTCAGGCAACGCGTTCATTTCTGGGCAATACGTTTACAGGAGAGAATTGGAAGCTATTGAAAGAGTGTACAAGAGTTTTACCAGGATGCTACCTGGATAAGAGGGCACGAGCTACAAAGTGACTCCAGAAAAAAATCTCTGCAGTGGCAGAGAATAGAATTTGAAAAAATTAATCATGACATTCATAGAAAAGGTTGACGGTCAGAATCATTTTCGCTGAGTTGAAATGTCTAAAACTAGGGAGCATGCATCTAAGATAAAAGAGGGAAATTTCAAAGGAATGTGAGGAGCAAGTTTTTGTTTCCACAGGCGGTGCTATGAGTCTGTAATGCACTGTCAGTGGTGATCGTGGATCCAGATATGATAGAGGACTTTCAGGAACATTTCGATAAGCATATGAATATGGAAGGAATGGAGGAAAATGTTCAAGTAAAGGAGAAGCGTTGAATTTACTTTAACGCCATATTCAGCACAAAGTCGTCTTTTGAAGGACCCGTTTCTGTGTTGTATGTTTGTACCTGCTAACAGTGAAACCTAACAGATTCATACGCTTTGATGCCTTCTCAAAAAATAAACCTGGTTCATGTGCAGTGACGTGATGTGGCGAGCAGATTGTGGTATTGCATCTCCTTTAACACGAACGAGAGGGAGAGAGAGAGAGAGAGAGAAAGAGCAAGAGAGAGGCTTTGATCCATAAACTCATGGATTTATTTTCAAAAGGGCAAAAATCCCTTGGACCAAAGTTGAATAAAAGAGATGCACACAAACGTGGATACACACTAGAATGCACATGAATACATACAAGTGTGCACACACCCAAATATATGCAAATAGAAGCAGACAAAAATGCCCAGAGAACCGCGGAGATAAATGAATACACGACAGTAAACATGTACATCAGCAGCCCCAGATGCACGCACACACACAGGCACAAACACTGACAAGGACACACACAGAAACACTAACAGACATATAAGTCGCGACAAACACTCAAAAGCAGACACACATGCTAATCTAAAGCAAGAGATGTAGACAGGTAAATAACGAGGCACACAGAGATGCACACACGTCGTCTGAGTGGGAAAATGAACAGCAGATTTGGTGTAATTTCGAGAACTATGAGGCTAACGACTTTGGTTGCAATATTAGGAAGGCTAATTACAATTTGAGTGACTTCAGAGTTGGAGATTGGTTTGTGAGAGGGTGGGTCTGTGTGTTCAATTTGGGGTCACTGTGGGGCCTATGTGTTTTGATTGGTGTCTGTGCCTTCAGTGTGGAGGCAGCGTATTCAGAGTTGGTTCAGTATGTTAGACGAAGGATCAGTTTGCATTAAATGTGGGTCCGCATGGTCAGTATTGGGTCTGTGCGTTCAGAATAATGTATTTGTGTTCAGTGTGGGTTCTGTGTGTTCAGAGTGGGGTCTGTGTTTTCATTCTGCGGTCCCTGTCTTCTGTTTGGGATCTGTGTTTCCATCAGGGCCAGTGCGCATTGAGAGTCTGGTCTGCGTATTCAGTGTGGGAGTGTCTGTGTTCACTGTGGGGCTGTGTGGTCAGTTTGGGCACCGATGTGTTCAGTCTGGCGTCTGTGTGATCAGTGTGGGATCAGTGTGTGTTCAGTGTGAGATCAGTTTGTGCCCAGTGTGGTGTCTGTATTTTACATGTGACACCTGTGTCAGTATTAGAGAGAGCGAGAGAGAGAAACAGAGAGACAGGGAGAGAGAGAGAGAAAGAAAGCCCTTTGACTTCCGCATAGGCCCAATAATCCCCTTCCCCACTCATCACCTTCTGCCACCAGTGACCGAATACATGCAATCAAACTACATCACTATGGCTGCACCAAAGAATGCGAATGAATTTCTACCCAGGCGAGTGATTGACGATGTTTTTCTTAATCAGGGTTCCTGGTGTTGGTATTAGGGATTGGCGTACCTGAGAAGATGTTGTCACAGAAAAGGCTGAAATGAATTCGCCAGCTGTCTGAAGTTGGGACGCCATTGCCTTGGCTAACGTCAACCCATCATGCAATTCGTCTCATCTGGCAACACGTGGAGTGTGGATGTAGCCGTGAGTCGCCGGGATTATCCTGATTGGCACAGAGATCTGGCACAGTTACATCCCATGATTTGACTCCCCAGTATGCTTTCTGAAAAAAACAAAAACAAATCTAACTTCTGGCACTGGCCATCTTCCTCTCACCCCCACATTTCACCACTTTGAATAAGGGTTTTACTACTTAAAACATCTCACAGATTTGCATTTAACACCTTCGTCACTTAATCCCCTCCGACAGCCTCCCAGGTTAGCCCCCTGCTCACTCATTCAGTGATCTTGACCTGTCATGGCATTACCATTACTGAATCATCTCACTGTCAAAATCCGAGATCTCCCACTGAGAGAGAATATCACAGTCGCCCCTTGATGTTGAATGGCATCACCATCATAGTGCGACCCCTCGCCCTCCATCTATTTTGCTTGTTCAAAATCCTGGACTTCTTATCCTAACAGTTTACCGTGAGTCAGTCTCCTGCATGTGGACTGCGGTGTTTCACGAAAGAGCCCACTCCCAACATCTTCTCAAAGAAGGAAATCAATCGAATGACAAATGATGGATCTGACAGGTCCAATCACGTCTGGATAGTGAAAAGAATGAAAGTGCCACTGCGTTTTCAGCGGGCACGAAACCTTTTGATGTTTTTCTACGCTCCCCCTCCTCTTTCAGCACATTCCCCAACTCATTACCACCTGCTGGCCAATGAAGCCTTTTCCATCCTTCGGATTTGCTCCATTATCCAGACCTGACTGCAAAGCTTCTCAATTATTACAAGCTTTCACAACTGAACATTAAAATCAATGATTCTGTCGATGGTAGAGTATTGCACAATACATCAGCTGCCGATTACACAGACACGTCACAGCCACAACTGGTACAAACCCGAGCTTTTAGCTGTGAGACATCCCAGCACATACGATTTTACCAAAAAAAGTCTAACGCGAATCTATGCTGCGTGCACTTGATCTTAGTATGTAATTCTGCATGTTTTGGGACTAATTCCTTTATAAAATACTCCAAAGTGTGGCAATATGTACTTTTCTCTTTCTAAATCACCCTGCGAACAGTATGTCTGTGTTTGCAATGATCTGCCTCTACTGCTCACAAAATAAATTTGTTTCCACTGTTCGTAGTCACATTTGACAACAATAAATCAAATCAAATCAATGAAACACATTATGCAAACTATAGCATAAAATTTGTCTCTCTTTATTATTGAAAAACCTTGATTATTGTTCTTCAATACTCTGGAAGGAAGGATGGTAAATTCCGTGAGAATGTACAAAAGAGATTTAAGTGATCACTACAGAAGGATTTTAGATATTAGAAAAGGTAATTGAAATTGGGCTTATTCTCCTTCCAACAGAGAGGATTCACAGGTGACCTTATCGTCGTGCTCAAAATTATGAACTATATTCACAGGGTGAAGACGGATTCTGCTTCCACTTATTGATTTGCTAGTAACAAGTGGGTTACCCTCCAAGATATTGTGAGCAAGACAGTAAGGGGTGAGGCGAGGAGAAATGTCGTTCCTCAGAAAGTTGTGAGAATTTTGAATACGCTCCTTTGGAGAATGATGGAGGCGGATTCTAGTAGCGGTTTCAAAAGAAAGCGGAATATATATTTGAAATGGACACATTTGAGAGGGTTGTGGAGAGAGAGCTGGAGCTTGGAACTATTTATGAAATTGTTTCCGAATTATATGCAGATTCAATGCGTCTCAATATGTTTTGCAAGTTCGCATGATTCTCTGAAAATCTAGAGTTATGAAATGACAGCAGATCCAATCGTAAGCATTGCCTTTTGCTGCAAACACCCGTCCAACTCACTCATGTTCTTTATGGAAGAAATTCTGTTGCCTTACCCCAGTATGGCATCATATCACTGCAGACCCACAGAGATATGTTTGATTATATTGAAAACGAGAGAACAGCACTAAGTGATGCACCCAGTCAGCGAGTTTCATGGGCCATGAAGAAAAATTGCTTTTTATAGTTCTGAACTTTTCACCTGATTCGCAGCAGGTTATTTTGAACTGTGCTTTCTGCTGGATAAATATTTACCTTGTTCACGGAACAGATTATCATTCTGCTTGTCCGCTTGGAACAAAGTGATCAAGCAATTCACGAATGAGTCACTTTATCGTCCGTTTGAAAGAGAAGCATGTAAACTATGAGGAGGAGCAGGCCATTCTGCTCTTAGACTTTGCTGCAAAATTCAATATGATCACAGCTGGTAATCCAACTCAGTCCCCTGTTCATGCTTTCTCCCCATACATTTTCATTCATTGAACTGTAAGAACCATGTCTAACTCCGTCTTAAAGAATACCTACATTTTGGCCTCGGGCCCTTCTCGTGTCAATTGTTTGCCAAGGTTTCCCAAACTCTTCCAAAAGAAACTTTCCCTGCCTTATGCCAAAATAGCTATCCTTTACCTCTTACCCTATGAGCCTCTCGGTTCTGGATTCCTCTGTTCGTGGGGAACATATTTTTGTTTTTTCTGATCAGTCTTGCTGCATCATATAGATTCAGGCCATTGAGCCGCTGACATCCAGTCCACAATTCAATGAGATTCTGGCTGAATTGTGGCCTAATTTTATGAGAATGTTCCACACCAAACTCTTTCCTTTAAACTCCAATGATTAATATACAAACCGAACACATCAGCGTACATTGCTATATTATATTATATCATACTACATTACGCTATGTTAGATTACATTATATTATACTATATTATATTATACTATATTATATTATATTATATTATATTATATTATATTATATTATATTATATTATATTATATTATATTATATTATATTATATTATATCATGTCATATCATATCAGCCTCAGGAAGCTTTATCTCATCTCAAAGTCTTTCACGGAGCTGCATGGTGGCTCAAAGTTTAACACACTACCATCGCATTACATAAGGAAATCAGGTTTGATTGCACTCTCGGGACATTGTCGATGTGGACTTTGAAAATTCTCCTGATATCTGCGAACATCTCCATCTGTACCGCTTGAGTTCCAACCCCTTTCCACATTAGGTTTTCGCTTGCAGTTTGCATTAAACATTTTGAAATGTCTTGATTGAACTCACCACCACATCGGCAATGTTTAAAAATTGCACCAGGAATTGACACTCGTTTACGCACCAGGGGTAATGGAACAGTACACAGATTGTAGAGGGAAAGGAATTCTCCTCTGAATACTCTGCTGTTCCGTATACAGTCCAAAGATGTGCAGGTTTGGTGGATTGGTCAAGATACACTGTGCATAGTAACCGGAAAGTTCAGATTGGGTGGATAAATCATGGGAAATACAGAGCTATTGAGGCAGGGTAGGAGTTTAATCTGGCCGGGATGATCTTTGGAGGGTCAGCGTGGACTTATTCTATTTGGCATTAAGAGTTTAATAATGACCATAAATCCATTGTGGACACAAATGTCGTTTAGTGAAGGGAACTGCCATCGTTAACTGCTCTGATTTGCATGTGACTTCGGACAATGGCAATATGGTTGGCTCTCAATTATGGATGGGCAATAAATTCTGGCCCAGCCAGGTGTTGAAATGAATGAGTTGGGAGTGGAGTATTCTCATAAAAGTAGGCCACATTTCATAAAAAATTCATTGAATCGTGGAATGAATACAAATAGAAAATGCCAAATGGCCTGCTCCCACACTGCAGAGTTTTGCAGTATTATATTGTGTTTGGGCGCACTCTCCATTCCTATTTGTATCCTGAAGTTTACTATCAGGTCACCTATAAATCTTGAAAATATTAGAGAAAACAGTGCTGATAACTTCAGTCTCTCCTCACAACGTAACCACTAGAATCCAGGCATTCATTTTACAAATATACCTTGGAGTTGCTTCAAGGTCAGCATCTCCTTCGAAACATCTGCTGCTCAGATATGCACACACTATTCTAGGTGAGGTTTAACCAGAGTGATTCAAAATCACAGTGTAACTTCTGCGTCCTCACGTCCCAATCCTCCAGATATGAAAGTGACCTATCCTTGAGCAGCCTTGATTATTTTCAGCAAATGTCCACCCCTGTTTTATTTCATCTCTTTCCCTCCAAAATTTAGTGTTCTGCTATCCCTGGTGAGCAAGGGATTAAGAATTGTGTGCTGTTTTGGTATTCCTTTCTGTACAACGATGCTTCTGCTCTCGAGGGAGTACAGCGAAGCTTGAGCAGGCTGATCCGAGGATGGCTCCCAGTCGTATGATGGGATATTAGTAAGTTTAGGAGTTCAGACAAAATGAGGGGGCATCTCATAAAGACTTATAAAAAAGCTACCAGGACTACACAGGATAGATTCCGATAGGAAATTCCTGGTAGTGGGTATATCGAGAATCATGGATCAGAGTCGGAGGATTCGGATTGACTATTTAGTACAGAGATGATGAGCTATTTCTTCATACAAAGATTGTTGACCCTGTGGAACTCATCTCCACAGGAAAAGACTGATAGGAAAACATTGAATGTACGCAAGAGGCGATTGGATGAAGTAATTCGGACAAACGGGAACATGTTCAGAAATCAGGATTAGACTATTGATTTCGACATCCACTCAAGTACGTGATGAACGGTGGACCAGTCTTGACGGGCAGAACGGCCTCCTCCTGTGCCAAACTTCTGTGTTTCTATGTTTAAATTTTGATATCTTCTGTTTCTACATGTGGCTCCATACCGCAGCAATGCAGTTACCACTTACCTTCTCTGTCTCGACATTGAGTCAAGATTCACAGCTTTGTAGTCATGACTCAACTGCTGCCTTCTCCAACTGTGACTTTGGCTAACAGCTTTTTGTTATCATTTTACTCTGTGTCTCTGCATGTGATGCAAGAACAATAGCACAGTGGTTAGCACTAACTGTCTCTGCCTGGTTCCGTGACTCCAGACCCACAGCACTGCATTTGCCGAAGTTGTTTTCTGTATCTACATGTAACTCCTGGACAACAACATTCTGATTATCAGTGCCCTGCTCTGTCTCTGCACGTGACAACAGAACGGCAGCACTGCACCCTTTCAGGTCTAAGTGGGGCATCTGACGTAGTGTCCTGAGTTGACTATGACCAGGAGTTCCTATACACTGACTCCAGATCCAAAGTGTTGCGCTCTTCAATGACCTATTCTGTTTCTTCATGTGATTCCACACCCACAGCAGTGTAGTACAAATTTACTTACTCGCACTCTATGTGAGTCACGGATGCACTGTACTGTGGTGATTAGAAATCTGTACTGTCTCTACAGATTACTCCAGACAAACAGGAAGTTGCGTATCATTAACCTGCTCTGACCTCTCATGTCACTCCACCCGCTGCATTGTGATAACCACTAACATGTTACGGACCTACACGTAACGCCAGAATCGAAACACTGCGTTCATTACTGACATAATCTGCCTCTACATGTGACTCCTGGTCCAATGATTTGTGTTTACCATTAATTGCACTGTCTCTATGTGTGAATCCATATCCACAGCGCTGTTGTCACCATTGACTCGGACTACATATGATTCCAGGCCAACCTCACCGTGGGTTCCATTGACTTGCTCCATCTCAATAACTTCCCCCAGACACATGATTTCAGATGAAGGGCTGATGCCCAAAACGTCTATTCTGCTCCTCAGATGCTGCCTGACCTGTTGTGCTTTCTCAGCAACACAAGCTCGAATCTTTCATGCCTACTACTGACTTGCTTTGTGTAGACATATGACTCCAAGTACAGCACAATTGTTTTCATTGACCTGCTCTAACGCCTGATGCATATCCGAAATAAAACAATATTGCAGTTGCCACTGACATGTTCTGTCTCTACACGTAACTGCAAATGCACAGCATTGTTGCCCAACTGACCTGCTCTGGACAGATATAAATGCAGATCTATAGCATTGTGGTTGCTATTGAATTTTTTTGAGTATACATGTGACTCCAGATGCTGCAATCCACGTTGAACACTTTTTTTCTGCACATGAAGTCAGATCCACAGCACTGTGGTTATCACAGGGCTCTCTAATTTTTAGATGTGACTCGAGGTCCACAACACTTTTGTTATCACGATTTTTTCCATGTCTCTGCATGTGACTCAATGCAAACAACACTGTGTTAACACTAATTTTCGCTGTCTCTGAATGTCACTCCAGACGTACAGCACCATGTTTACCACAGATGTGTTCTACCTTTAATTGTAACTCTTGGCCAACAGCAATGCAGTTATCACTGACCTATTCTGTCTCTCCGTGTAACTTCAGATCAAATCATTGTGATTACTGATGCCCAGCTCTGGGTCGACATGTAAAGTGAGACAAAAGGTATTATGAAGAAGACCAGCCTGCTGTGTCATTCCGTGTGACGCCAGAACCATAACACTATTCTTATTACTGGTCTTTTCTATCTCTGCATGTCATTCCAGACCCACAGACGTGAGTTCAACATTCACGTTCAATTCTTTGCATGTGGTCTCAGGCCCACAACCCGATGGTTTCCACTGACCTGCTGTCTCGACATGTAAAACTGGTCTTCCAACCCTGTCGGTGTGTCTGACCTACTCTGGACTGACAGATAAGTCAAGGCCTTAACACAGTGCTGACCACTAATCTTCTATGTGTCTGCAAGTGACTCCACATCCGAAGCACTCTGTTTGTCACTGATCTATTCTAATTCTATGCTTGACACGAGACATACAACGCTCTTGTTCCCACTGTGCTATTCTGCTTTTGCATGAAACTCCCGGCCAACAGCTCCTTGGTTGTGTCTCAACTTGTCGATGTCTCCATGAGTGTCCAGAACCACAGCACTACGGTTAGCACTGATATAATCTCTCTCGAAACCTAACAGCTGAACAGCAGTGGTTATCACTGACCTGTGCTGTCAAAGCACGTGACTCCAGACCAACATCTCCGTGGATTCTACGATCCTGCACTGATCTTAAATGTAACTCCAACTCCAAAGAACTTTGGTTACCACTGATCAGATCTGTGTCCCCAAGCATGTAGCGTTGTGGCAATCACTGATATATTATGTCGATAAACGTGATACCACACCCAAAGCAATGTGGTTACGTTAGACCTGGTTTGGGTTTGCATTTTAATCCAAACCACTGAACTGTGATTCATACTGAACTGTTCTAGCCCATCATGTGACTCCAGATCTTCAGCTCTGTGTTTGAAACTGAACTGCTGTGTTTCTCAAAGTGGCTGCAGATCCACAGCACTTTTGGCTTTCAGTGACCTGCTCCATCTCTACAGTTATTTCCAGACCAATAACGCTGTGGGTCACATTGAACTGCCCTGGACATTAGGTGTGACTCCAGATCTTCAGCACTGTGGTTACCACTGATCTGCTCTGTCTTAAAATGAAAGTCGGAGCTCATAGCACTTTTCATAACTCTGACTTGTTCTGGATCCAGTTCAGGATGTTTCTCCAGATCTTCAGCGTTGTCTTTAGTACTGACCTGTTGTGTCTTTGCATCTGAAACCAGACCACAGAACTGTAGTAACCACTGACAACTCTGTGTGTACACGTTGCTCTAGATCTGTAACACTGAATCTACGACAAAATAGGCTATATTTCCAGGTGATGTCAGTCTCACAGAATTGTATTTGCAAATGATATTTTTTGTTCTACATTTGGCTCCAGCCGCAGCTATGTGTTAGCCACGGACCTGCTCTCGATCTACTCACCATTCCAGACCGACAACACTGTGAATACCATTGATCTGCTCTGTCTTCACATATGACAGTGGACCCACACACGTTGGTCACCCATGTTCAGCTTTGACTCTGCATGTGGTTCTAGAAAAGAAAACAACTTTTTGGTTGTCACTGACCTGCTGTGCCTCTGCTTGTCAGTACAGGCCAACATCACCGAGGTTGCCATTGACTTGGTCTGGATCTGTATTTGACTCCAGACCAAAGTGTCATGGTTACCACTGACATGCTCCATCTCTCAGACTCCACGTAGAACTCATGGAATATGTAGGAAAAGGGATGGGGATGTAAGGCAGGAATTCAAAGAGGCAGGTTGAAGGCTTTTCGAAGGCCTACAAAGAAACTCCCAACAGGATATGCCTTGTTTGTTAACCGTGCCCAGTTCTAGCGAGGAGAGGAGAAGGAAGTGAGAGAGGAGCTCAACACGTGTCTAAATGTACCGTGCAGGAGAGAGGATTCAGATACCTGGATAATTGGGACTCATTCTGGTGTAGGTGGAACCTCTACAAACGGGATGGTCTATACCTGGGAAGGAGGGGATACCAATATCCTGAGGGGGTGGATTGGCTTTGCTAATGGTCTTTGGGAGTGTCTAATCTAATTCAACAGGTGATGTAAACCTGAATTGTAGCTGCAGTGCACAGGCCTTTGAAAATAGTGAAATCATAATAAGGTTGCGATGTCACTGGAGTTTTCCAGCTGGCATGAAATTTCTTTGAAGTATGTCTACATCAACGTCAGGAGAGTCTAGAAAAGTTGGTGAACTTGCAGCATGGGTTATCAAATAGAATTTCGATGTTATGACCAATTTGGATACATGGACAGAGCAGGAAAAGGAAGGTATTGCAGTTCCAGGCTTTTGTCATTTCAGTTAGAAAAATGGAAGGTTATAGAAAACGGTATGTGTGGTATTGTTGATCAGAAGAGCAATAAGATTTTAGAAAGGATATTTGATGAGGAATGAAAATTGAGATAGCATGGGCTGAGGTTAGAAACAGGAAAGGGAAGTTCACACTTCTAGGAGACTTCTACAGGCCGCCAAATATTTCCAGAGATCTAGGGGAAATGATTCAGAATGCTATTCTGGAGACGAAGGAAAATCACAGGGTATTTGTTATGTGGGCCTTTAACTTTCCAAATATTGACTGAAAACGCGAGAGGTCGTGTACTTCTAATGGGTGAGTTTTTGTCCACTGTGCGCAGGAGGGTTTCCTGACACAGTATGTAGAAAGGCAAACAAGAGTCGAGGCCATCTTGGATTTGGCACTTCGTTATGAACAAGGCCAGATGTCAGATTTGGAGGTAAGTAAGTTATTTGGTGATCGTGACCACAATTCATTTATGTTTACATTACCGATGGAGAGACATCAGTACGGACAGCAGGGCAAGAGTTATAGCTGGGTGAAATGCAATTTTTACGCGATTAGGCATGATTTAGGATGCATAGGATCAGGAAGGAAACTGCAGGGAATAGGCACATTTGAAATGCGGAGCTTCATCAAGGAACAGCTATTGCATGGTCTTGATATGTACGTACATGTCATGCAGAACGGAAGTGGTCGATCAAGGGGATCCATCGCTTTCTGCCAAGAGGAAGAAGGAGGCTAATGTAAAAATGAGACGTAACGGTTCACAAATGGTGCTTGAGAGTTACAAGTTAGTCAAGACGGGACTAAAGGGAGAGCTAGGAAGAGCCAGGAGGAGACATGCGAAATGTTTGGGAGATAGAATCATGGAAAGCCCCAAAGCTTTCGACAGGATTGCAAGGAATAAATTAACGATTACAGTAATATTAGGACCAGAAATGACAGAAGTAGGATGTTGTGTGTTGAGTCTGAATAGATAGGAGAGGCGTTAAATGAACATTTTTCGTCAGTATTCGCACAGGAAAAAGTGAATGTTTTCGAAGAGGATAATGCGATTCTGGTTATTGGACTGGACGGGATTGAAATTCATCAGGAGGAGTTGTAAGCAAGTCTGGAAAGTGCGAAAATAAGTACATCCCCTGGCCAAGGTGGGATTTTGTGGTAAGATTCGCCAGAAAGGTAGGGTGGAGAAAGCAGATACTTTGGCTTTAATCTTTCTGTTGTCAGTGTCTGCAGGAATAGTTCTAGAAGACTGGAAAATAGCAAATGTAGGCCCTTGTTCACGACGGAGAGTAGGGAAAGCCCTGGTAATTATTGAGGATTGAACCTTATTTCGGGTGTGGTTTAAAGAAGGGAGAGGATTATAAAGATAGGATTTATCATCATCTGGAAAGGAATAAATTCATTTGGAATACTCAACCCAGTTTCGGAAGGAGAGTTCGTGCCTCACACACCTTATTTAATTATTTCGGAAGGTGGCGACAAAGGTGACTCAGCGTAAAATGCTTGAAGTGGTATATATGGATTTCAGTAAAGCGTTTGACAACGTTTTATATTAGATTAGATTACTTACAGTGTGGAAACAGGCCCTTCGGCCCAACAAGTCCACAACCATCCGCCGAAGCGCAACCCACCCATTTCCCTACATTTACCCCTTTTCCCTAACACATTTTAGTTTTTTGGTGGGTTTGTGGGCTACCATGATGTCAAGGGGTCTGAGTAAAAACCCATCAAGTTTGACCCCAGCTATCAGCGCTGGAGACAAAGAACAGGAAACGACCTCACAACAGGAAATTATATCACCACAGGAAATAGCATCACCAACACAAAGAAATCCAAGCATATAAATAGAAAGCAGGACTTATCAGCATTGCTTCACCTGAGGCCCACTGACGATGTGACCTCGTCGGGTGCCGTAACCTCTGGAAATGAATCTTCCCACTCAGCGAGCAAACCTACATCCAGAACCTTAACCTGAGCTACAAATCATTTCAAAACTCAGTAATGGAGTTTAATGCAAAAATGTGTGAGGTTATTCAATTTGGAAGGAGTGCCAGGAATAAAGAGTACTGGGCTAATGGCAGTGTTGGTGAACACAGATATTTCGGTTTCCATGGGTATCAATCCCTTGAACGATGACACTCTGGTTGCTAGAATTGTTAAGAAGGTTGACCATGAGTTTGCTAATATGATTTTCAAAGCCATTAGGTCATATTGCAACTGTACAAAACTCTGGCACGGCCGCATTTGCAAATTTCATACAGTTCTGATCACAGCCTTATATGAAGGGTGGGGAAGCATTGGAAAAAACCGCACATGCTAAACAGTCGAAGAAAAAAATTCTGGGAAAGCTCAACAGGTCTGGTAGCCTCCGTGGAGAGAAATCCTAATTAAACATTAGCTTTAAGAGAACCTTCCTGATGATGCCAGACATGCCGAGTTTTCCCAGTAATTTCTGTTTTATGTTGTGTTATTGATTTGGGGTTCAGCAGACTCGAAGGGCTGAGTGGTCTACATTTGATTGTATTTTCTGTGTTTGAACGATTTCATGGAGACCGCCTCTCTTACTGCAGATGGATTTTGGTTAATTCATCTCCTGTTGCAAGCCTACCCTGGTGGAAACTTCCCTCCCTTTCAGCACAATGTGGATAGGATTGATACAACAGATGGTTTCTTGGTGTTCTGCATACATGCAGGATAACTTTGTCTCCAGCTCCTTGCAACTGTGGCTCCCAATTTCCAGTCCAGGCTTTGTGGTCAGAACCTGAGTAAATGATGATTCTCCGTGTGATGCAACAGGGTGATGCCTAACTCCCCTCTGAATGAAACAGCATGTCTCCCATCCCTTCTCCAAAGGAAGGGTGTACAATTATTCAGTGACTTTACCTGCGGGCTGTGGATGTGTGTGTTCAAACAAAGAATCATAGAATCAGAGAATGGAGGTGAGGCACTTCAGCTCATTGAGTCCACACCGTGAAATGTTACTCAGTCTATACTTGCCACACTTTCCAAAACTTTACGGATAGACTTTCATGTTTGGAAACCTCATGAGGCTCATGCAAGAGATTTTCAAGGATTGTGAGGTTTCCCAACTTAGGTAACTCTCAGTCAAATAAATCCAGACCCCACAATTCTCCCGGTGAAACGTTTTCTCCTCAACTCCCCTTCAAAATTTTTACCTTTCAATTTCAAATTATGCCAGCTAGTTATTGACCTTTCGACAGAGAGGAACAGCTACTTACTGATCACTCTGTCCGTGGCCCGCATCATCATGCACACCTCAAACAGTTCATCCCGCTACCTTCTCTGCTTCAAAGCAAATACCCTAGCAGATCTTGCTTTCCATTGCTGCTAAACTGATCCTTAGAATATAGCAATTTACTGTGCAGGAACGGCTGGTTCTGCCCACAATACTACCATTTTAAACTAAATCTATCTGCCTGCACGTAGCTTGTATCCCTCTTACTCTACTCGTTCATTTGTAAATCTAAACACATTTTAAGCTTTGCTATGATATCCAGTTCAGGCACCTCTCCTGGCAGAGTGGTCCCGTTACCTACATTCCTCACTGTTTAAAAAATCTTTCCTCATATATTTCCATATGTATTCCCTTCACCTCACATATATGCCTACCTACATTTGACATATCCGCCCTGGGGGTAAAAAAGCTCTGCCTGGATAATCTAACCTCGCATCATTTTTTTTTTTGCTTCGGACAATTCCCCCCTCCTACTCCCATAGTCTATTGAAAAGGATCCAAGGTTTTGCATTCCCTCCTTGCAGTTAATCCTCTCCTATCCTGCCAACTCCCTTTTGGAGCCTCCCCAAAGCCTCCATATCATTCCTACACTATGGCGATCCGGTCTGAACATGGTCTTCCGACTGTCATGTAACCAAATGTGCACACTGCAGCTATGCTGCAACAAAAACAATGTCATCGCGGTATCCTGCCTATTCTCTGACCGTTGCTTTCGTCCCTGTCATTATGTTAGAACTATGATCTAAATGGGAAATGAAATTTGGACAATTAATGTTTGTTGATTTCGTTTAGTTTTATTCATATGTGTGAGAAAGCAGTGCGTCAGGGCTCATTGCATTGAGACCATGAAATGTCGATTGAATTGGTGAGATGACAGATCTCTCCATTCGGGAACTCAAATGCTTTCCAGTGGTGCAAGTTTCCTTTTCTTCATCGGTGGCAAGAAAGGCATGCAGCACATTTGGAAGTGTGGGCATGCCCCATCAGTCCTTACTGAAATTGTCTCATCACATGGCACTTTACTGCAGTAACTTCTCTCCAAAACACATGGAATGATTGGATCTAGGAGACAGAATAAAAGAGAAAAAATATTCTTCAATGTTAACATTCCACACACAGGGATATCCTCTTTTGGTCTCACTGGGGGACATAAAGCCAGAGAAAGCAGATTGCAGTCTCTCGTTTCGAATGGTAATTTGTTTGGGCCGCAGCAGTGCATATTGCTGAAGTGGTTTCCATTATTGTTTGTGAATACCAGACCTGCATGCAGTGCTGCAGCTGTGACCTGCTATTGATATAGCCGATTGAGAACTGATCATTTTGTTCACAGTGTGCAAATATTTAGGAAGAGGGACTGCAACGTTTCTGAGCAGTTTGCTTCAGGAAGTGAGAATCGATAGGAAACATCAGCTGGCTTAAAGGTGAACAGATCCCCTGGTCCGTAACTCAGTGACTTCATTATTCAGAGAGTTGTTGGGTATTGAACATCGCTGTCAAGGAGAGAAGTGGAGGTAGATTCGACAGAAGCTTTCAAAAGAGAATTAAATATTCATTTGAAGGGGATGAATTGAGAGGGTTTATGGAGGCAGGGATGGAAAATTGTGTTAACTTTGCAGCTCTTACAGGCGCCGGGGCAGAAACAATGGATAGAATGGTCGCGCTCTGAACTGGATATTCTATGATTATTATATGATGGACAGTTGATGAAGCCTTGCTCAAAGCGGGGTGATTTCAGACCAATCTTAAAGGTGGAAATGGACGTGGTTAGTGTTAACTAATTTCTTGTGCAACAGACGTCTTGAGGTAAGGGCAACATAGACAGTTGTAATAATACAACTTAGATCAAAGAAGACCGGACTTGGCGGAATTCAGATATTGTAAAAGCGTTCAAACTGCAGCCACTGCAGATATCAGACCAACTACACCCACAACTTCAATTTCCAGGCTTTTCCCAATACTTCAGCGATTCCCTTACTGCTTGAAAAACCTGTCAGTCTCACCTTTGAACACACAATTCTCTTGGGGAGAGAATTGCCTGCATTTAAAACAATCCGATAGAAGAAACTTCACACCAAGAATGTTCTAAATTGTCAACACTTCATTTTAAGACGAGGCCCTCTGGTCCTATATTCCCACATAAGATCAATCGACCTCTCACCAGTTAAACTGAAAAGACGTTCAAGAGTCGTTTATTCTTCAATAAGCTCACCTCTTATTCTTCGAAACTCCAACGAGTACTCATCTTATCTACTGAACCTCTCCTGATAAGACTGTGCCTCCATAACTGGCATCAGCCCAATGAACTTTCTGTGGTCTGCCTTTCTTCAGGTACGCTGCCCGAAACTGTTCACAATATTCTCTTATGCCGACTCGATTCATGTTTAGCTTCAGTGAAACCTCTTGCATTTCATAATCCAATCATTTGAATTTAAAGTTCTGCAAAGCCATGCGTATATTTAAACAAATCTGTTGAACAGTTTGCAAATGCTTCTGCGTCAGAGATAACATTATACAACTTTGGAACATGTAGAATTTGAAACCTCCGTTGCACCACGACATTCCCCCTTTCACTGAGTTTCACATGAATTGCACATCTGTATGGCGATCATTATTTGCAATAAGAATAAATGCAAGCATACGATTTTTTGGACAGACTGGGAATTATGATCGATATCCTTCTGTGTGCAATTTTAGTTTCTTCCAAGATAACAGAGAAAGGAACGAATGAAATATTAACGTGAATGAACACACATGATCAACCCGAACAGAAGCAAAGAGCAAAGTGACCACCGTTCAAAGCAGTGCTTCCCTCGTTTGCCCACAAGAAGTTGTGAAAATCCCTGTAAGGAAGATTAACTGGGGTACTTACAAGTTTTCTGGCCTTCCACCAACACCAGCTTTCCAATCAGCAAAAGCAGTGTCAACCACTTCATCACTGTTGTGGCGAGAGGAAAAATGACAAGATGGAAACACAGATCATCATTTTATTGTTTCAAAAATGGCCCTGTTTTTCATCACAGATATAATTATGATTTGCACTAATTTGAATTACGTTGAAAATTATCTCACTAACTGAGACAGGGAGTGAATGGAACGGAAGTTCAAAGCTATCTCCTTAAAGTTTACACGATGTTCCGAACAAAGTTACCAGCCTGAGTAATGAGAGAACTAAAGAAGATCGAAATAATTTATTTATAGGAAATCAGTAACACGATGAACCCGTTTAGTTCCTCGAATCTGCTCAGCTGCTTGGAAGACCATGTATATTCTGTGGGTGATCTCCATATGCTTACCTTGAGACCACATCCCTTGGTATCCTTCCTCAATAAAAATGTGTCTATCTCAGATTTAAATGTAAGAATTGAAATATCATCAGCTGCCATTTGAAGATGGCATTTCCTAACCGACACTACTCTCTGTGTGTAGAAGTGCTTTGTATTACTTCTCCTGAATGACACTGTCAGAATTCTTAAATAACTTGGACATCGCTTCCTGGAACCAGCACTTATTGCCTGTTCTTAGTTGCCCTCTCGAGAAAGTGGTAGTAAGATGCCTTCTTGAACTGGTGCAGTCTGAGTGCTGCAGGTTGACTTACAATACCCTTCGGATGGGAATTCTTCCCAGCACAACTTTGGACTTTTCATTCAAATTGTGGACATTGTTTCTGTTTATCTCCCCTAACGTTCGCTACTGATTGCCTGAAGTCGTTGATTAGACCACCCTTTCACGGTTCAGATTCCAGAGATGAAAAGACTCTCATCACTCCTCAGAAATTAAGACGTGATGTTCAGTGTTTGTGCTTGTGCCGTTGTAATGAAATCTTTCCAGTGCATAATGCTCTTTCCTGAAGACGTTGACAGAGGAAATGGTTTTTGTTTCGGATATTCCCAGAGGATTGTAGTTCGGTTGCTATCCGTTGTATTATATAACGGACTCTGTCAATGGAGAATGGAAGCGGATCTAGAATGACAAAATCCCTTCTGTGTGAAAGTCAGTGATTTGGCCATCGTGTCCACATAGACTGTTTGAAAAATATCCCACTGAGACCCACCAGAAAACTTTGAACCTGTCACCCTGTATTTCCGATGGTATGGAGGCTGATCACCCGGAGGCAACGCAAGCAAATACAGGGAGAAGTTCAAACAACTAGTCACCCATTTGTGAATCGACACAAGGTCCCTGCCACTGTTTAGCAGCAGGGCTAACCACTGATCACCCGTGCTTCATGGTGTATTGAACAAATATTTAGGATAGTAACAAAATTCCCACTTGACCAGAACAATGGAAGAAATGGAAGATATCGAATATAATTTGGAAATGTATACCTTGATGAATGATAGTCAACGTGTCTTTGTGCGGGGCAGACCATGTTTCTCAAGCCTAATGGAACTATTTGAGTATGTGGCAAAACACATTAATCAGGGCAGAGCACTTGATGTCCTCGAGATGAACTGCAGCATGGCGTTTGCTAATTCAGAAAGTAACAACGCGTGAGATACAGGGAGATTTCGCTGCCTGGATACAGATTTTCCTGGCCCACAGAAGGGGATAATAGTCGTAGGACGAAAGTACTCAGCCTGGATTTCAGTGGTCAGTGGTGTTTCGCAGGGGTCTGTTCTGGAAAATTTGTTTATTGTGATTTTTATAAATGACTCGCATGTGGAAGTGAAAGGATGTTTAGACAAGTATGCTGATGACACAAGGGTTCCTGATATGTGGAGTGCTGTTATAGGTTGTAACGGGAGAGTTACAGGATGTACAGCGGGTCTGAGAGGTAGCAGACAGATTCTAACTTGAAAAAGCATAAAGTGGTTCATTGTGGAATTTGAAATTATAATGTAGATTACAGGGGTAAAGGCAGGATTCTTGTCATTGTGGTGGATCAGAGGGATCTTGGGATCCACGCACATAGATTCCTCAATGTTGCCACACAAGTTGAAAGGGTTGATCAGATGGTGTATGATGTGCTGGCTTTTGTTAGCAGCGGAATCAGATTACGAACCTCAAGCTGATGCTGCAGGTCTATGAAGTCCTTTTTGGACCACGGTTGGATTATTGTGTTCAGTTGTTCGAAAAATATGGAAGCTTTAGAGAGGTTGCAGTGTACTTTTATCAAGATGCTGCGTGTACAGGAGGGATTGACTTGTGCAGAAAGATTGAGGTCGTTGGGGCATGTCGCATTGGAATGAAGAAGGATAAGACGTGACTGGATAAAGGTGTACAAGATGACGAGAGGCATAATTTGGATGTGCCAGCTTTGGACTGGGGTGTACAAATTTATACAATATACAACACCAGGCTGTAGTCCATCATGTTTGGAAGGACTAGCTCTCAGGGCGCTGCTGCTTCATCAGGTGGTTGTGGAGTATAAGATCATAAGATATAGAATTTATAGAGTAAAAGTGAAAATGTAATGTAACTGAAATGACATTTGAAAATTACCTGTTATTTTTAGTTAAGTCTCTCAATTTTGGAAGAATCGTATTGGTTTCAGTTCTTTCATATGTAAATCTCAGAACATTTTTTTAAAAGTTGCATTCTCAACAGGTGCCATGTCAGCTCACATAATGCATTGGAGTTGTAAGATAGAAATCTGTCTGTCTTTGTCACAATGTTCAAACTGACTCCGTTTCCTTAAGAAAATACAGAAGCTTGTATGGATTCATGCAGTTTTTGCAGAAAATAAAATGCAATTCTGCAAGTAAAACTTCACTGCGCAAACCTTTTTGCATGTGCATACATGTTGGTATGTGTCTGTGTTGGGAGTGTGAATGTCAGTGAGAGAGTGTTTATGTGTATGTGCTTGTGTGGGTATGAGTGTTGGTGTGTGTATGTGAGAGGCTTAGGTATAGTGGATAGCCAGAGACCTTTTCCCAGGCTATCACGTGTGGACATAATTTAAAGAAGATTGGAGGAAAGTTTTTGGGAAAGATGTCAGAGTGAGGTTCTTTAGACTGGAAATTGTGAGTGCATGAAATGCCCTAAGAACGTTGGTCGTGGAGTTGGATACTTAAGTTACTCTTGGATAGCTGCATTGTTGATAGTAAAAGATTAGAAATGCATATTAATTTGATCTTCAAGAAGATAAACTTTCGGCACATTATCGAGGGTAGAAGAGCCTGTAATGTATTGTACTGTTCTGTTCGATGTTCTATGTATATCGTGAAATGAAAGTCATACATGGCTGAAGGCTGAATAGTATCCTTTGGTGTCTGTTTATTTCTGAAAAGGCAGGCACAAATGTAATGTTTCCTACTTCAGTTATTTCTCTCTGTATCTCTCTCTCTTTCTGTCTGTTTCTCACTTCGTGTGTTAAAATCAATAAGACTGTGTGAATAAGACTGCGTTTCCATTCTGCTGCCCTTGCTTAATGATGTGCCAACTTGATACGCACATGATGCAGACAATCACTTTTATTGATGTCATTATTACTGACAGATACATCCTGAACGTAAAAAGATAAAGCTTGAGGAGGAACTTCGGCCACGAGATGTCAGATACTCAGTGGAGAATGTTGATGGCACGACTCTTCGCACTCGGTTTCCTGATGCTCTTTCGGTCCTTTGCTTCTGACGCACTTGTCTTACTTCCCAAAATCGAAGATCCGTATTATTTTTCTCCCACTGCATCATTCACAGGTGTATGAGAAGGCCATTCAATCCTTCTATTCCATCATCGCTGAAAACTCTTTCAGAAGTGGGACAGGTCCGAAATTCATTTATTTCGTTAAAAATCATTCACTTTCACCAAATAAAACCAGTGTTTGCCTGTTGAATGATTGTAAGTTTTGCAATTTATAGATTAATATTCCTCCACTGGTGAGCACTTCTGTCAGTCGTCCGCACACCAATCATTGCTTACTTTTGACATCATCCATCTGCTCTTCTGTGTGATTATCTGGGCCACCCCCTTACTTTGAAATCAGTTTTTTCAATCTTCCAACTGAATACCACTTCCATCAGAAATCGGACAATTGAATCGAACAGATAAACGAATTGTTCCAGCACAGAATGCAGCCACTTAGCTTTGGATCTAACACTAGTTCAAATGTTGATAACACCTCGGAGCAAGGAATAAATCGGTATTTCCAATTTATTCTTAAATGAATCGACTATCAAAGAGTGAGTGTTTCTGCAACTGTAGAAGGAATCAGTGACTGCCGATGGAATATTGTGGAGAGTTTAGGTCACCTTACTTGAGAAGGTATACAGTTATATTGGAAGCAATTCAGAGGAGTTTCAATCAATTGAGTCAATTAGTGAACATTTGTCTTATGCAGAAAATTTAAGCAGTCTAATCGTAGTCTGCAAAATGATGAGTATGATTGTACAAGTATACGCAGAACACATGATTCCTCAGGTCGGGATTTGTAGAAGGATAGGTCCAAGTTTTAAAATAAAGGGTAAGAATTCAATACATAGATGAATTATTTTTCTGAAACAGTCATCGATTTGTTGTACTCACTGACGCGGGATGCAGTGAATGTCGGGAGACTAGTAAACATAAAAGGGAGGTTAACAGATTTTAACTGACTTTGGCTGAAGAGTTGGGACTGGAATGTGAAGTTGGCGGTTGAGAAAAGTTCAGCCATGATTGCATTAAATGATCGCTGGCTTGAGTGATTGCCTATCCTTTTCCTTTTCCTTGTTCTTCTCCACTCACACAACACGGTTAATGCTGGGCTCGATTATTATAATGAGACACTGGCATGTTCCCTACACCCTTCCCTCCAGCAAACCAACTCTGTTACCTCCACTATACCTAAATGATTCGAAATGCTCCATGTGTACTGACTGTAATTGGCTCGCCTTTGCCAAGCAATAGTCACAGATATGATGATGTTGTTCTGTATGTATATTCAAGCAATCCCTCAATTTGAATAGCATTTGTCTTTTTGAATTATTTAAAGGCAACCTACCCTCCCCCTCCCTTTCGACATCACCAGATTTCCAAATGTCCCATGTCTCTGTTTTTCACCAATTGCAGCTGTTTGGGACTCACCGAGTTAGATAAAACTTTGTCTCAATGAAAATATTGTTAGGAATTTGTAACAGAGCATTTGGATGATTTCAAAGGCAATCAGATTAAAACCAACACGGTTCGTTTAAAGATCGTGGTTTGAGGAAGCGTTTTGAGTTCATTGACAACGCGCAATATAGAAAAAAGGTAACCCTTGAAAGTTGTGAAAGTAAATTTCATGAAGGCTGAATATAAGGTGCTCCTGCGCAGATATAGAATGTTCAGTGTGCAAGCCTGGTATACAGGCATGGAGAGAAGAATGACTGCTCTGGCCGGAGGTAAACAGGAGTTTGGCATCTTGCACGTTCAACATTTGCAAGTCATGAGACAGAGAGTAACCGGCAGAACCCTCAATTGTTTGCTGTTTTTCTGTACAGTTCACACAAAGGGACGTGAGATACTGTTTCCAAATTTGTGGAATGCAGAAAGATAGGCTGTAAGAAAAATTACTCAATAAGACAGTTTTGAACATGAGTGCAGAATTGGATTTAACATTGATAAGTTTTGGAAACGCTCTAGGGAAGAAGAATCAAGGTAGGAGAGTACTCATAATTCCTGGGTCATGAGGAGGCTCAAAGGAATAGAGAAATCTTCGGGGCGTGTCCACATGTTAATGGTAGAATTAAGAAGGACCGTGTTGTCTTTACCATTCACGACATCGATTATAAAAGCAGGAGCTTATATTGGATTTGTACAGAACTTCAGTTTGGGCACTGGTGAAATATTGTGTCTACTTATGGTCATCACGCTACGGGAACGATATCTTGTACTGGAGGGAGAAAAGAGGAGTTGGCAAATTTAATTGAGTCACAAGCTTGCAGAGAAGCAATTTCTACAAAGTTGTCTTCATTCTGAAGCCCCTTATTCTCAAACAATAGCCTGCCGTTCCCGATACCCCGACGCGAGGAAAAATCAGCTAGACCATAAGTTTGTCTTCCTTTTTAGGAAGATCACACAGACTCACAGATTCATACAGTCTGGAGAATATTGTTTTGTTAACATAGAAAAATAATGCAAGAAGAGGAAGCCTATACTTCAGTAATACAGCACATTGGTGATACTGCATCTGGAGAACTGATCAGTGAACAATTTCAACGCATGCAGATGACTCGAAACCTGGGAGAACTGTAAACTGTGGGAAGAACAGTACAGAGATTCAATAGAACATAGAAGAATACAGCACAGTACACGCCCTTTGGCACTCGATGTTGCGCCGATCCAAGCCCACCTAACCTACACTAGCCCACTATCCTCCATATGCCTATCCAATGCCCGTTTAATTGCCCATAAAGATGGAGAGTCCACCACTGCTACTGGCAGGGAATTCCATGAACTCGCGACTCGCTGAGTAAAGAATCTATCCCTAAAATCTGTCGTATACCGACCACCTCTTAATTTAAAGCTATGACCCCTCGTAATAGCTGACTTCATACGTGGAAAAAGATTCTCATGGTCAACCCTATCTAAAACCCTAATCATCTTGTACACCTCTATCAAGTCACCCCTAAACCTTCTTTTCTCCAATGAAAACAGCCCCAAGTGCCTCATCCTTTCCTCATACGATCTTCCTACCATAACAGGCAACATCCTGGTAAACCTTCTCTGCATCAGTTCCAGTGCCTCCACATCCTTCCTATCGTATGGCGACCAAAACTGCACACAATACGCCAGATGCGGCCGCACCAGAGTCTTATTCAAGTGCAACATGACCTCAGGACTCCGGAACTCAATTCCTCTACCAATAAAAGCCAGTACGCCATATGCCTTCTTCACCGCACTATTTACCTGGGTGGCAACTTTCAGAGATCTGTGTCCATGGGCACCAAGATCCCTCTGCTCATCCACACTACTAAGTGTCCGACCATTAGGCCAGTACCCCATATTTTTGATACTCATACCAAAGTGAATCACCTCACACTTACCTACATTGAACTCCATTTGCCACCTTTCTGCCCAGCTCTGCAGCTTATCTATATGCTGCTGTAACCTGACACATCCTTCCTCACTGTCAACAACTCTACCGACCTTCGTATCATCCGCAAACGTGCTCACCCAACCTTCTAGCCCCTTCTTCAGGTCATTTATAAAAATGACAAACAGCAATGGTCCCAAAACAGATCCTTGCGGAATACCGCTAGTAACTGCACTGCAATTGAAACTCTCCCATCAACTACTACCCTCTGTCTTCTTCAAACCAGCCAATTCCTAATCCAAACCTCCAACTCATCCTCAATGCCATACCTCCGTGTTTTTTGCTGTAGCCTACCATAGGGAACCTTATCAAACGTCTTACTAAAATCCAGATACACCACATCTACCACTTTAACCTCGTACCCCTCCTTAGTCACGTTCTCAAAGAATTCAATAAGGTTTGTGAGGAACGACCTGCCCTTCACAAAATCCATGCTGGATATCCTTGATCATATTATTCCTATCCAGAAATTCATAAATCCAATCCCTCACAATTCTCTCTTAGACTTTGCCCACAACAGAAGTGAGACTCACCAGCCTATAGTTACTCGGGTTATCTCTACTGCCCTTCTTCAACAAGGGAACCACATTTGTTATCCTCCAGTTATCTGGCACTATTCTCGTAACCAACGAGGACATAAAAATCAAGGCCAATGTCTCGGCAATCTACTCCCTTGCTTCCCAGACAATCCTAGGATAAATGCCATCAGGCCCAGGGAACTTATCTATTTTCACCCTTTCCAGAATTTCCAATACCTCTACCCTACATACCTCAAAGTCATCCATTCTAATTAATTTTGTCTCAATATTCACATCGGAAACAATGTCCTGTTCCTGAGTGAATAATTACGAAAAGTGTTCATAAAGTGTCTTCCCAATCTTTTCAGCATCTACACGCAACTTCCCACTGCTGTCCTTGACTGGACCTCAGTCATTCTTTTATTCCTGGGATACCTGTAGAAAGCCTTTGAGTTTTCCCTAATCCTACCAACCAAGGACTTTTCATGTCCCCTCCTTGTTGCTCTTAGCTCTCTCTTTAGATCCTTCCAGGCTACCTTATAACTCAATCTTCGCCCCAACAGAACCTCCACGCCTCATTTTTACATTGGCTGCCCTCTCCCCTTTAACAAGGGATTCCAATTCCTCATTAAACCACGGCTCCCTCACACGACCCTTTCGTCCCTGCCTGACAGGTACATACTTATCAAGAACACTCAATAATTGCTCCTTGAACAAGCTCCACATATCGATTTCGCCCTTGCCTTGAAGCCTACTTTTCCAAGCCACGCATCCTAAGTCATGCCTCGCCGCATTATAATTTCCCTGCCCCCAGCTATAACTCTTGCCCTGCAGTGCAAACTTATCCTTCTCCATCACTAGAGTAAAAGTCACCGAATTGTGGTCACTGTCCCCAAAGTGCTCACCTACCTCCAATTCCAACACATGGCCTGGTTCATTACCCAGAACCAAATCCAGTATGGCTTCACCTCTTGTTGGCCTGTCTACATATTGTGTCAGGAAACCCCCCTGCACACATTGGACAAACACCGACCCATTGGTGTATCCCAAATTGCAAAACGTACTGATGGGATATGTATACTGCAATAATGCAGGTACTTTAAGCATAAGAGCATGAATTTGGAATTTAATGTTTGATACTACTGTATTAATGTTCCCTGCGATGCTGGATGTTATGCAACGGAGTTAATTTTTTATATTCCTCGGCTATATACAACTTTCCTGAATAATTATGTTGTGAAATTTGACATTTCATCTGCTTGTATCGTTGTGGTAGTTCATATCTCGTGAACGATTTCAGTGACTGTTATACTTGTTTTAACCTGTGATACTACGTCATGGAATGCCCTCTGAAAATCAGGTTGACACATCCATTACAGTCAACGAATACTGGTTACCTCTTTTCTGTTTCAGGTAGGGGCCCTATGCACTCAATTAAGACCTTTGTAAAAAGTCACTCAAATGCTCTAAAGGAAATTGAAGGTTTTACTTTTATAACTGTCGGAGGTTTTCTAATTTCTGAAACGTTTGCCATGCCTGGGAAAATTCTACAACATCCTTATCCAGTCATAGCTTAAAAAAACATATTTTTAAAACATATTTTGCATTGACCTTCTGCACTCACAAATAACCTACTGTTTGTGATTCATGTGCTCCCCACAACAGCTCTTTTCTATTCCCCACTGTTAATAAATCTTGCTGAACGTTTGCCCATTTGCCTTCCGAATGAAAATGTGATGGTCTCCATTTCTTTGTACCGATATCATTTTCAGAAAGTTACGTTTTGTTACATGTGAAAATTCTTCATATGTGCATGCGTTTGGATACAATTGTGGGTAAGCTACGATCGACGAATGGACAAAATAATAAGTCATCCATCTGGTGAGGTTTCTTTTTTCACTTTTTTTGGTAGTTCACTTACACTCTTGAAAATAATTAAAGTTTTAAAAGCACTATTCTTGGAACTGTGGGGGAAATATCAAAGCAAATGTTTTTTTTTAAAGCGGGAAGGATTGAGAGAGCAGGTACGATACTGCAAGGTGAAACAAAATAGCAGTGAACTCGCCCATCCGAATGACCAGGTAATGAATATTCACAGTCAGGACTGGAGTCGGGCTGGAAATGCACAGCAGGTCAGGTAGCACCTGATGAGCAGGAATATCGATGTTTTTGGTAAAATGAGAGGCTTTGTACAGAAACGTCGATTTTCCTGATGCTGCCTGACCTGCTATTTGTTTCCAGCACCGCTCTCATCCTAACTCTAATCTCCAGCACGTGCATAACTCACTTTCGTCTCATGAATATTCATAACTGTGGGCGGCATGTTGGCACACTGGTTAGCACCGCTGCCTCACAGCGCCAGAGAATCCGGGTTCAATTCCCGCCTCAGGCGACTGTCTGTGGAGTTTGCACATTCTCCCCGTGTCTGCGTGGATTTACTCCAGGTGCTCCGGTTTCCTCCCACAGTCCAAAAATGTGCAGGTTAGGTGAATTGGCCAAGCTAAATTGCCCGTGGTGTTCGGCGAATGGGTGAATACAAGAGAAGGGGTCTGGGTGTGTGGCGGAACGGTGTGGGCTTGTTCGGCTGAAGGGCCTGTTTCCACACTATAACTAATCTAATCTAACTATCTACACCTTGGAAATTATGACATTCATCCCCTTGCTCCTATTCCTGAGTTTTCTGCTGGCTCTTTTTACCGTTAAGATATGTCTGAAATATACTGCATTGAAGAGCACAGTCAAAAGAGTTGTCAAACAAAGGGTTAGAAGGTGATTTCGACTGATTTTGACTCTTCCCCAAATTAGAAGTAAATTAAGAGCTCATTTCACCTGACAAAATTAAGGACAGTTCTTTAATTGATACTGATTTGAAACATAAAATACGAAAATGTATTCTTTAAACAGCTCAGTGTCGTCATTATTCCCAATTCCACAGATGCAATTTTCTTATTACAGTATTCATGTGCCATTTTATGTCAACGGTTGGTTACAAATCGATTAAAAGCGAAAACAAAAAAGAACCAGACAGAACAGTTTGTGGCTGCATGGACAAGGATAGCATGGGTATTGCACACAGGGAGGAACTTCACAAACTGAAAGTCTGAGATCTAAACAATTTGAATGCGCGTCAGTGTGGGTTCAAGGATTTTGACCAGTAGATCCGCCACTGCCATGTTCGTTAGACGCCAGGTTGCATGGTTGGATAGACCGCATTTAGCCTGAGAAACGATTCCAATTGCCTGCGTGTTTAATCAGAAAAAGGGCAATAAATCCTGAAAAGTGTGCATCAATGGAAGACAACACGTTCGAATGGCAATAGACAGAGGACCCTTAATTTCAGAATTAAGGGCCAGTCTTTTAAGATGAAGATGAGGATACATTGTTTCTCTTGGAGTCTTGAATCCACTGAACTTCTTGTCGCAGAGCGTTGTGGGATCAAGAGTCCTTTTGTATATTTACGTCATAATCAGGACAAAACATTAAGCCTCTTCCACTCTTCACGATGCTGTTCTGAAGAAGATCAGGTCTGAATTTGAAATAGGGCCAGTCAGGGAAAATGCAGCAAGATGTTTCTAGTGATTGGTAGACTGCGGAACTGCAGGTGTGGGGTGGAGAAAACAATATGACGTACGACAGATGAAACGTGTACTTTGTTTCTCGCGCTCCATCCACAGACAATGGTAGAGGTTCATGAGGCTCACGAAGTATTTTTTTGAGGCTGGCTGTCTCATTGGTGGAATGGAAACGTGAACTGGGGCTCAGTGATCATGTAGTTGATATCAACATTGCCAAACGTAGCTTATGATCGAAAGCAGGTTGACGGAATAAGGTAACACAGGGACATACAACAGTCTTCCTGTTGTTCTGAAACGGCACATTTATTGATGCAGTTAGTTCCTTCAGTACATGTATTCATTCCCAATATATGATAGAATCTTGAACTGAGTCCAAGCAAAAAAGGCACGAGACAGGTCTGACTGAATAAGTGTATGAGTAGTTCAGATTGATTCTTGGAATACGTGTGTGGCTGCATAAGATGGTGATATTTATCAAGACCCGTTCTTCAGTTCCTGATTTAATTTCATTGTTTGATTTATGTAGGATGTGGGTGAAATTCCTCGAATTGAAAATCTGTCATCCACTGTCATTGTTCCCTCCCCACCCTTGAGCTGGCACTCCAATCTTATCTTACATACTAGAACGCTAATTTTCTGTCCGTCTGTGTGACAAATTACCACTCTCCCGGGTAACAGATCCGAAACAGCACAAAGTCGTTCATCTCTCATTTTTGAGACTGCGTACATCGTGTGTTTCTCAAAATCATAAATTCGTGCCTTCACCCCTTCCGTTCTTTTTGAGGGAGCTTTACTCACAGATGAAGAGTATTTGTGGAGATCAGGAACGAACTCCTTACCCAACCCCTGCCTCGGCTGTACATTCTCCTGCAGCTCCTCGATTTTGGTGTGGTTTCCTTTAAAGCATCAATAATGATAGTGGCTTAGCCTTTTTTTAATCACGCCTGTTCCCATTCTGCCTTTCTTTAACGATAAGCACTGTGATTTTACGTGTCCCACTTCACCACAGGGGAAACACCTGACGCCTCCTTTCCACACTTTTGGGCTTCTTTTCTTTTAATGTGTGTTAAATACTTAGCAACGTTCTCTAATTTTTGTTTCTTAATGTAGTATCACCCCGTCTCTCAACCCATATTCCTCACAACATGAAATTCTTTCTGGAAACATGTAACATGCGCCATCGTGTTTTCACCTGTGTACGCCACTGCTCTTCTCAATTCCTGAACTCTCTGCTCATCCACGTGAATTCTTAACCTTCGCTAGATGAATTTTTCAACTCAGCCAATAGAACAATCTCCATTAGTTCCTCAGTGTTCTTATTCTTCTTGAAGGCCTGCATCCATCTATCAAAAGGGCTATGCTTAATTCTTTCAAACTCAACATACGTCTGACCTGGTTCCTTCTTTCTGTTTCTGACCCTACTGTCTGTACGCTTCCGGTGCCAATTCATCAGCACCTAAGATAGTCTATATGGCCGCTCATCTGACTCGATGCAAATAACTCAAGAGCTCTGGCTGCCAGTTTCGTAAGAACCTGTAATTCCTTGGACAACTCCACCTGCCTAGCCAATGTGTCAAATGAAATAAAGAAGACTTCAACACCTTTCTTATCAAAATGTGGTCGCGCTTTGAAGAATTTGTATACATCCCTGAGTCGTCTTTCAATCACCATCCTGTCAGCTTGCCTTTGCTGACTAAGTCACAACTTCTCAATTTCAAATTATGTCTCTTTATTCTGTCCCCCTTTATTCTCTCTCTTTTTCTCTGTCTATTTGCCCAGCTGAGAAACTCGTCTCTTTCTTTTTCCTCTGTCTGCCTCTCTTCGCTCTCTTTTTTCTGTCTTTCTCCCTTTTCTGTCTACCTTTCTCTCTCCCTTTTATCCTCTTTCTCTCTTTGTTTATCTTCTAACTCTATTTCCTCAATTGTTATTTAAGTTTGTCGAACTTCACTGCACTTGTCTGTTTCTCAGACACACCTAACTGTTTGAGGAATTCCCTTACAATTTCAGCTTTGTGTTTGTCCTAGGTCTAATCTCTTTGCTGATTCTAGAAATAAGATACTTTCCTTTCCTTCAAAGACGTCATGACAAATTTATACATCAGCTTTATGCCCCAGAACCTCCTTCGCAGATTTAAAAGCCATTTTTCTCATTTAAATTGAAACAACCACAAGTAACCGAATTTTTTTAATATATGAAAGTCTCATCCATATTTCATGCAATGATCTAGTGCACTGTCCAGCAAGTGTTCAAATCTACTGAGCTTTTCATTACACAAATCTATTCCAATTTGTCCAAATGTCAGACTGGCTCCGTCGAAAATGTTCAAATCCCAGACTAAGCACCGTAGCTGATATGACATGGGGTAAACACTTTTGCTAATTTAAACCGGACACACTGAAAAAGCTCACCTTATCTCGTAATCTGTTAAATATTTGTTACAAAAAACGAACAAATCCCATTATTTTAAAAAAACTTTTTGATTTAACTCCAAGTTTAAAAAAAACAACAGCTATCTACACTGTAAACCTCCTTTGTCTGATCAATTTATCTAACTCCCACTCTACAACAACATATTATTCCAGTAAAACCGCGTGGATGAAGTGTTACAAAATATTCAAATTTCAAACCCAGTCAGCTTTGTAGATTATCTTAAATCTTTGTGCCTTCTTTTCTTCGGTCTTTTGTTCCACAGATTTTATATAAAAATATACCTTTCAGAGAGCGACAAAGCAGGTCCAGTGTCTTGGTGTTCTTTGCTGCTCTGGCTAACTATTTAAGATAACCGATTTTTATACCTGAAAACAACGGACCGTCTCATATGTTTGATGTCATCAAAACATTAAAATTAAAATTTGATTGGACTTATGTATCTTAGGGCACAATTTAAACTGATTTGCCGATTTCGAATGTGTTGTGTACCAGTGCAACTCAGTTCCAGCCATTTGTTTGACAGCCAAACGTTGCGGTTTTGAATAGTTCAGCACACAATGTGTTTACCGTCAGTCCTTACCAGTTTTCAATCTCTCTTAACAATACAGTGCATGTTTACATCCTCTAAGAGTTTTCTTTCTGCCTCTGTGTCTCGCTAATTGCCTATTATATGTTGTCACTGTATCTGCATCGACGAATTTTTCTGACTGCTTATTCTCCTCACGCACCTCCATCTGTGTGAATAAAATGCTGCTTACCCTTTCGAAAATTTTCCCCTCTCATTTCAACGGACGAACTCTATTTTTGAAGTCCCCTCCGACAGGTGGAAGACATTGGGTGTTCACTTTATCTATGACACACGTAGTATTTTGAAACTCGATGACGTCATCTCTCATCCTTCTCTGCTTGTGGTGTAAAATTATCCTAATTATCCAAACTGTCCTTAAACCTATGTATACGTCTTTTCAATCTTTTTTAAACACGTCAAGTTCAAGAACATGTTTTGTGTCGTGATGCAAACAGAAGTTTACATGGTACTCCAGATGCCGCCTAACCATTGCCTTGTTCAGTTGTATTATAAGGTCACACCACTGAACTGAAATCACGACTGAGTGAAGGCAGGTGTGCCAAATGTTTTTTTTTCACAACAATGTGTGCCTGTGAAGCCACTCGCCAGGAACAAAATGCCAGCACGCCTCGTCCGACATGTTCAACAGCAATCACAGAGCTCCTATTATCAGTGATGTTAGTCCTACCCTGATTTGTCATAACAAAATGCAACACCTCGCATTTCACAAAGTTACACTCAGTCTGTCACTCCTTGCCACAATGGCCCATTTACTTAAGTCACATTTTATTCTGAGATCGTTTTTTCACTGTTCACCATGCCAAATGTGTTGGTGTCAGCTACTAACCATAACTCCTATATTCTTATTATTTACATAAATGGTGAACAACAGTGGATCCAGCTCAGATTCTTCTGGAACATCGCTGGTCAAGTATGTCCAATCTGTATAACAGCCCTCCACAAACATTCACTTTCTCCTACCGTGAAGATAATTCTGTGTCCAACTAGCTATCTCTAGCTGGATCCAATGTCATCTTACCTTCCTAACCAGTTTACTATGTTGAACCTTGTCGAACGCATTTGTGAAGTTCACGTAGACAGCCGATGAAATTTTGCCTGAACGTATCTTCTTTGTCAGTTCTTCCAACAGGTTAATCAAATTTCGAACACAATGTTTCGTCCAAAAAGAACGACAATGGAGACAATAGGCTTCCTTAAATATCAGCAAGGCTATCAATGTGTGGAGCCATAGGAGATAGGTGAGATCCTAAACGAATTATTCTCATCTGTATTTCCCACGGAGAAGCATATGAATACCATTTTAATTGGAGAGATACAGTGAAATCTTGAAAATAGTCATATTATGGAAAAGCAATCACTGGAGGATTTGAAATGGATGCATGCAAAAAATAGTCTGACCACACATAATCAGTCCTTGCCTTCTCAAATGCATGTTTGCGCAGTCCAACTGAATTTGATTCAGCAATGTATCTACCACTGATATCAGGCTGAACGTTATATAGCTCCCCGATGTTTTCTTCCAGTCTTTCTTAAATTAACATCCCTCCAGTGAACAGACTCCCATGCATAGATATTCTTGATGCAAATGGCTGGCCAATGGTTCCACAAACCTGTTCAGAGCTTTCCCACAATGTCCTGGGATGCACCCGACCAGCCCTCAGTGATTTCTTTACATTTGTCCATTTGATATCCACCAGGAAGTCCTTTGCTGTGATTTGCACGATTTACAAGATATCATTGTTTATTTCTCCAATTTCCATAGCTTGAATGTGTTTCTCCACGGTAAATATTCGTTTAGGATCTCACATATCTCCTGCATCCGCACAATGATTGCCTTGTTGATCTTGAAGGAGGCTTATTCATTCCCTCGTCGTGCCTTTGCACTTAGTGCACTTGTCGAGTCACTTTGGAATGTACTGAGCCTTATCTGCCAAAGCGATCTCCGAACCTTTGTTGCTGTCATGATTTTCCTCTCACATGTACTCCTACATTCTCGATACAGTTAAAGCGGTATACTTGATTCCAGCTTCATAGAACAGCCAATCATGACCTGTCTTTTATTTTTGACAAGAGATTCAATTTTTTTTTGATTTCCAAAATCTCCTACTCCTGCCAGCCATGGCTTTCATACTAATAGGAACATGCTGACCATATATTCGCGTTATTTTGCTCTTAGAGCCACGCAATTGACAGGCGTCTATTTACCGACAAACAGCTTCCCAAACAACGTGTAAAACCTCGTACCTAAGACCATGACGATTGGCCTTGCCTACTCCAGCCCATTGATTTAATTATATTGTAAGTAATAGATTTAATGTCACTTGTCGCAAACAGCAGCTGCACAACCACCTCAGTCATTTGTCATACCTGATTCCTCAAGAGAAGTTTGCATTTTGCTTTCTCGAGTATTGTTGATTGTTTAAGTTTCTTGAACACACTTAAGGAATTCATTCCCAATCAAGATCTTTACACGGCGGAAATTACAATCCAAGTTTCGAAAGTTGAAATGTCCCACAATTTCAACCGTATTATGCTTTTAGCTGTCTGCTATCTTCCTTCCTCGATATTCTACAGACTATTGAAGGGCCTGAATTGTTATCTCCTAAAAGTAATCACATCCTTCTAATTTCAAAGTTGCATTTAGATGTGTACACTAGTCGATCCATAAGGAATATCCATTCTAAGGACTGCAGTGAAGTTTTCCCATATGAAAAAGTTACTCTTCCTGCTCATTTCCCATCGCTTCTATTCTTCTTACAGCATTTCCATCCTGGAACATTGAGCTTACAGTCTTATCCCTTCCACAAACATGTTTCTGTAATCACCTGACATTACAGTCCTATATTACCATCAAAGCCCTGAGTTCATCTGCGCTACTTGTTAAGCCGCTTGCGTTGAATAACGAAATGCAATGAAATAAATTACTGTTTAATTGATCACTTTTCGCCGTTACCAGCCAGTCTCTTGCCTGCTTTGTCTATTTAGCTTGTTCTATTTCAGTGCTGTACCAACTTCAACGTTATCTTTGTCTCTCTACTTAGATGTTACTCGACATCAGGTCATCATCAAATAACAAAGAACAATGAAAATTACAGCACGGAAGCAGTCCCTTCACTATCACCGACACCAGCATCGATCGAGTTGCTCTCTTGAAACCTTCCATGTAATTTTAATGATCTGTATCGCTCAGCTCCCAGGCCATTCCAGTTTCTGTTGATATACATCTAAAATGACGTTATCGTGTGGCCCTCTACCACCTCTGCTTGCAAAGCATTCCAGGCACCCATCACCCTCTGCATAAAGAACTATTTTCACATATCTCCCAAAAACTTTCCCCCTCACCTTAAATCATAATTGCTTGCAATAGGGTAAAAAAAATGTTTATGCTATTCACCGTTTCTCGAGTTAAAATTGCCACGACACGAGGTTATCATTTAACAGGTTTATTTGGGGGCACTAGCTTTCAGCACGCTGCTTTTTCATCCGCTTATTGATCACTTGATGATGGAGCAGCGCTCCGAAAACTAGTGTTTCCAAAAAAAACCCGCTGCACGATAACTTGGTGTGGGATTTTTAAAATTTGTACACCCCAGTCAAACATGGCATCTGCAAATCACCCTGTCGATACCTCTTATAATTTTGCAGACCTCAATCAGGACCCCCCTCAACCTCTGTCTTTCTCATGAAAACTATCTTAATCTTTTAAACCTCTGTTCATAGATAGCGCCCTTCCTAGCAGGCAACATCATGCTGAACCTCCTCTGCACCCTCCAGAAGCATCCATATTCATTTCATCATGTCGCGACCAGAAATCTTAGCAGTTTTCCAAATGTGGCCGAACCAAAGGCTTATACAAGTCTAACATGACCTACAAACTCCTTCACTCAATATCCCATCTGATGAACGTCAGCATGTCGTATGCCTTCTTGATCTTTGTATCAAACTGCGTTTCTGTCTGAAGGCCACAATGGATATGAACATACAGATATCTCTGAACGGGGAGAAAGTGAGGACTGCAGATGCTGGAGATCAGAGCTGAAAATGTGTTTCTGGAAAAATCCAGCTGAAGAAGGGTTTATACCCGAAACGTCGATTCTCCTGTTCTTTGGATGCTGCCTGACCTGCTGCGCTTTTCCAGCAACACATTTTCATCTCAGATCACTCTGAACATCAATTTTCCTCTGAACTTCACCATTTACTGTATAGTTCGATCTTGAATTAGATGTTCCAAAATGCATCATCTTGCATTTGCCCGGATTGAACTCCATCTGCCACGTCTCCAGTCAACTCTCCAATATATATTCTGCTGCATTCCCTTACAGTCCCCTTCACCATCTGCTACTCCAAAATCCTCACATTTACTTGCAAAATTGTTAATCCAACCACCTACACCTCCCTCCAACTAATGGACGTATTTCACAATCAACAGTGGTTCCCAGTGCGGATCTCAGTGGAACACGACTGGTCATAATTCGCAATTCTGACAAACTCCATTCCACTACGACTGCTAACCAAGCAATTCTTTATTCATCCAGCCAGTACACACTGGACCACATACATCTTCATTTTCAGCATCAGCCTGCCAATAGGAAGATTATAAAAGGCCTGACGAGAGTCCATTTATATGACCCATCCTTCATAAATCAACTTTGTCAATTCAAAGTATTCTATGAAGTTGGTAAGACTTGACCTTGCCTGCACAAAACCATGTTGCCTATCCCTCAAAATTCTATTTTCTTCCAAAGGTAATGAGATCTTATTCCTCAATACCATCTCCAGCAGCTTCCCCACCACTGACGCCAGGCTAAGGTGTCTGTAATTACCTGGATTGTGTTTGCTCCCCTTCTAAAACATCACGACAGCATTAGCAATTCTGTAGTCCTCTGGCAGCTCATCGGTGTTCAAGGATGTTGTTAAGACATCTGTGAAGGTTCCAGCCACTTCCTCTCTTGCTTCCTTTATGAACCTGGGATCGATCCCATCCGGACCTGTGCAGTTGTCCATCTTAACCCCTTTTAGAATACCCATCACTTTATCCCTATGCAAGCTACCTTCATCTCGAGAAATCGATCATGTTTCCTTAAACTCAACATCCGTAACGTTCCCCTCCTCGGAGAATTCTGATGTAATCACTTAGAATCTCATCCATTTTCACTGACTCTACGCATACCTCCCCTGCTTTGTCCATGAGTGGGCCAACCCTTTCTTTTGTTGACTTCTTGGTCCTCTTATACGAATAAAAGGCTTTGGGATTTTCCTTCGCACCGTTTGCTAAAGATATTTCATGAGTCCCTTATATCCCTCTTTATTCTTTGTTTCTGATTGGTCCTACTTGCTTGATATTCTTCCAAAGCTTCGTGAATTTTCAGTCGCTGACACCTTCTGTAAACTTTCTTTTTGCTGTTCGCGAGGCTCACAATTTCACCAGTCATCCATGATTCCGTAATCTTGCCATTTTCGCAGTGAAGTGTCCGTAGTGTACTCTAATAAGTCTCTCTTTAAAAGCCTGCCATATAACAAATGTGGATGTACCTTCAAACAGATTTTCGCAAACCACATTTCCCAGTTCCCGCAAAATTTTGCTATAATTGGCCTTCCCCAATTTTGCACTCTTCTTCATGGACCACTTTCGTCTTTGTTGATGAGTATTCTAAACTTCCAGAACAGTGATCACTGTTCACAAATTAACCTCATGCTGAAGCATCAACCATTTTGCCGGGCTGTCTCCCCAACACTCGGTCCAGTATGGCCCATTCCGAGTTGACCTATTTACATACTGTTGCATGAAACCGTTCTGGATGCTCCTTCCAAATTCTGCTCCATTTAGACCTCTAACACTTAAGGGAATCCCATTCAATGGTACGAATATTAACATTTCCCATCACCACCACCCTCGTGCTCCCACATCTTTCCATAATCTGTTTACATATTTGTACATCGATCTTACGCTCACTGTTGGGAGGCGTGTAATGAAGGCCCAACATGGTTCCCGAACCGTTCTTATTTCTGAGGTCTGCCCATATTGCCACGGTCCTCGAGTCCTTTATTGTACCATGAGTCCAACAGCTTTATTTGAATGTAAAAGCATTCTAAGTGCTACCTCTCCGTGAGGTGACTTCATAAGCTTGTCGATTCAAACAAACCATTTCGACTATAACCTGGTATCGTGTTAAAATCTGACATTGTCGACCCTCGTCCATCACGAGCAATTCCACATCATGAGTGCCTACTGATTTCGGTCCCACTCTCCTGATAACGAGCGCAAACACTTCAAAATAGCTCCGGGCAATCTTCACATCAGGGTATTGATACCCCTCTCGTTCAGGTGCAACCTTTCCCACTTGTACAGGTTAGCTGTGCTTCAGAGGACGTGCTTCAGATATATCCCCGCCCTCTGCATCAGCGACGCATTCATTCTGCCCCACTGTCATGAGCATTGTCAGAAGAGATTGCTATACTTGTGGTCAATCTTTATAGACTCTGACGGACCTAATACCATTGTTACCTATGTTTCTGACACCCATGTGTACAACACATCCTTACAGTGCAGGATACACTTTGAAAATTTGCTCAATCACTTTGAGAAAGCCTTGATCCTGGCGCCATTAGGCTCACATCGTCCTCGACTCCCGATCGTACCGCAGAAAGGTTTGTCTGATCAGTAGGTATCATACCACATTTGGCAATTTGACCTCGCCAAACACCGCTTTACAGCAGAGCGAGTCATGGTTCCAAAGACTTGGATGCTGCTGCTATTTCACCCCAATGTATATTCCACCGCAACAATGCACAACAATGTGTACTTGTTTGAAATTTGCAACATGAGAATTCGGTTCCACCTGACAATCAGTCCTCGTGGACACCCATCTATCTGAGTACACCTGCAGTGTGACCAGCTCCCTGAAGGTACTATCCATCAAAATATGTGTCTTCTGTCTGTTCCTCATTCCATCCAACTGTTCCTCCAAATTATCCATGCAGTCTTAGAGGAGCGGGAGCCAGACACGCAGTGGTTGAACAAAAACATGCTGAACGCTGCAGTACAGATGGACATGTGTGTCCTCCACAATGAATCACCAAATGTTGGCATTTCCTTGCAACATTCGGCTGCTTTGAACACATTGGTAGTGTCCTTGCCCTATGACCAAAAGACTTGGGTTCACGTTTCACATGCGCTGACATGGATGACAGTGCACCTGAAGATAGTGAATCAAAACACTTACAACTTTCCCTCTGCATAACTGACTTCTTCCACTTCCTTCATCTTGGAAGATCTCTTGTGGTGCAGTGGAAATGTCAGGCATGCAAAACCCAGATGCAGGCGCCTCGAGGTGTGTCATAATACTCTGACGTGACCATGTTTGCAAATACCAACAAACGCAGAAACAAATGAATGGAAAGGCAATTTTGGTGTTTCTTACGAGAGAGGTAGAATACATTTGGAAACTGTCAGAAACATGTTACTAAGAGGACTCTGTACAGATTTGGGGAGAATCACTTCAAAAGCAATAGACCCAGTGTTTTACTTCCTGATCAAATGTTTTGGCTGATGAGAAATTCTATATTTCCTGAGGTCTACACTCAGTGCAATTCCAGAGATTCAGATCTTGTCTCGTTCAAACATTGATAAGAGTGTCACAAAGTTAAAGGCAAAAGTAAGAACAGCAGATGCTGGAGATTCGAGTCAAGAGTGTGGTACTGGAAAACCACGATAGATCTGGCAGCATCCGAGGAGCAGAACAGTCGATATTTCAGGAAAATGATTTACTACTCAGTAAAATGTGCTTGAACGTGGGATGGTTGAGCAGTAAGATAAGCAGAAATGGAAGACATGTGGTTAGTATGCTGTGGAGGAACTCGACTACTGCCCAGATCAGAGAGAATGAAATATTGTCCATGACAACACAAACCATGGAACGTTCATTCGCTGATACTGACTTGTTAATGCAAAGTACCAGAAAATGTTCCACATGCTGCTCACCGCAGTGACTGTTCCCGGACCACGGCCGTCGTTTTCTCTCTGTAATATTTACTTATCCGCTTCTGGTAACAAATGGCCACAAATCGATGAAACTTGAGTGTGACCGAGAACGAGACAGTGCAGTCAGTTCCTGCAGAAAGCAGAACAGCGTGGATGTTACATATGGGCAGATCCAACAGGGAACGGAACGTTACTTGATAAAACATCAGCAGCTGCCTCAAAATATGATGGAGAATAATGACCAGTAGATCAGAAACTGACGTAGCCATAAGACAACAGGTGATGCAAATCGACAGACCACACCTTCTGCGAGATAGGATATTAATTGTGAGAAGCTTAGATGAGTGGAAGGAAAATAAACATGGTAAGAATCACACAGCTTGATAATATAATACGAAGCCAAATTAAGATTTACAGAATTGTGTCTAGTATTCACACAGTGCAACCATATTGATAAAGAACACGTTCATGATAAGAGGCTTTTTGCCTTTCATGCTATTGTTCAGGGCTCAGGACATGTCAATCGGGAACAACAGGACATGGAACTTCTGTTCAGAGGGGAGCAACAGAATTGAATGGTGTACGTGATTTGATGTTCAGAATTTCAAGTGAAGAAGCATAACTATAGTTGGTCGTATATAGAGGCATTCAGCCCAAACAATTCAGCATTTCAACAGTACACAGTGCCTCCATTCTACCTCCTTCAAGTGCAGAAGCTTTAATTTCCCTGCATTTTATTTTGTTGAACAGTGTTTTCTTTATTTGCTCACTCTCAGAACCAGTCTTTGTGTCATCCACAATTCTTGCTTTCCTATAGGTTTTGCATTGAATAACGTCGTGGCTGATCTGATAATCCACAACACCAGTTTCACTCCTTTTACCAATGTTTCCTTGCAGAATACCAGCCCGCGATACAGCCCATGATACACTGCACGTGTAGTGTCTCCTACACTCCCGCCTCCTCTAACCTAAAAAAAAGGACTCCATTGGCTGAACAGGTAAGCTACATAGTGTTCTTGTTTTGGAGACTAATGTGTAGAGTTATGGCAGAGCAGGCAGTGGAATGTTCCTCCTGGAGGATGCTTGAGGTAGGGGTGACCACCGATGCTCCTGCCAACTTCATCTGCAGGAAGTGCAGCCAGCTCCAGCTCCACACAGACCACGTTAGGGAACTGGAGCTGGAGTTGGATGAACTGAGGATTATTCGAGAGGCTGAGAGGGTGATAGATAGAAGCTACAGGAACATAGTTACGCCAGAGAACAGAGGTATCTGGGTTACAGTTAGAGTTGGGAAGGGGAGGAAGCAGGCAGTGCAGGGATACCCCGTGGTCGTTCCCCTCAACAATAAGTATACCGCTTTGGATACTGTTGAGGGGGACGGCCTAGCAGGGGTAAGCTGCAGTGACCTGTTCTCTGGCACGAGGTCCGGCTCTGAGGCCCAGAAGGGAAAAGGGGAGAAGTGGAGAGGGCGAGCTATAGGAGACTCTATAGTTAGAGGGACAGACAGCCGGTTCTGTGGACATGCGCGAGACTCGCGGATTTTTGTTGCCTCCTGGGTGCCAGTGTCCGAGACGTCTCAGACCATGTCTTCAGAATCCTGAAGGGGCGAGTGTGCAGTCAAAAGTCGTGGTGCAGGTTGGCACCAACGACATAGGTAATAAGAGGGGTGTGGAGGTCATTCAGTAGCTCAGCGAGTTAAGCAGGAAACTGAAAGCTCGGATGGACAGAGTCCTCATCTCTGTGTTGTTGCCGGTGCCACGTGACAGTGAGGCAAGAAATAGGGAGAAAGTGCAGTTGAGCACGTGGCTGAAAGGATGGTGTTGGAGGGAGGCCTTCAGGTATTTGGACAATTGGACTGCATTCAGGGGAAGGTGGGTCGTGTACAAGCAGGACGGGTTGCACCTGAACCAGATGGGCACGAATATCCTGGGAGGTAGGTTTGCTCGCACTCTTCGGGGGTGTGGAGGTTTAAACGAATTTGGCAGGGCGATGGGATCCGGACTTGTAGTCCAGCAAGTAGGTTAGCTGTTTTTCAGGATGTCCAAGAATGTAGTGAGGCTGTGGAGAAGGTAGCACTGACAGGGAATAATTGCGGACACAGAGATGGGCTCAAGTGTGTATACTTCAACGCAAGGAGTATCAGAAATAAGGTGGCGGAACTTAAGGCATGTATCTGTACTTGGGACTACGATGTTGTGGCCATCACAGAAACATGGATAGAAGAGGGACGGGAATGGTTGTTGGAGGTTCCTGGTTACAGATGTTTCAATAAGATTGGGGGGGTGGTAAAAATGGAGGGGGGTGGTGTTGCTAATTAGAAATGGTATAACGGCTGCAGAAAGGCAGTTCGAGGGGGATCTGCCTTTGGAGGTAGTATGGGCTGAAGTCAGAAATAGGAAAGGAGCAGTCACCTTGTTGGGTGTTTTCTATAGGCCCCCCAGTAGCAGCAGAGATGTGGCGAAACAGATTGGGAAACAGGTTTTGGAAAGGTGCAGAAGCCACAGGGTAGTAGTCATGGGCGATTTCAACTTCCCAAATATTGATTGGAAGCTCTTTAGATCAAGTAGATTGGACGGGGCGGTTTTTGTGCAGTGTGTCCAGGAAGTTTTTCTAACTCAGTATATCGATTGTCCCACCAGAGGGGAGGCCATATTGGATTTGGTACATGGTAACGAAACGGGACAAGGGATGGGCTTGTCAGTGGTGAGCATTTTGGTGATGGTGACCACAATTCTGTGATTTTCACCTTGATTATGGAGAGAGATAGGTGCGTGCAATAGGGCAGGTTTTACAATTGGGGGAAGGGTAAATACGATGCTGCAAGACAGGATCTGAGGAGCATAAATTGGGAGCACAGACTATCAGGGAAAGATGTCGCTGAATTGTGGAACTTTTTCAAGAAACAGATACGAAAGGAAAGTGATGGTTGTGTGAGGGAGCCTTGTTTGACGACGCAGGTTGTATGTCTTGTGAGGAGGAAGAAGGAGGCTTACATCAGGTTGAGGAAACAAGGTTCAGACAGGTCGTTGGAGGGATACATGATAGCCAGGAGGGAGCTGAAGAAAGGGATTAGGAGAGCTATGAGAGGGCATGAAAAATCTTTGGCGGTGAGGATCAATGATAACCCCAAGGCATTTTATGCGTTTGTGAGAAACATGATAATGACGAGAACGAGGGTAGGTCCGATCAAGGATAGTAGTGGGAGACTGTGTATGGAAGCGGAAGAGATAAGAAAGGTCTTGGATGAGTACTTCTCTTCAGTATTTACAAATGAAAGGGGCTGTGTTGTTGAAGAGGATAGTATGAAACGGACTGGTAAGCTAGAAGAGATACTTGTTAGGAAGGAAGATGTGTTGGGCATTTTGAAAAATTTGAGGATAGACAAGTCCCCCGGGGCTGACGGGATATATCCCAGGATTATGTGGGAAGCAAGAGAGGAAATTGCAGAACCGGTGGCAATAATCTTTTCGTCTTCACTGTCAATGGGGATGGTGCCCGGGGATTGGCGAGTGGCGAATGTTGTGCCCCTGTTCAAAAAAAGGGAATAGAGATAACCCCCGCAATTACAGGCCAGTTAGTCTTACTTTGGTGGTAGGCAAAGTAATGGAAAGGGTACTGAGGGATAGGATTTATGAGTAGCTGGAAAGACACTGCTTGATTATGGACAGCCAGCACGGATTTGTGAGGGGTAAGTCTTGCCTTACAAGTCTTATTGAATTCTTTGAAGAGGTGGCCAAGCATTTGGATCAGCGTAGAGCAGTGAATGGAGTGTACATGGATTTTAGTAAGGCATTTGATAAGGTTCCCCATGGTAGGCCTATGAGGAAAGTCAGGAGGCATGTGATTGTGGGAATTTTGGCCAGTTGGAGAGAGAACTGGCTAACCGGTTGAAGTCAGAGAGTGGTGGTAGATGGTTAATATTCAGCCTGGATCCCATTTACAAGTGGAGTTCCCAGCGATCAGTTCTGGGTCCTCTGCTGTTTGTAATGTTTATAAATGACTTGGAAGAGGGAGTCGAAGGGTGGGTCAGTAAATTTGCAGACAATACGAAGATTGATGGAGTTGTGGATAGTGAGGAGGGCTGTTGTCGGCTGCAAAGGGACTTAGATATGATGCAGAGCTGGGCTGAGGAGTGACAGATGGAGTTCAACCCTTTCAAGTGTGAGGTTGTCCATTTTGGAATGACAAATAAGAATGCGGAATACAGGGTTAACGGTAGGGTTCTTAGCAAGGGGGAGGAGTAGAGGGATCTTGGGGTCTATGTTCATAGATCTTTGAAAGTTGCCTCTCAGGTGGATAGAGCTTGTAAGAAGCCCTATGGTGTATTCGCGTTCATTAGCAGAGGGATTGAATTCAAGCGTCGTGAGGCGATATTGCAGCTGTATAGGACCTTGGTAAGACCACATTTGGAGTACTGTGTGCAGTTTCGGTCGCCTCACTTTAGGAAAGATGTGGAAGCTTTGGACAAGGAGATTTACCAGGATGTTGCCTGGAATGGAGAATAGGTCGTACAAGCATAGGTTGAGAGTGTGAGGCCTTTTCTCATTTGAACGGCGAAGGATAAGGGGTGACTTGATAGAGGTTTATAAGATGATCAGTGGAATAGATAGAGTAGACAGTCAGAGACTTTTTCCCCAGATATATCAGAGTGTTACAAGGCATCATAAATTTAAGGTGAAGGGTGGAAGGTTTAGGGGGATTCAGAGAGTGGTGGGGTCATGGAATGTGCTGCCTGTGCGATTGGCAGAGTCAGAATCATTGGTGAGCTTTAAGTGGCAATTGGATAGGTACATGGATAGGTGCTTAGCTAGGACAAATGTTCGGCACAACATAGTGAGTCGAAGGGCCTTTTCTGTGCTGTATTGTTCTATGTTCTAATGATACTGACTTCGCAGTCCCGCGTCGTGAAGAATTCCACAGCAATCACTGTCTAGGAATGCTGCAGAGAATACGTCCCTTACTGACTCCTTGCCAAAGCATGACCACAATTTTCAAAATTCAAGTCAAAGTGATGATGGAATACTCTTCACTTGCCTGAATGGTTTCAGCTCCAAAAACACGAGAGAACCTCGACAGCATGCAGGACAAAGCAGTCCCTTTGATTGGCACTACATCCACGAAATCCTGTCCCTCAATGCTCTGGCATTGGGGCAGCAGCGATCTAATGTATGCAGGACACATTGTAGAAATTCAGAACGGGCATAATTCGATTACACAAAAGAAACCCATGACTACTGATATCGAAAACGACAAGGGCAATTAGGCAAGGCAGGAAAATCGACGCTTCGGGCATAAACCCTTCTTCAGGAATGAAGAAGGCCTTATGCCGAAACGTAGATTCCCCTGCTCCTTGGATGCTGCCTGACCTGCTGCGCTTTTCCAGCAATTCATTTTTCACCTAGTGTTTTGGATTACTCTATTTGTATCATTTCCACTTTATCATCGAATCAGCAAGTGGGAAAAACATTAAAGAGAGTTAATAACACAAATAACAATTATAGGAACAATGGTTTTGACAAAAGGTAATAGAATGTTGAAAATGGGCAGCAGATTGGAATTATGGTTTTGTAACAATTCGAAAGGAATGAGAAAAAGGCGCTAGAATTGTGGTGCTGTTACTTTGGGAATGGATGTAGTCGAGTGAACATTGCACTAATCAGGTGAAGGAAGGGTAGTAATGTTTTTCAAATCCCAAAAATACGAACACGACTCGAAAAGGAAAAGGAAACAGAGGAATAATGGGGGATAATCACGGAGTCCAGGTTGTCAAAGGCAAACCGCACATTGACAAGGATCACACATTCGACTGGGACATCTCAACGATTACAGGCCACGTCAAACAAAGGGATTAGACACAATTTTTAAAAGCATGGCATTCATCCACGGACTCCATCCACCGACCTAGAGACCGAAACCCAACGCACAGGACACTACAATGAACTACTGGAATCGGCAACCAGAAGCATCAGGAAAAGAACCACATAAATTTTAGAAAACACAGTACAGCAGCGCCTTCCATGAGGCTGCAAAGCAATGAAAACCTCACCTAGTCAGCGGATGAAACAACTTCCCAGCTCGACAAACATGCCAACAAATATGACAACCGACATCAGAGTAAAACAATCTTTATGCAAGATTTAATCTCCTTGATTATTGTACGATATTAAGTAAAACTCATATGAAACAGATTGATTTAATGTTTAAAGAGAGGTTCACAAATTGATTGTTCTTATCTATGTCTTTTGCCTAAACACACAGCAGTTGCTCATTCTGCTATCTTGTGTTCACACAGCAACAATTGTTTAAACATGCACAGGCTAACTTAACCAAATATCTTCCAAAGCTCTTTAACTACTGTCAGCTATGTTGTGCTGCAAACGCCATGACATGCAGAGATTGTTTTGTGCTGCTCAATCAAGGGGAAGTTTTCCAGAAAATCTTGAAATATGATGAATGCATGGAGAGAGAGCAGTGTTCCATAACGAAAATAGAAGTGAGATTGCAAAGTCCAATAAAATGTTTTGAAGTGGTGTTCGGTAATTTCGATAAATTCTCTGTTCTGGATATTTCGTTTGTGTTTGTTAATGGTAGAGATAGATCACAGATGTTTTTTTTTCATTCTGTAGTTGAAACGTCATAGGAACATCAGACAATTCCGATGTTACAGCCAGTTTATCCCGAGATTCTTCGTAATTCACTTGTAACAAATTCACAAAGCCACATGAGGAAACAGAAGGACAAATGAAAGCGTAGAATTAAAGCATTTGACATTCAGTTATCAGAAATTACATTTGAACAAATCTTGAAGAATAAAAAATAACGACAGATGGAGGACAAAGTGGATATGATTAGTTCAGCGATGTTAGCTGGGGTACAAAATAACAATAAAAAACTAAAGGATTTGTGTCATAAAACATTCACTGAAGAATAATCTGTGCATATCCCAGAATTTTACGATGATTGAAATGCCAACACATGTTTGTGAGGAAGTGGAGACCATCACATTTTTGGCAGATATTCATCAGGTTGTATCACCAGTGAGTGAAAGAGAGGGGCTGTTGCGGGTTACCTGGCGCTGTTTAAAAAAAGAGAAAACTATCTAAAACGATTAGCTCTGAATTGTGATTGACATTCAAGTCCAACATATTTGCATATTGATGCTTAGTAAATTTATCTCGATAGTTATTTTGTCAGGGCCAGTTACATTTATCAGCAAGAATGAAATGTTTGTTATAAGATGTTTTATTGGAGCGAACAAGTTCAATTGCTAGATTGACACATTTCATTTACATCATATATCTTTGACCATAAAATTGACCATAATCCTATGACATTCAAACGAGTCCTCGTCCAATTAAATTAAATGACGTATAGGAATTGTCAATTTTGCAGACAGCAACCTGACAGCACAAAACATGCAAAGAAATTGTTAGCATGTGAAATGCAGCTTTAAGCAAGTTCTAGGATTTCTGAATTGATAGGCCGAGACTTGCATCCCCATTCTAGGTTAGTGGAAACTTGACAGACGTCTGGGTTTATTCGATGAATCGCATCAGTTGTCTGATATTTCAATTTTTTGTTTGAATTTTGTGACCTATGATCCTACACCAATCGATGGCTGATGGGTGTGCGGCGCTCTGAAATTTTCTCGTATCAGGTGGACCTGTTGGACGATAACACGGGGTTTTGTGAATTTTAATTTTGTCCACGCTCATCCAACACAGGCAACTCCACAACATGGCATAGTAAAACAGACTGCTCATTAGTAATATCAACATTTTCAGGATACCAGGTATCAATGCATTAAAAGGTTTAACATTTACTGGATGCAGTTTTATGTCTAACATTTATAGGATGCAATGATCAATTCATTGATATGTCTAGCATTGGCAGGGTGCAGTTATGAATCTATTGACAAGTACTTGAAACGGACCGATTCATGTAAGTACTTCACAATTACCTGTTCATTTAAATACTTCAGACCAAATGCTAATACTCTGTGGTTCTGCCCTGCTGTGCACGATGTCAAAAGAAAGAAAATAAACTATACAGCGTGGAGATCGGGAACAAAGATAGAAATTGCTGGGGAAAATGCACAAATATGTTACGATGTTAAATGGACACGCATACCTATTCTCTTTATTTCCCTTTTATTCCTATTATTGTCACTGGACACTTTGAATCTGCTCTAATTGAGTTTTCATGTCTCAATTAATTCTCTCCGTTTTTCTGGCCTTGTGGTATTCTGCTGAATCCTTCACAAAGGGATGGTGGTGGTTTATAGATTTAATAAGATACATCCTGACATGAGATAGAATCTGGAAAATTATCAACGGGATTAGGATGCCACATATTTGGAACAGCAGATAACCTTGAGTGAGTTACAGGCAATAAGTTGATCGAACGTTACAAAAAGTTTGAGACAAAGAACAGCAGCTCCCCAGTAACAACTTCCAGATTGAAATCTAATTGAGTTCTGTGGCCTTATTGTGGAAAATATGAGGAAGCTTTAGAGAGCGTACAGCGAAGATTACCAGGATGCTGCCTGGACTGGAGGGCATGTCTTATTTAAAAAAAAAGGTTGAGGGAGATCGCACTTTCGTTATTGGACTGAAGAAGGATGAGAGGTGACTTTATAGAGGTGGACAAGAAGTTGAAAGGCATAGATAGGTTGGATAGCCAAAGAGCTCTTACAATGGCAGAAATTTCCATCATGAGAGGGAATAATATTAAGGTAATTGGAGGCAAGTTTAGGGGAAATGTCAAACTAGGTTCCTGACACAGAGAATGGTGGCTGCCAGCAGTGGTATTTGAGTCAGATACATTCGTGCCTTTTAAGAGACTATGAATTGACTGATGGAAGTTAGTACGATGAAGGATATGCAGTTTTGTCTAAGCTTAGAGTCGGATAAAAGGCTGGCACAACATCGAGGGCGGAAGGTCTGGCACTGTGCTGCACTGTTCTATGTTCTGTGAGCAAAGATTATGTTCGGAATGAGCGATGTGCAGCTGAAGAAAGCCAGGCATCCAATGGGGCAGTGTAGACAATTTTGCAGAGTCCACAAAAATTCCGAAGCAATGACCATGCATTGGATTGAGTCAGCAGAATGAATACAAGTTTATTGTAGAATTGGAGACTGACATCTCGGGTTAACTGGAAGACAGGAAATAGTGCAGATAACGGAAGGCAGAGACAAAAAATGTGAAGCTGGAAAAGCACAGCAGGTCAGACACCATCGGATGAGCAGGAATGTCAAAATATTTGGCTGAAATCCTTCCAGATTCTGTCATATCCAAATGTAAATATCAACCCAACTTTTTTCAAAGCATAGAATCTGACGTACGTAATTTAGTGTATTCGTAGAACTATGTGGAATACGTGCATTGTTAATACTGCTATTTTATGGTCAAATTTCAATTGGTTTTTAATCATTCTACTTTGAACCAATCTAATATGACAGAGGAGCGGTATGAAAACTCATGAATATCACCAATTGTTGGAGATCTTTGTCCAGAAAGTATCATATGTGCGTGGAAAACGGTGATTGGAATCTCAAATAAGCAAAAATAAACTGCTGCAGAAATTCACTGGTAATGTGTCATCTGTAGGAAAGAAGTAGAGTTGACGTTTCGATTCGTTAATCAGAACCGTTCTGGAGACGTCTCTCAACTCAACATTTTAACTCCACAACCTTCAAACAGGTGGTGTCAGATTTGTGGATTTTCTCCAGCAATTTCTGTTTTTTTTTGTTCCAGATTTACACCCTATATAGTTTCTTTCCTTTCTTTTTCGAACCTCACTGGACTTTGCTTGTGAAGAGACATATTTGAATTGCGTGCTGCACTGCGAGATTGAAGACTTACAACGTCCTGGTTCACAATATATTTGAAAAGAGCTGATGCAGAGTTTCTGGTGTTTGTAAAGCAGCTCTGACGAAGGAGCCGCACTCTGAAAGATTGTCCTTGCAAATAAACCTGTTGGACTATAACCTGGTGTCGTGGGCATGTTTACTATATATAATCAAACTATTCTTATCATATGCTGAGGAAGATGTCGCGTTGCAATGAACATGCAGTAGCAGTCCACGACAAAATATTAAAAAGCATAATATGTAGCAGCATTCCAAATATATAGCTTTAATTCTCATTTCCGAAATGTAGACTACATAGGAAGTTGGTTTTCATGACATTCTTTACTTCCTCTCTGCACGATCTTTGGATTAGATCGGAATTGCACTTATTCATTCGTCCATTCAGAAACTGAAGCATGAATCACAAATTTTGAGCACATACGAGGAATCGCTTTTTTTTTCTCTTTACGACTAAGTTCTCATCTGACCAGTCTATGGAATGCACAACATAAGTTGACCACAGTGGCATTAACTTGGAGGACAAAGCAAAGATTACAATTGCCCTTCAATTCTTTATTTCAGTTCCAAGATAATTTTCCTTTTACTTTCCGTGATCATGAAAAACACTGTGGAATCGTTTGGCTGTCAACATATAACTAGCATTCGTAACCTTGAATGAGAAAATTTTAATCATCGGAAGCACAGACATTAGAAGACTGCCAACTCACTCATGTGCAATCTTAAATGCTAAAGTGAAATAGTTATGAGTCTGCTTCCAAAGATATGGAACTTCGTCAATAATTACTGTAGGAACAAAAGAAAGTACCACGTGAGGGGCCTTAATCAATTAATAAGGTTCACAGTTACAATCATCGGGTTATATTTTCTCGGTGAAATATTTTGATTTCATTTCTGGTAACAGATGTGTACAAACAAATCACTGGAGAAAGCAACTGTGCTCTTGGAAAAGCGCAACGGGTCAGACAGCATTCGAGTTGCAGGAGAGTCTAACCTTGGCACGGTAGCTCAATGATTAACAGTGCCAGCTCATATCACCAGTACTCCGGGTTCGATCCCAGCTTCGGATAACTGTGTTTAGCGTGCGCATTCTCCCCATATCTGCGTGGGATTTCTCCGGGTACTCTGGTTTCCTCCCACATTCTAAAGATGTGTCGGTCAGGTGAATTGGTCATGCTAAATTGCCTACAGTATGAAGTGCATGAGTCAGAGGGATATTCTTCAGAGAATTGGTGTGGGCTTGTTGGGCCAAAGGACCAATTTCCACACTGTAGGGTATTAAATCCAGTTGCAAATGGGACGTTCAACAAGTAATGCACTGACTAGCGTTTTCAGTACCGATACAAATTATTCCAAAGAGCCAGTTACTCTATAATCGCCTTATTAACTACCCGACTGTTCCATAATTCCCCAATGCATCCTCGTTCCTTTGAATCACAGATGTATTTGCCATCTCAAAAAAAACTAATCATTCCGACCACTGATTATCACCTCTTGTTGATCTGCAGATACCTGGGATATCGGAATACTGATGCATTTTGATGTATCAAGACTTTATCATTTCAAAATGAAACTAGATTTTTTCCCCCGTTTGAGGCTTCCCTGCTTGAGATATTCCAGAATCATGCAAATATTTCGTGGTAAAAGTTTGACATTTAAACAATTTCTGCATCTTCCAATCTATGGATGTATTAATGTGAAACGTTGGATCTTGAGCAAATGCGCCGAGGCACTTTTGAGAGAATATAAAATAGTAAATGTTGTGACACGACCCCAAAAAAACACACTGATCACATTGCAAAAAGAGTTGCTCACGACTGAGCGAGAATAAATTTGCGTACATATGCAGATCATTGAAAAAATCATCAAATGAAGGGAAGAGTGACAATGACAGATCACAAAATATAGAATTGCGACATCGTTGTACCGTAGTACTTTGTGAATCCCAATGTACGCTGGTGTAACCTTCTCAATAATTGGTTAAAATTAATATGCTTCCAAATCTAACATAATACGTTAGTACAGAATTTGGTCTACTTCTCAGTGAAACGCGACTATTGACGTTATTAGTCAATGATACGGTACAGCTGACAAATATCTGGGAAGGAAGTAAACGGTCCGAACCATTTTAAGATTGCAAAGCCATATAGTAGAGGTCGTCATCATGAGATTAAGAAGAGAGATAGAAGATTCAATAGAGATTTCTATCATCGATTTCATGCTTACTGGAATACATATGCTGCAGGTGTATGAATAATACGAATTTAGCATTGAACCAGATGCAATTTTTTTGAAAGCTTTCGGTAGGAGCATGTGACCACATTGGGGACAGACCAGCTTTACTATAGCTACATGGTGCATCTATCTTCCATACCCATAGAGTCTTAGAGTCATAGAGATGTACAGCATGGAAACAGACCCTTCGGTCCAACCCGTCCATGGCCGAACAGGTATCCCAACACACTGTCTAGTCCCACCTGCCAGCACACGGCCCAAATCTCTCCAAACCCCTTCCATTCATATACCAATCCACATGCCTCCTAAACGTTGGAATAGTACCAGCCTCCACAGTTACTCTGGCAGTTCATTCCATACACGTACCACCCTCTGCATGAAAAACATTCCCCTTTTGTCTCTTTTATATCTTTCCTCTGTCACCCTAAACCTATGCCCTCTAGTTCTGGACTCCCCGATCCCAGGGAAAAGACTTTGTCTATTTATCCTATCCATGCCCTTCATAATTTTGTAAACCTCTATCAGGTCACCCTTCAGCCTCTGACGCTCCTGGGAAAGCAGCCCCAGCCTGTTCAGCCTCTCACTATAGTTCAGATCCTCCAACACTGGCAATATATTTGTAAACCTTTTCTGAACCCTTTCAAGTTTCACAACATCTTTCCGATCGGAAGGAGACAAGAAATGCACGCAACATTCCAACAGTGGCCAAACCAATGTCCTGTACAGCCGCAACGTGACCTCACAAATCCTGTACTAAATACACTGACCAATAAAGGAAAGCATACCAAACGCATTCTTCACAATCCTATCTAACTGCGACTCCACTTTCAAGGAGCTATGAACCTGCCGTCCAAGGTCTCTTTGTCCAGCAACACTCCCTCGGACCTTACCATTAAGTGTATAAGTCCTGTAAGATTTGCTTTTCAAAATGCAGCACCTCGCATTTATCTGAATTAAACTCGATCTGCGAGTTCTCAGCCCATTCCCCATCTGATCCAGGTCCTGTTGCAATCTGAGGTAAACATCTTCACTATCCACTACACCTCCAATTTTGGTGACATCTGCAAACTTACTTACTTTACCTCTTATGCTCACATCCAAATCATTTACGTAAATGACAAAACGTAGAGGACCCAGCACCGATTCTTGTGGCACTCCACTGTTCACACGCCTCCAGTCTGAAAAACAAACCTCCACCACCACCCTCTGTCTTCTACCTTTGAGCCAGTTCTGTATCCAAATGGTTGGTTCTCCATGTACTCCTTGAGATCTAACCTTGCGAATCATTCTCCCATGGGGAACCTTGTCGAATGCCTTACCGAAGTCCATATACATCACATGGACCGCTCTGCCTTCATGAATCTTCTTTGTTACTTCTTCAAAAAAACTCATACAAGATTGTCAGATATGATTTCCAACGTACCAAGCCATGTTGACTGTCCGAATCAGTCCTTGCCTTTCTAAATACATGTACATCGTGTCCCTCAGGAATCCCACCGATAACTTGCCCACAATCGAGGTCAGGCTCACCGGTCTATAGTTCCCTGGCTTGTCTTTACCGCCCTTCTTAAACAGTGGCATCACGTTTGCCAACCTTCAGTCTTCTGGCACCTCAGCTGTGACTATCGATGATACAAATACCTCAGCAAGAGGCCCAGCAATCACTTCTCTAGCTTCCCACAGAGTTCTCGGGAACACCTGATCAGATCCTGGGGACTTATCCACGATTAACCGTTTCAAGACATCCAGCACTTCCTCCTCTGTCATCTGGACATGTTGCAAAATGTCACCATTTATTTCCCTCCAGACTATATCTTCCATATGCTTTTCCACAGTAAATACTGATGCAAAATATTTATTTAATACCTCCCCCATTTTTTGTGGATCCACACAAAGGCCGCCTTGCTGATCGTTGAGTGGCCTATTCTCTCCGTGGTTACCCTTTTTTCCTTAATATGTTTGTAAAAACCCTTTGGATTCTGCTTAATTGTATTTGTCAAAGCTATCTCATGTCGCCGTTTTCCCCTCCTGATTTCCCTCTGAAATATACACCTACTGCCTTTATACTCTTCTAAGCATTCACTCGATCTATCCTTTCTATACCTGACGTATGCATCCTTCATTTTCATAACCAACCCCTCAATTTCTTTAGTCATCCAGCCTTCCCTATACCTATCAGACTTCCCCTTCACCCTGACTCGAATACACTTTCTGTGGATTCTTGTTATCTCATTTCTGAAGGCTTCCCATTTTCCAGCCATCCCTTTACCCGTGAACATATGCACCCAATCAGCTTTTGAAAATTCTTGCCTAATACCGTCAAAATTGGACTTTCTCCAAATTACAACTTCAACTTTTAGATTTGGTCTCGCCTTTTGCATCACTATTTTAAAACGAATAGAATTATGGTCGTTGTCCCCAAAGTGCTCCCCCACTGACACCTCAGTCACCTGCCCTGCCTTATTTCCAAGAGTAGGTCAAGGTTTGCACCTTTTCTTGTAAGTACATCCACATACTGAATCAGAAAATTGTCTTGTACACACTTAAGAAATTCGTTTCCATCTATGCCGTTAACACTATGGCAGTCACAGTCGATGTTTATATTTGTTTATATTTTCCTGTGGAAGTACACAGGAACCAGATGCAGTTTATTTAAAAGTTTTCGGTAGGAGCATGTGACCACATTGGGTTCAAATCAGCTTCACTGTAGTTACATGGTGCATCTATCTTCCATAAACGTGTTTAAGCTCTCCTGTGCACGTACACACAGTTACACATTTCTATGAGCTAAGAAGCTGCTGACTTCTGAAAATGTAACAACGATTAAGAGTTCTGCGTATCTTGACTTGCTGCTTCATGCTTGGTAATGGTTAAAAAACTTTCTCACCTGTTACAGCTTAAACGATTCTATGAACTTCCGGCCTAAATCTGCAGGAACGTAACCTCTATCGAATTTATCTTGTTTTACTTATGTTTACACTGATTTCCAGATGTTCACGCTATCTTTTGAAGATATTATGCAACCGCTTCTAGATGGCCGTGATCCCGTCCCCATGAAGGTGAAACATCATTCTGAAGATTCATTCACGAATGCAGAAAGGTTTGTCTGTGCTCCAAACTGAGATTCCCAATTCACAACTGCTTGCTAGGACATTACCACAGAGCAGAGCCAGTCCTGGTGCTAAAGACGAGGCTGCTGCTGCCATTTTCCCCGAGACGCTAACCCCATTACCACTACCAACCGTACTCCCGCTCCCTGCCACCAGAAATAGTATATGGATTGGTGGACTTGCACGAGAGGGGGAATAGTCACAGGAGTGTCCTGAACTACCTGCCTAATTCTTCTGACGATCACCAATGTACCCGCAATGTAAATGTGGTTTGAACACTCCTAAAGTACTATCCATAACAATCGCAGTCTCCTGTGTGTACCTCAATGCTTCAAACTGCATCTTCAATCGATCCACATGGCCTGAGTGGAGCTGCATCCAGACACGGTGCAGTGGAACAAAATAAGGTTATTTAATTGGAGAAGCGATTAAAGATACAACAGTAAAAATGGACACAGGATTTCTCGGCCATGAACCACCAAATCTAGGCATGTAGATGACGAATTCAGGAGATGATGGCACAGTGGTGGTTACCTTCGTTCCAGGTTTAAATGCATGGATGCGTTGGTGCGGTAAGGAATGGGGGGAGTGCAACGAAGCACGTGGTCACAGTGCTGGTGGAAGATGGGAGGGCTTCAGATATGTAGATCATTAGGGTACTCTCTGAGGAAGTTGGGACCTCTATGTATAAAAGACGGGTGACATTTAATTTAGAGGAGTAACAATGCTGTGACCGGGATATTTGCAAAAGCCCTTCGCGAGGGTTTAAAACAGTTTTGCAGGGGGATGGGAACCAGAGGTACAGATCAGAGGAGAAGGTAGTTGATGAACCAGCAGGAATTGATCGTAGAGAGTCGGTCAGGAGGGATACACATTTGATAGGACACAGGGATGAATTTAAGTGTTGTGGTTCTGTTCGCCGAACTGGGAATTTGTGTTGTAGACGTTTTGTCCCCTGTCTAGGTGACATCCTCAGTTCTTGGTAGCCTCCTGTGAAGCGCTTCTGTGATGTTTCCTCCGGCATTTATAGTGGTTTGTATCTGCAGCTTCTGTTTGTCAGTTCCAGCTGTCTGCTGCAGTGGCCGGTATATTGGGTCCAGGTCGATGTGCTTATTTATTGAATCAGTGGATGAGTGCCATGCCTCGAGGAATTCCCTGGCTTTTCTGTGTTTGGTTTGTCATATAATAGTAGTGTTGTGCCAGTCGAACTCATGTTGATTGTCATCTGAAACGAAACGACATGACCAGCTATCCTTCGTAGCCACACACTCAGATCAATTAAAGTGTTTCTGTTTCAATGCAAGGAGTGTCAGGAATGAGAGTGATGAACTTAGAGAACGGATAACCACTTGGAATAATGATGTCATGGTCTCAATGGAGACATGGATTTCACACTGACAAGCACGGTTGCTGGATGATGCAGGGTTTAGTTATTTAAAGAAGAACAGGGTGTGGGTTGAAATTGAAGTGAAAGAAGCTTTGATAATTGGAGAGTGCATCACAGGTGCAGAAAACGAGGTTGTTGAGGAAGATTTGTCCAAAGAGTCACTATGGGTCGACGTCAATAACGGAAATGGAGCAGTCAATTCATTGGGTGCTTTCTAGCTCTTAGACAGGAGGTGTGCCGTATAAGCTGGGAATGAAATGTTCAACGGGAAATACTCAACCAAAATGTGTATACTTTAAGGAGCACTGATCGCGAATTTTGGATAGCTTATCAAAATGAGCTAGGAGATAAATAGTGAGTCGATCTAGCCTTGGATGACAAGAGAAGAGGAGTTTCTCGTCAAGGGGAAGAAGGAATCTTCCTTAAGAATGAGGAAGCAGGGAAGTGGCACAGCTAGGAGGGGTACGAAAAAGACTTGGCGGGAACAATTAAGTAAAAAACGAAGATTTTCTGCACTTCCGTCAGGAATAATGCAATGATCAGAGAGTGGGTAGGGCCAATCAGGAATAGTGGAGGAAACTTGCTCCTGGAATGTGATGAGATGGAAGAAGCCCTAAATAAGTTATTTTGCTTCAGTACTCACTGCTTGATCGTGAGAACACCATGGACCAGATTAATGGGATTGAACAGCTTGATGTTAAGAAAGTGGATGTGTTGGAAATTCTGGGAAGCATCAAGATTGGTAAGTCGTTATGGGTGGAACAGGTATATTCAAGGTTAGTATGGGAATTGAGCAATGACATTTCTGCGCCTCTCGCAATGATCGTTGTATCCTTCATGATAACGGCGTCAGTTACAACTAATTGGAGGGAGGCGACTGTTGTCCTTTTTTACGAAAGGGAATAGGGAAATCTCTGAGAATTATAGAACAGGCAGTTTTAGCTCTGTGGCAAGCAAGGTACTTTAAATGATTCTGAGAGGTCGGATTTATGATTACTTGGGAAAACATAGTTTGATTAAAGAAAGCCATCATGGCTTTGTGATGGGCAGCTTCATGCCCCACAAGTCTTATTAAGTTCTTTGAGGATATGATGAGACACATTGACGTCGGTCGAGCAGAGGATGCAATGCTTATGGATTTCAGTCAGGCATCTGATAAGGTTCTGCACGGTAAGCTCGTTCAGACAGTTAGGAGGTATGGGAAACAGGGAGATTTCGTTGTCTGCATATAGAATTAGCTGGCCGAAAGAAGACAGCAAATGTTAGTGGATGGGTATGTTCCACCTGGAGGTCGCTGCCCAGTGGTGCCCCAAAAGAACTTTTTTCTTGCGCCTCTGCACTTCGGAATTTCTCTATAAATGGCTTGGATGAAGAAGTGAAAGGTGAGTTAGTACATTTGTCGATAACGCAAAGTTCGGTGGTATTGTATGCAGATTCGATGGCTTTTGCAGGCTACAATAAGACATTGACAGGATGCAGAGCTGGGATGACTATTGTACCATGGCGTTCAACATGAACGAATGCGAAGTGATTCATTTCGGAAGTTCGAATATCTAGACAGCCGCAAAGATAGGGTTCTTGTCAATGTGGATACGCAGCGGGATTTTGGTCTACACGTATATAGATGCCTCAAAGGTTACACCCAAGAGGGTAGAGATGTTAATAATGCTTGCGGTTTTTTTTTGCTTTTTGGCTCTCATTAATAGGGGGATTGTGTTTAAAAGTCGCACATTTTTGCTGCAGCTCTACATAAAACTCGATAGTTTACACTTGGAAACTTGTTTTCAATTCTGGTCTCCCCATTATTGGAAGGATGTCAATGCTTTAGTAAGAGTAAAGTAATGTTTTGCCAGGGTGCTGCCTGGATTTGTGGGTTTGTCGACTGAAGATTGGTCGAGTGAGCTAGAACTTTTGACATTGGAGAGATGAAGGAAGAGAGGTGACTTGACAGAGTAGTACGAGGTGGTGACTTGCAATGTTACAGGAGACAGCCGAAGAATTATCCTCAGGTTCTGTGTCACGGGGTATCACAATGTCCAGATGATGAGAGGAGGGTGGGAGGGGACGTCAGGAGTAGGTTATGCAGAGCGTGGTGAGAGTGTGCAATGCACTGCCGGCCATTTTAGTAGAGTCTGAGATATTAGGGAATTAAAAGTGACTGCTGGACAAGCACATGGACGGCAATAAATTGAGGGATGTGTTGGCTAGGTTGATCTTAGTTTAAGATAAATGCTTGGAACAATATCGTGTCCAACGGCCCTGCACTTCTAAACTAGCTCTGCAGGGGCATGGGAACCTGGACTGTAGCATTAGGGTACAGGACCTTGAGTGCAGGGAGGTTAGGAACAAGGCATCGATCTCGAAGGAGGGTGCCGGTAAACAGGAAGGTGGCTTGAAATGTGTATACTTCAATGCCAGAAGTAGAAGAAATAAGGGAGGAGAACTTGCAGCGTGGGTTGGTACCTGGGACTTCGATGTTGTGGCCATTACAGAGACGTGGGTAGAACAGGGACAGGAATGGCTGTTGCAGGTTCCAGGGTTTAAATGTTTTAGTAGGGTCAGAGATGGGGTTAAAAGAGGGGGAGGTGTGGCATTGCTTGTCAAAGATAGTATTACAGCAGTAGAAAGAGTGATGGAGGAAGATTTGCCATCTGAGGTAGTGTGGGCAGAGGTTAGAAATAGGAAAGGTGAGGTCATCCTGTTAGGAGTTTTCTACAGACCTCCTAATAGTCCGAGAGAAGTAGTGGAAAGTATTGCGAGGACGTTTCAGGAGAAGAGTGAAAGTAGCAGGGTGGCTGTTATGGGGGACTTTAACTTCCCAGATATTGCCTGGGAATGGTATAGCTCGAGTTCGTTAGATGGGTTGGTGTTTGTCCAATGTGTGCAGGAGGGTTTCCTGACACAATATGTAGACAGTCCAACAAGAGGTGAGGCTATACTGGATTAGGTTCTAGGCAATGAACCAGACCAGGTGTTAGAATTAGAGCTAGGTGAGCACTTCGGGGGCAGTGACCACAACTCGATGACTTTTACTCTAGTGATGGAGAGGGATAAGTGTGCACTGCAGGGCAACAGTTATAGCTGGGGGCAGGGAAATTATGATGCGGTGAGGCATGACTTAGGATGCGTGGATTGGAAAAATAGGCTTCAAGGGAAGAACACAAATGATATGTGGAGATTGTTCAAGAAACAGCTAATGGGTGTCCTTGATAAGTATGTACCAGTCAGGCAGGGAGTAAAGGGTCTTGTGAGGGAGCCGTGGTTTAATAAGGAATTGGAATCCCTTGTGAAGGGGAAGAGGGCGGCCTATATAAAGATGAGGCGTGAAGGTTCAGTTGAGGCGATTGAGAGTTAAAAGGTAGCCAGGAAGGATCAAAAGAGAGAGCTAAGAGCAGCGAGAAGTGGACATGAAAAGTCCTTAGTTGGTAGCATTAGGGAAAACCCAAAGGCCTTCTATAGGTATGTCAGGAATAAAAGGATGACTAGGGTAAATATCGGTCCAGTCAAGGATAGTAGTGGGAAGTTGTGTGTGGAGGCGGAGGAGATTGGTGAGACACTAAATCAATACTTTTCGTCAGTATTCACTCAGGAACAGGACACTGTTGCTGATGTGAATATTGAGTCACAAGTGATTAGAATGGATGGCCTTGAGGTACGTAGGGAAGAGGTCTGGGGAATACTGGAAAGGATGAAAATAGATACGTCCCCTGGGCCTGATGGCATTTATCCTAGGATCCTCTGTGAAGCTAGGGAGGAGATTGCGGAGCCATTGGCCTTGATCTTTTGGTCGTCGTTGTCTTCGGGGACAGTGCCAGAAGACTGGAGGATAGCGAATGTGGTCCCCTTGTTCAAGAAGGGGAGCAGGGATAGCCCGGGTAACTATAGGCCAGTCAGTCTCACTTCTGTTGTGGGCAAAGTCTTAGAGAGAATTGTAAGGGATCGGATTTATTAACATCTGGATAGGAATAATGTGATCAAGGATAGTCAGCATGGTTTTGTGAAGGGCAGGTCGTGCCTCACAAACCTTATTGAATTCTTTGAGAAGGTGACCAAGGCAGTGGACGAGGGTAAAGCAGTAGATGTGGTGTATATGGATTTTAGCAAGGCGTTCGATAAGGTACCCCATGGCAGGCTAATGCAAAAACTACGGAGGTATGTCATTGAGGGTGCATTAGAGGTTTGGATTAGGAATTGGCTGGCTGGAAGGAGACAAAGGGTAGTAGTTGATGGTATAGGTTCATCTTGGAGTGCAGTTACTAGCGGTGTTCCACAAGGATCTGTTTTGGGACCATTGTTGTTTGTCATTTTTATAAGTGACCTGGAGGAGGGGCTTGAAGGCTGGGTGAGCAAGTTTGCGGATGACACGAAAGTCGGTGGAGTTGTGGTCAGCGAAGAAGGATGTGGCAGGTTACAACGCGATATAGATAAGTTGCAGAGCTGGGCAGTAAGGTGGCAAATGGAATTCAATGTAGCTAAGTGTTAAGTCATTCACTTTGGTAGGAGTAACAAGAAGATGGATTACTGGGCTAATGGTAGACTACCTGGTAGTGTGGATGAGCAGAGGGATCTTGGTGTCCATGTACACAGATCTTTGAAAGTTGCCACCCAGGTAAATAGTGCTGTGAAGAAGGCATATGGTGTACTGGGCTTTATTGGTAGAGGAATTGAGTTCTGGAGTCCTGAGGTCATGTTGCAGTTGAATAAGACTCTGGTGCGGCCTCGTCTGGAGTATTGTGTGCAGTTTTGGTCGCCATAGTACAGGAAGGATGTGGAGGCATTGGAACGAGTGCAGAGGAGGCTTACCAGGATGTTGCCTGGCATGGTAGGAAGATCGGATGAGGAAAGGCTGAGGCACTTGGGACTTTTCTCATTGGAGAAAAGAAGGTTTAGGGGAGGTTTGATAGAGGTGTACAAGATGATTAGGCGTTTAGATAGGGTGGACAGTGAGAACCTTTTTCCGCGTATGGAGTCAGCTGTTACTCAGGGACACAGCTTTAAATTAAGGGGTGGTAGGTATAGGACAGATGTTAGGGGTAGATTTTTTACTCAGCGTGTTGTGAATTCATGGAATTCCCTGCCAGTAGCAGTGGTGGACTCTCCCTCTTTAGGGTCATTTAAGCGGGCATTGGACAAGCACATGGAGGTTATTGGGCTAGTGTATGTTAGGTCGGCTTCGATCGGCGCAACATCGAGTGCTGAAGGGCCTATATTGCGCTATATTTTTCTATGTTCTATGTTCTATGACTGTGGTCCTAGAGACAAAGTAGGTAAATGGTCAAGGTTTGTACCTCCCGCGATTGCGTAGGAAGATGCCAAATGTTTATGGCGTGATGTGGGAGCAGAGAAAGAAGAGAACAGTGTACTCCAGTGCGAATGTGCTCTGGGGCATGCAGGGAAGTGAGGAGCGGTGCATCTGTGTTCTTTGCCAGCTTCCTGCTGGGTGCTGTCTGAAATAGCAGAGAACTGTAATGACACATGGAATATAAACAAATTCTTTGGCCTACCATGTCTCGACTAGACAACAAACATTGTACTACACTTATTCCAATTGACTGCAATTTATCAATAGCTTAATATACCTTGGCATTCTAAGTGTTCAGACAGATGCTTCTACCTGCTTCCACCACCCTGCCAAGCACCACGTTCCATATTTCACCCATCCCCTGGGTGATTTGGCTTTCCTCTGATCCCCTCGAAAGGATTTACTTATCACGTGAACCTTATGTCATCTAGTCGAAGACATGTCTGCTATGGGGAAAGGTTTCCCACAATCGTCTCTCTTTATGTCACTTATCAATAAATATGTATCAATTAGCCCGCTCCGCCTCTTCTGGTCCTTACACAACAAACAGAACCTATCTTTATTACTGAGCCTTCCCATCACAGGTGAATCCCCTCTGCACCTTCTGCTGCACTGACCACAAAGAAATTCTACCTTTTTTTTCTGAGACCTCTCATCCCAGGCCACATTCTTGTAAGTCCCAACTGCACAGTCCGTTCCACAGACATCAAACAATTTTTTTTTACTAAGACCTCTCATGTCAGGAAACCTCCTGGTAGAACCACTGTCCATCCGCTGCAGTGTCATCGTTTCCTCCTGACAGTGTTGCGTTCGGACCTGCCCAGAGATGTCCAACTGGCCTAACCATGTTTTTTTTTTCTTTAAATACTACCGCAGCACTTCCTTGCTCCGATGTTCCACGTTGCAGCTGATGATTATACTGCCTTATGAATGTTTGGCTGAAGGGGCTGCTGTGTTGTCACTTCAGGACAACAGGGACTTATCATCCTTGTAAGTGAGTGTAAGGCTGAAGGTCCTGTTATGACGGTGCCAGGAATCCTCGCTGGCAAAAAATGACGCTCCTGAGCACCAAGAACCGCCCTCCTCCGGCTATCTGGTGCCATATACTGCATTGTAAGAGCAGGTGCGATGGGGAAAGAGAACCTGGGAGTATGGAACAGAGTCCATTCAGGAAGGATTATGTGATGGTGCATAATAAAGATAACAGTGCACATTGATAGGCGCATAATGGATTTCAGACGCAAAATTATTTGCTTCATTTCAGAACTATTTAATGCATTCCATACTGAAATCTTGCAGTATTCGCTCTGCGACACACGTCACTGAAATTTCTTCTTTCATGTGTATAGAGTAATTACTTGTGACGCCGAAGAGCTCACGTCTATTTTCGACTACCATCGCTGTGTTAGTTTTCATTCTTTTCACACAAACAAAAGCTGCAATTTGCTCAATATGTTGCATGTGTTCTTCCTTTTATGCCTTGGCCAGCTGCTGACCGGATCCTTATTGAGACGGCGTGTTCCTCTGTGACGAGGTTGACATGAAGTCTCTCGTGAAGAACAAGAAGGAAGCTTGTATCAGGGACATACAGCGGAGATCAAGTGAAGCGGACAAGCAAGCAGGAAACTTGTCACCAGCTTACGTGAATACCAACAAGCCACCAGAAGTCACTCTATCACGAGCTTCCATACGCACAATCAAAGAAGGATATAAATTTAACTGGGACAACACACAAATTCACGAACAGTGAAGCAAAGACATGCACGAGAATTCTTCGAGGCATGGCATTATAACCAGCGCTCCAATAATAAACACATTGACTTCGATCCGGTTTACCCTTTTTTAAGGTGTAGAAATGTAATTTACCTTGAAGATATTGAAGGACTAAGCAAGCACACAGAGCGCTGGAGAATGTACAATGTAACTGGCTAAGGTGCTATGAAATAAAAACAAATTCAAATTCAGCCAATCTGCTTAAAGTATACCTCAAAATACCAACTTCTAATCAAATTCGAATTTCGTATAATGTCAATATTTTTTAAAAATGAAAAAAAAATTCCGATGCTTTGAGGTATAAGACCGGGAAAAAGTGAACACTTGAGGAGAGAACAGCCAAGCCAACATCACCTACAGACTGCCCAGAAAATGAGTTCCCTGAAAGATATATTTATCTATCTATGACTGGTGAAAGAGAACTTCTCAGGAGATAAAAATCATTTTTAAAACGACCATACAAAGGGAAGTATCGACAGCTGACTGGTTTTGAAATTTGAACTTTGGAAAATCTTAATTAGGTTTCTTTATCGGACTAATACTACAGAAAGGAGAAGAAACTGTAAGTTGGAGGAAGGAGATGTGAATAATTTTCTTTATCATTCTCTATTTTACATTAAGAAATAAAATTGTGAATTTTTTTGCTTTAAATAATCGATGGCCTCTCTAATTTTAAGAGATTGTTGGACGGCATAAATCTTTTCTGTGCTGCTGGTTTAAATTAACATCACAGGCTTACTCCGTCTGCTAACATGCCTTCACCTGAAACGAAGAAACAGAAATGACATCACCCACGTGATGAAAATCAAGACTTATAAAGAGAGAGGCGAGACATACCACCAGCAAATCACTGGAGAATCTCACGGATGATGTTACCTAATCATGGATATGAAACATCTGAAAGCAATCATTTCCGCTCAATGAGCTAACTGACATATCAATTAATCCAGAGAAGGGTATAAAGGCAGGAGGAGTAGATAGATGTGGGAAATCAGGAAGGCAAACAAGGGAGCTTGAGATATCTTTGTCAAATTAGTTTATGGAGAGTCCAAAAGGATGTAACCAATACATTAAGAGTAAAAGGGTAACGAGGGAGAGAATCGGGTCCCTCAAAGATCAGCAAGGCAACATATGTGTGCAATCACAGGAGATGGGGGGGGGGGGGATACTAAATGAGTGTTTTGCATCAGTGTTTCAGAGAAGTACATGGACTACATTCTCCTCCAACCCTTCCTCCTGTAAAAATGCGAACCATTATCACCACTTCCTTTGCCTCACCTACATTTAGATTAGATTATTTACAGCATGGAAACAGGCCCTTCGGCCGAACAAGTCCACACCGACCCGCCGAAGCGCACCCAACCACACCTATTACCCTACACCTAACACTATGGGCAATTTAGCATAGCCAATTCACCTAACCTGCACATTTTTGGACTGTGGAGGAAACCGGAGCACCCGAAGGAAGCCCACGCAGACACGGGGAAAAGGTGTAAACTCCACGCAGTCAATCGCCTGAGGCGGGAATTGAACCCGGGTCTCTGGCGCTGTGAGGCAACATTGCTAACCACTGAGCCATGGTGCCATCCTTTGTTTGAAGGATGACCAATTCCACCAGAGAAAGTGCAAGTAGGCCTCCTTCTTCCAAGACAACAATTTCCCTCACATGGACGACGACGCCCTCCAGCACATCGCCTCCACTCCCCGCACCTTCACCTTTGAAACCGATCTCTCCTAACGCCACAAGCACAGAATGCCCCTGTCCTCACTTTCCACCCCACCAACCTCAGTATACATCACGTTATCCTTCGTCACTTCCACCACATACAAACAGACCCAACCAGTTGTGGTAGGTTACCCTCCCTGTCCCTATCAGCGTTTCGGGACACCATTCCTGCCAAAACTCCTTTGTCATATCCACGCTTTCAAACAGCCCTCACCCCACGCCTGACACATTCCACTGCCACGGCAAGGATTGTAAAGCCAGTGCCCTAATCTCGCCCCTCACTACCGGCTAAGGCCTCAAACGTTCCTTCCACATACAACAGATATTTACTTCTCAGTCCACCAATGCCATCTACTGCAGCTGTTGCACCCGATGTGGTCTCCTGTACATCAGGGACACAGGACATGAACTTGTGGATCATTTCAGAGAACATATCTTCAACATTTTAACTCCCACTCCCACCACCCACGCAAGGACATGCATGTCCTGGACCTCCTCCGATGCCAAACACTAACCACCCTACACCTGGAGAAAGAACTACCTTGTGATTCTGCAGCCATACGGGATTAATGTGGATTTCGACAGTTTCCCCATTTCCCCTCCCCTCACCTTGTCCGACTCCAAAGCCACCACTATCCTTCCCATGTCTAACCTTCATCGCCACCATCATTTACCTATCGCATTTTCAGCTACCTTCCCCCCGGCTCATACCCCACCCATTATCGCTCAGGCCCCCAGCCAAAGCTTCACTCCTGATGAAGGGATTATGCTTAAAATGTCGATTTTTCTGCTCCTCGGATGTCATCTAACCTGCTGTGGTTTTCTTTTTTCACTTCCACACTTTCGACTCTGTTCTGCAGCATCTGTAGTCCTCAGTTTCTCATGAGCAGTTGGGCCACAGATCAACCATATTCTCGTTGTCAGAAGTCACATGGCAACAGATTATAGTCCAACAGGTTTATTGATAACCACATGGTTTCAGAGCGCAGCCTTTTTGTCAGGTCCATCTCACTACTAATACCCATTGAAAACTTGTTATTTTCAATAGATCTGTTGTATTTTTACTGGTGTCATGTGACTTCTGACTTTGTCCATCTCAGTCCATGCCCGGCACATCCACATCATGTTCATGTTGAATAGTGGAAGAGATGTGCAGGGCAGGATGACCGAATCATGTTCCTGTAATTCTATCTCCGCAATATTCATCAATTTTCACCAGCAACAAAAATAAGCAATACAATTACACCATGAAAGAGGGTTGTCTGAGAGTTCTTTCAGAAGATGTCACTAAAAGAAGCTACGAAAAAACATACTTAAAAGACGTTTGAATCTTTTTTTTCACTGGAGCAACTTGATGTCAAACTGAATCATCTGAGTGCAAAGATGGCGTCAACACTTATTTCGTGCCGAAGTAACTTTCCTGTGATGGCATAAGTGAGGACTGCAAATGCTGGAAATCAGAGTCGAGATTAGAGTGGCGCTGGAAAAGCACAGCAGGTCAGGCAGCGTCCGAGGGGCAGGAAAACGTTCCTATAATGTCACCGGAACATGCAGAAAATCAAGTTCTCGGCTTTTACATTTGACACAAAACAGCAGAAGCTGTTTCTGTTTGTTCTTCGCAAAACCGTGCAAACTGAATGGAATCTTGAAAGAGACAGGAGCATTTGCTGCTGTGAAATGTTGATGGAAGAAAGATTGTTTGGTCATAACTACCATTAAATAAGTATGTGCAAGAATGTGGAGAATATCAGCAAAACTCAGATGGCCTAGAAGAAAGTGAGGACGACAGATGCTAGAGATCAGAGTCGAGAGTGTATTGCTGGAAAAACAAAGCAGGACAGGAAGGGCTGAGGAAGGCCTTAAACCTGAACTGCCGATTTTCTTGCTTCTCAGATGCTTCCTGACATGCTGTGCTTTACCAGCATTTCACTTCAACCTCGGAAGGCCTGACAACATCCGTGAAAGGAGAAATAGACGTCATGTTTGGAGTTCACTCGGAATCTTCTTCAGATTTAAACGAATTCCTTGAGTTTGCATCACAATGTCAGCACCTGTTGCTTTTTATTTTTATTAAATTTATTTTCAAAATTTGCTTGTTGTTTCCTAAAGCGGGATCTGTGACGCTTTAAGGAACGTAGTTTTGGTTTTTTTGTCATGTAAGTTTCTTTGGAGTTACACAGTTTACTATTTGAATTACGCTTTATGGAACAACAAGGCTCATAGTTTTGAAGGGAAGATCGGATTCCGAAAAGGATTGTTGAGCAGTTCAGAAGTAAATGTTTCTGAATACGTTCCTGTTAGCAGTTGGGTATTTTTTTTCGGCGGTCTGGATTAATTACTGCGGCTCTACTCTGTTCGTGGAAAATCATATGAGTTGCATATTCCGTGATATTTACAGGAATGCAGGTGTAAATATCGACACACTCTCCGGGATCACTCTGTAAATACCGACATACACCCTGACCCAACCCAGGAAATGCTCAAATACTCCCCGGGATCCACCATGCAATGACCGACACACTCCCAGTGATCGCACTGTAAATACTAATATCTATCTGCAAAACCCCCTGTACGTACTGACACAAAAACCTTGGAACCCCCTGTAAATACTGACACCCTCCCCGGAACCCTCTGTAAATACCGAAACACTCCCCTGGCACATCCTGTCAATACCGACGCACGACCCGAGAGCACACTGTAAATACCGAGACACTGCCCTGGAACACCTTGTAAATACAGACACACATTATACTTCGTCCGCCCTGCAAATAGTGACCCAATCTTTTGGATCCTCCTGCAAATACAGACAATCATCCTGGGACGCCCCCTTGGAAATACTGATACACTTCCCTGGAAACCCCTGGAAATACCGATATACTCCCCAGAACCTCCCCCTAATAAATGCTGACACACTCACCGGAATGTCATTGTAAATATTGGCACACTCCACGAGTTGACGCTGTAAATACCGACACAATCCCCAGGAGCCAATCCCTAAATACCGACGCCTTCAACGTGACCTCCCCTGTGAATACTGACACACTCCACGGGACACCCCGGTAAATACCGGCACACTTCCCTGGACCCCCCTGTAAATACTAACACACTCACAGGAAACTCCCTGTAAATGTTAACACAGACCCTGGGAATGGCTTGTAAATGCCAGCACACTTCCGTTCTAACAGTAAATTTCAACGCGCTCCCCAGGATACCGAGGCAATACTGACACACTCACTGGGACCCCAAAAAGTATCAACACAGTAATCAGAAACCCTTTGGAAATATCAACAAACTCCCTGTGGACTCCGTTCAAACACTGGCACACTTCCCGGGACCCCGCTGTAAACACCGACACAATCCCCAGGATCCACCCCTTAAATACTGACACACTCCATGTGAACCCACTATAAATACTGATACACTCCCTGGGCCACCCTGCTAAATGCAGACACACTCCCCAGGATAACCCAGTAAATACAGACACACACACCCAATACCTAGGATTAAACAGACAGATTCCATAGGACCTCACTGTCAATACAGACGCACTCACCTGCAACAAAATAAATATCGTCATACACCCCAGGACCCACCTGCAAATATTGACACAGTCGCTTCCCCCGCCTCTCTACCCACTCTCTCTCGCTTTGTTTGCGCCCATTCATTCCCTGTCCGTCTCTCTCTGCTCCTTCCACTCTCTGCACACTACTATTTTCTCCCTCTGTCACCCTCCCACCCACGAGAAACAACCCCCTCTATTCTCTCATTCTATCGTACACTCTCTCCCTCCTATACCCCTCCCACAATCTCTGAACCCCCAAAACTCTCTCCCCCAAACTCTCTCCACTTCACCCCACTTCCTCCTTCTCTATAAACCTCCCACTCTCTCTGTCCCCTTCACGCTCTGTATTTAACCCCTCCCACACTCTCTCGACCCTCTCACTTTCTATCTCTCCAGTACACTATGTCTTTCTCTTTCCCTCTTCGCCTCACAGTCACCCTTGACTCCCTTTGTCTCCCTGTCACAACCCCTTGCCAGTCTCTTCCCCTCCTACTGTCCCTCCCTTTGTCTCTTGCCTTCCCACTCTCATTCTACATCCTTACCTCTCTCAGCCCTCTTTCTACTATCTGCCGACTATATTTCTCTCTACGCCTTGCCATTGTCTCTCTTCCCCTTCCATCTCCCTCCATCTACCGCTTCCCACTCTCTTTCCCTACCACACTTCCTCTCTCTTTCACTCTTCACCCTCCCACTCTCTCGCTACCCCCACCCTCTCAGTCTCCACAGCGTTCGTGTCTCTCCCTCTCTCTTTCTTTCAGCCCCACTCCCTCTCGCTCTCTATCTCGTTCTCTCTTCCCCAACCCACACTCTAGGGTCTCTCTATACCACTCTTTCTCTCGCGGCACCTCCACATTGTCTACCACACTCTCTCCTCACCCCTCGCTTTCTACACACCTCCCACTTTCAGATTCTGTAACCCCCCACACTCTCTAGGTCAATCCCTTTCACAGTCTCTCTCCCCTTCCCCCTCTCTCTGCTGCACCCTCTCTCTCTACCACTTTCACATTCGCTCCCTAATCCTCTCCCACGCTTCCAATCTATACCCCCATTCTCTCTCGACCTGCTCCCATTGTCTCTCCCTTTACCCCCTCATATTGCTTCTTTCTCTACACACACTTGCCACGCACTCTCTAACCCACTCCCTCTCTCACTGCAGCCCATTACACGTTCTAGCACACTCCCACTCTCTCTCTCCCTTATCTCACTCTCTCACCTCCTCCCATACTGTCTCTCTACCAGCTCCCACTATCTCACTGTTTACCCCACATTCCCTCTCTCTACCCCACTCCTTCCGACTGTCCTTCTCTATTCAAAGACCCTCTCACTCTTTACACCTTTCCCACGCTCTCTCTACCCCTCTCCCACTCACTACATCCCTCCCACCCTCTCTACCCCATTCTATCTCTAAACCACCCACTCTTTCTCTCTCTATCCCTTTCCATTCTGTATCCCTTTACACCCACCCTCTCTCTCTAAACCCCTCCTGCTCTCTCTCCCATTAACCTACTCCCTCCCTCTCTCTACTGCCTGCCACTTTCGCTCTGTACCCCACTCCCTCTCTCCCCTTCCCACTCTCACTTACCCCACACACTCTCCATCAGCTTCCAATATCTCTCTATACTCCACGCCCTCTCTACCCCTCTCTTTCTCTCTTCTCACACTCTGTCTATTTGCCTCCCACTCTCTCTCTGTCTTCACCACCCGCACTGTCTCTCGTTCCCTCCAAATCTCTCTCTACATCTCTCCCTCCCACTCCGTCTTTTCCACCACTATCTCTCTCTCTACCCCTTCCTCTCTGTTCCTCTCCCTTCCTCTCTGTACTACCCGTTCACTATATATCATTCCCTTTCCCTCTCACTCTCTGTCTTCACCGCTCGCACTCTCTCTCTCGTTCCCTCTAATTCTTTCTCTACATCCTTCCCTCCCACTCTCTCTCTTCCTTCTCCCATGCTTTCTATCCACTTCCCCCTTTCCTCTCTCTCTTCCCCAGCTTCTGTCTACTAGCCGCCCACTATATACCCTTCTCTTTTCCTTTTACTCTCTTCCCACCCCTCCCAATTTTCCCTCTCTCTACACTCTCCCACTCTTTTGATCTGGCACACTTCCACTCTCTTTCTCTCCCCCCCACACGCTATCTCTACTCCCTTCATCTTGATCTACACCTCTCATACTCATTACTTGCCGTCCTCATCTCTCCACCTTTCTCACTTCCCATCCCACACTCTCTCTCTCTTTACGCACCTCTCTCAATCTCTCTCTCCATCACATACCTCTCTCTCTCAATTCTCCCCTCTCACTATCACTCGGTTTACTTTCCTCCCTCCTATTCGCTCTCTCTGCCCCTTCCTCCTTCTCTCTCTACTACCCGCCCATTGTTTCTCTCTTTCCCCTCCCACCTTTTCCACCAACTCCCATTCTATCTCTTCCTCTCCCATTCTTCCTCTCTCTGCACTCTCCCACTCACTCTGTCTACAACACATCTCTTTTATCTTTTTCTTCCTCCTCCCACTATCTCTCGACTCTCTTCCTCTCTCTCTTTATAACTCCACAGTGTCGGTCTCAATTCTCTCCAGCTCTTTCGGTCACTTCTCCCCTCCTACTCTCTATCGCACGACTTCCCTCCCGGTCCCACTCTCTACCCTCTCGGCCCTCTCTCTACACCTTCTCACACTCTTTACAAACTCTCTCATATATATATACACACACACACACTCCTAACACTCTGTATCTCTCTCTCTCTCTCTCTGGCGAAGCCTCCTCTCTCAACTCCTTCCCAGTCTCTCTCCCTCCCTCCCTCTCTCTTCCCCACAACCTGTCTCTCTCTCGCCCTCTTTAACTCTCTCACGCTACCTCCTACCACTCTCTCAAAACCTCCCATTCTCTCTCCATTTAACCATCTGACTGCTTCTCTTTCGACCCAGTCCAACTCCCTCTTCTCAACTCTCTACCAACCACACTCTCTCTCCGCTTCCCTCTCTCTCACGAACCGCTGACACTCTCTCTCTACCAGATCTCACAATCTTTCTCTCTTCCCAACATCCCCTTCTCTCCATTCAATTCTGTAGCACTTTCTCTCTCTTGACCACCACACAGTCTCACTCTCCAGCCCCTATCACTCTCTTAACTACACATCCTCTCTCTATCCCTCCCATTGTCTCTCAATCTCTCTAACGCCCTCCCACTCTGTCTTTCCGTCGCCCTCTCACTGTCTCGACACCCCTCTTCCACTCACTAACCCTGTCTCCCTCCCTCTACCTCTCCCACTCGTTCTCTCTATACCCCTCCGATTCTCTCTCCAAAAACATCCACCACTTCCTCTCTAACCCCCTCCTGTTCTTTCTCCCCCTCTGACACATTCCCTCACTTTCTCTACCGCCTCCCATTCTTTCCCTTTAATCCACTCCCACTTTCTCTCCCTCCAAATATCTCTCTCTCACTCCCCCATTCCGTATCTTTTTCTCTCTATTCCCACTCTCTCAGACTTCCCCTCGAACCCTCTCTGTCTTCCCGCTTGCACTCACTTTCCCCTTTCCCCTCCGATCGTCTCTGTCTAACCCCTCCTTTATCTACCCCACTTCCACTCTCTGTCTACTCCATTCCAGTCTGTCTCTCTCCACTCCACACCCTCTCATTCTCTACCTTTCTCCCACTCTGTCTATCTGACACCCTCGCATCCTCTCACTCCCCTACCCTCCACGGTCTCTTTCCCTAAACCGTCCCACTCTCTCACCCCATCCCATTCTTTCTGTCCACGTCCCCCTCTCTCTCTCTTTACTGTTCTCCCGCTCTGTACACTCTACTCCACTGCCTCTCTGCCTAAACCCCCACGCTTTCTATCTCTAGCCTCTCCCAATCTCTGTCCCTTTCCTCCGTCCCAATACCTCTCACACTATCCACCAAACTTTAACTCTCCACCGTCCCCGAATCTCTCTCTACGCCACTCCCACATTCTCTCTCCCCCCACACTCTCAGTCTAAACCCTTCCATTCTGTCTCTCTTACAGTTCCTAGTATCTCTCTCTCTTCGCCACTACCCTCTCTCTCCACTCTACTCCTTCCCACTTTCTCTCTCTACCCCAATTACTCTCTTTCTCCACCCCCTCCCACTCTCACTCTAACCTAACTCTCTCTCTACCTCGCTCCCGCTCTCTGTACGTCTTACATTCTCTCACTGTCTAACCCTCCCACTGTCGCTCTCTCTCTAAACCCCTCCCATTCTCTCTTTCTTCTTCTCACCCACTCTCTCTCTTCCCGTCTCCCACTTACTACCCCTCCATCCTCTCTCTAACCCACTCTCTGTCTCTCTTGCTCCTTCATTTTCTCAAACTCTTCAACTCTTTCTCTCTCTCCCCCTCCCATTCTCTCTTGCTATTTAAAGCACTCCCGACTCTCTCTACCTACCCTCACTCTCTCTATTTACCCCACTCCCTCTCTGTCTCTCTCCCACATTCTTTTACTCACGTCCTCCCACATCCCTTTATATCACATCTCACTATCTCTCTATTTGATACCACTCCCTCTCTTTTTCTCTTCCCCACTCTCTCTCTCTTTCTCTCCTCCTCCACTCTGTCACTTCCCCTCCCGCTCTCTGTCTTCCTCGCTCTCACTCTCTCTCTCTTCTCACCTCCGATTATCTCTCTGTACCCCTTCCCCCTGTCCTCGCTTCCCATAATTTCTCTTTCTTTCTTCCCACTGCCATTCACACACACTCTCTATTCTCTCCCTCCCTCTCTCTATTCCCATCCCACTACCTCTCTTTCCTTTTGCATCCCAGTCTCTCTCTGTCTACCCTCGTAATCTCCTTTCTCCCTTCCTAATTACGTTCTCAGTCTCCCCCTCCCGGTCTCTCTCTCCTCCCCTCGCACTCTATCTTTTTATCTTCACCATCCAACTGTATCACCGTCTACCCCATCATTCTCCCTAAATCTGGCATCTCCTTCTCTCTCTGTCAACTCCTCACACTCTGTCATCTCATCCCACACTCTCTCTCTTCCTGTCTTCCCCACGCTCATCCACAAACTCTCTCCATCCGCTACCACCATCTCTCTACTCCTATCCAACAATCTCTCTCCCTTCACCTCCCAGTCTCTCTCTCTGTTAGCACTGCTCATACCCTCCCTCTCAGCCCCCATCCCTCTCCCTCTCTCTAGCCCCTCCCATTAACTCTCTCACTTTCCTTCCCTCTCTACCCCACTTGGTCTCGCTTTCTAACTCCTCCCACTCTCTCTCGACTCCCTCCCAGTCTATCTGCCCAACCTCTCTCTCATGCTAGGCTCTCCTACTCCCCCCACTCAGCCTCTCTCTACATCGAATCTTATCTCTGTCTCATATCCCACCCTATATCTCTATCTCTAACCCCTCCCCTCTCACCCTCTGCTTCTAACGCCTCCAAAACTCTCTCTCCACTCCGCTTTCTCTCGTCACCACACGCATTTTCTCTGTCTGTAGTCCGTCCCACTTTCTTTACCCTCCTGCTGCTCTCTCCCCCACCTCCCCTTTCTCTTCTGCACCCCCCTTTTGCAGTTTACACCATGTCCCCTCCCCCACGTCCCCTTCTCTCCCTCCTCCATTCCCTCTCTCTCACACACACTCCGTCTTTACCGCTTTCCCTTTCTCTATCTACCCATGCCCCTTTCTATTCTCCCTCCCACTCTGTCGCCAATCCTTCCCTCTGCATCACTCTCTACTCCCTCCCTCTCTCACTACCGCGCCTACTCTCGATATTTCTCTCTTCCACCTCCCACTCTCCCTTCCCTCCCTCTCTCTAACTCCTCCTACTCTTTCACTGCTCCTTCCACTGTATCTGCCAACCAAAGTCTCACGATAGCCCCTCCTACTCTCTCTTTCTGACATCATCTTTAACTCTCTCCAGCCCCTCCCTCTCTCTCTAATCCCCCCACTATCTCTCTTCTTCCGCTCCCACTCTCGCACTCTACCAACTCCAACTGTCTCTCCCACATTGTCTTTCACCCTCCCACTTTTTCTGTCTCCATTCCTTCCCTCTACATCACTTTCTACCCAGTTCACTCTCTCTTCCCCTCCCGCTTTCTCTCCATCCTTCTCTACCTCCTCCCATTAACTCTCTCTCTCTCATTCCCTCCGCTCTCTCTACCACCTCCCACACTCTCTGTCAAACACCTTCCACTCACTGTCTCCAGCAACCCACTCTCTAGCTAACCCTCTCTCTCTGTCGACACCAATCCCACACTCTCTCTCTCTTCTCCTTGGAGTCTCTCTCTCTGCCACGCTCCCTCCCTCTCTGTCTGTCTCTTTCTCTACCCGAACTCTATCTCTACCACTCTCCCACTCTCTCTCCCAAGCCCTCCCAATCTCTCTACCCCCTCGCAATTTCTCGCTGTCAATCCGCTTCTATTCTCTCCCTCTAAACCCCTTCCACTCTCTCTCTCTACACCACTCCCACTCTCGCTTTCCAAACGCCTCCCTCTCTCTTGCTACCCCATTCCGTCTTTTTCCCCATGCCTACACTCTCTCTACCCCGTTGCACTCTCTATCTTTTCAACACTCCCTCCCACTCTCCTCTATCTCTCTGCCCCGAACTGTTTCTCTAAGCGTCTCCCAATCTCTCTCTACCCATCTCTAAAGCAACCACCCTTTTTGGCTCTCACCTGTCCCAGTATCTCTCTCTCTCTCCACCCCTCCCACTCCTCTGTCTGCACATTTCCCCCTCTTTCTCTCACCCTCCCACTCTCTCTGTCACACTCCCAATGTCTCTTTAAAGCCTTCCCATTCCCTTTCGACCCCATAGACTATCTCTACTGCACTCCATATCTCTCAATTTCTCTCTCTCTCTAACCCCCTGTCTCTCGCTCGAACCCACTCTCGCTCTCTCTCTACCCTCTCCCAGTATCTTTCTCCCCTCCCCTTCCCACGCTCTCCTTCTCTTTCTTCACCATCCCTCTTTCTCTGTACCACACTCCTTCGCTCTCTTTCTCACCCCCACAAACGATCTCTCTTTCTACCCCACTCTTGCTTTCTCCCGTTCTCTCTCCACCCCTCTCTGTCTTCCGATCCCACTGTCCATCTGTCTACCGAGCTCACACGCTGTCTCTTCTCCCCGACAACACAGTCGAGGAAACTGCCTCGCTCGCTCTCTCTCTCTTCCCTAGCATCTCGCTCTTTGACTGCTTCCCCCACTCAATCTCTCTCTACATCGAATCTTATTTCTCTCTTATCCTTGCCTCCCTCTGTCTCTCTATCCCCTCCCATGCTCTCCTTCTAACGCCTCCCACATTCTCTCTCTCCGCTCCCTTTCTGTCTTGCCCTCACGCCGTCTCTCTCTCTCTATTCCGTCCCACTCTCTCTACTCTCCTACTGCTCTCTCTCCCACCTCACCTTTATCTACCCCTACCCATCTCAGTTTAATCCCCCAATCTGTTTCACACACCTTTTTTCTCCACCCCTTTTCCTTTGTCTCTCTACCCCCCTCAGACTATCATTCTGTTCCTGTCCCACTCTCTCTACCGACTCTATCGCTCTCTTTCATTCTCTCTTCTCCCTCCCACACTATCTGTCTCGATTTCTTCCCACTGCACCTCTCTTTCTCTCACCTCACTCTCTCTCTACCCCACCCACTCTCTCTCTTTCTCTCTTCTCCCTCCCATTCTCTCTCCCCTCCCTCTATCTACATCCTCCCTCTATCTTTCTCTGTCATTCCCTCCTTCTCTCTCTATGACGCATAACACTCTCTCTCAAACCCATCCCACTCACTGCCTCCATACTCCCCCTCTCTACTCCACTTTCTCTCTCTAACCTGTCGCGCATTCTCTCCACTTCCCTCTCTATCTACACAACTTTCCCTCTCTAAACCAATCCCACTGTCACTACTCCCTTGCACTCTCCCTCTCTGCCACACTCCCTCCCACACTGTCTCTCTCTACCCCCGAACACCATCCCTACCTCTCTATTCTACATACTCTCTACCGCTCTCCTAATCTCTGTCTACACTGCTCACACACTCTCTATCGTTGTCCCAATCTCTCTCTCTACACACACACTCTCACTCTCCCTTGCATTCTGTCTCTGTAGACCCCTCCGACTCTCTCTCTAAACCCCTTCCGAACCTCTCTCTACCACCTGCCACTGTCTCTCTCACAACTATCTCACTCACTCTCTCCACCCTTCCCCCTCTCTCTATCCCTCTCCTCTCTCTCTCGCTGTCCCTCGCGCGTCTCTTCCCTACCCATCTCTATCAAAACCTTCCACGATCTCTACTACAATCCCGCTCTCTCTCTCTCCCTACCCCCTTACACTCTACCTCTCTACCACACTACCTCCCACTCTTTCTCTCTCTCTACTCCCGAACACTCCCTTCACCACTCTTCCAAACTCTCTGCTTCCCTCCCTCTGTCTTTCTACCGCCTTCAAATTTTCTCTCTATCTACCCCCTCACACACTCTCTCTAAACCCCACCCAGTCTCACTCTCACTACCCCCTCCCACTTACTCTCTTCAACATCCCATTAGTACCTACCACACTGTCCCTCACTATCCCACTCCGAATCATTCTCTAACACCTTCCACTCACTCTAGCACCTTCCACTCTCTCTGTCACACTCCCTCCCAATCTGTCTCTCTCTCTAACCCTGAACTCTATCTACCTCTATCCCAATCTCTCTCCCTCTTCCACTCTCCACTCTCCAACCTCCCACTCTTTCTATGTCTACCCTCCCACAATCTCTCGGTACATCAGTCCCACTCCTTCCCTCTACACCCTCCCAATCTCTCTCTTACCGTCCCACTCTTTCTATCAGCTTCCAACTCTTGCTCACTCCAATACTCTTCCTACCCCATACCACTACCTCTCTCCACTCCACTCCCTCCCTCTATTTCTCTTGTCCACGCGCACTCGCCCCCTCACAATCCACCCACTTTCTCCAGCGAAATCCCTCTCTTTTTCTTTCGTCTCGCTCCCATTCTCTCTTCTCTCTCCATTTTTTTCTACCCCTTCTCATTCTCTCTTTCCCTCCCTCTCTCTTTCGTATTCCTCCTCATCTCTATGTCTACCCTCTCACTCACTACTCCATCCTTCCCTTTCTCCCAACTGCTCCTACTATCTCTCACTACTCCTTCCACCATCTTTCTCTTCCCATCCGACTCTGTCCCTCCAAATGTCTCTCTGCACCCTCTCTCTCTATATATATATCTCTCTAACCCACTCCCTCCACCTCTATCTCTACCCCCACCACTCTCCCTCTCTCTGTACTCCCTCCCACTCTCTATCCTTCTCTCATGCGACCCCTTTCTACAAACTCGAACTCTCTGTATTCCCCTCTCAGTTCGATACCCCACTTCCACTCTCTGTCTCTTTCTCTCTTCCCCCCTCTCTATCTTCCCCTCACACTCTCTCTGTCTACTGTGTTTGCACTCACTCTCTCTGCACCGCCACACTCTGTCTAACCCCACTGTATCTCTATCCCCTCACTCCCTCTCGCTAGTCCCCTCCCACAACCTATCTCTCTCCTCCCCTCTCACTCTCTCTCTTTCTTCCCCATACCACTCTCTCTGTTCCCCACTCCCTCTCTCTGTCTTTCCATCTAACCCACTCACTCTCTCTCTCTTTCTCTCCATCCACCACTCGCTCTCTCTTCCCTTCCCACTCTCTCTGTCAACCGATCTTGCTCTCTCTCTTCTCCCCTCCAACACTGTCTCTCTAAACCCCTCACCCTCTTTCTTTCTCCAGCTCAGTTTATCCCTCTACCCCTAATCCAGTCTCTCCCGATAGACCCTCTCTCTGTCTGTCTCGCAACACTCTCCCACTCTCTCTCTGTCCAACTCTCTTTCGCTCTATCAACCCTCCAACTGTCAATCTCTCTCCGCCCTTTTCTCTCTTCCCCATTCCCACTCCCTCTCTACAACCTCCCACACTTCCTACCATCGTGCCTCTCTATCTCTCCACCCCACTCCCTCTCTCCATCTACCCCCTCCGTCTACCTCTTTATCTTCCCCTCCCACTCTCTCTCTATCCACGTCATCTCTCTCTCCCTCGTTCTCTTGCTCCCCCCAACTCTGGCTCTCTCTATTAACTCCCTCTGCATCTCTCTCTAGTCACCTCCCTCTCTCTCTCTCTTCCACTCCCACTCTTTCTCTCTATATTTCTCCTGTCGCCCACTCTCTTCCTCTCTCACTCCTCCCTCTCTTACTAATACTGTCCGACCCTCTCTACAATCTCTAATACTCTCTCACTCAATCCTCTCCCGCTCACTCTCTCCACCCTCGCCTCTCTCTACCGCACGCCCTCTCTCTACCCCCGTACAATCTCTCCACCGCCACTCTCCATCTACCGCACTCTCCCTCTCTACTCCAATCCCACTCTCCCACTCTACCACCTTGCACTCTCTCTCTGCCACAGTCCCTCCCACTCTCTTGCTCTAGCCCTCCCACTGTCTCTTTCTACCTCACTTCCCCTCTCTCTTTATTCCTCCCCCACTCTCTCTCTATATCCATCCCTCTCTCTCTCTAACCCCTCGCATTCTCCCCTGCCTCCCCCCTCTCCCTAAACCCCTTCAACTTCAACCCTCTCTATATTCCCTCCCACTCACTCTCTCCACCCTCCTCCACTCGTCTACCCCACTCTGTCTCTCACTACACCACTCCCACTCTCTACCTCTTCCACTCTCTGACTTCAACATTCCCTCCTACTCTACCTCTCTCTCTAGTCCTGTACTCTATCTCTACTTCTCTCTCACACTCTCTCTGTCAACCAAGCTTGCAACATCTCTCTCTCACTCCCCTACAACTTCGTGTCTCTCTCACCCCCTCCCACTCTCACTTCCCCTCCTCTGCCTCTTTTTCCGTTAACGTCCCATTCAATCTCTCTCTACCCCATCTCTCTCTCTACCCCATCTCTCTCTCTAGCCCTTCCTTACCTCTTTCTCACGACCCCCTCCCACTCTCTCTCTATCCCACTCCCTCTCCCTCTCAGCCCGCCCACTTTCTCATTCTTATCCCTGATACTCTCTCTCCGCTTCCCATTTCTTTCTTGCCCACTCCCACTCTCTCTTTACCCTCCACTCTCCCTAACTTCCTCCCACTCTCTCTCTCTCTCCAACTTCCACCCTCTCTCTACCGTCTCTCACTATGTTTCTCCCGCATTCCTCCTCTTCCCGTTATCCCACTCTCTCCCTATCCCTTCCCACACTTTTACATTTCCACTATCTCCACCACAATTCTTCTCTTTTTCTCCCCCCTCCGACTACCGATCTGTCTTCCCCCAACTGTCTCTCTACCCACTCCAACACTATGCCTCGTTCTCTCTTCTCATTCCCAATCTGTCTCAAAGCTCTCCCTCTACATCTCACTCTACCCAACGCCAACTCTCTCTTTCCCTCCCTCCCTCTCTAACCCCTCCCACCATCTCTCTGTCAGCCCCTCCCTCAATCAACCTCCTCCCACTCTCTTTCAATCCCCACCCCTTTTCTACCCCCTCGCACAGTCTGTCCCCTGCTCCCTCTGTATCTACATCACTCTCGCTCTCTACCCCAATCCCACTCTTTCTCTATATCCTTGCACACACTCTCTGCCACACTCCCTCCCACACTGTCTCTCACTAGCACCTAAATCTGTCTCTCTCCCTCTCTCTCCACACCATTCCCAAAATCTCTCTCTACCCCCTTGTATTCTTCTATTTTTCTATGCTCCTCCTACTTTCTCTCTCTATACCCCTTGCACTCTCTCTTTCATATCATCCCACTCACTGTGTCCACCGTCCCACTGTCTACCTACCCCACTGTCTCCCTCGACCCCACTCCCAATCCCTCCAAACGCCTTTCAATTTGTCTCTGCCACACTCCCTCTCACTCTGTCTGTATCTCTATCTTTCTACTCCCAACTCACTTTACCTCTCTCAACCCACTTTCTCTACCTCTCCCGCTCTCTTTCGACCCCTCCTCACTGTCTCAACACCCAATTTTTCCCTCTCTACGCCGTCCCACTGAGTCTATCCCTCTACACCCCTGCCACTGCCTCCGTCTCGACTATATCCTACTCTATTTCTCACACTTCCACTATCTCGAACACACATCCACTCTCTCAATAACAAGCTCAATTCTCTTTCTGCCACCTAACATTATCTCTCTCTCTCTCCACTCCACGCCCTCCCTCTCTCTTTCTCTCTTCCACTCCCACTCATTCGCTCTTAAACCAAGCAGTTTCTCCAGCGCACTCCATCTCTCTCTGTCTCATTTCCCCTCGAACTCTTGCTCTTCGCCCTCCAACTCTCTCTCTACCCCCTCCCTCCCTCTCTGTTCCCTCACACACTCTCTCACTCTACTTCTCTCTCACTCACTCCTTCCATCGCCCCCACTCTCGCTCTCCCCTCTCACTCTCGCTCTACCCCCATTCTCTCTCTTGAACTCCCCCACACTTTAACTCCCCGATTCTCCCTCGCTCTCTATCTCCCTCCCACTCTCCGTCTAATCTCTCTCTACCCCACTCCCACTCTTTCTTCCACTCCCACTCGCTCTCTATAATCCCTACTCTCTCTACCCGCTTCCAATACCTTTCTCTACCCCACGCTCTCTTTCACCCTGCATCATTTCATCTCTCTCTCTCCTTCCCTCTTTCCCACTGCCTCTCTTCCACACTTTCTCTCTTATTCCATTCCTTCTCTCTTCCCCTCTCTCTTACCCCCACTCATTCTCTTCCACTCCATATCTCCTTCTCTGTCCACCCCACTTGCACTCTCCCCCTCTTCTTCTCTCCTACACTCTCTCCCTCCTCTCCCAGAATTTCTCTCCCCTTCCCCCTCTCTCCTCCTCCCTCGCTCTCTGGCTGTAATCCCCTCGCACTACCTTTCTCTCTCATCTTCGAAACTCTCTCTCCCCGACTGCCCCCTCTCTCTAGCCCTCTCCCTCCCTCTCTTTCTCTCTCTACCAATGTCCCACACTGTCTCTTTCTCTATTGCCCTCTCTCTTTCTCTCTACTCTCTCCGTCTCTCTCTCCACCACTCAGTCCCTCTCTCTCTATTCTCCCCCCACGATATCTCCCTTTTTATCTCCTCCCTCTCCTCTCTTTACCTCCTTCCCTTTCTCTCTCGTTTTCCTTCTCCCTCTATCCCTTTCACACTCACTCTACCCCACACTTTCTCACACTCTCTCACCCTCCCTCTCTCAGTCTTGCATTCTCCTATCTCTCTTACACACTTGATCTCTCTCTCCAGACACGCCTCCCACTGTCTATACCCTCCGACTCACTCTACCCCTTCCAATCTGTTTCTCCTACACACTGCTTCCTCTACTCCCCTCCCACACCCTCTCCCCCTCCTCATGCTCACTACCATAGGACCTCTCTCTCTACGCCCCTCCCGAACACTGCCTTTCCTGCACGCCATCCTCATCTCTCTCTCTACCCTTTCCTACACTTCTCTACCTTCCTCCCACTGTCTTTCTCTCTAATCAACCTCCAATTCTGTCTCTCTCTCTATTCCTCTCCTTTTCTCTATCCCCTACGATGCTCTCTCGACAACTCTCCCTTTTTTCTCTCTCTCACCGCCTCACACTCTTTCTCTACCAGCTCCCATTATCTCTCTCGCTCTTCCCCATTCCGTCTTTTCCTCTTTCTTTCTACCCATTTTTCCCTCTCCGACACTGTCCCTTCCTTTTCTACTACCAGCTCCGACTCTGTCTCTCTTTTCTGTCCTCCCTGTCTCTCTGTATTACATCCCACTACCTCAATCACTAAACCCTCCCATTCTCGCTCTATAACCCCTGCCATTCTCACTCGACACACCCACGATGTATCTCTTTCCCCCCCACACCATTTCCCCTCTCTCAGGAATCTGCTCCCACTCTCGCCCTCTTACCCCTCCAATACCTCTCTCCTTCTCTTTCAACTGCACTCCTCCTCTTTCTGCCTTTCTCTCTTCCCTCCTCCCACTCATGATCTCTCACGCCACACTCTCTCTTCTCACCTAACCCCTCCCACACTTTCTCTCTTTACCGCTTCCATACTTTCTCTCTCTTAAGCCCATCTCTCCCTCTCTACCCCCCTACTCTCACTCTGTCTCCCCTCTATCTCTACCTTACTCGCCTCTCTCTCTACGCACCCCTCCCAATCTCTCTCTAACCTCTCCCAGACTCTCTCTACCCATTCACAAATCTCTCACTGCGCCACTCCCTCTCTCTTCACCAGATCCATTCTCTCTACCTCTTCGACTCTCTCATTTCCCCACTCCTTCCCAGTCTCTCTGTTTGCACTCAGACTCTCTCCTGGTCGCTCCCTCTCCATCGGCGCTTCTTTTTTACTCTTTCTTTGCGCCCTCCCATACTCTGTGTACCCACTCGTATTCTCACTCTCCCCCCTCCCACTCTCTCCCTATCTCCCTCCCACTCTCTCTTCCCACCCCACACCGTCTCTTTAACCGCCTTCCTTTCGCTCTAACCCACTTCTCACTGAAAGCCCCCACACTCTTTCACTCTTTATCCCTCTCCCTCTTTCTTACTCTACCCCCACTCTCTCTCTTTCAACCCCGCTCTCACTCACTCTCTATCTCTTCTTTTCTCACTCTCTTGCTCGCTACCCCGATCTCATTCTTTCTCACTTTACCTACCTCATTCTTTGCTTCTCTAATCCACGTCTTGCTCGCTCTCTACACTTTTCCACTCTGGCTCTCTGCATCACTACATTTCTCTCACTCTCTCTCATTCTTACTGTCTCTGTTCCACGCTCTCTCTATCTCCTCCCACTCTCTGTACAAGTTCCATTCTCTCTCTACCTCTTCGACACTCTCTCTTCCCCACTCCCTCCCAATCTCTCTCTCTGCACTCAAACTCTCTCTCTACTCCTCTCCACATTCGCTCTACGCTTCAGTCTTACTCTTTCTCTACGCCCTCCAACACTCTCTCTCCCCCTTCAAGTTTCTCTCTTTTTCTCTCTGCCTCTTCCTACTCTCTGTCTGTCATGCCCTCCACCTCACTCGCACTCTCTGCCATTCTTTTTGTTTACTCCATTTCCCCTCTCTCCTTCTCTCCACCCTGCTTCCTCTCTCTCTGTCTCTCTCCTTCCCTCCCTAAATAATGCACACCCTCTCGCTTCCCTTTCCCTCTCCATCTGACCTACAGATAGGGGCGAAGTGGAGAGGCTGGATAGGGATGAGAGGATAGATAAATGTGGGGATGGGACGGGAGAAGGGAGACGATGGGGCAGAGACACAAATGCGGGAGTTAGATAGTGAAAGCAGGAGAATGAGACTGAAACGAAGGGGGAGAGAGAAGATTAGAGGCGGGTGGAGAAACCTTGTGCTGTGTGAGATAAAGGTAAAGGGATTGGTGAAGACAACCAGTGAAAGGGAAAGGAGGAAAGAAAGCAAGAGTTTACGGAGCGAGGGGGAGAGAAATGAGAGGAAAGAGAAGGGAGAGGAAATTGAAACAGAGTGCAAAAGAGGGTGTGAGTGGGGAGGGGGTGACGAAGGATGTAGATAGAGAGACAGATGTGCTTCAGTGGAGATGGGGGTAACAGAGTAGAGATGAATTCGGCTGAAAGCCACTTCGGAATGGAGTGGGGGGGGGGGTGACCCAGTGGGGAAAGCAAGGACAATGTCAGTTCAACCGAAACCCTGAGCTTAGGCCCCGGTCTCCTCCTAATTCCTGAGGACTGGGACTTGGGGCTGAGTCTGTTTCTTTCCAACTCAGCTTGTTCAACATAAAGACAAACAAAAGTATCGTTTCCTCTGCTGCTCTGAACGTTTTAATGAACATTTTTCTTGTTTACAAATTTAAGTGATCGATACAGTCAGTGGGATGTTGCCTTTTCTCACTGGCCGCTGTGCAGTGAGAAACATTGAACTATGTCTTTGAAATACCTACACCTACCTCCACAACCGTGAGACATGGATGGATAAACCACCGTTACCCTCAATCTGCTCCCACAGGGATAATCGGTTTCATCGCTGAAACATTGAACTGAAATGACAAAATTGAGGACGGATTGATGAATGAATGTATATGATTGATTGATGAATTTGGGTAAAGGGATAATTCATCACATTCTTCAGCTGCTGTCTGAAATTAGTCTGGGTCACGGCATAAATCATGGTGTTTGTGCAGCAGCTAAGGAGCTGCAGCATGAAGCCTAATTCTTGCACAAAGTAAGGAAGATACACAAACTTATAACCAAGACTATACATCCGGCTCCACATTGAATACAACATGATCGTTGACCATAACAGGACGAAATTAGCCGAGATCACAAACAGTAAAATGATGGATTTGTTACGAATTCTCATTTCTGTGTCAGACTGAACGTCTCCATTGGTGTGAGCACGGAGTCTCTTACGGGCCCTGCTGGTCACTATAATGTGTCTGACCGTGAAAACATTGAACGGAAGAATCAGGGGAAATGGGAGAGCTGGGGTTAGAATGTGATGGAGGAACTCGATTGACGTCCAGACACGGGAGGTTCCAACACCATCTGCTGCATAACAAAACGACGGGTAGTTCATCTGCCCATACCGAGTTGAGAGCATAAAATACCAGAAAATATTTTTTAAACAGCTGAACACAGTCACTGTTCCCAGAACCACAGCCGCCATTTTCACACGACAACATTTATGTTTTAACTTCTGGCAACAAATGGCCACAAATCGATCAAACGTGAAAGTGACCGTGAACCAGACAGAACAGTCAGTGGCTGCATAAAGCAGTGCAGCGTGGATATTACACACAGAGATTTCCCACAAGAAATAAAACTGTTCCCGATAAACAATGGGAATGTGTCGCAATATCAGATCGAAGATAATGACCAGTAGATCCGCCGCTGCCATTGCCCCCAGGTACCGTCTGACACAGGGAGCCAATCCACAATCTTTATAAAGCAGGACGTAGATCGTCACTCCGTTAACTGTGAGGAAGAAAGACAAACACATTATCCATAAGCCTGGTGGCAAAGCGATCAGTTTGACTGAGAGCTGTGTGAGGTTATCAATTGTGTCACTGCATTCAAGATTTAGTAAAATAATTGGAGCTTAAATAACATATGGAAAGCTCTGATTTACTGACAAGTATGTGTCATTTATCACAAGAAATCCTCCGTGCCCAAACACACAGGGGCACATGCATAAGAACACACTCGATAACGGGAGAAAAGATACAGGTAATTTATATTCAGTTTCTAATACTGATCGTGAAAACATTGCCATCCGAAAGGATTCTCTCCCAGTTCTTTGAAAATAAATGGAAGTACGAAATTTCAGTCTTTTTCTTTAAATTCTGGTCAATGCGCTGTCGTGAAGAAATGTAAACGCAGGGAAAACAGATTCACCCCTTGAACTTCCTGAAGCGACGACGGAACAGTGTCTCCTTCTCCCATTAACGGATCCCTTCCCTCAGGACCGTATCATTTGGTCAATTCAATGACGACTGGCCGTTCACAAATCATGTCAGGGATAGAATATTGAGGGGAATGTCAGGTATTCTGCTGCAAACCAATCGACTCCCACAGTGTATTTCGACTACACCTCCTCCCATCCTCCCTCTTGTAAAAACGCCATCCCTTATTCCCAATTCCTCTGACTCTGCTGCATCTGTTCCCAGAATGGCCAATTCTATCTCAGAAAATTCCTGATGTCTTCCTTTTCAAATACCACAATTTTCACTCCCAGCTGGTCGATGATGCCCTCCAGCACATCTCCATTTCCCTCCGCTCCGTCCTCAAACATCACCCTCACCTACCCCCTCACCTCCATCCAAGGCCCATATGATCCTTCCACATCCGACAGAAATTTACTTCTACTTCCACAAATGTCATGTACTGTATCTGTCGCACCCGATGTGGTCTCTTCTACATCGGGGAAACAGGCCGCCAACTTGTCGAGCATGATAGGGAACGTCCCTGGGAATTCAGCACCAATGAAACGCATCGTCCAGTGGCTGAACACTTCAACTCCACCTCCTACTCTGCCAAAGACAAAGGTCATGGGCCTTCTCCATTGCCAATCACAAAGCCCCCAGTGCCTGTAGGATGAACACATAATCGTCCACCATGGGACCCTGCAACTACAGGGGTTCAAAGTGGATTTTAGCGTTTTACTAAATTCCCCTCCCGCACGTTTTTCCCATCCAGGCCTCGAACTGAGCACAGCCTTCTTCACCTGTTCATCACCTTTCCCTTCTATCCACTCCACCCTCCTCTCATCCTATCACATTCTCCTCCTTTTTCATCTACCTATTGCATGCTCAGATGCCTTACCCCCAACACCAAACTCTTCCATTTATCTGTCAGGCACCCCTTGCTCCACAAGTCTCATTCCAAATCATGCCTATCTGCCGGAATCGTTAATTATCCTGCTCATTGGATGGTCCCTGACCTGCTGTGCTATTGCGGTGCCACACTTCCCGTCAGGAAACAGTGGGACACCGCCATATTAACAGAACGAGAACTGATGGGCAATATTTCATGAAGTCCCATCACCCGCCCTGTCTCAGCGGTGATGTTGAAACTGTGGGATGTGGTCAGGAATGTCGTTACACTCGTATTCCCCCAACATTCATTCCAGAACCCGGGAACTCTCATGGTAAAGGTCAAAGCTGGTCAATGAAATCGCCTGATGATGGGTGTCTACTGCCATCACCCCTCAGAGATAACTCAGTTCCCTCCGAATTTGAAAGCAAATCAGAGGAAATACTGAGGTGATAAGGACACCGAACGCACTCTGGTTGCATGACTTCAGTGTCCGTCACCAAGAGTGTCTCCACAGGTTCACGAAAGTGTGAGCATGGAGAGGCTTCTAACATACAGCATCTCGACTGTGGGAAAGGATTTGGGAGCCCACAAGAGAGAAACAATCTCATCAAAGTAGTTTCTCACACATGGATCTGTCCCTAAAAGTATCTGTTGGCGCACCCAGCACACAGTCCTGGAGGAGGAAAAGTCTCAGCCTCATACCGAAGATACTGCCCACTGTGTTAATTGGAACTACCTCCTGCTAAGTAGGGCATACTTCTAAAAGACTGAGCAAAATGAAACTGGGAATCCCTAAGGCACTGTGGGCTATCAGCACAAAGTCAGATGTGTTCTGTTCACAGATGGTTCCAAAATATTCGTCACCATTCACAATTACATCCGTTCTAAAGCAGGCTATTCAGCCCATTCAGAGTTTTAAACGGCAACAGAATTCGGCCATTCAGCATTTCCAACCTGTTTCTCAGCAATTGGATCAGATCGTTACATTTCTTATATCTGTGACACAGAAAATGGAAGGGCATATTCAGCCTTTCAAAGCTGCTACATAGGTATAAGGGAGGACTGTTTACTAAGCCTAGAACAGGGATAATTTAGCGATAACTCAGTCTGTATCAGTTCAACACAGGTTAATAACTGCAGTGACACACTGACGAGTGATCAGGACTCAGTTATTTGTAATTGTCGAGAAATGGAACAAACTTATTCTGACTAAGATCAGCAGGAACTGAAATTATCAACCGAGAGTAGTGAATCTTTAATTGAATAAGCAATATACAACAATTTGGAGGCTGGAATATAACGTGGGTAACGGTGAATCTGTGACTTTACAGGAAGAATAGCAGGATGTATATGACATAAAAGGATAAAGATAACAGACGTTAATCACTCATGTTTACTGCACGGATAATTCTAACCCGTTGAGACATGGAAAGTATTGCTCGATCTCCCTGCTGGTCAGCTCCCTGATGTTACGGGGGGGCCCATTGCTCTCAGTACAGATGGAATATTTTGATGTGGTCGGGTAGCGGTGAGGACTGGTGAGAGTGTAAGTGTCTTGAGTCATTTTACAGGTGCATGGTCTCTATTGGCCAGGCCATCCTTTCTTTCTAGATAGAGACCCGAAGACGATGCGAACACGCTGACTGCTTCCGAATGAAGATGCCATGGCTGCTGCCAGGACAGTGGACATTCATCAACATGATGTACTATGCATGGTGGGACTGCTACATCAATGGAGTGAGAGACGAAGAGTACAATCACGACAGTAATATCGAAAGGCATTGGCATATCAGCTGAAATGTTTATTTACATGACACTTTTACTCCACCACAGAGATTCATCAACCCGGAACAAATAGCTGTTCAGCACAGAGCAATCTGTAGATCAAGCTTTGCTCGGTCCAACCCAGCATTCTGCAGATTGCAAAAATAAAACTATGCAGACTACGCCAGTGCATTGACCTGTAAACTCAGACGAGATAATTTGTTCATCCCTGGTAGCTATGTAGACAACAGCAGTGCAGTGACATATAAACTCAGACTAGGTTAGTGTCCAGCACGGAGACCGATACAGACCACAGCAATGAATTGATCTATCAAAGCGTGGGCCGGCGTGGACTGGAGACTGCGACTGTTGCGGTCTGGAGCCTGGACCCAGTGCGGCCGGGAAACGGGTGAGGTGCGTTCTGGAGACTGAGCTGAGTGCAGCATGAAGTCTTGTCCCAGTTGTGGAATGGGCCTGGTGCAGAATGGAGAATGGGAATGGTGCAGTTTGAAGACTGGGTCTGCTGTGGACTGAAGACTGAGCTCAGTGCAGCCTGGAGAACGAGGCCTGGTGCAGCGTGGAGACTGTGTCCAGCGCGATTTGGAGACTCAAGCCTGCGCATTCTGGTGACTCTGCCCAGTGTGGTCTGGTGACTGGGCGCGGGTGCTGTCTGGAGACTCGGTTCTGGTCCAGACTGAAGTGTGAGAGACTGTGATTCGAGACAGTTGCTTTTTTCCCATTTTTATTCTTCTGCTGAACTTTCATTTTTTTTCTTTCCATTTTGGACAAACTACTTAAGAATTTGTATTCAGATTTCTTGTACCTAAGATGGCGTCATAAGTGAAGACATTATCAACTTTTTACTTCACTCATTAGAGTCCACGTGACAATGAAACCAACTCAAATCATTTCAAATGTGAGTGTCACTGACTTTGATGTCCTTCCGAAACAAAGATGCTGCTTGTGTTGTGGTGTGGGGCGGCCAGCAGACGGTAGTATTTTATCACATTAAACAAACGAAGGAGGGACAAATGGAGTGAGAGAGTGAGGAAGGACATTGTGATTCCCGGTTCAATGGCTTCACTGCCAAAATAACAGAAATACCAATGCTCAGAAATGTAGATGATGAGATACACAGGCCAATACATTAAAGTCACTCCCAATAACAGACAAAGATACACACATACAGACACGCGCACGTGCACACAAACTTAGACTTATACACACAGAGACTTACACACGCGCGCGTGCACGCATGCACACTCTCTCTCTCAGACACACACCAATAAACACACTGATAACTGCAGACGTTCGGCTAATCACGCCTGCATTGACATTCAATGAGATCATGGCTGATCTCATCTCGTACTAAACTTTATTTCTTCTTGGAAAATAAAGCAGGGCAAGTCACTTACCCGTTAAAGTTGGAGCACTTTATGACCATTGACCGTAATTCTACTGGTTTCAAAAGTGATACGGGAAAGGATAGGACTGGTCCACATGTCAATTTTTTTAATTAGGGCAAGGCACATTTTAATATCGTTAGGCAGAGACTTTCAACAGAAGATTCGGATGCTGTTCGCAGGTAATGGCACTTCCAACAAGTCGGAATCTTTCAAAAGTGAGATAATGAGAGTTGGGGGACTGCATGTTCTGGTTAGTGTTCCATGCCAGCAGAAATAAGGAACAAATATGACAGGGCATGTTGCGGCTCTGGTCAAGTAAAAAGGAAGTGAATACCAGGTGCAGGCAGCTCGGGTCAAGGAAATGACTTGAGCATATGGGTTGTGGGAATACCCTTACCATAGAAATCAGGAGTGCAAAAAGGGTGCATGAGACAGCTTTGACTGATAGGGTTAAGGAGAATAGAATCAGATTATGTCAGTCTTTTAAGCGAGGGAGAGAATAGGGTGTCATCAAAATTATGTGTGGTTCCAGAAGAGGTGAATTAGGATTATTGGGTTTATTGTCACATGTACAAACATGAAGATAGTGAGAATTTTATAAGTCGCAACATGCGACGCAAGCTTCGGCTCAAAGAACACCCCCCCATCCCGCCTCCCCCAAAGGTACAGAATCTTGGTACAAAGCAGAAGAATAAAGAAGTCACAGTTAACATATAAAGCATTACAGGCCTTCCTATAAAAGGCAAAGAACAGAGAAACACAGTAAACAGTTCAAAACCACAATCCAAAAGTGTCTGCCCATGCTGGGTTCACGTTCCTCACAAGGACTTGACACTCCACCATTTAGCTGCCTGACCGAATGTTCTTGCTCAATTGATGAGGTCCTACAGAAATATATCGCGTCAGTAGTAACCGTGGAGAAAGACATGAAAGCGAGGGAACTCAGGGAATTTTTTGAAACGAGGCCACATTACCCAAGAGGACGTGCTGGACGTATTAAAATATATCCCCGTCGGTAAATACCCAGAATCTGTTCAAGTCCATCCCAGATCATTGCAGTAAGCTGGTGAAGAAATATCGGGCGCCGTTGGGAAAGTATTTGTATCATTCCTCAGAGTTCTGATGAAGGATCACTGGATCCAAAACGTTAGCCTTGATGTCTCTGAACTTATTCTGCCAGGCCTGTTGAGCTTTTCCGGCAACGTCTGTTTTTCTAACTGATTTACAGCATCAGCAGTTCGCTCGGAGTTTATTTGATTTGATTGACAGCCACGAGTGAGGTATTGGAGGACTGAAAGACAGTTAATGTTGTAACCTTCTTCCAAAAACAAATCCCTGCGAGGAAAAAAAAACAGAGAAAACTACAGACTAGTGAGTCTGGTGTTAGGGATGGGTAAACGTTCGGAGGAGTTTCTGAGAGACAGAATTTACATGCATTTGGAAAGGCATGGACTGATCATGGATAACATGGTTTTGTGTATGGGAATTTCTGTTTCACCAAATTCGGTGAAATGTTTGAAGAGGTTATCAAGAAGATTGATGAAGGTAAAACAGCATAAGTTCTCTCCGTGGAACTTAGTGACGACCAACATGGTTTTACATGGTAGCCTGATAACTTAGGTTAGATCACAGGGGATCAGAGGGAGCCATCCAATTAAGCACAATATTGACTTGACAATGCGAGACAGCGGATGCTGGGAGAGATTTGTTTTGAGCCGCGGTGTGCCACAAGGACCAATATTGTGTCCACTTTTATATGACTTTAATACATGATTTGGACGAGAATGCATGAAGCATAGATCGAAAGTTTGTCGACGACGCCATAAATGCGAGGTGTTGCATTTTGTCACACAAATCAGGGCAGGAGTTACACAGTTAATGGTCGGGCCTTGAGGAGTGTTATCAAACAGAGAGAAGCAAGGGTGCTTTTACATAGTTCTTTGAAAGTGGAGTCTCAGGTAGAAAGGGTGATATGGAAGGCAATAGGCCCACTCAACGTCATCGATCAGAGCAATTGAGTACAGGAGTGGGTCATCATGTGATTACTGAACAAGAGAATGCGAAGGCTACATTTGGAGAACTAAGTACAATTCTTGTCGCCCTGTTTTAGGAAGGATGTTATGAACTGGAATGTGTACAAAATTATTTAAAATGGTGTCAATTACACTGGAGGTTTTGAGATAAAAGGATAGCCTGTATAGACTGCGACTTTTTTCCCTATTGCGTAGGAGGTTGTGGAAGATCTTATAGAGGTTTATAAAATCACGAGTTGCATGGATAGGGTGAATGGCCAAACTCTTTTCCCCAGGGAAGAGGTGTGCAAAACCAAAGTGCAAAGGCTTAAGGTGAAAGGGGAGAGATTTTAAAGAGATCTAAGTGGTACATATTTTGCACAGACTATGCTATGTATATGTAATGAGCTGTCAGAGAAAACGGTGGGGGAATATATTTTCAACATTTAAAAGTCTATTGGATGGGAACATGAATGGGAAAGTTTTCGAGGGTTAAGTGCCAAACGCAGATAAATAGGAATAGTTCAGTTTATCAGACTTGGTGCACATAGACACGCTGGGCTGAAGGGTCTGTTTGCATATTTTATGACTTTATGATTCTCCGACTCTATATCTCCTCTTTCGCGACCAAGTTTTTGTTGCCCGCAAATGATTTTCAGATCAAAAATTCTCTAAAAATCGAGCTCCTCTCCCTTTGAAAGGAGAATACCTAACATTGATGTCGTACTGCAGACCACAGCAGCAGAAGAAGCAGAGTTGTATTCAACCACAACCTGTCACTATTTGACTGGGAGAATCCCTCATTCTCCGATTACCATGAAGCTGATCTATTGTTCAGTGACGAGTGTGGGTGGACATGCCAGAGTTAGAACAATGTGTACCTCAGCCTGATTATTACCTGTTAAAGCTACCACACTTGATTGGTTACGTTACAAACAAAAGGTCTATCATCAGATAGAGAGGGTAAAATGATTTCAACACCAACAGGTCAGATCGAAGCTCTGCAGTGCTGCCCCATCCAGTCAGAAATAGAGGTGGACGAGCAAACAGCTTACTGGAGGAGAGGGCTCCCCAACTTTCCCCATCCTAAATAATGGAACTGCCCTATGTGTCATTGTACAGGACTAGGATGTAGTAGCTGCACCGTCGTTAGCCAGTGGTGTTGAGTGGATGATTCACCCAGGAATGCTGATGAAGGGCTGATGCCCGAAACGTCGATATTCCTGTTCCTCGGATGCTGCCTGACCTGCTGTGCTTTTCCTGCACCACACTAATCTCGACTCTGGTTTCCAGCATCTGCTCTCCTTGATTTTACATAGTTGATTTTAACCAAACTGCGAACCCTCTTGCAAGGATGCCTGCCTTGAAAACGTTTTCCAGCTTTCACTAAAAGAATCTCAGTGAGTCCCTCTCTTTCACTGCAACCCCCAAGTCATCTTCTTTGCCCTGAAGCTCTTTATACATGTCCTGAAACAGACTCGCTACCACAGCCACATTTGCTTTCTCAGTGTCTGCCTCCATAAGCAACTCATTCCACACAGACTCCAGACCACGTTTAAACCAGCAGAGTTCGGAACCGAACAGGCCAAACAGTAGACTACAGATTCAAAACCACCAGCGACAGTTCTCCCTCAAGACCCTTTGATCCACACTCGCAGCCATGCACTGGCACCTAATCTCTCTACAGTCAGGCCTGCCTCAGTTGAGGCCTGCCCCTGCACCCATGCATCAATGAATTTAATACACGCCATGACGTTGAACACCTCTTCCGCTGCCTCCCCCTCCGAGCTCACTTTTACAATCAGGACTCCCAATCACCTTCCGCGGTTCCATTTGCCCGCCTCCAACACACTCCATCCAACTGGACACCCCGTGCTGGCCTATTGCTTGCCTCGATCTCTTCATTTCCCACTGTTGCCGAGACATTAACCCCCTCCCCCAATCCAACCTGTCACCCTCACATCGCACAGCCATCCACACCCTCTGCTCCATTCCCATCCTCAACCTCAAAACTACAGATAAAATTGGTGCAGTTGTAGTTTGGCGCACTGTCCTCTACACCACTGAAGACAGACGCCAACTCGAAGACACCTCCTCCTCCCGCCCATCGATCATGATCCCACTCCCATCACCAAGCCATCATCTCCCAGACCATAGAGAACCTCTTCACCTCGGGAGATCTTCCACCCACGCCTTCCAAAGACATAGACCGGGATCTCCGCGCCGCCCGATTCTACCTCCTTCCCAAGATCCACATACCTAACCATCCTGGCCAACAAAAAAACTATTGCTGATGAAGCGCTTTTGTCCGAAACGTCGATTTTCCTCCTCCTCGGATGCTGCCTGACGTGCTGCACTTTGCCAGCACCACTCTAATCTAGACAAATATTTGAAATGTATTGGGAACAGCTGGGTCATAAGGACCGATCCATGTGATATCCCACGATACTTGCACTCCAACAAACACTTTTTAATCTTATATAATGTTTCCTGACAGCTGTCCCATTCAAAAAAACCATGTTCATGTGTTAGGGCCATTCCAACAATAATTCATTTTGCTCACTCGCATTTGGACTTTATTAAAAAGCTTTCTCAAAACTCAAATGCACTGCAGCCATTGCTTCTCTACAATGTATTGGACAGTCAGTTTCTCAAAGATGATTCACATTTCATAAATCTATGCTGACTGCGTCTGAACCCATTACTTAGAGTCTCAACAGTTTATGCCAAGTTGTCTATTTCCGAACTTCATTCTATTTCTTTTTTTCTTTCCAGACTTAGTTTGCCCAGTATTACTGGAAGGTTTTATTTTGGCTTGTTTTCTTCTGTGAAGACAAGAACTGAAGTATTTCTTTCATAGTTCTGCCATTTCCCTGTTCTCCATTTTCCATTTTCTGGTTGCTGACTGTGAAGAAGCTTCACTTGTTTTCTCTTACCATTTACATTGACAGTTCATTCTTATATCTCTTGTTAAAACACACTTCAGAAACCCATCCATTTCTGTTTTCAGATTCGCAATGATAAACCTTCCAGAATCATACAGCCACAGATACACAGTCTCTGTACCGTCAGAAATACAGCACAATCTACATTAGTCTAACTTTCCTACGCAAGACCAGTAGCCATGAATATTATGACACTTCAAGTGCTCGCCCACAGACTTTGAAATGGTTATGAGATTACCCATGACAACTCCCCTCGAAGGAAGAACATTCCAGAACCCAAAACCTTCTGTGTTAAAAAAGAACAATTCTTGAATAATCTCTAAACCTCATACCCTCCAGTTTAAAAGTGTGCTATTCTTATACGTGGCGCTTTGACTAACAAAGAACAGCTGCTGCCAATCCACCATTTCCATGTTCCTCGTAATAATTTCCTTCTGAATTACGTCCCCCTCAATCTTCCCTGCTTCTTCACAAATAACCGAGCTTATCCATCCTCTCTCCAAAGCTAATATCCTCCACCCCAGGGAACATACCGGTTAATCTCCTCTGCACCCTGGACAGTGCAATCACTTCCTTCCTGTAATGTGGCTTCTAAAACTGTACACTGTATTCCATCTTGGCTGAACCAAATTCTTGTATAACTAACGTAATCAATGCCTCAATGAATAAAGGCAATGCCTATTTTATATAATGCCTGCATAACGAGCCTATTAAACTGTCCAGTTACATTCATTGATGTGTGGAGATGCACCCTATGAGATTACTCGTGTGGAGTCATTCACTCAGTACCTCCGTGTCTGGTGTCTTCCTCCAAAGTGCATTACCTCATATTTATCAGGGTTACAATTCATCTGCCATTTTCCTGCATATCCGACCATTCAATCTGAACCTTCCCGTAACATGCGACATTCGTCCTCACTGTCACACTTACATTTCACAATCACCCCACTGCACTCCGCATTTATATCCAAAATATTAATGAATACCACACATAATAAGGGAGACAACACTGATCCCTGTGATAAAATACCGTACACTGGACTACAGTCACAGCAACAGCTTTCAAACCACTCTCTGTCTCTTGCCAAGCAAACAATTTTGGTTATAACTTGCCAAGGTAACTTTGATTCCATGACATTTTACTTCCTTCATCAGTTTTCCATGTGGGGCTGTGTCAAATGCCTGGCTCAGAAACCACAGTTGAAAAATGTAGTGCTGGAAAAACACAGGAGGCCAGGCAGCATTGGAGGAGCAGGAGAATGGACGTTTCGGGCATAAGCCATTCTTCAGGAATGAGACTGGTGTGCTAAACGGCCTGAGATAAAAGGTAGGGGGAGGGAATTTGGGGGAATAAGATCGGTGGAAGGAGGTGAGTGTGAGAGTGATAGGTCAGAGACGGGGTCGGGGCGGAGAGGTCAGGAAGAAGATAGAAGGTCAAGAGGGCGGTGCTGAATCCAAGGGTTGGGACTGATATAAGGTGGGGGGAGGGGAAATGTGGAAGCTGGAGAAGTCTATATTCATACCGTGTGCTTGGAGGTTTTCTCGGCGGAAGATGAGGCTCTCTTCCTCCATGTGTCGTGTGACCACGGTCTGTCGATGGAGGAGGCCAAGGACCTGCATGTCATTGGCGAAGTGGGAGGGGGAACTAAAGCGTTCAGCCACGGGGCATTTGGGTTGGTTGGTGCGGGTGCCCCGGATGTGTTCTCTGAAACGTTCCACAAGTAGGTGGCCTGTCTCGCCAATGTAGAGGAGACCTAATCGGGTGCAGCGGATACAGTAAATGATGTGTGTGGAGGTGCAGGTGAATTTGCGATGGATATAGAAGGATCCTTTGAGGCCTTGGAGGGAGGGGAGGGGGAGGTGTGTGCGCAAGGTTTGCACCTCTTGCGGTTGCAGGGGAAGGTGCCAGGAGTGGAGGTTGTGTTGGTGGGGAGTGTGGACCTGACGAGGGAGTCGCCGAGGGAGTGGTCTCTCCTGAATGCTAATAGGGGTGGAGAGGGAAATATATCCATAGGGGTGGTGTCTGTCTGGAGGTGGCGGAAATGAATGAGGAAACTACATCAATGATCCCCTTGCCAAAATGAAATAAAATTCATCAGGATTGACTTCTCTCTAATAAAACCATGTTGGCTATGCGTGATCAAACATCACTACTCATAATGGAGATCAACTTTTGTGTTCCTATTTGCTGCAGTAGTTTCCGTTACAGTGAGCTAATACGCACAGATCTATAGTTCTCTAGTCTATCTGCACCACCCTTCCCGCGAAGTGGGACCACATTAGTTCTTTGGCATTTCTTCTATGAACAGATTCGACTTTAAAAGTTTGGTCAGGGCCTTTCATCCATGGAGAGAGATCAAGCTAACTCTCCCAGTGTGGATGACACTTTATCATCTACATCTGATTCCCTTTAAATGAAGGTAAGCCTAACGTTTACCTTCTTATTCGCACATATTCCTCCCAATACACATTGCTTCAATTTTTCAACTATGTAAGTGGGAGAATTCTTTTTAAAATCCTACTTAATATCCAAGTATATCACATCCATTGGTTTTCCATTCTTTATGTCTACCAGAGATACCTTCACACAAAATGTTTGAAAATTATAACTTCACTTTCATAAGTGCAGAAGCATTTTCTCAAATTTTGCTATTACTTTCTAAATGACCAATGTCACATTCGCTCCAATACATTACAATAGATTCCCTATTCTGGATGTCAAGTTAACTGGTCTCCTCTCCCTCTTCTTCAATATTTGCTTCTCCTTGCTGTTTTTAAACTCCTCCTTACTGAAGTCAGTGGGATTTGAGTGACGTGAGCTCTAGGAAGAGTATGGTAGATTCAGGGGATATGTTTGGCAAGGCAAAATCCTACTTTGATATTATCACGCTACATCTTCCCCGTTCTTATAAAGCGTCATTGAAACATTTTCACCAGATCTCTCATTGTGCTGGTGGAGTGAAGAAAGACAAAGATCTTTCAACAATGCTGTGAATGTTCTAAGCTGAGTGGGAACATTACAGCAGGCTGGCAAAGTGTTGTTGCTGCTGTGCAGGATCTAAGTGAGATCACATCAGCAGTAGCGGGTGCAGATTTGATCTCCTCACTGAAGATAGGATATTGGAATTAACTCAGACACTGTTCCCTCATCTGATTCCAGCAACTAAAATGATTATCATAGATGCCCTACAGAATGTAAGGAGATCATTTGACCCATCGACGCCGAGCTGATTCTTCGAAAACCATCCCAATCAAGCCCACTCTCTGAAAACCTGCATTTTTCATTAATAGTGAACATAGCCTGCCCATCCGCAGTCATTATGGTTAATTTAGCAAGGCCAATCCAACTATCCTTCACATTTTGGGACTGTAGGTGGAAACTGGAGCACCAAGCAGAATCCCTTGTAGGCACGGGGAGAATGTGCATACTCCACACAAACAGTGACCTGTGGCTGGACTTGAACGCGGGTCTCTGGTGTTGCGGCGCAGCAGTACTAACCACTGAGCTACACAGGGTGGGCAACAGAACTTGCCTGCACAATGAAGTTGCAGCATAGCCTTGTTTCTGCCCAAAGACCTTTCACATGTGAGGTGAATGTGATAACCACAACACTATATTGGTTACCCATACGGTGTGGTCACTGGCCCACTGAAGTTTCTGTGCTGTGTTGCATCACAGATCACTTTACACTGAACAGATTGCATTCTGATGTCCTCATTTTAAGCAGAAGCCATTCACAAGATGATTCTGCATAACAGCTTTTCAGTACAAAAGGCCGCAATGGCATTCAAACCCACGTATACTTTCACATTGAAGCCTAAATCCTGCACCTTAGCCTATTCTGGCAGGCTCCCACACTGAACAGAAACCATGAACTGTATTTGAATCTAGTTCTTGAGGACATTGCTGCATCTCTGGCTGCACAGCGAAGTGATAGTACCAGTGCATCATCACCTCAGCTGTAACATTCTCTTCAGTTTGCAAATCTAGGCAACAGGAGTATTAGCACTGTTTCCTGTAAACACATCAATCACGTTCAGCCAATTCCTGTCTCCATCCAGAGCATCAGTTTGGATTAACAAAATGGCGGATCAGCAACATGGCATTTGTGAGAAATTTGAAAATGGAATGTTTAATGTGAGGTTCAAGCACTGTTCGGGTTTGGACCCGAGCTCTATCTTTTTAATAAGAAGACACTTTAACCAGCTTAGCCAGAGCGTCACGTTAACTCACGAGGGAAGGATGAGCAGGTTGAACGAATACCTATGTAAGTTTAAAAGAATGACAGGTAATCTTGTTTTGAGATTCAGCAACAGAAGGCTGTTCCACAGCAAACTGAGGATTCAGTTCCACTTCTCGAACCTGGAACATAGGAACAGCAGACATAGATTATTTGAACTTGTTCCAGCAGGTCAGGAGGAGGCTGTTTAATTTCTGGATCCTGACTAGCAGTGTCAGGAAGAGGCCAAACAGACTCAGTAAATATAAGACAAGACGAATAATAAACCATGAGTCAAGATTAGAGTGGTGCTGGAAAAGCACAGCAGGTCAGGCAGCATCTGAGAAGCAGGTAAATCGACTTTTCGGGCATGAGCGATTTTCCTGCTCATCGGATGCTGCCTGTCTTGCAGTGCTCTTCCAGCACCAGTCTAATCTTGACTCATGTCTATTATTGGTCCTGTGTTATATTTAGAAGGTCTGATTGAATTCTTCCTGACTCTGTGTGTCAGGATCCATAAACTAAACTGATCTGCTGCAAAAAGATCAAAGAATCTACTTCTGCTGTTGCTCTGTTCTCTGGCCTCCTGCCCAAAACGTCAATTTTCCTTCTCCTCGGAAGCTGCCTGATCTGCTGTGCTTTTCCAACACCACTCTAATTTGATTCTAATCTCCAGCATCAACAGTCCTCACTTTAGCCACAATAGACCGTGTTCCACCCGTATCCTGTCACATAATAGCAGGACGAGGCCATTCTGCCTTCATAATGTACAATGCAAAATTGGAAAAATGCAACAATAGTTAAGGCCATTCAGCCTATTGAGTCTGTTGCACAAGAACCGGGGAAGGAAATTGAACCGTTTGAAATGTTTTTATGTGAACAGGAGGAGGTGATTCAGCCACGTTTTTGTTGTATGGGAACAGGAGAATACCAATCACTTCTTCACTTCTATTTTAGGGATAAAAAAGGAGACTGTATTGTACCTTGAGCCTGTTATGCAGGAATATGAGGAAATATTTCAGTCCGTAGAAAGTATGCACTGCTGCAGGAAGATAGCATTAGTCCCCAAATATCTCACACAGCAACAGCAGAACGAGATTCAGATATTCACAGCTGCTTGGTCAGGAACAGAAGCCGGACGTTTCGCCCAACGAGGCAATAATCAAGGAACACCAGGAGGGCATTACGCCGATGGAGATTATAATATAGGAACACCAGGAGGAGATTCAGCCCATCGAAATAATAATGTAAATGCAGCAGGAGATCATTCACCATGTCGAATGTTTAAACCTGGAACAAAAGGAGTCCATTCAGTGACTCAATCTTTTTTTTACACAGCAAGCAGAGCAGATATTTTAGTCTTGTGCCTGTTACACAGGAACCCAGGAAAGGAATCGTAGACGTTATCGAAAGAAAAGAAGTTAAAATAACCAATTTTACTAGGAAAAATTAAAGGGGTTAGTAATCTATTGGGATCGAATGCAAACAGTTAGAATCTTTTCGTAATGCATTAATAACGGGAGATTGTGAAAGTCGAACTGTAAGTCATTACAGTCAGCATGTGTTTGTGAAGGATAAAACTTGCTTGAATTATTTGCCTGAGGTTTTGTTTAATGTGACGAGTAGGTGGTCATTGGGGATCCTATAGATATTGTATACCTGGATTGCCAGAGGCGTTGCATCTGGTGTCTCACAAAAGTTTAATGTGCAACATAATGTGTAGGAGGGAGGGCTTCAGAGATTTGGACAATTGGACTGCATTCTGGGGAAGGTGGGACCTGTATAAAGAGGACGGGTTGCACCTGAACCAGAAGGGCACCAATATCCTGGGGGGTAGGTTTGCTAGCACTCTTCGGGGGGGTTTAAACTAATTTGGCAGGGGGATGGGATCCGGACTTGTAGTCCAGCAAGTAAGCTAGCTGTGTGTCAGGATGTCCAAGACTGTAGGGAGGCTGTGGAGAAGGTAGCACTGACAGGGACTACTTGCAGACACAGAGATGGGCTCAAGTGCGTATACTTCAATGCAAGGAGTATCAGAAATAAGGTGGGTGAACTTAAGGCGTGGATCGGTACCTGGGACTACGATGTTGTGGCCATCACGGAAACATGGATAGATGAGGGACAGGAATGGCTGTTGGAGGTTCCTGGTTACAGATGTTTCAGTAAGATTAGGGAGGGTGGTAAAAAAGGAGGGGGGGGGGTGGCATTGCTAATTAGAAATGGTATAAAGGCTGCAGAAAGGAAGTTTGAGGGGGATCTGCCTCTGGAGGTAGTATGGGCTGAAGTCAGAAATAGGAAAGTTGCAGTCACCTTGTTGGGTGTTTATTATAGGCCCCCCAATAGCAGCAGAGATGTGGAGAAACAGATTGGGAAACAGATTTTGGAAAGGTGCAGAAGCCACAGGGTTGTAGTCATGGGCGACCTCAACTTCCCAAATATTGATTGGAAGCTCTTTAGATCAAGTAGATTGGATGGGGCGGTGTTTATGCAGTGTGTCCAGGAAGCTTTTCTAACGCAGTATGTAGATTGTCCAACCAGAGGGGAGGCCATATTGGATTTGGTACTCGGTAACGAACCAGGACAAGTGGTGGGCTTGTTAGTGGGTGAACTTTTTGGTGATGGCGACCACAATTCTGTGACTTTCACCTTGGTTATGGAGAGAGATAGGTGCGCACAACAAGGAAGTTTTTACAATTGGGGGAAGGGAAATTACGATGCTGTAAGACAGAATTTGAGGAGCATACGTTGGGAGCATAGGCTGTCAGGGAAGGATGTGGTGGAAATGTGGGACTTTTTCAAGGAGCATATACGACGTGTCCTTGATATGTATGTACCGATCAGGCAGGAAAGAAATGGTCGTGTGAGGGAGCCTTGGTTGACGAGGGAGGTTGAATGTCGAGTAAAGAGGAAGAAGGAGGCTTACATAAGGTTGAGGAAACAAGGTTCAGACAGAGCAGTGGAGGGATACAGGATAGCCAGAAGGGACCTGAAGAAAGGGATTAGGAGAGCTAAGAGAGGGCATGAAAAATCCCTGGCGGATAGGATCAAGGATAACCCCAAGGCATTCTATGCGTATGTGAGAAAGCTGAGAATGACGAGAACGAGGGTAGGTCCGATCAAGGACAGTGGTGGGAGACTGTGTATTGAGTCGGAAGAGATAGGAGAGGTCTTGAACAAGTACTTCTCTTCAGTATTTACGAACGAGAGGGACCGTATCGTTGAAGAGGAGAGTGTGAAACGGACTGATAAGCTAGAAGAGATACCTGTTAGGAAGGAAGATGTGTTGGACATTTTGAACAACTTGAGGATAGACAAGTCCCCTGGGCCTGACGGGATATATCCTAGGATTATGTGGGAAGCAAGAGAGGAAATTGCAGTACCGTTGGCAATGATCTTCTCGTCTTCACTGGCAACGGGGGTGGTACCAGGGGACTGGAGAGTAGCGAATGTTGTGCCCCTGTTCAAAAAAGGGAATAGGGATAACCCCGGGAATTACAGGCCAGTTAGTCTTACTTCTGTGGTAGGCAAAGTAATGGAAAGGGTACTGAGGGATAGGATTTACGAGTATCTGGAAAGACACTGCTTGATTAGGGACAGCCAGCACGGATTTGTGAAGGGTAGGTCTTGCCTTACAAGTCTTATTGAATTCTTCGAGGAGGTGACCAAGCATGTGGATGAGGGTAGAGCAGTGGATGTAGTGTACATGGATTTTAGTAAAGCATTTGATAAGGTTCCCCGTGGTAGGCTTATGCAGAAAGTCAGGAGGCATGGGATAGAGGGAAATTTGGCCAATTGGATAGAAAACTGGCTAACCGGTCGAAGTCAGAGAGTGGTGGTAGATGGTAAATATTCAGCATGGAGTCCAGTTACAAGTGGAGTTCCGCAGGGATCAGTTCTGGGTCCTCTGCTGTTTGTAATTTTTATTAATGACTTAGATGAGGGAGTCGAAGGGTGGGTCAGTAAATTTGCAGATGATACAAAGATAGGTGGAGTTGTGGACAGTGAGGAGGGCTGTTGTCGGCTGCAGAGGGACTTAGATATGATGCAGAGCTGGGCTGAGGAGTGGCAGATGGAGTTCAACCCTGCCAAGTGTGAAGTTGTCCATTTTGGAAGAACAAATAAGAATGCGGAATACAGGGTTAATGGTAGGGTTCTTGGTCAGGTGGAGGAACAGAGGGATCTTGGGGTCTATGTACATAGATCTTTGAAAGTTGCCACTCAGGTGGATAGAGTTTGTAAGAAGGCCTATGGAGTATTATCGTTCATTAGCAGAGGGATTGAATTCAAGAGTCGTCAGGTGATGTTGCAGCTGTACAGGACTTTTGGTTCGGCCACATTTGGAGTACTGTGTGCAGTTCTGGTCGCCTCACTTTAGGAAAGATGTGGAAGCTTTGGAGAGGGTGCAGAGAAGATTTACCAGGATGTTGCCTGGAATGGAGAGTAGGTCGTACGAGGATAGGTTGAGAGTTCTCGGCCTTTTCTCGCTGGAACGGCGAAGGATGAGGGGTGACTTGATAGAGGTTTATAAGTTGATCAGAGGAATAGATAGAGTAGACAGTCAAAAACTTTTTCCCCGGGTACAACAGAGTGTTACAAGGGGACATAAATTTAAGGTGAAGGGTGGAAGGTATAGGGGAGATGTCAGGGGTGGGTTCTTTACCCAGAGAGTGGTGGGGGCATGGAATGCGCTGCCTGAGGGAGTGGTAGAGTCAGATTCATTGGCGACCTTTAAGCGGCATTTGGATAGGTACATGGATGGTTGCTTAATCTAGGATAGAAGTTCGGCACAACATCGTGGGCCGAAGGGCCTGTTCTGTGCTGTATTGTTCTATGTTCTATATGTTCTATAATAGCACATGGGAGTTAAGAAAAACTGATTCGCTTGGAGAGAGAATGGGCTAACCACACACAAAAAAAAACCGATGTGGACATGCCGGTGTTGGACTGGGTTGGAAAACGTCAAAAATTCCATGATTCCATTTTATAGGCCAACAGATTTATTTATGAACAATACCTTTCGGAGCAGTTCTCCTTCCTTTGGTGTTAGAGAGAGAGGAAGACCTTCAACACAGGATTTGAAAGGAAAAGATCAAAGCGTCGTACTACTCATGCACATGAATTGAACACATCGAAGATCGCTCATAAATCTTTAATCAGTTAGACTGGGGATGCAGGTTTTGATTGATAAACGGGTAAAATCCCAGAATTTCTTTCAAGTCACTAACCGGAGGATTTAAAAATAATCTGATAAGCAAGGTTGATAAAGGGGATCCTTTCAATGTATTATATCTGGACTTCCAGAAGGCATTACTTAGCGTGCCTCACAAAAGATTAATATGAAAGGTAAGGGCACATGCAGTTAGAAAAATATTATTTGTTTGGAGAAAGGTATGGCTAACCAATAAAAGCCATGACGTGGAGTTGCTGGTGGACTGGGGTGGACATGGTTAAAAATCGCACAACACCAGATTACAGTCCAACGGATGTATTTGAAAATATGAGATATTTGAGCGCTTTCCCTTATTTGTTGCAGAGACAAAGGAAGACGTTAGACACATAAATTATGAAGAAAAGATCAAAGCGTTGTACAACTCACGAGCATGAATTGAACACACCTAAGATGGCGCTTAAAACTTTCATCAGTTGGAATGGATGTGCAGGTTCTGATTGCATAATATTCAAATCCCAGGCTTTCCTTCAAGTCACTGCGTGGAGATAAATTAAGGTATTATCGATGGAAAGGCGATGAACCCGTTTGGTCAGTCAACGTCTTTTAGGACTGCGTTTTTCACTGTAACGCAACCTGGAGTCAGACTGGGTTTCTTTCCAATGAATGACTTGATAAAATGCCATATTGACTGTCTACAAGCTGAGTGCTTTTTGAACAAAATGTAATGTATCCACAAATGCAAGTCTGGAAATCCACATTCACTCTGCAGATTTATATGTGTCACCGTAGGGGTGGGGGTGGGGTGTGGAAGTGTGTTTTATGTTGGGCGAAGTGCGGGAAAGAGAAAGAGAGAGATTGATGTGAGTGTGTGTAAGTGGGAGAGTGAGATTGTGCGCGTTTCCAGTTTAAGACTCAGACTTATATGACAGATCCTATCCTCACAAGCACACTCACTCCGTGGTTTCTGAGCTTGCCCTCTCTGCAACCTCTGCTCCATTTTCTGTTCATGTTACAGACCCAGATGCTGTAACTGCAGTCCCCATTCTCCATCCAGAGTTGGTTCACCAAATCGTCAGGTCTCCCTGATGGTCTGAGTCAGCTGACAGCACAATATCTTGGAAATCGTCCCAGCACCTCCACTAAAGTTTTGATAACGGGAGCGAGTCAGAAGCCCCTCAACTACAAGTTCGATGCCTGGTCCTTTTTAATAATACTCGAGGGGCTTCCTCGTGTCACTGACTGCACGATTAACTGAGAGTGACAAAGACAGCCGTTCTGTGGACAAACACGGACTGAGTTTCAAGACGTGAGTCAAAGCTACAGGAAACCCCGTCCAGCATGGAGCTCCACACAAGACACACCGGGAAGTGAGCAACAGCCCAATGGAAAAACTTCTCATTGTTTCTGACCTTCTCAATGCTAGCACTCGACACACTAAGGAGCGAAAAACCAAGGCTACGCAAAGATACAGAAGGAGATGAACATGAAAGATAGATACAGACAACTAATTAACTTAGAAAAAGATGTGGAATAATGGGGGAAACAAGAAGGCTGGGATGGACTAACTGGAGCAGTTAGACAGTTGTGGGTCCAATCAGAAGAAAGAGATTATGAATAAAAATATTGCTCGATGAGATGAAATGTTTCATTACATCCAATTCTGAATCTCCCCACACAGAAACTGCCCAGACACCATAAACTAGGACCAGTAACATCCCAGCATGGAGACCTATGCAGACTATACTAGCGTATTGCTCGGTAAGATGAACTATCTGCCCAGCATGAGGAGCACTGCAACACTTTGTCAATATATATTAGCACTATACTTTCATTGGATATATGCCAAGCCTGGAATGATTTGCAGCCCATACTGCAAGTACCTGTAAACCGGAGTGCCAAACATTCATGTCTCTAAACATCCATGCATCAGCTCAAGGCAAATGGTTTTATGTGTGCTGGCGTGTCTCTGCCTGGAGTGGAGATAGATGTGAAAATCGTTGTCTGAGAGAGAACTCGCACGGACGATGTCATCTAAATATGAACAACTGGCAGGGGTGGGATAATGGTAAGAGAGAGATGGAGGATAATTACATGGACACCTGTTAGTTCGTGTTTGAGAATATTAAAGTAAAGGCATTGTCAGACCCAATAACAATATAGATCAGTGTGCACAGGAATGGCGGATGACTGGGGATTTTGGTGTGAGTTCATGCACAAGGCATGGAGGATTGACACAGAATTGCGTCTGCACGTTTGTAGTTGGGAGTGTCAGCAACAGAGTATATGGCTTCGTTAAGACTGTATTTCATAATTAAAGATTCAAATAGCAGATGGGAAGAGCCAGTGAAAAATATTTTGGAGCTGTCAGCTATTGAAATACTCATGGTATGGTGTCAAGAACCAGCTCATGGCCAAAGGATCAATGTACCTGTGATTCATCAGTTGCAGCTTCAGATGTTGCCTAGGAATGGGATGGAGTTAGAGGCAGGAAATTCAGTTTGCAAACAAGAACTGTAGATGGGCGACCTACATGTTCGCAGTTCTTAAATAACAAGTGGAGTCATGATTCTTCTCTCACAGCTGAAACTGAATAGGTCAACAATGAGATCCACAAGGGACACTGTCAGAATAAGAGTTGAAAAAGACATACTGCAACAGATTATCGTCCTGTTCACACTGACCTATATGGTTATTGGGTCTGACAATGTTATCACTTTGGATGATAACCAGATTTTCAGTCATTTTTAACTTTGTCCCCCTTAAAGAGGGAGATAATGAATAAGTAAGTTCCCTGATGCATTTCGTCGGGAGCTGTGGAATATATGAATTCAAAGTCTCAATAGGAACAATTACTGCAACAAGGAGAGTAGAGTTTACGAAAAGAGTAGTATTACTCTCAGGCATTGCTTATAACGTAAAGGACTGAACGGCGCTACTTACCAGGGACACCAACAATCGCCAGGATTGGATAATAAAAATATTGAATATGGAAAAGTGGATATTTGATCCGAACTGTTATTGACCATCGATCATAATATGGAGCAAGACTCCAATCATCACAGTAGAATGACCTCTCCATTCTCGGAATATTGCAAACTAATGTTATCAGATTTTGCTTTCTTCTCACCCTCGCTCTGGCGCTGTTGATCCTTGTTAGTGCTCTCGCTGATTCTGTCGCAAATAATGTGGGATAACACATTGTACAGAGACCATTTATCATTTAAAGATGTCAACCTTCCACTGGGATAATTGGGACACATGGAAACTGACATTAAGGAAAGTCACTGAACAAACATGCTCAGTTAAGGCCATCCTTATAGCAACTTGCAAACCACAATAAAACCAAATATTTACGCCGTCGGGATGAAATGGATGAGGGGTGCTTAATGATGGGCCATAGATCTAAAAATCATTTTTATTCTTTCTTCCGAGTATATGGGATTAGTGCCAGAACACTGCTGAATTGTATATATTGCATACTGTTTTTAAAAAGAGGCAAGAATAACGTAACATACCAGCCTCATAAGGTGACTGGTGCGGAAATTTCCAGAGATCATAAACCAGCGTACAATGTCTATTGTCCATTGCTGCTCCTGGTTTTAAGTTTACTGACGTCAAATCCATCTATAACCTTGAAACATCATTCTGCATCAAGACGGCTGCTCAGGAACAAGAAGAAGCAGTTCTGTCCTCATCGTGCCTGTTACAGAGGGATAGGAAGAGACCATTCATCCTCATTATGCCTGTTACAGAGGGACAGGAGAATGTCATTCACCGTTATTGTGGCTTTTACAGTGGGAAAGGAGGAGCCCATTACTTCTCGAGCGAGTTACACAAGGACAGAAGGAGGTCTTTCTGTTTCTTAAGCCTTTTATGTAGTATAAGATTTATTAGAAACTGTTAGATTTAATATACTTAGAGAGAAGAGCAGTCTTGATGTCGGTGTCAAATGTCTGAATTGGGTCAGGCGAAATTTGAACATCTTATGTTGGCTTTTTGAAAAGCTGCTTGGGAGACGTTAGTGCAAAGAAAGTCGGAGGCCTTCATAAATATGATTCCAGAATACAGCGACAGTATGTTCCTGTTCATGAGGAGGGAAAGGCTGGTAGGTGCAGGGAATGGTGAACCGTCATTGAAATTCAGTTTCGAATCAAGGAAAAGAAGGAAGGAATAGATAGATATAGAGAGCAGGGATCGAGTGAATTTATCGAGGAGTGCAAGGGCAGTAGGGTCCTACTCTAAATGGAAATCAGGGTGAAAGATTGCGTCCATGAGGATTCTTCAGCAAATTGGGTAAGGGGAATGGAGAGATTCTACACATGCATTAAGGTCAAAAGGATAACCAGGGAACAAACAGGGTAGCGTGAAGAACAGCAAGGCCGCCTGTGTGTAACCATAGGAGTTGGCTGAGATACTAAATGAATATTTCACAACAGTATTGTCTGTGAACAAGGATATAGAAGGTGCAACTAACCTGCACGTTTGGGGACTGTAGGCTGTAACCCACAACAACGTCTGGAAAATGTGCATATCCCACATAGTCAGCCAAGGATGGGATCAAAACTGGGTCCTTGGAGCTGGGAGGCATTTGTAATAAACACTGAGCCACCATGCTGACCCAGTCAGCAGGCCGGAATGACTGCATTCTCTCACATTCTCTGGTACTTTCACATCTTTCAGATGATGTTGAATTCCAGCTGGGTACCTCCGACATGCACGCCTTTTCCTTCAGCCAAGGATTCACTGTCACCCACCCTGCTCCCCCAACCTCTGATGCACAGTGCTTTCGGCTGGAACTGAGTCATCTCCAAAAATTCTGCAATCACCCCTTCCCCTCCTGCCCAGATGAAGTCGTCCATTAATACTGCAGCACACACAATATTTGCCAACCTAAAATTAAACAAAGAGCTGCAAATGATGGAAATATGAAAGAAGAACTGTTCTGAAGAAGAGATCCCTGTTTTGAAATATTAACTCTGCTTTCTTCCTAAATATGTTAGCATAACCGCTCAGTTTTGCCAGCAATTTCCTGCATATCTAATTCACTGTTAATAATATGCTCGAAATCGACCCTGCGGTTTTTGCCTTTGATATGTAAACCCCACCAGCATTTGTTTCTCCTTGCTGGTTTCTGTGTAATCTGAGTGCCGTGGTCTGTGCTGGCATTAATGGGAGATTCAGCGACATGTTTCCTGAGGCCTGTCTTGATGTTAAGATCATCTCGCTGCCTCGTGTTCATTCTTCTAAAGCGGAATGGTGAGATTATCCCTGGGTCTCTCTGAGGCTGCCGGCGTGGAGACAGACAATATTCTCCCAACAATTCTGTACATTCCTCCTGATGACTGAAACTGCTCGAGCCTGGGTACATCTTCAGAGCAGGCAGGCATTGTCTGGTTTCATGGCCTCCATTCTGGCTCAGGGCAAGGGGAAGGCCTGCCTCTACGTCTCCTCACACAGAAGGAGTTCCGTGTCAAAGCCCACATCACAGGTTTGGGGAAGGCAGTAATGTCTCGCTGCTTAACACGTGCAAGGCTCAGTATCAGGGGTAGTGCAGGGTAGCTCCGCATGGACTGTGGCTGTTCCAGTGCACTACGGGCAGTCAAATGTGGCAGTGGCTCCTTGGACACTGGGGAAATCCAGGTTCTCCGGTGAGTTGGGGGGGGGGGATGTGTGAGTTGCTCTGGGAATGGTTCTGCAGGAAGACGTGGGGGATACCCAACGTGATTCTGACTGCGAAGGCTCGAGCACCAATTATCGTGGGGTGTTTGTTGAGGTCACTTCAACCTATCGGTCGAAACCTCTGCCAAAATTCAAATCATCTGGCACTTTGCAGAACAAATAATTTATTATTATGATTAATCCACAAGAACATCATGAATAGGAGCAGGGGTAGGCCATCTGGCCCCTCAAACTGGCTCAGCCATTCAATTAGATCAGGGCTGGTTTTCCATAGACTCAGATCCACTTATCCACCGTCTTACCATAACCTTTACTTCCATTACTGTTCCAAAATCAACCTTTGACTTACAAACATTGATCGAATCAGTCACAAATACTTCACTCAGCAGGGATCTCCACACATTCGCATGAAGATGTTCCTCCTAAACTCAGTCCTAAATCTGTTCTCCCTTATATTGAGGCTATTCCCTTTATTTCTAGTTTCACCCAACCGTGGAAACAAACTCCATGCTTCTATCTTATCTATTCACTTCATAATTTTAACTTTCGATGAGATCACCACTGGTTTTTCTAAATTCCAATGAGCATAGTCCAAGTCTATTTTATCTCTCCATATTCTTCAACGCTTTCTACTCTAGAAACAAAATAGTTAAACTTTTCTGCACCAACGACCGTGCCGGTACATTTTTTGTCAAGTAACGGGACCACACCTGTAGACATTACACGAGGTGTGGCCTTACCAGCACCTGATGCAATTCCAGCAGAACATCTCTGTTTTTAAATTGCATCCCTTAAGCAGTGAATGATAATATTCCATTTTCCTCCTTAGTCATTTGCAAACCAACGTTTTGTGAGTCCTGCATAAGGATATCCAGGTCCCTTTGGACAGCAGCGTGCTGCATATTTTGCACCATTTAATAGTCATTTTTTGCAGTAGTGCCTACCAAAATGGCTGGTCTCACATTTGTCATCGTTGTGCTCCGTCTGCCAGGCCTTTGCACACTCACCTAAACTATCCCTATCCTTCCGCAGATATTCATGTGTCCACTGCTCACTTTGCTCTAACACTCATTGTCTGTCACACTCAAAATCATCTTTGAAAACGTTAATCATCTGATTCGCGATCATTCTTTACAAACATACAGATGTCATTCTTTATTCGGAGATCGACCCCTACCTCATCTTCAGTATTGTACAACATTTCGAAATATTAAATCTGCTTAATGTTCAGTTCAAAATGTTGGTCACTGTGTCCCAATGTCTCTCTAACGCCATTCAATCATATGCATTTCACAATCGCTTTTAAGAATATAAAACACATTCATATTAACTGTCTTTAATTCGGTGTTTATTTTTAAAAGAACAATTATTCTTTGCTCCATTTCACTTTTGTTCCTCATATTGACACGAACAGGAAACAGGCTGACACCGTTATACTCACAAAATCTGACGTCGTGGGCAATATTTCATGGAGCCCCATCACCATCCCAGTGTATATCCTGTCTCAACGGCAGGACAGACCCACCAGTGGTGGGGAAACACTGGGGTACAATCAGCAAAGGAGTTACCCCGGTATACCCCAAAATTGCTTCCAGAACTCGGGAAATCTCGTGGTAACAGGTCACAGATTGTCAAGAAGATCACCTGATGATGGATATCTACTGCCACCCATACCTCCCCTCCGTGATAAATCAGTTCCCTCCATGTGCAAACCAATCAGAGGTTGACAAGGACACAGAAAGTACTCTGGATGTGGGTCTTCAAAATCCATCACCAAGAGTGTCTAGACAGGCCCAGCAAGGACTGAGCAGGTACAACATCCCAAACAGACAGCAGCCAGAGTGTGAGAAGTGATGGGGGCACCAAGAAGCGAGAAATAATCTCACCAAACTACTTATCACAGATGGATCTGTCGCAAACGGTATCTGTATCAGCAGCTAGAACACCGTCCGGGCGTAGGGAAAGCCTCAGCCTCATATTGAAGACACTGCCCACTTTGTTCTCTGGCTCTACCACCTACGAAGTAGGACATAGGTCTAAATGACCGAGCACATGGAAACTGGGCATCCATGAAGCACTGTGGGCTATCGGCAGCTGCAGCATCAATGGCCTTCCCTCCATCATAAAGTCAAAAGTGGACTGATCACTGTTGGTTCCAAGAAGTTCAGCACCATTCACAACGACACTAAACTGAAGCGGGATGTTCACCCCATCAAGAGTTTTGAACAGGAGAAGGATGAGGTCATTCAGCCAGTCGACCCTCTTATTCAGCAATTGGATCAGATCTTTTAATATCTCATATCTGTGACATCGGAAATGGAAGGGAATACGCAGCCTATCAAAGCTGCTACACAGGGCCATTGGGAGGATGGGTTACCTTGCCGGAAGCATAGATAAATATGGGATTAATTAGTATATATCAGTTTCACAATGAACAGTGCTGCGGCCTCAAATAATTACAAACAATATCAACGGTTTGCATAAATGAAAAAAAATGTGTTCTAACTAAAGATAATATGACACTAAGATAGACAGGAACTGAAATTATCGAGAGGAATTCAAGAATATGTAAATGGATAAACGATAAACAACAACTTGGTCGATAGAATGTAATGTGGGTCAAAATGAATCCGTGCTTTTTTTTCCCCAGGAAGATTAAAGGGCTATATATTACATAAATGGAGAGAGGTAACAAGACTTAATGAAACACTGAGCACTGGAAAGTTCACTCTGACCCAATCAGACATTAGAATTCTTGCTTCATCTCCCTGATGGTCTTTTCACTGATGCTCCCAGTGGCCCCATACGTGGGATACTTTGATGTGATTGGTTGGCTATCGGGAGGGGAGGGTGTTTTTTTGCCAAGAGACCATCTTTTCCTTCGACGTGGAAACCCTAAGATGATGGGAATGGCTGACTGCTTCTGAATGAAGAGCCTGTGGGTAGTCACCAACATGCTGCACGGTGCATGGTCACACAACAACATTAAAATCATGAGTGATGGAGGGTCCATTCACAAGAATTAGATCTAAAGGCATTGCAAGATCAGCTGACGTGTTTAGTTACATCACATTCTTAATCCAGCGCACAAAACCAGTCATTTAACCATAACCACAGCGGACATGCATGTTCACCATGGAACATTGTGTAGAGCAGGCTATTGTTCTGCTCAATACAACTCAGCAATCTGTCCAGAGTGGAACACTGTGAAGATTCATACATTGCACTGGTCAATATAATCCAGTAATTTGTCCTGAAAGAAACACTGCTCAGATCATATCAGAGCATTGATCTAGAAACACGGGATAGATATCTGTTCAGCAACGGGAGATTTGCAGACCACAGCAGAAGAATGATTTAGAAACCTCAACTGGAATGTCTGAACAGTACAGGGAACTGTGCAGCGAGCACTGGTGAATTGATTTGTAAACCATGTACCACTTATCCTCCCAGCATGGAGAGCTATGTACACCACCCCTGTTCAATTGTCGCCAACACTGTGTTTGATGGCTTCGCAGCCTCAGGAAACTTGCGTACATACTGTAAGTGACAGGATGTACAGCTCCCATTCATTTACAGCTCCATTTCTCCATTGTGCCATGCCAAGGGGTGCTGTGGGTGTGAAGATCGTTGCCAGAGAGCGATTGGGGGGATTTATTTATAAAACCAAGAAATGGGAGGGGTTGGGGATATAGACAGAGAGGGGAAGATCGATAGACATGTCATGGAATGATGTGTACATTGGTTTCAGAATGCTGAGACGTCGACATTTCGATTCGATCGTGTAACAGGAGTCAATATTCTCAAGAATGATGGGTCAACAGCACACTGGTTTGAGTTCAGATGATGGAGAGTTTTGAATGGGCATTTGCACTGCAACTTTCCAATAATAATTTGGCTCCGTGGCATTTTCACCGAGTGTGACAGCGGGATTCTGTGCATGAGGCCGAGCTACTTTCCTCGTGATATCTTAACCAATGCACCTCATTAACTACATAACCCATCCCATTGTGCCCCTCTCATTTATTACCAGCTCGATTCTCCCACCCATACAGCTGCATGTGCTCACTATCGCTCCAATGTCCCTGGTTATTTCGTGATCCCTGGGAATGATGCTAACTTTAAAAGGCTAATGGGCACACAGTTCAGCTTTCTCAGCTCGGAGCTGAACTGCACGTTTTAATCCGAGCCTCGCAGATCAGCGGCAATTACAACACGATTTGTCGACAGGGGCGCAGCCGTCCTTTTGATGTGGTAGTAAAGAGGAGGCCCCACCACCAGGCCACCGACCAAGTCTGAGCTCACCACGCAGATCAGTGCAGTATCTGCGGTCTGAAGAAATGTCCAGCCACACAGTACAGGTATCAATAACCTTCACTGGTTTGTCAGAATAAGTGTCACCATATTCTGTCTCCTCCCTAACGCTCACTGTATATTTGTTAATGCACCTACCCACGAAAAAGACTCATGCTCCAGCATGGAGAAAGTGAGGACTGCAGATGCTGTGATCAGTCAATATTAGAGTGTTGCTGGAAAACCACAACATGTCAGGCAGCATCTGAGGAGCAGAAAAGTCGAGAATTCGGGCAAAAAAACCTTCAACAGGATGCCGTGTGACCTGCTGTGCTTTTCCAGCACCACTCCAATGTTGACTCATGCTCCACCACTCTCACTGCTGCATGCCCCAACGTACCTCTTTCTCTCTTCCCCCCACTGCATCCATCCACACTAATAATACTGCATAAATACAACACTGTGAACTGTCTCCCTCCAGAAACCTCATCATTTCCCTCCACGTGCATCACGACTAACAGCAGGACCTCCCGCTCGCACCATCACAACCTCCCTCCCGTTCTACCATTTGAGGAGAAACAACCTGAAAAAGAACAGCAAGGGCCAATCCGTGTGGTGGAGTCCCCGATACCAGTGCCTCATGCCCCCTCCCCTCGCCATGTGTGGAGGATCATGGTACGAGCCGGAGAGGACAGTGGAGATTCTGAAACATCCACATCCCACGAACTGAGTAAGGCGCAACGTTCATTGAAGGGAAACTTTCACTTTAAACCCACTGTCACTTCCACTTCCACCGATGCAACTTTGAGGTTGTGGCCCTGCTTCGCTCTCACTTCGAGCTGGTGCAAATGGAATTTCCACGGTCTTGGTGGGCAGAAGTTTGGGCTCACAACACATCGTCTCCTGCTCCTCCCAGGAAGGGAGCATGGAGACTCATTCCTACCTAGTCTCCTGTAAACATCTCAATTACTGAAAGTAATCTGTGATGTTAAGTTGTCCTGGAATCCTCAGTTCTCTTTGCTCATATAAACTCAGGATGCCTGCTCCTGCTGCACTTTTATAACGGTACAGCCTGTTTTAAATTGTTCTTGTGGTACTGTTCGACGAGCTGGAAATTTGTGTTGCAGACGTTTCGTCCCCTGTTTAGGTGACATCCTCAGTGCTAGGGAGCCTCCTGTGAAGGACTTCTGTGATGTTGCCTCCGGAATTTATAGCGGTTTGTCTCTGCCACTTCCGGTTGTCAATTCCAGCTGTCTGCTGCAGTGGCCAGTATATTGGGCCCAGGTCGATGTGTTTGATGCTAAAATCTGTGGATGAGTGCCATGCCTCTAGGAATTCCCAGGCTGTTCTCTGTTTGGCTTGTCCGATAATATTGGTATTGCCCCAGTCGAACTCATGTTGCTAGTCATCTGCGTGTGTGGCTACTAAGGATAGCTGGTCGTGTCATTTAGTGGTTATTTGGTGTTCATGGACACGGATCGTTAGCTGTCTTCCTGTTTTTCCTATGTAGTGTTTTGTGCAGTCCTTGTCTGGGACTTTGTACACTATGTTGAGACAATCGGAAGTGGCAGCGACAAACCGCTATAAATGCTGCAGGAAACATCACAGAAGCGATTCACATGAGGCTCCCAAGCACTGAGGATGTCACCTGGACAGGGGACGTAACGTCTGCAACACAAATGCCAAGCTTGGCGAACAGAACCACAAAAACGAGCACCCGAGCTACAAATCTCACAAACTTTGTTGAAAATTGTCTTTCAATGTCCTTTCTGCCGCACACTGATCTACATTGTCATCATCTGCCATATACTTGAGCACTTCAACAATGTTTAATTGTCATGCTAGAGTTTCAGACTGTCCTGCACACACGTTACGTTCTTCCAAGTTTACTGCCATCTGGAAGCACTGAGATTGTCGCAGCATCACAGTCCACACAAAACAACTGAAGTCCTGTCACATTCACGATTGTGAACAAGTGAAATACTGATCTATGCCCCACGGATGGAAAGAAGTAACGACATACTGCTAACCGGGCCATAAAAATCCTGAGACACACCAGACAGAGTGAATGAAATATTGACAAACCAAGGAGCAACAGAAATCCAGGCAGGCTCCACTTATCTGTATTGACATCAGAGTATTAATGTTATGAAGCTGAAGGCGTTAACTGTATCTTTAAGAGACTCTGAATGCTGTTCTAAACTGCAAGCTTGCAAGCACCTGTGTATATGAATAGATGGCATCTCCAGCATGTAAATGAAAATTGAAAAAAAAATAATACGTTGTGAAATAAATACCTGAGCTGGTTACGGTTTTGACAAAACATCGAGTTCAACCGATCAGTTTAAATTATGCCTCAGGATATTAAAAACAAATCGTTTTAAACTTATTGTTTTTCCAACATCGAACCAATGAGACGATCCAATATTGTGAATATAAGAAATACAGGAATTTTGAAAATTGCAGACAGAACAAATGCTATCAACGCAGTTCCAAGAAATTTGAAAGCACGCTCTATCAAAGGCACATTTTCTTAAGAAAGATCTCCATATTAAAAAGTTCGAAGATGACCCAGGGAGATAGTCAGCAGGAAGAAGACACCGAAAACAGCACTTGCTGTGTGATTTTGAAATTAAGTTTGTGTAATTTGAATAAGTGTCTTATTGAAACAGTATATTGTTATAGAGTTGGATGCAGGTAATAAGCAGCATAGAGAATGGGGCTTAGCGTTTTGAATAGTTATTGTTTATTGTTCATTTTCAGAGCTAAAAAGAACTTGATGTTTTTTAAACAATGGAATTTGGGAGTTCCTTGCCACACATACTTGAACAGATTACGAGGCGAGGTGAGCTTTTCTACGCGTTTAGTTGACATTACCAGAAGGGTTCCACACCGTGTCATAACAATTCCTGTGTCTGTATATCTGTGTGTCTCTGTGTGAGGCAAGTCGAGCAATGTTGCTGGAATTTAAATTGAAGCAATGCGACCCTCTGCTGGCCTCTCCACGCCACTGCATAAACATTGGTTCAGGGTGAAAAAGAACAGGGATTCATTCAGATGTGGAGTGGTAGAGGGCAGTTGCTCACAGCACCATCCAAACTGATTTCTTATCAATGTACTAGTCTAAATGTCTTTTAAACGATATAACTGTTCCAACTTGCTCCACTGCCTCTCCAAATTCATTGCACGCACAACCCTGTCTCTGTATAAAATAATTGGCCACATGACTTTGGTGAATCTTTCACCTCTCATCTTAAAATATCCCCAATCTTGTATCACCCAGTGTAGGGAAAAGACAGCGGCCTTCAATTTATCTGTGCCACTCATGGTTACAAACCTCAGTGAAGTTACCAGTCATTCTCATACTCTGCAGGAAAGTTCCAGCATATCCAGCCTCTCGTTATGACTCATTTCCCCCATTCCCAGCAAAATCCAGGTTAACCTCTTCTGAACCCACTCCAACTGAATATTATCAAAGTCAATAATATCAAGGTGAATAATCAAGGCATTTTCTAAGCGCAGCAGATTCCAAAACTAGCGGGCGTAGCTTTTGTGTCAGAGGGGAAAGATTTAAATCAATCGGGTACATGTTCTGCGAAGCAAATGGCTCTGTATTTGAGAGTAGCAAAGATGCTCTTATATGGAGCAGGAAATGTGATAGAGTCAAAGTTCTGACAATGTTCAAGGAGATCTCACATGGTCCATTTTTGTGTAGGATAACATTATGGTCTGTTTCAATAAAGAGGAAGAAAATGAAATCTGCTTGAGAATGGACGGCCCATTGCACTTTCTATCCTTCCTTGTTCCTAATAACAGCAATGTGGGCGAGTGAAAAACAACCGAATCATCTTTAAGACTCGTCTGGTATTCCTGACCAGAATGCATTGGAATCTCCTCACTGACGAAAGCAGAGGGAATTTGTCCAAATCCAACGTTTTTAGATAAAATCAAATTGTGCGCAGCCTGTATGAGCAGAATATTTCAGAATCAGAATAACATTTTGCACAATATCTCAATTTTTCAGTTTGCCATGAGTTACACTAATATTTGTACTAAGTCCTTTCAGGATAAAACTGTAGAAATTTTGATTTTAGGTTTGCGTTTGTTTATGCATGTGTGTGTGCGTGCGTGTTTCTGTGAGTGTGTGTGTGACCGTATATTCGTTCGTGTGGGCGTTTGTGTGTGTGAGTGTGTGTGTGTCAGTGTTTTTAGAAACAGAAATATCGATTATATTTTTGCACTAGCTAAACCGTTTACCATCCATCTTTCCATCATAGTTTCAGTAACTTCTCCTTGGATCACAAACGTGCTATTTTGGCAGATGAAAGAAACCAGCCTGACTTCTTCCAAAAACTGACACTGACCCAGTCTGAGACATATATCATTGGCGATATAACCAACCTGTTTACATTTAAAATTTGTTGTGAGCAGTGGTGGAGTGAGACTCGAAAAATGAAACAGTGACCTTTAAAACGGCGGAGGTACAGACCAGTAAGCCCACAGTCACTGATGGGTAGGTTATTGGAGGCAATTCTGTGCGATAGGATTCACATATATTTGGGAAGGCAAGGACTGATTAGAGATTGTCAACATGGATTAGTGCAGTAGAACTCATGTTTTATTAATTTGATTGCGTTTTCTAAAGAAGTGACAAAGAAAATTGATGAAAACAGTTTGCCAGTCATTGTATATATTTCAGCAAGGTGTTCATAACGTTCCGTTAGGTAGACAGATTAGGAACGTTATGTCACATAGGACACGGAGGAGCTAGTCAATTGGATTCACAATTGGCTTGAAGGAAGATAGCTGTTTCTCTGATTGGAGGCTTGTGTCCAGCAGTGTGCTGGAAGAATCAGCACTGAGTTCACTACATTTCATCATTTATGTAAATGATTTGGATGTGAATACAGGGGCATAGTTATTAAGTTTACAGATGACATTAGAAAGGTGATGTTATGAATTATCTCAGGGTTCAACGACTAGACAATTAAATGGGCCAATGGGGCAAGGATTGTCGCATGAAAATTCATTTAGATAAGTATGTTTTGCATTTTGAAAAGGCAAATCAGGACATGAAATATACACTTAATGGTAAGGTCCTGGGGTGTGTTGTAGAAGAGCGAGATTTTGGTCACCAACTGCATAGCTCCTTGAAAGTCGAGTCGCAGGTAGACAGAGTGGTTCAGAATAAATTTGGCACATTTGCCTAAATCACTCAGGGCAATGAGCGTAAGAGCTGAGGTGATGTGTTGCATCTGTGCAGTATGTTGTTGAAGCTACATTAAGAATACTGTGAACAGATCGGTTCGCTGCAGAAAAGATTCAAAACAATGTTCAGACTAGTGGGTCTGACCTCAATGGAGAGGCTGGAAAGTTTGAGATGTTTCCCCCGGAGTGTCAGACGCTGATGGGTGACATTTCAGATATTTATAAAATCATCAGGCACATGCTTTGTCAGAATAGCCATAGAGTGTTTCCCATGACATGTGATTACAAAACAAGAGGGCACAAGTTGAAGGCGAGCGGAATATGATTTGTAAGGGACCATCGGGGCAAATGTTTCACACAGCGAGTGGTGTGTTTATCGGAAGTGCTGTCAGATGAAGTGGTGTAGGTGGGTATGACAGTACATGTGAAAAGTGTCTGAAATAGGACGGATGTTGGCCAAATGCTGGCAAATAGGACAAGATCAGATTTGGTTCTCTGTTCGCAGTGAACAGATGGAACTACCGTGTATGATTCTATGCTGTATGACTCCAATTCCATAAGAGGGATGATGAGAAAGTCTGAAAGAATCTTTCGAATTGGAATTCTGGTCACCCCGTTTGTGGGGTCTCTATGTCCACATTGATTCAAAGCTAAGTTAGTTAAATATTTGAGAGTGAATTGAGTCACGGATAATGGGAAAAGGACAGGAAATATTGGCTGAGATCACAGCCTGATCAGCCACACTCCTACTGCCGGGAGGAGACGGCTTAAAGTGTGTAAAGACCCACTCCTGCGCTTCAGTCCCATGTTCCTAGGTTCCAATCAGCCTCTTAGACCTGCTGTAAGGAACCGTTGGTGGCCACTTACTCCTATAACCTGGGTGCACAGAAACAGAGGAGACCATTCAGGCCCCAAAGGCCCTCAGACACGGTTTGGAGTAGTTCGGGAAATGTAATTTGAAAACCCAGGTTGGATTTCAATGAGGCCACACCGTCTCTCTTCACATAGATTCCATTATCTGCAACTTGTGCTTCATTTATTGATTATATTATAGACCCATTCTCACTGTGAATACAGCCCCAAAAGCTCATCCAGAGAAGGAGAACAAAATCGTCTCCGTGACTGCAACATTCAATAACAGAGCTTCCAGAAAAATAACACCAGCTAAATTTCCAACAATACATTGTGAGAACATCAGAAACAGGGGCATGTCGTTCACCCCGCAAGCCTGCCTTGCCCTTCAAATAAGATTGTTGCTGATCCCCACTCGGTCTCAAATACTCCTTCATGCCCAATTCTTCTTCGACCTCAACTATGTGACAGATCAGTATCCATCGAACTCTTCTTCAAATACTATCTCTCATCGAGCTCCACTTACACTCTGCTGAGAATACCTGACATTCATTCACCTGTTTGAAATAAACAATTGCTATTCCTATACCATGTCTGTTTGATATTAACAAAGAGGTGAAAACAAGAGTTGAGTTAATATTGACTGGTAGTGTTATCAAGGCACTGGTTGACTGAGGTTGATATCAACGAGCTACGAAAACTGGGGTTAATGGGAATCAGAGTAAACTCTCCAGTGTCTGGAGTCAATCCAAGCACAAACGAAGATGTTTATGGTTCGTTAATGTCAATCATCTCACTCCCGGGACATCTCTGGGAGATCCTCAACTTATCTTCCTCGGCACAAACATCTTCAACTGCCCTCTCAACGTCCGGCTGTTCCCACACTCTACCTTCCCCACAATAAGATCAGAAATGGGGATTGTCACTGGAAATTCCAAAATGTTCAGAATAATTTGTCCACACTCCGCCCACAAACTTGTCTGTATTCATGCAAAGCAAGACCCGGACAGCACTAAGGCTTGTGCTGTTAACATTCATGTAACAGTATGGCCTAACATTGCACATTGCAACAATAAACTAAACAGTTCATTCAGCATTTCGTGCTGCTTTCACAGGAATATGAAGACGTCATTCAGACTACAGACATTACTGGAGAAGAAAAGGGATTGCCCATTCAGTGCCTCCAACCGATTAGCCAGGAAGAGAAGAAGTCTAGTGTTGTGGACCACACCAATGCCCGTTGAAATTATTTGAAGGCAGTAGCCTAGACGCTAAAGTTTTCTTACTTAATAGGAAATGTAAGGCGTCTGCTCCAGATGTATTGTGACTGTTCAAACAACTTGGTTTTCAGGAAAACACAATTTATTTAAACATTGTAGATAAAAGCAATTTAGAAGAAATGACCTCGATTGGACAACTGAACAGAATAATGTGTACAGGAACTTTTCCGAATTGACTGTTTCAGTACAGGATCATCCCATAAACACACCCCTTAGATAAAAGGAAGATGCAAGCGCAGATTGTCACAAGTAGTTCTCCAAACCATGAAGCGAAACGCATCATCAAGAGTAAAGTAACAGAGCGTAGCAGCCAGAAGACACTCTGTGATTCTTCCAAATCTGTTGAGACTCCAATAGGTTCTTATATTACTGAGAAAACAAAACCCAGAAGAAACCAAGGACAAAATAACCTCTTTAAGCTAAAGCATTGTTACACTAGTCGACACATCGAGCTGTTATACAAGAACCAGGTAAAGCCGATCAGGACACTGGCCCTGTCCAATCTGACGAGAAGTAATCCATTCCTTCCCTTGATGCACTTAGACCAAAAGAGAAGGAGGACGTTCAGCCCTCAAATCAATCAAACAGGACAGAATAAAGTGATTGATGCAGATTCCTGAAATGTTTTATGCTGGAAACGTCGATTTTCCAGCTTCTCGGATGCTGCCTGATCTGCTGTCCATTTCCAGGACTACACCCTCTGTTCTGTTCTCCAGCATCTGCAGTCCTCACTTTCTCCAAATTGACGCTCTAACATGGTAAATAAGTTGTGCAGGGGCTGCACAGCCAGACTGATCGACATTTTTCCTTGTGGCTTCATTGTTCATAATACACAAGTGGGACTTTAACATGGTTTTCTAGCACTAAGGAGGAAATCAAATGTTTTTTATGAAGTCTCAAGAAGGCATCTACCATCTCTGAGAAGACAGATTGGTATTCTCTGTGGAAATCAGACGCTGGTGGGAATGCCTAACTGAAGACTGTGAACAACATGACGTTCAGTACATCTTCACACACCGACTGCACATCAATGTGAGGAGTGTTAATTAAGGCATTAAACGTATCAGGAAATCAGAATTAGTCAAATGAATGGACTCTCTAAGATCAAATAATGATGTTCTTGTTCATGTTGATCTTGTGCAGTGCACGTTTACTATGATCTGCCTCCACTGGTCATGAATGGTGTTTTATATTTCCCCTGTAGGCAAGACAATAAATCAAATCATTCAATCCTGGTTAAAGTGTGGTATTTCTCACCCTATCCATGTCTGTTTTGGAAAGAAGTCATCGCTGCGGAACGTCACGTTTCAGCGTAACCATCTCTTCTGCTATCGCAGCTCTGCAGGAAAAACACTCAGTTTCTTCATTATCTCTTCATGGTATCAACATCTGAGTCTGTGGTAAGGAGCTCATTCCTTACAAAGGAGATCAAATCTATAGAGAGTGCCCCAAATACTCTCTCAACAAGGCTGTATAGCTGCCGGAAGATGGTTTTACTTATGTACTTGAATCATTTTACCACGAAGGACAACATATCACGTCCTGCTCTCATCACTTAAACAGGGTTTGATTAGCAGCAGTCAGCATGGGCCTGAGTGGGAAAGCTTTATTCACAAATTTGTTTGAGTTCTTTGATGAAGTGACCAGGATTTTTGACGAGGGCAGAGCGGTAGACGTAGTCTCTGTAGATTTCAGTGAGGTGTTTCATAAGGTTTAACATGGAAGGATGGTCTTGAATTTCATCACATGGAATTCAGGGAGAGATGGAAAATTGGATGAACAATTTGCTTAATCTTAAGCAGTAGAAGGTAATACTGGCAGGATATTTGTCGGACTGAAGGACTGTGACGAGTAGAGTGCTTCAGGGTTCGGTGCTGGGACTGTTGCTGTTTGTTATCTATATCACTGAGCAGCTTAAAACGGACAAGACCTGATTAATAGCTTTGCAGATGACACGAAAATAGCTGGTATCGTTGACGGTGAGGAAGTTTATCAGAAATTGAAGCAGACCCTTGATCACCTGTGGAAGTGGGCCGATAAATGGCAAATGGAGTTTAATATAGATAGGTGAGAGGCTTTGCATTTTGGAAAGTCGCATTAAAGTAGGAGTTTCGCGATGAATGGTCGGGCCTGAAGCAAAGAAACAGAGAGACATTGAAGTTCATGTTCACAGTTCTCTGAAAGTGGAGGCAGAGTTAGGCAGGGCAGGAAAAAGGCTTTTGGCACACTGGCCATCGTCAGTCAGGGCACTGAGTATAGAATTTGGGAAATTATGTTGCAATTATTCAGGACTTCGGTGAGGCCGTACTTGGAGCATTGTGTTAAGTTTTTGTCAACTTGTTCCAGATAGGATGTCATTAAACAGGAAAGAGTGCAGAAGAAATTTGCAAAGATATTGCCAGTTCACAATGGCCTGACTTTAAGGGAGAGGTTGAACAATCTCGGACTTTTTTTTAGAGCAGAGGACGATGAGGGGGCCCTCATCGATGTGTATAACACCATGAGGGATACAGAGATGGTGATTGCTCACAGTCTTTTTCCAAGGATCGGAGAATCGAAGACAAGAGGGCATCTGTGCAAGGTTAGAGGGGAAAGAATAAAAGGGAGACTAGTACTCATAATGATTGAGCTGCAAGTGGATTTGGTTAAAGTGGGTAATAAACTACATGTAAAAGACATTTGGACAAATACATGGATAGGAACGGACTAGAAGGATATCAGCCAAGTGCAAGGAAATGGCGTTAGCGTGGATAGACATTTACGACACGGAGGTCGAACCTCTATGTTAATTAAATCAAACATCCACAAAAGCTCGCTTCGTCTCTTAATCTGATGAAACATGAGCGGCAGGGAACTCCTACATTCCAGTATTTCAAGACAAGTAACAATTTAGATTCTTAACTTTAACAGTGCAGACTAAACAACAACTGTTCACAAATCCAAGCCCCCCTTTTCCTCACTATGTATTGTCTGACTCCAACTCCATAAATTTATGCTGTTCCAATTACCCACTTATAAACATTAAATTTACTTACTCTCAAGATGACGCAGTCTTTGTCTTCTCCACTGTTTTCACTGTTCCAGCTGCTGATCTCCCTGTGTCACCTTCTTTCTTTTTTTAATTACAAGTAGGTTTTACATGTGAAGCTTTGTTTGACCAAGATAGTGTTCGATAGCCAGTTAGCACTCCGACTCTGCAGCAGTTGCTTTGCTGTTCATTCGCAATTGTTCACCCTCTAATTGCAAAATACCTGGCTAATATACTTTGCATAAATTCTCATAATCTGATTTGATTCCAGGTGTCAAAACCATAAAATTCAAATTCCATTTTTTCTGATATCCTTGCCATTATGTAAAGCTTTATTCTCATATTCGAATTGTTTTCAAATCACAACCAAACCTCAGGTGTCCATGGACAGCCACTTGTTACATTTGGAACAGTCTGTCCTTTAGATGAGATTCCCTATAGTGTGGAAACAGGCCTTTTGGCCCAACAAATCAACGCCGACCTCCGAACAGTAACCCACCCCAACTAATGCACCTAACAGCTATGGACAATTTAGCACGGCCAATTCACTTAACTTGCACATGTTTGGAATGTGAGAGGACTACGGAGTACCCGGAGCAAACCCACGCTGATACTGGGAGAATGTGAAAACTCTACACAGATAGTCGCCCAAGACTAGAATTGAAGCTGGGGCCCTGGGGCGGTAAGGCAGCAGTGATACCCACTGAGCCACGGAGCCACCCGCTCGCATTGGACCTGTACTTTAAATTCAGCAATGCACTTTCCATCTTAAAATGACCAGACATTTCATCGACTTCATAACACCTCACCCCTTAAGTAAAAAAAAATTAGAATGATAAGATGCGCTCATACCTTTCCTTTAAATATTCATCCTATTATTATAAAATAATCAAAGTTATACCTTTCATATTAATTCTGTACACATACATAACCTTGGAAAAAGTCAAAATTTATCTGCACATTTTCCTTTAAATCCGCAATAACACATTTGCTATCACATATTTACGAGCCGCAACATGCACGTTTTTGAAATTAAAATACTGTAGCATAAGACGACAATGAAATAGTCTTACATTTTAGTCTTTACATCGTTCGAAAAACTTGAGAGAATTGATGATATTGAACACAACTGCCTCTGACAATTTGTATATCACCGAAACACAAAAGTGTGGTCAAGCCAGTACAAAACTCAATAATGCTTATTCAATAATGAAGTTTTTTTTCTGTTGTACAAAGAGTTTCGTTTTTGACAACAAACCAATTAGCCATTCAATTCCATCATCATCTCCCTGCAAAAAAAAATTCTTCAATCCCTATATCGCTCGCATCAGTCGCAAATTCGAAGGGTTTCTAAATATTTTGTCTAGCTAAATATGGCGCAGTTGTTAATACTGCTTCAAATGCATCCTGGCAATGTTTTGTCCTTCAAAAGTTTGTGTTCTTCTTCAGTGAATGCACCAGTGGTGTCACTACACTGCTGAAGTTGGAAACACACTTGAGATAGAATCCACTCAGACCCAAATATAGCAGCACCACTTTCTTTGTCGATGGTCGTGGAAAATGTTCAATGACCTTCGTTTTTTGTTTTCTTTGGTATCAACCTTCAATGCCCAATGTAATGTCCCAAGACGTCACCACTGTCTTCGTGAATCTTGTTTTCTTTAGGTTTATTTCCAGAATTTTTTTTTAATCGGTCAACGAGCTCTGCCATAAGTTCCATATGATCTTGGCAGGACCTTTTTGTTTCATCGAGGTCCCTACCTGTAACCACGCAGTAACTCCAACTTCTTGATGTGTGTGGCTTGTCATAACTTATGTTTGCTGTTCTTCAATCTTGGTTTTGGATCCCAGTCCGATTTTGTTACAACGTTGACCTTCTGATAGTCCACACAATATCGTTGAGTCACATGAGGTTTTTCAACTAACACAAAGACCGAACTCCACTTGCTCTGATTCGGTTCCATGATGCCTTGGCTGGAAGTCACATGCAATTCCTTCTGGACCTTTGTAGCTTTGAGAGGATTTAGCCTGTAGGTGTGTTTATTTTATCGCAACAGCATTCCATACTTCCACTTCATGCACAATAGTGTTAGTCCTCCCATCTTGTTTCTGCATATGTCCTCATACGGCAGCAACAAATAAGCAACTGGGTTCTTTGTTCCTGCGACAGACAGCTCACTATCCGTTGCCAGTCCTCAAATACTTCCTTGGTATTTTAATATTTTGAGACACATCAAACTGCATGACATCATGGATTTGATTCCTCACTCTGAGGGGAGGCACGTAACACCTGTTTCTCAGTGTACTTTTCTCAGTTATAGAAAGGTTTGAAATATTCACATGAAATCCCAAATACCGTTGATTTTAATATCCGGCAGTTTTACCAGATAGTTTACCAAACTCAATTTTTCTCAGTGTGGAAGATGCCACTATACCTGGTTTTGAAAGGATTTACTTCTAATGGTAGGAATACTAATCTGTCATCCACACGTAAAAACTTTCAAATTTCAGAGTTTTTATTTGCTGCCTGTGTAACTCTATGCTGTGCCCTCTTCAGGTGCTGTTCAGATAACTCACTTACCCTATCTAATCTCTCCCTCACCTCATAAACATAACCCAATTGTGAGATCTCCGATTTCTGTTCTGTCAATTTCTTTTCAGTAATTTCAAAAGACCTCTAACTTCATGTTCGAAAATTAACTCAAAGAGATTAAACAGAGTCGACTAATTTGGGGCATCTCTAATAGCAAACAATATAAATGGGACACCTTTATCGCAATCATTTGGGCAATCATGACAGTACGTTTTTCACATGGTCTTCACCGTCTGATGCCAACATTCCAAGGATCCCTGAGGTTCAGAATGGTAAACACTTGTTTTAACGTGCTGTATGCCGAAGCCATCCATGATTTCCCTAAACAACCGAGGGATAAAATGAGACTCTTGGTCTGATTCAATCTCTCTTGGTAGCCAATACTGAGTAAAGAAAGCTACCAAATCGTCCACCACCTTTTCTGCCTTAACAGACTGCAATAGAATTGCGTCTGGAAATCTTGCAGAAACTCTATTATGGTTAGCAAATGTCACACTCGCATTTAAGAAGGGGACCAACACAATTACTCATAACCTGCGTGGGATGTTCTTTAAATTCAGGAGTCGGTAATAAAGTTGCTCTTTTTATTACTGCCTATGGCGTACTGACTATTGGGAAAGTGTGGCATATACGGCCAAAACAAACGTCCCTTATGCATTCTCGGTCACGAGATATGCTTTTGTACCCGAGCCTGAGTCTTCCGTGCACCTAAGTGACCTCCTACAGGTAGTTTATGTGCTCCTCGGAACAGATCCTGTCTATGTGCTACTGCCTCATTGTCTGGCGCATTTCCAATTTCCCATCTGCACTAACCTGCTGTGGTCTCTATTTTCATCTAAGGATAATATCTTTAAGTTAATGACGCTTGGAAATATATTTTGATTCCTTTCCTGGACCGTTACATCAAACAGGGTGGCAGCTATATGAACATCAAGTCTTTCGTCTTTTTCTTTAGTTTTTGATTCTTGCTGTGACATATGAGAGTGGGAGCTTCTTACTACACAGTGTCGAAAAATTCCAGGAGATTTTTCTTTCAACTTCTCTGATCGATGGTCTTCCTTTGGCTTCTCAACCACAAGTAGTGTCACATCCACCTTGGATCACACCAAATCGTTCCCACGAACAAACAGGATTTCTTGGACTGACACTCGTCAATCGCTCTCACAGTCTTGATTTGGCTGTCCAAACTGCTTTACACAGGATAATCCTACATTTCGGTTCGTTATTCCACAAATTATCACCGGCTTGGGTAACATGTCAGAAATAGTGCAAATATTAACATCTCTTCCGATTAGAAGCTGAGAGAAACTGAGGACTGCAGATTCTGGAGAATGGAGTGTGGCACTCGAAAAGCACAGCAGTTCAAGCAGCATCCGAGGAGCAGGCGAATCGAAGTTTCAGGCGTAAGCGCTTATTAACGAAAGGGCGTTGGAGGAAAGGGTGGAGAGATAAGTCGGAGGGTGGCGGGGGAGCAGAGCGGAAGATAGCTCGGAAGACGAAGGTAGATTCAGGTGGGGAGTTATGCTGATAGCTTGGAGGGGAGGATGAAGCCGGTAGGTGGTAGAACATTTTGGACTCTCCAACCACCCTCCAATTATACAGGATCAACATCGAGTTCACCAGTTTTCAGATCTCCCCTGCCCCACCATTTGGATACAAAACTGGCTGAAAGGAAGAAGACAGAGGATGGTGTTGGAGGGTTGTTTTTCACTCTGGAGGCCTGTGACCAGTGGAATACCGCAAGCAATGGTGCTGGGCCCACTACTTTTCAACATTTATGTAAATGATTTGGATGTGAGCATAAGAGGTAAAGCTCGTAAGTTTGCCAATGACAACTAAATTGGAGGTGTGGTGGACAGCGAAGAAGGTAACCTCAGATTACAACGGGATCTTGATCAGATGAGCCAATGGCTGAGAAGTGGCAGATGGAGCTTAATGCGTGCAATTGTGGTCTCCTTCCAATTGGAAACACGTTGTGACACCTGAAAGAGCTCAGAAACAATTTGCAATGATGTGGCCAGGGTTGCAGGATTTGTGCAACAGGGGAAGGTTGAATACGATCGGGTTGTTTTCCCAGGAGCGTCAGAGGCTGAGATGTGACCTTACAGAGGTTTAGAAAATCATGAGGGGCATGGATAGTGTAATTAGACGAAGCCTTTTCCCTGCCAGTAGGCAAGTCCTGAACTAGAGGGCAAAGGTTTAGGGTGAGAGGGGAAAGATACAAAATTGACCGAGGAGGCAACCTTTTCACTCAGAGGGTGGTACGTTTATGGAATAACCTGCCAGTGGAAGTGGTGGAGTCTAGTAAAATGGCAAAATTTAAAAGGCATCTGGATGCGGGTCAGGTGCTGGTAGGTCGGACTAGATTGAGTTGGGATACCTGGTTGGCATCGACGAGATGAACCAATGGATCTGTTTCCGTGCTGTACATCTCTGTGACTCGATGGCTGTATGTGTGTCACAGAGAGTGACAGATAATCACAGAGTCACAGAAAATCAGAGAGTCAGGCAAATTCACTTCATTCCACCTCCAATTCTACAAATTAGCACCACCCTCTTGATATGTCCGAACTGTCCACCTTCCTTCCCACCTATCCACTCCAGCCTCACCTCAGACCTATCACTATCACTCCCACTTTCATCTTCCTGTCGCCTTCCTAGTGCCTTTTGCGCCAGCACAACTTCTTTCCCTTCTATTTATCTTTCCGACACTTGTCCCCTCCACCACATTGCTGATGAAGGGCTGATGCCTGACATATGGATTGGATTCTGTCTGATCCGTTGTGCTTTTCGAGCGCCACACTTTTCGATTACTCGAGACTTAGCAAATCCCATATCTCGCAAACTTAAACTTGTTGACTTTCTCCCTCTCCTCTTTCTGAGTATACTTTACATAAAGAGGCGAATTCTTTATTGAGATCATGCACTAACGCCATGCACAACCCCTGCCCAGACTTGCACTCCACTGCAGCTCTTCAACTTTTCTTGTGGTTTCCTTTACTACTTGCCCTAATATCACTGACTGAGCCGCTTTTCCAATAATGCCTTTCCTCAATCACTTTGTCTGTCACAAATTACGACAGTAAAATCACCTTCTGCCAGTGTTCATCTTAAAGCACTGACTCTGTAATTTTATGTGCTCAACTCACTTGTAGTGAAAATACCTGAGGGCGTTCACTTCCTTTCAACACTCTTGGGTTCAATTTTAACTTTTGGTAAAACATTACTAGTGTGCTGTTCACTTTGTTTTGTTGAGTAAGATCCTCCTACTCTCACTTTCTGTCCCTCACGGGAGGAACATGACTGCCAGAAGCTAAATTTCATAAATGCATTTTTACATGTCATCTCTGCAACTCTCCTCACTTCATGAACTTTCTGTTCATTCACATGAAATCTTATCATACCTAGAAGAGAACTTATAAACTCTGTCAGCAGAATAATCTCTTTTATAGCCTCATACGACTTGTCTATTTTAAAAGCGCACGACCATCTATCAAACTTAATGTGTTTAAGTAATTGAAAATCAACTAAAGTCTAACCTGGTTCCATCTTTATGTTTCGGAGCCGCTATCTGTCTGCTTCTGGTACAGATTCTTAAGCACTCAAAATGGTCTGTTCCATATCTGCGTAATCTCTTGATCCCTGACCTGACAACACTGTGCATACATGACGAGCTCTGCCTCCTAGCTAACTCTGCACTAACCTTATCCACAAGTAACTAGTAACTCCATCTGCCTAGCCAATACTTCAAATGAAATAAAAAGCATTCGACATTTTTTCCTCCATATGTGGCAAAATGTTAACATACCTGCACATATCACTGCTGTCTCCCCTCATCTCCATCCTGTTACCTTGACTTTCCTCAATAGTTTACAACTTCAGAAGTTCAAATTCTGTCTTTCTCATTCCAGTCTCTCTCCCTCTCTCTCTCTTTCTGTCTCTTTCTTTAACTTCTAACTCCAGTTGTCACATTTGCAATTTATTTTTATCTGACTCCACTGAACTTGTCTGGTTATCTCATTCACCTCAGTTTTTTAACAACCCAGTCACAATTTCTGATTTACTTTTGTCGCTGGTTCAACATAATTCTAACGTATTTGTTAATTCTAAAAATATGACTTTCTTCTGTCTTTCGAAACTTTCTTGGCAAATTTAGAAATCACTTTCAAACCCCAGACCGTCTTTAGCAATGTTAAGAACAATTTATCTTGTTTTTAATTGAATCAACCACAAGAAGCCACAATTTAACACATTTTCTCACCTACGTTTTACATAAAGATCCATAACCCAATTGCCAAATGTTGGAATCCGCGAGGACCATTTATGTCTCTAATCCGTTCGCATCTGCCTACATCCCGAATGACAAGCCCCCAACTGTCATTAAGTCGATGTCGAACCCTTCTGTAAATTAAGCCAAACTCCCAAAAAGCTCACCACGTCTCGTAATCTGTTAAAATATGTGTGGCAGAGAACTCCTAAATTCCAGTATCTAAAAAGATCTGATCTCTAATAGTAAGCAATAAACAACAACTCTTCACAAATCCGACTCCCTTTTCCTAATGCTTGCGATTTGAATCCAAGTCTATAAAAAATTCTGTTCATATAATCCACATATGAAAAGTTGCACTTACTTAATCTCCAGACCACAGAGTCTCTGTCCGATCCGCTGTCTTCAATTTCCGAGCTGCAGATCTCCCCAGGTCATCTTTTGTTTGCCGCAAGTAGGTTTTATATGAAGAAGCATCTGTCATCGGGACTGTTTTTTTTTCTTTATTTGAGATCAAGAAGTTAGTTGACCAGTTCACTCCCCGAGTCTACAACAGTACCTCAGCTGTTCGATGGCTGTTAATCTTCCTCTAATTTTCAAAATTACGGTTTTATATACTTCCATGACGCATTTAATTCTGATAACCTGATTGGTTCCATGTGTCAAGACAATAATGTTCAGCTTCCAGCGGCTTCTGGTATCCTGTGCATGACTAAAACGATTTGGTGAAATTCGAATTGTTGACGAGACAACAACCAAAACTCAGGTATCTGTTCAACAGAACGTTGCTACACTTGGAAGTCTCTGGCCATGACCTGGCAGCTGTGGCTGTACTTTATATTCAGCAAAACACGTCCTGTCTCAAAGTAACCAGACATGCTTTTGGCTTCGTAACCGGTCGGCGTGGATTACTTGGCGTGCTGTCAGACTCTATGACTTTAAGACTACTGGATGTATTATTTGATGACTCTTGATCAAGGACATGCAGGTCCTTTCGGAATACGACATTGTCCAACCTCGCACAATTTAATCAATGTAAAATAAGATCTATCCTATTAGTTACCTTCATCCAAATCATGTGCCTACCTTGCAAATTACTATGGTCTAAATACTGATCCGTGTGATATCCCGTGAGTAACGGCCTTCAGTGCAGGAATGGGCGCTGACCTCTCTATTATCTCCAGTAAAGAATTCCCAAACCACGTTATATATCCGACCTTACTCATGACCTTGCACTCCCCTGCCAATAACAACATTGAAAGCATACTGCTCATGCAAATCCACCGGTGCCACTGGTTTCTCATTTGTGGATACCTCAACTGACACAAACACAACAGGTTTCTCAAAGGTGTTTTCCCTTTCGTGACCCTAAGATGATTGCCAAGTCACATTATGATTCCCCACACCTCCATTTATCAGGTTTCTTATAAAAAGGTTCCAATATTTTCCTCAGAACAGACATCAAATTGGCCATTATTTAGACTCATTTGTGTTCACTCACCCTCCCGTTTTCAATATTTGGGGTTACAAAAGCAACTTTCCAGACATCAGGAAGCAGATTTTTCAGCATAAACAGTTTGGAATGATATTCAATCTTATTTCTTGTCGTTACAACATTTAATAGACATGAATAGGAATAGTTAGGAGAGATGTATGCCAAGTGTCAGCAAGTAGGACTCGATTAATTTGGGATTGTGTTAGTCATGGATAGGTTACATTGAAGAATCTGTTTCTGTGCTGAACAATTCTATAACTCTTTCACTAGCTCTGTTGCCACCTCCCTGAAAACTCTGGGATTGGGGCTGGTCTGATGCAGCAACTTAAGAATCTTCAGTTCAATGAGGATTGTTTGGGTAACTTCTCTTTATTAATTCTAATCTCCCAGAGAATCTCAATTTTAACAGTCACTCTGACCCGGAATATTTCTGGATGATTTTCTGTATGTTTCACTGTGGAGACAGAACTAATTTGTTCCCGTCAGTGGGGGCAGAGATGACCTCCGTCACGAAGTAAAAAAGTTAGAGCACTGCACTTGGAAGATGATTGAAATGGGACCCAATCCTGCTCGGAAAGTTCTCAACTCAAAATAGCTCATTGAATCTGTGACTTCACGGTCACTGAGAGCACTGCGCTCTCCTTAGTGTTAGGGTACAGGCTATGCTGAAAGTGGTGACATAAAGACGCGGCAACAGCAGTTTAGAAACAAACCGAATTTACAGTTTGCACTTGACATAGGTCCACGGAGAGACAGAAATCAGTTCTCGATCAAAATATCTGCAACTGGAAGACAGGCCAGAAGAGAACTGCAACGGGAAAGGTGTCGGTGATGGTTTATTCAGAAAATGCACTGAGGCAGAAGTGACGACTGCTGATATTGAGGAGTTGGTAGTGGACAGATTTGGTGATAGAGGGGTTATTGAGATATAGATCAACTCAGGACTAAATGGGGAAGTCTTGGTTATTAATATTGTGTTCCTTCTCAGATGTTTGTAAGTGAAGAGAACGAAATTCATGAAATGGGAATGGAGTATGTGATTGAAAGCGAAAACAATACTTTACAGCTTTGCTAAATATACACAACAGAAGGAGCGATGACGTTCAAAATCATTGACAGAATTAATAAATGAGTTGAGATAGACTTACCAGGAACACCAATTATAGCGAGAATGGGATAGTAACCTGCCTGAATAATTATCAGTGCACATCGTATCCGCCATGTTAACCACATCCTATCCAGAGAAAGCCAGAAAAGACAACTAGAAAAACTCCTGTCCATTTTTGTAACATTCCAATGCATTGATCTCAGATTCTGATCCAATGCGGGAACATTCCAGTCTGATGTTCTCAGATTCTGATCGAATGTTGGAACCTTCCATTCTATTCTTCTTAGATTCTGATTCATGTTGGAACATTCCAGTCTATTGCTTTCAGATTTTGATCATTCCCGCTCTCCGCAGCTGTTGATTCCAATCATGTTTAGGATGATGCTCTCGCTGATATATTTTTAAGAGTCCCTTATTAGCAGTAGAGGGAAAGCCTCCAGTGACTCAGTTGGAGACTGATGTCATTCGCAGTCACTGAACAGAAGCTCCACTTAATCCCATCACGGCAACACATATATTGTAACAACAACAGCTGTTCTGGGTGGGGTACTGACGTCGCCTGCTCTTGGTCTTACCGACTATCTCCGATTATACCAAAAATGTTAGATGTAATAGAGAAAGGCAATGCTTTGTCTTCACATGCTTTGTGACTCTGCTGTAGTATACACATACAGTGTTTTACGTAACCATTTGATCGTGACCATCGAGAAGTTGTTACAAAAATTAAGATCCCTCCACGTCAACAAATATCAGTCTTAAAACTGTCTCTGCAGACAACTGCCCTAAACATAAGAAATACAGATTTCTTTGGACATTCCTTTCACTACTCTAATAAAGCAACATTTTATCTTTATCACTCTGCACTTCATGAATTCGTTTCTAAACATGCAAACTTCTTATTGCACAGTAAATTCGTCTCTTATTTCCCAGATTTTTCGCCTTCGCCCCAAAGTAAATGTTGTGTTTACAATTGCATTTTTGTATTGGGATTAAAGGGTCAGAGACAGCATGTCTGTGTCATTGGTTAGGAAACAGAAAGGACTAGGAGACAGTCGGTGTGCACACTGGAGAGCAATAATGTGTTAGTCTCCCAGTTACCAATATTTCATTGACAAATGGAATAAAATGAAATGCAAAGAAATAAAGAGAATACATTAAGAAGAAGGAATAGCAAGTGAAAATGAAAACAAAACAGGACAATTTGAAATGGGGGAAGAATGATTTCACATACAGTAGTTAATCATTGGACGTGCAGTAAGGTAAGATTATACATATGTCTTCAATATATTCAGAATGAACAACGGAGACACAGTTAATGAAATGTGATGTATACATTGTATAAAATTTATAAAACAATAAAACAATATTTGATCCTCATCTGAGGTGTAATGTTCCCAGTCTCTTAACGTTTCTCTCTTTCTGGGATTCCAGGCTCTAATCTCTCGTTCTTGTCAGGATGTATGTTGTAATATCCTGCTTCTGGTGTCCCAACTTATTTTAGTTGACTGCCTTTCCACTGGCAAACAAACATATTGCCCTGCTGGGTTCAGTCAACAGCCAGTGTGTGTCATATTATTGGAGAGAAAAATTCTGGCTTCAGATGCAGCATTTGAACATATTGCTCTGTTGTACCTACACTGTACAAAGACCATAGCAGACAGGAATTGGGAAAACAAATACGGAACTGCATCTACTTCTTCCATTCATCTAGTTTTCGCGTTTTTGACATCTCTTCATCTGTATTCTCACTCTTTCTCTCTTTGTATCTGGATAATAAATCCTCCAATTAATCTCGTGTACCATTTCTCAGTTCTCCTTCTTTCAGTTTATATCTATTGCTCTTTTCTTGACGTACTCTGATTAGAATTGAGTAATTTAATGACAAATTCTTTGGGTAGAAGCTGGCCAGAGTTAATTGGGAGGGAAGCCAAGCAGGGAACACCATGGAGCAGCAATGGCAGGGTTTCTGGGGATGATCCAGATGAACATCAGAAATTCATCCCAAAGAAGAAGAAACATACTCGGAAGGACAAAGCAGCCATGAGTGATTAGGGATGTCAAGGACAGCATAAAATCAAAAGAGAAAGCATACAATGTGGGAAATGTTATTGGGAGCCCATAGGAAAAAGACGCCTTTAAATAACAGTGGAGGATTACTAATAAAAGCAATAGGGGAGAGAAGGTAATATACGGTGATAAGTAAGCTTGTAAATAATATGACAGGCGATTGCAAGAATTTTGTTTAAGATATAGAAGATATATACAGAGAAGAGCAAACGTCAGACTGCTGGAAAATGAGGGCTGAAGAGTTATGGGTAACAATGAAATGGCAGTGGCATTGAACAGACACTTTGCATCAGCCTTCAAGGTGGAAGACACTCGCAAGTTACCAGAACTTCAAGAGAAACAGTGGGCGGAGGTGAGTGTAGTGACCATCACTAAGGGGGAGTTGCTGGGGATGTTGAAATTTCTGAATGCGGACAAATCACGCAACCTGAGGGACTGCACCCCATTGTTCTAAGGAGGTAGCTGAGGAGTTTGTGGAGGTGTTGCTGGTGATCATTCTGGAATAGTTCAGGAATCACTGGAGTCAGGGAGGATCCCAGAGGACTAACAAATAAAACCTTCCAGGTTCAGGAGAGGGACACAGAATGCAGGAAATTGCCAGTGGCTCGGCAAGCTGATTTTTTTTTAGTAAGAAAGCACAGTGAATCATTGGGATTCTCAATATGTAAATAAAGTTTAAAAAAGGAAGTTATAGAGACCATTGAAAATTGTATGGTTAATCTACAGCATAACAAGAGTTAAACTGACATAAAGCTATTGCAACAACAGGCTTGCAAATATGTGGTTGACTCAAACGAAATCGGTTCGATGTGGACAGAAGCACAATTGACAAACAGATTGTTACCTAAACCCTGTTGTAAAGATATGGGGAATGGTGTGTGATTAAATAGTTTTTAAAAAACCGTCAAAAAACTTGACTGAAGCTGTTGGTGCGGAGGTCCCAATGTGCAACTATGCAGTCTACTTCGAAGAATAAATAATGCCAGGTATTTGAAAAGATCCCTGACTCATTCCTCATTTCTTAGCAACTCAGCATATACCTTCCACATGATGCAGCATTTGACCTGCACTCGTTCAATCCAGTCTCCTACTGTTGCTGCTCACGATGTAGTCTCCTTTACATTTGGAAGACCAAAAACACGACTCTGAGGAATATTTCGGTCTGTCTGTAGGAACAACACTGACCTTCTCAATCCTTCCTATTTCAATAACCTACTTTCCTCTCATGCTAATATTTCGGTCCTGGGCTGCTGCAATGTTCCAGAGAAGCACAATCAAAGCTCGAGTAACGCCTCACTTTACACGTTGATACGTTACAGCCTCGAGGACTTAATATTCATTTCAATCACTTCACAGCCTGACCCCATTATGGCTGTTCTCCATTTTTCATGCAATCTCCCTCCTGGGATCCCTATGATCGTGTTTTGTTTATTTGCACTCAGTGGAGAGAATCAATTGCCCTAATACAAACCTCATTTTTTCTATTTTAAATCTGTTTCTCTTTCACACACGACTAAAAGCCAGTTTCTCTTTTATGTTGTACCTCCACGCACCCTGTTTCCTGTCACCACTCCTCCACCGCTGTGAAGTAACTCAAAAGCTAATTTCCCAATCCATTCCAGTTCTGAAGAGTAGTCAGGCAGGAGTTGAAATGATAACTCTGTTTTTCTGTGTTCAAAGAGGAGATCAGATCTGTTGAGTTTCTCCAGAATGAGCAGGACAATTTTTCACCAAAACCAAGAACTGTGGATACTGGAGTTATTAAACAAACACAACGACGAGAGTCTTTGAAGAAGAGTTACTAAACCTGAAAGATTAACTGTTTTTCATTGTGCAGATCGTGCCATTCCTGCTTAGTTTCATCAGCACTGATGTTTTTGAACAAGTTTCAAATACGTGTGTCAAAGCTGCTCAAACACCGTGTCCAATATGGAGCACCACATACTGGGAAATGAACGATAATACAAAATGGATAAATTTATTGATTCTGAAACCACATGAAGCTGGTATCACTGACAGAGCTCGCAATCATCGTCAGAGAGGGAACCACAGGGAAACACATTCAAATCTAAAACAAAAGAATGACCTACCGGAGAGGAAAACAGATGAATTAATATCAGTTAAAAGATTTTGAGGGATGTGTCAGATTAAGGCACGACACCAGGGAGATTGAACATATTCAAATGGAAGTGTTACCATATTCAGAACCCAGAGTAGATCTCCGTTTGCAGGGCTCATGAGCGACTGGGTCTTGATGTGATTTGGGAGAGAGACAGCAGAATTGCATTGCAGACATTGCAGCTTGAAACTACGCATTCATGTAGTGCTGTAGACCACAGCAGCAGTACAAGCAGAACTGCATTAAACCACAATATGTAACTCTTTTTTTCCTGGATATTCGCTCTGTCTAAAATTACCATTTAGACTATCTATGGATCAGTGACGAATGTGGGTAAACATGCCAGGGTCAGAATAATGTGAACCTAAACTTGACGACGTTAAACAGTCGCACTTGAAAGAACAGATCAGATCAAAGCTCTGTGGTCCAACCAAATTCAGTCGTAAATTGCGACGTGCAGTTAAACAAATCACTGGAGGAGAGTGCTCCACAAATATCCCCATCATTTAGAACGTAATAGCTCTGTCCATCACCGTCAAAGACAAGGATGTAGTACTTGCACCATCCTCAATCAGAAGTGTTGAGTGGATGCTCTACGTCATTCTCGTCATGATGTCCACAGAAGCACAGCTGACAGTCTTCAAAGAATTTGGTTTGCTGCACGTGACATGAAGAAAATGTTGACACAATCGACACGTCAAAGGAAATGTGCCCTGATATCATTCTTGCAATAACACTGAAGACATGTGCTGCACAGCAAGCCGTGCCTCTGGGGAAGATTTTTCATTCGAGCTCCCTCTCTGACAGATACCTGATAATGTGCAAAATTGTTCAACAATGTCCAGTCCCCTAAGAGGAGAATAATTAGAAAATAAACAATTACCACCCCCTCAATCCCATCATGATCGCCCAATTATTGGATGTTCTTTTATAACAGAGCTGTCAAACAGCACAACAATAACTTACTCAGTCTGGTTTCCGTTGGCTATTGATGTGGAGATGGGTGGTGGAAATGTCATTGGATTACCAATGCAGAGCATACTAATTCTCTGGCAGCTGGTGGAAGTTGAAAACATTAACAAAATATCAAGATCCAAAACTTGGTGTCAGTAGCATTGACCTTGAAGCCACTGTGGATTGTGAACACCAATTTGTTTCCCCAATATAATTTCAGAAATCAAATCTCTCTTGATTTTCTAGTCTGGTGTAAAAGTGACTCCAGACACATTTCATGTGATAAACTCTTTAATGGTCGCTGAACGGCCATGCAAGGCACTCAATTCTATGACACTGCTTCGCGATCTTAAAGGATAAAACCAGACAGAAGAACCAGCCCCAGCCTCGGAATTAGTAAAGGGAATTGGAAGCATAATCCTGTCGAACCTGCAGAGACCTCCTGCATTTCAGAGATTGTGACAACATTTACTCAGATTTCCCACAGAATGCACAGAAACGTTGGAAAAGTAGGTGATCATTCAACACATTGAAACTCTCCCATTTTAGTTCATGGCCGAACATCTCCTCAACGAACTTTTCCCACACTGTGTACATCTCCCTAAATCAGATTACCATTAGGAAATATGCATTAAAACCTTCGGTCCTTCGAATTTGCTCCTCCATTAATATTCTCCTATAAAAAAAAGTGGTAGGCCACTTAGACCAGAGTTGAGGAGAAAAATCTTCACCCAGAGGGTGGTGGGTGTATGGAATGCTCTGCCTCAGAAGGATGTGGAGGCCAGGTCTCTGGATACTTTCAAGATAGAGTTGGATAGAGCTCTTAAGGATCGTGAAATCAAGGGTTATGGGGATAAGGCAGGTACAGGATACTGATTGAGGATGATCAGACATGATCATAATGAATTGTGGTGTTGGTTCGAAGGGCAGAATGGCCTACTCCTGCACATATTGTATATTGTCTATATCACGTGTTTATTAAACACAATTTGGCTGTAACAAAATTAGTGAACCGTGGATCTTATTTTTACAATGCAAGCTCTCTTTCACTGTTGCACGATGCAATTCGTGAGACCAACTGAACGGCAAAACCCAGCTCCATTATCCTCTGCATTAAAAAACAACTAAAAGTCAGTGTGTTCAGCGAAAACAGGAATGCAATCAGCTTTGCAAGCCTTGAAACTGAGCTTGAAACTGTGAATTGCAATCAACTTTACAAAGGAACTTTATTTCAAACCAGGGGAGAATCTTGGGGAGCAAGGAATTTGGTGTCATCATCCATGTGGTCATTCAGGTCGTGCACTTTCTGATGAGGAGCTTCGTGAAAGTTACAGTGCTGTAGTTAGTGACTGTAATGTTGAAGTGTTGCATTTACGGTGCTACTTCATTGAAATATATATGATTTAAAGATTTATTTCGATTGAACAATCATTTTTGTTCCATTAAATATTATTTATATTTCAATATTTCGTATATTTTTGGTGATTTCCCACTTATTGAAAGGCCCCGTTATTGAGATTGTGCTATTTTCAATAGCAGTGTTCCATAGGATCACCACCTACTACAATAATTGATAACTACCTGTCACGAGAGCTAATCCTCGATCGCCACTGCATTCTCCTGCTCTGTCTCCATTACTTTCGTGTCTAGAAATCCTTTTTTACATTCAATGCCTTGATCTCCACAGCCTTATGTGGGAGAGAATTCCCCAGGTTCCCTACTCTCTGAGTGCAGCAATTTATTCTCATCTCAATGTATTTAGGCCTGTCTGTACAGAATACAGTGGCCCCTTGATTTAGACAGCCCAGTCAGGGGAACTGTCATCCCTACTTCCAGTCTGTCTCGGCATGTCAGAGTTTTTTTTTGTATATTTCACTGAGATCAGCACTCAATTTCCTAAACCCCATGGAATGCAGGATCAGTCAACCTAAACTGTGCTCCCACAACAAGTTTGTTATCTCAGACATCAGTCTCGACATCTTTCTGTATACTCCCTCGATGTCAGTTGTGTCCTTTATCTGGTACAGAACCCAAAACTGTACACCGTAATGCACAAAGTTTGAGATGAGGTCCCACCAAGGCCCTGTAAAGCTGCAGTAAGACACCTTTACTCCTGTACTCAATTCTACTTGAAACTGAGCTTAACACCTTATTTATCTCCCGAACTGCTTTCTGTTCCTGCAATGTTACTTTCAGTGACTGCCGTACAAAGAGACTCAGATACTCTTTAATTTTATAACCACCCATTTGGTGGGTCTATGTACACTGGTCTGCGTGCCAATGCCTCTCCCAGTATTGACTTCTGTCTTCAGAACTCACTGCCGTACAAGGACCTCGGAGGTCTGTGCAGAAGGAAACAAAAAAGTATAATACTCTTTATTGTATAACATTTTCCCACAAATCCCTTTTCAACTTGTAGGCCGTCGTTCTATTATCTCAACCAAACTACATAACGTTGCTCTTTATCTGCCACGTATTTGCCCATTCACTCCATTTGCCTCACTAACCATGGCGCTTTTTACATCCTCCTCAGCCACTCACAATCTGACGTCGATTCGTGCTGTCAGCAGACTGGGAAATGTTTAATTTTGTTTCCTCAAACAAATGTTAGATGTGTACTGGGAATTTCTGTCGCCCAAAGCCAGATCTGTGCTATATACTCCAAGCCTTCCACTCAAAAAATATTGTTTTATTCCTACTTACTGTTTCATGCCAGCTCTGCCATTCGAAAACCATGTCCATATGTTAGTCCGAGTCGTATAAGATTCGAAATTACATAAGAGACTTGGGACTTTATCAATAATCTTTCCAAAAATCCAACCATATTGCGTTCATTGCTTCTCCAAAATTTTGCTAAAAGTCACTTTCTCAAAAAGGATTCCCATTTCATAAATCTCTGTTGCATTTATCTATGTACGTTAATTTTAGTCCCAATACTTTGTTTAAAACAATTATTAATTCACTCAACGCTCATTTCATGTTATTCGCTTTTTTTCTCACCAGACTGCAGTTTCATAGCATTGCTGGGAACATTTATTTCTTTGTTTACTTTTCTTCTGTGAAGACAGAACTGTAATCTTTGATTCATAGTACTGCTATTTCCTTATTCTCCATTTTCCACTTTCTGGATTCAAACTGGAAGGGAGCTGCACTTTTTCTCACCAAAGGTTTGCCATGGACATACTTTGAGAAGCTGTTACAAGTTCACTCTTATAACACTTGTTATTATACTCTTCATTGGCACATCAATTCCTGTCTTAAGCTGCTCAATCATTTTCTTTCCACACCATCCAATCACACAAGCATAATGTCTGTACCGTCAGAGATACAGTACGATCTACGTTAGTCCCAATTTCCAACACAATGCCCATCGCCGGGAATGTTATGGCATTTCATGTACACGACGATACAGTTTCAAAGTTGTGAGATTCCGTGACAACTCCACTATCAGGCAGTGAATTTCAGGCCACAACACCCTCTGTGTAAAAAGCAATCCTAAAATCCTCACCAATCCTCAAACCCTCCTTTGTCCCTCTCCCTTTCACTAAAATGAAAAGCTGATGTCTATCCACCCTGTCTATACTCCTAGTAATCTATCCTTCTGAATCACATCATCGTCAGCCTTCTCTGCTCCAAAGTAAACAAGCCGAGCTGATGCAGCCTCTCTCCACAGCTGATATGCTCCATCCCGGGGATCATCCTGGTGAATCTCCTCTGTACCCTTTCCAGTGTAATCACATCCTTCCAGTAATGTGGGTAACAGAACTGCACATGGTACTCCATCTTGGCTTAATCGTAATTCTGCATAGCTCTTATAACCTATAATTTGATGAATAAAGGCTATAATAACGGTCCTCTTAAGCTTTCTCAATTTGTGTATTCACCTGATTATCGGATTCAGGGATCTGTGGAGAAGCACCCCCTGAGCTTCCAAGTGTACGGACATTCATTGACTACTCCATTGTTTGGTTCCTTCTTCCAAAGTACATCGCCTCTTATTTATCACTGTAACATTTCATCTGTCATTCATCTCCCCATCTGACTTTTTCATCTGTATCTTCCCGTAGAGAAGACCCTCCCCCTCACTGGCAACCACCTATCCAATCATTGTTCCAACCGCAAACTTACTTCTCACACTCTCCCCACCTCCGTCCACCTTCATCTCTGTATCATTTGGAAATCCAACAAATGACAAGTTTTAAAACCACACAACACCAGGTTACAGTTTTATTCAGTCATTAGCTTTTGAAGCACTGTGTATTTATCAGGTGGTTGTGTGTTTTGAATGCTTGTGACTCTGAATAAACTTGTTGGACTATAACCTGATGTTCAGTGATATTTAACTTTGTCAACTCTAGTGCAACACTGGCACTTTCAAATCACAAATAAAAAGGGACCCCACACTGATCGCGATGTACACCATATGGCCTCCAGTCGCACAAACAGCCTCCTACCAACACCCTCTGTCTTCTACCACTAAGGTGATTAGGATGACACTTTGCAAGTCACGAATATGTCTTCCCTGTTGCCTTTCAACTCTGTTGGCGTGATACACTTGAAGATTAGCTGGGGATTCCCCCTCATCTTGCCTGACAGCAGGTTTCCATGCCCCTGTGTTAGTCAGACCAATCTGAGTGAATAACCTCCTTATTCAGGTTTAAATGAACTTCCACTTATCCTACCATAATTTGTCTTGAATGTGGATTTGACCGCCAGAGAAACCTTCTGCTCATTTCCACCTGAACACGTGTTCTGTGTATTTTCCACGTTTCACTGGGCTCCACCTCCCATTCTTTGGAACTCGAGAGAACACAGTCCGAGTTTCCTCATCAGGTAATCTCGCCATCTGAGGTACGAATCTGGAGAATGTCTTTGCACATTGTCAGTGGTCAGTATAATCGTTTTCACTTAAACTATACGCAATACATCAGGTACAGTCTTACTAAAACGCCGTGAAACTGCTTCAACTGGTCTTTCATCTGGAGTGTGACTCCCTGAATTGAAAGCGAACGTAAATGTAACTTTCCACTTAAATATATTGCTCCAAATACCTTTCACATTCATTTTATTAACAAACTCATTTACAAACTTATTTTAAAAAACCTCAGAAAATCTATATTTCCCACTTTCACTTGTTCCCCAATGATTTTGCTGCAAGAAACAACTTCAAACAATTCCGAAGTATATCAAGTATGACTTCTCTTTGAGAAATGCATATCAGTTCTCTCCAATATTACTATTAATTTTTAAATACTCAGTCATACATCCTCTGTAATAGATTCCAACAACTTCCCTCCGAATATCAAGTGAATTGGTCTGCAGTCCTCCCCACTGTCTCATCTTCCCTTTGTAGATGGTTGGATCCCTTCCAGTCATCTAAAACGCTTTGATTACGTTTCCAAACTTTCGGTTTTCTGCAGTGGCGTCATGCCTCTGTGGATATACAGGAAAATGAAGCATGTAATTAGTACTTCTATTGTTGACTTATTTCTGACATTCTGATAGTTTATCAGACTTAACAATGCACAATCAGCTATATTTTCAAGTATTACCTTGTCACTGAGACGAACTGACTCCATGTCTTTCGTTCCACAAGCCCGATATGATCACCTCGTATTTCTGGGTGTTTTTTCCTGGATCTTCCTCCGTGAAGACCGATGCAAAGGAACTGTTTTCTTTTCACAGCCATTTCCCCGTTCTTCACAATAAATTTTCCTATCCCGATTACGAATTTCCACACTTGACCTTTCTTTTATTTTGTTTTCTCTGAAATATAGAATGTAAATTTTTGCAGTTTTTCTCTTCCTCTCTGATAAAATCATAGAATCCCTGCAGTATGACAACAGGTCTTCAGCCCAGCAAGTCCACATGGACCGTCCAAAGTGCATCACACCCAGATCCATGACCCTATTACTCCACATTTTCCACAGGCTAATTCACTAAACCTCCACATACCTTAAAACTGTGAGCAATTTTGAATAGCCAATTCACCTAATCTTCACATTTTTGGATTATAGGAGGAAACCAGAGCACCCAGAGGAGACCAACGCAGCCACGGGTTAATGTGCAAACTGCAAACAGACAATCACCTGTGGCTAGAATCGAACTCGTTTCCCTGACGCTGTGAGGGAACAGTGCTACACAATGAAACGTCGTGCAGTCCCGCATATTTCTGCGCATACATGATCTCTTTTTGTTTTACTTATCAGTTTCAAAACACTCATTTTCTGGGTCGTAAATGCCTGAGAGTTCTTATGTTTCCACAATAATTGAAATTCTTCTCAAGTCACTTCCAATGATTAAGTTAATCTTTAATTTGTTATATTAAACATTATTATAACGCTGTCCTTTTCTTGCTTGCACCTGAAAGAAATAGATGCGTTTCTCAGACTGCAGCATTTCTATAAATTTCCTGGTCCTGACCAGATATCTCCAAGAATACTGCAGAGGATAGAGAGAAATTGGGGGGACATTGGCTGATATTTTTGCAACCTCGTTAGCAATGGAAGAGGTTCCCGAAGTGTGGAACGCGGTGACGTTTGGGTGCTTATTCAAGAAAGGCTGCAAAGAAGATCAGACAACTGAAGACCAGCTAGCCACACATCTGAGGTAGTAACATACATGAGAAGACTTTGGGAGATAAGACACACATGCATTTAGAAAGACAGAGTTTGATAAGTAGTAGTCAGCACGGCTCCGATGGAGTGATCAGGAATCTTGGTGAGTGTATGGAGGTATACGTATTTTCTACAGACATCAAAAAGAACTTTGATAAGGGTTCTACGTGATAGGTTGCTCTGAACGTGTTCGATCGTATGGGATCTAGTGGGAGCTAGTAAATTGCACGCACAATTGGCTTGATGGTCGGGAGCAGAGGGTAACTTTGAAGAGATGTTTGTGGGACTCGAGGCCTGTGAATAGTGGAGTGCCTCATGGGAACGTGCTGGGCCCGTTACTATTTGTTATCTGCAACAAAGATTTTGTTTTGAGAATGTGCAAGGCACGACTTGCAATTTTGCTGATCACACTAAAATAGGTAATATCGTGGAAAATGTGGAACGTTATCAGGAATTTCATCAGGCCCTTGACCAGCTGGTGAAGTGAGCTGATAAATGGCAAATGGAGTTTCATGCAGATAAGTGTGAGATCTTGCATTTTGTAAAGTCATATCAAGGTCGAGATTTCAAGGTGAATGGTAGGGCCTGAGCAGGTGAAGTGGAATAGAGAAAACCTTGCAGTTCAGGTTAATGGTTCAATGAAAGTGGAGTCAAGGGCAGACAGGGCAGTGAAGAAAGCTTTCGGCACACTTGTCTTCATCGTTCAGGGCATTGCATATCAAAGTTGCAGAGTTATGTCATTGTTGCACATGACGTTGCTGAGGCCACACTTGGAGTATTGTTTTCAGCTTTCTTCATTGTGCAGGAGCAGTTACGGTCGATCAGGGATTGCATAGGGAACTTGTGCATGGAGGCTGATCAGAAAGGAAGAACCCTGAATGGCTTGTTTCCTTCGGTTTTCAGTCAGGAAAGGGAGGTTTCTGTGTGTAAGAACTTTAAGGAGTGGGGAAACAAGCTTCAACAGATCGAAATTCAGTAGGTTCATGTGCAGGAAATTATGGCAAATATTAAAATTGATAAGTCCCCAGATTAGTCCAAAGTCGTGTGAGAAGCGAGAAAGGAAGTTGCTGAGCCGCTCGCGAATTTCTTTGTTTCTTGTCCTTCGGGACTCATACCAGTGGATTGGAGGGAGGTGAATGCAGCTCCTCTTTTCAAGCAGGAGAGTAGTGAAATCCCTAGGTATTACAGACTTCTCAGTCTTAAGTTTGTGGTCAGCAAGATTTATTGCAATGAATTCTGGGGGATGGTATTGATGGTATGGGGGATGGTATTGATGGTATAGCATGCCTTTGTGAAGGGCAGGTCTTGCCTCGCAAATATTGCTGAGTTCATTGAGGAGGTGACGAGATAGGGTTCGCGAAGGTCGAGCAGCGGATATGCTGTGCATAGATTTCAGCATGGCACTTGATCAGGGTCCTCACGGTAGACTTACGAATAATGTCAGGTGGTATGGGATGCAGGGAGATTTGGCTGTCTGGATTCAGACTTCATTGGCTGACAGAAGGCAGAGAGTGATGAGAGATGGAAAGTATTCAGCCTGGAGGTCAGTGGTGAGTGGCGTCCCGCAGTGCTCTGTTCTTGACCATCTGCTTTCTGTAGTTTTTATAAATTACTGAGATGAGGAGGTTGAGGGGTGTGTTTTTAAGTATGCAGATGACAGAAAGGCTGGAGTTGCCATTAATATTATTGTGAAATATTGTCGGCTTCAGCGCAACAGTGGCAGAATGCAGATCTGAGCTCAGAAATGGTAAATGGAGTTCAACATGAATAATTGTGTAGTGACGTATTTTGAAAGTTCGAACTTGAATGTTGAAATAGGAATTAAGACAGCATTCTTGGCAGTATGGAGGAATAGCGGGACCTTGGTGTTCAAGTGCATAGATTCCACAAAGTTGCCACATAACTGGGTAAGGTTGTTAATAAAAGGTATGGTGTTTTGGCTTTCATTAATAGACATTTCGAGATAAAGATCCGCGAGGTTTTGCAGCACCACTACAACACCCTGGTGAGACCACACTTGGAATATTGTGTCCAGTTTAGGTCTGAAAATGTGTTGCTGCAAAAGTGCAGCAGGCCAGGCAGCATCCAAGGAGCGAGAGAATCGATGTTTCAGGCATGAGTCCTTCTTCAGGAGCGAAACGTCGATTCTCCTGCTCCTTGGGTGCTTCCTGACCTGCTGCACTTTTCCAGCAACACATTTTCAGCTCTGATCTCGAGCATCTGCAGTCCTCACTTTCTTCCAGTTTCGGTCTCCCCATTATAAGAATGATGTGGAGGCTTTGGAGAGGGTACAAAGAAGGTTTACCACGATGCCGCCTGGACTGGAGGGATTGCCTTACGAGGGGAGTGTAACTGAGCACCGAACTTTCTCTGGACAGAAGGAGTAAGAGAGATGACTTGATATTGGTGCACAAGGTAATGAGGGACATGAATAGAAATGATAGGCAGAGACAATTCCCCAGGGCAGGATTGACTGCAACGAGGGGTCATAATTTGGAGGTGTGAGGAAGAGCCTTTTGAGGAGAAATTAGAGGTAGGTTCTTTACACAGGAATTTGTGAGCACAAGGACTGCGGTGCCAGCAGTACTGGTGGAAGAAGAGTCACTCCGGACATTTTTCGACAACTGAGCATGCACATGGACAACAGTGAAATGAAGGGAGCGCACGTTAGGTTGTTTTACTTTAGATTAGGATTAATCGTTGGCACAAAATCGTGGGGCAAAGAGCATATACTGTGCTGTATCTTCTGTGTTCTTTGTTCTATTTATCAAGCATGACCTTCCCGTGATGAAATCATTCTGATTTTGCCCTATTATACCATGCTGAAGAAGGAGACCTTGGAGTGCACGTTCATCGTTCCTTGAAAGTGGAGCCGCAGGTGGATAGGATACAGCAGAAGGCATTTGGTATTCCTTCCTTTATTAGTCAAAGTATTGAGTACACGAGTTGGGAGGTCATGTTGCGGCTTAATAGGACATTGGTTCGGCCACTGTTGGAATTTTGCGAGCAATTCTGGTCTCCTTCTATCGTAAAGATGTTGGGAAACTTGAAAGGGTTCAAAAAAGATTTACAAGGATGTTGTCAGGGTAGGAGTATTGGAGCTACAGGTAGAGGCTGAACGGGCTGGGGCTGTTTTCACTGCAGCGTTGGAAGCTGAGGGGTGACCTTATAGAGATTTACAAAAATATGAAGTGTATGGATACCGCAAATAGACAAAGTCTTTTCCCTGGATTACGGGAGTCCAGAAATAGAGAGCAAGGTTTTAGGTTGAAGAGGGGAAAAATATAAGAGAGACCTAAGTGACAACTTTTTCAGACAGGTACGTGTATGGAATGAGCTGCCAGTGGATGTGGTGGAGGCTGGTACAATTACAAAATTTAAGAGGCATTTGGATGGGTATATGAATAGGAAGGGTTTGTAGGGATCTGAGCCGGATGCTGGCAGATGCGAGTAGATTGGGTTGGGATATCTGATCGCCACGGACATGTTGGACTGAAGGGTCTGTTTCCATGCTGTGCATTTATATGACTCTTTGACTGTATTCGGAAATCTTCACAATGGACTCCAAAATCTTCCAAAAGGCTGAGATCAGACTAATCATCATCATTATTTTAGGTTTTCTCCCTTCTTCAACATGGGCTTTAGAATATCGATACCCCAGCCCTCTCGAACAGAAATGACACCTGCAGGCTCACTACTGAAAGCTCCATTATCTCTTCAACCATATATATCAGAACCTGAGGATGTAGTCCACCTGGTGCAGTGATTTATTCAATTTCATACTTTTCAGTTTTGCTAGCATCTTCTTTTTGGTGATGGCAACCACACTCATCTGTGCCGCAAAATCTCTTGAATGCGTGGGATATTATTCAACACTTCCACGAGCAAGGTCGACACAAAGTACGTATTCAATTTCTCACCTATTTTCTTGTCCCCATTACCATTTGTCCAGCAACATTTTCAGCATTTCCTGAAGACACTCGTTACCTCATGTTTGTTTCAGCAAGTTTCTGTCTTCAACTTCGATAACCTCCAACAGTGCAAGCACATCATTCCCCTAGTATTTCGATGTGAATTGCACATTATAATCCACCTGTGTTTTTCCCAAGTCTTTTAAAGCTCCAACGTCACACTTTTGAAACTATAATATTTGACAAATCAGTTAAGACAAGAGTCACAGGTACTTAATTGACTACAATATCAGCTTGGCAACTGACGTTCAGAGATTTTGATAAAGCAGCCAACACTCCCTCTATTCCTTTGAATGACTGCATAACCTGGCATTCATTCAGTACTCGAAGAACTTACTATTTATTTCAAAGTTGATCAACTCGCACATGCAAGTGTCCGATTGAATCTGACACTGATATGCCCATTTGACCATTTTGTTGCAAGTCCTCTATAGCCTAACGCCAGTTGTGTCTTACCGCTGCTGTCAATTATTATTTTTATATTGCCCTCCGATATCCAGTCAATTTCTTGGGTGGAGATGGAGCGTTTTACAGGAGACTGCCTTGAGTCCATAGCCTTGATACACTTGCAAGAGAAAAAAAAAACGTATTTTTCAGGTTTCAGTGCAACAATTGAATTCGCATCGACATCCATTTGAGGAACAGAGATCTAATTTTCTAGTTCTCTTTGCGTGTAAGTTGTTTTCTATATTCTCTCCTGAATGAACTGAGAGAAGTACTTAGAATACTACATGGACGTCGCTGACTGCACTTAGTTTAATTGGCTGGCACAAATTGTTCTTGTGGAGACGGCTATGCGCTGCCTTCTGGAATCGCTGTTGTGAACAGGGTGGATGTAGGCCCAAATTATGTTCATGAAGAAATTTCAGTATTTAGTGCCAGCATATTTCTGAATTCAGCTTCAATCTGTGGAAATTCTATATATTTATTGAAACTGTCTTTCATTTCTGGTATCGTAAAGATATCGATTAGATCACGCCATAACCTTCTAAATTATAAAGAATAAACATATAATTTTTCTACTCTCGCTTCAGAGCCTAAACACCGACATCCTGGTATCCCGTTCGTAAAACTGCACGAAAGTATCTCCAGGGCCAAAACGTCGTCTGTAAGGAATCATGTCCATTTCTAGTTTCAATACTCTAAGGGAGTCATGGTCTTGCATGCCAATAGCCCTTGGTATGTTTGATTGAAATACTGCCTCAATTAGTTAATGAATTCTGCCAAACGGACAGTGAGATCCAGAGTCCCGCCACACCTGTGAAAGAAATTTCACGGCCTTTTCAAACAACCCCAATGTATTTTTCGACCCCGCCCCCCAACATCCGGCAGTTTATCTCGACATCAAGAATAATTATTCGCACTTATCGATTGTCAAAATCTCCCAGGACTGATAAATTCTGGTCAGGTTCCTTCTCAATCGCCCGTGTTCGAAAGAAAGCAACTTCACACAGTCCAGTCTCTCTTGATAACTCTTGTTCTTAAACTCAGCAAAATGTGGTCTGGTACTCATTAGAATAGAGAAGAATGGGAAGTAAATTTCTTGCAACATCCAAGACTCTTGGAAGACCTGACTGTATAAAAAAGGAGAGGTTTTTTTCCCCCTTGTGACAGAGTCCAGCACGAGATGGTCTTATCTCAGACTAAAGGGTTGCACATTTTAAGGTTGAGTTGAAAAGGAAATTCTTATCTTAGAGAGTAGTGAATCTTTTTCACTGGCGGGTCTGGATATTGGTCCTTAAGTGCATTGAAAACTGTGAAAGAGAGACTTTTTAACCTGGAGACGAATCGAAAATGATGGGGGTAAAAAAGTAAAGTCGTATACAGGATTCTTAGGTTAACTACAATATCAATACAGAGGACTCTTGAATGGCACTCCGGATTTGCCAAGAATGTCAGTTTGACGTCGGAGGTTAAAGACCGCACAGAGTGGTCCAGTGGTTTTCACCAAAACCGTGTATAAATTCAGTGAGGCAGCCCTACTTCTAAACTCTAATCCCTTTGTAATGAAATCCAAAGTAGCATTTTCCTGCCCAATGTATTGCTGAAAAGTCACGTAGCGTGTAGACTCTCAGCTTTCTATGAGGCATTCTCAGCAGTTTGAGAAGAAAACAACGTCAAGCAGGATGGAGGCTGCTTACAATTCAGAGGTAAGTATCAAAGAAAACAGCAGCAGTTCATCAGAAAAAAAACAACCATTGGGAGCTAAAAGTGGTTAGGGTTTAAACTGAGGATCACCGCACTTCAGCCGAGTGGACAGCTTCAGATGCAGGGATACTCATCAAGTCACTGATGACATTGAGGAGGGAAGCGGAAATTCTGCCGCCAAAAATGCAAACGACAAAATGATCAGTGCAAAGGCTCTTGCAGAAAGGTATCCAAGCATTTTGTAACGTGATGTTGATCGTTTACGTCACTGGGAAAAGTAAATCGACAAACAATGTATAATGTAACAGGTGAATGTGTTCACTTAGGAATGGTGAACAAAAGAACAGAATATAATTTAAATGGAGAAAGCTGCAGCGCAAAGGGACATGGGTTACTTGTATATGTAACAAGTAAAGCCAGCAGATGGGGCAGCAATAAATCAGGAAGATTAAAAGAACGTTGGCTCTTACTTCCAGACAGTTTTTCAACGAAGGGAGGAAGGTCTTACGGCAACTGTGCAAGGTCTTCTAAGAACACATCTGGAACACTGTGAGCAGTTTTTGTTCTCCTTGTTTGGCAAGTTCCACTTGGATAATTCCACGTCTGGTGTGATTGACTTGTGAGAACACTGCAGTGGCCCCTTCTGCTTATTAAACTAAACACTCAGAAAAGCTCACCTCAACTCACCTCGTAGTATGTTAAAGTATGCGTGACAGAGAACTCCCAAATTGCAGTACTCAAAGAGAAAGAAGTAACCATTCTTGATTGAACTTGTATCGTGAACATGAAACACGAGCTATTTACAAGTCTAAGCGTGTTTACTTTCAAATATTCGTTATGTGTCTGAAACTCTGTAACAATATTTTGTTCCAGTGAAAAGACGCATCAAAATTAAATCAACTGACTTTGAAAACCACACAGAGTCTGTTATCGCCGGTGTCCTCCTTCTTTCTGCTAATGACCTCCTTGGGTCGTTTTCTGTCGTTGACTGCAACGATGTTTCCAAAGGAAAAGTTCTTTTGAATGGCGGTCTCCCTCCATGGCTGTTTATATTCTGACTGACTTCCAAATTGCCTGCTGCTTTAGGGCCCAAGCATGGGATCTTGTCATTGATTCCTGATTGGCAATACAACAACTTCAAAATCAATTGGATTTTAACAACCTGGGACAGAATGTAAGCAGATTGTTTAAATTTGAATTGTTTTCGAAGGCGAAACTAACTGAGACGTCTATTTCAAATCCAAATGTTATTTTTCTCAATTTCACAGTTCACTCCGCGAATGCTGGCGCCTCATATGACAGATGCTTGTCAGTTCTCAGTGAAAAATAGAATTGACCCTCTCTTAAAGCTACAGTATGCACCTACAACTTCACAGCTCCTCTCCGAAGAAAACAAAATGAAAAGTCATAATGGAAAGATGGTTTCTTTTTCTTTCCTAATTCTCTATCTCCTTATAATTGTTTGCACATGATAGTCACCAAAGTTCACATTTTTATCATGCAAAACATGTACAGTTTGTAAATTCAAAGCTGGTATCATAACACTCCAACAAAATATTCTCATATTCATGCCTTTAAAACATTCCAAGAATGGAAGGCGATTAACATACTTTTGCACAACTGACCCTGACACATTGTTTGTCACAGAGATATTAAAATGGTGTCAGGCCAGTCACACACACAATAAATCCTTTTCAAAGTGAATGGTCGAATCTGCTTATTCCAAAAAAGGTGAAGCACCTCTTTCTCCTCGGCTGATCGTGGAAATTTCTCAATGGTCTTCGTTTTTCCATTCCGTGGTGTCGACCTTTCAACACCAATGCTGTGTCCCAAGAATGTCAGCACTGGCTTTGGAAATTAGTTTTGTTTAGGTTTAATGACACTTTTGGTTATCTTACTGGTTCAAAGAGATCTGCCAACTGTTACATGTGCTGTATTAATGATTCACGAAAGATCACTGTATCATCCAAATTGACTGCACAGTTTTTTGATCCAGCTTCAAAACTATTCAGAACCTTTTGAATGTGGCCAGTGCGTTCTTCGTTCTAAAGGGCATCAGTTTGAATTTATATCGCCTGTTTGAGGTTTTAAACAGTGAAAGGCCTTTCGCTTTGTCTTATCGTACCTGTCATGAATCACGCAGTAAATCTAATTTGGTGATGTAAGTGGCTTGTCCAACTTTGTCTACCCTGTCCTCCCAAATTTAAATTGGATATGAGTCCGATTTTGATATGGCATAGGCCTTCTCCGAGTCCACGAAGGTTAACTGAGTCCCATCAGGTTTGTGAAGTAACACGACTGGTGTACAACTCTCGCACTGTCTTGGTTTGCTGACAAAGGAGGAAGGTCATGCGCAGAGTCAGAGAAAAAATGGATGGGATCATCAATTAGTGCATTGCATTGGTATTCACCAATAACAGGGACATCACGGATACTGTGTTTAGAGAAAGACGTTCAATTACTCTGGTGAAGCCGGCATGAGGATGGCAAAACAATGAAGGTGAACGAGTCCCCAGGTCCAGATGGGATGCAACCCAGATTACTAATGGAAGCGGGAGAGGAAATAGCTGGTGATTTGTCAGACATATTTTTCAACATGATTGAACACTGGTGATGTTCCAGAGGACTGGCGAATTCGTCATGTTGTTCCCCTTGTTACAGAAAATAGCACAAATAATCCAGGAACTATGTATCACAGACATTGACGTCAATGGGAGGACATCTTCTGGAGAATATGTTCATGGACAGCACCTGTTCCCATTTGGAAGTAAAGGGGCTTACAAGTGATGAATAACATGGTACTGTGCAGGGAAGTTTATCATCTTAATACAATTCTTTGAGGAAGTGAGAAAGTTGATTGATAAGGGAAAGGCTGTAGATGTCATATACCTGGACTTCAACAAAGCGTTTGATATGGTTCAGCTCAGTAGCTGATGGAGAAAGTCATGTCGCATTGGGTCCAAGATGTAATAGCTATGTGGATACATAAATTTTTTGATCATGGGAAACAGCGACTAGTAATGGAAAGGCGTTTCTCAAATTGGAGAAGTATAAGAAGTGGAATTGCACTGGCATCCATGCTGGAAAAAATATTGTTTCTGAAGTACACAAATATTCGACAGGGACGAATTTGTGATCTGATTAGCAAATCTTTAGACGACATGACGGTTGGTGGAGTAGCGGACAGTGAAGGGGAATGCAAGAGAATGCAACAAAATAGAGATAAAATAAAAAGTTGGGGGTAGAAATGTCAGATGGAGTTCAATCCGGTAAATGCGAGGTGTTGAAGTTTGGAAGATTCAATTCTCTAGGGAAATTTACCGAAAATTGAAATGCCCGAGGGAAATTGAAGGAAAGAGTCTTGCAATGGAAGGGAGTTTCTCAAAATGGAGAAGAGTAAGAAGTGTTAATAGACCGGTATTGGTGCTGGGAACAAAGTTGTTTGTGATAGAAATAAATATTCTAGAGGAATAATATTCCAGAGGATCACATCAATATTCCCTATGTTCACATTCCTGAGTGCGCTGACTTTTAACATTATTGAAATATTTGATATCAGACTTTTGCAATAAGGTTTAAACGCGAGTTTACACAGCATGAACTTGGTGGTCTTAGATTTCGAATGTAGTGACTATTCCACGAGTCGAACATTCAGTCACTGTGCATTTGATGAGATATTGTCGTCATTTCCCATGAGTGAGCAATCCACTAAACTCCTGAGATGTTTTCTGTCGACTTCCTTTCCACTGGAGAATAAAACAGCCAATTGTCTCATTTAAAAGCATTCCCTGCCAATCCATGTCCACCATTGAAATACTCATGATAACATGATAATTGTAGGGTGACAGACTGGCTCCCGTCACCTACACCTGTTCCCTAACCTCCCCCCACACCCCAACTCCACCACTGATGTGGTGCAGTTGAATTATTTAACTTTTACTCAGCGATGGAAGGGGCAACACTGACTTTAGATTTGCCATAACGCGGGGTTTCACCTCTCTCTGAACTACAAACCAATCATCCAAAGGGAAGCACCTTGCCCTATAACCGTTAGAAAGATGTGTAAGGATAGTTCTCATTGCAGAAACTTCTCTCATTTAAGTGGTACACATCCCTGACTCTGTCTTCAAAGTCTGAAAGTGACAAATTATTTATATAACTCCGACAATGAATAACTTAACTGAATTAATGACAGACCGAACAATTGTCCTCTAACCTTTAGTTACTGCCGAATATCGCAAAACTCAAATATTACTCTGTTCCCGCTGATGCAAAATCCAGTTACATATTAAATCAACAGAATGTAGTCTCACTAAACTCCAGCTGTGTTACGTGTGTTCTGGAACTTCCTGTGTCTTTTCGCTCATTATTCTGTCAGGAATGTTTCCTGTAAATTGTATTGTCAGAACTTATGATGCTGTGCCCTGTTACCAGGGTAAAACAGTGATGCTTCCTGAAAGAACTGAGAGCTGTTCTCGTTTGCCACCTGCCTGTTCATTCTCTCTCGATTTTTCAAAAATGCTTTTATTTTATAACCTTGATGACCTATGGATATTTTCACATTCGGATTTGTAATGGATTGTCAGTCCATCAGATTTAAATTTAATACTTTTTTGTAACATAAGGACCTATTTAAAATTTATTGTCTTTTTAAATCAAAAGGAAGGTATTTCTCTTGATAACTGATGCTGCTTGAAATTTTGATACAGAATATTTCAATTAGATATCTCTGTGTACCTGCAAATTTTAAAGCAACACATAAACATCCATTTTAACTCTAAGCACCGCACCAAAAAAAATCATCTTTCAAAGGGATCAGGCAATGCTTTCAGCATTTCACACTTTTCCAATTGTACGCACAATAACTTCGCAACACTGATCATGACTCAATAACAGGAGGTTAGATTAAAGTTCAGACCCGTTTCATCGGTGTTTTGCAAGGGTAACCGTAAGTTGCAACTTAACTGGAGGTTTTGTAGAATTGGAGATTATAAAAATGGTGAAACCGTGTTGCTCGGTAGATGCCTACCGTTTCTCTATTGATGCCGCCATGACATTCAGAGAATCACAGAAAATCAAAGATAGGATATGACATCTTTCAGCTTAGCCTGTGCCTAAATCTAACTGCAGTCGCTGTAATTTGAGCTGTTCTTGTTTATGCTCATCCATTTGAGCCCTAACTCACAGTTTTCCAATCGTGAATGAAGCTTTGAACTCCAGTATTCAAAACCTGTGTCCTCTTCCAAATTTTAGAGTTGCCTTGTAAGCATCGTATTGTCACGGTGGTTGGGGGTGAGGCGGGATGTCAGTGGATGTTAATGATCAGAAATGGCAGAGAGACCGACGCACCTCTCAGCTTCAAACTAGATAGGTTCACAGAATCACTGTTTTGTGTCAATACTATATGCACAACTAATACGTCGCTAAAGCATGACCAGAGGAATGATTGATAACATATTCAAACCTATGTTCACTTAAACCAGAAGGAGAAGTGGGACGGATCGATGGAAACTCTACTTCAGTGAAAATTCCATTCGACGCTACTCACTCCTGAAGTACATTGTTCATTCCATCAGAGTCATATAGTCAAAATCGAATTCCCTCCCTGAGGGTTTATTCTGAGTCGGTTTGCAGAAGACGGGCTAGAGCGGTTGAGGAAGGAATTCAGCCACAAATATTCTCAACCTCCACCTTCTCAAAGGGGGCGACGGGAGATAAAATCGGACAGCAACTCTCATGCCTTTTGAATGAATGGATATAAAAGTTTAATGAAGACATTAGTGCTGAGCTTTCACTCGGAAATAATTTGCGGGATGTACTTCTCCTATGTCACACACTCTGATCCCCTTGCGACGTCTTGAAACTTCCACTGTAAAGCATTCCATCCCTCTACTCTGGGCCACTCTCGAAAGCCAACTGAGCAACTGTTCAGTTGTTATCATCTTTTGGTCACAAATGAGAGGATCAAGGATACTTAAAATGGAACATGACAGAACAATCTGCAAGTTAATGTTAATATGAACCTCGTCCGAATATATCAGCAACAAAACAGAACACACTAAGTCTCTCTGCAGTTCTCTTCACGAACTATAATCCTCTGTTCCTCTCAGCACATTTCAGTTCCTCTCGCTCTCTCTCTCTCTCGCCCTATCTCTCTCCCTCTCTCTATCTCTTTGGTCTCTGATAAATGATTGATGTCCACATCCCACGGGTGAAATTTTAAAAGCAATAATTAACTCATCGGTGATGGTGAAAAGGAGGGTTTTGGTATCATCCAAGATCATTCATTCTTAATCTTGAATTATTGATAGTACCTTTAGACACTTACTGATACAGAAAATAAGCAAAGTGTTGGCGGCCAGATGGTCGAATTTGAATTAAATAATAAAACAATCTCGAACTCAGAATCGGCTGTATATTAATTCCTGCTTTTGTTGTCGTAATGTTTTTCAATCCGTCCACTACCGATTAGGAATAATAAATAAATAAATAGAAATTTCCCTCCTGCGTTCTGTCTTCAAATCGCCTCTCAAATATTATTGAATATGAAAGTCTTGATATCAGCCCTAGATTCAGAACATGTCACTTGATTGTGGAACAATTGTGCAGAAAGAACTAAGCCACGCCAGAATTTCCGCCCGCTGCACTACTCCACCAAAAAAGTAAAATTGATAAATTTATCCCCTCTTTCCATCATCGACGTTTATCAAGCTTCCAAGCTACTCATCGATTAATTAGACATCGACTTGTCCCTCTGGAAGACTGCCGAGTCGTTCTGAATGTGAGTACAACCATATGACTGATTCCGGATCCATCCTCAGTGCAGAACTGGCTGATCACATTGCAACACCAAATGCGGCGCGGACAAACCATCAAACTAAGATGGTGGCGAGACAACAACCTCATGGAGATCATCACACGGGTGAATCGCTCGTCTAAAACACTCAAATCTCAATCTGTCCCGCAACTCAAACTCAGCCACGGAAGGCGACAGTTTACTCTGACTGGTAGTCCAAGGAGTAAAATAACCACAACACTTTTGAAGGTGTTGCCAACCCAGACACAGAGTAACGACAAACCGTGGAAGACTGGAGGAAGATGCACCAGAAAACACAATAGGGCCGCAGATACAGTAGCAATTGATTCAGGTCAATCGGCTGATAAAACCGACGTTAGCCGCGCCATGGAAAACATGAGAAAGAATAATAATGTTCAGGAATGACACATTCCAATGGCTGCGACGTAGTACACAAGAAATGGCCTGCCCAGCCAGCATGGGCACCATAACATTTGCCCACTGATACCGATTATTACTCCGGGGAGACAAACACGACGAATGCGGGCTTCAACCCCTGTGCCTATTGGGTACTCCGTGCAAAGGATTAGAACTACCAAGCGAGATCCGCCCGGCCCGTCCAATTAACGGACCCAAGTAAGCACAGGAAGAGAACGGTTCTGGTATGGGGAGGGGGACACCAACAACCACCCCCAATCCATTCACAGCCACAAAAAGCAGGAAGAAAAATTTCCTTTCACAACCGCGTCACCGACGGCTTCGGAGGCACAAGCCTCACTCTCTAACTGCCCCAGGTCACGCAAAGGAATAACGGTCTCAGCCCGCCCCGACAAACATTACTGCCCCTTCTCCACCCTGATGTACCTCAACCACAGAGTCCACCTGTGCCTCTGCAAGCACTTGACTGCAGAGATTAAGATGATAGCACAAGGACCAACCCTCCACTTCAATGGCAGTAGGCGACGCCCTGGTTATTGTAAAGGGAACCTGTGTTCGTGGCTCATTCCATTCTCTCCGGAAAAGCACCACACACAGCCGATCTCCAGGTTTAATTGTCACCTCTTCGTCACCAGACACTAGGTCCCTCAGTTTTTCCGGTGTTTGGGTGGACTCATGAAGCAGAGTTAACTGTTACATGTACTGCTGAAGGAGAAATTCCAATTGCTTCAAACTAGGCCCGTCATATGGACATCTCCACTTGGGGACTAGCATGGATCTAACGGGACGCATTTCATGCGGTGTCAGGCAATTAGTCTGTATTTGGTCGCTGAATTCAGCCAGCAGCAGTGAATCGACCCAGTTAAGATTGGTGCGCACACAAATTTGGTTCAACTTACCCTTCGAGGTACCGTTAATCCTTTCAACCATAACCTGCGACTGGGGATGATAAACACTGCCAAACCTCTGCTTAGAATGCAAAGTCTGCAGCACCAACGTAGCCACCTGCTTTATAAAAGAAGACCTATGATTGGAACTCATCTCAGATGGATGCTAAATCACGGAATAACTTCAGTTGTGAAAATCTTTACTACAGTGCCTGCCCCTGAATCCTTCGACCGGTCACTTCTACCCATTCACTAAACCTGTCAATGATCACCAACATATATCACTTCACATCTCGAGTTGTTGCCACAATCTGATCAGTTGTTATCCAGTTACTTCCCATAGATATCAGCCTACCCAAATACTCAACCTGCTGGTTAGAGCAATGCAGCTTCTGCCTGGACAGCTTATGACCAACTATGTCAAGCTTTCCAGAAGAGATATGGTGTCACGCTCGCATTGCCCTTGACTCTGAGAGCAAACTAACAAATCATCAACATTCTAGATTATTGTTCTCTCCAATCGCACACCCTCCAGCGCCATCTTCAACACCTGAATATATATATTTCACGAATGCATAAACCCCTGAAGCATTTGATTATAAGTATACTGGCTTCTCCCATACTTAAAAGCGAACAAACATTGACAATTCTCTGCCAGTAGAAATCTGAAGACAGCTGAGCACAAGTCAATAACTGAAAACCAATCTGCTTCTGGTGGTATATTAGTCTAGGAAGTATGCGGATTTGTAACCACCGCTGGCCAATCTTACGCCATTTCATGAACCGGTCTCTAATCATGTACCAGTCTCCATTTGGATGGATCCGTTTTTGAAACAGGCAGCAAAAGAGTATGACAGGGGCGGCATGTTTCCCTAAGTATTCCTGGTTCCAACAGTCCCAATATTGTTGCTGCTATTCCCTCCTCTGCCTCTTGTTTCAAAGGAGAATGTGACCTTCTGATAAATGCGGGCCCAGTTTTAATTTTATTTCCACTGGATTCGGTGATTTCATTGTCCTGAGATCCCTACCATGTTTTGACAAGAAGCTAACTGGCAATGCATCCAATAACTATTCAAATTGATGAAACCTTCCTCCAGCTATGATTCGGAGATGCCACTGTTGGACTGGGGTATACAAAGTTAAAAAGCACACACCACCAGGTTATCGTCCAACAGGTTTAATTGGAAGCACACGAGCTTTCGGAGCGACTCTCCTTCATCAGGCGACAATCACCTGATGAAGGAGCGCCACTCCGAAAGCTAGTGTGCTTCCAATTAAACCTGTTGGACTATAACCTAGTGTTGTGTGATTTTTAACTTTGTCCTCCAGCTATCATTGCCATACTCCGTTGGGAAACCATCTCAAGCTCCTCGCGGTTCGCCAGAAAAAAAATAGAAACCGCAACTCAAACATAGTTACTATCGCTCGACATCCAGATTCTTGGTGTTATCATCTGCCAATCACGAATTATTTCCATATGCTTCGTTATGGGTTCCAAATCCTTGTACTGCAGTCCCCCATTTAATAACAGTGTCACACAGAGCAAAGTGACAGAATCTGTGCCACTTCTTGAGAAGAATATTTTGTCTTATCTGCAAAGCTGATCCCTGCTTTCCTATCACTATAGATTCACTCTGGAAATGCTGCGGGGTGACATACCTCACGTTGCCGCTGCTCCTTTATTATTTTACTCTGAATCCCGCCAAATATCACTGTGCACTTCATCTCAGATTTGGGTGGCTCAGCCAAAATCAGTGAAGATAAGAAACATCTTTCCTCCATTTTTCCCAAGTTTCCCAAATATAACCATCGATGTCACCTATCCAATATATATGGCCATATGGCCACTCTGTTCTTACTAACTCCATTTTGAGTACAATCCAATTTTCATTAAATCTTAAATAAAGCATCCCAAATCAGCAAATTAATCTGTGTCCCCTTAGAGACTAATAAAGGCAAGACCACCCTTTTACTACCCATTTGTACATTTACTGAAGCTGTAAACCTGGGAAACCGCAGTATACTCGAATATCCTACAGTTATAATAAATTTACTTGACATGGGAAGGTGGGAGGAACACTGTGGTTGGACGAAAATGTGCGTAGCTCCAGTATTTATCATCATAGTTGTCAACAATCCTTCGACGCTAACCTGGGCAAAGGGTTCCTTTTCAGCTTTCTGCGTTACTATAGGATATTTCCCTTTCCCACTTGGTTATCTATGCAACCCGAATACATCCCATACGGATTTTCAGTTCCCATCGGGCCTGTATGGATTTGTAGCAGGACAGGCTGGACTTTTCTGACTCTAAGGTTCACCCTGGGGTTGGGATGGCTAAGTTCAATAGGCGCAATCTATCCATGAATGGCCTGGTTGATAACACCACCAACACAATATTTCTGATCATCTCTGAATCTGACTTGTCACCATACGCTTTGAGCCCCTACCACACCTTCTCGTTGAAGACCCCAGTACCATCGATGCTGTGGTTAAGTTTATTTTATCCTCAGTATGATACTTATGAAAAAGTTCCCTCCAAAAACGTTTGTTATCCTCATGGGGTTTTCGAGCTCTTGCCATGTGCCGTTAGAGAGTTTCCCTGTATCGGCATATTACTCACCACATTAGAGACGAGAAACCCCGTTGTCACTGAGCACATTTTCTTGCTTTTTCTGCCTTTCTTCCTTTTTAAGTCCCTCGAGCTGCAGTGGTGCCAACTTTATTTGCGCCTCCTCCTGCTGATCAGTTCGCTTCTTTTTTCTCTCCGGTATCTTTCAACTACATGGTCGACAGGATCTCTGAATTCCTGCCGGGCTATGGACGTTAGACTCATTCCTTCCGCTAACTTAGATTGACTTGACGGGCATTGCCTCAACAGCAGCAGTCCAGAACATTGTCGTCAAAAGTTGACTAATTTCAACATTTTGTCATGTTTGAAACCATCATTTTTTCAACTGGGTTTCCAAACAGGCTGCCGCGTATTCAGTTTCTCCCAGTGGATCCCATGTCAAAACTTTGTGATCAACCTTCGGCTGATAACAATCTCTCAGAGCCCGCCATATATTCTGTCTGAATCGCTCAAACCCAGCACATTCAGACATCGGATTGTCCACCACATTTTTCAAGTGAGCTCGAACCATTATCTCTCTCAGTTGCTCGAGTCCCACCACCTTTATTCGCAGTGCCCTCAAATCACCCATAGCTAAGAACCATTCTGGGGTTTCATCTTCAAAGCTCTAATCAATTTTCCTACTCCATCATGTAAACTGGAAACACATTTATCAGTCCTGCCAGATCCTGGGTTCCCCAAGCTGTCTCCACCTTTTCACAAGGAATGGCGGTGGAGGATTCTTTCCCTTATTAGAGCTGCTGCATTGTAATTCCTCATCAGATACCATTTAAGACCATACTCCTATCTCTTGTCAATCTTTTGCCGCTTGTTCTGTTCGGGCCCATTTTCCTGACCACATTACTGACTTCTCTGCTTTACTTCCCCCATCATTCACACTATCATTCTCCAGCTGTTTCTGCCTAATATCCCTGCAATGATTTAAATATGCTTCTAATCCTTTTCTTCTCTTAACGTGCAAAGCTTCTAAATTTCACCTTCGAATCTTTCTTTTTACAGGTTATTAGCGTTTGATTCGGCTTGCCTCCTCGCCTGTTCTGTTTCTCGTTATATTCTCAACATATTCTGTTCTGGGTCAGCCTCTTGCCAATTCAATTCCCCCTCGATCTCTCCTGTCCCCCTCATTTCAAGGCAATGGTTACATTCTCTCCACCTAAAAGGTGTGTGTGTGTGGGGTGGAGTGGGGGGATGGGTGAGGGGTTGCGGTTGGTTTCCAAGTCTTCCAACTTGGTATATGTAAATGGTGTCCGGTATTCTAAGATGAGCACGTGGAGATGTTCTGATCCCCAAATTTTGTTCACAGAAGCTGCTTATTATGCTCTCTGGCACTCCCACTAGTTGTAACCAGTGCCTGAAAAAACTTCCTGTCCTTCAAAGCGAAACAGTCTGAAACTATCACCCTCTTATTCCCACTTTAATATTCTGTTGTTTGATTTACCTTTCTGCCTGTAATTCTTCATTAGCCTTGCGATTTCCTCGCACATATTTGTATCAAAGATACCGTCTTTCGGCCATTTAGTTAATGAAAGAAGTTAGTTCTTCTTTCCCATTTTTCAGAAAGTTTAACGATATCGTTTCTTGCTCCTGGAATTGTCTTACTCAGTGTTCAATTGCAGTTCATTTATTCATCCTGACATATCTACCAGTCCAGCGTACCTATTATCTCTGTTTCACAATCAATTTCACATCTCTGTTTCCCTTATTCCTTAGAAGTCAGATAGTGCCTCGTCATTTATTATACGTGTCATTTATTATACGTGTTCCCTAACTCGACAACTTGCAATCGTCACTTACCAATCTATCAGTTCCTAAACGTTCTTATTTTCCACTAATTAATTTAAAAAAAACTATTCTCGTTCGTGCTGCCTCAACTAATCTCGGACTGCACAAGCAAAATGCATTAAACCACTAACGCTTTCTTGAAAAGTCTCTTTAAAAAAAGACACTCCTAAATCGCTGCAGTGCAAAATGAAATCAAAACACTTCCGAATATCGAGCTCTGGGAAAAGACACAAAGAGTTGGCAAACAAGAAGCAATTGTGCAGACAAATCAGATGACAATGCTTAAACTCTCTCTCACACAGACGGACAAAGCTTTTCTGCAAAGCTAATGATTCTCTTTCTCGTTCCCTCACGCACGCAGACACACACACACACACACACACACACACACACACACACACACACACACACACACACACACACACACACACACACACACACACACACACCCTTGCCGAAACAGACCCTTTTCTTCACTTCTAAAAGTACAGTATGGGCCTTGTCTTAAATATTCAACAGTCGGGTAACAGTTTAACAAGATGACTATTCTCTACTATTTTACATTTAAACATTTAACCATCAACTACCAACCTGCTGGCTTTCAATTTCATCCACAATCACGAATACTAACAAAGAAAAATCCTACAGCACACCGTCCGTGCACTCCCCTATATTTCATCACCTCTTTTGTTTTGCTTTGTTTTATTTTCTCAAAGATAGGATTGTTATCCACACACTCTTAAAAACGGTATCTTGAATTTTGTCTCAATCTCTTTATTCTGTACTTGCGCATTTCCCTGCACAGTTTTCCTGAACAGCCTCTGTGTCTCCTCAAGCTTGAATTCACCATCCAACTTATAATTCTTTGCATCAGAGTGATCCATCAGCAGCTAACTTTGGACAGCTGCGTTTCCGAGAATGTCCCTTACTTGACTGAAAAGAGACCAATTTAGCTGTAAACACAATGCCTTTTATTTTGTGGTTGACCAAAACTTTTATTCTGTCTGTCTCAGGAGAGCTCTCGGTTTAACTGAAATGTTCCCTGCAACTGAACCCTCTTCTTAGAGGGAAGGTTCTCTTCTCTGTCCCATCTGGGGTGATACACGACCCATTAGCTCTTTGTTCCTCAACAACTAATACATTGGCATAACAAATCATGCTGGCCTGGTTTGCCTTTCAAAGCTCCACATCGTCTGCCACATTGGTTCCCGGTATTACACTTAACCTACCACAGCACACTACCATTACCTGTTATGGGAACCATGCAGCATGATGCCATATTACAACACTAAGTCAATTACATAACTGCGACAGTAACTTCTATCCTAACAGCAGCAGAATCCCTGTTTTGTACACTGCTGACTGTGCCCTTGTAACAACAGAGCTGCAGCCCGATCCGGCCTGGAGAGTGCGGTGGAGCAGAAGGAAACACTATCCTTCAGTGAGATGACGGGTGGGGATGCTGGGAGAGAAGCCTCCTTCTGAAACAATTACCCAGCGCCTCCCGAATCTTTCGTTTCTATTCTCTCACGTCAGGTTGTGGCTCTGCTGGCTGGTTCAGCAATTACTGTCCATTCCCTCCCGCTGTGAACTTCTGCAGTCCATCTGCTGGAGGGTCGACCAACAATGTTCCTCAAGGAAAGTGCCCTGGATTCTGACCGAGCCATACTGAAGGAAAGTCCGAAATATTTTCACCTGGTTTTGCTGAGGGATGCATAAGGGGACCTTAAAGGGAGGGTGTCGTGTTCCCACACAGCGCATGTTTCAAAATCGAAGTGGCCATAAGTTAAGGAGGTGCTGTAACTGGGCGAGTTTCTGCAGAGCGTCTTGTCGTCGTTGCACACAGCTTTTACTGAGGGTGGGTTAGAGAGGGAACGATGGGGGGTTGTGGTGCCAATCCAGTCAGGAGGGTGCTGATCTTTCCCTGGATGGTTTCGACTTCCCTTCATGTGTTGGAACAGCATCTACCCGGGACGTGTGGGAAGTCGTAGAGTTCTGTCGATTTCTCCCGAACCATCATTCATGTAAAGTCGAGGGCCAACGGCGCAATGCTATGCATTCGGCCTACCGACACTAGTCCGGCAAACCCTGCAACCAGTTTGGTTAACTCCGCAGCCACGGCGTCCCTCTGCCAGGGAAGGAGACCAAAACTGCACTCAGTCCTGCAGATGAATTCCGACCTCTCCAATTACATCAGATGTTCCCAGCTCCTGGAATCGAGTCCTCTCGATCTGATGGCCCAGTGTACCGTTTGCAGGAGCATCATGGGCAGGAGTCTCTCAGAGTGATGACTGAGGCCCAAACATCTTCAGCTGCTTCAGAGATAAACTGTTTTCCATCAGCGGTTGAGGAGAGGGGAATGTTCACCGATGAATCTTTAACACTATTCGTCACTCCTCAGAATCTGCAGAAGTCCTTTTGCTGATTTTGCAAACCTGGACAATACCAAGGCTCGGACTGAAAACTACAAGAGAATGTGAAACTGCGGATGCTGGAAATCAGAGTTGTGGGCGTATTCGTTGAAAAGCAGAGCAGGTCAGGCAGTATCCGAGCAGCAGGAGAATCGACATATCGGGCAAAAGCAATTCATCAGGGACAAGGGGGCTGAGAGTGAAATAGCAGTTCGGTGACGCTGGGGAAAGTCAGCTTGGAAGGAAATAAGAAGATCAAGGTGGTGGAAGGTGAACTGTTGGAGAGGTGAGTGGAGCACATAAATAGTAGAGACAATGATTAGACAGGACAGGCCTTGGATTTGGATACAGTGAATGTGGCAGGGAGAGGAAATGAGGAATCCTGTGAAATCACCATTGATCCGGTGGGGTTGGGGTTCCCAAGGCAGAACGTGAGGCGTTCTTCCTCCAGGCTTCTGATGGTTCGGGTTTCGCAATAGAGGAGGCCCAGGATCTATATGTCCTCAGTGGAGAGGGAAGGGGAGTTGAAGTGCCCAGCTTACAGAAAAAAATCTGTCTAATACGAAAGCTTTCTTTGAGACTGGACGCCAACTTGAGGAGCGCATTAGGGAACACCCCCTGGATGCGTGCACCAGACCCATCCCACTGCCCAGTCGTCTAAAACTTCAACTCCACCTCCCACTCTGGCAAGGACACACTCTGCCAGTCCATGACCACACAACTCCTGGAGCAAGAACACCTCATCGTCACCTCAGGACACTCCAACCCGACGGTATAAATGTGGATTTCACTAGTTTCACCAGTTCCTCTTCACCCACCCTCTCCCAGATATAAACATCCGTCTCATCACCGCCCTCTTGACCTGTGTAGTGTCTTTCACATCCATCTGCACAACCCTCCTCTCCGACTTATCACCATTGCTCCACTTCCATCTACCTGTCGCCTTCCCACCTAACTTCACCAGATACACCCTCCTATTTACTTCCAGCCTCTTTACCCCCACACCCAAATTCCTCATGACCGAAACGTCGAATCTCCTGCTCCTCGGAAGCTGCTTGATCTTGTGTGTTTTTCCATACTGCACTGTTGGCATGAAAACTGCCAAGTAACATCTGCATCACGCAATTGCAAGATGATGAATATTTCCAGTCACAAAATGTGTCACTGATTTGTGCTGATGACACACAGTCGATCACTGAAATCAGTCTCTACACTTCACTTGAGGCGATTAGTGATTGAAACCTGGTTGGTAACAGCTCATGATGTTTTTTGGCGTCTGCACAAAAAGACAGCGAGCTGCTGGGTTATATCCAGGAACGTCTCGTTACTGACAACTGTGCTGATGTGGTTCGGACTGGCTGGAGTCTGAGGATAAGGCAGTTGCGCTTCAGAAGGGAATGTTTAACAACTCAGCCACGGCTTGAAAATAGAAATATTTAACCATCCAGGCGGGTGATTAAGGCAGGGAGAGAGAGGGAGAGAGAAAGGGAGGGAGAGTGTCTGAGAAACAGTGGAGAAGATGAGGAGACCTTAAGCCTATTATAAATAGCCACAGCATTCGACCTTGCAGCTCCCTCCACCCTGTTCCTCCGTGAAGTAGGAATATCGCTGGTCCAATAATTCTGCGCATTCAATTTCCTTCCCTCGACCTATCTCTAAACTTTCCCGACTGATCAAGAATGAACCTTCTCAGTTTTTAATACATATGAGGACTCTGCACCGCATCCCCCAACAGCACTGTGTGGTGTTTAAAAGACTGACAAGCCTCTGAGAGAAGACATTCTTATTTTACTTTATTCAGAAATTTGTATTTTTCTTTCCTGAGATAATGTCCTCTGGTCCTGCACTCGCTCACATAGGAAGACACTTTCAAAAGTTTTACCCAGTCGAGCCACTTAAGTGTCCCTTGTGTTTCGATGAGATCCCCTCTCAGTTGACTGACCTCCATAGAATAGAATCTAAAATTTACTCAGAGAGTAGCAGGGGCGTGAAACTTCTTGCGTTCAGCCAGTAGTAGTCTCGCTAACATTAAGGGCATTGACATGTACTTTTGATAGGCATATGAACGAGAGTGTAATAGTGCAGTTAAGCTGGGCTTCAGACTAGGTACATAGGTCCACTAACATCGAGGGCCTAAGGGCCTGTACTGCGCTGTAACGTTCTCTGTTCTATGGTCTAAATCGTTTCACCATTGCTCTTAAGAGATTGGAAGGACAAACAGCAAGGAAGGGTGAGAGAGGCTAAAGGAATGGAAGTGTCAGAGAAACTTGGAAAAGGGAAAGAGTGTTGGAGAGAGAGAAAGAGAGAAGAAAAGAGAGGCAAAAGAAGAAATGATAATGTGTGCATGCAGACAAGATGACTGGACTAATACAGATGTGAAATGTTTGCTGCATCTGTCACAAACATAGGATGGTCCAGAGATTTGTTCAGACAATTGAAAAGTTGTAAATACTGCAAATCTTTAAAAGAAATCTAGATTTCCTTTTTCCAGGGTTAATTCTACAACTCCACTCCAATCGGTGCCAGACTGTGTTAAAATGTCGATGAAGTCAATAGACAGGAGTTACCTCTGACCTGCTCTTGTAGCCACGGGATTGGTGCGGCTGCTCCAGTTCCTTTCTGGTCAATGGTAACCCCCAGGTGTTTGCTAGTGCAGGAATCAGCAATGGGTATTCTATTGGATGTCAAAAACTTCTGTGTGTCTGTGTGTGTGAGAGAGAATCTGTGTCTGTTAAGGAGAGACTATGTTAGAGAGTCAGAGAGACTCTGTGTGTGAGACAGTTACAGAGACTGACAGACTGTGTGTGAGAAAGTGAGGCTGTGACTCAGAGTCAGTATGTGTTAGACAGAGAGAGGTTTAGACAGATAGTGATAATGTGTTTGAGACACACACACGGAGTAAGGCTCACAGACCCATTCCAGTCTAATTAGTGATCCTAACTCTTTGGGCAAGTTAGCATGGCCAATTTAACTAATCTGCACATCTTGAGATTGTGGGAGGAAACCGGATCAACCAAAGGACATCAATGCAGACACGAGGAGAATATGCTAAGCACTGAGAGACACTGCTACCCTCGATTTTACCTACAGAGAGATTGAGTTCGAGTTTCAAAGCAACTGCGTGTGAGATGGAGTGTGTGCGAGACAAAGAAACTGTGTTAGAGAGACAGGGAGACTGTGTGTGTGAATGAGTGATCGAGAGTGTGTGTGAGACAGAGATTGTGTTATGGGGACAGAGAGATTGTGTGAGAGACAGAGAGACAGACATTGTGTGTGAGGTGGATAGATTGTGTTGGAGAGATGGAGAAGATGTGTGTTTGCGAGAGAGAGATTCCGCATGAGATAGACAAACTGTGTGTGAGAGAGAGACAGAGAGATTCTGTGTGTGTATGTTTGTGCGTGCGTTGTGAGAGAGAGGCTGTGTGCTTGAGATAGAAAGAATGAACGTGAGATATGGTGTGTGTGTGAGTCACAGAGACTGTGTTAGAGAGACAGAGAGACTCTGTGTGAGTCATTGCATGTGGGACACAGGTAAGGTATTAGACAGACAGAGAGACTGTGTGTGAGAATCTGTGTAAGTGAGACAGAAAGGCTGCGTACGCGGGACAGAGAGACTGTGTGTTTGTGTGTGTGACAGAGAGAGACTGTGTTGGAGACACAGAGAGAAAAATAGAGATATTGTTTTTGAGTGATAGTGTGCGTGAGAGACAGAGAAACCATGTTAGAGATACAGAGGGAGTGTGAAAGATAGAACGAGTGTGAGAGAATGAGACTGTGTACGTGAGAGACAGTGTGGATGAGACAGATTGACTGCGTGTGAGAGACAGAAAAGTTGTGTATGTGAGGCATACTGTGGATAAGAGACAGAGACTGTGTGTGCGACAGAGGAACTGTTTTATTGAGAGGCAGAATGACTGTGTGTGCAAGACAGAGAGAGAGACTGCGTGTGAGAGTCTGCGTGAAACAGAGAGATAAGGTGTGCATGATAGAGAGACTGTATATGACTGACAGAGAGAATATGTGTGAGGCACTGTGTGTCAGACAGACAAACTTTATTCGAGAGACAGAAAGAATGCATGTGAACAACGGTGCGTGCGAGATGGAGTGACTGTGTGAGTGAGAGAGAGAGAAAAACATACTGTGCGTGAGAGACAGTGTGTGAGAAACCTGTGTGTGTTTGTGTGTGTGCGTGAGAGAGAGCGAAAGAGAAAGAGATAGACTGTGTTAGAGAGAGGGACTGTGTGTGACGGACAGAGAGAATGGATGTGAGTGACAGAGAAACAGTGCGCGTGTAAGAGTCAGTGTGTGAGAGAGAGGGACTGTGCAAGAGTCAATGTGTGAGACATAAAGGCCATGCGTGTGAGACAAAGAGACAGTGATTGAAAGTCAGTGTGTGTGAGAGGGGGAAACTATGATGGAGTACAGAGATTGTGTGCTTGAGACAAACACTGTGTGTGAAGACAGAGAGAGAGAGACTGTGTATGATACATAGTGCGTATGAGAGCGAGACTGTGTGACAGACAGAGAAAATATATGTCAGAGTCAGTGTGTGAGAAACACAGAGAGACAGTGTCAGAGAGATAGAGAAATTTTGTGTGAGAGTCAATGTTTGGGAGAGACAGAGGCCGTGTGTGCGAGACAGAGAGAGATTGCATTAGAAGGACAGAGAAACTGGACGTGAGAGACAAAGTGCCAGTGTGTGAGATAGATCGACTTTCAGAGGGCATGTGTCTGTATGTGTGTTCATATGCGTGTGTCTGCGTGTGGACGCATGTGCACGTGCATGTATACGTGTTTGTGTGCATGTGTGGGTTAGAGAGACAACGTGTGTATGCGCATCTATATGCATCAGTGTGTGTGAGAATGCATGTGTGATAACACGTGTGTGTTTGTTAATGTGTGTCAGACAGAGAGCATGCATTTGTCTGTGAGTGTGTGCACATGTGTTTGCTTTTGTATAAGAATGTGGGTGCATGTGACAGAGTGGGTGAGAGTGTATCTATATGCGTATGTATGTGTGCACGTGTGTGTGGGAGGAAGGTCTGTACAAGTGTGTGTGTGAGTGTGTGCGCACGCGCGCGTGTGCACGTATGTGTGTGTGGGCAACAGTCTCAATAAGCGTTTGTCAATGAGTGTGTATTACTCTATGTGACCGTGCATGTGTGTGTCAGTGCGAGTGCGTGCAAAGAAGGTCTGAATAAGTGTGTGTGAGCGCGTAGGAAAAGGTCTGCATCAGTGTGTATGAGTGTGTGTGTGTATATGTTTGTGTGGACTGAGGCTCTGCTACGTGTATGTGAATATTTTGTGTATATGTGAGTGGGTGTGAATGTGAGTGTGTATGAGGGTCAGTGTAACTGTGCGCATACATGACATTGTGAGTGTGTGGGAGGAGGTTCTGTATAATAGTTTGCCAGTGTGTGGATGAGGAACTGTGGAGGCATGTTTGACTTTGTATGCGTGCATGTGTGTATCTGTGTGTATGGGTGTGGATGTATGTATATGTCTGTGTTGTATACGTGCGTCACAGTGTGTGTGTGGATATGAGTGCATGGATGGAGGTCGACATAAGTGTGTGTGGTCGTGTGCATGTATGGGAGTCTGCATGAGTGTGAGTGCGTGGGAGGAAGGCCTGGTGTGTAAATATGTGTTGGAAGAGCACGACACAAGTGTGTGTGAGTTTAAGTGCGAATAAGGAGGGTCTGTTTCAATATGTATGAGTGTGCGTATATGGGAGTGGATATGAGTGTGAGTGTGTGGGAGAAGTGTAAGTGCATATGAGCATGTGTGTCGGAAGAGCGACTGTGTGAGTGCGATTGAGTGTGCGTGTGCACATGTGAGTGTCAGTGGGCGTGTGTGGGAGAGCATCAATGTACATGTGCGTCACTGTCTTTAAGTAGGAGGAGGGTCTGTGTTAGTGTGTGTGAATGTGTGTCGAAATGTGAGTATGTGAGTATGCATGTGTAGGAAGAGGAACTTTGTAAGTTTGCATGAGTTTTTGTGAGCTCGTGTGGGGGGGAATGGTTTTGTATCAGTTGTTGTTGGTGTCTGTGGAAAGATTCACTGTACGCATGTGCGACTGTGTGTGTATGTGTGTGGCTGTGTGTATATAATTTTATGGACGTGTGCATGAGGGCGTGTGTGTATTTGTGCATCTGTTTGAAATTGTGTGTCAGAATGTGTATTCATGTGTCTCTGAGTGTCTGTATGTGTGTGTTCATGTGTGTAAGAGTGTGTGAGAGGGTATCATATGTGTGTATGTTTGCATGTGTTTATAGGTGTCCGTATGTGTTTTTTCATGTGCGTGTGTAGGTACGTTGGGCTGTGCGTGCGACTGTGTGTTGGTGTTGCTGTGTTACTTTGTGTGGTTGTGACTGTGTGGGAGGAGGGTCTGTCAAATTGCATGTGACTGTGTGGGGATGGGTCTGTGTAAGTGCATGTTTCGGAGTAGTATCAGTGTGGTTGAACGTGAATGCATGAATCTCTATGTTTCTACGTGCGTGTGTGTGGAAAAGGATCTGTGTAAGTGGGTTTGCGTGTGTGTGGGCGAGCGTGACGTGTAAGTGTGCGCGAGGGTATGTGTGGGAGAATCGTTTGTGTCATAGTGCGTGAGTATGTGTGAGCACGGAGGATTTTCTGACTTAATGTGAGTGCCTTGGTGAGCGTCTATGTAAGTGTATATGACTGTAGATGTGTGGAAGATAGTCTATGCAAGTGTGTCTGAATGTGTCTGTAGGAGGCCGGTCAGCACAAATACATGTGTACATTTGAGTATGTGTGAATGTGAGTGTGTGGGCAAAGATCTGTGTAAGTGTGTGAGTGTGTGATGATTGTGTGTGTTTGCGAGTTTATGCATAATTCTGAGTGTGTGTGAGTGTGAGTGTTTGGGTGGTGGAACAGTGGAAATGTGTGACACAGTGTGTGCACAAATTGGAATGTGCGTGAGTGTGTGATAGGTGAGAGTGTGTAAGGGTGTGGGTTCGAATTATGTGTGCACTTTCAAGTGAGAATGTGTGGGAGAGGAGCTGTGAAAGTATGGGTGACCGTGTGTGTGGGAGGAGAGTCTGTACAAGTGTGGTTGAGAGAGGGTATTTGTGAGTGTGCGTGTGAGTATGTGAGTGTGTGTGGATGAGAAGGTTTGTGAAAGAGTGTTGAGTGCAAGTGTGGAAGACTGAATAATGTTTGTGTGTGTATGTGTGTGGGGTAGAGGTATTGTGTCAGTGCGTGTTATAGTGTCAATGTGTGTAGAGGGTCTGTTTAAGTCTGTGGGTGAGAGTGTATGTAAGTGTGTGAGTTTGCGTGTGAGAGAGTGCCTGCGTACGTGTGTGTACATATGTTAGTGAGTGTGTCTGTGTGCGTGTGAGTGAGAGACAGAGGTCCTGTGTAAGTGGGTGTGACTCCGTATGCAAGGGATGAAGGCAGGTTTGCCTACCTGTGTGTGAGTGTGTGTGGTGGATCTGTGTATGAGTAACCAGGAGTCTATGAATGTGAGTGTGTGCATGTGGATATGTGAGCGTGTGAAAGTGTCTGAATGTGGGAGGGGATTCTGCGCAAGTGTGTGATTTTATTGAGTGTATGTCTGTGGAAGGACTGAGTAAGAGTATGTTAAGTTGAGTGTTTGCGTCAGTGGGTGCGAGAGTTTCTACATAAGTGTGTGAGAGTATGTATGAGCAAGTATAAGTGTGTGGAGTAAGCGTCGATGTAAGTGGTAAATGTGAGTGTGTTTGAGTACATGCGAGATAAAGTCTGCATCAATGTGCCTGAGTACATTTGAGTGCGTGTTCGTGCATGTGTGTTAGTGTGGGGGGGGGGCGAGGGTGGTCTGTGTTGGTGTTATTGTGTGTGAGTGTGTGGGAGGAATGTCTGTGTGAGAGTGTGTGTATATATGAGAGAGTATGTATGGGATGCCGTCTTTGTAAGTGTATTTGCGTGTTTGTGAGTGTGTGGGATGAGTGTCTGTGTAAATCTACGTGAGTGTGTGTGAGTGCCAGTGTATGGGGAAAGTTCTGTGTCAGTGAGCGTGAGTGTGAGTATTTGGGAGAAAGGTCTATGTAAGTACATGTGAGAGCATCACAGGAAAATCTGAGTGAGTGTGTGTGACTGTGTGTGGGGAGGAAGGTCTATCTAAGTGTGTATTGAGGGGGTGCGTGCGTGTGTGTGGAAGATCATCTGTGTAAGTGTGTGTGAATTTGTGTGGGCAAGAATCTACGTAATCTACGTGGTTGAAGAATCTGTGCAAGAGTGAGTGTGTGGCAGTGTGTGTTTGTATGCATGAGTATGTTAGAGTACGTGTGTGGGAAGGGATTCTATTCAAGTGAATGTGACTGATTCTGAATGTCTATGTGTAGGTGGATGATTTGTACAAGTATGCGTTCGAGTGTGAGTGTTTGTGTGGGAGACTGTGTACGTTTGTGTGTGAGTGCGTGTGTGGGAGGAGGATCTGCATATGTGTGTGTGGGTGTGCGAGTGAGGGAAGAGGGTCTGTCTAACTGTGTGCGAGTGCATGTGTATGACAGATCATGTAAAGGTGTGTGAGTGTACGTGTGTGAGTGTGGGTGGAGGGTATCTGCAAGTGTGAATATGTGACTGTGTGGGTGGAACTGTGCAAGTGTATGAGTGTGATTGAGTGGGAGCAGTGTCTAAGTGTGTGTGTGTTATATCAGTGGGGAGTGTGTGCGTCTATGTGTATGAGAAGTTGTGTGTAGTGTGTGTTGGTGGGCCTGCGTAAGTGTGTGTAGCTGTGTGTGGAAGAGGAACCGAAAATGTGTGTTAGAGTGTGGCAGGACGACCTGTGTAAGTGTGAGTAAGTGTCTGCGTGTTTAGATGTGTGTAAATGTGGCAATGAATCTGCCTAAGTCTGTGTCTGCATGGCATGGGTCTATGAAAGTGTGTCTGAGTTCATGTGTATGTGTGGGCGTGTGTGTGTGTGAGAGAGAGAGAGTATATGTAAGTGGGGGTGAGTGTGGTTGCAAGGGAGGAAGTCAGGTCTGTCTAATTTTGTGACATTGTGTTTGAGAGAGGACATGTGTATGAGTGTGAAGGTTTGTGTGTGTAGGTTCTGTGTAAGAATTTGCATGAGGCTGTGCGTGTGTGAGAGAGTGTGGCAATGAGGGAGGGGTTCTGTGCAATGTGTGGGATAGTGAGTGTGTGCATGTGGAAGGTTTAAGTAATTGTGTGAGTCTGAGTATTTGTGTCAATGCGTGCAAGAGTGTGTTTCAGAGTGTGTGTGTGTATCTGAGTGAGATAGAGCATCCGTGTAAATGTGTGATTGTGCCTGAGCGTGTGTTAGTGTGTGCGATTATGTGTGACTGTGTGTAAGCATGTGCATTAAGGATCAATGTAAGTGAATGTTTGCTCGATGTGAGTGCATTTGAATGGGTGTATGGGGACAAGGTATGCATAATTGTGCCTGCGTATTTGTGGATATGTTTTGAGGGGAGGAGAGTCTGTTTCGGTATTTGAGTGTGCGTGGGTGGAAGGAAAATATAAGTGTGTGTGTATGAGTTAGGGTCTGTGCAAGTGTATGTTAGTGTGTACGATAAGGGACTGTGAAACTCTATCTGCGTATGTGAACGTGTGAGTGTCATTGTGTGGCATAGGTTCTGCATGAGTGTGTGTGAGTATGAGTATGTGGGAGAAAGTATATGTGAATGCGTTGAAGGAGAGACTCTCTAAATGTGCGGGAGTGAGTGCGAGATTGTGTGATGGGCAATTTTTGTATAAGTGTGTGTGTGTGTGAGTGTGTGCGTGAGTGGAGGAGGAGAGTCTAAGTGTGTGGGAATCTCTGTGAGTGTGTCGAGAGGGCCTGGAGAGGTGTGTCAGATTGAGTGTATGACTGTGTTTGGAGAATCTGTGTAAGATTGAGTGCATGGGATTGTGTGTTTATGTATGCCTGAGTGTATGAGAGTGCGTGTGGAAGAGATTTTGTGCAAGATTATGCGACTGTGTGCGAGTGTCAGTCTGTATGCAAAGGGTCTGTATGAGTGTGTGTGTGTAGGAGGTAACATCTTTGTACGTTTGTGTGAGTGTGTGTGACAGAGAGCATGAATAGACGTGTGAGCTTGTGTATGTTAGAGTGGGTGAAGAATATGTGGAAGTGTGAGTGTGTGTGGGCGGGGATTACTGTGCATGAGTATGTGATTGAGAGTGAGTGTGAGTATGAATGAATGAGAGGAGAGTTTGTAAGTTTTCGTGAGTTTGTGAGTGTATGTTCAAACGAGTGAAGAGAGGCTGTGTAAGTTTGTGTGAGTGTGCATGTGGGGGAGAGCATGTAAATGTGTGTGTGTGGATGGAGGGCCTTTGCAAGTGTGGGTGTGGGTATAAGTGCATTTGTGAAAAATGCGATTGTGAGAATGTGTGAGATGGGGGTCTTAGTAGTTGTGTGTACTTGTGTGAGAGACAGGGAGAGGGAAAATTTGCATAAGTGCGTGTGTGAATGCTCAGACGTGAGGAAGGTTTGGATATGAGCACACAGGCAGACACACCCAGATACACAGACACTCACACACACACACACACACACACACAGGCGCACACCCACAAACTCTACACACACACAAATACACAGATACACATAGACACACAACCACATACCCTCTCACACCCACCCATATCCACATCCACACACACTCATGTTTCAACGCACACACTCCTACAAACACACACCCAGACTCACAAATGCACGCATATTCACTCACTCACACACCTACACACACACCCACACATACCCACACACAAACACTTACAAACACACACTCATGTACCCACACACATACTCACACATCCACACTCAGGCATAGACACACGCCCATACACCAACACTCATTCTCACACACTTCCAAACACACCCACATGATCACAGACACAAATGCGCACACCCACCCACATGCACATGCACAGAAGAACAAACCCCACAGAGAATCACCCACACTCTCACATACACCCACACTGACCCACACAAACGCATTCAAACGTATACATGGACACACCCACCCACCCAGAGGTACACACACACCGGCAATTGCATGCACGCCCACCCACACACACCAACACTCACAAGCATATGCACACATACAAAAACACCCACCCCCAGACACACAACTGCAAACTCACACACACACATCCCCCACACAAAAACACAAACCCACTCTCCCACACACCTCCAAACCCGATGACGCATGCCCACTAACATCCATTCACTCACACAACCATGCAACCACACACGCATTCATATCCACTCATCCACAGCCATTCACGCATACACACCCATACGTACCACACCCTCACACACTCCAAACACATTCAACTCCAAACACCCATACACACACCCACACACATTCCCACACTCATACTCAAACTGACATGCATCCACCCACACACCCACATTCACAGACCACGCGCACACCCTACGCATACAACACACAGCCATTCTCACACACCTAATAAACCTAGACCTACCCACACTCACACATACAACCACACAAATACACTCACGCACACCCACACGCACCCACACAAATCGACACACATCCATCCACACACCCACACACGCCCACAGCCATTCTCTCACACATGCACCGTAACTACACACACCCACATACCCACACTGTTGTGATAGTGGCGTAGAATTGATGGAGATCATCCCCCAAATTCTACATGTTCGAGGGAGATACAAGGGGTCTAAGAACAGATCAGTGGTGGCAATCATTTTTGCTACTCTCTTGACAATGTTCGTGAAAATTATGTTTTCCAAATACCTGAAAATCCGATTGATAGTTTTCCGTCTGAAAAGGATTCTTTTCTTACAAATCCACTCTGACTTGCTGACGTAAGACGACACAGTTCAACCATGTTCCATTTACATGTCAGTACAGGTTAGACAGGCTGAACGGACATCACCGGACCAATCATTGGTTTCGCAGACTCTTCACTCAAAGATGTAAACGCTAAAAGAAAATGATGATATCTTTTGTTGGAAAAAAAAGTTTCCAGCGGCATCAAGGTTGCAAGATCTAAGAGCATTTTATACCGCACCTTACACTGTGCTCCACGGACGAGCACATTATCGATGATTCTATCATGTATTGTCGCACAGGGCCTCTGCGGATTGGGCTCCAACCGTGTCATATAGATGGAGCAGTCCACTTTGTTGCTTTCACTGACTGAAATCAGAATCATTCTGCATTGCTGCGAAATTTTCAGCTCACCGTGTGAGAAACATTTACAGATACCCACACAATCTCAGTTTTCTTACGGATGTCCTACGCCTAGTGATGTAGTCACAGATCTCCCGCTGTTACTTTGGCACCAGTAGTTACGCAGTCAGTAGCAAAATGAGCATAGCTCATCCACTTATTACAATTCAGAAGTTTGTGTGACCTTTCCGTGTACAAATTGTTTGCCAATTGGTAAATAGTTTTGTTTAACAGAATTTTGGGATGTCCTTGGCCTGTCTTAGATAACAAGTCAAATTCGAATTTCTGTTCTCCTTCCCTTTGCACGGTTGTCCCTCTTTGTCTTTCTAACTAGTTCTCTCGCATTCACGTTCTCTTCATTTTCCCCACCCTCTCACTCCCGATATTATTCGTGGGTGGCACGGTGGCACAGTGGTTAGCACTGCTGCCTCACAGCGCCAGAGAGCTGGGTTCAATTCCTGCCTCAGGCGACTGACTGTGTGGAGTTTGCACATTCTCCCCGTGTCTGCGTGGGTTTCCTCCGGGTGCTCCGGTTTCCTCCCACACTCCAAAGATGTGCAGGTCAGGTGAATTGGCCATGCTAAATTGCCCGTAGTGTTAGGTAAGGGGTAGATGTAGGGGTATGGGTGGGTTGCGCTTCGGCGGGGCGGTGTGGACTTGTTGGGCCGAAGGGCCTGTTTCCACACTGTAAGTAATCTAATCTAATCTATTCCTCTCCACTTACGATTGTTCCTTTTCTCCATCACATTTCTCAAATCCCTGTATCCCCTCCTCTCACCAAATATATATTATCTCTCCTTCTGTAATCACTGTCTTCTTGATTTATCGAGTTTTGTCTCCTCCTCCCAAGTTTTCACTCTGTACTCTGTGCGGGCTTTTTTTATGTCAGCGTTTACGTATGTCTGCGTGAGAATATGCACGTGCATGTCTGCTTTTTCTTGCCAAGTGGACACATAACTTTTCACAACAAGTACTAGATTGAAATTTGCCAGTGCAATTTCAGATAGGTAGGATAGTGAGGGCTCCGTTTGGGATTCCTGCATCGCTGCATTAAGTATAGCAGTTGGGAGGTCATGTTATGGTTGAGCAAGCCATTGTGTCAGCCACTTTTGTAAGATGGTGTGCAATTCCGTTCTCCTTCTTATCGAGGGAATGTTGTGAATCTTAAAGGGTTCAGAAAAGATTTACAAGGATGTTAATAGGATTGGAGTGTTTGAGGTAGAGGGTGAGGTTGAAACGGCTCGGGCTATTTTTCCTGGAGAGTCAGGAGCCGAGGGATCAACGTAACAACTTTTGTAAAATCATGAGAGGCACGGATAGGGTAAATTGCCAACGCCTTATCTCCAGAATGAGGCGTCCAAAGAAGTGGGCATATGTTTAACGTAAGAGTAATAACACTTAAAAGGGACCTTTTTCACTTGGGTTGGTTCATATGTGGAATGTGCTGTCAGAGGAAGATTTGTATTGAAGGGTTTGTTTCCATGCAGTACATTTCTATGACGCTGTGATTATATGAACCCATGAGAGTGAATACAGTTTCCTATGAAGACTGAACGAACAGTCAATATCCACCGCTAATGCACTGTTCCCCTAAACAGATAATGAGTGATTGGTGCATATTCGGCACCTGCTCACCCTTTTGAACTTCACTGAAGGGTGTCATACAGAATGGAGACTTACAACAGGACAATTTCAATTACAGGGTAAATGTATAACAAACCGGCAATGACTGTTACATGTGTACTCTGCGCTGAAAACTGGCAGTGAATCTTTGTGTCATAGAATTGCCAGGCAATGGCCCTCTTAGAATCACTACCTATTGATAGTGAATGGCGTTACCATCACTGATTCCGTCCGCCCACCTCAATCCATCTATCCACAACCTGGGTTTACCATTGAGAGCAAATCGACTTATTGCCTCATATCATTCCATGGTATTACCATCATCGAAATATCGAATTCCCTGATGATTGACATGCTGGTGATTAACATTGAAATAAAAGCAAATCATCGGCCTTTGAAGTTCAATGATGTCACTGTCACTGAATGCTGCCCGCCCCACAACATCTTGGGGGTTTCCATTGAAAGGGAATCTAACTAAAGCCCCTTAATATTCAATGGTATTACCAACGTTGAATTCCCTCCAGATTAGCACCTGGTGGATTACCATTGACCAGAAATTGAACTGGAGTCACCAAATCAGTAGAGTCACTGTAAGGGAAACTTGCAACGGTTATCTCACCTCCTGAATCACTCCCTAAAGCCGTTCTACCATCGATAAGGCATAAGTCAGGAACGTAATGAAAAAATGTTTTCTAAATGTCTGAATGATTGCAACTCCAACAATAATCCAGAGAGTCAACATTATCGCAGGTAAATCAGCCCGCCTGGCTGACACCACACTCAACAAGCATTCTTCAAACCAAAAAGTGAAATTTCTGTATTACTCTGTAGGTCTGGCACCAGGTTCAAGGCGAAAACAGAATGAATGTTTCGGGAACCCATCCACAGGTATCCCCTTCCTCCAACTTAAAGGCACAGTAGCAGTAACGTGTATCGACTACAAAAAAGCATAAAATCACTAAGGATCCTCAGACAGCACTTACGAAACAAATGACGAATTCCCCCTCGGAGAACAAAGCAACCAATGTATCGGAACACGACGCCCTGCACGCTCCCATCCAAACCACACGCTGTCCTGACGCTGTCCTTCTGAACTGCTAAGTCAAAAGTTTGGAATTCCGTCTGGAATGGCACAGTGGACTCTACCTACAAGACATGGAAGATAGCATTTCACGATGGAACTAAGGCTACCTTCTTAAGGCAAAGTTAGGATTGGCGATAAATGGTGAATCCACAAGTGAGTAAAATAAAAGAATCATTTACTGAAGGGTAACTGTCGAGAATGCAGCCACTCAAAGATCTGAAATGTGGCATTTGTGTTGAGCCGAAGAGGATGAGGGAGAGTCTAAACGAGTATTTGGCATCGATGTTTGCTGTGGAAAAGGATATGGGAGATATAGAACATAGGTAAATGGAAGAATATATCTTGAAAAATGTCTCTTTTCAGACGAGGAATTGCTGGATGTTTTGAAACGCTTAAAAGTCGATAAATTGTCAACACCGTGTCAGGTGTAAGCAGGAACTCTGCGGGGAGATGGGATGTGATTGTTGGGCCCCTTGGTGAGATATTCAAAGCATTGATCGTCAAAAGCGAAGTGCCAGAAGACTGAAGTTTGGCGAACACCGTGCCACTATTTATGAGAGGTGGTAAGGACGAGCCAGGAAACTGTAGATCAATGAGCCTGACGTCGAAGGTTGGCAAGGTGTTTGAGGGAATCATGAGGGAGACGATGCACAAGTATTTGGAAAGGCAAGGACTCGTGGTCAATATGACTGTAAGCATGGGAAACCATGATTCACAAACATAGTCGAGTCTTCTGAAAAAGTAGCAAGGAGGATTGATGAGGCCTGAGCATTAGATGTGATCTTTAAGAACTACAGTCAAGCGTTCGACAAGGTTCCACATGGGAGATTGGTTAGCAAGATTACTGTCGTGGAATAAAGGGATAAAGAACTGGCTCAAAGATAGAAGACAGAGGGTGCTCGTGGATTGTGTGTTCCAAACTGGAGCCCTGCTGCTAGTGGCATGCCACAGGAATCGGTGCTGGATCCACCACACTTCGTCATTTACATAAATGATTTGGATGTAAGCATAAGAGGCAGAGTTAGTAAATTTGCAGTTGAAACCAAAATTTGAGATGTAGACGACAGCGAAGAAGGTTACCTCAGATTAAAACGGAATCTAATTAAAATGGGCCAACGGGCTGAGAAGTGACAGATAAGTTAAAGTGAGATAAATGCGAGGGGTTCCATTTTGGGAAAGAACTCCTGAGCGGGATTAATACACTTAATAGTAATGTCCTGGAGATTGTTGCTGATTAAAGATACCTTTGTTGCTGAGTAAAGATACCTTGGAGGGGAGGTTCAAAGCTCATTGACGCAGAGTCTCAGATAGATAAGGTGATGAAGTCGGTGTTTGGTATGGTTTTCTTTATTGGTCAGAGTATTGAATACAGGAGTTTGGAGGTGATGTTGCGGCATTTAAGGACATTAAATAGGACTCTTCTGGACTATTGCGGTCAATTCTGGTCTCGTTCCAATGGCGAGGAATTTGTGAAACTTGAGTGATTCAGAAAAGACGTCCGAAAATGTTGCCAGAGTTGAAGGATTTTGAGCTATGAGGAGAGTTTGAATGGGCTGAGACAGTATTCCCTGGAGTGTCGGAGTCGTATCGAATTTTTTAAAATCATGAGGGATCATGGATATGGTAAATAGACAAAGTATTTTCCCTGGGGTGGTGGAGTCCAGAACTGGAGGACATAGGTTGAGTTTGAAAAAGGAAAGGTGTAAAAGAATCCTAAGGCACAACATTTTCACGGAGAGTGCGTACATGAATGGAATGAGTTGCCAGAGGAAATGGTCGTGGCTCGTACATTTGCAACATTTAAAAGGCATCTGGATGGGTTTACGTGTCAGAAGGGTTTCATTTGATATGGGCCAGGTGATGGCAGTGAGCCTGGATTAGGTTGGGATATCTAATCAGCTTGGAAGAGGTGGACCGAAGTGCCTGTTTCCATGCTTTATATCACTATGACTCTATGACTCTATTTAAACATCTGAAGCATTTCGATACATCAGGGAAACACAGAGAGAGAGATTTTCAGAGACAGCAAGAGATAAATACAGAGAGAAAACCAACACATAAATCTGCATGATAGAGAAAGAGAGATATAATGACAAAAAAAACACATAGAAAAAGGATGTGGATGTGGGAGGAAATAGATAGAGGGAGAGAGATTCAGGGACAGTTCTGTGAGCAGATGTACAGATAGGTATGGAAAGAGATAGCGATCGTTAGAGAGAGAAAGAGATATGCAAACAGATGGAGAATGAGTGAAGAGAAAGATCAGTCTCGGAATGAGAATATAGAGAACAAGGAAATGAAGGGTGGAGCTTTCTTACTGTGACTTGGAGCAGCAATAAATTGTCGATGTGTGACTGTTGAAACGGTGCAAGAAAAGAATACACAGCAAGATCAAACAATCAACATCCGGTAGTGAGGTGTAAAATCTGTTGCACTGATGCCATTCTGTGTGTAAATGTTAAATGTCGGCTGAAATAATTTCAGAAAATCAGAAAACGAGCAGGATGCACTCTGGTTGATGCAAATTGAAAATCCATGGTGCAGGGTGCCTCGTTTGGTTTGTTCTGGGAACCTTTGTCATGGTCTAACAGCCAGACTCTATAAGTTGTATCTAATGGAGCAAACCCTTCCTGTACTTCCTTGGTCCATCCGATTGCACAATTCCAAAGTGAGCGTTTTAAGCAAATTTTGAAATGTATAAATAAAGAGAAATCTGCCTGAATACACAAAGGTTGGTTTCCGCCAAATTAAATCAAAGCATGTGGAAGGGAATTATCTTTCTGTTCTGTATGGCTAACTCACTGGAGTGTTTGATCTCGGAGTACAGGCGTTGGTCAGTGAGTGACTGATGGCTTTTGGTGGTGTCCCACATTTTTGACTAGGCATCGTGAATGGGCACAGAAAAGCACAAAGTGAAACAACTGGAGCTATGTGTATCTTTGTGGTCAGAGTTTCATAGGTTAACAACATTTGCCTTTCGCTCCTGCGGCCTCAGAGAACCTTCTCCCCTCTGGCTGGGAGGGAAGGTGAAAGGGAAATACAGAATCGTTAAGCTCAGCCTTTGGACTTGAGACTGCTTCCCTTCCTGCTGCTGGGAGACGTTCGCAATCACCCTGTGGACTGCAAACACAAGCCCAGAGATAGATACCGTTCATAATGGCGTGGGATTGTGGGAGAAAAGACTGCCATTGCTCTATCTGAAGCACAGCGTTCCTCTATCAGCTCGATTCGCTGGGTCATACCTCAAACTGAGTAGAATTTGAAAACGGAATCTTGGCTCAGAAATTAACAAAATAGAAATTGCTGGAGAACCTCAGCAGTTCTTACAGCACCTGTATACGTAGAAATCCCACATATGAGTGGTTTCATTCCGGTGCTCTGGTTTCCTTCCACAGTCAAAGATGAGCAAGTTCGGTGAACTGGCCATGCTGAATTGCCGATCCATTCTAAGGTCATGTAGATTACGGGAATCAGTTATGGAAAATGTACTTTCTATGCGAATGGATTTTTTAGAGAAGGGATACCGTTCAGTGTGTTGGTGTGGGCTCGGTGGGTCGAATTGATTGTTTCCACTCTGTAAGCTTTCCATGAAAATAGAGTAAATGTTTCAGAGACACGTTCAAAAAAGATCTGCTCCCACACCACGGACATTCAGACCAACAATGCAGTACCACGTGCATGATTAAGTGCTCAGATGCACCGAATTTCCTTGGAGATCTCTTCACAAGGCCAAGGTGAGATGAATTGCGCACGTGCGTCTGGTGATGATCGCAGGGGATTGCGCATCATGCATATATTAGGCAGTGTTTTAAGAGATTGTGATTAAATTGAATTCCACTAGTGCCACATGGCTGCCCAGATCGGAGATTTCAGATCTGTACTCTGCATTTGGGCCAATGAATGTAAACAAAAAAAGAACTGTATCCTCAGTGTGGTGGTAATGTTTTATCTTTGCCAGGACTCTGTGGTCTTCCTTTCTAACAATGACAATGTGGACAGATGTGTGTGAGGCAGGAAGATTTGTTGGAAGGAAGGCAAGGACATTATTTTCCTTCCTTCTTGTTCTTTCACCACGACCTAGAGTCAAAATTTAGCTTTCAAACCTCGATTAATTCGACTAGTCACTGGAGAACCCGAGACTTCCACGGTGAAAGCGGTTCAAATCCGAAAGCCAGAATGGAATCGAGTGCTGAATCTTCACCAACAGTTCATTCCTCTTATTTTATGTTGTGGAGGACAAGACCAACAGATGAGGATGACACAGTTTGGACGGCAAAATATGAACGATTCTGCCTGTGTTTTTGTGACCTCCCCTCTCTCCGATTAAATGAATGAAAGACTCGAGCTTTGACAACACACATTGCAAAGGATTTTATTGATACGATTTACAAATCAGTAAGTCAGGGCCATTGGATCCACACAATGGAACAGAGTCAGTCAATAGAAGAAACAGTTTGCAACAGTTGGCGCCTCAGACGGGTCTCACTTCAGGTTTATGTACTGTACGTTCATTTTGTCTGGCAGCAGAACCCCCCATGTTCACAAAACCCACTTGAACGAATTTCCTGTGGAAGACAAACGGAACGCCTGCAAATTCCTCCCTGGACTAAACAATATTTCATGGAAGCTGTAAAACAGAAAGATATACTTAATTGACGTCTCCAGCTGGGACAATTTGCCCTGCGTGTGTCATTAAACCAGGAAACGTGACGAGCATAAATGTATCTCGCACTGCCAGTGTGATCCAGTCAAGGAGATGGACGCCTGAACTGTGCACAGTACACCCAATGTGGGCTTACCAAAGGATGTAAAGATGAGAACGGTGCCCAGTGTTCTCAGTGATGTCTTATCAGGGGAGATAGAGACGAGAACTGCGAGAACTGTCTGCACCTTCCCAATGGGTCTCGGTGAGTAAGCATTCTTCCGATTGGTGTCGACGTCTTGGGTCGAACGGCCTATTTCCACACAGTCGTGGTTCTATTAAAACAATGTTGTCACTGAGACATATTGAGACAGGGACTATGCACTGTGGTCCTACTGTCGTCGAACTGAGGGATGTCACTTCGCGAACTATGTACAGTGTGGTCTTACCAAGTTAGATTGAGACCATAACTATGTTCAGTGAACATAGTATAGTTAAACTAAGGGATATGTCGTCAGGGACAGAGAATTGTGCTTGCAATTTGGACGAAGTAAGGGATGTAGAGACTAGACAAGCACACATTGCATCTACTGTGACTAACCGAAGGGACATCTCGTCCATCTTTGTACACAGTGCTCTCAGTGTCGTGTAACTGAGGGATAACTTTAAAACAGACGGTTTAAAGTGTTATAAAGTTGTGGAACCAAGGGAAATCGCATGTATCACGACGCACAGTGCTCGAAGTAGTGTCACACTGGATGATGTAAGGATTAGAACTGTCCACGGTGATCCCAATATGAGTTAACCAATGGAAATGTTGACTAGTTTTTTGCACACTCTTTTCTTTCATACGGAAAGTAAAAAAAAAACAGAAGGAGATATACGAGTACGTTATCGGAAATGGAAATATTCCAACATGATTGATTTCAAGGAATCTTTGAGAGAATTGATTGCATTTATACAGAACACTTTCCACAGCTGTCTGCTCAGGCAACTGAATAAAATCGGAAAAACGAAATTGACATACTGTCTGATCTCTTGGATTCATCAGAATTAGATGAGTTTGGGTTTCACAATTAGAGCAGCATGAGTATCAAGAAATGTTGTCGATACTGAAGATTATTGCAGAGATCAGGAGGTGGGTCAAACATACATTTGAAAACGTTTCTATATTCAACGTGTAAACAACGCAGCAAAGGACATCTCCTTGTTGGATAGTTTTTGTGGGTAAGTAAGTCGCACATTAAATCGAACAGTTCTTCGAATATTATCTAAAATAACATCATTTCAGAGAAGGAAGGAATGAGAATCTGGGCTGATTGAAAGAAGACAGAAAAAAACACTCAAATTACAATACAAATCAGCAAACACCTGAGGAACTGATGATACTACAATTATTTTTCGGAGAAATATACTAACCGAGAAGGAAGAACCTTGGTCTCGATTCTCCATCCGCAGTGATGGGTTCGGCAAGCACCAGGACGATGAGGAGCAAAAGCAGTGATTTCATCTTTATCTACAGAGTCTTTCAGAGTCTTGGTGAGGTGATTGGAACACCGAGGCTCTTTATAACAGATGAGTGACTACACTGTAGTTAATAATCACAGTTCAAAATTGAAGATTGGATCCACGCTGTGCTCATTATAAAGATATTTCATTAATACCAAATGTAGCTGGAATCAAAGATTAAGCGTTTCTGTCAATCAGTCACTTCTCAGTGAACTGAGGAATCTGACTGTTTACTAATTGACGTGGTGAAGGTTCACAGCAAACTTTCACATTGGATATGTACGTATTGTTCATTTTAGTAAAGGGAAATATTTCGCCGATCATTACAGTGTTGGCTCTTTTAGCTCCACCACAAAGAACTAACAGTGACATTTTGCGCCGAATGGCGAAAGTCCTTCTGTATTTAAATGCATTAATCGCTTCACACCTTTGAACGTTAATGCTCAATCCAATACAGCAGCACTGCGTGCTGGTGCATCATTGAAAAATGTCATTTTACATTGAACACAAACAAAATGAAGTGGATCAAGCCACAATTCTGACTGAGATCTGATTTATTCGTGTACGAAACCCAGCTTTGAGCGTGATATTATTAAAGAACAGAGTGGGAGTCATGTGTCGGCCCTGCTCCCAGTTACTGCTGCTCTTGGTGTGTGAACGGTCCCTTTAACTCTTCTAAAATAGGGCTAAACTCAATGAGACTGAGGTCAGTATAAACCACAATGTGTTCTGTCCATTAATAATGAGCTTCTGTACTCCAGCAGGTCACTGTGCCTGAGAGGGGAAGAGGAATGAATGAGGAAGGTGTTGCCTTTTCTGTTTGGGTGCCTGGCACTAGTGTTGGTACAAACTGTAATTGCTGCTGGTGTTGTGCCCTTGGTTGATGTTGTGGGGCATGAGTTTACCTCACCGTGCATGACTGGTATCAATTTCCTGGGAAAGAGAAGAAGCCATTCAGGTCCTGACACCTGTGCAAATGGAGCACCATCGTGGTTAATATACTTTCACATCCTCAGATGTTCTCTCTCCCTTCCAGACCATCAGATCATAAGACGTGGGAGCAGAATTCCAGTCAAAGTGGTGTCCTTCCTCATCTGTGTGTGAAGACATTAGTGAAGAGTCTCATGTCATTTTCTGGCTAGTTGATGCTCATGTATTGCGGCGGCCAGTTTTCTCCCTGTTTGTACAATGTAGTGTTTGTTACAGTCGTTGCCCTGAATTTTGTAAAGGATTTAGTTTTGCTTGTTGTCTGTATAGAGACTTTCAAGTTCATTAACTGCTGTTCAAGTGTTGGTGGGTTTTTGGGCTACCATGATGCCAAGGTGTCTGAGTGGTCTGGAAGTCATTTCCGACACGTCTTTCTTGTAGGGGAGCGTGTCTACGGTTTCTAGTCGTATTTTGCCTGCTTGTTTGGGTTTGTTGCTGAGAAGTTTGTGTACCGTGTTCATTGGGTCCCTCTTCTTTTTGAATATACTGCATAGGCGATTTTCCTCTGATCTGCTTAATTTCTCTATGCGGCAGAGTGTATTGGCTCTTTGAAATAATGTTCTGATGCACCTTCGTTTTTGGATGTTTAGGTGGTTGCTTCTTCAGTTCAATATTTATTCTATATGTGTTGTTTTCCTGTAGGTGTGGTTTGAAGTTCCCCATTGGCTTTTCGCTCTATTGACATATCTAGAAAAGGCAGTTTGGTGATGTTTTCCTATTCTTTAGTGCATTTTATGCCAGTAAGGGTATTATTGATGGTCTTGAAGGTTTCCTCTAATTTGTTTCATTTAGTGATGGCAAAGGTGTCATCCACTGGCGAACACAAAGTTTGCGTTGATGGTAGGCAGAGCAATGTGTTCGACTCTCTGCATCACTGTCCCTGCTCAGAACCCTGATGTCGGATATCCCATAGGTTTCCATTGGTTTGTCTGTCGGCTTTGTTGTTGAAGTTGAAGTCGCTGGTAAGGCATAGGTCCACTAGCTTGCCGATACTGTCTTTGCTGATGAAGTTGGTGGAGTTTGGCGTGTGTGTCTTCGGGTCTTCTAATAGTGTAGGCAGTGTTTCCTTGGCCAGGTTGATGTTGATTGATGTGAACAGGGCAATTACATCAAAACAGACCATTATTTCAACCTCTTCCATTTCCGTGTCTTTGACTGCCTTCAGGAATTCTTGGGTAGAGTGGATAGAGTGGTGTGAGATCTCTACTAAGTGTTTTAACCTTTGGGGATGTATCTCTTTGGCCAATCTGTAAATTTGAGTTCCAGGTCTGATGGGGGCTCCTGGTTGTGAATTTTGAGTAATCCATAGAAGCATCTCGACTGAATCCTTTCATTTCATTTTTTTGATGTTGGTCATACTTATTTCTCCAGATTTCTAAAGATTTTTTGAACAGTGATGTGATTCATTTCGCTAATTATGGGGTCGGTTCTATTGACACTTGTTGGTTAGTGTTGGTATCTGCAAGTGGTGTGCACATCGGATAATATCGCACATTGAATGAAAATATTTTTACCTTTTTTCAGTCTATCTCGCTTTTTTTTTTGTTTTTTACGTATCGAGGGTGTTACCTTTGCTTTTGTGTCCACTTAATGTTGGTCTGACTACCTCTTGATAATTTGCTGTGTTTCTCCTGTGAGTTGGTTGCCTTTCAGTGTTGTTTCTAATGCTGCAAATAAATCTTTCTTGTCAAATCCTGGAAGTTGTAACTTAATTCTCTTACTAAGACGGCCTTTTCAGAGCTTGATAAGGGTCGGTCAGAGAATTTGTTTATCCATGCTTCTATGTTGTCAATGTTGTTCCTTTTGTGAAAGTTTGTCCATTTTTTTGCAGGTCTATTTTTTTTTCATTGTCTGTGTGTGTCGCTATCTAATATCAATGGCTTTTTGCGCTTCGTCTGTCCATTCATGATCTTTGGCACGAGTGAGTAAAGTTTTTGGTGCAAACTTTCGCCGTTGTATTCATGGAATCTGTTGTGGGCATCAATACTCCTTTCTCTAAGCATTCTGCTATAGTTTTGCTCTGCTATTCTTTCAGGACGAGGAATGTTAAGGGGATATTTGTATTTAAGACATTTAGGTAGTGTCCGTTATCTTAGGCATTTGTGCAGCAATAACAGCTGCTCGCGGGTGGCACTCTGCCAGATGGCATTCGTTCCCCATTTTCGGTCCAGTTTTAGCATATTGCGCCCACAGATGTCAGCGAATTCTGAGAAAATCTGTCGCTCACGTTGAGGTTGACAAAAATTCTAAACATTAAACTGTCCAGCTCAGCGATCAAAACTATATCCGGAACTTCAAGCTGAGGTACAAATCATCTCAAAACTCGCTGATCTTAGGATCCATTTCGCTTACTTTTCACTTAACCAATCACAAGTAACCGAGATTAAATAAAAAATTCACCTACGTTTTATTGAAGGATCTAAGACACTAATCGTCAATTGTTTAAATCTGCTGGGATCATTCGTTTCCCAATATGTTCAAATCTGTCCAAACCTCAGGCTATATCTGTCAACACCTGCCCAAGCCACGGACCCATGCCCCCAAACTGTTATGACATGGTGGTGAACACTTTTGTTAAATAAACCAATCGCCCAGAAATGCTCACTTCCCCTCGTAATCTGTTCAACTTTGAGTGACATAGAACTCCCAAATTCCACCATTAAAAAAAATGCATACTTTTACTCTAAATGTGAACAGGAATACACCAACTATGAACAACTCTAATCACACCCATCACCCCTCACCTGCTTGTTATCTGCTTAAACCTAAAATAACATACTGTTCCAATAAAACACTGACAGAAAACTAACAGCAATTTATTGCAGAGCCATAAAGAGTGTGGTCTTTGCTGTCTTTCTTCCTTTGGCAAGATGTTCTCGCTGGGTCGTCTTCTATCTTTTACTGTGAATATGTTTCATATGGAAAGGTACCTTTGATAACGAGTATTTCATATGACAGTTGCTCGGTCTGACTTTCAAACTGCTTGTCTTTTATTGTTCCTGCAAATCTGGATCGTCTTATTGCTTCAATGCTGGCAAAACAATAAACGCAAAATCGATTGAATTTTACTATCGGGGTGCATAATTTAACCTGATTGGTTAAATTTGTACTGTTTTCAAAATATAAACCAAATCAGGTGTTTATTTCAAAGCCAAATGTTACATATTTTCAATTTTCCGATACAATCTGGGACTGGAAGTCAATCGCATGACAAGTACTTGTAAGCTCTCAGTACAAAACACCATTCACTTTCTAAAAGCCACAGTCCCCACATTCAACTTCATATCGACATTCAGTGACCTGGTCTCCAAAGTCTTTGGTGGCAATGAATTCCATTGACTCAGTACTCTCTGGCTGATGAAGTTTCTCCTTATCTCCGTTACCTTCAGCTCAAGCATCCTCCCTGATATCCCATGCTTCAACAATTTCCACTCCTGCCCATTCCCAGATTTGACCCAGTTCACCATTTGTGGCATGCCTTCAGCATCCAGATACGTCATCTGTAAATATCCCACCATCACACTATCCATCACCCTCTCCTCTTTGAAAGCTGCTACGACTCGTCCCACTTCAGGACAACATTTGGTCTCTTGCTCCAAATATCTATTCCATTGATTCGCTATGAAAATCATCTTTCATATATTACCACAACAAATCATTTGATACATCATTACTTAATCATCAACGATTCGATTTGTGCTAATCCCTTTTTATCCACTCAAGTCTCATGTAACTTGGACTGAACTCAGTGGAAGAATTGTCTACCCTTCTTCACTTTCCCCACCTTTGATAGTCTCAATGGGAACATTGTGCACTTCTCTGGTTTCATCCGACCTTGGGTAGACCACACTAGGAGCAGTGTGCACTCCTCAGGTCCCAATCTACGTTGGACATACCAAACTTGGAGCACTGTGTAATCGTCATGCACCAATCTATATTGAGAAAACCACACTGTGAGTACGATGTAATAATGAGGTCCCTACCTACTTTGAGCAGGCCACACTGGGAGTAGTTTGCAACCTTACGTCCCAGTCTATATTGGACTGACCACAATAGGAGCTCTGCGTCATCCTCAGTTCCAAACTACATTTAGTAGAGCACACTAGGAGCAGTGTACGATTCTTAGGTCCCTATCTACCTTGCAGAGATCACACTGGGAGCACTGCGTAAACGTCAATTCCCAATCTACATTGAGAAGGCCACAATCTGTGATCGTCATCCACCAATGTAGATGGAGAAAACAACACTGTGAGCAATGTGCAATCCTGAGATCCAAATTTACATTGAGCAGACCACACTGGGCGCAGTGTATCGTCCCCACGTCCCAATATACATTGAACAGACAGAAAGGGAGCACTTTTCATTCTTCAGTTCCCAATCGACATTGTGCAGACCACACTGGGAGTACTGTGAATTTCTCAGGTCCCCATATACGTTCGACAGTACACACTGGGAACACTCTGCACAGTTTAGCTCCCAAATATATTATGCAGACCCGACCGCGAGCAGTGTCGATACCTCAGACCCAAATCTACATCGGGCTGAAAACACTGGGAGCACTGTACCCTTCTCACCTTACAAAATCTATTCAGCAGCCGTATCACTCAGGAAGATGTTGTTCCGTCACATCCAACGGCACAGGAGAAGCCAAAGTACTTGCATGTAAAGAACGTTGCATGTTAGGATCGGTGCTGCAACAAGTAATGGGTGGCGCAACACAGAAGGTGACAAGCCTCCCACCCCCTCCGCACGCAGCGTGATCACTTTAATCGTCTGAGTTATGGTGATAGCGATGTCTGTCATTCAGACATTTATAGATCAGGTGGAACCGCAGCCCATTGCTCCAGTGACTTCAGGATAAGTTTAACAATGCTTACTGCATTAAATAGTACCTCTTGATTCTCTTTACTTTCTGAATCCGATCAATGTATTTTGTATAAACAGGAGAGTGACAGGACAGAGATTCTGAGGGGCCATTTGAAATGTTGTCGCTCTACTATTCCTCGTAGTGAAATCATATTTTACACCCAATGCATTGTCCTCGTTCGTCACTATCCTGGGGATGTTCTGTTTCAGAGCAGACATCCCACAGAATACCGTTCAACCCACTTCCTCAACTGAGGAAGATCTACTTTTCCTTTGAGTTACTTGATTGCAGATCTCCGTGACTGAACTTTCCCTTTAATAGATTCGCGTTGGAGCTAGCCCTCTGCGTGTATGTGTGTGTGTGTGTGTGTGTATGGGTTTGTGCATGAACACGCTTGTGTTCGCGTGTCTATGTGCCCGTAAGGGAGAGAACGATTATGAATGATAAATAATAAAGAGCTTGTGCCTTCCAGTGAACACAACTGGTAACGAAGAGCTCAACTGAAAGCGACAAAAGTCTTGCTTTTCCTCCTTTGAACCTTGTTGTCGATGCAACCCATTACTGCTGGAGGAGGAATGAGTGCAAGAAACTTTACTGAACCTGAGTGTATCACTTTACCTACAGGGACTTCTTTCAGGGATGAAGAAGTTGAGGACACACAACACCCGCATACCCTGTGGTGATATTCAAGTAAATTGAGGTTAAATGTGTGCTGTAACCTAACAAACAATCTTTGTTAAGTAACATTTAAAACCCAAGCCTCATGCAAGTAACAAATTGCGGAGTAGAAATTTCCAACGTGTTTGTTTAATCATCCAGGAGCACTTCATTTCCACCAAGGAGTTTGATGTGCCTGTCGAACATCTGTTGATGATGTTCCTTGGGCAAGGTTGCATTTTTCTTGTTTTCATTTTACAACAGGGTTTTAAAACGTAGAGGGTCCAATTTGTCTGGTTTTGGTCTTTGATCATGGCTGTCAGATACTACTCAAATCAGCGATAAGGGAAACCGTTTTCAGGTTTTTTCAAATACTTGTCCAATGGAAGGTTAATGGCTAGTTCTTCAAGATCATGACTGCTTCTGCTTTGGTGTATGTTTTAGGTGGGAATCCAAAGAAAAGTTGCCGTGAAAATATTTTAAATGCTGATTCTTTCTCCGACAGGTCTCCTGTAAGGATTTGTGTTTGAATTTGAATTCTTGCCAATGGAGTATGTTATTGGGATGTTGCTGAGATCTGGAACTTTATCACTAAGCTGCGATAGATTCGGTTGTGTTTTTAGATAGGGTAAAATATTCGATATTTTGTTATTTTTTTCTTTCGTGCTTCATTCGGTATTTTATAAGAAAAATCTGTTTTGTTTAGAAATGTGTGGTTTGACCAGCTATATCACTCCTTCTTTAAATTTCCCTCCGACGTGGTTGATGATCCCTCCAGCGTATCTCATCCACTTCCTGCAGCTCCTCCCTCAAACACTAACTATCCAATTGCACGAAAGAAACAACCCCCTTGTTATAGTGTCATAGTCATAGAGATGTACAACATGGAAACAGACACTTCAGTCCAGCCCGTCCATGCCGACCAGATATCCCAAACTAATCTAGTGCCACCTGCCAGCACCTGGCCGATATGCCTCCAAACCCTTCCTCTTCATATACCCATCCAAATGCCGCTTAAATGTTGCAATTATACCAGGCTCGACCACATCCTCCGGGAGCTCATTCCATACACGCACCACCATCTGCGTGAAAAGTTGCCCCTTGGGTGGCTTTTATATCTTTCTCCTCTCACCCTACGACTCTGCCCTCTAGTTCTGGACTCCCTCACCCCAGGGAAAAGGCTTTGCCTATTTATCCTATCCATGCCCCACATAATTTTGTAAACCGCTATAATGTCACCCCTCAGTCTCCGACACTCCAGGGAAAACATCCCCAGGCTGTTAGGCCTCTGCCTGGAGCTCAGATCCTCCAACCCTGGCAATATCATTGCAAATCTTTTCTGAACCTTTTCAAGTTTCAGAACATCTTTCCGATAGGGAGGAGACCAGAATTGCACACGCAATATTCCAACAGTGGCCTAACCAATGTCTTGTCCAGCCGCAACATGACCTCCCAACTCCTGTACTCAATACTCTGACCAATAAAGGAAAGCATACCAAACGCCTTCTTCACTATTCTATCTACCTGTGACTCCACTCTCAAATAGCTATGAACCTGCACTCCATGGTCTCTTTGTTTAGCAACACTCCCTAGTACCTTACCATTAAGTGTATAAGTCCTGCTAAGATTTGCTTTGATGGATGTCTTGAAACGGTTAAAGGTGGATAAATCCCCAGGAGCTGATCAGGTGTACCCGAGAACTCTGTGGGAAGCTAGAGAAGTGATTGCTGGGCCTCTTATTGAGATATTTATATCATCAATAGTCACAGGTGAGGTGCCAGAAGACTGGAGGTTGGTTGACTGGAGGTTCTGTTTAAGAAGGGTGGTAAGGAAAAGCCAGGGAACTACAGACCACTGAGCCTGACCTCGGTGGTGGGCAAGTTGTTGGAGGGAATCCTGAGGGACAGGATGTCCGTGTATTTGGAAAGGCAAGGACTGATTTGGGATAGTCAGCATGGCTTTGTGCGTGGGAAATAACGTCTCACAAAATTGATTGTGTTTTTGGATGAAGTAACAAAGAAGATTGATGAGGGCAGAGCAGTAGATGTGATCTATATGGATTTCAGTAAGGCATTCGACAACTCACCAACCTCTGTATCTATCGCAACATCGTCCATTATTTCTGCCCCTACAAACGGATGCCACCAACATATATACCATTCCCGCCCAACCCCTTCCCGCTTTCCATAAAGACTGTTGGCTCCGCGATTCGCTCATTATTTCCACGCCCAAGCAATCTTCCCCTCCTGACACCTTCTCCTGCTTCAGCAGTTTTTGCAAAACCTGAGCCCAACCTCTCCCTCATCTCTTTCTTTGTTCCAAAGGAACCTTTGGCATACACCAACGTTTAACCTGCTCTTCTGCGCATGTCATTTACTGTATCAATTGATCCAAATACGGTCTCCTCGACATTGGGGAGACAGGATGCCGAATCACAAAGTCCGTCAGAGAACATATCCGCAGCACCCGCAACAACCAAACCCACCGCCCCGTGGTTAAACACTTCATCTCCCACTCCTACTCCTCCGAGGATATGCAGGTCCCGGGAATCCGCCATCGCCACTTCCTAACCACCTGTCTTCTGGAGGAAGAACGCCTCATATTCGCTTCAGGACCCTCCAAACCCACGGAATGAATATGGATTTCACAGGTTTACTCATTTTCTCGGCCACACTTTATCCCAGATCCATGCTTCCCGTTCGGCACCATCTCATGACCGGACTACCTGTTCATCTTCCTTCCCACCTATCCTCTCTACCATCCCGTCTGACCTATCACCATAACCCAATCTCAATTCAACTATCCTGCTCTCAGCTAACATCCCCCTAGCCCAAACTCCTCCTATTTAATTCTACACCCCCGACGTTTCCAGCCTCATTCATGATGATGGGCTTTTTCCTGAAATGTCGATTCTGCTGCTCCTCGAATGTTGCCTGACCTGCTGTGCTGTTCAGCACCACACGCACGACTGCAATCTCCAACAGCCGCAGTCCTTACTTCCACTCCAGTGGTAGGTATGGGCTACCTTCCTGATATATACCTTCAACAATCTGGCGCTGCATATTTCACTACAAGAGTGGATAAAGTTCTGACAAATATTTTATAAGACTGACATTTCAATCTTTTTGGTGTTTTATTTTTCCCAAGTGGAAAATGATCCATGTTGCAGATGTCTTAGTCGGACAGTCATGGTGCTCAACTATCCTGGCTGAAGATGTGTAAGTATGTTGTTGTCCAAACAAGTAAACAGCTGATTGTCCTCAACATAGATCAATATAAACAGAGCAGCAAGACTTGATCTTATTCATTCACAGATGGGGGTGCCACTGGCTGGAAACAATATGAATTTTCCCACTGTTACTGCTCCTTCAGAGGAGGTGCTGAGTTGCCTTTTTGAGCAGTTGCAGTCCTTGTGGTGTAGGGACTGTGTAATTATAAAGTCAGTAGTAGGGTATTTTCTCCAGGCACTGAAGGATCAGGGATATATTTCCAGATTGGAATGGTGAATGACTTGAAGGGGAACTTACAGGTGGAGATATGCATATGTATCTCTCATTCCAATCATTCGAGATAAACCAACTGAAGTGGTCGTGGCTTCAGAAAATGCTATCTGAAGATATTTGGAGAATTTCTTGCCGAAACTGAGCGTTGGTTGTGTAGGGAATGGATCCTTGTAAATGTGTTTCCCAAATAATTGGGTTGTTTTGTCCCGGATACTAACACGCTTCTTTTGTGTTATTGGAGCTGCACTCATCCAGGGAAGTGAGGAATATTCCATCATACTCCTGACTTGGGCATTGTTGACAGGCAGTGACTGAGTGGCTGTAGGGTTCTGTATTTTCAACCTGCTCTTGTAGCCACTCCTCTTATATTGCAAGCCTAATTTGTACAGAGTGCTGCGACTGAGCGCAGAGATGAGTTTGAAATCAGATGATCCATTAACTTACTGAATGGCAGAGCAGGCTTCTTATGATCAAGCTCATATGTTCGAAAGGGTAGCTTTCTCTGGGTATCAGAGTAGACGTTTGAGAGAGGTGATTGAGAAAGTATAAATGACCGCCCCACACATCCACCCCCCAATAATAAAGGATTTGAGCTTTGATTTGTGGCAGTGATGTGTCTGGAGAGGTACAGGTGTGAGTGAGACCATCCGAGGAAAAGTGATATCATCTTGTGATAATGGCGTGCTTAGAAAATGTGTACTGTATCGTGGTTGCTGTTTAGAAATAGATTGAACCAGAGGCGCAGAACTGTCCGTGGTATTGTAAATGACTTGTAAGGCCTTGGTTTTATAAATAGCTGGAACAATAGAAGTAGCCTGGATGGGTTTGTCCTGGTCTCACAAGTTAGGATTTCTAGATCGTTTTTAGGTCTTAAATTCAGGCGAAGTAGAAGAGATCTTTCACCCGCTCGCGCGTACAGCCAGAAGTTGGCGTTCCTCTTTCTGGACTTAGACATTGCATTTTGAGGAAATCAGACTTCTAAATTTGCGTTTTTGCAAAGTGGTGTGTTTAGGGCATGTTACTGTATCAGAACAGTTCATCAGTAAGATTTAATGATTCCAATGCATTGTTAAATTTTCCAAAGGATTAAAGTGATTCTCAGCTCTTCATTTGGCCTTTGTCTTTTAACGAAAGTGATTAGAAAAAATTACGTTTTGCTTTATGATGAGTTATTGGGACCATTAAATTCGTGTCTGGCTCACGGTACCTTACATTTGCCTTAAAAGAAGGAAACCATCCTGTTTAGACAGAAATCTTAAACTATTTGGCGATGGTCTGGTATGATCCGGACCATAACAATCCCTTTGGGAGAAGACCAGGAGTTAACCTACATCAGACCGATGCCAGACCAGCGAAAAAGACACTATTTCAAATCCATTGCGCACCGTCATTCCTCCAACTACTGGATAGACCCGGAATAGGAGTACAATGACGAAATCACTCCCATATCTTTTAAAAAATATATCATCAGGATCCGTGGAAGTGTGGCCGATTAACACAAAATGTGGAAATTGCAGAAACCCTGCATTGAGAATTATGCAAACCGAAACTGGAAGGCAGCATTGATATCAGCATTACAATCTCTCCCATATTGACAAAGTTAACAATCAAACACATGGTTTTTGTTCAACAGGTTTCTTGGAAATAAACCTTTTGCAGTATAAGCTGGTGTTTTATTTTATTTATAACGTAGTCCACCTCCACATTATGTTTTCCATGTTGGCTGTTGTAGAAAGCTAAGATTCCAAATACTCTTCATAAACATATCGTTTGGTTCAGTCGCAACGGCTTCTTTACAAAAAAACATTCCAGTGATGGAAAACTTCGACGGCAGAGAGATTGGGCACAGTTCAATTAAAGTCAAGGTGACATTCAAGACCAATGATTCAAGGAAACAATAAATTTGGAAGAATTGGGAATTTCTCAGAATCACAATTTGTGACTTCGTAGGGTCGGTTTGATATAGGCGGTTTTGATGCAGAAGTTAAGCATATGCACCCGAAAATTTCGATGCAAACTCTAGTGTCAAGAATAAAACTTGGATGCAGCTCTTGTGTCATCTCACGGTTTTGAAATAAGTATGTCAAAGATCAGATTAGACTTATCCAATCTAATTCTGTCGAAAATGCAAGGATTGAAGATTTCAGCTCCAGATCATAGTGTGTTATATTATCTCCGGTCTCTGAAAGTCAAAGAACAGTTATTGGTGAGACAAAAAGTAACAAAGTAACACCCTGATTCCATGCAATAAAGCATAGTTTCATATGAACACAAGAAAGGAGGAGTCCGTTGAATACTTCATGCACATTCCACCATTCACCGACCTAGGGGTTGCCTCTCTTGCCGAACTCCAAATTCCTGCTCTTTGCCCATAACCCCTCGTGTCTTTGGGCAACAAAAGTCGAACAACTCATCCAGAATTCACTCTTTTTTGTGCAAGTTTGTTTCAAACTTCCATGTGTACAAGTGCTCTGTAACATCTCTGGCTCTTAATGTCATACAAAACACACTACTGGCACAATAACGAACCCACAAAATAAATTTATGTTTATCCACCCTTCCCCTCCCCCCACTTCGACTCCATTGACAGTATGAAGATTTCAATCAAACCTTTACCTTTCTAACTTCTAGAGCCAAAATGCTAAATTGTATAATCCACATCCCGAAACCCTGAAGAACATGTATCATTTCTGTCATCCTGTATTGTACTCGCTCCATCGCCAACATGCCCTTCCTATGCCTGAAAACAGAGGTCCATGGTGTGCTTGCCTTCATTGGAAGGGGCAAAGAATATAAGAATAGACAAGTAATGCTGCAAGTTTATCGAATTTTGGTTAGGTCACACTTGTAATATTGCGCACAGTTCTTTTCACCGCACTACCAGAATGCTTTGCCGACAGTGTAGTAACGTTTTAGGGGGATGGGCAATGTTAGCTGTGAAGAATGTTTGCACAAACTGGCTTTGTTTTCAATAGAATGCAGGGGGTTGAGGGGCGACTTGATAGATGTTTATAAAATTGTTAATGCATGGATCGTGTGGAATTCATGACACTTTTTTCACAATTTGGAGAGTTTATTTACTAAGCGACTCAGGTTGCAGGCGTTGGAGGAAGTGGGGGCTGTGCCAGGGAGCGTGTTTGGGGATTGTTGGTAGCTTGAAAAGAGATTTACAAGGCAAGCCTTTGACGCAAATGATGTTGAGTGCATGGAACAGGCGGCCAGAGGAGGTGTGGAAGTAGACACAACAGCAGCATTCAAGAAGCACTGGACGAATGCATGATTAGGAAGGGAAAGGACGAATTCAGAACCTGCAAGTTAAGACAATGTAAAATTTGTCACCACAGGCTTGGGGGCGGAGGGGTTGTTCCTCTTCTGCATTATTCTTTGCTGTTGGATACAATTGACTGTAGAGAAAGTTGAGGGCGAGAGGGAAGAAGAGAGAGCAATGGAGATATGGAGAGATAGCGAGTTGGTGAACAATGATGGAGAGGAAGGCAGGAAGGAAGAAGAGATACAGATGTCCAGTGGAAAAGACGAATGTAGAGAGTCAAGCAAATTGTACAGCAGAAGAATTTTAGGGAGTGAAAGTGTATGCGATGGCAAACCTACTGAATAGTGTCTCCTTTTGTTTTGAACCCAGAGTGGGCAGACTGATCGAAAAGTGCCAAATAACCTGTGCTGGAAGATTGAAACAAGCCAGTAGTGCCTTTAGAGATTTAATACAGCGACGGGCAGATGCAATGTTTTTTCAAAAAATACACTTTTCTGGATTTAATTATTAAATTAATGATTTTTGATAGATTGAATGATTTGACGAGACTTAGCACAATCTTCAGCTGCTGTCTGAATGTAGTCTGGGTCACAGCATACAGCACAAGCTCTGTTCAGCACCTGAGGATCTGCAGCAAGAAGCCCTATTCTGGCACAAAGTAATGACATTGACTGACATTCCGAACGATACATCTGGTACCAAAAAATATCACTGACAATGTTGACCATGCCAGGTCAAAATTACCTGCAATCACAAACAGTAAGATTTTTTTTATTCTTGGGATGACACATCAGCTTCTCTCTGACTCTCTTCATCGCTGTAAGACCTTACACTCCTTCATGTTTTTTCTGGTTATTCAAGTGTTTAAAAAACGGGAAGCATAAATGGGAGAGATGTAGCTTTTGGGTTAGAATGTTTTGGAGATTCTAAACTGTGAACCAAACTCGAGAACACATAACACGAATTGTTCCACCACGAAACCAGAGGGTTTGTGAAATTGAGTGAATGCACTTCCGAAATACAATAATTTGTCATCTTCAATCTAACACTCTCCCACATGGCAATCCCTCAGATTATTTCGGGTCATTTACTGAGTCATGATTAAAATACCTATCAGCAAAACTGGTTAACCAGCGAGTGAGCCATTTTCTTCCTGGAGCATACAGCCCACGCTCCTCATTGTCAGCAAGCACAGCGAATAAAACAGAATCAAAATGAAACAGCATCAAGGTAACTGCGTGAGCCCCGAGAGTGCTACGAAGGCAGAATTGCAATTCAGCCGACACAGATCAAACACTGGCAGCGCCCCTCTGTATTCATAGGGAAATATGAGTATTTCGACACTAACCGTCTGTTTGCAATTGCCAGAGTATTATTGGTGCCCTTTCATCCGAATTACTTACATAAATGCTCTTTCCGCAGATGGGAGTAATATAGAAACAAGAACACTGTAACAAACCTAGGAAATACCAGTTCTTAGAGACCTGTTGCCTCAGGAAGTAACTTGACTTTCTATCTTCATTGACTCTCTTTGTTACTGAAATTGATGAACTTCTGAACTGTGTGGGTCAGAAACGCTTTCATGACTTGAATAGAAAAGTCATATAATTGATTTTGCACGAGTGTAAGGCTAGCACACAGCTGAATGATCTCACTGCAACACAGTGAGATCATTCTAGGTGTTACAGAATGCCGCAGAACTACGACAGAATTCGCAGAATCTGTGGAGAGATATTAATATTTTATATCCAGTAAACCTTCTTTAGCACAATTCTCATTGGGGAATTTGAACTCAATTAAGCAGAGATGTGAAGGTGGGTGTCGTGGTCGGGGGGAAGGCAGGTTCATATCTTAAATTCTGGACTGAAGTTGGAAAAAAACGTTGGTCTCTCATATCCTTTGGTGGAAACTGTCTGCTTAATTTGTATTTTCTGTCTGTAACTCCAGACCTACAGCGTGGTTAACTCTTAACGTCCCACCGACAATTTGGCCTACAAAGTCCAGTCCATACAGTGAAACTAATTAAAGTAAAAGCATGCTTCTGAAAATTGTGTCGTCATGAGATTGTCTGCATTACTCCAAGGAACAGATTTACAGACTTCAATTGCCTGCTTAGAGTTGTAATAGGGTCAATACTTCGATATATCTGTCCGAACCTATATTCGTGACCCTTCGCTTCAAATCCTGGGAAAGATTTTATTTGGAGTAGTATTTAGCTGTCGATGAATCATTGTGTACGAACGTTTGGCTCAGCTCGCTGTTTCTCTGTAGTTCTTTGAGAATGTGCGCGTCACTTATGTTGTACACCCGTTATCATCCAGTCAGTGAGGAGAGAGGAGAATTGATCACTTTTCACTTCCGCAAAACTTCCCTCAAATTTCAGGAAGCATGTTCATATTCAACGCAGTTTTAACTCTGTCATTACAGATAGATTCTGCATAAAGTCTTTAACAACCTTTGTGTCGATCTATGATTGCACAGTGGAGTATGAATACAATTTGATTTTGCATTGAGAACTGGATTTCTCGAGGCTCCTCATGAACCCTTCATACATATTTTAGGAAAGTTATCTTTTAGTAGACACTGACGTGATTTCTGCTTTTATTGCAAAATGTAGTTTATGGTAATAAGATGACTGGATTACAGGAGTTTGCTCGTCAAACATCATCCAGGTTATTTTCATTGTCACCCATTCTCTTTCTCCAATATTTCTGACAGATAAAGACAAAATGACTAAGGTTGACATTGTGAATTTTTTAAAGCTGCATGTCATTTTGGAGTTGCAACTTAAGCGCCTCAGAGGCAAAAACAACATTATGTTTTCCTCAGAATGGAAGTGAACACCGCTGAAGAAAAGTATTTCGTCTCAAAACACTACTTATATGTTTCTCTGCCGATCCAACAGGAACTATTTAGTTAATCTAACACTTTCTGTTTTATTGACTAAATAATGAATATCAGATCTATTTTTTATCAGTATTGTTTGTGGTGTCCGTTTGAGTTGCAGTTATTTTACATCAAACAGACATTTTAATATCACTATGCTAAAAGACTCATTTAATGCATTTTGATATCATTTATTTCACAAATTACGCGGGGAAAACGCAAAATGATATTCAACCATTCTGAAGAAGGATCACCTTTCTTTAAAACGTTCTCGCTGTTTTATCTCCTCGCTTAAGCACCGGACGTGTTGATTTTGTCCACTATTTCATATTTTTATAATGTCACTGAAGATGTCGCTGTACCAAGCACAATTTGTGAGAGACTGCAGTTTGAGTGAATGCGATATTCCAAGTGTAAGAGATATCCAAGATCAAACAAGTGAGGTGGAACATCGATTGACTGAGTGTGGTTTGTTTCCTAAAGACGCCTTTAATCATGTGAAAAGTGTCCTGTCAATTATTGTCATTGATACGCTCTCTCTTATATTGTGGCCACACCTTTCAATATTCACATGCAGTGCCTGAGTGAATTGTCAAGATATGTGGATATACCTTACTGAAGTTTATGAATCAAAAAGACGGGATTGATGGTTTCATGTAGACGTTCATGATTTCAATGGTTGAAATGGAATCCTCGGTTTTTCATTGGATTCATTAACATCACGTTATCTGAAGCCTCTGACTGCAGGGTGTTCCATGTTTACTGAACGAGGTAGTCTTCATTCAATAAGTAATTGGGGAAAACAGAAAAGAATATCCACAGCAAAGGTGCTCTGATAAGTCGAACAAATGTGAATGGAGAAATGAATCATGTTTCATTTTCTCAGAAACAAGGGTGATTTCTGATGGAGAAAGACGTTAAAGTGACACATGGTTGGTTAAATTATTTCTTGACAGAATTCATTTTGTAGACCTCGATTAAACATATGTTCGAATTAATACACACGGAGATTTTGCCATATTTTTCAATTATGCTCTGAACGTGCTCAGTGTCACTGCTTAAATGTAAGGATTTAGAAAGCAACCAAAATACTTCAAGATTCCTCCCATTTAAGTGGCGATCATTTCAGAGTTTGTGAACTTGCCACGATACTAAACGGTGCATGTTATTTTGGTAAGACCTGAACTCAACGAATTTGAGAAAGAGAAAGCATACTGATATTGAGAATAATAAAATGATGAATTTTCTAGAGTTCTCCATTTCTGAGGCGCTTTGCTTCCCAGTCTTGGAGCTCCGGATTGCAGTGCAGCTTCGATTCGCCAGTACAACATGTTGGACGGTTAATGAATTAAACAAGGCAATCAGAACCAAAGGAATCCAAATGTAAAAAAACAGACAGAATCTGCAACTTCAGAAGAGGGAAAAAATGTTTCCCGTGACTGGTAAGGCCACTGTACATTGTTTATAGTTTTCTAAAGTTCATAAGCAAACGAAACTGGCACTTTCTGCAGGGCGATCACAACCATGATAGTTATTTCAAGTGTGACTGCAGTTTTATTTGTGCAATATTTTTGTTGGGAATTTCTGGCAGCAGATCACGACAAACTGGTCAAATGTGAAAGCAACGAACCACCAAACAGATAATTCGGGAGCGCCCACGGACATGTCTGTAATGACTCTGCAAACAGAAGTATGGGACAGTATTGACAAAGGAAATTGTGAACTGAAGATGAGTTAGAGTATTGTATTGTTGATCAGGACCAGTATATCTGCTATTGCGATGGTCAACATGTAAACCGTGATACACTTGGAAAGACCACATTTTCTTTGTGAGACAATCCAAATTGTGGCCAAGTTCGCTATGTGAAGAAAACAACAGTGAATAACACAACAATGTTTGATTTCTGAAAATTCGTTATTATTAAAACTGAGTAGGACGGAAATTGGAATGTTGACTCAGTATACGAGTATCCAGAAGCAGAGATGACAGGGTTCAACACAGATAGTATATTGATTCATCAGGCTGTCTTGTGGGACGATGGCAGTGCCGTTTCCCCCGGAGTGAGAAACATTGGGTCATATCCTGCCTACTTCAGACGTTTCTAAAAATAACTTTGAACACGTTAAAGCGAAAAAAACCGGTAAAACATATCAACTTAACAGGAATAACGACTGTTGCAAGTAGAAGGTAATAAATCTCTTTCACGAGCCGAATTACAGGCTTCTCCATTTTGCGTGAGAGTGAATGGTTACTGGAGACAGTGTAGTACTCTGAGTAGCCACAGCCGTGGCAATGGAAGGGAATCTATATTTATACATGAATCATTTCTCCAGGGAGCGAGTCAATTGCATGAACGACAGTTATTCCAAAAATAAAGGCAGAGAAGGTCTGATGTTTGGCTGGAACAGTCGATTGAAAGAAACAGTAAATTCAAATGCAAACAAAAGTTCGGGCTTCTTACGACCAAAGAAGCAATGGGAATTTTTCTCAATTGAATTACACTGTCAATCTTTGTGGCTAACGTCTGGTGCCCCAAATCCATCTGAAAGCGCACTCTATCTCTTTAATCTGTTTCTGGCTGAAACCCTCTGAGCTATCTAAGCTCTTCCTTTCCTGCATCTTGAGAACCTCCCACTGTGGTGGTTGTTCTTGCTCCGAACTCCGAAACGTCCCATGTCCCGACATTCACTCAATATTTCGGTCTCAGTATTTCAAGAAAGCTGGCGATATGACTGTTCTCTGGGCTATGTCGCCTTCTCCTGTGTATCAGGAACACTTTATGCATCTTCGTCAATTGTTTTGTGTTTTGCCCATGCCAATTAACTAACAACTGAGTGTTTGAGATACATGGTGACTCACCACCTCTGATAGCTGCTCAGGGCCTAAAAGTGTGCGATCTGTCTTACGGGTAACTGAACATATTCTGATATTTTGATTTCCATTTTTTATAACCATTGTCTCCCCATCTCAGTTATCAATTTGCCTATTCATTGCAGCTTCCCAACAAAATGCGGAGAATGGTCCAGCTGGCTATGCAATGCTGTAGATTTTTTATTCTGTATTATTCCTTCTTTCAGAATCTGAACCCTCCTCCGTGAATCTCAGAGAACTCAACAGAAAAGGTCATGAATGCACGAAGTGAATTCTTTGCAAGATCTCCCCACACTAATGTTGATGTCAGCTCACAACCTATCTGGTCGCATAAGATTATAGGGAGAAACAAATCGATGGTCCTGGAACTTGACTCACAGAAACATACTACTGAGGAATGTTTTAGTTGCTGTAGCCATCGCGAAAAGATGTATATTATCTCACATAGCAAACACCAACTAACCTATGTTGTCACGAAATTCGTTGATTGCTCAATTTGGTCCCCATCTGTAAGCAATATTTTCTCTCAAACATGTATTTTTTTGCACAAGACGACACCTTATGATAAAAGATGTCGTCCTGTGCGATCAAAGACATCTTTGAGAGAAAATATTGTTTACAGATGGGGAACAAATCTGCAAGAACGAAATGTTTCGAACATAGAACATAGAACACTACAGCACAGAACATGCCCTTCGGCCCCCGATATATACATCCCCCCTATATGTTCCACCCTTCACCTTAAATTTATATCCCCTTGTAACACCATGTTGTACCCGGGGAAAAAGTCTCTGACTGTCTACTCTATCTATTCCCCTGATCATCTTCTAAACCTCTATCAAGTCACCCCTCATCCTTCACCGTTACAATGAGAAAAGGCCTCGCACTCTCAAGCTATCCTCGTACGACCGATTCTCCATTCCAGGCAACATCCTGTTAAATCTCCTCTGCACCCTCTCCAAAGCCTCCACATCTTTCCTAAAATGATGCGACCAGAACTGCACACAGTACTCCAAATGTGGCCTTACCAAGGTTCGGTATAGCTGCAACATCACCTCACGACTCTTGAATTCAATCCCTCTGCTAATGAACGTAATACACCACAGGCCTTCCTACAAGCTCTATCCACCTGAGTGTTAACTTTCAAAGATCTATGAACATAAACACCAAGATCCCTCTGCTCCTCCACCTTAGTATGAACCCTACCGTTAACCCTGTATTCCGTATTCTTATTTGTCCATCCAAAATGGACAACCTCACACTTGACAGGGTTGAACTCCATCTCCCACTCCTCAGCGCAGCTCTGCATCATGTCTAAGTCCCTTTGCAGCCGCCAACAGCCCTCCTCACGATCCACAACTCCACCAATCTTGGTATCATCTGCAAATTTCCGGACCCACACTTCGACTCCCTTTTCCAAATCATTCATAAACATTACAAACAGCAGAGGACCCAGAACTGATCCCTGCAGAACTCCTTTGTAACTGGGATTCAGGCTGAATATTCACCTTCTGCCACCACTCTCTGATTTCAACCGGTTGGCCAGTTCTCTATCCAACTAGACAAATTTCCCACTATCCCATGCCTCCTGAGACTCTGCATAAGCCTCCCATGGGGAACCTTATCTAATGCCTTACTAAAATCCATGTACATTACATCCACTGCTCTACCCTCATACACATGCTGGGTCACATCCTCAAAGAATTCAATAAGAGTTGTAAGGCAAGACCTGCCCCTCACAAATCCATGCTGTCTGTCCCTCGTAAAGCAGTGTCTATCCAGATACTCATAAATCTTATCCCTCGGTTGCCTTTCCATTACTTTGCCTACCACAGAAGTAAGACCAACTGGCCTGTAATTCCCGGGGTTATCCCTATTCCCTTTTTTGAACAGGGGCACAACATTCGTCACTCTCCCGTCCCCTGGTACCAACGCCGTTGACCGTGAAGACGAAAAGATCATTGCCAACGGCTCTGCAATTTCGTCTCTTGCATCCCACATAATCCTAGGATATATCCCGTCAGGCCTGGGGAACTTGTCTATCCTCAAGTTTTTCAAAGTGCTCAACATATCTTCCTTCCTAACAAGTATCTCGTCTAGCTTACCAGTCTGTTTCATAGTCTCCTCTTCAACAATACGGTCCCTCTCATTTGTAAATACTGAAGAAAAGTACTTATTCAAGAACACTCCTACCTCTTCCGACTACTCCCACTATTGTCCTTGATCGGACCTTCCCTCGTTCTCGTCATTCTCATGTTTCTCACATACGCATAAAAGGCCTTGGCGTTTTCCTTGATCCTACCCACCAAAGATTTTACCTGCCCTCTCTTAGATCTACTTATCCCTTTCTTCAGCTCCCCCCGGCTATCCTGTATCCTTCCAACGCTCTGTCTGAACCTTGTTTCCTCAACCTTATGTAAGCCTCCTTCTTCCTCCTCACAAGACATTCAACCTGCCTCGTTAACCAAGGTTCCCTCACACAACCATCTCTTTCCTGCCTGACGCTACATACATATCAAGGACACGTCATATCTGTTCCTTGAAAAAAATTCCACATTTCAACGACATCCTTCCCTGACAGCCTATGCTCCCAATTTATGCTCCTCAGATCTTGTCTTGCAGCATCGTATTTACCCTTCCCCAATTGTAAAACCTACCCCTGTTGCACGCACCTATCTCTCTCCATAACCAAGGTGAAAGTCACAGAATTGTGGTCACCATCACCAAAATGCTTACCCACTAAAAAGCCCATCACTTGCCCCGATTCGTTACCAAGTACCAAATCCAATATGGCCTCCCCTCTGGTTGGACAATCTGCAAACGGAGTTAGAAAAGCTTCCAGGACACACTGCACAAACACCGCCCCGTCCAATCGACTTGATCTAAAGAGCTTCCAATCAATATTTGGGAAGTTGAAATCGCCCATGACTACTCCCCTGTGGCTTCTGCACCTTTCCAAAAACTGTTTCCTAATCTGTTTCTCCACATCTCTGCTGCTATTGGGGGGCCAAGAGTAACCACCCCGAAAGACTGCTCCTTTCCTATTTCTGACTTCAGCGCGTAGTACCTCCAAAGGCAGATCCCCCTCGAACTGGCTATCTACCGTTATACCATTTCTAATTAGCAAAGCCACCCCCTCCTTTTTTCAACCACGCTCCCTAATCTTACTGAAACATCTGTAACCAGGAAGCTCCAACAACCATTCCTGTCCCTCGTCTATCCACGTTTCCGTGATGGCCACAACATCGTTGTCCCAGGTAACGATCCACGCCTTAAGGTCACCCACCTTTTTCTGATACTCCTTGCGTTAAAGTATACACACTTGATCCCATAACTGTGTCCGCAAGTATTCCCTGTCAGTGCTACCTTCTCCACAGCCTCCCTACATTCTTGGACATCCTGAAAAACAGCTAAACTACTTGTTGCACAACAAGTCCGGATCCCATCCCCCTGCCAAATTAGTTTAAATCCCACCCCCTCTACGATGAGTGCTAGAAAACATACCTCCCAGGATTTTGTTGCCCTTCTGGTTCAGGTGCAACCCGTCCTGCTTGTACAGGTCCCAGCTGCCCCAGAATGCAGTCCAATTGTCCAAACACCTGAAGCCCTCCCTCCTTCACCATCCTTGCAGCCACGTGTTCAACTGCACTCTCTCCCTCTTCCTTGCCTCACTGTCACGTGGCACCGGCAACAACCCAGAGATGACGACTCTGTCCGGCCTAGCTTATAGCTTCCAGCCTAACTCCCTGAGCTGCTGAATGACCTCCCCACGCCTCTTCCTACCGTGGTCATTGGTGCCAATGTGCACCATGACTTCTGGCTGCACATCCTCCCCCTAAAGAATTCTGAAGACACAGTCTGAGACGTCTCGGACCCTGGCACCCGGGAGGCAACAAAACATCCGAGAATCTCGCCCACGTCCACAGAACCGCCTGTCTGTCCCTCTAACTATAGAGTCTCCTATAACTAGCGTTCTCCTCCTCTCCCCCTTTCCCTTTTGAGCCTCAGAGCTGGACCTCGTGCCAGAGACCCGGTCACTGCAGCTTACCCCTGCACGGCCATTTCCCCTCGATAGTATCCAAAGCGGTATACTTATAGTTGAGGGGAACGACCACAGGGGATCCCTGCACTGCATGCTTCCTCCCCTTCCCACCTGTAACTTTTACCCAGTTACCTCTGTTCTCTGGTGTAAATATGTCCCTGTAGCTTCTATCTATCACCATGTCAGCCTCTCGAATAATCATCAGTTCATCCAACTCATCCAGTCCCCTCACGTGGTCTGTGAGGAGCTTGAGTTGGCTGCACTTCCTGCAGATGAAGTCGGCAAGAGCATCGGTGGTCACCCCTACCACAAACATCCTGCAGGAGGAACATTCCACTGCCTGCGCTGCCATAACTCTACACTTTGCCTCTACACGTGTAGTGTCTCGGGTTCCTTCTCTACTCAAATAACACTCACTTACCTTCCCAACCAGCTCTGCGCTCCAACATCACTTCCGCCCAGCTGCCGCTACTCTCTGCTGCTGCACAAAAGTAGTTTGTGATCTAATCACACATCTTCAAATATTACTAAGGCACTTAATATTTCTACTAATGGAAAACTACAAAACAAAAGCATGGTGACTCTGTTTGTTTACCAGAATTATTCGTCCATCAGCTGTTTCTCAGCCATTCTTCCAGTGCTGCTGTGTTTCCATCACTTCTCCATCTTCCTGGACGGCTCATCTCCATTATTGGTGTGACTGCAATTGCTATCAGCAAAAGATGTCATGCAATTTGAATACATTCACCGTTATACTTACCCATGTGTTATGGACTAGGCCAGAAGGCTTGAAAATATTTTACAACCTGGACCATGAACTTTTCCAGTTCTTTTAAGCAGATGCTGCGTGGATATTCTTGGAGTAATGCAGCTGGACCAACCGCTTCATTTTGAAGAAATGTGAATGTATTTGCAAGATTATCAAATGGCAGACAAACAAAGCAGAACAGAATGCCTGATCGGATCTGAAAACCCAACAGATTATCCCAACATAATGAAGCTGGTCCAAATAACTGCAACAAGCCCTTTGAACAGGCCTTTATTTAAAAATAAAAGAAGAAGAACCAAAGACAGGTGTCTTTTTCATGAGTGATGTCAGACAGAGGGAGGATCAGCATGGATCTGTCTCTTTGGGTCCAGCAGCTTCCTAACTATCTGCTTGAAAGAAAACATCAACGGGAGACGAACTGAGTTGGGAGAAATGGCCACTCCTCTTTCATTGGGCATGTGTACTTCTTCAACTTGAACGCCTTTTGTCTGAGGCAGTTTCGGTTAGCTATTAACAAATTGGCCCTTAAATACTTTAAACTTAGACACACGGGAACCAGTGTATTTACCACCTCTCTGAGAAAAGACAAGGAAAACATAACCATGTTAAAGATTGGCACCATCACACATGTCTTAGCTCACTGAATTCTGCTATTCCGGGATTCCGACATGCTAATTATTTTAGGCAAGCATCCTCTCCCTGTTCCACAAAGTATTTTTCCGACATCCTACACTCTACCTGTACTTGGATTGCGCCCTCTGACCTTTCATTGGCAGTCGACCTCTTCATTGTAATCTTTTAACTTCACATTCGTCGCCTCAGGTTGCCTGTTCCCCGTTCTCCATTCTAGTCTATCTCCCTCTTAACTGACTGCATTCCGTGCTCTCAGCTCCAACCCTACTATTTTTTTAAGATTGTCACTAGGCGTGGTGTGGTTACTGTCTGGCCTACTGAACAAACATTCCAGACACTCGACGTTATCTTTTGGATTGTGTCTGCCTTCTCCAACTGGACAGTGACTCCAACGTGGGACATCAGACCATAGTGTCGAAAACAGTCACTAAACATATTTCATCCTGTGATCTCCTGTCCACTGCTTCCACGCTCATAGTCTCCAACCCCGTTAAAGTCCGCATTTGCCTCCTTTCTAAAATTCACAAACTCTTCTGCCCATCTGTGTTTTCTGTCCACTCTTGCTCCGCAAAGCACGTCTGTTCAAAAATCGATTCAATGTTTTTCTCCTTTTCATCGGTTCTTTCTGACGTACATCCGCCAGTCGTCTGTCGCTTTCCTCCAGTTTCACACCTTCCAGTTGTCGGGCTCCTCCCAGCTTCTCTTCACAATGGGACATGCAATGCCTAATCATCACCACCACATGAGGGTGGTCTGAAGGCGTACCACACTTTATTGAACAAAATGCCCCATGAACCACGGCACCCCTCTGCCTGGCCCACCTTGGCCTAGCCCTGAAGAGCTGTTCTTTAGGTCCCCTTACTTTCTTCAGATGGGCGAGGTCTGGAAGCCATTGTTCAGGCATAGTTCCTGGTGAGGCCTTCCTCTTTGTGAGGTACATGGGGAATTCCTTATTGCGGTCCAACGATGGTCTCCACCCACAAATCTATCTGCGAGGGTATCAACGACATTATCAGTACTGCTTCTCTCTCTCATTGGGAATTGTAAAGGTTTACCTATTTTGCTTCCAATTTCGACCCTCCCTTACCTTCAGGTGCTCCACCATTGACCTGGTCGGTTCCCTTCGTTGAAATCTCTATTTAAATTTATGACGACAGATTGTTCACTAACAGCCAGTATAAGCCCACTGACATGCACAGTTACTTTAACTGTGTATGCTCACTCACTGCTTTCAATAAATACGCTATTCCATTCTCAATTTCCTCCATCTCTGTTGCATCATTTTTGATGATGTCACCTTCGACAAGAAGGCCTTACGGAGTGTGAATATTTATCCTCAACCGAGAATTCCTCAACACTGCAACTGGGGTCCGGATCTGACTTTCTCTCAATTCAACCTTATCACCTTTCTACTTGCCCGACAGGATCGATAGGGTCCACCTTGTCCTCACTCACCAGCATCAGCATCAAGAGGAGCATTCACCACAAGTTACATGTTCCCCTCACGTTCCTTGTTAGCCTTCCGCAAGAAAGATTGCATCTGCGGCGCACTGATCTAGTCCGTGATTGTCATTTTGTCCTTTTTTAAAAAAGTGAGAACGTGAAGGCAGAGGTGTCGCTGAGACGAGGAAAAGCCAAGCTTAACATTGGTAGTGGGAGGGTAATTTTTCTTCCAGTCAAGTTAGTTCTTGTTTGGTTCAGCTGTGACGGTTACACGATTCGATAGCTCATCTTTACAAACAAGCACCCATTAAAGTGTCCAAAGGTTTTGGTTCTGAACATTATTTCTTGAACAGGACAGATTGAGAATGAAATGAGTTCAGCGAATAAACTCTAAACTGCTGCAGAGCTGTTCCAACAAATCTCTGTCTCTCACGTATTCTGTTCTCCAGTCTCCATCCAGACATCGAATTCAATTATTTTCATCTGTCTTTTGTGTGTCTCCGCCCGTCATTCCATAAATGGCAGGATCAGTACTGATCATGTTTTTTTTTCAAGAAGGTGCAGTGGACCAAGTTAGCTATTTCTGCTGTTGACGTTTGTAAATGTTCGTGTTTGGATGTGTGTGAGCGTATGTATTTGTGTATGTGTGTTAATGGATTTGTGTGTGCGTGTATGTGTATGTATCTTTTTGTGTCTGGGTGTGGTTGTGTGAGTGCTTGGGTGTGTGGTGATTCTGTTGAGAAGTGCGGGTGTGTGTGCTTGTGTGTGTATATGTATATATAGGAGGTCTGCCTGGGTATGTCTGTGTGTGCGTAAATGTGTATGTTTTTGTGTTTGCGGATGCATGTGTGTGTAGGGTATTAATGCCTAAGTTCGACCATGTGTTTACTTGTGACTGTGTGAGAGCACGTGCATGCATATGTGTGTCTGTGTGTGTGTGTGTGTCTGTGTATATGCGTGCGTATGTGTGTGTGTCTGGATGTGTGTCTCTGTGTGTGTGCGTGTGTGTTTCTGTTTGTGTGTGTATGTGTGTGTGTGCGTGCGTGTGTGTGTGTGTCTGGGTGTGAGTCTGTGCGCGTGTGTGTGTGCGCGCGTATGTGTGCGTGTGTGTGTGTGTGTGTTTTCCCCTCTCTCTGTCTCTTTTTTAATCTTGCCAGTTTCAGGCTGAGCGATTGTTCAGGTTCGATGGGTCGATTGGCCTCATCCAACTGAGAATTGCCATTTCAAATAAATAGTAATGAAGTGAAACAGTTCCAGGAGTCCCAGAACGAAGAAGAATATTAGCGTCATGATCTTGTCAGGTCCTTCGAGACTGCACAGCACGAAGGGTAAAATGAATCAGACACCAATTGCAATCCCAGGTCCACGGGTATGATCTCCAAAAGCCCCACAGCAAGGGTCAAGTGAGAAGTGGAGCCCTCCATCCTGGTACCAGGAAGAGAGCAGTAATAAATGGACTGATCGTATGAGCTAAGAATCCGACGTCTCCCACCCAGTTTCTGTCATTTTGTCTTGTACCATCTTCCCATTCTATCACTTTATGTATATCCTACTCTCTCGTCTATCCCTTACCTTTCTCTTAGCTTCTGTCTTTCTCTGATCTTCTGTCTCCCCCTTTAATTTTTCATTCACTCTGCCTTTCTCTCTGTCCGTCACTATTTGTCTGTTGGAGAGAGTGAATTCTGCAGATGCTGAACATCAGAATTCAGTGTGCTTTGCTGGAAAAGCACAGCAGGTCAGTCAGTATCCGGGGAACAGGGAAATCGACGCTTCGGCTTGGAGCCCTCAGGAATGAGACTGGGAGCCTCGGGGGTGCAGAGATAAATGAGAGCGAGTTGGAGCTGAGGGGAAGGTGGCTGAGAGTGCACTAGTTGGATGGGGGAGGGGGTAAAGTTCATAGATCGGAGACAAAGGTGGTGTGGATGGGTGTGAAGGAAGATTGACATGTGGGTCAGGTCACGAAGGCTTTGCTGAGCTAGACGTTTGCAACTGGGGTAAGGGGGTGGGCAGGGAAAATGAAGAAAAAGGTGAAGTCCACATTGATGCTCTCAGTTTGACTGGTTCAGAGGCAGAATATAAGGTGTGTTTCTTCCAGGTGTCGGTGGTGAGGGAGTGGGGATAGAAGAGGCCCAGGACCAGCATATACTCGGCGGAGTGGGACGTTGAGATGTTCGGCCACAGGGTGGTGGGGTTGATTGGTGCAGGTGTCCCAGAGATGTTCTCTAAAGCACTCTGTGAGAAGGCAAAATAGAGGAGACTGCAATGGGAAAACGCATATATAAAATGACATGTGGAACTGCAGGTAAAACTTTGATGGAGGTGGAAGGCTCCTCTGGGCCCTTGAACGCAGCTAAGGAGGGTGGTGTGGGAGGAGGCGTTGCAATTCCTGAGGTAGCAGGGGAGTGTGCCAGGAGTGGAGTTTAGCATATTAGGGAGCATGGACCTGACAAAGTAGTCCTCGAGGGAAGGGTCTTTACGGAATGATGATAGCGGTAGGGAGGGGAATATATCTTTGGTGGTGAGGTCTATTTGTATGTGGCGCAAATTTCGGTGGAAAAGGCGAATTATGCGGATGTTGATGGAGTGCAAGTGATGGGGTGTTCTGTCCTTGTTGCGGTTGAAGGGTTGGGCGTCAAGATCATAGGTACTGTTGGTGGATAAGATGCTGTGAAAGGTATCTTCAAACACATGGTAGGTGAAATATGAGCCTTCAAGGGATGAGGTCATCTTTTGTTTTCTGTGGTGGACCTGATCCTGCTGGGAACAGATTCGGCAGAGGTTGAGGAATTGGAAATACCACACAGCATTTTTAAAAGAGGTATAGTGGGATGAGGTGTAATCCAGGAACGTGCGGGTGTCGGTGTGTTTGGAAAAACTGTCAGTGTTGAGTGCGCCCTGGCGGATGGATACAGAGGGGTCTGGGAAGGGGAAGCAGGTGTCAGAGGTCGTCCAGATGAATTTAGTCCACGAGATGGCGCCAATGCAGTCATCAATGTCGCAGTGGAAGAGGTGGGGAATGTTGCAGGTGTAACTCCGGAAGATGGGCTGTTCTATACAGCTGACGAAGAGACAGGCATAGCTGGGACCCATGCTGGTGCAGAGGGCTATCCCTTTCGTCTGGACGAAATGCGAGGATTGGAAAGAGAAATGGTTGAGTGTGAGGACCAAATCAGCCAAACGAATGATTTTGTCAGTGAAAGTTTTCTGGCCGTGGCGTCCGGAGAGGAAGAAACGGAAGGCTTGGTGGCCGTAGACATGGCGGTTAGAGGTTTCGTGGGACATCAATCCATGGTGAAGATGAGTCGTTGGGGGCGGGGAAATGGAAGGCTTGGGGGATGCGGAGGGCGTGTGTTATGTCCCTTACGTGTGTGGGAATTTCATACTTTTTGTTTCATTCTCTGATTCTCTTCATCTGTCCCACATTGTCTCTCAATCTCTCTTTCTCTGCTCCTCACACAGTGTATCTTGAGCTCAACCTCTGCCTCTCTGTCTCTGTCTGAAACTCTGTATCTCTTACTCTATATGCCAGTCTACCTCTTTCACTTGGTATTCTGCTCGGTTTCTCTCACTCTGATTCTCTCTGCCTTGGATCGCCATCCAAACGAATTCATTTCAGGCTCTAATCTTACTGATTCTGAAATTTGATTCCAGATTCTCCATCGCTGGTCGATTCTCCAATAGTTTTTCAATCCCACTTGTAAACCTTCTTGTCTCAGACACTTGAATGAAATACCCTTCTTAACCTTGTTTGCTTGAAGACGAACAGGTCCTGTCTGAAGTCTCTTCTTACACAGTGCTATTCAGCATTGGGGTCCTGCAATAAGCGGTTCTGCACAAGATCATTCCGAAGACGCTGGAACTGAGTTGTTCCGAACTGAATACGTTTGCAACAAGATGAGCGAGCTCTCCTTTCTCGGATTAAGGAACTGGAAATACTGACTCTGCGATCGGGTTTCAGAACAGTCCAATACCAAGTGAGATGTGGTGCTAACATGCAATGACTCTTCTCGCGATACCTGCATAGTGTTAACTCACCGCTGTCCCACTTTGACAAAGGGCTGATTGTGTAACCTCTCTGGACTTTGGTTGATGCCGTATGAAGATCGAGAAGGAAGGGCATCATTGGTTTAAGTATGTCCCACGAATTTGAGTGCCTTCCTTATTTCAGTAACAATCTGGGTATGCTCCATCCTGCTGCCTTGGCACTTCAAAATCTGCATCTGAATTTCAGTGGTTCAAATTGCTGATCATGATCTCCGTTCCTACACAGGGCCCCAGGCAGATGTCTATACCAAGATTTGGGAAATGTATGTTCCTTGCGGAGAATGAACAGAGAAGCAGAAGTAGGCCATTCTGCCGATCAAGATTGCTCAGCCATTCAATGTGTCGTAGTTCATCTGATCATTCTTGCTTCCAGTTTCTGCTTCTACCCGTCAACCCACGATTCACTTCCTGATTAAACATCTGTCTCTGCATCTCAGCCTTGAATATACTGACTGGCCCAGACTCGACTCCTCCTTGTGGTAAACAATTCCACAGATTCACGCCCCCGGGAGCACAGCCCCTCCAGCAGTCTTGTGCTCCTTTTCCACTGCCCCCACCTCCCAAGATAGTGCTCACTCCTTCAACACTGAACCTCCAAAGTCCGGCACTCCCTCAGTATTTACTTTCCGACAGTGTGCCACTCATTCAGCCCTGATCCTGTGACTGGGCCTACTCTTTCAGCAATGAACCTCCGACTGTGGAGCTCCCTCAACACAAACCCTCTGGAAGAGCCCACTTCCTCAAAAACGACCTTCTAACAATGCCCACGTTCTCAGCACTGACCATGCAATAGTGCTTCCTTCGTCAACACTAAGTCTCTGACAGGTCAGGTCTGACCCTCTGACAGAGTCCACTTCGTTAACACCGACCAGGTGACAGTCTTTTCTCCCTGGCACTCTGACAGTGCCATCTTCCTTATTTGTGAATGTTCAACGGTGCGAATGGTTGCAGACACACCGTCCCTCTGATGGGACAGGACATCTCTCGACATCATGATGATTGTTTGACCTTCGAGTCTTGGCTGGTTAGCCGAAGCAATGCTGTTGCTTGACTCTGGAAGTGTGGCACTGAGCGATAACACGGTCATTGTAATGGAAAGCGAGAAACAAGATGTCAACGAGGGCATTTCTACTTACTGATTGTCCCTCCACACCACCACCACCCAGCCCCACCCAAACGCTCCCCGTAATGGTGAGAACACCCTGATTCCAGTGAGAAATACGAGTCAGGCAAGATGCAGTGATCAATGCATCGAGCTTTATTTTAATCTTTTCGGACGCAGTGGATGATAATGCTATCGATTCGATGGAATGGAGCAGAACCCGAATCATAGATCTGGCAGTGAGCATCAGTCGGATCTCAGTCATGCCTCTCTCTGTGACACACTCTGTTTTCTCTTTCTCAGTTTTTCAAACAGTAGAACATGCCGGAGGCGCATAACCCTTTCAGTGTAAAATCACTTCCGCTACAGTAAGTATGCTTACACGTTGCTCCGAACGTTTACATCGGTTGTAGAAACCTGGAAAATACAAAGCATTATTATTATGATTCATTATTATAAACAGTCTGTGCTCAAAATAGGCCGAAGCAAGGATACATTGAAGAAAACAGTGCAGAGTGGTCAAATAGAGGAATATTGAAAGCGGAATTATCCGTCGTGCTCCACGTGTGCAACAACGGAAGGACATAAAGAGAACTCTGCAGTAAACTCTGACAGAGGATCGTGGAGATCCAGGACTGTGCACAGAGATCCAAGTGTGATCTAGCCGAGCGATATGGAGACCAGAAATGTTCATCGTGCTTATTTTTTTTATGAGGGATATGGTGAGCAGAACTCCCAAAGAGTTTGCAATATGTGGTATGCAGTTCAGAACACTGTACAGTGCTCCAAATCTTTTCGACTGAGGGAAATCTCCTTTCATTCATCTAACTCCAAATAGTGCATGCTCAATTAACTTAACCACGGCTTTGACGACAATTCCTCCATGCTCAGGCCAAGCAGTCGATCCAGGCCAAGCAGTCGATCCTCTGTGTAGTGCTTCCAATGCCAATCTGTATTTGCGTGGTTAAATAGAATTAAATATTTTTGCCATGTCCAGCCGTAGTTTGACCAGTCCATTGCACGATTTCAGCAAAACGACACGAATTATACACGCCATTCCTTTTGAAATAAAGCTCACATCCCAGTTGCTGTCCCTCGTAAACACTGCACATGGATACTATATTTTCGAAATTCATGGATGGAGCCCCGCTAATCACCCGCTTCTAGAATGTTCTGCATTCTTTCTCCATTTTATAACATTGAGCTACTCTATTTTTCCTGTCAAAATGCACAACATCAAATTTCCCCACATTATGTCGCAACATGCATTTTTTTTCACATTCACATAGGTTCTCGATGTTTCTCTGTAGTATCTTTACATGATCCAAACGATTTGTCTTCCAGACTATCATAATGACATTGCAAACTTGGTTGAGTTGCATTCGCCTCCCTCGTTCAAGTAATTAATGTAGACTTGAGGTAATTACAGCCCAAGCACTGATCCCTGTGGCAGTCCCCGAGTTACAATGTGCCACCCTAAAATTATCCCCTTGTCCCGACTCTCTGGTTTTTATTATTTCGCCATATCGTTGATCCGTTCTAAGGTACTATCTCCAACATCTCTTTCTGTAATCTTATAAAATATCTTAATATGTTTCCAATGCTTTCTGAAAACATTATTTTAAAAAAAGTTAAGGAATACGTCAGCAGCATTACAAGCTTATTTTAAGGGTCGCAGGAGCAATACATTAAAGGAGGTGCATCGTTATGTGAAACGGAAACGACATTCACAGTTCAAGTCAAAACTTTAGTGATGAGACAATGGCAACTCTTTGCTGAGAGGTGATAATCTATCGGATTATTGCTGCAGTCCAATGATTGGTCTTTCTTGCTGAAGTTTTGTCCATGTCAACGAAATGTCCTTCCGTTTAAGATTTTCTTGCTGTTAATTTAGAGCCATGTATTTCAGTCCGGTTACACTGTTGTCCTTGGGCCATTCTCCCCTCATCCCCAAGTAGCTTGCTTTCTTTTAATTTCAGATATTTAGGGAAGCTTGGAGTGCTCAGTGTGAATCTTCATTGTCGATTTGAATTACTTCTTATCACCCAACGCTCCAAGTCTTGTGTTAATGATGAATGAGAATAAATAATAGTGACCAATGGCTCCATCATCAACCCATGCCCTGTTTGGACCAGTGTTAAGCATTGTCCCATTAACGTTCCCAATCCATCTTTTTGCAATGCTTCACGTCACCGCCCCCAAACTTCCCACTGGAGTCATGCTAAACTCCAGTCCTCACAGGAATTAGTCATAATCCCAGCGCCTTTAAAACCTAAACCAAAATCGCCCCAACTCAGTGTCATCGAGCTGCAGTACGTAGATGGTATTTTTACGTGTGGATGTTATCTGAGGGTGTACTCAAGACCATTGTCAGCACCTTTACAGGGTCATATGATAACATGGGTCTCGTCCTGAACATCCACAGAACAGGCTCACAATTATCCTGGCTCGGCATCGCTGAGTGAATCCCCGATTATCAATGTCCAAGGGGAGTCTTTGGACATTCCAACCCCTCCGGAGTACCGTGTCGACCATAGCAGGTGTTGCAAAGAGATCCAACACTGCCTCCAGTGTGCTAGTACCGCCCTCTGCCGTCTGAGGGAAAGGGTGTTCGAGGACAACAATAGCAGATCCAACCACAAACTCAAATTTACCGAGCTGCGGAGATACAAACCTCCTATGTGTTTCTGGGAGGTGGACTGTCTGAAGCAAGGACCTCAAGGTGCTGAAGAAGTCCCACCAATACTGCCTGTGCAAGAGCTTGGGAATCAGTTGGGAAGACAGATTCACCAACACCAGCGTCCTCGACCAGGCCATCATCCCCAGCATCGAGGCACTAACACACCGCCTCCGATCAGCTGAAATGGGCTGGGTACATCGTCTCCATTACTCACACGAGACACTCCCAATGAGGTGCTGTACCCCCAGCTCTGAAACGTCCGGCGAGCCCTAGGTGGACAGAGGAAGTGTTCCAGCAATACCATCAAGGTTTCAGTGGGCAAGTGAAGCATTCCAATCGAAATCTGTGAATTACTGGGCCATTGGGTCATTGGGAACGTTTTGATCAGCTTGTGACTTGCTGTTGGGGAAAAAAGGAAATCCAGGAGCAAACAGCAAAAGGGGTGCGCGAGCACACCAACGCCACGCCCATCCCTTCCCATGGCTACCTTTTGCCCCAATGTAACAGAGTTTGTGGAAGACCTCATCCGTCTATCAGAGCTTACAAATGTGTTGCTAGAAAAGCACAGCAGGTCAGGCAGCATCAAAGGAGCAGGAGAAGAAGCTCTCCTCATCCGTCTATCAGCCAACTCCAGACTCTACCTGCGAGTGGGAACAAACAGCATCGTCTGTGACTCAGCGTCAATGAGATGATGAGATAGGAAGAGCGGATCCTGTCACAATTATCACAGTGCCTCTGTCACAAATTCCAATAATTTCCTTGTATGCAGTACCTCAATACAATGCTGTACAGTGGCATTAACAGTGTCCTTCTACTTCTGTGTTCTGACACTTTTGAGTCACAATTTGCGTTCATATTCGTTAATGATCTGAGGCCACGTATTTTTCGGTCATCCCATTGTTATCCCTAAGTATGAGCGCTCCCCATCCTGCTTCCCACTCTGCCTGACCTTCCACAATGTTGTGTATCCATGCATATTACTACCCCACCTTTATGTTCACCCTGTGACCACATCTCCCTGATTAGATAGAAATCACGATACACATATTAACCTTTTTCAGAAACTTCATGATTCAAATTAAGAAACAGTAGCTTACTGTTTCACCACAATTCCCTATCACAAACTTTATTTGCTCATGTACAATTTTAGTGAAACTCAGGCCATTCCTGTTTCTTTCTTCAGACGTATCCCCAATATTTCAAAATTTCCCTGCAGACTTTGGAATTTACTTTCACCTGAGCCGTGCTTCTCCTCATCGATGTCAGTTTATTAGACTCTGCATAATTATGGTCGTATGATTAACCAGAGCACCGGCCCCAGCACCGTTCCAGATGAACCCATCCTGATGTAATAGCTCACTCCTCACTGAGGGCAGTTTGCAGTCTTCATTGAATATGTAATACTCACTGCATCAGTCTAATTTCTGACTCTTCCTATTTCTCGGTCTCGGGCAGGTACATAGAACGTTCTTGACGCAACAGACTTCCCAAAAACATCTCGACCTTCCCCTCATGGAGGACGGTTGGTCAGCCAAAGAGAGATGGAGAGTGAGATCTGGACCCTTCAGTAAAACCTACAGTCGGTATGATCACTCACAGGAGACAGCATGTGGAGGTGAGCGGACTGCTATATTCAGACAAACATAACAGAGCATAGATACAGTACTGTGCAGGGAAACGCAATGCTCTCGGCTTCATTTCCACCATCATGTGAGGGACATGCACTCACCTCTGTTGACTGGTCTTTCCTGAGACTTCATAGGGGATTCAAGACATCAATTCTGCCCCGTGCTGAAAGAGTGATCCTTGTGATATCCTTTCGAACATTCTTCTGTTTGTAACCACCCCTGGAACACACCCTATCTCTGTCAGCTTCAGACATCCCTAACTCTCTAAGCCATAAACGTCTCCAGTCGATACTACCTTCCTTTATCTCTGTAAATTCCGACAGTCATGTCTCTCCCTGTAAGCTCCTCCTCCCAAGACATCTCTCCAGGGTCTGTATATTGAATTCTTTCTGGATGTTACAAAACACGCTGATTGCCTGTTCAGAAATTACGGAGGCATGGAGTACAGGGAAATTTGGCTGTCTGGATACAAAATGAGCTGGCCTATAGAAGACAGAGTGGCAATAGACAGAAAGCATTCAGCCTGGAGCACGATGACCTGTGGTGTTGTGCAGGGCCGTCTCTGGGACCTCTGCGCTGTGTGATTTTTATAAATGCCTTGGATGTAGATGTGGAAGAGTGGGTTAGTCATTTTTCTGACGACACAAAGGTGGATCAAGTGGTGGATACTTTGTAGGGCTATTGTAGGTTGCAACGGGGCATTGATAGGATGCAGAACTGGGCTGAGACGTGGCAAACGCAGTTACAGTTGGAAAGCTTGAAGTGATTAATTTTGGAAGGTCAAATTTTAAAGCAGATTATAGGGCTCAAGGCAGAATTCTTGGTGGTGTGTAGGAACAGAGGGATCTTGGGCTTAATGTGCATTGATCCCTCAAAATTGCCACACAGGTGGACTGGGTTGTTTAGAAGGCTGATGGTACGTTGGCAATCATTAGCTGGGGGATTGAGTTTAAGAATGGTGTGGGTTTGATGCAGATCTCTCGTGACCGGGTAAGACCAGACTTGCAACATTGCTTTCAGTTCTAGTGTCTTCATTACAGGAAGGACGTGAAAGCTTTTTAGTGAGTACAGACGTTCTTTACAATAACGCTGCCTGGACTCCGAGGTATTTGTTATGAAGAAAGTTCAAGGGAGCCAAGGCCTTTCTGATTGGAGCGAGAAAGGTTGTGGAGCCACTTGATAGAGGGGAACATGATGATTAGAAGAAAGATAGAATGAATAGTCAGCGATTTTATACCATGGCAGAAATAACAATCACAACAGGGTTACTATTGGAGGGCTTCGGAGAGATTTCAGGTTTCTGTTCTTTCCACAGAGTGGTGTGTATTTGAATTGCACGATCAATGGTGGGAGGAGAGTCAGATACGTTAGGGACATTTCATAGACACTTTGATAGGCACATAGACTATAGTAAAATAAAAGCTATGCAGGTTTGTTTGACCTTAGAGTAGGATCAAAGGTTGTATTGTACTGTGTTCCGTGTTTCACGTTCTGTATGGTGGACTGGGCAATCAGTTCAGATCAACGTTAAAGGAGATGGCACCTAGGAGGAGCTAGTCAAACGGATATGAAATTGGCTTCATAGGTGGAGACAGAGGGTGGTTCGAGACGTTTTGATTTGCTGACTGGAGGCATGTGCCCAGCGGTGTCGTGGGTCCATTGGTATTTGTTTTTTGGATAAATGATTTGGATGAGAATTTTGGTTTCCTGGGAAGTAAGTTTGTGAGTTACACTAAAATTGGTAATATAGTCGGTAGTGAAAAAGGTTATCTGTGATCCATAAGGATTAACAGCATTTTTGGAATAATGGGACGAAGAATGGCAGATCGAGTTCAATTCGAAAAATTTGAAATTAACAATTTTAGTGAAGCAAACCAGGACGGAACTAGGGCAGTTTTGTTTTGGCATTAGGGTCGTGTTGTTAATACGTTACCTCGGGATAGAGGTGCACAGTTCTTTAGAAGTGGCTTTGCAGGTGGACAGAGTAGTGAAGCAGGCTTTTGGGTTCCGTTTCTTCATTGATCAGACCAGTGAGAGTAGAAGATGTGATGTTATGTTGTGGTTAAACAAGACTCTGTTGGGGCCACCATAAAAGTATTGTTGATCGGTAGGAAGAACTCATCTGGTTCAGTTGCAATAAGCTTGGGATTCTTTAGAAATGGGCAACCGACATTCTAACCTGGTCTGGCTCACAGTGACCTCAGACCAAAGCAATATGGCAAGACTGAGCTGAGCTCTGGGCGATTAGCTGTCGGGCAAAAAAGGCAGGTAAAATCAGTGACACGCTGAAATAAAAATACATATTTCCCTCCCTACCATTGCAAGCACCTCCAGTTGCAGCATTTCCTTTTGGTTTGCTAATACCGTCAGACCTGGCGACTCTCTGTAACATTCAAACCAACTCCAGCACCTTCACTTCTACCTTTTCCTCTGTCTGTCATTATACCCCGACTATGATTACACTTCCCCCGACCCTCCTACTGCTGGTATGCAATACCTTTAACATTTATTCCTAAAACACTCCCTCACATCTGATTTTAATGTAATGTTTGGTGATCTTCCAAGCGAGGAGAAAGTGAGGATCTTCCAAGCCTCATAATATACTATAATCCGTTTTGGCGTCAGTGAGGGACGAGTGGGGATTTCATGCTGAGGTTTTGTCTGCTTCAATGGAATATCATTTTGTTGAGTGATTTACATTCTTCCTTCAATTTATTATCAATGCTCGTTTGCAGGCAGACATTTTTCTCTGTTTAGCCTGTTTCCCTTTGTCAGTTTTCCCCTCAAACTCATGGAAAAGGCAATTTTGTTTCTAGTTGTAGCTTTCTGTGATTCTCTTTAAAACTTTATTTTCCTTTAAACGGCACGTAATCAAAATTTCCCAAGGGATCTCACCATGTGACATTACTCATTCACTCAGATTCATGACACATTTTTCGATCTGAGATAGTTATGTCCCTAGACAGTTTCACAATGTGTTATTCAAAGAAACACTAACAGAAATATTCCCAAAACTCATTCTGATATGTTACTCTTGCTAATGTGATTATCCAAGATTAAACGAATACGGAGGATTCCCAAACTTATTGCAATGCTATGGTTAAACATTCCAATTAATTCCAGTTAAATGCAGTGATCAGCAATGAGATGCTGTTAGATGTCCTAAAACCTTTCTCCTGCGTGAGTCCTTGGCGGGTAGGAGCCAGAACTCACATCCATACTGACATTCATTCATGAATTGAGACCAAATGCTTTCTTGCTCAGATCTGTTATACATTACTGTCAGTGTTATCAATACTGCTTTTCCCATTCTGGCAAAGACCCCAAAACGTTGTGTGCCATTGAATATTTATGCTCCACCAATTATTCACCCTGTAACCGTGTATCTCAGGTGGCACAAATCAGTCTACCTTATTGTGGAGACTTTGTCCATTCCAGAGAAATCACATAATTTACTCTTTCCCACAATTTCCTGTCACAAACCTATGCGCTGATACGCAATTTTAATTAAATTCCGCTCCATCCTGTTCCGGTGTGCTCATATTCAGCCACATCCCCATGTTTTCCCGATGTTTCACATTTTCTCTTTGAATTTGGAAAACTCCTTTCACCTGAAACCTGTCTCAGCATTATCTCTATCGGTTTACAAACCTATCATAAACTTATCGACTTCTATGCCGCTCATTTAATACTTGCACCATCCTCTCTGTGGATAATGTTCTCCTCCAATCCCTTTTAAGTATTCCTCTCTCATTCCATACTTATGTCCTCTCGTTATGTATTCTTCTACCCTGGGGTAGATACCATAGTTATTCCCCTTATTTATATCCCTCATGGTTTTATTAACCTTTATAATGTCATCCCTCAGTCACGTACGCCCAATAGAATATGAAGGACAAAGATACAAATATCTCTGCTCCGTTTCCCGCCACTATTTTGCCACAATGTTCTGGATACACGTGGTCAGAACCTCGAGCTTTCTCTACCTTCATGTTTTAAGAACTCCAGCAACAGCTCTTCAGGCATGGGAATCTCTTTAAAAGCCATCACTGCTTCTTACCCTTTGTTTAAATGTCTTTGTCCACAGCACAGTCTGGCATGAAGTATTCATTTCTGGTCTCGCCCAACTCTTGTGATTCCACACGTGGATGGCCTCATTGAAGTTTGAGGGCCCAATTGTGTCTCTAGTTGCTTTTTTGTACTTGTATCGGAAGAGAATCTGTTTGCATTCTCCTTAACCTTATCTGCCACAGCTATCTCATTCCCCGTTTTGCTTTCAGCTTATGGAGCCTCTCCTTGTACGTCAAATCCTCCAGTGTCAGAAACACCTTTGTCAATCTTTGCTCCATTTGCATTTTCCGAGAACGTTTCGTACAGCAGGATGATCAGAATTCTACACAATACTCCAAAGAGAGGTCCAGCAATATCTGGTACAACTGTAGCATGATGTATCAACTCATGCACAAATTCCTCTGACCAATGAGGGCAAATGTGCCAAATACAGCTTTCACCACCTTTTCCACATGTGATGCCACTTCCAAGGAGCAATGCAACTGCACCCATTGTGCTCTTTCTATTCGAAAGAACTGCCCAGCGTCTACCATTCTTAGCGTTAGTCCTCCCTGTTCTATCTTTACAAAAGCCTACACCTGAATTAAACTCCATCTTTCATTCCTTGACCTGTGGACAGATGATCAAGTCCCCCTGTATTCACTACCCACTGTAACACTAATTTCGGCATCCGTAAACAAACAATGACTCCGATATTTAAAACAAAATCCTTCATGGAACAGATTAACAGACGTGGATCCACCGCTGGTCGCCGGCCTCTAACACCACCACCTGCCACCAACCTTCAAGCCAATTTTGTATCCATTTGGCTAGCTCTTCCAGTTCCCATGTGATCTAGCCTTACTAAACATTGTCGCCTGAAAAACCCTGTCCAAACCCTTGTTGAATTAACTATAGAGAGCGTCTTCTGCTCTGCCAACATCTATCTTCTTGTTGAGCTGAACAAACTCAATTATGTTTATGAGATAGTACTTTGCATGCACCGACACCTACAAATGGACCCCATCACTAGGGATACAATTCCCTCCCCAACCCTATCCACTTTCTGCAAAGATGGCTCTCTCCCTGCCCCCTTACAAGCAACCCTCAACTCCTGGTACTTGCCCCTGCCACCGCAGAAATTGTAAATCCTGTCCCCACCCCTCCCCTCAGCACCCGTTCATGGCCAGAAAAGAACCTTCCACATCCATAAAAGTTTCACCTGCACTTCCAGATATGTCATTGATTGTATTCGTTGCAGTCTCCTTTACATTGTGCAGACTGGACGCCTTCTCGCAGAGTGCTTTATAGAACATTTGCAATGCACCTGCACCAAAGAACCCCACCGCCCCCGTCTGAACATTTCAACTCCCCCTCCCATTCTTCTGAGGGAATGCAGGTCCTGGGCCTCCTCCATCGTCACTCCTTCACCACCCGACGAATGGAAGAAGAATGCCTTATCTTCTGGTTCGAAACTGTCCAGCTCGAGGGCATCAATGTGGACTTAAATATTTTCCTCATTTCCTTTACCCCAGTTTCAACCATGCAGCTCAACATTGCCCTCATGATCTGATCCACTTGTCAACTTTCCTACCCACCTATATACTCCACCCTCCTCTCCGAACTATTACTTGGCCTCGAGTTGAGGGTTAGTCCGAATTACACCCGCATCCATAAACCTATTGAACTCTCAACTACTTTCTCCCCAGCGCCGCCGCCTCCCTTCTATCTCTCCACCCCCAAGGCTCGCAACCTCATTCCTGATGAAGGGGTCTGAGTCGAAATGTCAGTTTCCTTGCTCCTAGGATGCTGCCTGACTGCTGTGCTTTTCCTGCAACATACTCTCAATCCATGCACGAAGTTGTGCCGATTATCTCTTATCAATGCTTGCCTCTACAAATGTACGTGATTCCTGTCCCGCAGAATCGCTTCCAACAAAGTACGCACAACTGACATCAAGATAATTGGTGTTTGGGTCTCTGGCTTTCACTTGGAGGCTTGATTTCAAATAACATGCTGGCACAACATGAGCCAAGCTCTAGGCTTACTTGTGGCGGTCAGTAGAAATATCTCTAAGGGGCTCCGATATTTCTTCCTGAGCTTTCCATAATGATCCGGGATGTACTTGATTAATTCCCAGGGACGAGGCCATCTTTATACGTTTCAAAAAACTCAAGTCCGTCCTGTTCTGTAATGGAGACTCTTTTGAAGACATCCTTTTTTATTTCCCTGATTTCCCCAGGTTTTCTCCACAATGACGTGAAATTGTCGATTACGTTCTCACGCATTTCATGTGGTTCCACGCATTGATGGCCCCATTGATCTTTAAGTGACTACATGGTGTCAAAGGTTCAAGTTTAGTTATTAATATACATGTAGTTTCTCTTTGGATTTTCATGAACCCGATCTGCCAATGCTTTCTCAGGCCCCCTGTTTGCCCTCCTGAGTTCCGTGTTAAGTGCACTACAACACCTGCAATGTTATTCAAGTGATTCACTTAATCCGGCGGACAATATATGTTATCTGTCCCTTTTTCTTGACCAGAGCCTCAATATGCACAGTCATCCAGTATTTCCTCCCTGTGTCAGCATTATCCCTCATATTAATAGGAATACGCTTGCCCTGAACTCTCTTTGTTTCTCTCTTTTGAAAGCTTCCCACTTGCCACACGTCCTTTTAACTGCAAATAGCCTCCAATAATTAACGTTTGAAAGGTCTTGACTAATAATATCTGGATTACGGCAAGGCCAATTTTACTCTTTAACTTGTGGACCAGGCCTGTTCATTTCCATAACTATTTTCAATCCAATAGAATTGTGTTCTCTTTGACAAAATGCTTTTGCACTAACACCTCAGTCCCTTTTCCCGAATTGTTTCCGAAGGGGAGGCCAAGTTTTGGCCCTTTCTCCAGTTCGCCTATTTACATATTGACTGAGGCAGCTTTCTTGACCATAGTTAACAAATACCCCCCATCCAAGCTCTGAGTACTATCGCATTCCCAGTCTCGATTTGGAAAGTTACAACGCTATCATTCTTACAGATATCTGAGATCTCCTGACATGTTTGCTGCTGAAATTCCCGCTGACTGTTGGGGGCCTGTCGTACAGTCATATGAAAGAGATCATCCATTCTCATTTCTCAGTTCTACTAAATGGTTTCACTGGGCGATCCCCAGGATTATCCTCAAGTTGGTGTCGGGTTGGACTTGAACCAGAGAGGCACGAGTATGGCTGGGGCAACATTTGGTATTTTTAACTAGCAAGCATGAAACTAGTTTGGCAGAGGGTTGGGACTCTGATGAAGAGATGGACGATCCACCTGTGAGGGGAAAATACATCAGCCATCGAAATTAGGTTTACTGTTCAGGAGATCCAGCGCCACTGCAAAGGGAGGAAAAAGACATCTGGTGCATTTATTTCACCACACGCGGCCTGATTGATAAGGCATTCAAACTCATAGCATGGATTGGCTCTAGGATGGGGATACTATCGCCATAACCGAAAGATGTCTGAGAGAAGGGTAGGACTGGTAGATCCGTTTTCCAAGATGCAGAAGCTGTAGGCGTGACAGAAATACCATAAAGTGTGGAGGGGACGTTGTCTTTTTGATAAGGGGGTAAATAACATCAGTGCTAAGAGATGATACAATTAAGGGATAATTTAATGAGGCCATGTGTTTAGAATTTAGAAACAAAACGAAGATAGTCACTCTGTTAGGACTGTATTATAGACCACCGAATAGCAAACAAGTACTAGACGAGCAGATGTGTCGCGAAATTGCAGATACTTGTAAGAATATGAGAGTAGTATTCGTTGGTGATTTTAGATTACATTAGATTAGATTTTGACAGATCAGCGAGGAGAGAAGGTGGAGTGAAGCAAGCGCTGCTGGGAAGGTAAGTTTTCCCACTTAAAAAGGGACTTACCTCGTGAGTCGGGCCTCCATTTTGACAGAGTGGCGAGGAGAGAAGGTTGACTGAAGCGAGGGCTGCCAGGAAGCAATGGGCTTAATTTATATTTGGGCAGTGGCTAAACATGAGGTACTACACGTGTAGTGTCTCTCTCCCGTCCCGGTCCTCCAGCTGAATGTAAAAGACTCTGTAAGGTAAGGCTTTTATTTTTTTTCTTTATTTTTCTTTTCATATATTTAAGTGCATTGTTTGGTTTTACTTCTTGTAAAGCTAAGCTTACAGTGGTAGGGGACCTCAGACCAGTGGCATGTACCTTTCGCTTGACGTGGGAGCTTAGGAACATGTCTGACGTTCCTGACTCTTTTAATTGCTGGAACTGTGTCCAACTGCAGCTCTTTTCTGACTGCATAACAGCTCTGGAGCTGCGGATGGCCTCACTGTGGATCATCCCTGATGCTGAGGAGGTCGTGGATAGCACGTTTAGTGAACTGGTCACACTGCAGGTTAGGGTTCCTGAGGGAGACAGAGAATGGGTGACCAACAGACAGAAAATGAGTAGGAATGCAGTTCAGTGCAGGTGTCCCCTGCGGTCATCTCCCTCCAAAAGAGGTATACTCTTTTTTTATACTGTTGGGGGAGATGGCACATCAGGAGGGGGCAGCAGTTGCCTGGATCATGGCACGGTGGTGGGCACTGCTATTCAGAAGGGTGGGAAAACGTCTCGTAGGACCGTGGTCACAGTGGATTCTATTGTGCGGGGAGCAGATAAGCAGTTCTGTGGCCGAAAACCGGACTCCTGCATGGTATGATGCCTCCCAGGTGCTCGGGTCAGTGATGTCACCGATCGGCTGCAGAGCTTTCTAAAAGGGGAGGACGAACAGCTAGTTGTCTTGGTGCATATAGGCACCAACGATACAAGTAGAAAACGAGATGAGGCCCTGAAAGAAGAAGTCAGGAAGCACGGAGAGTGGTTAAAGAGGAGGACCTCAAAGGTAGTGATCTCGTGAATACTACCAGTGTCACGTGCTAGCTGGCACAGAAATAATAAAATACACAGGATGAACACGTGGCTTGAGAGATGGTGTAGGAGGGAAGGGTTCAGATTTGTTGGACATTGGCACCTGTTCTGGGGAAGATGTGGCTATTACAAAATGGACGGTCTACATCTGAACCACTCTGGAACCAATGTCCTTGGGGGAGGTTTTGCTACTCCGCTTGGGGAGGTTTTAATCTCATGTGGCGGGGGCTGGGAACCAGAAAGGAAAACATGTAGGCACTGAGGTGAAGACTGGAGACTTTACGATTTATGAAGATAGCATTAATAAAGGAAGAATACGCAGAGAGCAGATGAGTGCAAAAGAAACTGCTGCCATGAAATGCAGCTACTTAATGCAAGGAGTATAGTGTGTAAGGCAAATGAAATTAGGGCTTGGATTGATGCCTGGTAGCATGATATTGCAATCACAGAGTCATGGTTGAAGAAGCAGCATGATGATTGGTCATTAAATGTTCCAGGATACAGACGGTTCAGACAGGACAGGGAGGGAAGTAAAAGGGGGGGAATGGAGTTGTATTGCTGGTCAAGGACGATATCATAGCTGTGCTAAGTGAGTACACTATGGAGGTCTTCGGTATTAAGGCATTATGGGTGGACCGGAGAAATACAAAGGGTGCAGTCAAACTGGGTCTGCATTACAGGCCTCCGATCAGTGAGCGTGAGGTGGAAGAACAAAGAGTTAAAGAGATTATGGAAAGATACAGAGGCAATGCTGTCGTGGTGATGGGAGATTTTAATTTTGCCAACATTGATTGGGAAACAATTAACGTCAGATGTCTGGATGGGATCGACTTTGTAAGATGCGTTCAGGAGAGTTTCTAGAACAGTATGTCAATAGTCCGACGAGGGAATGGACCATGTTAGACCTGGTACTGGGGAACGAGCCAGTACAGGTTGTAGAAGTTGCGGCGGGGGGATTTCTTTGGGAACAGTGACCACAATTCTGCATGTTTTCGAATAAAAGGTAAAGAAGAGAGTGGCCCGAAGGGTCCTTAGGGAAGAGTGCAAAACGTGGCCAAGGTCAATTAGATCAAAATTAGGGAGGAGTTCGGAAATGTGGATTGGACACAGCTATTTGAAGGGAAGTCCACATTTGAGATGTGGGAGCCTATCAAAGATAGGTTAAAGTGCAGGATGAGCATGTCCTGTTGAAGGCAAAGGATAGGAAGGGCAAGTTTCGTGAACCGTGGCTGACAGGAGAAATTGTACGATTAGCCAAAAGGAAAATGGAAGCATGCATATGGTCTAGGGAGCTAAGAACAGAACGGCCCCTGGAAGAATATAGGAGGATTAGGACAAGTCTTAAACGAGGAATGAAGTGTGTAAAATGCGTCTTGAAATAGCTTTTGCAAGCAGAGTTAAGGGGACTCCCAAAGCATTGTATTCTTAAATAAGAAGCAAGCGGGTGACTTGAGAAAGGATGAACCTGAGAGAATGGGAAGATTCTGAATGATTACTTTGCATCAGTGTTCATTGAAGAGAGGAACATGATGAATGTTGAGATTAGAGATATAAGTTTGATTAGTCTGGACCACGTTGACGGAAGTAGGGAAGATGTGGTGGGTAGGCTAGAAGTTGTTAAGGTGGGCAAATCCGCAGGACAGGATGGGATCTATCCCAGGTTTCTTTGGGAGCCAAGTGAGGAAATAGCTGGGACCCCGACACATAATCTTTGTGGCATCTTGAAATACAGTGAGGTGTTGGAGGACTGAAGGGTTGCTCAATTTGTCCCCTTGCACACGAAGGGTAGTAGGGATATTCCGAGTAACTGCAAACCTGCAAAACCTGACGTCAGAGGTAGGAAAGTTGCTGGAGAAGGTATTGAGGGATAGGATCTATTTATATTTAGAAACAAAATGGGCTTATCAGTGATAGGCGACATGGTGTGCGGGAGAGATCATGCCTTACCAACTTAATAGAGTTCTTCGAGGAAGTGACGAAGTTGATAGAGGAAGGAAGGGCTGTTGATGGCATATACATGGACTTAAGGAAGGCGATTGATAAGGTTCCCCATGGTAGACTAATGGAGAAAGTGAAGTCATATGGTGTGTAGGGTGTTCCAGCCAGGTGGATAAATTACTGGTTGAGCAACAGGAGCCAGTGAGTAGTAGTTGAAGAGAGTTTCTCGAAATGGAGAAAGGTGACCAGTTGTGTGCCACAGGGGTCAGCATTGGGGCCACCGTTGTTTGTAATTTACCTAAATGATCTGGAAGAGGGCACTGTTGGTATGATCGAAGATGACACGAAGATTGGTGGAGTAGCAGAAAACAGAAGGCACTGTCAGAGAATACTGGATGATATAGATAGATTGAAAGCTGGGCGGAAAGGTGACAGATGGTTTTCAATCCAGACAAATGTGAGGTGATGCATTTAGGCAAGGCTAATTCGAGAGCGAATTATACAATGAACTGAAGAGTCTTGGGAATAGTTGATGGGCTGTGAGATCTTGGAGTTCAGGTCCATTGTACCCTGAAGGTTTCTGCACAGGTGGATAGTGGTCAAGAAGGCATATCGTATGCTTGCCTTCATTGGACGGGGTATTGAGTATAAGAGCTGACAAGCCATGTTAAAATTGTCCGAGGCATTGGTTCGGCCGCATTTAGAATGCTGTGTACAGATCTGGTCGGCACATTACCAAAAGGATATGGACGCTTAGTAGAGGACGCAGAGAAGGTTTACGAGATTCGGTTCATTTTCATTAGAAAAAAGGACATTGAGGCGGGACCTATTTGAGGTTTACAAAATCATGAAGGGTAGAGACAGGGTGGATAGAGACAAGATTTTTCACAGGATGAAGGATTCAATAACGAGAGGTCACGCTTTCAAAGTGAGAGGTGGAAAATTTAAGGGAGATGCACGCGGCAAGTACGTCATACAGAGGCTGGTGGGCGTTTGGATCGCGTTGCCAGCAGAGATGGTAGATGCAGGCACGGTCGATTCATTGAAGATGCGTCTGGATAAATGCATGAGTAGGAGGGGAGTAGAAGGATACAGACACTGAGGAATTAACCAACAAGTTTCGATATTACATTTTAATCGGCTCAGGCTTGGAGGGCCGAAGGGCCTGTTCCTGGGCTGTAGATTAGATTCTCTACAGTGTGAAAACAGGCCCTTTTTCCCAACACGTCCACACCACTCATCCGAAGAGAAACCCAAAAAAACCCATTCCCCTATCCTATATCTACCCTGACTAACGCACCTAACACTGTGGGCAATTTTGCATGGCTGATTCAGCTGACCTGCACATCTTTGAATTGTTGGAGGAAACCCACGCAAATTGGGGGAGCATTGCGGTGGAATGAAAAACTCTCAATTTGGGCCAAATCTAGAGGTATGAACAGCTTCAGAATCTGGAGGGTAGTACAAATGTAGGAAAGGTCGTGGATCTTGCAGGCAGTTAGAGGTAGCAGGTTTCACAGAACCTGCCGGATAGGACCGATAATCGTTTGTGGATCCTGAAGTATATTATAATTTGACCCAAAGATCTTGTTTGATCGGATCATTGGGCCGATCATAATGACCTAATTCTGGACGTGTTTACCAGAATGGGCGAGCACAGCTTCTGATTCCCAGACTGGGAAATATAATTTCAGATGTGAACCTATTTAACCATTCTGTCTGTGTATCTGACACCTGGCGTTGCTGCAATAGAAAGCATTCTCCGCGCATCTGGTGACTTCCATATCTTTAAGACTGACCAGAGCTCACCTCGTCCAAGCCTTGGTTTGGAATGTTCTTAAGTTTTAATATTTTAAACTGTCAATTTCGTGTGATTCAGGAATTCAGGAGTTCCATTTTGAGAGAACGAAACGTTTATTATTGACACTGACCCATACTGTGTCATTTCGTGAATTCTGTTGTTTTCTGCAGATTATCGCGCCGAGGATTGTATAACCAGGGAGTCTAAGTGCAGATGTTCTTTGCTTGGTAGAGGGGGCCCTGAGCACCAGGAGCTGGGAATCCAAATGTTCTTTGCAGGTGGGACTTGGCACCAGACTGAGTGAGAGCAGCTCACTGAGTAAATAACAGGTACGGAGCTTGAGACCTTCCTGCGGTGTTTCGCCTTGTGCCATATATTTATCTCCCTCTTAAGGGTGAGCGTATCATATTCTCCAGTCCTGACATTCCACACTCACTGCAAACCCATCCACCTGTTGAAAATCTCCCTTCACTCTAACTACCTCCAGCCCTTACAGCCTGGCTTTCCTCTCGTTTCGACTGCAATCCCTACCGACCATGTTCTATGTTATCACAATGCATTGCTTTGAGATGTATGGAAGCAAACCTAAAGTATGTTTGGGCCAGTGAAAACATGATACCTCCCTCATTCTCCATGTTAGTCTAAGAAAGTCTCGTTATTTATCTCTCATCCATGGATGCGAAGCATCGTTTCTCATCCACCCTGTCCATTCTACTGAGAATCTGTACATTTTTCAGAGAACAACGATCTACCTAATGACCATCAGCAGAATAACACCGAAGTGACATGTTGATATTACTCTATTTTCTGAAAAAACTTATTTTTTGCTCCATCCTTCTCTAATTCTGAAACCTTCCCCCGAGTAAGCAGTACTCTAAACCGCTAATTACTGGGAATGCCCAAAACATCCTGACCCCTGAAAATTCCTCATATTCCGATAACCATCCTTGTCTGTGGGGACCGCTTCAGCTTTTACAGTCATCCCAATTCATTGCATATCCTACAACCCACACCACCTCTTCATTCTCTAGTCGTTACATTTCTCCCTGTCTACTCTGTCCCTTCAAGCCTCCGACCTCTGGCAGATCCTATAGTTCCAAAAAAAAACGCACTCACTGGAATTTCGACTCGTGTCGACAACACTCCACGTCTCTGTGATCACTTTCGGTTCTCTCCATCTCTGCTCCCACCTTCCTTCCCAACAACCCAACTTGCATGTACAACATCATCAAGTCTCTACAACTCTCCCGATCTGTGGAACGTCCAGCAGACCTTACAACTTTCGCGAACTATGTAACTGCCTGCAGAGTTTTGAAACCTCCCCAATTCTATAACATCTCCAGTAGCTGTGCCCCTCCCTACCATGGTGAGCAGCGTCAATCCCCACAATCTTCACTGCCTGTGTACGTCATCAGGATTTGTATAAGCACAAACAACACTTATATCTTTCCTCATCACAATAACCACATCCAGCCACGATCACCCTCTCCATGTCCGTAACCTCCTCTCACCAAACCACTCCTCTCAATCTGCATAACCTCCCCAGCTGCTCCACCTCACATGACCTCTGCAAATCCCATCCATCCTCGATGTTCCTTTTGATCTCTGTCACGTCCTGCAGCCTCTACATACCTCCCAATATCTCTCATATCCTACAACAAACATTCATATTTGCATAACCTCCACCTGCACTTCCAGTCCTCACTATTTCAGGAATCACAGCCAGAGGTACGACCCTCTCTATCTCTGAGACCTCCTCCAGCCCCTATACACTGCACTCTAAATGCGGCACTTTTGCCACAAAGTACCAGGACCCTGCTTTGATTTCTGCTTTTGGCGAAGTTTTCTGTGGAGATTGTGCATTCTCACCGTGTCTGCGTACGTTTTCTCGTGGTGCACCGATTTCCTCCCACAATCTAAAGAATTGCAGGTTAGGTGGATTGACCATTCCAATTTACTCATATTATTCGGTGCATTAGACAGGTTAGGGCAATGAGTCTGGGTGAGTTATATTTTGGAAGGTTGCTGTGGACTTGTTGGGCCAAAGACCCTGTTTCCATCGTGTAAACAAGCTCAGCTAATTTAATCTATTCCATCTGTGTGTTCTCCTCCAGATGCTACAACTCCCACTATCTCTTTAGCCTCCTTCAGAGCTATACCCCTTCCATATCTTTTGCCTCCTGCGGCGAATGCACTCGTCACTATCTCTGTCACCTACCCCAACCCTTACACCCCTCCCTATCCTGGAGACTCCACCAGCACCTACGCCCCTCCTTATCTCTGTAATAGACTCTAGCACTATACCCCTCCCATACTCAGCAATCTCCTCCAGCAGGTACGACAGATGCTGGAGATTATAGTCAAGATTACAGTGGTAGTGGAAAAGCAGAACAGGTCAGGCAGCATCAGCTGAGCAGGCAAGTCGATATTTTCGGCAGAAGCCCTACATCTCTGGCTTCATGACTGATGAAGGGATATTTTGCCCGAAACGTCGAATTTCATGTTCGTCGGATGCTGCCTGACCTGCTGTGCTTTTCTAGCACCACAGTAATGTTGACTCTAACCTCTCCATCATGACACCCCTCTCTCTCTCTGTAACCTCATCCATTTACTACACTCTTCCTCATCTCTGTAACCTCCGCCAGCTACTCTCCTCCTCCCTATCTCTGTAACCTGCACAAGCTATTCCTGCCTTATATACCACTGTGATCTTCTCCAAATCCCACACTTCTCCCAATCCCTGAACTCCTCGAGATAATACTCACCTTCATTATTGTCTACCCGTCCTTCATCTACACACTTTATTATCACAGTAACCATCTCCAGGCACTACTCCCTTCCTCATCTCAGTAATCTCCTCCAGCATCTGCATTTATCCCTATTCCTGAAACCTCTTCAAGGTTCTAGACTTCCCCTAGTTTGTAGCATTCTCTGGCCGAGACACACTTGTCTATTTCTGTATCACCTCCATGCTCTGGATCCCTCCTTAACCCTGTAGCCTCCATCACCTAATACACCACTTCCTTTCACTGTAGCCACCACAAATATATACGTCCCACACTATTTCTGTTACATTTAACCCCTACACTATTCCCTGTCTCCATATCTAGAATCCCTACATTTCCCCTGATCTCTGTACCCTCCTTCAGCTCCTTACATCCCTCCCTTCTCTGTAATCTCCTCAAACAGGTACATCTCTCCATATTTTTGTAGGTTCCTTAAATCTCCACACACATCCCCATTCTTACACTCTTTCCTGTTTCTGTAATCTCCTCCAGCCCTGAGACCCCTCCATATCTCTGCAGTTTCTGCTGCTCTGACAACTTTCCTTCTCAAAGGAAACTCCACCAACTAGTCCATTCTTCTCTGTCGCTGTTACCTCCTGCAGTATGTATCACTCTATATCTCTATATCTCCTCTAGCCACTACGTTTCTCTTTATCTGTATAAGGAAGAGTTTACTCTCCTATGCTGTCTAACTTCCTTCCAATTTGTGAAGCATCCTCGAACCTCTTCACACCTCTTCATCTCCTCAGCCCTCGGCAGTAATGAGAGCGGTCCATGTAGTTTCAGTATGCAGTCTTTGTTGATAGGTTCCCGGTCTTGTTGTTTGTTCTGTATGTCCAGCAGGTTAGCTACTGTTTCTCTGGCTAGGGTTTTGTCGATAGAGATGAACAGTGCCGCTACATCAAATAGAACATAGAAGAATACAGCTCAGTACAGGCCCTTTGGCACTCGATGTTGCGCCGATCCAAGCCCACCAAACCTACACTTGCTCACTATCCTCCATATGCCTATCCAATGCCCGTTTAAATGCCCATAAAGATGGAGAGTCCACCACTGCTACTGGCAGGGCATTCCATGAACTCACGACTCGCTGAGTAAAGAACCTACCCCTAACATCTGTCCTATACCTACCACCCCTTAATTTAAAGCTATGCCCCCTCGTAATAGCTGACTCCATACGTGGAAAAAGGTTGTCATGGTCAACCCTATCTAAACCCCTAATCATCTTGTACACCTCTATCAAGTCACCCCAAACCTTCTTTTCTCCAATGAAAACAACCCCAAGTGCCTCAGCCTTTCCTCATACGATCTTCCAACCATACCACACAACATCCTGGTAAACCTCCTCTGCACCGGTTCCAGTTCCTCCACATCCTTCCTATAGCATGGCGACCAAAACTGCACACAATACTCCAGATGCGGCCACACCAGAGTCTTATCCTTCAACATGACCTCAGGAATTCGGAACTCAATTCCTCTATCATAATTCCCGTACGCCATATGTCTTCTTTACTACACTATTTAACTAGGTGTCAATTTTCAAAGATCTGTGTACATGGACACCAAGATCCCTCTGCTCATCCACACTACCAAGTATCCGACCATTAGCCCAGTACCCCATCTTTTTGTTACTCATACCAAAGTGAATCACCTCACACTTTCTTACATTGAACTCCATTTGCCACCTTTCTGCCCAGCTCTGCAGCTTATCTATATCCCGCTGTAACCTGCCACATCCTTCCTCACTGTCAACAACTCCTCTGACTTTTGTATCATTCGCAAACTTGCTCACCAAATCTGCTAACCCCTCCTCTAGGTCATTTATAAAAATGACAAACAGCAATGGCCACAAAACAGATCCTTGCAGAACACCGCGAGTAACGACACTCCAAGATGAACCTTTACAATCAACTGCTACCCTCTATCATCTTCCAGCATGCCAATTCCTAATCCAAACCTCCAACTCATCCTCAATGCCATATCTCCGTAATTTTTGCAGTAGCCTACCATGGGGAACCTTATCAAACGCATTACTAAAATCCATATACACCACATCTACCGCTTTACCCTCGTCCACCTCCTTAGTCACCTTCTCAAAGAATTCAATAAGGTTTGTGAGGCACGACCTGCCCTACACAAAACCATGCTGACTATCTTTGATCACATGATTCCTATCCATATGTTCATACATCCTATCCCTTACAATTCTCTCTAAGACTTTGCCCACAACAGAAGTGAGACTCACCTGCCGATAGTTACTAGGGCATATAGTTACTATGAGACCATAGTTTCTTCCTTGTCTATGTGTGTATTTCTGATGATGTCCAAGAATTCCTGTGTTGACTGTGTCGAGTGACTGAATCCGCTGATCAGGTGTTTCAGTTTCTGATGTAGTTCTTCAGCCTGTTTCTGTGATGGTGTCCCTGGTAGTGACACTATGGGTCTGAGTGGGATGTCTGGTTTGTGCACTTTAGGTAATCCATAGAATCTGAGGATGTTGTTGCTTTCAGGTTTCATTCTCTGCAGGTCAAACCTGGTTATCCGTTCGTTTCTTGTAGTTTCCTTAGTGTGTTTTTTATCCGATTGGTGAGCTGTGGGGTGGGGTCAAACTCCCTCCTTTGGTAGGTATTCGTATCTGCAATTTGTTGTTGCGCTTTTTGGATGTAGTCTGTTTTGCCCAGGATGACCATCATTCTGCCTTTGTCTGCTAGTAGTATGATTATGTTGTTATCATTTCTTAGTGATTTTAGTGCTTCCCTCTCCTTGGTGTTCAGGTTATGTGTTTGTCTTTTCCTTGTTATCAGGGGTACGATACATTGTCTCACTATTTGTTATGTCTCTTCTGTCAGTTCATTATTGCTTAGTGTGCATTCTAGTGCTGCTAGGAAGTCTGCTGTCCTGGCGTCCCTGTGGTTGTAGTTGAGTCCCTTAGCCACTATTGTTCTTTCCGTGTCTGTGAGTTGATCAGCCGATCCAGACACTCTATACAGTCAACACAGGAATTCTTGGACATCATCAGAAACATTCACATTGATAAGGAATAAAATATGGTCTCATTTGCTGTAGCGGCACTATTCACCTCTATCGACAAAACCCTAGCCACAGAAACAATACCAACCTGCTGGACATACAGAACAGACAACACGACCGGGAACATATCAACAAAGACGGCATACTCAAACTAGTGGACCTGTGCCTCACAACAAACTTCGCATTCAACCTCCAAATATATGAACAAATCAACGGCACATCCATGGGCTCACCCATCTCTGGACTCATAGCAGAAGCAGTATTGCAAAGGTTCGAACAGCCTTACTGCAAATTCAACCCAAATTCTGGGTCAGATATGTAGATGATACCTTTCTCATAATTAAAAACACAGAAGTAGAGAATACACATCGGAACATCAACGCCACACTCACAGAAATCCGAGTCTCTGGAGAGGGCGAAAAGGACAACCAACTCCCATTCCGTGACGTGATGGTACAGACAACACCGAACGGAGAATTCACCAGAAAGGTATACAGGAAAGCCAAACACAGACCAAGTTCTAAACGAAGGAAGCAACCACCCCAACACACACAAAAGAAGTTGCATCAAGACATCAAAGGGCCACAACACGCTGCAGTACACCAGAACTGCAAAAAGAGGTAGAAGAACACTTCCACAATGTATTTGCCAAAAACGTATACCCCCGCAGTTTTATCAACAGATGACTAAGGGAAAGACAACGGAATGAGGTCATGCGACGACCCAAAGGACTAGCCACACTACCATACATTAAAAACATTTCTGAACTGACAGCCAGACTACTGCGACCACTAGGACTCATAACAGCATATAAACCAACAGCTGCTCTCAGACAACAATTCACCAGGACCAAGTACCCGATACCTAACATGAGCAAAACCAATGTAGTGTACAAAATCCCATGCAAGGACTGCACAAAACACGACATAGGACAAACAGGAAGACAGCTAACCATCTGCATCCATGAACATCAACTAGCCAGGAAAGTACATGACCAGCTATACTTAGTAGCCACATACTCAGATGACAAGCAACATGGGTTTGACAGGGACAACACTACTATTATAGGACAAGCCAAACAGATAACAGCCAGGGAATTTCTAGAGGCATGGCACTCATTCACAGATTCAATCAATAAGCACATCGACCTGGACCCAAGAGACAGGCCACTGCAGAGGACAGCTGGAACTGACAACTGTAAGCGGCAGAGACAAACAACTATAAATGCCAGAGGAAAAATCACAGAAGCGCTTCACAGGAGGATCCCAAGCACTGAGGATGTCACCTAGACAGGGAACGAAACGTCTGCAACACAAATTCCCGGCTCGGCAAACAGACCACAACAACTATACACCTTCCTATCTCTGTACCCTTCTCCAGCACAGACACTCCTCAGTACCACAATCATCACTTCCACAGTATTTCCATCCCAATCTATGTAACCTCCTCCAGGATCTGTATCACTCCAATTCAAGTAGTCTCCTCTAGTATCTGCATTACTCACTATCTTTGCATTCTCTACTGGCACCTACACTCTTCTCTATTGCTGAAACGTCCTCCAGCCTGTGTCTTACGGTCTCAAAAATACTGACCTGGTGAATCAGCAGCCCCCATTTCACAAGTGGCAGCGCAGAGAGAGTCTTTCTGGAGCAACCAGGAAAGTAAATTAGAATATAAAACACTGATCCGGTGAATCAACAGCCCACACTTCACCAGTGGAGTGGGGAGAGCGTGAACCAAGGGGAAACAGGGAAGGTATATTAGAATATAAAATACTGACCTGTTGAGTCAACAGACGTATTTCACCTGTGGGAGTGGGGACAGCGTGAGCCAGGGCAGGGGGAAGTAAGATTAGAATATAAAATACTTAACTCGTGAATCAGTGGAGCAAAGGCTGAATAGGAGTGGAAGTGGATACAGGATTGGAAGGGAAAGTGAACTAATATATTCGGAGGTGGTGGTGAGGGGGTGTAGTCAGCAGGGAAAAACACAGTGAGCAGGTCTCTGTGGATCAGAAGGGAAAGGGTAAAATAGGAGAGCGATGGTGAAAGGAGATTCAATGGTAAGAGGTAGAAACAGGAAATTTGCTGGTCGGGAAAAGGACTTCCGACAGTATGTTGCCTCCTGGTTGCCAGGGTCTGGTATGTTATGAATGGAGTAATCAAGATTCTTAAGTGGGAGGGAAAGCAGGCAGAAGTCGTGGCCCAGATTGTCACCAATGAAATAGCTAGGAAAAGGAATGAGGACCTGAAAATCAATATAGGGAATTATGTTCGAAGCTAAAAGGCAGAATGAGAAGAGTAGCAATCTCATCACTGCCAATGGTGTCACGGGCGAGAGAGGCTGGGAAAAGAGAGCGAGTGCTAAACACGTCACTGCAGGCTTGGTGTTAGGCGGAGGGCTTCAGATATGTGAATCACTGAGATATATTCGGTGGAATGCAGGAACTGTACAATGTGGATTGGTTGCACCTGAACTAGAGAGGTACCAAGATCCTGGGGGGGAATTTTCATCATGCTCTTCAAGAGGTTTTAAACTTGTTTGGCAGGAGGATGCAAACCGGATGTAGTGGTTGCTTGAGAACAGGCACATTGAGCGTGTAGATTCTGTGAGAAAGGATAGATGGTTAATAGGGCAAAGTTGAAGTCAGTGTGATGGATCAAAGCGTGTTTATTTTAATGCCAAGAAGTATCTAGAATAAGGATGACGAACTCAGAGCATGGATTAGTACTTGGAGCTATGATGTTTTGGCTATTATGGAGACTTGGATATCACCGGGGTAGGAATGTTTGTTGGATGTTCCGGGGTTCAGATGATTCAAGAGAAATAGGAAGTTAAATAAAAGCGTTGTGGGAGGAGCATTTCTGATCTGGGATAGTATCACAGCTGTAGAAACAGAGATTGTCTGGAAGGGATTTTCCACAGAGTCAGTGTGGGTTGAGGTCAGAAACAGGAAAGGAGCAGTAACGTTATTGGGAGTTTTCAAAAGACCAATTCCCCTCCACCCCACCCCAATTCCCCTTTGCAAAAAAGACACAGAGGTGCAAACTGGAGGCTGATATTGGAAAAATGCTGAAGCAGCAGTGTCGTTGTCATGGATGACTTCAACATCCCTAATATCGGGTGGAATCTCCTTAGTTCAAGCACTTTGAATAGAGCAGTTTCTTTTCAGATGTGTCCAGGAACGATTCCTGATTCGATATGTAGATTGGCCGACTAGAGGCAGACCACACCGGATTTGGTGCTTGACAATGAACCAGGTGAGATGTCAAATCTCTTGGTGGGGGAACTCTTCAGTAATTGTGATCACAACTCCCTGACCTAAAGTACAAGCATGGAGAGCGATAGGAGCAGATTGCATCAGAAAGTATTTAATTGTCCGATTCTCTCAAGATGAATATATTCAGATGGATTTATTATTCACTAAAAGACAGTTAACAGACTGAAGGATTTAATAGGTCATTCTTGTGTGGGAATGTGTGCAATATGGAAGATGTAAAGATTAATGAAGATTGAACAGGCCTCCGCTTGGCCAAGATCAGTATAAATGACATATGATGCGAAAACATGAAGTTATCCAATTTATTGGACAGATTGCTGTGCAGTATATTTCTTAAATCGTCAAATGTTGGAAACTACCGATGTTCATTAAACCCAAGATGTCCTGATCTATCAGGAGCTGACATAAAACTTACAGGTGCAACAAGCTATTTGGAAAGCCAGGGGAATGATAACTTTTATTGTGAGAGGATTCAAATGCAAAATGTCTTGCTGCAGTTGAATAGAAGCTTGACAAGGGGAAGAGCTGCACTCTGTTCATCCTATCCACACCCCTCGTGCTCTCAAACACCTTGATCAGGAGCTCCTCCCGACCTCCTCTGCTTAAAAAAACATTTTTTTATATAGTTTGAGAACTCTCTTGTCGTGTTAATTATGAAAACCATTACCTGATATGTAATCAGTCTTGAGTTTCATCAGACATTAACGTGGCCACCGAAAAAATCTGTTTATTTTCTCAAGTCGCCTGACACTTTCCTCCTCACTGTGAGCTTTCTCACTATTCTTTCTGTCATCCACAGCATTGCTCGCCATTCCCGCAAACTCCATCCCTCACGTTCGTTTCATAATCATTTATGAAGCTCACAAATTGGTTTCTACCTGTTCTTCAGATGTTCATGGAAGAAGAATTGAGAATTGTAGTTTCTTGTTTTTCCTATTCTGATGAACTGACAGCGTGATGCAGTTGAGGCCTTTTTATGAGGGAGTCACAATTTTACTTTGGACATGAAGCTAAATTATCCTTTATATTATACCCCACTATACGTTTTGTTCGTAATGCTTGCATGTAATTAACACTGGACTAGGTACAGGTTACTTGCACTGCAATGTTTTTTGTTTTATGTGGATCTGGATGATGATCTTTATAACATTCCCGGCGATAGTCAGAGCTGAAGGAATATTTCGTGAGCAGGATGGAAACAGACCCAATAGGTTATTGGAAAGAGCGAGAGGAACACGAATAAATGCTCAATTGAAGTCTACATGATTGACATAGTCTCGGAGATCAATTCATATCATCAAGTTTACCTTGAATTGGAAACAAATTATTCGAACATACGGCTCCAGGGATTGCAGGCATAGTTAAAGATTTGTTATAAGGTTTTCTAAGCATAATATAGTCATTATAGCTTATTAATAAAAGATAATTGTACACGTTTTGTTTTATTAACATTCAACATCAACCACAAGAAAAAATTAAAAGAAGCAAACAAAATCGAGATTTTTTTTTCAAATGACTTTTTTTAACAAACTTTCTAAGGTTGGTCTAAAATGAAATTAGAAAAGTCTGTATGTGTTTTAAAATGTTCATTTTTTAAATTAAACTGCAAAACTTTTTTTGTTTCGAAAAACGGAAGTTTCTTTTGTCAAATAAGAAGTTGTGCTTTCATTACGGATACACGTACTCAGCTCTGTAGGAGACATTTTTCTTTAAGGAATGTAATGAAGAGGAATGTTTTTATTTAGTTAATTAGCTAAATGGTTAGTTTAATTTAATGATTATACATACAATCATATATACTTGTAAATGCATCCCATTTCAACATGACATGTAATATTAGCAATAGTAACATATTAAAGCCACATATAAGGTACAGAAAAGATGGCTGAAGGATTCAGAAAGTTGTTCCGCAGCAAAAACAATCAGACAGTTGGGAGATTCTCAGGAAAGTTAAGAAGGTCGTTGAAAGGTCTTCGGTGGCTACTCCTCTGTCAAACAGATATTCAGTCTTTGCAACTGTTGAAGGTGGTAGTCCCTCTGAGGAAAATAGAAGCGGTATCATTTGTTTGACAGTTGGAACGATTCTTATGTTCAGCAGCTTTTGGCAAGATTTAGTAGCAACGTTGCTACAGGGGAGTCTTCTGTCAGTTGTATCAATAGGACATTCTGTGGCAGTGAACATAAATTTAGAATAGATTGTTGGTTTCCCGGTGCGAGGTTTAAGAACGTGTCTGAACGTTTCAAGCATATTGCTAAGGTGAGATCGTAAAGCCAGATCTTTAGTACATATTGGTAGGAATGACATGTTCAGAGAAAAGTGAAGGTGATAGATCAGAGGGAAAAGATTAGAGCTGCGAATCTAAGAGGTGAGGTATACGACTAAAAATAAATCTTAGTGAAGTCTTTTATTTCTGATTTTCTTCCAATGCAAAACTCAACCAGGGGATGGAACAAAAGGTTATCGAGAAAAATCAACATCTGAAAAGCTGATGTGTTGTTCAAGGATTTAGGGTTTTGTGAAATTGGGATCTCATTTGGAATAGAAAAGGCCTGTTCAAAAACGATTGCTCGAATCTAAACTGGTAAGCGACCAATATATGAGCAGGAAGATTTGCTCACTCTATGTAGGGAGACTTTATATTGATAGCAAAGGCAAGTGCAGGTATTCTAAATGGCAGTAGAAATGACAGGATGGGTGGAGAAGATTCTGAATGTAAGGAGAGTACGTCAGTTAGAAAGGAAAGATGAGATAATCAGAGTATAGAGTAATTCTGGAGACCTAAACTGCATTTATTTCACGCATCACAGGGAAGTCTGATGAACTCAGGGCTTGATTAAGAACATGACATTGGGACACCGTAGCAATCACAGAGATTTGCCTGAGAGATGTTCAAGAGTGGCAATCCAACGTTCCAGGTGCTAGTTGTTATGAGAAGGATAGAAAAGGATTCATGGGTTGGGGGCTGGAGTTTTTGATTAAGGAATAAGTTTTTGCTAAAACTAGGCAAGCTATTGTTGAAAACTTGTCCAGTAAAATATCAGGGTAGAAATTAAAAATACAGAAGTAAATATCACTTTGCCTGGTTTGTACTATGCTCTCATTTCTGAGAAATATACCGGCAGAAATTAAAAATGAGAAACTAAGGATCACTTTGATGGGATTGTACTGTATGCTCGCAACAATAAGAAAGAAATTGAAAAAGAAATATGGAGGGAGATCTCACATATATGCAAGCATCATGAGGTTGTACTAATGGAGAAATTTAATTTCCTCAGTGTTGACTGGGACTAACAGCATGGTATGGATGATGAAGCATTTGATAAATGTGTTCAAGAACTTATTTCTTTATCATAATGTAAATGTTCCTCCAAGAAAAGTAACAAATTTCGATCTTCATTTCACAGTAAGGCAGGGCGGGTGAACTGAGTAAAAGTAGGGCAACACTGTGGATCTTGCGATCGTGATTCCATTAATTTGAAGATGGCTATTCAACTAATAAGCCTTTCATTAAACAAATCATTTTTATAATTGGAGTACAACAAAGTTGAATGGCATGAGACAGGGACAGTGAAATGTTGATTGCAGTAGACTGTTCGCAGGGAAAAGGATCTCTGAAAAGTTAAAAGCGTTCAGCAGTGTGACGACGAGAGTACAGAGACTTTATATTACTCGTAGAGTGAAGGCTGGTTAGATTAAGGGTTTAGTTTAGAGTGATGCTGGAAAATCACAGCAGGTAGGCAGCACCTGAGGAGAAGGAAAACCAATGTTTTGTGCAAATTCCATTCATCAGGAATGGAGGCAGGGAGCCTTCAGGGTTGAGAGATAAATCGGGGGGGGGGGGGGGAGGGGGCGGGTGCGACTGTGGAGAAGGTAGCAAAGAGTATATGAGGTGAATAGGGATGGGGATGGAGTTGATAGGACAGAGAGGAGGGTGGGGGAATTTAGCAGAAAGTACAATTGGTGGATGGACGTGTGTATGAAGGTGAAAGATCAGAGTGGGGAGGAGCGGATAGAAGGGAAGGGAGATCGGCAGATAGGGCAGGCTAGGAGGAGATTGCTAAGCTGGAAGTTTAGAACTGGCGTAAGGTTGGCGGAGGGGAAATAGGAAACTGGTGAAGTCCATATTGATTCTTGTGTGCTGAAGTGTTCCGAGGCAGAAGATGAGGCGTTCTTCCTGCAGGCGTCGGGTGGTGAGGGAGCGCCGGTGGAGAAGGCTCAGGATCTGCGTGTCCTCGTTAGAGTGGGACCGGGAGTTGGAATGTTGGGCCACGGGGTGGTGGGGTTGATTGGTGCGGGTGTCCCGGATATGATCCCTGAAGCACTCTGCGAGGAGGTGTCCAATATCCCCAATGTAGAGGAGACCACATCGGGAGCAACGGAGACAATAAATGACATTGGCGGATGCGCAGGCTCTGGGGAAGCAAATGTGACTGTTGTAGCGAGTCTGTTTCAGTACATGGTTGAAGAGCTTCAGGGCAGAGGAGATGACCTGGGGTAAGCAGTGAGAGACAGACTCACTGAGGTTTTTGTGGAGAGAGCAGTACTTCTCAGAGTAGGCATCCTTGCAAGAAGATTCGCAGTAAGGTTAAAATCAAGTAGGCAAAAGTGAGGTCTGCAGATGCTGGAAACAAGAGTTTATGTTCGAGTGGTGCTGGAAAAATCACAGCAGGTAAGGCAGCATCCGAGGGGCAGAAAAATAGCCGATTGTGACAAAACAACATTCAGCAGGAATGGCGGCAGGGAGCCTCCAGGGCGAAGAGAAAATGTGGGTGGGCTGTGGATGGGGAGAAGGGAGCAAAACGTCCAATAGGTGAATGGATGTGCGGATTGAGTCCCTACGCCACACTCTATTTATCTCTTCCTCTCTCCACAAGAATGCCAGTGAGTCTCTCTCTCACCATAACCCCCAGGTCACCTCCTCTGCCCGGAAACTCTTCAACCATGGACTGAAACAGACTCGCTGCCACAAGCCACATTTGCTTCCTCAATGCCTGCGCATCCACCAATGTCATTTACTGTGTCTGTTGCTCCAGATGCAATCTCCTCTACATTGAGGAAACTGGGCGCTTCATCACAGAAAGTTTAAGGGAACATCTGCGGGACACCCGCACAAATCACCCCCGCTGACCTGTGGACCAACATCTCAACTCCCCCACCACTCTATCGAGAACATGCAAGTCCTGGGCCTCCAAACCGCCGCTCCCTCTCCACCCGAAGCCTGGAGGAAGAATGCCTCATCTTCCGCTTCGGAACACTTCAACACCAAGGCATCAATGTGGAATCACCAGTTTCCTCATTTCCTCTCCCCAGTTCCAAACTTTCAGCTCAGCACTGTCCTCATAGCCTGTCCTCCGTGCTGATTTCACTTCCATCTGTCCGCTCCACCCATCCTTCTGACCTTTTACCTTTATCCCCACCTCTGTCCTCCCGTTGTACTCTTTGCTAACTTCCCCCACACTGTCCTCTGACCTATCACCTTAATCTCCACACCCATTCATGAATTGTACACTTTGCTACCTTCCTCTTGGCTCCACCATCCCCCTCGTTATTCTCTCCCCACTGGAGGTTCCCTGCCTCCATTCATGATGAAGGGCGTTTGCTGGAAACATCGGTTTTCCTGCTGCTCGCATGCTGCCTGACTTGCTGCGCTTTTCCAGCACCACTGTAATCTAAACTCTGGTTTCCACCATCTGCAGTCGTCTCTTTTGCCTGGTAAGATGAAGGAACGATGGCTAAATAAAATTATTGACGTACTAATCAAGAATAAAGGAGAATCTTAATTTAGACATAGGCAACTTGGTTCAATTGAATCTGTTAACCATTGTAAAGAGTGTGGATGACTCTTCAGAGTGAAATCGGGAATGCCAAAATGGGATATCAGATAGCATTAGCAAATAAGAATGACAATAATCCAGAGAGTTTCCACAACTACATTAACAGCAAGAGAGGAACAAGGGAGAGGGTAGGGCCTCTGAAATTTCATAGAGGACATCTTTGTGTTAAACGCAAGAGATGGAGATCATGACCATCTTGTCACTGATGCTTCAGACAGCAGCAAACACACAAAATTGCGTGCACCTCGCATTTATCCAGATTGATCTCTCTCTGCCATATGGAAAGCCATTGATCCATTTGATCAAGATCCTTTTGTAATCTTAGAAAACTTTCTGCACTGTCCACTGCACCACCAACGTTGGTGTCATCCGCAACCGCACTTAACATGTTTTTAAATTATCATCAAATCATTTATGTAGATGACGTACAATGAGAACCCAGAGTTACCATCTGTGGAAGTCTGTGGGTCACAAGCCTGCATACCGAAAAGTAACCCACACTATTACTCTCTGTCTCCTGCCATTAAGCTATTTGAAAGTGTTGGAAATAAAGCCAGCAGTTCTGGCCACATCGAAGGAGAATTAACTTTTAAAATTCAAAATGACTTGTTCAGAACAGGTTCATATCAGAGTCGGTATGTTAGCTCTGTTTCTCTCTGGAGATCCTGCTTACCTGTTGCATTTCTGCACCATTTTGTGCTTGCTTGTCAGATTTACATTATCTCTAGTATTTTGCTGTTTTTGATGGTTCTAGATGTTGAACCTGGTTATATTCGGACCATATTCTCCGGTCCTGTAGCCATTACTTGTTCCGGTGTCTCTGGTATTGCACTGGAACCTGTATCTTCCTTCTATTCCAAAAAAAAACTCATTGTCAATATCGTCTTAAATGCGCAAATCTCACCAAATTGATTTTGATTTAAAAGACACGAAAGAGGCGGCTACACTGAACGAGACAACAGGAATAGACTGTTGATGATGACATTGTCTGTCCATTTTGAAAAAGCCTGTCTTCTCAGGCTCTGAAAGTTTTTAAACTATTTATCAGGATAATTAAAGTGAAGATGGTGTTCACGCAGCTTATCATCTCTACACCACATGGAATGAACTCTGCACTTCCTGTTACTCTGCTGAAACTCCCTGTAATCCCACTGATTTGTTACCTGGGTGTGTTTTTAAGTTTGAATATCCTGTACAGATATATGCAATCTCCCTGACTCATTAAACATGGGTTTTAAAGAACAAGGTTATTGTACATGTCACATTTGTCTTTGCACAGAAGTCACAAAGTTTAAGTCTTATTGCAGTAATCCAATAAGCTGTTTTCAGATGTTTGTGACTTTACATTAAAATTCCTGAAGCACTTTGGGTGTTGAGGATACAAAATTACCTTATAAGTGCCATAAGATCAATGTCCAGACAAATCCACAGTTCCTGTGTGTGGTCAGGGCAAATATGCCCCATGATAATCTATCGTTTGGCAATGTTTTGGAGGAGAGGTGATTAGCACAGTAACAATCTCTTGATTGTGTTTCTTTTTTGTGGAGCTTGTGGGGGTTCAATTGTTACAGCTGAAAAAGTGTTGCTGGAAAAGCGCAGCAGGTCAGGCAGCATCCAAGGAACAGGAGAATCGACGTTTCGGGCATACGCCCTTCTTCCCTGTTCAGTTGTTCCAGCATTGTACATGGACAACAGAGCAGACTCATCCAGCCTGCTAAAAGGAATCATCCATCATTCTTCATCAGAACGAACTTCACCAAAGCAATTCGTGATGGGGTATTAGACCAATTGCCAAAAAAGTCAATATCCATTCCACTCCAGCTTTTGTTGTGAGCTGAAAGTAACCTACTGAAAGAAGTTAGCGGGAACTGTTTGTACAGTGACTGCCTTTGGTATCTGTCTCCATGGATACTAATTGTGTCACTGGAGGGTTTACCTCTTGTATTAGTAAAGCGCTTCCTTCGAAGTGTTATCTCATTGTAGCAGACGATGCATCACCTCAGACACTAACAGCGTTCAGCGTTGCAGAGATAGGGAGAGGTAGATTCAATATCTAATAACTTTAGACTGGAAAGCTACAATAACATATCTGATTCTGGAAACAATAAATGTTAAAACAATGAACAGGAGTCTATCCGAGGGCCTTTACTATTTATCCTTGTCAAGGTTAACATTACCATGGCGAATATACGGTGTGCTGCTGGTTATTCAGGCGGGTTACTATCTCATCCTCGCCATTATTGGTGTACCAGGTAAGTCTCTCCATTTCTTTCCATTTATTAATCCCGATAAACTATGGTGAACTTCATTGTTATTTACATGATCAAAACTTGACAAAGACAGAGACTGTTGTGCTCAGCTTTAATTACGACCTCCATTCATTTCCCAAATACTTAAGATCTACCCCCTCAACTCGGAAACACCTGAAAACAAGACTGTTCACAATCTCGAGATCAATATTTGCCCTGAATTGTTTTATATCTCGGTATTCACTCCATTAATAAACCTATCCACTATCGGATCCATAATATCCCCAGTTTTCATCTCTGTGCCAGTGCTGTTGCGAAATAATCCATGATCTATACCTTGGTAAAATTAAGACATTACGGTTCCAGCCCTGTTCTGAACATCTTTCAGTTACAAATGCTTCGATCACACACTTGATCTTGAGTCTAAAATAACTTCATGATGGGGACATTGTGTCAGAGTAGTAACACCGCTGGACATGTAATTCACAGCCATTTGAAACACTTCGTAAAGTTATTACACGAAAAACACTGTATTAAATCCGACCAGAGATTATTCCAGAGCATAAATTCACATGACACAGATTGGAAACAAAAGCGAACTTTACTAATGCAATCATGACTCGAACAGCATTTTGTTTATAAGCTTTTCTATTTCACTGATGTCCTTGAAATCTAACATTATTACCTGGTTTGGATTAAGCGTGAATTCGGACCGACAACCATGTGTTTGGCTCTGTACTGTCATACGGAATGGCCTCACAGTAAGGGACAATTAGTGAGGTCAACAAATGCTGCCATTTTCATCATTGCAAACATACCAAAAAATATCAAAACTAAAGTTTAAACAAACAAGGAATGATTCTAGCTGTCAGAAACAAAAAGATTAAGAAGGTGCCAGAGAAACTGAGCATATATGGAAGTCTCGGGTCGAGAGCAAAACACAATTGGCATTTGCAGTCCACTGAGCATATATTTGAACTGAACATAGATGTGAAATGGTTTGTTTAATGTTGGTGACAGGGATGTCTGCTGCGATGAGGAGAAGGAGTGAGTTGAACTGATAGAGAAAGAGAAATAGATGAAAAAAAAACAAAGAAAGCGGTTGTTGAAGATCAGCTGGAATGGAACGAAAACAAACGGATTAATCTAATTTATTTTACTCTTGTTCCCATATTTATGATTGTCATGAACATGCAGGGGAGACATCAAATTCCCGATCTCAAGTGAGTTTGTGTAATAACCGCCTTTCACTCATTAAAAGAATGGTGGGCCAGCATTTAATTCACTTTCCCCATTGTCCTCGAGAAGGTGTCGATGAGCTGCCTTCCTGACCCTCCGCCGTCCGTGGGCTGGAAGGAGACAGTGCTTAGGTCCGTCCAGTTTCATTTCTTTGAGACTTTGTAGTGAGTCATGCAACTGAGTGGTTGTTTTGGCCATTACAAACGCCACTGGAGAGTCCAGCACATAGCACTGTGTCTGGACTCACATGTAAGTCCGACCAGGTGAAGACGGCAAATTTCCTTTCCTTCCTGAAGGACATTAGAGTGTTAGGTGGAATCTCGTACATTTGAGAATGGTTTTATAGTATGCTTTGATACTTAATTCCTGTTACTTTAAAAATTGAATTAAAATTCCACCAATCACCGTGGTGGGTTTCGAAGCTGATCTCCGCACCATTACCTGGTACGCTGGATTAATAATCTGGATGTAAAAGGGCGGGGCCATCTCTTCCTCAGCATCTCCATGCAGCTCCATTGTCAGTCGTGGATGTTGCAGTCGACATGGCTGCGTTTGAAGCACAGTTGTTTGCAAGGCAAAGAAATATTTTAGCAAAAAACACCATCCTTCTAAATTTTGCATTTATTAGAAGGTTTGAGGATCTGAAGAGCGCTTAGCTAAAATGAGCTGGATGTCCTTCGTCATGAGTTATTAACAGATTTCATACCTGACAGCAAATAATCAGCACAGGGACTCGTGTGCAGTCCATCATTGCAAATTGTTTAAAGTGAAACAGTGAAGATGTCTTTATGTAGTAGTCGAGTACTGTTCAGAAAGCACTTGGGGCACTGTGCACAGTTTATCCGTCATTCATAAGGAAAGGTCTCCTTGCCACAGAGAGACAATGTAAAGGAGTTTCACGAGGTTAATCCCTGCGGTAATAATACCATGAGGAGAGTGTGAAGGAAATAACCTTCATCGATACAAAAGAATAAAAGGTGATTGCATCAAAACTTGAGGGTTAAAACCAACTAAAGAATATGAAAACAAAACATTGATTACGAGAAATATAACGTGTTTTTCCGTGATGCATGTTTACACATTTGGACAAATACTTAGAAATGAAAGGATATGGAAGTAGTGCAGGGAAATGACTTGACTGCTTATTCTTATGAGTAACAATGAACAGGTAGGGGCTGGAAGAACACACCGTGCCACGCAACATTGAGATTGACAACTTCAAATGACATCCCTTCCAACACACAACCCCCTTCCCAGCCCCTCCCCTCCCTTACATTCTGCTGAGCAACCCTTCTTCCAGGTACCAACCGATCATTCTACACATCGACGAACCGGCTGGTACCCTCTACATGTTTTCACCTATCCCCACCTCTCCATCTTGCCTCCTCCTCACTCGTCCTGCCTTTTTTTTCCTTAGCTTCCTTCCACCTCCCCCTCAGTCCTGTAGAAAGGTGATACCAAGGCGTTGACTTCTCCACCTCCTGATGCTGTCCGCCTTGTTGTATATTTCCAGCCTCCTGGGTGTCTAATTTCGATTCCAACATTTGAAGTGTTTTATTTTAATCTTTTCTTGAATAATCGAAAAAGGGGAGTGAATGGGCTATTCCTCTTCTTATCTAATAGTTTTGAAGAGCTTAATGGATTTCTAATACTCCTGTGAAACAAGTTTGAGATGCTCAATGAGCTCCTGCTCTTTTTTTCATTCTGGAAATGTGCAATGTCTAGCAGTACTATTACATGTATGTTACTGACATGTTAACAGGACAAGCCTGAAAGTTGTCCAGGTTTTGATTCTGTCTCCCCTGACGGGGTTCCAATTATTTTCTGATCACGGTTTGATCTTCACTGAACATCCTCAGTTCAGACTGTCTGAAGGAGGGAAGGACATTAATGAAGCAGCTGAAGAAGTTTTGCCGTGGAAGCTACCCTGAGGAATGCCCATAGTGATATCCAGAGTCGAAAAGGATGACATCCACCAGTCACATTGTGTGCTGAATGACCCAATATTGGTGAGGTTACAACTGATTCCTGTTAAGTTGAATTTTTCTCATTCCAATCCTGCCGTGATATCAGGAATTGCCACTCTTACGGTGTATTCATATATTTTGTTCATGTCAACAGCCAAAGGTTATGTGTGGAGAGGGTTTCCTTCTCTCAGAGGGTAGTGACAGTAGGTGCGTCTTCATCCCAGAGAGGTTGGTAGATACATCCCTGAAATCTTCATGGGCTGTGACAACACATTTTGACATTTCAGAAACGACAGATAATTGGGCATGGAAGAGAAATTGCGACCAACAGAAGATCAGCCCCGATCTCACTGAATGGAAGTGTGGCTTGAGGGGTTAAATAGCCTCCTGTTATTCCAGTATACCGATACTCCAGTCATTTTGTGTTCTCATCCAGCTTCTGTGTTACTGACATGAAACGGCTGAATGGACTCATACTGTTGCTGTGTGACAAGATACTGGTGCTGGATGAAAGCAAATTACTGTGGATGCTGGAATCTGAAACCAAAAGAGAAAATGCCGGAAAATCTCAGCAGGTCTGTCAGCATTTCTAAGGAGAGAAAAGAGCTGACGTTTTGAGTCTAACTGGCCCTTTGTCAGAGCTAAAAAAAATGGGAGAAATAGGGACGTATTTGTGCTCGGCTGAGAGAAGGTGAGTCATGGCACCAGAAGCAAGAGTAGCAAAAAAGAGGTCATAATGACAGTGCATAGAGAGATTACAAGGAGATTAGGAGATGTGAATGACCAAGGCTGAAGCCAGTGCAATGTGACAAAATATGTGGGGGATGGGGGGGGGGTGGGGTGAAGCAGAGGCAAAATGAAAAACAGGGGAGAATGGTCGCAAAGGGGGAAGAGGAGAGGAAAAAGGTGATGAGAGAGTGGGGATCGAGAGAAAGAGAAACAATCCAGAAATAAGAGGTACAGAGAAGTGAAAAAAAATTTAAAAATAAATACAAGAAATGAAAGAAAAATTACGGAGCAGAATGGAAACAGAGGAGTCGAGATGGGGTAATCATCTGAAGTTGTTGATTTCAATGTTGAGACTGACAGGCTGTCACGTACCAGGCGGAATATGAGATGTTGTTCTTCCAGTTTGCGCTAAGCTTCACTGGAACATTGCAGCAGGTCAAGGACAGATATGTGGGCATAAGAGCAGGATTGTGTGTCGAAGTGGCAAGCCACGGGAAGGTCTGGGACCTGATTGCGTACCAAATGAATGTGCTCAGCAAAGCGATGACCCATTCAGCGTTTTGTCTCCCCAATATGGAGGAGACAACAGTGGGAGTAACGAATGCAATGGACTAAATTGAAAGAGGTAGAAGAGAAACGCTGCTTAATCTGAAATGAGTGTTTGGCGCCTTGGATAATGAGTACAAAAGAGGTAAAGTGGCTGGCGTTGCACCTTCTGCGGTTGCATGTGAAGGAGAGGTGTTAGGTGTGATGGAGGAGGGGACTAGGTTGTCTAGGAGGGAATGATTTCTCCGGAATGCAGACAGGGGGAGGGAAGGTAAGATGTGTTTAGTGGTGGTGTCATGTTGGAGGTGGAGAAAATGGCGGAGGACTATTCTTTGCGTGTGAAGGCTGGTGCTGCAAGGCCGACTTTGGTAGAGAGGCTGAATGGCCTGCTCCTGTAACTGTATATCAGGCTACAGGGGTTGAACAGCCTCATCCAGTTCTGTTGTACCTGAAATCCATATGGACTAAATCGCCAGCCCTGAGAAAAGGTTAGGACTGCAGATGCTGGAGATCAGAGGAGAAAATTTTGACGCTGGAAAATTACAGCAGGTCAGGCAGCATCCAAGAAGCAGGCGAATCGAATTTTCGGACATTCCAGATTAGGGTCTTACGTCCAAAACGTCGATTCTTCTGCTCTTCGGATGCTGCCTGACTTGCTGTGCTTCTCCTGCATCTCACTTTCCGACGTCGAGTTCAGCAGGGCAATGGGAACCTTAGGTGTAATTCCAGTCCACAGGAGGATGAGAGTACGGAGAACAGGGACAGGCTTTCACGGTCACAGGAATGTGGGGGCAGACAGCAAGCTGATTTGAAGTGTGTCTACTTCCATGCCAGAAGTATCTCAAATATTGGAGGTGACTTGCAGTATTAATAGGTACCTGGGAATTCGATGCTGTGGCTATTTAGCAGACATGTATAGGGCAGGGTGAGGAATGAATGCTGCAGGTTCCAGGGTTCAGATCTTTCTTGCAGAATAGGCAAGGCGGCAAAACAGGGGTAGGTGTGGACGTGATTGTAAAGGATAGTATACTGGTGGCTGAAAGAACTTCTGACGAGGTCTCGTGTACTGAGGTAGTGTGGCCTGAGGTGAGAAACAGGAGAGGCGAGGTGACACTGCTTGGAGTTTTTTATTGGCCTCCGCAGAGTTGCGGAGATGTGGAGGAGAGGATTGGCAACATGATTCTGGGTAGGAATGAAAGGAATAGGTTGGGCATTATGGTGCACTTTAACTTCCCCATCATTGACTAGAAATTCTACAATTCTATTACGTCGGATGGATCAGTGTTTTGTCAAACGTGAACAGGAGGGTTTCCCGACACAGTACGTCGAAGGGCTGAAAGAGCGGCGGCCACACTGGATCTAGTGCTTGGTAATGAACCAGGCCAGTTGGTTGACTTAGTTGTAAGTCAGCACTTTGGAGGTAGTGACCAGAATTCAGTTACGTTTATTTTAGCGATGGAAAGGGATAGGTGCATAACACAGGTAAGAGTTATCGATGGGCCAAGGGCAATTATAATGCAATTAGGCCAGAATTAGGATGCATAGAATTGGGTATCAAAATGCAGGGGATGCAGACAATGGCAATGTGCAGCTGTTTGAAGGAACAGATATTGTGTGTCCTTGATAGGTATTTCCCTGTCGGGCAGGGAGGCAGTGACAAGGTAAGGGAACCGGTGTTTCCTGCAGAAATTTCATCTCTTCTAAAGCAGAAGAATGATGCTTATGTGTTGATGAGTCAAGATGGTTCAGATGCGGTGGTGGAGAGTTACAGCTCACCAAGGAAGGATTTAAAGAGAGAGTTAAGAACAAAGAGAGAACACGAGCAGTCTTCAGCAAATAGAATAGAGGACAACCCTAACGCTTTCTATAGGTATGTGAGGAGTAAAAGGACGACTCGTGTAGGAATAGGACCAGTCAAAGATAGAAGTGTGAAGTTGAGTGTGGGCCCTGTTGAGATCGGGACAGGTAAGAAACGAACATTACTCATCGGTGTTCATTCTGGAAAAGGAGAATATTGTAGAGGGTAAGAATGAGACAGAGATATTAGACTAGAAAGGATTGAGGTTAGTTACAAAGAGATGTTATAAATTCTCGAAGGAGTGAAAGTAGATAAGTCCCCTGGTCGGATGGGAAGTATTCGAGCATTCTCCGGGAAGCGAGGGAGGAGATTTCAGAGACTTTGGCTTTGATACTTGAGCCGTCATTTTCTACTGGTTTAGTACCAGAGGACTGGGGGACAAATGTTATGTCCTTGTTCAAAAAGGGCAGTAGAGATTACCCAGGTAATTATAGACCAGAGAGCGCTAATTCTTTTGTAGGAAAGCTTTTGAAAGTGATTATAAGAGATAGGATTTCTAATCATCTAGCAAGCAACAATTTGATTTCACATATTCAACTTGGTTTCGTCAAGGGCAGGCGTTGTCTCAATGAGTTTTTTGGGTAGGTGACTCAGCGTGTAGATGAGGGTAGGCTATTGACGTGGCAAACATGGACTTCAGTCAAGCCTTTGATAAGATTCCGCATGGTAGGCTTTTGGACAAAATGTCGAGGCATGAAACTGAGGGTGATTTAGCAGTTTGGATTAGAAACTGGCTTTCTGAAAGAAGGCAGCGAGTGTTGGCGAATAGAACATATTCAACCTGGAGTCCGGACACTAATATTGTGCCACAAGGTTCTGTTTTGGGACCGCTGTTGTTTGTCATTTTTATAAATGACTTAGACGCAGGCAGAGGTGGATGGATCAGTAAATTTGCAGCGGACAATAAAGTCCTTCGAGTCGTAGACAGTTCGGAAGAATGTTACAGATGGCAGGGGGACTTCGATAAACAGCAGAATTGGGCTGAGAGGTGGCAAATGGAGTTCAATGCAGCTAAGTGTGAAGTGATTCTCATTGGGAAGAAGAACAGGAATGCAGAATACTGGGTCAAGAGAAAGAATATTGGTAGTATGGATGTGCAGAGGGATCTTGGAGTCCATGTACTAGATCCCTGAAAGTTGCCACCCAGATTGTTAGTGCTATTAAGAAGGCAGACGGTGTGTTAGGTTTCATTCGTAGAGGTATTGAGTTCTGGAGCCGCAATATCATGCCGGAAATATTGAAAACAGTAGTGCTGCCACACTTGGAATACTGTGTACAGTTGTCGTTGCCAAATTTCAGGAAGGATCTGGAAAGCATCGAAAAAGGTGCAGAGGAGATTTAACAGGATGTTGCCTGGTCTGGATGGAAGTTCTTATGAGGAACAGCTGAGGGACTTGGGTTTGTTCTCATTGGAAAGAAGAAGGCTAGCAGGGGATTTATGAGAGACATGCAAGATGAGCAGAGGATTAGATAGGGTACACTGTGAAAGTCTTTTTTCCGAGGTTGATGACGTCAGCTTGTTCGAGGGGTCATAACTGCAAACTGAGGCGTGATAGATTTAAGACAGCTGTCAGAGGTAGGTTCGTTACTTAGAGAGTGGTAAGGGAGTGGAAACCCTACTTGCTAATGCAGTTAACTCAGCGACATTTAGGAGATTTAAACAATCCTTGGATAAACACATGGATGGTGATGGGATAGTGCAGAGAGGGACGAGCTGAGAATAGTTCACAGGTCGGCGTAACATTGAGGGCCTAAGGGCCTGTGCTAAGCTGTATTGTTCTATGTTCGATGATCTACTGCCCAACCCTCATCAAGCTTCCTGCTCAATTCATCAAAGTAAATTTATTAATAAAAACGTTAGGCTTGAACTTTCATGCACAAAACCATGTTTACTGTTCCTAATCAAGCCCTGTCATTGCAAATGCATAAGCCCAAAATGTCGATTCTTCTCCTCCTTGGATGCTGCCGGACTTGCTGCTCTTTTAAAGCAAAACATTTTTCAGCAAATGCATGTATATCCTATTCTTGAGAATCTTCTCGATTAACTTACCTACCACAGATAATAAGCTTAGTCGTCTATATTTTCAGCTTTTTTTTCCCATTCCTTCTTGAATAAGGGCACAACATTTGCTATCCACGAGTCTTCCGCGATGGCTCCTGTGGTTAATGATGATCTGAATTATCAGCCAGGGATCCAGCAAATTCTTCTCTAGTCTCTTGCACTGTTCTTGTCTTTATCTAGTCAGGACCGTGAGATTTATCCATCTTCATACATTGTAGAATGTCCAACACATTTTCTACTTTGATATGGAATGTCTCTAAGATATCACAACTAACTTCCCCAAATTTTCAACTCTTGCTGTCTTTCTCCGCGGTAAACATAGAGGAGAAACATTCGTTGAGGCCCTCTCCCATCTCTTATGCATCTACACAGACATGTCCAATCTGTTTCTTCAGGGTTCCCATTCCCTCTCTTGCTATTTTCTTGCTCTAATATACGTAAAATATCTCTTGGATTGATCCTAAACTGATCCACATGGGCGACAGTGCCCTCCACCGCATCTCCTCCACTTCACACATCTCCACCTGTAACAAGACTGGAACAACCACCCCCACCGCGTCCTCCTCTTCCATACAATCAACGTGCGGATGCAGCGCGTCATCCTCCGCCATTTCCACCACTTACGAACAGACCATACCATCAGGTATATGTCTCCCAGCCCACACGTATCTGCGTTTCCTCCCTGACCCCTTTGTCAGTTCCGAGCCACACCCCCCCCATCAACACGCCCTCCACTCCCAGCTCCTCCCCCTTCAACCGCAAGACGTGTTACCCGTCCCCCACAGTTCTGCCCACGGCTCCAAAGGGTCCGTCACACATCTGACAGAGATTCACCTGTACTTTCGCACAAGTCATCTACTGTGCCTGTCTCTCTCGATGTGGTAACCTCTACATTCAGGAGATGGGACAGCAAAACGTGGAATTTTCCAGAGAACATCTCGGGAACACACGTATGAAATAACCCCACCACCCTGTGGTCAAATATTTTGAAGCCCCTCCCACTCCACCAAAGACACACATGTCCTGGGCGTTCTCCACCACCAAAACCTAACGACCTGACACCTGCTGGAAGAACGCCTCATCTTCCACCTTAAGACTCTCCAACCATACGTGATCAATATGGATTTCATCAGCTTTCTCATTTCTCCACCCATCATATTGTCCGAAATCCAACCCCCTAACTCAGCAATGCCCTATCAAAGAAGTGCCCTCTCTGTCTCTCTTTTTTCTTACATAAAAGCTCTATACTCTTCTCGACAACTGATAACCTTCACCCCACTGTCATCTCTCTTACACATTTCTCGGTATCTTCTGTCAAACCCCATAACCATCATACTTATCTCGCAGCCCCCTTGGGCCTCAAGCCTAAATCCTGTTGAAGAGCTTGCGCTTGAAACATCGATTTCTCTGCTCTTCAGATGCTGCCTGACCCGCGATGCTTTTTCAGCACCACACTCTTCGACTCACCCCTCAGCAATGGACAAAGTGGAATCTGCTTTGGCTGGAGAGTCCGAGTCGAAAACTATGGCTCTGGAAAAGCACGACAGGTCAGGCAGCATCCAAGGAGAACAATTCTTAGCGTCTTAGGCATAAGACTTCATCATAAAGGCGTTCGTGTCTTCCCATTATTTTTCATTTCATGATTCAATGGGACTAGGAACGATACTTGTTCAAGGAAGGCAGCACTGTATATAGCAGTGAAATGGAAAGCAGTTTGTGAGTTGCTTGAACAAGAGCTTATGGAGTAGACAAGTGGAGGTGAAGTATAAACATAACGATAAATAAAACCCCCGGTCAATTTCGGGCACAGTGCAGATTTCTAGAGATTACAACAGGAAGCGAGGAAAGAGATTGCTGCACCTTTCTCAATTATCTTTGTTTCCTCACTGTCACCTGCAGCAGTGCCAGATGTGTGGAGGTGGGTAAATGCCATTTCCTTGTTCAGAAAAAAAGGGAATAGGGATAATCATGGGAATAACAGACGTGTTGCTCCTACGTCAGTCGTAGGCAAACTATTGGAGTGAATTCTGAGAGTCAATATTTCTAATTACCTTCAAAACCACAGTTTGATTAGTCATAGTCAGCATGGCTTTGTGAGGGGCAGGTCATGCCTCCCAAACCTTATTGACTTCCTTGAGGACGTGAAAAAACACATTATTGATGGCAGAGCAGTGATGGTGGTGTACATGGATTTTAGCAAGACGTTTGATAGGTTTTCCGTGGTAGGCTCATTCAGAAATTAAGGCGGCATGGGATACAGGGAAATCTGGCTCTCTGGTTACAGAATTGGCTGGCCCATAGAAGACAGGGCGTGAAGTAGATGGAAAGTATTCAGCCTAGATGTCAGTGACAGTGGTGTTCCACAGGGATCAGTTTTGGGACCTCTAGTCCTTGTAAATTTGATAAATGACTTGGATGAGGAACTGTGAGTGTGGGTAGTACGTTTGTCGATGAAACGAAGGTTGGTGGAGTTGTGGGTAGTGCAGAGAGCTTTTGCAGGTTGTAAAGGGACATTGACCGGATGCAGAACTGGGTTGATAAGTGCGAGTTGGGGTTCAACCAGGAAAAGTTTCAAGCGATTTGTTTTGAATGGTTGAATTTGAATGCAGAATACGGGGATAAAGGCAGGAGTCTTTGCGGTGTGGAGGAACGTAGGCATCTTGTGGTCCATGTACATAGATCACTCAGAGTTTCCACTCAAGGTGATAAGGTATTAAGAAGGCCTATGTTGTTTTGGCTTTAATTAGCAGAGGGATTGTGTTTGAAAGCCGCGTTGTTATGCTGCAGCTCTTTCGAACCTTGGTTACAGCTCACTTGGGATATTGTGTTCAGTTCTGACGCCTCATTATACGAAGAATGTCGAAGTTTTAGAGAGCTTGCAGAGGATAGTTAACAGGATGTTGCCTGAACTAGTGGGCATGTCTTATGAAGAAACGTTGATGGAGCTAGTGCTTTTCACATTGGAGAAAAGAAGGATGAGATGTGACTTGATAGCGTGCATGAGATGTTGATAGTCATAGATAGAGTGGATAGCCAAGACTTTGTTTTTCCAGGGCATACATGTCTATCAAGAGTGGGCATAACTTTAAGATGCTTGGAGGAATTTTTAGGGGAGATATCGGATTTGGTTCTTTAAGAGTTGGTGGGTGGGTGGATTGTACTGCTGACAGTCCAGTCGAGTCAGATAAATTAGGGACATTTAAGCGATTTCTGGATAGGCACATGGAAGGTAGTGCAATGAAGGATATGTAGGGTAGTCTAATTTAGGGTCATACAAAAGGCCGGCACAATATCAAGACCGGAGGGTCCGCACCTTGCTCTGTGTGTTCCACATTTCAAATCTCTCCCAGCTTGTGGATGCTTATCAATTGGTGAACATGTGTGGGAGTGAGGTGTGTGAGGTCAGGAAGTGTTAGGCCGATTCTTCCAGTTATGCAGCACATTATTACATTTAACTCAGTGCCAGGCAAATATCTGCGTGTTTACCTACACGAGACAAAATCCACCAAGTTCCGCTATTAAAGTGATTCTTAGCTTGATGTTTGTTCCTGTTTTCTTCACATACATTCTGTTGGTTGATCCATGTATTAATATCTGGACATCCACAGAGATGTGTAATTTTGTTTTGATACTGGAGAACGCTAAGGCGACATTCATTGCATATGGTTTTAGAGGATTCACTGTGTGACTCAATGTGCTGCAGAAGACTGTCAATTTGTTAATTTCTTCAGTCAGTGTCTAGCCCAGCGTGCTGATGAATAGCGTCTGTGGTGGGGGGGAGGGGCAGCCGGATGTTAACATCATAAAATAACTTCTGCGGTGTGATTCCGAACCTCCTGTCCATACATCTGCTCACTGGGCCAAACTCTGACTAAAGAGGAATTTGGAAGACATGGTTGCTGGTCAGACATTGGTATCTACCTTGAACAGCATTTGTTCGGACATTGAGACTGGTGATAGTCTGTTGGCTAGTTTACCCCGTCCAAAGGTGAACTCCAAATGATTTCTTGTGAAGGAATGTTTGAATGACTACCCTGATGCAATTTCCAAACTCTCTGGACAGATACAGGAGCAGACCAGTGCATCACTCAGTATCACAGTCAGCTGTGAAGTTTAATAGAATTGTGTTTGAATTCAGTCCTTCTGGAATCCACTTTTAATGTCGGTCATGTTTGCAAGCGACGAATTTACTGACCTGTACAGTAATCAGGTGTTTGCCATGTTGTGAATGGAGAAAAAGTTAGATATGAATTATGATTATTCAACTGAACAAGAATTGAAAGTAATTAAGTTGATTCTACGTTTATGGAACTAAAGTATAAACACCTATCAACATAATATGATCCAAAAGTAAAGGATGCACATTTTAATTGAACCGGAAAACGCGCATGCCTAACTACCCTGGTGATCATAGTTATACATTGAGTATTCGAGCATTCAAATGTATATATATCATTGCACTGTCGTTTGCAAAGTGGTTGGTCTGGTCACCCCACTCTGGATACTGCATTTCCAGTGTACCTGGGTCCATGGTAAACAAATGGACCTGAGACTATACAGAAGGGAAGTTCTGACACAGAACGGAGCAGGCCACTGCACTTTCCCCCACAGATTTCCATGAACATTTTTCAATTCCAGGTGCAAAGTGTGAAACCAGCTCCTTTCAAAAATCAGGTTGTCACAGAGCTGTGTCCCGACCTTCAGTAAAACCTCCAGGCTCACACCAGTGACAAGACTGTGCTGACACTTACCATGAAGTGAAATGGATTGATTCTGAAACTTTCCAGGCAGCAATGGGTGACATATCCATCATATCCGAAATGCAGTCCTTGGATGTATTCACGTGTTTACAGAAGCCATCTGCCCACTGAGAGGAATACCTTGGTTCTCTTTCTCCCGAGGAAGGTACATAATCTGACTTCCAGAAATACTAGGGGACTGGGGAATGGTGAAAATGAGGAACTTCAGAAAGTTAGAATTAATGAAGAGCACGTTTTTCAAAATCGAATTGAATTGAAGCTTGGTAATTTGCTGCATCTGATTACTACATGTCAGTGTATTGAAGAGGTGACAATAGAGCTGGTGAAAGAATTACTGATTATTTTACTAAGTCATGTAGGGGTGGACAATATAACAGATGAATTAAAAATTGGATAATGGATAGAATGAAGAGAGTAGTGTTTTTCTCTGGACAGAAGGCTTGTGGGTTATCAGAAGGACCAGTGTTTGGGCAATAGCTGTTCGCAAGATATAAAAATGGTTAATATGGAAACAACAAATGGAACCATTCGCATTTATGTTTATTAAATGGTGAGAGGTCAGGAAGTGCTGTTGGGGAAAAGGACCTGGATGTCCTTGGTGAGAAGTCACGAACAGAATTCATACGGGATAGTAAGTAATTATAATTGTAAATTATGTGTGGTCCTCCATGCAAAATATTTAAATTAACAGTGAAAATATATCTGACTTGATGGTAGTGTTTGGTTGAGAGAGTAATATTGCGTACAGACTGAGTCTGCTTGATAAATAATTATCGACATGAACCAAAACAGAGCAAAGGAGCTTCACAACATTTAATCGCGGCATGATGTTGCCATGAAGACAATGGATTAATTATGTGTTTAATATGTCTTTCTGTGCGAGAATAAGAAGTTTCAACTTGATGCTTATGAACGCACACTCCTTATGCCTGAATCAGCCAATGAAAAGGTAACAAATTCCATATTTTCCCGAGGATGCTCGATTCCCGACAGGTTATGGGCTTGTGCAGAGACCTCATGTCAATTGGCGGAGGTCTGAACTCTGAACACATTAATGTGCAGTTACTATGTGACCCTACACTCAACTTTATACTGTTCACAATCCTGTCAGCAGCCTGAATACCTTAATTCTGAAACAGTTCGACATTCCTCACTAGCTTCGGGCCTCCAGAGAGAACATGGGTCTGCTGTTTCATAGGTGCAAGACACCATTGAGAATGGCTTAAAAAAAGGCTTCATTCCACTACCAAATATATGGCAGATGGAGATCAATGTAGGTAGATGTGACATTGTGCACTTCGGCATAAATAGAGTACGGCAGCCTACCATTTGAAAATGGATTGGTTGTAAAATGTTGATCTATGAAGGAACTGGTGCTCCTTTTTTGTTTCCTTCTGTGTAGTCGCTTCGGTCCATTCATGGCAATCAGTTCTGAAACCAGAACTCAATAGTGGGAATAGCATTGTCATGGTGACCAGTGAAAATACACGCACCAAGTGAGAAGCGGGAACATTGAAAACGATCTGAATCTCACTGCACACCAGTCACTGAAAGCAATATTGCGGGAACAGAATATAGTTTTGAACATAAATGGTCTGTTTACCCTCATCGTAACGGGACTTGAGTACAGGAGTAAGTAGACGTACAGGCCTGGCTGAGCCCCCATGTCGACCATTGTGCAGTGTAGTATGCAGTTTTCCTCTCATTAGTTAATGAAGGAAAATCTTGACATTGAGTGAGTGAGGCGAAGGACGACCTGTCTGATCTCTAGGAGGACAAGCTTGTTGTGGGAGCAAAGTTTGGGACATGGGGTTATGGCAAATGAGTGGAGATCTCAGTGAAATATATATATATATATATATATATATATATATACATGTCTGTCAGGGCAAAAGTGATTGGAAGCAGGAATGATAATACCCCTGACTGGGAAGTCTAAAACACGGGGTGACAGTATTCAGTACAGGCAGGCCGCTCTGCATTGAGATGACAACGAATGTCTGCACTCAGTGACTGGTGAACCTCGGCAATTCTCGCCCACTTAAGGCGAGAGAGAGATCAGGGTATCGGTGCGGAAATAATGGGTCAGCCATCATTGTATTGCATTGGATAGAAACATCACCGGACACAACGGCCCAGTACAGTTCCTATTTTATATTTTACCAAGGTCAATCAGATTAAGGGAAATGTACATTGTCGATGAAAAGTATATTCAGGAGATGTTCGGCCATGAACGACAATGGGGAAGACCCTACATGCTGAACTGCCGACACATTTCCTGATGTTTCTGTACAGTCTGTGGGAAAGCTCTGTCAACATTGTCACAAGTTCTCAAACACTAGGAAGGAGGTCTCTGCAGAGTCGACAAGGATGTGCTTTCCATTCCCTTTTCCAAAACAGAGATCGAGATGTAAAGTCTGGTGTCAGTAATAGTTACCCTGAAGCCAATAACGTTTATAAAAAGTAAATTTGTTTCCCCAAAGTACTGTCAGGAATCAAATCTCCAGTGCTTTCCTGCCCTGGCATAGAAGTGACTCCAGACTCACAGACATGTGATAAAATCTTCAATGGTCGTGGCAGACTGAGAGATTATAACTTGCAGAAAAGTTATAGATTGTGGTTGAATACAATTCTACTTCTTCCCTGCTGTGGTCTGCAGCATCACATTCATATCAGAAATACTCTATTCAAGAAAGTTCAGAGAGTTTGATTGTTGAAAACATTTACATAGTATATTTGATCTGAAAGTAAATTGGGGGCAGTGAAGAATTAGTGATGAAAGAGGTGTTATAGAGTCAAAAACTCTCACAGTCATGCAATATGCAAACAAATCGTTCGGCTATAATTGCCCATCCCCACTGGGTTTCCTAAGCTGAACTTGTTCTATGTTGCTGCTTTTCGCACATGCGTGTCTAAAACTTTCCTGTTCATGCACCCATCCAATCATCTTTGAAATGCTGCAATTGTACTCACCACGACCACTTCCTCTAACCTTTCGCTACATATAAACAGAACCCTATGTGAGAAACAACTGCCCCTTACTTCCCTTTTAAATGTTTTCCGTCTCACCTTAAACTTATACTCTCTAGTTTTGGAAACCGCCACCTTGGGGAAAAGACCATGGATATTCATTCTATCCATGCCCCTCGTGATTTTATAAACGTCTGTGAGCTCATCCCTCAGCCTCCTACGCAAATGGAACAAAACCTCTGACGATCCTTATGTCTCAAAACATCCAGACTCCGTGACATCATTTTAAATATTTTGTACTCTTTCCAGTTCATAACATTCTTCCGATAGAAGGGCGATATGAACTGTCCTCAATAGTCCCCAAGGAGATTTACCATTCTCTTGTCCAGCAATAACATGATGTCCCAATTCCTATACGCAATGCTCTGACCAATGAAGGGAAGAATGTCTAACGCCTTATTCACATCTCTATCTCCCTGCTGGTCCACTTTCAAGCAACTTTCTAACCCCGCCCCAGGTGTCTCTGCTCGACAACACTTCCTACGGCCCGACAATTAACTATTAAAATTCTGCCCTCATTTGTCCACCAAAATGCAATACCTCGTATTTATCTGCATAAAGCTCCATCTGCCATTACATCGCCCACTGATCCAGTTGATCAAGATGTCATTATCATTTGAAATGGCCCTCTCACCTTCCACTCTAACACAAATTTTGGTTTTGTTTACAAAGGTACTATCCATGGTACTTATATTCTCATCCAAATCATTTATAAAGATAACAAACAGCAGCTGCCTAGTCCTGTGGCACTCCGCCTGCCACAGGTTTTCAGTTAGGACCACAAATCTCTCCAAACACACTCTATCGCCTGCTGTCAAGCTAATTGTGTTATCAAATTGTCCAGCTCTCCCTGATCCGCTGTGATCTAACCTTATAAACCAGAATACCATGCAGAACCTTCTTGGCCTCACTAACGTCCACGTTCACAACGTATGCTGCTTTCCCTTTATCGATGTTCTTGGTCACGTATTGAAAAGTTTCAAACAAGTTTGGGAGACACATTTTATCATACACAAAGCCGTATAACTCGAAAATCAGGACTTGCCGTTACAATTGCATGTAAATCCTGTTTCTGAGAATCTGTTCCAAATACTTACGCACTCCTGACATCAAACTCACCGCGCCATAGTTCCCTGCCTTTTCCTTGCTGCCGGTTTAAAATTAATTTTGCAACATTATCTGTCTTCGAGCCCTTCATCACGTCACCCGTGGTTCTCAATGATACAAATAAAATCTGAACGAACTGCAAATGCTTCATCGAAAACAAAAGAAAAATTATCTGGTAAATTTCAGCTGGACAGGCAACATCTGTGCAGAGAATACAGATATCATGTTTCGGGTCCAGGACCCTTCCTCACAATTCTGAGGATAATATGAATATCTCCGCTAGGGGCTCCACAATTTCTTCCCCAGCTTCCCACAATGACCTGGGATACGCTTGAACAGGTCCTGGGTATTTATCTACGGTTATGCATTTGAAGTACTTCACCACTTCCTCTTCTGTAATTTTGTCTCGTTTCAAAACATCACTGCATGGATTTATTTCCCCGAATTGCCTCACTTCCATCTTTTTCTCCACAGGAAATATTGATGCGGTGTATGTTTGTGTGTGATCTCACTCATGGAACAGGAGAAGCTGTAAGACAGAGGAGTCTGGGAGTTTCAGTCCATACAACGACTGAGTACCCAGCATGGCCAAGCGCTTATGGACTGTATTGTTGAACTGTTCACTGACTTTCTATATTTCCACTGTTAAATGAACGGCTGCAATGTTTTACATTTTAACTTTGGTGTTTTTATTTTTCCACTTTTCACTAAGATTCTGTGGACGGAGGGGTTTACCTCTTTATGTAAAATTGTGTCACATGTCGTGACTTGTAAACTCTTCACTGTTCTCATGTGAGTACATGTGACAAGAAACGTAACAAACTGAAATCATCTCCAGTGGAAACACACATAGACATCAGTTTGATTTTTAAGCAGCTCTATTCTCTCCTTACTTTGTCTTTTGCGCTTAATATACTTGCAGGATTTTTTTCCATTCTCTTTAACCTCATCAGCCAAAGCGATCGCATGTTCCCTGTTTGCCCTTCTGACATCCACCGTAAGTGTACTCTGAAACCCTGGATGCTCAAGGGATTCCTTTGATCCTCGCTTCCTACAACAGACAAATGTCTCCTTCTTTTTCCTTGACCAAAGCACAATATCTCCTGACATGCGTTATTCCCTGTTCCTGCGAGCGCTCTTCTTCACACTAACAGGAACACGTTGGCCCTGGACTTTAATTATCTCGGTTTTGAAAGATGCCCACTTGCAGACGTCCTTCAAACTCAAACAGTTTCTCTTTGATTATCTTTTGTATTTTCCTGCTTAATGCATCCAAATTGCCCATAATTATACAGTTAACTTGTGGACAAGGTCTAGCCTTCGCCGGAAATATTTTCAAACTAAGGGAATGGCAATCATTCGTTCCAAAATGATATGAGTGTAACAGCACAATCACATACCCTGTCTTATTTTCCATGAGGAAATAAAGTTGAGTCCCAGTCGTCAACCAACCACATCAAACCAGCACGTGTGTACTGAGAGCAATGGGGTCTCGGGAACATCGGTGAGCAGACCATCAAGGAGGTGAAGCAACACTTCCGATGTCTGAAAGTGTCAGATTGAACCCTCCAGTACTCACTGTATTATTAAGTCCTGTAATCTCTCTCTGTTTATGTAGTATATAATGTTTCATTCTGCATGAAACATTCACAGATTCATTCTTTCCCCCGTTATATTCCAGCTGTCAAATTGTTGTCCATTGCTTCTTCAATGAGAGATTCGCTACCTCATCTTGATAACTTCAGTTGCTGTCTCGCTTAGTGTCATTTCAAATTTAGTTAGAGCACGTTTGTTGCATTTATTGAAGTCATGATATCGTTTGCAAATAGCTGAGGCCCCAGCACGGGTCAATGTGTCACTGCAGTTGTTAATGTGTGTTAAACTGATAAAGACTGATTTAAACCAAATGTAACTCTGCACCTGCTTTACTAATCAGTCCATAACGTATTTGTTTGTGGCTGTTTTGAATGGATGAATGTTACCTTCCATTTCCTGTGTCACAGGCATGAGAGATTAAAAGATCTGCTCACGTTGCTGAGAAAGTGCCTCGAATAGCTAAATGCCTTTATTCTACCCCTGCTTACTACTCTTGATGTGCTGAATAGCTTGTTTCAGTATGGGTATAGTTGTGAATGGTGCTGAATATTTTGGAACCATCAGTGAACAGCCCACTTCTGACTTTATCATGGACGGAAGGCCGTTGATGATGCAGTTGTCGACAGCCCACAGTGCCTCATGGATGCCCACATTACATTTTCTCGATCTATTAGAGGTATGTCCTACTTCACAGGAGGCAGTGCCACATAATACAGTGGGCGCTACCTTCAATATGAGACTGAGACGTCCCCGCGCTCAGGACTGTGTGCTTCCCGATCCTACAGATACCGTTAGGGACACATCCATTTGTGACAAGTAGTTTGTGAGAATGATTCCTTATTATTGATTTCCGCTTCACTTCACAAATTCGGGCTACTGTATATTTCTCGCCTCGCCTTGCTCAGTCTTTCGTGGACCTGCAGAGACACTCTTGATGATGGACTTTTTAGTCCCACACACAGAGTACGTTCTGTGTCCTTGTCTGCCTCATTGCTTCATCCGATTGTTTTCAACGTCATGGGTAACTGTGTTATCAACGATGGGTGGTGAGGAGGTCAGTAGAACTACATCATCAGGCGATTTTCTTGACCAACTTTGACCTGTTCCCATGAGATTTCCCGGATTCTAAAATCAATGTTGTATAATTCCAGAGTAACTCCTTTCCTAAATGTATTCCACGGTGACGGTGTGACAGGGTCTACCCGGGGTGGTAATGGGGCTTCATGAAATATTATCCATCAGGTCTCATTCTGTGAGTATGACGATGGAACAGTAAAGCAGGTCAGGCAGCATCCGAGGAGCAGCAGAATTGACGTTTCTGGCATAACCCCTTAATCAGGATTAGTGCTTGCGGGTCGTGGTGTTAGTGTATAAATGGGAGGGATTGGCGTTGGGGAGAAGGTAGCTGTGAATACGATAAACGGTGAATGTGGGAGTTTTGATGACAGGCCAGAGAGGAGGATGGAGCAGACAGATGGGAAAGGTGATCGACAAGTTAGGAGGGCGGTGCTGATTTGTAGGGTTGGATCTAGGATAAATCCAGGGGGAGGTGAAATGATGAATCTGTTGAAATCCACATTGAACGCATGTGGTTGCAGGATCCCAAGGCAGTTCTTCCTCCAGGCGTTGGGTGGTTAGGGGTTGGTGATTGGAGGAGGCCCTTGACCTCAATGTCATTGATGGAGTGGGAGGGAGAGTTAAAGTGTTCAGCCACGGGGCGATGGAGCTTGTTAGTGCGGGTGTTCCAGAGATTTTCTCTGAAAGGAACCGGAAGATGGCTTCCAGTCTCCCGGATGTACAGGAGACCACTGTGGGTGCAACCTATGCAGTGAATGCGATTTGCTGAAGTTCAGGTAAATTTCTGTCCGATGTGGAAGGATCCTTTGTGGACTTGGAAAGAGGTGAGGGGAGAGTTGATGGCGCAGGTTTTGCACTTCCTGCGTTGGCAGGGGAAGGTGTCGGGAATGTGGTGTGGACTGGTGGATTGACGTGGATCTGACAAGAGAGTCATGGAGGGAATGTTGTCGAGGGAACACTGATAGCTGCACGGAGAAAATATATCTCTGGCGGTGCGGTTTGTCGCTGGCGGAAGTGGCTGAGTATGAGGCGAAGTATTTGCTGGTTGGTGAGCTGGAAGGTGTAGACTGTGGGTTTCTGTCCTGATTTCGTTGGGAGTGGTGGTGTTCAAGTGGGGAGGTATGGGAAATGGAGGAGATGCGCTGGATGGCATCGTGGACAATGTGGGAAAGGTATTTGTGGTCAAGGAAGAAGGAGTCAGTTTGACATTATATAACGTAGAATTATTCAACCTGGAAGCATGTGTGGAGGAGGCAGAGGAATTGTGAATAAGGAATGGCGTTTTTACAGGAGACAGTATAGAAGGAGATGTAGTATAGGAAGCTCTGGGAATCGGTGAGCTTGCAGTAGATGTCCGAGGTTAGTCAGTCACCAGAGATGAAGATGGAGAGATCCATGCAGGGGAGTGAGGTGAGTGAGATGATCCAAGTGACCTCAAGGTCAGGGTGGAATATGTTTAGGACGTTGAAAAACTGTACATCCTCCTCTTGGGATTATGAAGTGGCACCGATTTAGTCATTGATGCAGCAGAGGAAAAGGTGAAGAATCGTGATGGTGTAGCGACTGAAGATTTCATGGAATGTTCTCTCCTAACATTTATAAATGACATTGCTGGAACATTCTGTACCCCATATTCTATAACCGATATTCCCAGGAATATTCTGTATCCAACATTCTATAACTGACATGACCGAGAACATTTTCTACCCGAACATCAATAACTGAAATTTTCTGGAACATTCTGTATCCAACATTCTATAATACACATCCCCAGATCATTCTGTACCGTACATTCTATAGTAGAAAAGTGTGGTGCTGGAAAAGCACAGCAGGCCATGCAGCATCCGAGGAGCAGTGGAATTGACGTTTCGGGCATAAGTCTTAAGAAGGGCTTATGTCCGAAATGTCGATTCTCCTGCTCATCGGATGCTGCCTGGCCTGCTGCGCTTTTCCAGCACCACACTTTTCAACTCTGGTTTCCAGCATCTGCAGTCCTCACTTTCTACCCGTGCATTCTACAACCGACATTCTCTGGACCATTCCATCTCTGACAGTATTTGTGAACGACCGAACGTCAGTGAATTCAACAAAAGATAAGACCCAGAGGGAAGAGATCCCGTTCCAGAGAGAAGGAGACTCTGTTCCAAAGTCGTCTCCGACAGTTAAAGATGTGAATACGTTTTCATTGTATTTCCATTTTTTCACTTGGATCAAATACAGTTTCGATGAAAGACAGAAATTTCCAACCTCCGTTTGTCTTCAAGAAACTGAGAGAGAATCCCTGAGGACAGCACCGTTTTTAAACTCTGTATTAGGATCTCGAACCAGTGACTTGGGTCTGCTCTGGAGTGATCGAGTGTGTTGGAATGTTCTGGAAACCACCTGTTCTTATGGATGTGTCTCTGTGAGTTTGGGGAGGGAGGGTTTCATGTGTTCTATGACACATTTTTGTCCATAATACAGACCTTACCATTTGTTATTTCAGCTCCAATTATTTTTGTTCATCTCTGAATGCAGTGACACATTTGAAAAATCTCACTGACTCTTCCATCAAACTGGTGACTTTGCCTCCAGGCAGATGGATAATATATTTCTTTTCCTTCCTCACAGTTAACATAGTGACGATCTATGTCTTGCTATGTAAAGATTGTGGATTGTCTCCATGTGTCAGACGTTACTTGGGGTCTATGGCAGCTGCGGATCTACTGGTTATTATCCTCGACCTGATATTGAGACACATTCCCATTGCTTTTCGCGCCAAGTTTTATTTCCTGTACTCTATCCCTGTGTGTAATGTCCACGCCGTCCTGCTTTATGCAGCCACTGACTGTTCTGTCTGGTTCACCGTCACGTTCACCTTTGATCGGTTTGTGGCCATTTGTTGCCAAAAGCTGAAAAGTAAATATTGCTGCGTGAAAACGGTGGCTGTGGTTCTGGGAGCAGTAGTTGTGCTGAGCTGCTCCAAGAACATTTTCTGGTATTTTTTGCTCACCACTCAGTATCGGCTGGGAAATGACCCCTGGTTTTGTGTTGCAATAGACGGCGCTTATTCATCCCGTTTCTGGATCACAAATGAGTTCCTCCACCAAATTCTAACCCCGGCTCTCCCATTTCTCCTGATTCTGCTGCTCAATGTTTTTACGGTCAGATACATTTTATTCACCAGCAGAGCCCGCAGGAGACTCCGGGCTCACACCAATAGGGACGCTCAGTCTGACACTGAAATGAAAAACCGAAAGATTTCCATCATTTTACTGTTTGTGATCTCGGCAAATTTCATCCTGTTGTGGTCAACGTTAATGATGCATTCTATGTGGAACGGAGTGTATTGGATTGTGGATACTCCTGTGATTCCCCATCCTTTCGTTCAGGAATTGGGCTTCATGATGCAGCTCCTCAGTTGCTGCACAAACACCGCGATTTATGCCGTGACCCAGACTAAGTTCAGACAGCAGCTGAAGAATGTGCTGAAATATCCCTTCACCCAAATTAACCAATCAAGTAAATTCACACATTAATCAATCCATCCGGGATTTTCTCATTTCAGTTCAGTGTTTCAGCGATGGAGCAGCCTACAAATATTGTAACAGACTGAGGGTAGCGTTGGTTTCTCCATTCTTATCCCATACGTGGTGGGGGAGGGTGGTGATTAAAGGGACGCGGGAACGTATTTCAATGTTTCTCACAACTCAGTTGCCAGTGAGAAAAGGCACCATCGCACTGACTGTACAAATTACTTCGGTTTGGAAACAATAAAAATATTCATTAAATGTGACGAGCAGCACAGTCAATGATTTTCTTGTTTGACTTTGTGTTGAAGAAACTGAGACGGAGAGAGACAAAGTCAGCTCCAAGTCCTGGTCCTCAGGGAAGCAGAGAGAACTGAAACATGAGCTCAGGAGTTGGGTGTAACTCCCTCTGTCCTTGCTTTCACCTCTAGGTTACCCCCTTTCCTTCCTGGTCTTCGGCAAAATTCATCTCTCGACTGCGTTTCCTCCACCTCCACTCAATCGCATCCTTCTCTTTGTCACTCACTTCAAACCCTCACTCTCGCTCCTCCCCCTCATTCCCTCTCTTGAACGCTTTTCCCATTTCCTCTCCACATCTTTCTCCTCCTCATTTCTCTCTCTCGTTCTCCTCAATCTCTCTCTTCCCCCGCACTTCTCCTTTTCAATTTCTCTTGCCCCAACTCTTCCTGTCTCTCACCCCGTCGCTCCAACTGCCTCAACTCGTCTCACGCTCCCTTTATTTCTCTCTCAATCTCCTGCTACCTCTGACTACATCCTGCCTTTCCATCTCTCCTCCATTTTTTCCCTCCTCCCAACCCCCATATCCCTCTAACCTCTCTACCACCCCCCAACACGGACGGATCCACTCCTCCCCACTCTCTGGAGCAGAGGGAGAGGGAAGGACCAGCGAGAGACTGTGTGTCAGATACAGAGGGATGAAGCGAGATTCTGTCAGATGGAAAGGGACGGAGACGCAGAGTAGGAGAAAGAGAAAAAGGAGCTGGTTAGAGAGAAAGAGAGAGAGATGGAGAGAGCTGAGAGAATTGGAGGGGGTGGAGTGACAGAGTGGGAAGTGGTAAAGTGAGAGAGGGAGAAGGTGGTAGAGAGTGGGGGTAGACAGAGAGAATGGGAGCAGGGATGATTGAGAAAACGACAGAGTAAGGGAGGAGGGAGACATAGAGGGAGTGGGATAGAGAGAGAAAAAAGAGAGAGTTGGTGTGGTAGAGAGAGTGGGAAGGCGTAGATAGAGAGAGAGTGCGAGGAGAGAGGAGAGATAGTGTGGGAGGAAGGCAGATAGAAAGAGTGGGATGCAGGAAGAAGGGTAGGGAGGGTTAGTGAGGGAATAGGTGACTTAGGTAGAGTTGGAGGGTCGTAGGGAGAATGTAGAAGGGATTTTGAGAAAGTGGAAAGGTGGAGAGAGAGTGATTGGGAGGTGTGGAGAGACTGGGGGGTCGAGAGGGGCAGATTTTGAGAAGGGTAGGGAGAGAATTGGAGGAGGGAATAGAGAATGGGACGGGGTTGTGAAAGAGAGATAGTGAGAATGGGAAATATTTCAGTGGGGAGAGTCGGGGTTTTGGAAAGAGGGGATATCGAGTGTGGGAGACGATATAGAGAGAGGGACGTTTTAGAAAGCGAGAGTAGGAGGTGGCAAAGAGAGAGTGGGTGGGGGTACAGCGATTGAGAGTGAGAGGGGGTAGAGAGAGATTGGTGGGGAAGAGAGAAGGTTGGAGTGTCTAGAGAGAGGGTGGAAGTGGGGAGAGATAGGGAAGTATACAGACAGAGTGAGAGTTGGAGTGGGGAGACAATAAGAGAGTGGGAGTGGGGAGAGAAATAGAGGAAGGGTGCAGAGAGAGGCAGAGTGGGAGGGTGTGGAGAGAGAGATTAGCAGGAGGGCAAAGATCGTGAGACGGGTACAGCAAGAGAGAAGGGGAGAGTGGGAGATGTTTGCAGCGAAAGAGGGAGGGGTAAAGAGAGTAGGGTAGAGAGAGAGAGAGAGAGCGTAGGGAGAGATTGGGATCGTGGAGGGAGAGAGAGTGGGAGGTCGTAGAGAGAGAGTGTGAGAGTGGGTTAGAGAGACAGAAAGTGGGGAGGTAAAGAGTAAAATAGGAACGGGAAGGGTGGAAGAGAGAGACAGAGAGCGCGGTGTCTTAGAGAGAGAGGATGAGACAGAGCGGGACGAGAGTGTATCACATTTTAACGGGGATTCCTGGGGATCCTATCAATATTTACAGAAGGATTCTTATAAGTGTGCCAATATTCACAGGTGTGTTCTGACGGTGCATGCAGGGTGTCTTGGTGAGTGCTTTGGTATTTACAGGGGCGTCCTGGAGTTTGTCAGTGATTACGGGGTGCCCGGGGACCGCGATGGCATGTAAGCTCTGTGTCCCGGGGAGTGTGCTGGTATTTACAGGGGGTTTCTGCGAAGAGTGTAAGCATGTGCAGGGGTTCCCAGGGAGTGTGTCTTCTCGCGAATGTGTCAGTTTGTACGGGGGGGGGGTAAGCTCCGGGAGAGTATCGGCATTAGCAAGGGACTGGCAGGCAGTGCGTTATTACTTACAGGGGGTTTCAGAGGAGACTGTCGGTATTTATAGGTAGATCCTGTGTGGAATGTAAGTATTTACAGTGGGGCTGAGGGGGACACCATCGAAATTTATGTGGGTGGTCCAGGGGAGAGTAGCGGTATTTTCAGTGTGTTCCCAGGGAGATTGTCGGTAATAGCGTGGTAGTCATTATGCACACGGAATTTCCTGGGGTGTTTTCAGCATTTACAGGGGGGTCCTGGGAAGAGTGAAATATTTACAGTGGAGTTCCGGCGCAATGTGACGGTATTCAGGTGTGTCCGGGAGCATGTCAGCATTGAGAGGGGATCCCAGCGTGCGTCAGTCTTGGGCGGCACGGTGGCTCAGTGTTCAGCACTGCTGCCTCATAGCACCAGGGTCATTTCTATTGATTCCTGCCTGTCTGTTTGGAGTTTGCACATTCTCCCTGTGTCTGCATGTGCATCCTCCGGGTGCTCCAGATTCTTCGCACAGTCCAAAGATGTGCAGCTCAGGTGAATGTCCAAGCTGAAGTGCCCACAGGGTTAGATGCGTTAGTCAGGGGTGAATATCGCGTTGGGGAATGGGTTTGATGGGTTTCTCTTTGGAGGAGCGGTGTGGACCTGTTGGGCTGAAAGGCCTGTTTCCACATTGTGGAGAATCTAATCTAATGTTTACAGGGGAGTCCTGTGAAGTTTGTCGGTATTTGCAGGGATGTACCAGGGAGAGTGTCTGAATTTACAGCGAACGTCCTATCTAGTGTGTAAATTTTAACAGGGGGATACCAGGGAGTGTGTCAATACTTACAGTGAAGACCCGGGAAGAGTGTTTGGAAATACAGGTCCTAGGGAGTGTGTTGGTATTAACCAGGGGGTGCCTTGGAATCAGTCAGCATTTAAAGGGCGGTTCCATGCAGCGTGTTTGTATTTATCGTGGGGTCCTGAGGACATAGTCGGCATTTATAGGGGGGTTCCCGGGAGTGTGCTAGTATTTCAAGTGAGTCCTGGGGAGTGTGTTTTTATTTACATGGGGCCCTGGAGAGTGTGTCGGTGTTAACAGGGGGGTCCTGGAAAGAGTGTCAATATATACAGGGTACCCCAGGGAGTGTGTTGGTATTTGCAAGAGGGTCCAAGGGAATGTGGTCGTATTTGCAGTAGGTTCCGAGGGAGTGTGGCAGTATTCAAGTGGGGTTCCAGGGAGTGCATCAGAATTTGCAGGATGGTCTCAGGGAGTGTGTCAGTATTTACAGGGTGGTCCCGTGGTGTGTTGCAGTGTTTACTGGGGTGTGTTGCAGGGTCTGTTAATATTTTCATGAGGGGTCCCTGTATTATGTCAATATTTACAGATGGGGTCCCGGGGAGTGTGTCGGTATTATCAGGGAGACCTGGGGAGTCTGTCGGTATTTACAGGGGCGTCAAGTGGAGCATGTCAGTATTTACAGCGGGTGCAGGGAAGCGTGTCAGTATTGGCAGGTTGGTCCTGGGGACTGTGTTGGTATTTACAGGGGGTTTCCCTGGGGCTGAATCTGCATTTACAGCGGTTGTGTCCTGGGAGAGTGTCGGTATTTAAAAGGGGTCCCCAGGTAGAGTTTCTCTATTTACAGAGGGCCCCCAGGCAGTGTGTCATTATTTGCGGGGGTGTCCCGGGGAGCGTGCCAGGATTCACAGGTTTGTCCGAGCAAGTGTGTCGGTATTTAGAAGGGGTGTCCCTGGGGTTGAGTCAGTATTTGCAGGGGTTACGTCCTGAGATAGTGTCGCAATTTACAGAGGGGTCCCGGGGAGAGTGCCTGCATTTATTGGGCGGGGAGGGGGTCCCATGCAGGGTATTGTTATTTCCAGGGGGATCTTGGTGAGTTTGCCAGGATTAACAGGAGGCTCCTCGGAAGTGTGTCAGTATTTACAAATGGTGTCCTGGGGAGTGTGTCACTATTTACAGGGCAAGACCTAGGGATTGTGTCAGTATTTACAAGGGATCCCAGTGAGGATGTCCTTATTTGCAAATGTGTTGACATTTACAGGTGGCAACTCAGAGAGAGTGTCTGTATTTACATACAGCATCCCAGGTAGTGTGCTGTGATTTGCAGGGGGATACCAGGGAGTCCGTCTGTATTGACAGGTATTTCCCATGGTGAGTATTGGTAATTATAGGGGGGGGTCCCTTGGAGTGTGTCAGTATCTACAGGGCTTGGCGCCAGGGAGTGCATTGCTATTTAAAGGGGGCATGCAGGGTGTGTGTCACCATTTACAGTGTGATGCTGTGGTGTGTGTCAGTGTTTACAGGGGTATCCTGGGGAGTATGTCAGTCTTTACACGGTACTCCCATGGACTCTGCCGGTATTTACAGGAGGTCTCCCGGGGAGTATTTCAGTATTTACAGGTTGCTCCCGTAGAACGAATCATTATTTACAGGGGACGCCCAGCGAGTGTGTCGGTGTATACAGGGTGATGCCGGGGCATGTGTCAGTATTCACAGTGGACACTTGTGCTGTGTGTTAGTATTTACAGTGGGTTCCAGAGTAGAGTATCAGTATTTATAAGGGTAGCGTGAAGAGTGCATCAGTATGTCCGGGGGTGTGGGTTCCCAGCGATTGTGTCGGTATCTACAAGGGTTACTGGGGTTTGTATTTGTATTTGCAGGGGTGTCCCAGTGTATTTTGTCGGCATATACAAGGGTTTTTCCGTGGCGTGTGCCAGTAGTTACAGGTGGGGTCACATGGAGATCGTCTGTATTTACAGGGGGTGTCCCAGGTAATGTGTCTTTATTCACAGGGGGATCCCGGGGAGTGTGTCAGTATTCACAGGATCGTTACAGGAAGTGTGTTACAACTTACTGAATCTACTTGTTGAGTGTGTCAGTATTTGGAGAGGATTCAGAGGAGAGTATGAGAATTTATAGGGGTTCTTGGGGAATATGGCAATATTTGGGGCGGCAAGATGGCTCAGTAATTAGCACTGCCGCCCCACAGGGCCAGTGGCACAGGTTCGAATCCTGACTATCTGTGTAGTTTCTACATTCTCTCCGTGTCTGAGTAGGTTTCCTCCGGGTGCTCCAGTTCCCTCCCACCGTACAAACATGTGTAGGATTGGTGGATTGGACAAGATAAAATGCCTGTAGTTTTAGGCGCATTAGTCAGAGGGAAATGGATCTGGCTGGTTAGTGCGGACTTGTTGGGCAGAAGGGTCTGTTTCCACAATGTAGGGGAATCTAAACTTTACAGCGGGGTTCCCGGAGACAGTGTCTACATTTACAGGCGTGGTCTCAGGGAGGGTGCCATTTCTTCCTGGGGGTTGGTCCAAGGGAGTATGTCAGTATTTGCAGGGTGTTAAAGGGGTATGTGTCAGTATCTATTGGGATATGGCGGGGAAAGTGTCGGTATTTACAGGTGGTCCTGGGGAATGTGTCAGTGTTTACGGGGGTCGTGTGGAGTGTATTGATATTTACAGTTGTGTCCCGTGGAGCGTTTCAATTTTTAGTGGGAGTTCCAGGGCATAGGTCAATATTTACAGGTGTGTGTGCAGGGGAGTATGTCGCTACTTACAGGGGGGTTCCCCGGGAATGTGTCATTATTTACAGGAAGTGTGTCAGTCTTTATGGGGGGGGTAGGTAAAAGGGCAGTGTGACAACATTTACAAGGGTGTGCCGAAGAATGTGTCAGCATTTACAGGGCCCCTGGGGGGGAGAGAGTTCATTTTTATAGGGGATGCCATGGGGTTTGTCTTGAAATACAGGGGTGGTCAGAGGGAGTGTGAAGGTATTTGCAGAGAATTACTGGGATAAACGGCAGTATGTACAGTGGTGTCCCAGTGGAAAGTGTCGGTATTTATGAGGTGATCATGTTGAGTGTGTCAGATGTTCTTGAGGAGACTGCTGCACTTCCACATTGGGTGTCTTGGGGTCTGTGTCGGTATTAACAGAAGGGTTTCCACGTAATGTGTCAGTATTTACAGGGGTGTGTGGGGGAAGTATCAGTATTTGTAGGAGGGATCCGGGTTGTGTGTTAATGTTTATGGTTGTGTCTCATGATGTGTGTAAGTATTGACAGGGGAGTCCAAGGGAGAAATTCGGTATATAGCGCGGGGCTAGAGTCAGTATTTACGAGGGTCTGGGCAGTACTTATTTTTTTCCGGGGCTGGGGTATACAGGGGAGTGTGTCGTTATTTACAGGTAGTTTCTGGGAAGTGTGTCATTATTGATAGGTCGTGTTTCGGTGTGTGTGCCAATCTTTACAGAGGGTTTCCAGGGCACTGTGATGGCATTTAAAGTTGTGCGCCGAGGAGTTTGTCAGGAGTTACAGGAAGGTTTCCCGGGTTTTTCGGGTTTTCACAGGGTGTGCTGTCCTGCGCTGTGTGTCAGTATTCAGTGGGAAATTCTCAGGTAGCAGTCCGTATTTTAGGGGTTTCCAAAGAATGTATCCTTGTTCCTTGGCAGTGTGACAGTATTTACAGGGATGCACCGGGCATAAGCCCTTCTTCAGGATTCCTGAAGAAGGCCCGAAACGTCGATTCTCCTGCTCCTTTGATGCTGCCTGACCTGCTGCGCTTTTCCAGCAACACATTTTTAATCTCTGATCTCCAGCATCTGCAGTTCTCACTTTCTCCATTTTTGTCAGTGTTTACACTGTCTCCCCAGGCAGTGTGTCAGTATTCACAGGGCGTCCTGGTGAGTGAGTTAGTCCTTACAGGGTGATCCCAGGTAGAGTCCCGGTATTCACAACTGTGGTCCCGTGGAGATTGCCAACATATACAGAGATGTCGCGGGGAGTAACTTAGACTTTTCACGGTGGTGTTGGGAATGTGCGTCCCAGCCAAGATGGCAGCACTTGCAGGAGATTCTGCGGTATGCATCAGCATTTACACATATGTCACAGAAAAGTGGCAGAATTTAAATTGGGGGCCCGGTGTGTGTGTCAGCATTTAAAGGAATGTGCAGGAGAGTGTGCCATTGTTTACAGGTGCACTTCGGTGTGTGTGTCAGTACAGGCGTGTCCCTGGAAGTGCGTCTATATTTACAGGAGTGGTGTGAGGAGTATGTCAGTATTCATAGTGGAGTTCCTGTGCAGTATGACGGTATTTACAGGGGTGACTTGGTGGTGGTGGGGGGGTAAGTTTTAACACAGCAGGTTCCAGGCACTGTATCGTATTTACAGGGGGTTCCTGTGAGACAGTTTGTGTTTAAAGGGTGGGTCCTGGGGAGTATGTCAGTATTTCCAGTAGTGGTCCTGGGGAGTGCGTTGGCATTTACAGGACGTTAGCGGGCTATATGTCAATATGTACAGGGGTGTTCCCGAGGAGTGAGCCACTTCCTCCGGGGGAGGGGGGTGTCATGAAGAAAATGTCGGTAATTACGGGGGTGAAGTTATCAGGGACTGTGTCAGTATTAATTGTTGTTTCACGGGCAGTGCGTTCATAATTAACGGGTGATGCCGAGGTATGTATCAGTATTTACAGGGTTGTGGCGGGGAAATTGCTAGTATTTATGGGGACGGGGTCCCGTGAAGCATGTCCATATTAACAATTTACAGGTGCATTTCGGGAAGTGTGTATTTATTTACAGCAAGGGTCGTGGGGAGAATATTGATACAGAACAAAGACCATAGAACATTACAGCACTGACCTGTCATACCTATCTGAAGCTCATCTAACCTACACTATTCCATGTACGACCATATGCTTGTCCAATGACGACTTTAATGTACTTAAAGTTGGCAGATTTACTACCATTGAAGGCAAAGCATTCCATAACCTTACTTCTCTCTGAGTAAAGAAACTTCCTCTGACATCTGCCCTTAATCTATCACCCCTCAATTGCCCCCTTGTGCTCGCAGTCACTATACTTGGAAAAAGACTCTCGCTGTCTTACCGATCTAACCCTCTTATTATCTTATTATTTCTATTAAGTCATCTCCCAACCTTCTTCTCTCCAACGAAAACAGCCTCAAGTCCCTCAGCCTTTCTTCGTAGGATCTTCCCCCCATACAAGGCAATATCCCAGTAAATCTCCTCTGCACCCTTTCGAAACTAATGAGCTTAGCCTCTTGGTGTCAGTGATGTGTTGTCACAGCGAAGCTATTGGTAAATACAGGGGATGACTAAAATTAAACTAAACTGCCTGTGAGAGCGATTTATTCCAGACTTCAAAGATTGTGATTTCTGGGACGATCCTCGAGAGAGACTTCACATGTCTGAGTCCACAAGAGATTTACTGGGACATCTCAAATCTCAACTTTAAGACTCCCTTGCCAATTCGGCCTACTGGTCATAAGTGCGAGGTTCTAGGCTTTTCGTGAATGCAAATTGTTCTTATTAATAACTAAGACCTAGGCCCAGGACGTTTGGCCACCTTTATCCCTTGTGATCAGTCCAGTTGATGACTAGGAGCTAGGCTTCAGGTTACAGTCACCCCAGATCCTTGACACCTCAGCCCATCCAGTGTGTGATGATGGAGGAGTAGTCGACTTGGCCTCCCAGTGTGTCATGCCCGAGGGTGGGATGGAATGTTCCTGGGGCTGCTTGACGCTCAGCAGGTTGCTGGAGGCCAAGTGCTGTGAGGTCACGTTGCAGCACAGTTTGGCATCCGGGCCCTGGAGGCATGTAATGGTTCACTGCAGCTACTGGTGGAGGGTTTGCCTGGCCTTGTTCAGCTTCCCACTCACCCAGGATACGGTGCAGGAGGGCAGCCAGGTAATGGCAGGGGGCACGATGTTGACACAGGTGGAGAGCAGGCTCCCAAACATCGAAGTCGTTGTCAGGTCTGGGTGTGCAGGTAGCTGGAGTTGGGCATCTGGGGACCCTGAAGGGCCGTCGGCGACTCCTGCTGATCCACTCGCTGGGAGGGAAGGATGATGGTTCTCAGGGATGGGGAGGCTGCACTCACCCATAGCACAGTCGTGGCCCCCCCATGCCAATTAGACAGTATCGAGGCCTCAGTCATAGACTCAGTTGATAGTTGAAGCAAGTGAAAATGAAGCCTGAGTGTTAATTTCCCTGCACTGAGCTACTCAATAAGTCCTGCACTTGGATTGGCTCTTTCAGCATTAGGCCCATTATACCGTCTGGTCCAATATTTCCCCACATTTAATCCATAACTGGGTGTGAAATTGGCTAACCCAGCTCTAGCCCCTTGACGCATGCTGAGCCGATATTGTCCGGCATTGTAGAGATATTGGCTAATTGACTAACTCAGCATTAGGCCTGAGATGCAACCTGTGACTTCATCATGGCAAGGGTAGGAGTGGGATATGGCTAATTTAATCCACCACCATGAATCACATTGGCTGATGAGGACCAAGATACAGCTTTCGGCCTGGGTGTATGGGTGGTGGAGATAATCACTGATCTGAAACCGGGAGTGAAATTGGCTAATCCAGTCCTCGGCCAAGATTCGACCTGGGCTCCATCTTCCTGTTCTATGGGTTTCAACTAGCCCTCGATTAGCAGTAAATATTTGGTTCAGGATATGGATCATAGGCCTACGTTTCCCCACACTGTGTTTCTCGATTCATCCCACGTCATCGTGTGTGCGATCAGTGTAGGGATGTGCCCATGAATGGAGCCTGAGACTCTCCTGCTCTGTGTGCACATGTATCTAGCTGGGAGGGTGAGGAACCGTGGTTCAACATTATTCCATAGATCAACTAGCACTAGGCACACGATGAAGCCTACGTTTACGTATGCTTACGTTGTGGATTTTGGTCAGTTCGAGAAGTAAATGTCAGGAAAACTGGCAGATGAGGCATATTGATCTGCGTCACCTTGTCTACTTCAAAACAGAGGACCAGTACATTTACTTCCAAGGATTACTGGTTTTTACTCTCTCTGGTTAAGAATGAGATTGGTGATCTCGGAAGTATTAAGTCCAAACATGTGCAGGTCAGGTGAATTGCCCGTAGTGTTAGTTTAGGGGTATGGATGGGTTGCGCTTCGGCGGGGCGGTGTGGACTTGTTGAGCCGAAGGGCCTGTTTCCACACTGTAAGTAATCTAATCTAATCTAAGATATAAGCAGGCCTGAGACTGAGCCTGCACGTAAATTACCCTGCCTGTGTCTCCAGATTTCCCATATTGGGTGGAATTATTAAATGCAGTGCTATGCTGATAATGGAGCCTGAGGTCTACATTTCTCAGTATGGGGCTCCAAAGGTCCCACATTAAATCATAGAATACTTATAGCGTGGAAACAGGCCCTTCGATCCAACAAATCCACACTGATCCTCTGAAGAGTATCCCACCAGTAGACCCATTCCCCTAAACTCTTACTCTTTAATTACCCCGACTAATGCACCTGACCCACACATCCCTGAACACTGTGGGCAATTTAGCATGGCCAGTTCATCTAATCTGCACACCTTCGGACTGGGGAGGAACCCGGAGCACCAGGAGGAAACACATACAGATATAGGGAGCGCATGCAAACGCCATACAAGCAGTGACCTAAGTCTGGAATTCAACCTGCGTCCCTGGCGCCATGAGGTAACAGTGCTAACCGATTAAACATTGTGCCACCTCACCACTGATCCAGTGTGCCACATTGTGTGGAATTGCTATATTCAAATCTAGGTACAAGATAGAGACTGAGGTCCACATTACCCCACATGGGGTTCGAGCATTCCACACCAGGTGAAATTAGGAAAAGCAGTGCTATGCCGTGGATGGAGAAATCGCAAGTCTTTGCTGTGCATCGCCAGATGGGAGGAGGATTATGTTCGAAGAATAATATAAATGATCAAGGGCAGAGTTTAATCTCTTAAATGTCAGGAATGGGAAAGGTGAAACCACAATGACATACTACAGGCCACACCACAGCCAGCAGGAGACAGAGGAGAGAACATGTAGACAGTTTTGGAAAGACGTAACATTAGCAGGATTGCTGTTTTGGGTAATTTTCATTTCCTGTACATTGACTGGGACTCACTGTGTGCTCAGGGCTTGGATGGGGCAGAATTTGTAAGGATCATTCGAGGGATTCTTGACATGATATATAAACAGTCCGACCAGGGAAGGGATTATATGGAATCTGGATTTGGGAAATGAGCCCGGACAGGTGAGTGAATTTTCAGTGGGGGTCAGGATTCGAACCTGGGTCCGTAGCACCAAGGGACAGCAGTGCTCACCGTTGAATCATGTGCCACCCCACCACTGATCCAACGTGCCACATTGTGGGGGGGGGGGGGGCGGTGTTGGTGGGGGAGGTGGTGTATTTCGGGAGTAGCGACCATAAACAGTAAGATGCTCGTGGATTAGCAGCCCTCAGGTGAAGGCCTTAAATTAGAGGAAGGGGAACTACTACAAGGCTGGATCTGGACATATTTGATCGGAGCCGGCTGTTTGAGGGTAAATAGACATCAGAGATGTGGGAGTATTTCAAGCAGCAGTTGATAAGAGTTCAGGAGTGGCACATTCCTGGGAGAATGAGGGATGCGAATCACAAGATACATGAACCTCAGAAAACCAGGGATGTTAAGACCTTGGTCAGAAAGAAAAATAAAGCATTGCTGAGGTTTGGTTTGAAGGTGCTAGTATTGGACTATTGTGGACAATGTTAAAAATCACACAACACCAGGTTATAGTCCAACAGGTTTAATTGGATGCTCTAGCTTTCTGCACGCTGCTACTTCATCAGGTGGTTGTGGAGTATAATATTTTAAAACACAGAATTAAGAGCAAATGTTCACAGCGTGATATAACTGAAGTTATATATTGGAAAAGATCTGAATTGTTTGTTAAGTCTCTTATTTTTTAGAATGGGCATGATGGTTTCAGTTCATTAATATGCAAATTCCAGAACTTTCTAAAAGTTGCATTTTCTCAGTAACTTTAACCCTCGGTGCCACGTTGGCCCAGATAATGCATTGGAGGTGTGAGGTACCCTGTGTGAGGCTATCTGTGCCCTAGTGTTCAGAATGATACTAATCTAAAATAAGGATCTACAGAATCTTACATGGGCTTAAGTTGTTTTTGAGCAAAATCAAATGTAATTCTGCAAGTAAAAATTCACCCCACAAACTAAGAGTTGTGTGTGTGTGTGTGTGTGTGTGTGTGTATGTGTGTGTGTGTGTGTGTGTGTGTGTGTGTGTGTCAGCTGTAGGGTCACAAAAACCTAAGGTCCCGGTTGAGGCCATCCCCCTGAGTGCGTGGCAGGTAGTCATGTGATTCTATCAACGTCGTCTCTCTCATCCACTGCAGGCAAGGATGCCCTGAGGCATGTTATATTGGTGAGAACAAGCAGAGGCTACGGCAACGGTGAATGGGCACCGCACAGCAATCAACAGACAGGAATGTTCCCTCCCAGTCGGAGAACACTTCAGCGGTCCTGGACATTCGACTTCAGACCTTCGGGTGATCATCCTCCAAGGCAGACTTTAGGACAGGCAACAATGAAACGTGGCCAAGCAGAGGCTGATTGCCAAGTTTGGAACCCATGGTGTTGGCCTCAACCAGGGGCTTGGGTTCATGTCACACTACAGGTGATCCCACTACATTAGACGCACACACACACCTACAGACCCATTTACCCACAATTCTACAGACTCATACACTCATGCAAATCCTCTCTCATTTGCAAGCTGTCTCTCATAAGCTGACACAGACTCCCACACTCACTCAAGCACCCTCTCACAGACTTATATCCCTTTACACTCACACTCACACGCATACACAGGCACGCACTGTCTCACAGGCACTCAACCCCACTCCCCCAAGTCCATATGCACGCGCGCGCGCGCACACACATATTAGATTGTGGGGAGAATTTGTGCTTACTGAATTACATTTCATATTGCTCGAATATTCTTAAATGATCGTAAGATACTGCATAATCATTTTGTAGATGAGAATAAGTCTGAATATTGGGGCACTGACAGCCTCAGGGCATCTTGCACCTTCAATGCACCGAGGGTTAAAATTCATTTGAGATTGTAACTTCAAGAAACTACTGGAATTTACCTATGAAAGGAATGAATCCAACATGCCCATTCTAAAAGATGAGAGACTCATCAATAAACCAGGTCTTTTTCAACATATAATTTCAGTTACGTCACACTGAACACTGTTACTATACGTTCTGCATCCTATGATCTTATACTCCATAACCACCTGATGAAGGAGCAGTGCGCAGAAAGCTCGTGCTTCCAAATAAACTTGTTGGACTATAACTTGGTGTTGTGTGATTTTTCACTTCCAAAGGTTTAGGAGGATGGGAAATGACAAAACCCTTGAAGTAAAGCAAGAAAGTCGGAATGGACTTATAAAAGGAATGAGAAGGTCTAGAAGGGGCCACGAAAAGTCGTTAGCAAACAGTATTAAGGAGAATCCCAAAGCTTTTCACACAAATATAAATGAAACAAGAATGTAGCCAGGGAAATGGTTGGCTCACTCAAGGATAACGGAGGGGATCTATGTGTAGAATCAGAAGAGGTAGGTGAGGTCCTAACCGAATACTTCATGTCAGTATTCACCAAAGAGAAGGAATTGGTGGAGGATGACCTCAGGGATTGTAATGGCAAGTTTCTAAGCCACGTTACTGTTAAAACGGAAGAGGTGTCCGTTTTAAAACATATTAAGATAGACAAGACACCCAAGTCCTGATGGGATCTGTCACAGAGTATTCAGTGATGCAAGAGAGCAAATTTCTGGAGCAGTCTGTCAACAAATTCTATCAGCAAATACTTTGAGTAAGACCCTATCTATCACCCCCTAGAAAAGGAACAGGAAGTGATTTCACCACAGAAAATAACATCACTACAGCAAATGACATCACCAACCCAAACAAATGCAAACATATAAACAGAATGCAGGAATTTTCAGCATTGCTTCACCAGAGACCTACTGAAGATGTTACCTCATAGGGTATCGAAATATCTGCAAATGAACCTTGCAGCTCAGCGAGTAAACCTACATCCAAAAAATCAACCTGAGCTAAAAATCTTCTCAATACGTATGACTAGAACACAGAGAGATATCTTTGTGTCCTTTTTAGCCACAGGTGATTTCACAGAGGTCTCGGAAATAGCTCACATAGTCCATGCAGGCTATCAACCCATGTGATATCTTGTAAATTCCCCTTTGCAAACAGAACCAGTCTGGCTCAAGATTGGGATAGAGACAGACTCTGATATCACACCTTTAAAGCATTGTCTGAGCTGAGATATCAACATTTGTTAGAGAACCTTAAATTAGCTCATTGAGGTGGCTTAAAAGAAGTTCTGCGATTTACTGATTCATGAATCGAAACTTGTAAACCATTCTAAAAGATGGAAGAATTAACAATCCAGTTTTGTTCAATATATCATGACACTTTATACATTCTGTGTCCTGTGATCTTTTACTCCACAACCACCTATTGAAGGAGCAGCGCACTGAAAGCTATTGTTTACAATTAAACCTATTGGACTGTGATCCGGTGTTGTGTGATTTTTAACTTTATCCACCCCAGTCCAAAACTGGCTCCTGATATAGTCCATTCATATCAAAAGGAGAGCATGGATAATCCAGGATTTTACAGGCCTGTGAGTTTCACATCGATGGGAGGGGAATTATTTGGAAAGATTCTCTGGGACAAGATCTATGTACAGTTATCGAGATGTACAGCACAGACACAGACACTTCGGTTCAACCCGTCCATGCCGAAAAGATATGCCAACCCAATCTTTGTCTATTTATCCTATCCATGCCCCTCTTAATTTTCTAAATCTCTGTAAATTCACCCCTGAGCCTCCGACGCTCCAGGGAAAACAGCCTCTCTGTATAGCTCAAAACCTCCAATCCTGGCAAAACGTTGTAAATCTTTTCTGAAATCTGTCAGGCTTCAAAATATATTTCCGATAGAAAGGAGACCAGAATTGCATGCAATATTCCAACAGTGGCCTAACCAATAGCCTCTAAAGCCGCAACATGCCGTCCCAACTGCCGGAGACAATAGTCTGTCCAATAAAAGAAAGGACACTAAACGCCTTCTTCACTATCCTATCTACCTACGACTCCACCTTCTAGGAGCTGTGAACCTGCACTCCAAGTTCTGCTTGTTCAGCAACACTTTCTAGGAGATTACCATTAAGTGTGTAAGTCCTGCTAACTAGTCCCTTTTCCTTACTAACTATGCATCTTATGCTCACATCTAAATCACTTACGTAAATGACGAAAAGTAGTGTACCCAACAACGATTTTGTGGGACTCCACTGGTCACAGGCCTCCTGTCGACGGCCACAGTGCATGTTCTCAAAATATTTGTTCACTTATTTAAGAACGAGATGAGGATTAATTTCTTGTTATCACTGAGGACTATTGAGGCTGGTGTATTAAGTGTACTGAAAGCTGAGATGGACAGATATTAATCAGGAAGGCAATCAACGGTTTTTCAGAAAAGGCAAGTCATTGTAGTTGAGGGCTATCAGATCAATGGCGGTGACCTGATTAAATAGCTGACCAGACTTTATTTGCTGAATGGACTACTTCTGTACCTATTTCTTATTGATCGTTGCTCATAGTGAATTGACATTTTATTTTGTGAGTAGAGTCTCTTGTTGTTTTTGTTTGCACGTTACTTATTAATCATGTGAATTCAACAGAGGGACATGATTTTACTGGCACTTTACTGTTTTTCCAACATTGGATGGAGAGTCACAGTTCTGAAGTTATGCCTGTGTGTGAAAAGTCTTCTACATTTGGACTCCAGCTCAGCATGGAACTGACTTGAAATTCGAGAAATTGAAGTATTGGACAGTGCAGAAGCTGAAAAAAACTATCGAGAAAATCGCAAAGTAAAAAATTTCAATAGAGTAGACAAAAGCATTAGCAACTGTGCATTCATAACATCAAAGATTAAATTGCCCGCCACTACTGAATTAATACTGAATAAAACAATCAATTACCAGTTCAGAAAAGAGCAAATTAAACCTCAGCATGATGTGGAAGAAACAAAGTGTTGAAAGGTAAACTGAAAAGACAAATTGAGGAAGCTGTTGATTGAGAGTTAGCTATCGTTTATGCTGAATGGGGATCAGAGGAAAAAATCAAAACAACCTATTAAGTATAAAAATGCATTGGAGCAATGTCACCAATGAAGATAGAGTGCAGGTCTTTTGACAGACAAACTGATTTTATCCAAAGAGCTCTGACAACAGACAGTGGAGCATTTGTGGAGAGAGAGAGAGAGAGAGAGGTCTGGAAATCTCCGGTATCAGAATGAGAAAATGGGAAGAAATGGACATAAATTCCAGTGGGCAACGGCAGACGTTGGTGTTGAGCTCTTTAGAAAGTGAATGAACCTTCAAAACTTCATGAGATAAACATCCTGGGCTGTAAAAGTAAAACAAATTCAAAACATTGCAGAGAATGTTGAAGCAAACATTATTTTATGTTTGGATGTTTCTTCGTTTAACTTTTCAGTCCCAGAATAAAGTTCACTTTTGTTAAACAGTGTGAACTCTGGTGCTATGCATCTTTCAGTTCAAATAGAATCCCTACAGCCCCTTCGGTCCAAAACGTCCACAGCGACCCGCTGAAGAGACCCATTCCGTTACCCTAAATTTACAACTGATTTAGCAACCATACACATCCCTGAACGCGGCACAACTTACCATGGCCAATTCACCTAATCTCACATGTTTGGAATTTGGGAGGAAACCGGAGCACCAGGAAGGAATCCACGCATTTCTAGGGAAAATATACAAAATCCACACAGTTGCCCGAGGTTAACATCGAACCCAGATCCATGGCGCTATGCGGCAGCAGTGCTACCCACTGCACCACCCGAGCATTACTTAGGAGCATTTGAAAGTATCTTTAAACATTGATTGTTCCTAAAAAGATTGCAGGATTCTTGTTCCCTGGGGACAAAAGATGAGCAAGGTTAATCAGTGAGAATTTATACACACAATGAGGCAGCAGAAGGCAGACAGGCTCTGGAAGTGATGACCAGATAAAGCATATATTTAAATGACATCGGGCACAGTGTGATGCATTTGTTTTTGTTTGACACAGGGAGCATGTCTGAAGATTTTGGAAAATGTTTGAATGGGAGTGTGACAGGTGAGGCCCGAAGTGGATGCCCATCCCTGATTATCCCGAAAATGATGTGGAGGAGCCGGTGCTGTCCTGGGGTGGGCAAAATGAAAATTCACACAACACCAGCTTATAGTCGAACAGCTTGATACTCAATCACACTCATGTGCACATTCTACAGCGCATGCACACACACAAACCAACTCTCTCTCACACACTCTCTCACGTGCACTCACACGCACTCTTCCACATATGCACATCCGCATACACATACACACACACACATATATATTATATATATAATGCATATATATATGCAGATACATTCCTTTTTTCTCAGAAAGCACACAGTCAATTCCTACCACAATTTATAAATTCCTACGCTAGAAATTGAACCAATCTGACTCAAGTTTGGAGTTCAGACAGACTCTAACCTCACAGCTTTAAAACATTGTCTGAGCTAAGATATCATTTTGTTCTATAAAACCTTATGTTATCTCGAGGATGTGACTTAAAAGAAGTTCTGTGATTTACATATTAATGAAGCGAAACCTACAATACATTCTAAAAAGTGAAAGATTTAATAACAATCTAGATTCGATTAATATATCATTTCAATTACATACCATTGTGATAATTTAATATAAATTCAGTGTATTAGGACCCCGCTGCACTGATTACCTGAAGCAGCAGCACTCTGAAAGCTAATACTTTCAAGGAAACCTGATGGAAAATTTAACCTGATGCTGTGTGATTTTTAAATTTATCCATGAAAAGTGATGGTGTGTCAGTCAGCTACTTGAAGTGCTGCAGACTCTGTGCCCCTGTGTCTGCCTTGAGACCACTGGATTCTGCTTCTCTTGCAGAATAAATGTGGATGTACTCCTTAAATTGCTATTCTTGCAAACGGCCCCCATGAAGGCATGGTGGGCTCGAGGAGGGTGGGAGGCGGTTAAATGTTGAGAGAGAAAGCAGCACAACAGTTGAGTGTGGTCTTCTACTTACTGGCCCTTCCCTCCCTTCCTCCCTCCGCTGACACGCACTCACACACATGCCTCAGACTTTAAACCCACACAGAGATTCCTCACTCCCTTGTGGATGATGAATGGGAGACGGCAGCCCCGGATCCTGTTGCACACTACCTTGTGAATGATTGGGGAGAGGAGAGGGCAGTCTAACTCCTGTTGCGCACTCCCTTGCGGATGATGGAAGAGGCGAGAGGGCAGGCCCACCTCCTGTTGCTCACTCCTTAGTGGGTGATAGGGGAGGAGTGAGGACAGTCCCAGCTCCTTTTGGTCACTCCATTGTTACGAATGGATTTTCCAGACATTGCCTGAATTGGGTGAAGACCGAACTGACTGACTGGAATGGGCGAATGGAAAAGCAATACTATTTGAACAATTGGCTTCACACCTTTCTGAAACTTGTGTGGATAGCATGACGGCCAATGAGGGATGGTGGAACGTCAGAGCAAACGTGGAACTGTCAAATGAGGAAAAGGAATGTGGATTGGCTGATGACAAGCGAGGAGTGTGTTGCGACTGAAAGTGTAATCGATCAATAATAGAGGAAAGGGTGGGAGCCTCGCTGTGGTTAGACATGCTGTGGGATATAGGTAAAACAGTGTTACTTCTGCAAGCATATTTGCTTATGCAAGATAAATGAACTAACACCAGTGTATAATTGTATCACCCAAGAGCTGAATAAATAATTGATTATACAACGTATATGAACTCACGCCATTATAGAAGTGCTTCAGCCAAGAATGGAACTATGTGAAGGAAATACATAATTGCTTTCATTAGCTGAAATGTGAATACAAGAATGAAATAGAACATAGAACATAGAACATTACAGCGCAGTACAGGCCCTTCGGCCCTCGATGTTGCGCCGATCAAAGCACCCCTAACCTACACTAAGCCACTATCCTGCATATACCTATCCAATGCCCGCTTAAATACCCATAAAGAGGGAGAGTCCACTACTGCTACTGGCAGGGCATTCCATGAACTTACAACTCGCTGAGTGAAGAACCTACCCCTAACATCAGTCCTATATCTACCCCCCCTTAATTTAAAGCTATGCCCCCTTGTAATAGCTGACTCCATACGTGGAAAAAGGTTCTCACTGTCAACCCGATCTAACCCCCTAATCATCTTGTACACCTCTATCAAATCACCCCTAAACCTTCTTTTCTCCAATGAAAACAACCCCAAGTGCCTCAGCCTTTCCTCATAGGATTTTCCTACCATACCAGGCAACATCCTGGTAAACTTCCTCTGCACCCGTTCCAGTGCCTCCACATCCTTCCTATAGTATGGCGACCAAAACTGCACACAATATTCCAGATGCGGCCGCACCAGAGTCTTATACAACTGCAGCATGACCTCAGGACTCCGGAACTCAATTCCTCTACCAATAAAAGCCAGTACGCCATATGCCTTCTTCACTGCACTATTTACCTGGGTGGCAACTTTCAGAGATCTGTGTACATGGACACCAAGATCCCTCTGCTCTTCCACACTACCAAGTAGTCTACCATTAGCCCAGTAATCCATCTTTTTATTACTCTTACCAAAGTGAATCACTTCACACTTAGCTACATTGAACTCCATTTGCCACCTTTCTGCCCAGCTCTGCAGCTTCTCTATATCCCGCTGTAACCTGCCATATCCTTCCTCACTGTCTACAACTCCTCCGACTTTCGTATCATCCGCAAACTTGCTCACCCAACCTTCTAACTCTTCCTCCAGGTCATTTATAAAAATGACAAACAGCAATGGTCCCAAAACAGATCCTTGCGGAACACCGCTAGTGACGGCACTCCAAGATGAACCTTTGCCATCAACTACTACCCTCTGTCTTCTTCCAGAGAGCCAATTCCTAATCCAAAGCTCCAACTCACCTTCAATGCCATATCTCTGTATTTTCTGCAGTAGCCTACCATGGGGGACCTTATCAAACGCCTTACTAAAATCCATATATACCACATCTACCGCTTTCCCCTCATCTACCTCCTTAGTCACCTTCTCAAAGAATTCAATAAGGTTTGTGAGGCACGACCTGCCCTTCACAAAACCATGCTGACTATCCTTGATCACATCACTCTCATCCAGATGTGCATAAATCCTATCCCTTACAATTCTCTCTAAGACTTTGCCCACAACAGAAGTGAGACTCACTGGCCTATAGTTACTAGGATTATCCCTACTCCCCTTCTTGAACAAGGGAACCACGTTTGCTAGCCTCCAGTCCTCTGGCAATACTCCTGTCGACAAAGAGGACACAAACATCAAGGCCAATGGCTCTGCAATCTCCTCCCTTGCTTCCCAGAGAATCCTAGGATAAATACCATTAGGCCCAGGGGACTTATCTATTTTCACCCTTGCCAGAATTTCCAACACCTCTTCTCTACATATCTCAAAGCCATCCATTCTACTTATTCGTGCCTCAGTATTTATATCGACAACAATGTCCTGTTCCTGAGTGAATACTGACGAAAAGTATTCATTCAGCGCCTCCCCAATCTCTTCAGCCTCCACACGCAACTTCCCATTACTATCCTTGATTGGACCTATTCCTTCCCTAGTCATTCTTTTATTCCTAACATACCTATAGAAAGCCTTAGGGTTTTCCCTAATCCTACCAACTAAGGACCTTTCATGTCCCCTCCTTGCTGCTCTTAGCTCTCTCTTCAGGTCCTTGCGGGCTACCTTATAACTCTCAATTGCCCCTATTGAACCTTCACGCCTCATCTTTACAAAGGCCGCCCTCTTCCGTTTAACAAGGGATTCCAACTCCTTATTAAACCACGGCTCCCTCACACGACCCTTTCCTCCCTGCCTGATAGGTACGTACTTATCAAGGACATTCAATAGTTGCTCCTTGAACAAGTTCCACATATCAATTACGCTCTTGCCTTGGAATCTACTTTTCCAATCCACACATCCTAAGTCATGCCTCAACGCATCATAATTTCCCTGCCCCCAGCTATAACTCTTGCCCTGTAGTACACACTTATCCCTCTCCATCACGAGAGTAAAAATCACTGAATTGTGGTCACTGTCCCAAATGTGCCTGCAAACAATGGAAGATGTTACAGACAAATAGATAAGATGCAAAGAACATTGATTTATGGCAGACTCGGCACGTTGCCCTCATATAGGCACTGAAATCGACCAAGTTAGTGACAGGGTAAATAAGAGTGAGGGCCACTCAGCTTGGAGTAGGGGAGGAAGTAAAAAAGGGCGGAGCGCAGCTAGGCAGGTGCAGAACACAATAAGTAATATTAATAGGTTTGAAGGCCAATGAGGGAAACGGGGAAGTATTGACAAAGACTAAAGTAAACTGCATAAATTGTAAAGTAATGTTTAGATTGGGGTGCCCCATTGCTCGACACCGGTCTTGGAAGAACGTTTCAATAAAATTCGCTGCTTTAGAATTTTACTCGGACTGAATTTTATTATATTGTGAGCTCCGTTTCTCATAAGTTGGACGCTCGTCCGGGGTGTCTATCATCACCAGCCGGGGAGGCACCGTCGATGGTTGGGAAGATGCATCCCGTTCCTTTTAGAATGATCCCGTGTTCCTCGGTGGTGAGTTCCCCCTTCTGCTTGACTGATCGAGATCCGATGAGAGTCTATCTGAAGCAGGCGAAAGATTGCAAGTAGGCACAGGGAGACATCGAGCCAGGCAACTCCGTGCATGGAAAAAGGAAGGCAAACTGATTTTTTAAATACTGCCTTGGTGGCTGGGATTGAGTTCTCGTAGTTACGAAGGACTACTGAAGGAACTCAATATGGGCTGTGCCAAAGGTAAGGAAAAAGCCTCCGGGTACGAAAAAAAGGAAATCGAAATGGAGGCGGGGTCCCTGAAAATATACCTCCAGAAAGTCTGTTGGGCAGGATGTTGGGGAAATGGGAAAGGGGAAAATATAGGAAATGGATGATTAAATATTGTTGCTTGGTCTGGATTAAGGAATCCATTCTTCGTCTTCTGGCCAAAGTACGGGTCAGCTGACAACTGTGTTTGTAAAAAGTTGAATTCATATGTCAATGCAAATTAGCCTTACCGTCAGGAGGAATCAGATTATGCTTCGTCTCGGAAGGGCTATTAGCTGAAGGACTACTGAGGGTACACTTCATCAGAAAATCATGGCCTGACATACAAAAAAAAGATTTTAAAAAATAGAGGGCTACAGGGAGAAGCCTCTAGCGGAGTTGTTGCGGGAAATTCAGAAAGTGTCTGTGAGGTGTGTGTGTGTGTGTGTGTGTGTGTGTGTATGGGTGTGTGTGTGTGTGTGTGTGTGTGTATGGCTGTGTGTGTGTGTGTATGGGTGGGTGTGTGTGTGTGTAGGGGTGTGTGTGTGGGGGGGTGTGTGGGTGTGGGTGTGTGGGGGTGTGTGTGTGGGGGTGTGTGTGTGTGGGGGGTGTGTGTGGGGGGTGTGTGTGGGGGGGGTGTGTAGGGGGGTGTGTGTGGGTGTGTGTGTGTGTGGGGGTGTGTGTGTGGGTGGTGTGTGTGTGTGGGTGTGTGTGTGCGTGGGTGGGTGTGTGTGTGTTTGTGTGTAGGGGTGTGTGTGTGGGGGTGTGTGTGGGGGTGTGTGTGGGGGGTGTGTTTGGGGGGTGTGTATGTGGGGGGGTGTGTATGTGGGGGGAGTGTGTATGTGGGGGTGTGTGTATGTGGGGGGCGTGTGTATGTGGGGGGGTGTATGTGGGGGGGGGTGTGTATGTGGGGGTGTGTGTATGTGGGGGGTGTATGTGGGGGGGTTGTGTATGTGGGGGGGATGTGTATGTGGGGGGGGGTGTATGTGGGGGGGGTGTATGTGGGGGGTGTGCATGTGGGGGGGGTGTGTATGTGGGGGTGTGTGTATGTGGGGGGGTGTATGTGGGGGTGGGTGTGTATGTGGGGGGGTGTATGTGGGGGGGTGTTTAAGTGGGGGAGGTGTATGTGGGGGGGGTGTATGTGGGGGGGGTGTATGTGGGGGGTGTATGTGGGGGGTATGTGTATATGTGTATGTGTATGTGTATGTGTGTGTGTGTGTGTATGTGTGTGTATGTGTGTGTATGTGTGTGAGAGAGAGAGAGAGAGGAAAAAAGAGCTGTACAGCTAATAGAAAGTTTAACCCTTTGTGATTCGGTATGAATGCACATTTCAGTCTTGGTTATTGAATGTTTGTGCTTTGTTCCTTGGAGCTTGAGATCCGGGACTGTTTTGAATATGATTTCTATTGTGGAAAGAAAGCATGATTTCTTTTAATGTTAAGGATTTTACAATCATTCTGAAATAAAATGTTAACTCCTGTTCTTTTTGCAGGTTTAGAATAAGTTTCAAACTCATCTTTTATCCTAACATAAAAGCGACTAATGGAGGACAGTCGAAGTTTCAGTGCAACATTAGATTGTAATAAATAAATAAATGATCTTGTGGTTAATTCCTGTGTCCTTGGATTCGGCCATTGTGCATGCATTTGAATTTTTTTTAACTCGAGTTGACAAATCCTTTTAAGGCAGCTCCGTTATTTTACGAGTTATACCATTGTAATTGAGCAATGATTGGTCAGGACTACTTAAGAAAACTAATTTTGGATTTAAATTAAGGAACGAAAACCGGGTAATAATAGTGGATTTTGAAGTTAGGAACTGTAGGCATTTTACATTTTAAATATTAAATACTGAATCAGTGAATTTATAATATATAAATATATATTTACATGTAAGATTTCAAAATGTATAGTTAACAACAGGCTTGAAAGTTAGACAAGCATAAGTTGATGGATCGGTTTTTGAGGTTACAGGGAGCAAGAAATATTTTAATATTTCTTTAAATAAAATCATGATATGAGCAAAATATTGGGTGATGGTCCTAAAGCTGTTCAATTGGTTAAATCAGCTCGCAATCGATCTGGCAACGTAACATGAGAAGCAGAAACTAAAGGCAAAAAATAATGATGGCCACGGTTGATTAGATAAAAAAAAGAAGGACAAACCTAAAAGGAGAATGCAACCGGAATGGTGGCAGGCAGCATGTTGAAAATAAAGGGAGGAGAAGATATTGGGGAGGAGATGTTAAGTGGTCTTGTGGACAGGAACAAGGATCGAAGTGAAAATCCCCACAGGCGGGCGGGATGTTATTACTATGGAAAGACATGTCAGCTTAAGATAGACTATCCAAATCTGAAAAAGGAAGCAAAGGCAGTACCGTTGATGAACCTTGGTGAAGACCAGGTGTGTCAGGGGTTCCTTTCCCCAGGGGACCCACCGGAAAACCTTGATAAATTTAAAGCTGGGACCTTACAAAGCGGACGGAGTTTTCTGAGTCGATACCGGGATAGCAAGTACATACTTAAATTTTAAGCGCAAGGGAGTGGAAATCTCGAAACGACTGTTAACTCTTTCTGGAGTAAAAGGGGAGGGATTTACAGTTCCAGTTTTTGAACCTATAATAATTGAGAGTGGTAAAGATATTATCAAATGTGAACTGTTATATATTCCTGTTATCGGAAGTAACATATTGTGGAAGGATTTAGTCATACTCCTCGGACTGGAGAATGGAGTATGGGCCCAGAGATTAGTGATACAAATTGCCTTCCTGACCGAGGAAAAGGAGAAGGAAATATAACCCAGAGTGTGAGCACAGGAAGGGAATCGCGGGGGGTTACAAGTACCTCCTTTGGAGATCAGTTTAAAGAGAGAGGTAGACGTGGTTTGCAAATCACAATATCCCATTTCAATAGAGTGACACAAGCGACTGCAGCCAGTAATTGAGGAATTCTTTAAGGATGGATTACTAGAGCCCTGCATGACCCCTTACAATACCTCGATCCTGCCAGTGAAAAATCGGACGTTAGTTATCGCCTGGTACAAGACCTAAGGACATTGAACCAAATAGTACATGCCCGCCACCCTGTTGTTCCTAATCCCTGTATACGACTGAGTAAGATTCCCCATGGCGATAAATAGTTCAGTGTAGTGGATCCGAAGGATTCCTTCTGGGCATGTTACTGGCGGAGGGGTGTATAAATCTGTTTGCCTTCGAGTGGAAAGATCCGAAAACAGGGTGAAAACAGCAGTAAAGATGGTCGGTACTCCCGCAGGGACTTACTGAATCCCAGAATTTCTTTGTTCAGCTGATGGAACAAGTCTCAGAGAAATTCAATAGCCCCAAAGGAACTACTCTGTTACAATGTGTAGATGGTCTTCTTGTAACAGGCTAGAAAAGGGATCAAACAATAGAAGCCACACAAGAATTAGTAAACTTTTGAGGACAACAAGGATTGAGGGTCTCCAAGAATAAACTGCAGGACGATGAGAAGGAAGTCATATATTTGCGACACCTAATCAGTGAAGGAAAACGAAAAATAAGCCCAGAAAGAATTGACGGCATTTTGGGAATGCTGCCGTCTAAAACCAAAAGGGAATTACGAAAATTCCTGGAATTAGCAGGGTACTGTCGATTATGGATAGACTCGTATGAACGGCAAACAAAGAAACTCTATTTGAAACGATTAGAGGAAGACCCTAAATTATTGAATTGGACAGATAAAGAGAGGGAATTAATTGAAGAACTAAAGGGGAACCTAACCCATACCCCTGCTCATGCATTATCTTCCCGAGACAAGCACTTCCATTTGTTTGTCACGGGAGACAGGAGAGTGGCTCTCGGGGTCCGAACCCAGCGATGGGGGCCGGGGGTGGGTGTAGGGGGTGGGGCAAGAAGCAACCGGTTGCCTACTTGTCTAAATTATTAGACCAAGTATCAAGCGGGTGGCCGGAGTGTGCGCGGACAGTGGCAGCAACAACCTATTGGTATAGGAGAATCGGAAACTTACTTTTGGTGAGCCTGAATATTCAGCACCCCACATACGGTACGGACCATACTAACTCAGAAAGCAGGACGATGGCTCACAAACTCACGGATCTTTAAATATGAGACAATCTTAATTGAACAGAATGACCTTATATTAGTCACAGACAGTTGCTGGAATCCAGCTGCATTTCTGTGGAAGGGAGCGGGGATGGCCCTTGGTAATGCAGAACACGACTGCTTTGATATTATTGAATACCAGACTAAAGTGCGGATGGAACTAAGGGACGTACCGTTGCAGCTAAGTTGTTTATCGATGGGTCCTCCCGGGTGATTAAGGGGAAAAGGCACAATGGATATCCAGAATTCAACTGGATGGATGGAAGCGTTATCGAGGCTGAAAGACTGCCTAACGGTTGGTCTGCCCAAACTTGTGAACTCTCTGCCCTAGAAAGAGCTCTCAGAGCCTGAGAAGACAAGGAAGCAACGGTGTACAGACACATAAAATATGCATTCGGAAAAATTTGGCAAGAAAGAGAACTAACAAACAGAAGAGAAAAAGAACGATCGCATGAGGAATTGATAATCAAGTGCAGGAGTTTGTTACTCCCGAGAGAAATAGCGGTAGTTCATATAAATGGACATCAGAAGTAGAATAAACTGGAAGTAAGGGGAAATAAACTGGCGGATGAGATATCTAAAGAAGCAGCCCCAATCCACAGGGAGCAGTGATATACTCCGTAATACCTGAAATTCTAGATCTTCAGGGTTCCCCGTTGTTTACTGCAACTCAGGAAAAGGAAGTAAAAGATTTTAGAGCTGCAAACACAGCGGATAGCCGCTGGAGGTGATCCGATGGGAGAGAAATGTTGAATAAAATGACGATGCGAGAAATCATGGCTGTCTTTCATCAGGGGAGCCACTTGGGAGTGCAAGCAATGTGTGATTTAGTGTTAAGGAAATATGGATGCAAATGAATATATACAATAACCAACAGATATGTGAGGAATGCATAGCATGTAAAACATAAACAAAAAGGCATTAAGGAAACAAGTGCCAGGAGGGAGAAATCCTGTGCTAAGGCCATTTCAGAGCATTCAGATCGAATATACAGAATTACCCCGATTGGGAAGACTGAGGTATATGCTGATAATGGTTGATCACCTGTCTGGAGGAGTGGAGGCGTATCCTTTAGACACTGCCACCACAAGTGCAGTGTCCAAGATATTACTTGAACACATAATCCCCAGAGACGGGATAGTGGAATGCATAGGTTCAGATCAGGGAACTCATTTTACTTCCAGGGTACTCCAGGGAGTGATGAAGGGGTTAGGAATCTCCTGGGTTATTCCACATGCCTTGGCACCCACCTTCATCAGGAAACGTTGAGAGAATGAACCAGACACTCAATAAGCAGTTATCTAAATTAGTAGCAGAAATCGGACTGCCTTGGACGAAGTGTCCTACCCTATCAAGGATTGAAAGGAGAACTGTCAACCCCGGATCCTAAAGATTTGTTCCTAAAGAAGTATATACTGGGCTTTTCGTCCTCTTTTTTTGTTCAGGAAATTGAGTTTGTTCGCACAGACTCCACCCCTTAAATTCACCGTCCATCCGATCCAAACGGGGGATTGGGTCGTGGTCAAATCAAGGACTGAGACCAAATTGCAACCAGACTGGGAGGGGCTGTACCAAGCACTCTTAACTACTGAGACCCCGATATGAACGGCAGAAATAGTCTGGACTCACTACACTCGGCTTAAAGGGCCAGTGGAATCTCCAGTTGAGAGAGAAGTCTGGACATTCGAATCAACAAAAGAACCACTTACACGTAAGCTGAAAAGACTTTAATTAACTTATTTTACAGTAGTGGCGTGAGCGCGGGATAGTTTCTGTCTTATTGTATGCTAAATCTATCGGCGCTTCAATGCCACTGCAGAATGGGAAGAATGTTTCGTTACACTCTATTAGCTTTTCTTCTCATAGGATTCTGTCAGGCTATGCTGTGTCATCTGACTTAGTGATAACGGTTCCAGAAAGTACAAATCCACAAGTCATAGAAACAGATACCTGCAGTCTGGTGGATTGTGGAGATGTAAGAAATCTTTGCAACACAGTAACTCAGAGATACATCTTAGTTTCTAATGAAAAGATCCCGAAAGTGGCGCATGGGATAAGACTATTGGGAGGAAAATGTCTCAGAGAGAGAAGTGTAAGAGATATTTTTGGAATAAATAATGTAAAGAATGGCGGAGGCAAGAAGTCCTCAGAGTTGATCTCTTTATTAATCTTCTCGTTACAGTACACCAAGGCCCTTTCCGGCCAACTCTTGACTGTCCAGATAAAAAGTCTAACCCAATATATTTAACAATAAAGAAAACCTCATTGTGTGAAGCAGTTTTAAGGGAAGAAACCTATCAGGTCCAGTTAGAACAAATATTTGGGATCGTGATGAAGGCAGACGGGAAGGATTTCCTGGAATGTTGTTTTAAAATACAGGTGAAAGTCAGAACCCGAGTAGGAGAAAGGAATAGTAGAGTACCTTACTCTGACGCTTATGTGATAAAAATTGTAAAGGTAAAAGACTTAATTTGGTAGAAGATTTGTAGCTGGGGTGCTCGTTGTTGTGGGAGAGGCAACGGAACGAGGACATGCCGCAACCCAAAGGACTAGCCACACTACCATACATCAGGAGCATTTCTGAACTGACAGCCAGACTACTGCGACCACTAGGACTCATAACAGCATATATACCAACAGCCATGCTCAGACAACAACACACCAGAACAAAGGACCCGATACCCAACATGAGCAAAACTAATGTAGTGTACAACATCCCATGCAAGGACTGCACAAAACACTACATCGGACAAACAGGAAGACAGTTAACGATCCGTATACACGAACACCAACTAGCCACGAAACGACACGACCAGAAATCCTTAGTAGCCACACACACAGACGACAAGCAACATGAATTCGACGAGGACAACACTACCATTATAGGGCAAGCCAAACAGAGAACAGCCAGGGAATTCCTAGAGGCATGGCACTCATCCACAGACTCTATCAACAAACACATCGACCTGGACCCAATATACCGGCCACTACAGTGGACAGCTCGAATTGACAACCGGAAGCGGCAGAGACAGGCCACTATAAATGCCGGAGGAAACAGCACAGAAGCGCTTCACAGGAGGCTCCCAAGTACTGAGGATGTCACCTAGATAGGGGACGAAACGTTTGCAAGACAAATTCCCAGCTCCGCCAACAGAACCACAACAGTAAAAGACTTAAAGCAGACCATTGAAATAGAAACAACTGGGGATACAAACGCCTGTGTTGAATGGACAAATTACCCTGTGAAAAGTTTGAAACAAACAATTGTGCCTCTGGGAGACCAGAGGCATGTGCATTTGGGAGACCAATGGCCCAAGTAGTCCCCTTTCTGCTCGGGTGGAAGCGAGACAGGAGGGGTATGGTATGCACGATATCCCTGTATTAGGATAAGATGACAAAGAGTAATAAAGATTGTATACTCCTTCTATTAAATTTCCCTCCTTTAAAGAAGGAAGGCTGAAAGACGCCCCCCACCCCCGCCCCAACACCATATTTCTGCCGTGGTCGGAAATCACACATCGTGTGTAAACAGACAAGGAGCAATTCGGTCCAGATATTTGGGGGAACTTAAATCATGTACCGAAATTGATTACGTGAGAGAAAAGGGAGGGAACAACTCTGCATGAAGGATTCCCTGAGTGGATCTGTGGTAGTACTGCGGAGCGAAAATATTGAGACCCACCCTACCTCCAGATTGGATGGGCACGTGTGCAATTGCACAGTTGGCAATTAAGTTCACCCTGCCATTTAAAACGAAAGAGATAATAAAGGAAGGGGGAGTAAGTAAGAGATTACTATTGGATACTTGTTTGTGAGTCCCAAGAGGGGTACCTGATGAGTTCAACGTTTGTAACCAGATCACGGCAGCGTTTGAATCAGTACTCTTCTGATGGGTAACAGGCAACAAAAATGTGGACTGGATAAATTATATTTTCTATAATCAGCAAAAATTCATCAATTACACTAGAGACACAATTTAATGTATAGCCGAACAACTTGATGCAACCAGCAGGAGGGCATTGGAGAATAGAATGGACCTAGATATGATACTAGCAGAAAAAGGGTGTGTGTCTGTTATGTTAGAAGTGAGCTGTTGTACGTTTATTCCAAGTAACAGAGCCGCAGATGGGTCTATTACTCGAACCTTGCAAGGTCTAACAACACGAGCTGAAGAACTAGCTGAAAATTCAGGAGTCAGCATATCATTCAATGGGTGGTTAGAATTGTGGTTTGGAAAGTGAAGGAGTGTGGTGGCTTCAATCCTAACCTCCTTGATCGTAGTGGTGGGAGGACTAATCGCAATAGGATGCTGTATCATGTTTTGCGCACCGAGGTTAATCCAAAGCTTGATTTAACAGCTTTGGCCACAAAATGCCCCAAAAGAGTAATCTGGGGGAGATTTTCAAAATAAATGAAAATTCGGCAAACATGGTCAATTGGGAAGTGACAAAAAAGAAAAAAAATAAAGAAGAATATAATAAAGGTAAAGAAAAAGGGGGTAATTGTGCGATATAGGTAAACCAATGTTACTTATGCAACTATAATTGCTTATTAACAACAGTATATTATTGTTTCAGCTAAGTTAATAATTGTGAACTAAATAAAATAAACTAACACAGGAATTAAAATTATGTGGAAGGATTACATAGTTACTTTTCATTAGTTAAAATGTGCATACAGGAATGAAATAAGCCTGCAAACAATGCAAGAAGTTACAGCCAAACAGGGAAGGTGCAAAAGAGCATCAGGATATGCCAAGCTCAGCACATTTCCTTCATGTCAGCACTGAAGAGAGCCACGTCACTTACAAATAAGGGATGGGATGAATAGGGGTGAAGGTCGCCCAGCTTGGAGTCGGCGGAGAAGTAAACAGGTTGGCACGCAGCTCGGCAGGAGCAAAACACAAGAAGGAATATTGATAGGTTTGAAGGCCAATGAGGTAAAAAGGGAAGTACCGAGAATTAAATTGTATAAATTGTGGAGTAATTCCTGGATTAGGGTGCCGACTTGTTAGCACAACTCCTTACAAAAACGCTTCAATATACTGCTTCAGAATTTGATTTGGACTGAAATCTATTATGTTGTGTGCTTTGTTTCTCACACAGGGGATATGTTCTCTGTCAGGGAAGAGGTGATGGAAGGAGGGGAGGGGTTTGCATTTTTGATGAGGGCGAGTATTCAAGCAGTAGTCAAGGTGGAATAACTGAATGATCATCGACTGAGGCTTTGTGGATAGAGCTAAGCACCAAGTAGAGATGGTGATGTAATAATATAAGCCCCCCAAACAGTCAATCAGAAGAACATGTATGCAGGGTGACTGGGGAGACTTGCAGGAGCAATAGAGTTGTCATTGGAGGGGATTTTAATTTTCCCAAAATAGACGGGGATTGCCAGAGCATGGAGGGCTTAGATACGTGGAATTTGTTAAGTATTTTCAGGAAGGTTTCCTCAAGCAGGATATAGAGGATCCTACTCCAGAAGGGGCAAATCTCGATATACCCTTGGGAAATTAGGCAGGACAGGTGACTGAGGTGACAGTGGGGGAGAACTTTGGGACCAGCAACCATACGTCTATTAATATTAAGATAGTTATTGAGAGGGACAAATTGGGACAAGGAATTAGACAGGAGCTTGCCGGGATTGATTTGAATAGGTTGTTTGCTTGTAAAAGGACATTTGGCAAGTTGGAGGTCTTTGAAATTGTGATAATTGGAATTCAAGCTCTATCTTTTCCTTTGTGGATGAAGGGCGCGGATGGCTGGAATAGGGAGCCTTGGATAACAAGATATGCTGAGACTTCGTGCAGAAAAAAAAGCTTGAATCAAAGGAATCCCTGGAGGGATACAGGGAATACAGGAGTTTACTTTAGAAGGAAATCAGGAGGGCGAAAATGGAGCAAGAGATGTACTTGTCTGCGAATATTAGGGTGATCCAAAGAGGTATTTTAATTATATTAAAGAAAAAATAAGAACTAGAGAGAGAATGTGGCCCTCAAGGACCAAAGTGGATAAGTATGTGAAGAACCACATCAGAGGGAGCGATATTCTCAAGAATATTTCTTCTCTGTGTTTACGGTGCAGAAAGACATAAAATCTTGGGAAAGTGTGGAAGTTAGTGGTGATATCTTGGCGACTGTCCATAACGCAGTCGAGGTGGTGTTGGATGCATTAGAATGTATGAAGTTGAGTAAATATACTGGTCCTGTCCAGATATATCCAGGAATACTGCAGGAGTCCAGAGAAGAAATTGAGGGGACTCTGGCTGACAGTTTCGCATCATCTTTAGCCACAAGCAGAAGACTGGAGGATAGCGAATGTTCCTCCCATATTCAAGAAGGGCTGCAAAGAAAAGCCTATAAGCTGAACGTCTGTGGTGCGTCAGTTACTCGAGAAGGTTCTGATGGATATGATATGCATGCATTTGGAAAGACAGGGTTTGAGTAAAAGAAGTCAGCATGTCTTTCTGAGTGGAAGATGAGGCCACACAACTTTGTTAAGTGTTGACAAGGGCACAGTTGCAAACATAGTCAATATGGAATTCAGTAAGGCCTTTGATAAGGTTCGAAATGGTAGGCTCTTTTGGAAGGTTGGATTGCATGGAATCCAGGGGGAGCTGGGAAATTGGACATATAATTCGATTGATGGTGGGAAGCATGCTTAACGTTCTGGAGAAATGTGACCAGTGGAGTGCCGAAGGTGTTGGAGCTAGGACCGATACTGTGTCTTTTCTATATCGATGATTTGGTTGAGAATGCACAATGCATGATTAGTATGTTTGCTGATGATGGTGATATAGCCCGTATCATGAACAGTGAGGAAGGTTTACAGAAATTTCAGCAGGACTTATTCAGCTGGGGAACTGAGCCAAGAAATGGCAAATGGATTTTAATATAGGTAAATATGAGGTGTTGCATTTTGGAAAGTCAAATCAAGGTAGGAATTGCATGGTGAATGGTATGGCCTTAATGAGTGTAGTGGAACAGAGTGACTTTGGAGTTCAGTTTCACAGTTCACTTAAAGTGGAATCACAGATAGACAGGTCAGTGAAGCAGGCTTTTGGCAATCTGGCCTTCATCAGTCAGCGCATTCAGTATTGAAGTTAGGAAGTTATGTTGCAGTTATGCAGGATGTTTGTGAGGCTGTATTTGAAGGATTGTATTCAATTCTGGTGACCTTGTTATCGGACGGATGTTAATAAACTCGAAAGATTGCAGGCGAAATGTACAAGGAGTCTGCCTTTCCTCATTGGTCTATGTGAAAGGGAACGATTGAACAAAATAGTCTTTTCTCATCCTCAATCTAGGAGACTGAGGGGGGACCGTATAGATATATATAAGATCATGAGAGGCATAGGGTGAATGTACTCAATCTTTTTCTGAGTGTTGTGCAATCGAGGATTGGAGGGTATCAGTATAAGGTTAAGGGAAAGAATAAAAGGGAGCCCGAAGGTCAACCTTTTTCATACAGAGAGTGGTATGCGAATGGAATGAACTGCCAGTGGAAGTGTTTGAGACAGGTACATTTACACGATATAAAAGGCATTTAGACATGGATAGGAAAGTTTAGAAGGATATGAACCGACTATTGGGAAATTGATTTCGCGTGGACAGCCCATTTTGCTCTACATGTATCAGTTTGGGCCAAAGGGCCAATCTCTGTGCTGGAGGAGTTATGACTCTGTGAGTGAGATACAGGAGCTGAGATTGCCTCCTGCGCCCATCATCCACAAGGGAGTGAGCAACCTCTGTATGGATTTCAGATCTGGGGCCACTGTGTGAGTGTGTGTCAGGTGAGGAAGGAAGGGGGGGACAGCGATGCAGTCTGGATTCAACTGCCATATTGCTGCTTTCTCTTTCACGAGCAAACAACACTCACCCTCCCAATGCATGCATTCGTCAGATCCATTTGAAAGAATACCAATTCAATCAAAAACTGACAGTTATTATGCAGGAAAGACAGGCTTCAGTGGTCGCAAGGCAGACACAGAGACTCTGAGTTGGCAACACTTGAAGCAGCTGATACCCCATCACTGTTCAGGGACAGTTAGAGATGGGCACCTGCTGCTGGCCTTGACAGTGACAGTCCCATTCAACTATTTTCAAAAATCTTTCTTCTGACACACTCCTTGTGTCAACTGAAAACAGATTCATCACAGTGTGGGCTTTGCAATTTGAATATGTGCTTCATCTGGTCAAAGTATACAATCACACAACACCAGGTTATTGTCCAAACGGTTTATTTGGATGCACTAGCTTTCGGAGGGCTGTTCCTTCATCAGATGGTTTATCCGGTCATCACTTTCTGAACCTGACCAGCTTCTGCTGCCTCACTGTATATGGAGATTCTCACTGACTGACCCTGGTCTCCTTTGTCCCTCGGGAATTAATAACCTACAAGTTTGTCGGGGCAATCAACATCGAGTCATAGAGTTTACAGCATGGTAACAGACAATTCGGTCCACCCCGTCCATGCCGACCAGATAACCCAAACCAATCTCGTCCCACCTGACAACACCCGGCCCATATCCCTCCAAAGCCTTGCTATTCATTTGAAACATTCAGCAAGTAATTGTACGGCACCAGATGTCGCTTTGTTAAGCAAAACTAAACTTTATTGTGCAAATGAGAAGCGAAACAAACCATCCTTATTTAACACAATCCGAATATCTCTGTGAAGTTTTGAATTCAATTTTACTTTAACTGCCCAACACGTTTATCTTGTGTCGTCCTGAAGGGTCATTCACTTTCTAAAGGGATCAACTCAAACGTATGCCATAGCCCACTGGAATTTACACCGATTCCACTCCAGTTTCTCATTCTAACTCCTGGGATTTCTAGAGCTTTCTGGTCTGCAAATGTCCCAGTGTCTGTGTTGTCACAGCTGCCTGTTCACAGACGTGCAACTTGTTTATGGTTGGTTCCCACCTTTCTTGGTGATGTTATTCCCATTTTTTTATATTCAAGGGCAAGTTTACTTTCTAGATTGTTTGTTATTGTTCCTAATCCCCATTCGGAAGAGAAACTATTCACCTCTCAATAATGTCAACAGCTTTCTCAGTTTTGGGCTTTGTTTTGTTTATAGACTCTTCGGTAGGGCAGGATTGACTGGCACGAGGGGTCATACTTTTACGATATTAGCAGAAAGGTATAGACGGAACATCAAAGGTAGGTTATTTATGCAGAGAGAGGTGAGCGCATGGAATACGTTGCCAGCGGTGGTGATGAGTCCTTAGGGACATTTAAGTAACTGCTGGACATGAACACGGACAGCAGTGAATTGAGGCTTGTACAGGTTGTTTTATTTTATGTTTGAATTTATCCTCGGCAAAACATTATGGGCCAAAGGGCTCGTTCTGTGTTGTACGTTTCTATGTTCAAATGTTCTAACATTTTGACTCTTCCACATCAGGCTGAGGTTTAAAATCTTTGCAACATTCCCCACCCTCCCCTCTGACTTATCACTTCTATCCCCACCCCCATTCCACCTCTTCTACTGTTTGGTAACTTGCCACCAGCCCCACACCATAGACCCACCCCCATTTATCTCTCCACCCTGAAGTGATGAAGTTGGGAGAGGAGGACGGAACAGATAGGTGGGAAAGACAAAGGAACGGTAAAAGAGGTGGTACTGAGTATCACGGGTCTGGACAGGGACAACGGGGGTTTTGGGTTAGGCAGTGTGGGTAAATGAGGATCCTGGTGAAATCCACATTGTTCCCGTTTGGTTGCAGGGTCCCATGGCGGAATATGAGGCATTCATCCTCCAGGTGTGGACGGTAAGGGTCTGTGATGGAGGTGGCCTAGGACCTGCATGTCTTTGGCAGAGTAGAAAGGGCAGTTGACGTGTTTAGCGACGGGTCGGCAGGGTTGGTTGGTGCAGGTTTGCCAGAGATGTTCTCTGAAACGTTCTGCAAGTTGGCGTCTTGTCTCCGCGATATAGAGGAGACGACAACGATTTCAAAGGATGGAGGGCGGAGTTACACGACGTGGAGGAGATGGATGGGCAGGCATCGTCAACCACGTGGGTGGGGAAATAGCGATCTTTGAAGAAGGAATCCTTCTGGGAGTTCTCACAATTCCTTGATTATCGCAATGAAGATTTTGGAAACTGTTTTTCTAATAAAAGTTTCCGCTTTGCTGGCAACTCAGAATAACAATCTTTCTTGGCTTTCTAGGGCAGTCGGAGTGCCTTTACTGAAAATATAAGTGTTTTGGAATTGATCACGTCTATTTTCCCTCCTTGTAATCACATTAGAAAGAATTGGTGTCTCAGAAGCTTCTGTCTCTGGTGCAACATTCCCTGGGGAAACACTTTTCCCAACACTGATTTGCTCCATGATCACAAGAAATTTGCTTTTAAAGTTCCACCGTTTGAAGTGAGAACATACCAGTTCTACTGACTCACTGACAGCTTTGACATCATCTTTTGACCACCTTATCGGGAAAGATATGAGGGTTTAGATAGGAGTGGAGATGACAATCCGATTGATCACAATCTTCTCAGGTGGTGAGGCATCTTGAACGGCTGAATGGCTTTCCTGCTCCTCATTCATATCTCCAATGTCTGACATCTTCCTGCTACCACAAGACCCAGTGCCTTTCACCGACAGCCCTACTCGAGATTACATCCTCCAGCTCCAAGCTCAGCATGCTTTCTGGGTTCATTTCCCCTCAGCGATTTCAAATGATCGATTCCATCTTTACAAATCCCCAACTACCTTCTGTGAGAAGCGCCCATGTCAATTAAAACAAAAACCGCCTGACATGACCATCTCAATGCCAACGTGGCACGGGATTGGAGGAAATGAAATGCAGAGAAATGTCTACTATCTGAAGGACACGGGTGGGGAGAATTTTGTTCAGTTCATTGAATGCCGAGTGACAGTTTAGCTAAGCATTCCAACCTTGCTATCATGCCGTTTAATCCAGTATTCGGATTTTTGAATGCCGGATAATTGAGTTTCCATTTTCAGACAACTTCGACCTTCCAAAACTTTCTTCATTGAGTGATTCGTATGGCATTTGAAGCATCCATCTCACTGGAAGGAAAGTCGTGAGGGTGGCCAGTCTCGGAGAAAGAAACCCTCTGAGATGCCCACTGGCTGGATCAACATGATTTATTCTTGAACATGATGAGCAGCAGCGCCAACAGCAGACCACACTCTTGCAGTCACTAATGATCTTATTGGTGTTCCTGCTGCCTAGATACTAGAGTGTATCCCTTCTACCGCCGACAGCAGGTGGGCAGCCTCTCTCGAGTGTGAACTGCCTGGTGTCTCTGCAGGTTGGATAACTGCGTGAATCCCTTCCCGCACCAAAGGCAGGTGGATGGTCTCTCCCCGGTGTGAACAGGCTGGTTTCACTGCAGTTTGGATAACTGCCTGAATCCCTTCCCGCACTGAGAGCAGGTGAACGTCCTCTCCCCAATGTGCAATCGCTGGTGTATCGGCTGGTCGAATATTTGAGAGATCTTCTTCCCGCACTGACAGCATGTGAATGGCCTCTCCCAGGTGTGAATCGGCTGGTGTATCTGTAGGTTGGATAATCGAGATAATGTATTTCCGCACAGAGAGTAGGAGAACGGCCTCTCCCCGGTGTGAACTCGCTGGTGTGTCTGCAGGCTGGATAATTGAGTGAATCCCTTCCCACACTGTCAGCAGGTGAGTGGCCTCTTCCTGCTGTGAAATCACTGATGTCTCTGTAAGCTGCATAATTGAGTGAATCCCTTCCCACATTGTCAGTAGATGAATCGCCTTTCCCTAGTGTGAATCTGTTCATGTCATAGCATGGCATTGAAATCAGAGAGTCTCTTCCCACACTGAGAGCAGGTGAACACCGTCTCCCCAGTGTGAAGCCGTTGGTGAATAACCAAGGCAGATGGCTGAACAAATCCTTTCCCACACTCAGGGCAATACTGCGGCCTCTCCTCAGTGTCAACTCGCTTGTGTCTCTGCACGTTAGCTGAACTGGTGAATTCCTTCCCACAATCAGAGCAGCGTAATACCCTTTTGCTTGGGCGCCAACGGGTTGGATGTCTCAGTGAGTCTCTTCCCATGGTCAGAGGTGCATGGCCGATGCACAGCGTGAAATTTCTGGTGTGTCAGTAGATTGGAGATAGCACTGAATTCTTTCTCACAAACAAAACAGGTGAACAGCCTTCCCCCCGTGTGTCTACGCTTATCAATCTCAAGACCAGGTGAGGAATAGAATCCCTTCCCACAGTGCCCACATTTCCATTGTTTATCCATGCAGAAAGTGTTCGCATTCCCTCTCCAGGTTTAACAATCAGTGGAAGGCTCGTCGAAACTTAGATCATGTGAATGGTCTCTCTCGGCTTTGAATTGTGCAATTGTCTTCCTTGGCTATTTTCAGCTTTTCTCACTGTCGGTGCACTGACACACTCTCACACGGGCTTGTAAATATCATAATGTTTTGTTTAAAATCCATTGAAGCAGACAGAACAGAGAAACATTTCTCCCTCCGAGGTGAAAGATCCATGACGTTCAGATCCTGACAAATCGAGTGTTTTTATATCTTGACATGATGTTAATTTCAGATTTCGTTCTTCAAATCCTTCCTTTCTATTATCCAATAAAAGTTGTTTAAAAAGTCATCGATAACTCAGTGCAAGATAAAACTTCAAAAGAAGTTATTTGCAAGGTGATGAACACTCATGTGAATTGGTAGGCTTCTATTTACTCTTAGTGCATACGGGATGGGCCGAACGGCCCCCTTTATGCTGCATGGTCGAATGTTTGTTATAGAGTCGTTCAGATATACACCATGAAAACAAACCTTTCCGTCCAACTCATCCATACTGACCAGATATTCTAACCAAATCGAGCCCCATTTGCCTGCACCCGGCCCATATCCCTGTAAACCCTTCCTATTGATGTCCCCATCCAGATGCCTTTTAAATGCTGAAACTGTACCAAGCTCCACAGCTTCCTCTGGAAGCTTATTCCATGCAAACACAACCGACTGTGTGAGAATGTTGCTCATTAGGTCCCATTTATATCTTTCCCCTCTCAAACTAAACCTATGCCGTCTAGTTCTGTACTCACCCACCCTTGTTTATTTATCCTATCCATACCCCTTGTGATTTTATCAACCATTACAAGTTGACCCCTCAGTCTCTGAAGCTCCAGGAAAAGAAGCCGCAACCAATTCACGCTCTCCTTATCGCTCAAACACTCCAACCTTGGCACATCCTTGTAAATCTGTCCTGAACCCTTTCAAGTTTCACAAATTCTTTCCGATAGGAAGGTGACAAAAATTGCATGCAATGTTCCAAACCTGGCATGACCAATATCCTGTAGAGCCACAACATAACCTTCCAACTCCAATAGTCAATGCTTTGACCAATAAAGGAAAGCCCATTTGGATATCCTGTCTACCTGCGGCTCTCCTTTGTAAGTGCTATGAACCTGCACTCCAAGGTCTGTTTGTTCAGCAACACTCCCGAGGACCTTACCATTTAGTGTACAAGTCTTGCTATGACTTGCTTTTCCAAAATGCAGCACCGTGCATGTGTTTGAATTAAACTGAAGTTGTCACTCCTCAACACATTGGCCCATTTCATCAATATCCTGCTTTACTCTCAGGTAATCTTCTTCGCAGTCCACTATTTTGGTGTCAGCTGCAAACTTACTATTTATACCTCACATGTTCACATCCAAATCTTTATATAAATAATGAAAAGTAGTGGACCCTGCACTGATCCTTGTGTCACTCCACTGCTCACGACACCTCCAGTCTGAAAAGCAACCCTCTCCACCACCACCCTCTTCAAACCAGTTCTGTGTCCAAATACACCCTCTCTGTGTATTCCATGAGATCTAACTTTGTTAACCTGTCTTCAATGGGGAACCTTGTCGACCGCCTTACTGAAGTCCATACAGTTTACGTTCACTGCTCTGTCCTCATCAATCCTCTTTGTTACTTCTTCAAAAACCTCACTTAAGTTTGTATGACATGAATTCTCATGCACAAACCCATGCTGACTATCCATGACCAGTCTTTGCTTTTCCAAAACATGTAAATCTTGTGCCTTCCACCGATGCCAGGTTTACTGGTCTATAGTTAACCTGGCTTATCCTTATCACCTTACTCAAACAGTGGCACTACATTAGCCAGCCTCTGGTCTTCCGGCACCTCACCTGTTACTATTCATGACACAAATATCTCGGCAATGGGCCCAGCAATCACTTCCCTAGATTCCCAAATTTCAAGGGCACACCTAATCAGTTCCTGGGGATTTATCCACCTTTATGCATTTCGACACATCCAGGGCATCCTCCTCTGTAATATGAATATTTTTCAAGATGTCACCATCTATTTGCCCACATTATTTATCTTCCATGTCTATCTCCACAGTAAACACTGATGCAAAATTCGCATTTAATATCTCCCCCATCTCCTGCCAATGCTATTTCTCTGTCCATCCAGCATTCCCTGCACCTACCTGTTTTTCCTTTCATCCTAATGGGAACATACTGCCTCTGGACCCTTGGTATCTCATTTGTGAAGGCTTCTCATTTTCTAGCTCTCCCTTTGCCTACGAACATCTGCTCCCAACCCCTCCCCCCAGTTCGGTTTTTGAAAGTTCTTGTCTAACACCCTCAAAATTGGTCTTCCTCCAATTTACAGCATTCAGCATTCAGATCATGACTAACCTTTTCCATCACGATTTTAAAACTAGTAGAATTATTGTCGCTAGGCCCAAAGTGCTCCCCCAATGTCACCTCAGTCACCTATTCTGTATTATTTCTAAGAATAGGTCAGGTTTTGTAGCTTCTCCAGTAGGAACAGCCACAGAATGAATCAGGAGGTTCTCTTGTACACACTTAGCAAATTCCTCTCCATCAGAACCCTTAACACTATGCCACTCCCAGTCTATGGGTGGAGAAGTGTTCAGCCACGAAGTGGTGGGGTTGGTTGGTGCAGGTGTCCCAGAAATGTTCACTGAAACGTTTCGCAAGTTGATGCCCTGTCTCCCCAATGTAAGGGAGACCACATCGGGAGCAATGGCCGCAGTAGATGACGTGTGTGGAAGTACAAGATGTGTCAGATGTGGAAGTATCCTTTTTGGATCTTGGACAGAGGTAAACGAAGAGGTGAGGGCGCAGGTTTTACAATTATTGCAGTGGCTGAGGAATGTGCCGAGAGTGCTGTGTGAGATGGTTGTGGGGGGGTGGGGGGGCGGCGTCACGGAGCGAATGGTTTTTATGGAAGGCAGATAGGGGTGGGCAAAATATCCCTGGTGGTAGGATCTGTGTGTATGTGATATTAATGAGGGAGATGTATCCGAAGGTTGATGAGGTGGAAGGGGAAGGCTGGCGGGGTTCTGTTTTTGCAAGTGGAAGGGTAGTGTTCAAGGGCGGAACTGTGGGAAGTTTTTGAGAGGCAATGGTGGGGATCGTCGACCACGTCGGAGGGGAAATTGTGTTCAAACTCCCCGTAGCATAACTTGGCTATCCTTATCCTCAATGTTCTGTCCAATGATGGCATGCATACCTTAAGCCTTTTTTCTAACTACCTTACTTACCTGCACTGCCACATTCAGTGATTTGTGCACTAATTCACCCAGACCCCTCTGCAAATCAATACCGAAGGATTCAGATATCCACTCTCTAATTTCCTACTGTACTTGACCTTCCAAAATGTATCACCACACATTTCTCAGGATTAAACTCCATCTGCCATTTTTCTGCCCATTCCTCTAACTGTTCGGAATCCTGTTGCATCCTCTGACAATCCTCTTCACAATCTGCAGCTTCGCCAATCATTGTATCGTTGGAAAACTTACTAATGAGACCAGCTCCGTTTCTCTCCAAATCATTCATGTAGATCACTAACAGCAGAGGTCACATCGCTGAACCCTGTGGGACAACACCAGTCACAACCCTTCATTATGAAAAGCATCCTTCCATTGTTACCCTCTGTCTCCTAGAACCAAGGCAGTGCTGTATCTATCTTGCCCGCTCTCTCCGATACTATGTGATGTCAACTTTTGTACCAGTCTGCCATAAAGGACGTTATCAATGGATTTATCGAATCCCATTTGGATAATATCAAGCGTTTTTCCCTCATCACTCATTTTCACCAGCTCCACAAAAGGGGCGGTGGGAGGCCATGGCGAAGCTGGACTGTTCATGCACAGATGCAGGCAATGTTCTGGGGACCCAATTCGAATCCTGCCATGGCAGATGTTGGAATTTGCACATGATAAATATCTGGAATTAAGGGTTGAGTAATGTCCATTAATACGTTGTTGGAAAATCCATCTGGTTCACAAATATCTTTCAGAGAAGGAAGTTGCCATCCATGCCCATCCTGGCCGATATGTGACTCCAGACCCATCTCAATGTAGTTGACTCGTAACTGCCCTCTGGACAATTATAGCTGGACAATATTTGCTGGTTGAGTCACTGACACCCTCGTCCAGTCAATGAATAAACAAAAACTCGATCCAAATTAGCGAGGCACAACTTCCCCGGCACAAAAACATTCTATCATGAATAAGTCAATTTGATCCTGAATCTGGGACCTGAGAAGCCTTTCCACTAATTTCACTGCCACTGATGTGAGATTTACAGATCTGTCATTTTCAGGATTATCACTGCTGCCCTTCATATATGAAGGGACTAGATTGGCTATTCTCCAAATCTTTGGGATCTCACCTGTTACCAAAGCGTACAAAATATGTCTGTCAATGCTCCTGTAGTCTGTTTTCTTGCCTCCATAAATATTTGGGTATAGATCCCATCAGGACCTTTTTTAAGATGCATGACTCCTCATCCTTTTTAATAGTAACTTGTCTCAGAAACTCGACACTCCCTTCCCTGAGATAATCCTCCACCAAATAGTTCTCTTTGCTGAATACTGAGACAAAGTATTCGTTTCGAATCTGACCAACCTCTTCTGGTTCCAGCCATGCATTCCCTCCGTAGACCTTGAGTTGGCCAACTCTTTCCTTGCCTACAATCTTGCTTTTTGTACATTTATAAAAAGCCATAGAATTCTCCTTCATCCTGTTTGCTAACGACCTTTCATGACCCCTTTTAGACCTTTTAATTTCTTGTTTACGCTCTTTCCCACTTTCCTGACATATTTCATGGGCTTCTTCAGTTCAAATCCTACCCGACCGTACGAATGATTCTTTTCTCTTCCTGACTGAGGTCTTAACATCCCTGGTCATCCGAGGTTCATGTAAATTGCCATTCATATCCCTCATTCTACCAGGACTGTGCCACTCCTGAAATCTTGTCAACTGCTGTTTGAAATAATCCCACATGTCCAAAGTAGATTTACCCTCAAACAGCCGCCGCCAATCAAAGTTTTCCAGTTCCTTCCTAATATTGTTGGAGTTTGCTTTCCCCCAAATTAAGACTTCACCAGAGGACTGCTGTTATCCCTATCCGTGAACATTTTAAAACGCACAGTATTATGGTCACTTCTCCCAAAATTCTCCCTCACTGAAAATTCAGTTACTTGGCCTGGCTCAGTTCTTAAACTCAGGTCCGTTCCCATGATTGACAGTTCACGTATTGTGTCAAGAATCCCTATTGAGTGGTCCTTGCAATTTCTGTCCACACAGTATCCAAGCCTGTCAGGGAAGTTAAAGTCACCTACCACCGCAACCGTACTTTTATATCTTTCCAAGATCTGTCTATATGTTCTCTCCTCTCTCGCCTGCTTTTCGTTGGGATGTCTGTAGTCTACGCTCATGCATTGTGACTTCGCATTTCCTATTCCTGTGTTTTAAGCAATTAATCTTGCACTGCCCTTACTTCTTCGAATCTGCACTTGAGTGTTTATAATACATCTGGAATTGTTTCTTCACCAGGAACTAAATCCCTTTCCTCTATCCATCTTGTAATGCAGTGCAGAGACATGCCGTTTCTCCATCTAAGGCCAAGCACTGATTTCACCAATTTCACCCAGTATGGGGCGGTTCGAGCCCCATGCAGCGAAATGTAGGCCTCAGGCTACAATTCCAGCCATGCACTTCATTTAACAATTTCTCCTCATGTGGGACTTTTGAAAATTCAGACAGGGAAATTTAGATGCTGTCACCATCTCAGCCTCGTGTTTATTGATCCTTCGTGGAATCTAGGACTGAGAGACCCTACATGCATGGATGTCCACAACAGGAAAGTTCCAGATTCCATCTTGTCCTAGTACTGCCGAGAATACCAATCTCATTACGAACCAGAGAGACTCAAAACCCAGTAATTCTTGGAAATGAACATGCTGGTCTTCTGTTTTGAAGGCAGCCAGGTGACTCAGACCAGTATGCCTCATTTGCCAGTTTTCCTGAGTTTTCCTTGTGGGACTGACCAAGACTCACAATGTCGGGAAACGTAAGCCTGGGCATCATATTTGCGAGTTGACCTTACAGAATGCAGTGAAAATAAGGACCTTCACATTCATAGCTAGATTCATGTGCACACAGAGTAGGAGTGTCCCAGGCTCCCTTCTCGGTCCCTTTCCAAAACCAATCACCAAATTAGTGATGTGGGATAAATTGAGACCCACAGCTGGGAAGTTTAGACCAAAGATCCAGATCCTGGGCCTAGTACTTACAGTTGATCTAAGGTTAGCTGAACTCCACAAATCAGCGATAGAGAGCGCAGGTTGAATTTTGGGCATAACTCTGAGTGGGTCAACTTCACCCCGGTGTCGTTTGGACGGAATAATCATCCCCACCGCCCACACCATCACCCATAGAACAGGGACATAACGGCTCAAGTTGTGGCTTGGGCCTTGTCAGCTAATGTGATTCGTGGTGGTGGATTAACTGAGCCACATCCCATCCGCACCCTGGCCATGGGGCAGGTCGAGAATGCATCTTAGACCTCGTGTTGTGTTAGTGAATTAGCCAATATCTCCACAACGCAGTGAAATATCAGCTCAGGATGCATCATGGGCCTAGAGCTGGGACAGTCAATTAGACAGTTTCACTCCCAGTAGTGGATTGAATGCAGGGGAATATCGGACAAGTCCTAGTACTGATTGAGCCAATCAGAGTGCAGGACGGATCTTGCCACTCAGTGCAAGGAAATCTAGGTTCTCGATCCGTTTTAGGTTTGCTTCACCAATTGGCTGTGCATGTGGCTGAGGCCTCGATGTGTTCCAATTGGTTTCATGGACCACGACTGCCCCACAGCTGAGTGTAGCCTCACCAGCCCCCGACACAGTTTCAATTATTAGCCACCAAGGCCTCCACCTCCAGGAACTCGCCCACTCCTGGCAACAACACGGAGGATTGGGAGTCCATCAGTCACCTGCACCATGTCATGGGTGAGCAGCAGTAGCTGAATAAGACCCAGCACCACCTCGACCAGCAGCTGCAGCTCACCATCACCGTCCTCCAGGACCTGGATGCCAAGCTAGGCTGCGAGTTGACCTCGGTGGGCTCCAGCAAGGAGGAGTGCAATGGGCAGCACCAAAGGGTGCTCTGGGCTATCCTCAGTATGACGCATCGGAAGGCCATACCAGTGCCTACAAAACACCTACTGGTGGGTAGCGGTGTTGAGGATTTGAAGCCTGGGGCCTAGCACTTAGCACGAAGAATTGGTCAATATCAAACATGGTCCAAAATCATCAGACCTAGTTTTTAATGGGTGTAAGATCCCAGAAGTTCATCGAGGCCTCTCTGACAAACCTTTCATCCCCACCCCCAGCCAAATAAAGAAGACAAGAGAATTTGCTTCTCCAGTTTGTGCTGTGAGTCATTGGGGTATGGTCACATGCCGATGATGGACAAGTGGGCTTGCAAGCAGGTTTCTGTGTTAAAATGTCTGGGCTACAGGAAGGTTGGGGTCATGCTTGTATACAGACCGGAGGTATTCTGCAAATGGGGGTGGAATCTCAATGTTGAGCAGGACCTGTGTGCAGAGTGGATCTCACTTACATGCACAAAACTAGAGATTCTGAAATAAACGCTGCAATTCGCACTGACAGACAGCAAGATTCAGAGACCGAATGAATCCCACTTTCAATGTATGACTAGAATCGAAGTTCCACAGTCGAAAGATCCGTGAATCTGATAATGAGTGGTGGGGAGGAAATGAAAGGTTCTTGGTCACATACAGTAGCAGGCACTGGATAATGCAGGAGGAATTCAATATTCTCTTACATCGTCAGAGATAGACAAAATGCGCTTTGTACAACCGTCAAACAACAATCGTTAAACTACTGTTTAATGACTTTTTTTGTATAAAACCATTCAATCAGGTAGGAAACCGCCAACAAACGATTTTTGAACCAGGATTTTATTGAACAAAATGTACCTAGAACTCGTCTCCATCCTTACCATTCCCTAAAGGACCTGTACAAGATTATCAAAATTCATTTGCGTGCATCATTCTCTGATCTCTGTAAATGTTATTATTCAAGATTGTGAGGGCAATGATTGGTCAAATTTTCATGACTCTCAGTATTATAGAAACAGGACAATGCAAAATTTGAGCATAGTTTCTGTCTGATTTTTGTTTTGCCATTTATTGATTAGAATTACTTAGAGAAACAGCAGAAGATTCGAGAAATAATACACGATTTTCTTCACTCGTTCCATGATTGCAAATTTCATGCATAGCTTTTAATGACAATGAAGGAAGATTTCTGCCAGATTTCTCAGAACAGTTATCTGAAATAACCCAATGACAAATAGCAATGAAAGTTGATGGCTAGACTGCAGGTTTCACAGATAGTAAAATTTGTACACGGCTCTGGAGTGCGATAAAAGATGAATACAGTGAATGAGAAAATGTCGAACTGATCGAGTGTCTAAGCAGATTCGTGTTATATTCGTGGAAGAGGGATCCTCAGGGAAACAATTGCATCAGGCAATTGTGCTGTTTGAAGATGCATCCTCAGAGCATCAGCATGGGTTCTCTGAGTTCAATGACGTTCCCGAAGGACGCTTGTTTCTTACTTTCATTCAGACACAAATACATTCATATTATCTTTCATCTCTTTGTAGATTCCAATTCGGAATTCTTATCTCTCCCAGTCCGGTTGGTGCTTGAACACTGCAGAGACCCCGCATGTCTGTGGGCAAGATCCAATCCACAGTAAACAAAAACACTCCAGGATCGTTTTCGCGTTTTGACCATTTCTCTCACAACTTGTGCAATTGCTGAAACGTCATCTTTCTGCAACTCACTAGCACGTGGTTAATCGGGTTGGGTCGGGTTGGGGAGCTGGAATCCTCCACCAAACTCTGCTCAGCATGCTTTGCCACTTGGAAGAAATACTAAGTGAATCGCGCCTTCCCCCATTTTGCACAATTCTCACTGCCAACCAATTCCCAGATATCATTATTCAACCCTATGTAAGTAAGATTGTAATGAATCACTCTATGGGTTCGCTTACCCCTAACTCCCACCCCCTCAGTATTCAAAAGACGTGAAGACAATACTGAGGGCCGTATTCAAGTGAAGGGTTTCCAGTAATTGGCGGATAACTGCTTTGTCAGGAGCTGAATTTTTAATTAGACTACTTAAATTTATGTTTCTCTGGGCAGAATCCAGCTCTGACGTCAATATTTAACTTGATTTACAAAAAAAACGTTTAGCAGTTAAATTCTTGCTGCATCGGTTGAGAATCTCACGTATTGTTCGAGCTGCACCAGACCGAACAAATCTGCGAGTATCATAGTTTAGACGTCTACCTTCAAGATGGTGCATACACATTTTCGAGAGTTCCTCACCACAGAAACCATTGCGTCTAATCTGTACCAGTATCAATGGCAAAATTATGATGAATGAAGTTCAACGCCGAGTTGATCCTTTCTTTGTTCAATCATTTTGCCCTGTCTGACAGAAAATGATTTTTTTGATTGCTATGTAAGAAATAGTATCCTGTAGCACACAAGCTTAACCCATCGTTTTGTTTGCTCGTATGCACATTACAACCGAATTTGCAGTGCGATTCTTATCTCTCGGCCTGGTTCTCTTATCTCTGGGATGTGAGAATTTTCCTGCTCTTTTGCCATTTGCTGTACAAGTTCCTCTAGCATTTGCCTTGCTGTGCTGTTGTTGTGGATTTGGGTTACACCTGCTCATTTCTTTCAGGCCTTCAGAAGGTTTTGTGTTTGACCTGATGCCGTTGTTCTTTATTAGTTCCGCTGTTCCTCCATGTGGATTGGTCACGACAACTAAATACATCTTGCTTCTCAATTTTCTTTCCCAGCGATGTTCTGCCAATCCACTCTTTCCATTCGTGTATCATCTTTTCAGAAGCTCTGAGTTGTTTCCTTTCGCAGTTAGTTTCATAATTAATGTAACCGGATATTTAATCATGCTCTTCAACTGTTTTCTAAACTTGGACTGCGTCGCAACATAAATTAATTGCAGTTTGTGCTGCAATTTAAATTCCGCAACATATGTGCAACTTCCTGAAATATATATTCAGAATTGTCATCGAGGAGTTCATTAACATTAAAAATGTGCAAAATATACGGAAACCACAACAGTATAAAAGTGCTCGATATGGCGAGGAGTAAAATCACAGAATTCCGTCTGTTCTCCATCTCTGGATCATTCTGTTCCTTGCTATGACCCTTCAGTCCCTCACGGACTCGAGTAGCCACTAATATATGCCTGACTATCAGAGCATTCAGCAACAGAATTAAGCCAAATGGTGACAATGGCGTTAAAACCTTATCAAACATTCTAAATCCAGTCCACCTCGGGTCAGTAAAATAGGCTCGTTTGTTAGATCATTAGAGAGGCACATAGTCAATTATTCGTTTAGGCTTAAATCTAAAGTAAATTGGTATGTTTTTGAAACTAAAAAATATACAGATTGTTGCAAGAACTCCTGTTGCAGTTTTCCTGGTGCAATATTTAAATTTATGCCTCTCGCAACAAATTGCAATAAATCGATCAAAAGTAAAGGCAACAGTGAACCAGACTGAACAGTCCATGCTAATCGAGCCAGGAGGTTACACCTTACACTCAGCAGTGAGTTTCAGGAGAGGCATCGGGAAATAATACCAATTGATTCTGAGAAGCATGACCTCAGTGATAATCGTCAGTAGATCCGCCATTGCCATGGCCACCATGTAACGAGTGCTGCATTTGGAGATCCCAGACTTTCCCTGGGCTAGGATGACAACTGCCACGAGATTTGCTGTAAAGGGAAAGAGGCAGAAGGGTCTTAATATTGTTCATATTCGTGTGGAGATAGTAAGCACTGAAATTTGTTTAAAAACATGGAAATCTGTCCTTTTCACAATTTTAAACATAACTAAAGCAAGGCAGGTAATTGTAGATACATTAATTTTGCTTCATACGTGGAACTCGGGATTACGACAAATCTACTGATATGAAGTACTAGATATTTTTATGTCCATAGAATCATTGAATAACTACGGAAGCTGCTTGGCTCACCGAGGCTGCACTGAGCCTCAGTTGAAAAATCTGTTGATGGATAAAACACAGCATGTCAGGCAGCATCCAAGGAGCAGGAGAATGGACGTTTCGAGCATCAACCCTTCGTCAGGAATGAGGCTAGTGTGCCAAGCGGGCTGAAATAAAAGGTAGGGGGAGGAAATTTGGGGGAAGGGTGCTGGGAATACGATAGTTGGAAGGAGGTGAGGGTGAGGGTGATAGGCCAGAGAGGGGATGGGGACGGAGAGGTCGGGGATAAGATTGCAGGTTAAGAGGGCGACGCTGAATCCGGGGGTTGGGATTGATATAAGGTGGGGGGGGGGGGGGTAAAGGTGACCATGATGTCCAAACCAAAGGAGTAGCCATGGGCACCCGCATGGGCCCCAGCTATGCCTGCCTCTTCGTCCGATATGTGGAACAGTCCCTCTTCCACAGCTACACTTGTACCATACCCCACCTTTTCCTCCGCTACTTCGATTATTGTATTGGCGCTACCTCGTGCTCCGACAAGGAGGTTGAACAGTTCATCCACTTTATTAACACCTTCCACCACAACCTCAAATTTACCTGGACCGTCTCAGACTCCTCTCTACCCTTCCAATACCTCTCAATTTCTATCTCGGGTGACCGACTCAACACAGACATTTACTACACACCAACCAACGCCCACAGCTACCTAGATTACACCTCCTCCCACACTGCCCCCTGTTGAAACGCCATCCCACAGTCCCAATTCCTTCACCTCTGCCGCATCTGCTCCCAGGAGGACCAATTCCACTACCGAACTACCCAAATGGCCTCCTTCTTCTAAGATCACAAATTCTCCTTGGACGTGGTCGACGATGCTCTCCACCGCATCTCCTCCACTTTCCGCACCTCCGCCCTCGAAGCCCGCCCCTCCAATCGCCACCAGGACAGAATACCACTAGTCCTCACCTTCCGCCACGCCAACCTCCAGATACATTGTATCATCCTCCGTCATTTCCGCCACTTCCAAACAGATCCCACCATCAGAGATACATTTTCCTCCCCACCCCATCAGCGTTCCGGAGAGACAACTCCATCCGCGATTCCCTCGTCAGGTCCACACCCCCCACCAACCCAACCTCTACTCCTGGCACTTTCCCTTGCAACCACAAGCAGTGCAAAGCTTGCGCCCAAACCTCCCCCTCACCTCCCTCCAAGGCCCCAATGGATCCTTCCATATCCATAACAAATTCACCTGCACCTCCGCAAACATCATTTACTGTATCCGCTGCCCCCGATATGGTCTCCCCTACATTGGGGAGACAGGCCGCCTTTTTGCGGAATGTTTCATTGAAATCCTCTAGGACACCCGCATCAACCAGCCCAACCGCTCCGTGGCTGAACACTTTACTCCACCTCCCACTCTGCCAAGGGCATGCAGGTCGTTGGCCTCCTCCATCGCCAGACCCTGACAACACAACGCCTGGAGGAAGAGCATCTCATCTTCCGCCGAGGAACACTCCTACCACGCGGAATGAATGTACATTTCTCCAGCTTCTACATTTCCCCTACCCCCACCTTATCTCAGTCCCAACCCCGGATTCAGCACCACCCTCTTGACCTGCAATCTTCTTCCCGACCTCTCCGGTGTCTTACCCTCACCCTCACCTCCTTCCACCTATCATATTCCCAGCGCCTCTCCTCCAAATTCCTGCCTCCCTACCTTCTATCTCAGCTCGCTTGGCACACCAGTCTCATTCCTGAAGAAGGGCTGATGCCCAAAACGTCGATTCTCCTGCTCCTCGAATGCTGCCTGTCCTGCTGTGTTTCTCCATCATCAAAGTTTTCATCTCTGGTCTCCAGCATCTGCAGTCCTCACTTTATCCCTGTGCTGAACCCCAGAATAACATGCCAAGCAGAACCCCCAACCCTGAGAATTTTCCATGCCTATCCGGTAATGTCACATTTCCCATGGCAAATTCACCAAGCGTGCACATCCCTGGACACTAACACTCAGTTGATAGTCCTGATGCCTCACAGTGCCAGGGCAGCTCACATGAGCACAGACAATCAACCAATTATCTGAGCAGTTCCTTCCTTGCAGAACGTTTTTCTTTTCCAACTTCCTCATTCAAGTCTCTTTCCCGGGGGTAGCACAGCACCAGAGACCCGGGTTTGATTCCAACCTGGACAACTCTCTGTGTGGAGTTTGCACGTTCTCCCTGTGTTTGTTTGGGTTTTCACCGGGTGCTCCGATTTCCTCCTACAGTCCAAAAATGTGCTTAAATGTCCCCAATGACTCTGCTTCCAGCACCACAGCTGGCAACGCATTCCATTTATTCATAACTTTCTGTGTAAAGAACCTACCTCTGACATCTCCTTCATTCCTTCCTCCTAATATCTTCAGACTATGAGACCTCGTACAAGTCAATCCTGCCCTGGGGAAAAGACTCCGGCGATTGACTCGATCTATTGATCTCATTGTTTTGTACACCTCTATCAGGTCTCCTCTCTTCCCCCTTCTCTCCAGAGAGAAAAGTCCGATCCGATTCTTCCTGTCTTCAGAAGGCAAGCCTTCCAGTCCAGGCAGCATCCTGGTAAACCTTATTTGCGCCCTCTCCAAAGCCTCTTATATTTGCGATAGTAGGCCGACCAAAACTGGACACAAAATTCCAAATGTAATCTCACCAGGGACTTGGAGAGCTGCTGCAAACCTCGCAGCTTTTAAACACGATGCACCTGCAAATGAAAGCCAAAACACCATATGCTTTCTTTGCAACACTGTCCGCTCGGGTGGAAACTTTGAGGGATCCATGTACGTGCACACCCAGATCCCTCTGTTCCTCCACACTGCCAAGAATCTCGTCTTTAATTGTCTATGTTAATCTCTGTGAATTGATATCAATTATTTCCTAAAGCAGGACGTGCGACATTCAATTCTATTTAAAATTATACCCCAGCAGAAGGTTAATCCCCATGAGAAAGCGCTGTCAATAAATAATTTCATCTAATTAGATTAAAAGTAAATGACGTGTAAAACAGAATGTAATCGCCCACACAAGAGCCAATCTAACGTATATTTCCTCTCAGAATCAAAAGACGATTGCTGTTATGATTGTCCATTTTTCATCGCAAACAGTGGAATCTGACATTGATAATCTCCAACATTACCTATGATCACGGAATTTCCCCCTTCCTGAATCTGGCTTCACAGGACAGATCATACAGAAACACACACAGACACACACACACACACACACACACACACACACACACACACACACACACACACACACACACACACACACACACACACACACCACAGACAGACAGACACACATCCCGACACATACATCCGCAGACACAACTTCTGTGAGCGAGAAACAATTAAACAAGACAGGAATTGTTAGGGTAAAAAAGTAGCATTGTACACATTGAAATGAAGTATTGTTACCAGTAATAATGCTATGGTGTCGGTATTAGAATGTCCAGCAAATACTATATGGAGTCACTGGACATACCATAAGCCAATGCATATAGAGAATTAAACAATTTCAAGCCTTATAAACTCTTACCAGGAATCCCAATTATAGTAAGGATCGCATACAACATTTTCCTGACAACTCGTACAGTACTATGTATTTTATCTGCGAAAGTGTTGTGTTGGTTGCAGACAATTTTCACAGTTAAAATCTGAAATGTTCCATCACAGTGCATTAATTTTATACTTTCAGGGGCATCCATCGGGACACTGAAGTGTTTATTTTTCATTTGGTAAATTTTGAGTAAACAGATTAGAACATGCGTGACTATCCCCTGTTGATGAAATACACAGGGTGCTGAGATTTAATTAGAGCCTGAAACACTCAAAATGGCCAGGTTTGATCAGATTAAAGTCGAGAGTGTGGTGCTGGAAAAGCACAACAGGTCAGCCAGCATTCCAGTAGCAGGGAAATCGACCGTTCGGACAAAAGCCCTTCATCAGATTCTTAATGAAGGGCATTTGCCCAAAACGTCGATCTTCCCGCTCCTCTGTGCTGCCTGACCCGCTGTGCTTTTCCAGCACCACACTCTCTGTTCTAATCACGAGCATTTTCAGTCCTCACTTTCTACTGATCCGTTTAAAAATGTACTCTCACTTGGAAACTGCGGAACTACAACAGGGGTTTGAGATCTGTATTTTATCCTGTTTTTGTGCTCGACCTAACGAATCCACATTAACAAATCAGAACCCCAAGATAAACATATTAATATATTCATAGCCCAGCAAGTTACTATCCAGCCAGTACTGTCATTCACAGCTCTCTGTGGCTTTCACTCAGCTGAGCTCTTTCACCCACTTCCTTCTTTTTCTCCCGAACTTTATCCTAGAGCTACTTGTTCAACTCGCTTTTGAGGAAATTTGTTGGAGCTGCATTTTCTCGCAGTTATGTTTCTGGATTCACTTGGGACAGGATGTAAAAGGAAGGTTATCCATTACCACCTTTGCTTTACTTATGTACAAAATTTAGTTCCATGAGTTTCTTTCACATGTACAAAGGTGGGATCAATGTCTCTTTGTTTGTAATGTGTGAACCCCACATTGTAGTTATCACAATTGTCTGTTTTCTTGATCTCGAATTGTATCCCCTCTTCAATGGTGTACCTAGTTTACAGCAGCAGCCACTTCCAAAATTGACCGATGGGGCGTTGGATGATAAAGTGGAACCATCACTCGATTTCTGTAAAAGATGCACATATACGACATGACCAGCTATCCTTAGTAGCCACAAACGCGGATGACAATCAACATGAGTTCAACTGGGACAGCACTACTATTATAAGGCAAGCCAAACAGAGAACAGCCAGGTAAATCCTAGAGGCATGGCACTCATCCACAGATTCAATCAATAAGCACATCGACCTGTACCCAACGTACCGACCACTGCAACGGACAGCTGGAACTGACAATCGGAAGAGGCAGAGACAAAGCACTGTAAATGCCGGAGGAAACATCACAGAAGCGCTTCACAAGAGGCTCCCAAGCACTGAGGATGTCACCTATACACGGAACAAAACGTCTGCAACACAAGTTCCCAGCTCGGTGAACAGAACCACAATAAAGGTGATTTACACTCGGTAATTGTAACAGTGTGGGGTGTATATCACTTCCGTCAGACAGATGGCTGCTTATTCCAGTCTCATAACACAAACCATTCGTTCTCAGGCCACTCTCAGAATTTTGCTGCCTTTGCATCTGTATCGTCCTTTGGATATATTGAGCAAATTGGGCCTGTTTGTTCTTGCAGTCAGGGTCATGCTTCATTACCATTACTCCGAATCTCGGGATGGCCCATGGTTTCGGATGGTTCAAGCCATCCCCATGATATCAGCTATGGAGACCGGATGCTTTATTTTCAAAAGAAGGAAAGGTTTGTAATGAGGCATGTGCTGGGTACAATCAAGAGATATTAGGGGCTCAGTTGGTATACTGGAATAAAAGTTACATCTCTCATTCCTATTAGTGCCATCCCCATTCCCTGATAGGATCGGTATGCCAAAAATAGGACCGGAAATCCGAGAAAAATGAAAGTTATTTATTTTACATCGTTGTTGCTTTAACTCTTTTTGCATACTCCTCAGCCGTAGTGACCTTACACTGTTTCTCGTGTTTCCTTTGTTTTCCATCGAACCATCCACAGTCAACTGTGAACATACCTCAGCTTTTGAGATTTCCATCTGTTGTACATGCCTCTATCCCCAGTCACATGCAGAATTCCTTCAACAGGCACGAAGGTATCTTTCCAATCGTTAATTAGCAATAAATCAATGCAGCCATGCTTCAAATTAACCATGAGGCAATGGCATTCTCAGGTCACTAACAATGTGTACAGGAATAAAACCAACTTGTCCGAAATAAATTCTCATTTTGTGAGTCAGGGCTAATACAATTGGTTATTTAAAAATATAATAAAATAATCATTATCTATAATTCAGAGTGGAAACTGAACAAGTGACTGAGACATTTTAAAATTTATGAATATAAACTGGAAATTCATTTAGTCAAAATTCAATTTTAAAATGTACACAGTTAACAACTCTGAAATCCATTATAATTACCTGGTTCTAGTCCATTTTAAAATCCCAGATTAGGTTCCATAAGTGGTCCTGACAAAACATTGCTCATTTACAATTCTATAGGCCATGAAACCGAATTCAACACAGAGAACAATAGACCTCAACACCTACCGATAGCGATCTTTGCGACCAACAAACCCAAAGTTGAATTTTGAATTATAGAATGAATCCCGACAAGAGCCTCCAACATGCCAGACTGCTGGAATATATTTATAGAAGGTTGTCTCGAAAATGACGTTTCCTTATTTTAAAGACAGTCACGAGTTGTACGTTTCGCCTATACACAACAGTTCATACGATTCGGCTTTAAACAAAACAGAATTCATTTAAGCACTATAGTTGGAACACGATCAAAAAGAAAGAGGAATTTAGAATAACTGCGCTGTTGCAAAATTAAAACGACCCAATAAAGTAACAAGTACTAATATTCTTTTCCAAAACAGTCGCATCCCATAAACACACTTCTTGTTTAAAAGGGTAAATACAAACAAATACTTGCAGGAAGGTTGGAACAATATCCAGAGAAAGACTTCAGAAGAAAGTCAGATGAATCCTTCAACGAAGCTTGCAACTCCCATGTACTCACATATCTTGTGACTGCTACAGCAAAACCAAACTAGGAAAAGCCTTAACCATGAGGCCTGGACACACCTATTCAATTATTAAACGATACTCTCCGGCACCTCTGCCTTTATGAAATTTCAAAATGAAAGGGACAAATCTACCTTTTTAAAGTGACAGACTCATCACACGAGATAAGGAAGAAATCGTGGAGGCCCTGGCAGCAATGTTCACACCGTCTGCAGCTAGGGTTAAGTTTCCAAAGGGCTGGAGGGTGACTAATAGTGTGTCTTTATTTAAGAGAAGTTCAAAGGAGAAGACTGGGAACTATAGAACGAAGAGTCTGACAAAAGTGGTTGCTATGTTATTGGAGGATGCAGAGAGATAGATTTTACATGCAATTGGCGAGGGACAAGGACATATTAGGAATGTTCAGCATGGCTTTTTACGTTGGAAATCGTGACTCACAAACTTGATTCAGTTGTTAATGGACCGAAGCCAAAAGATAGATGAGGACAGAATGCTGCAGGTTATATACATGGACGTTAGAAAACTTTTTGACAAGATAGAATTCAATTAGAAACATGGCTGGCATTGCATTCTGGTAAAACGAAGACGGGCTGCATTTATAGATAATGGCAGGGACGTGGGAGTTTTGTCAAACAGAAGAGTCTGGGGTTTCTTGCATATAGTTCGATGAAAGCTGCATCACGGGTAGTCTGGGTAGTAAAAAACAGCATTATCACATTTGTCTTCCGTGTTAAAAACATTGAGTATAGGAGTGGAAGTTAATTTTGAGGTTGTACACGACCTTGGGGATGCCACGTTGAGCGAATTGTGCGTGTGGTCGCTCTGTTATTACAAGGTTATTATTTAATTGGAAAGGTTTCAGAAAATATTCAGCAGGATGTTATCTGGACTGAAGCGTTTTAAATTACGACAGGCAGGCTCTGATTTTTATCAATGTCGGGGAGAAGATTGAGTGGTGACATTATAGAGGATTATAACACTTTGAGAGATACAGAGGCGTTGAACACCCACGGTGGCACAGTGATTAGCACTGTTGCTTCACAATACCAGAGAACTGGGTTCAATTCCCGCCTCAGGCGACTGACTGCGTGGAACTTGCACATTGCGTGGGTTTCCTCACACAGTCCAAAGATGTGCAGGATAGGTGAATTGGCCATGCTAAATTGTCCATAGTGTTAGGTTAGGGGTATGGGTGGGTTGTGCTTCGGCAGGTCGGTGTGGACTTCTTGGGTCTAAGGGCCTGTTTCCACTCTGTAAAGTAACCAAATCATGCTCTCTCTAGGGTGGCGGGGTTAGCGACTAGCGAGCATGTATTTAAGGTGACAGGAGAAATGCTTAAGAGGGGCAACAGTTTGATATAGAGAGTGGTTGCCTTTGGACTGGCTTGCCAGACGAAATGGAAGAGACAGGCAGAGTTAAAGCATTCAAAAGACGTTTGGACAGGATCATGAATAGGAAAGGTTCAGAGACACATGGGCTAAGCGGATCCAAATCGGTTTAGTTTTGTTTGTGAGTATTGCCAGCGTAGATGTGTTGGATCGAAGGCTCTGTTTTTCTGCTTTATGACTCTGCGAAGCTGTGTCGCTGTAACAGTCGGGTTCCAAAATAGAGACAGGAAGTAAGTTGCAGAGGTGAATTAAATTAACTCATTCATCATCAAGCATTTAATTTCAGTGGTTTTATGAGCGAGATCATACCTAGCACAATATAGTGATTTTTCACCACGTTTTTGTCCAAATCCTTTCTAAGGTAGCACTTAGAATGCTTTTACATTCAAATAAAGCTGTTGGACTCATGGTGCAATAAAGGACTCGAGGACTGTTGCAATATGGGCAGACCTCAGAAATAAGAACGGTTCGGGAACTATGTTGGGCCTTCATTACAGGCCTCCCAACAGTGAGCGTAAGTTAGAAGTACAAAATGTAAACCGATTATGGAACGATGTGGGAGCACGAGGGTGGTGGTGATGGGAAATGTTAATATTCGCACCATTGAATGGGATTCCCTTAAGTGTTAGAGGTCTAAATGGAGCAGAATTTGGAAGGAGCATCCAGAATGGTTTCGTGCAACAGTATGTAAATAGCTCAACTCGGAATGGGCCATACTGGACCTAGTGTTCGGGAGAGAGCCCGGCAAAATGGTTGGTGTTTCAGCAGGAGGTTACTTTGTGAACAGTGATCACTGTTCTGTAAGTTTAGAATACTCATCGACAAAGACGAAAGTGGTCCATGAAGAAGAGTGCAAAATTGGGGAAGGCCAATTATAGCAAAATTTTGCGGGAGCTGGGGAATGTGGCTTGGGAAAATTTGTTTGAAGGTACATCCACATTTGATATATGACAGGCTTTTAAAGAGAGACTTATTAGAGTACACTACAGACACTTCACTGCGAAAATGGCAAGAGTACGGAATCATGGATGACTGGTGAAATTGTGAGCCTCGCGAACAGCAAAAAGAAAGTTTACAGAAGGTGTCAGCGACTGAAAACACACGAAGCTTTGGAAGAATATCAAGCAAGTAGGACCAATCAGAAACAAAGAATAAAGAGGGATATAAGGGACTCATGAAATATCTTTAGCAAACGGTGCGAAGGAAATCCCAAAGCCTTTTATTCGTACAAGAGGACCAAGAGGTCAACAAAAGAATGTGTTGGCCCACTCGTGGACAAAGCAGGGTAGGTATGCGTAGAGTCTGTAAAAATGGATGAGATCCTAAGTGATTACATCAGTATTCTCCGAGGAGGGGAACATTACGGATGTTGAGTGTAAGGAAACATGATTGATTTCTCGAGATGAAGGTAGCTTGCATAGGGATAAAGTGATGGGTATTCCAAAAGGGGTTAAGATGGACAAGTTCACAGGTCCGGATGGGATCGATCCCAGGTTCATAAAGGAAGCAAGAGAGGAAGTGGCTGGATCCTTCACAGATGTCTTAACAACATCCTTGAACACCGATGAGCTGCCAGAGGACTACAGAATTGCTAATGCTGTCGTGATGTTTTAGAAGGGGAGCAAACAGAATCCAGGTAATTACAGACACCTTAGCCTCGCGTCAGTGGTGGGGAAGCTGTTGGAGATGGTATTGAGGAATAAGATCTAATTATATTTGGAAGAAAATAGACTTATGAGGGATAGGCAACATGGTTTTGTGCAGGCAAGGTCAAGTCTTACCAACTTCATAGAATATTTTGAAGTGACAAAGTTGACTTATGAAGGATGGGTCTTATAAATGGACTCTCGTCAGGCTTTTTATAATCTTCTTATTGGCAGGCTGATGCTGAAAATGAAGATGTATGTGGTCCAGTGTGTACTGGCTGGATGAATAAAGTATTGGTTGGTTAGCAGTAGTAGCGGATTGGAGTTTGTCAGAATTGAGAATTATGACCCGTCGTGTTCCACTGAGGTCTGCACTGGGAAGCACTGTTGATTGTGAAATACGTACATGAGTTGGAGGGAGGTGTAGGTGGTTGGATTAACAATTTTGCAAGTAAATGTGAGGTTTTTGGAGTAGCAGCTGGTGAAGGGGACTGTCAGGGAATGCAGCAGAATATATATTGGAGAGTTGACTGGAGACGTGGCAGATGGAGTTCAATCTGGGTAAATGCGAGGTGATGCATTTTGGAACATTTAATTCAAGATCGAACTATACAGTAAATGGTGAAGTTCAGAGGAAAATTGATGTTCAGAGAGTTCTGAGATGAAAATGTGTTGCTGGAAAAGCGCAGAGGTCAGGCAGCATCCAAGGAACAGGAGAATCGAAGTTTCGGGCATAAGGCCTTCTTCAGCTGCACTTTTCCAGCAACACATTTTCAGCTCTGATCTCCAGCATCTGTAGTCCTCACTTTCACCCCGTTCAGAGATATCTGTATGTTCATATCCATTGTGCCCTTCAGACAGAAACGCAGTTTGATACAAAGATCAAAAGGCATACGACATGTATATGTTCATCAGATGGGATATTGAGTGAAGGAGTTTGTAGGTCATTTTAGACTTGTATAAGCCTTTGGTTCGGCCACACTTGGAAAACTGCGAAGTTTTCTGGTCGCGACATTATGAAAAGAATGTGGATGCTTCTTGAGGGTGCAGAGGAGGTTCAGCATGATGTTGCCTACGAAGAAGGGCGCTATCTATGAACAGAGGTTTAGTAGATTAAGATAGTTTTCATGAGAAAGACGGAGGTTGAGGGGGGTCCTGATTGAGGTCTGCAAAATTATAAGAGGTATCGACAGGGTGATTTGCAGATGCCATGTTTGACTGGGGTGTACAAATTTTAAAAATGACACACCAAGTTATAGTGCAGCGGGATTTTTCAGAAACACTAGTTTTCGGAGCGCTGCTCCATCATCAATGGATCAATAAGTGGATGAAAAAGCAGCGTGCTGAAAGTTAGTGCCCCCAAATAAACCTGTTAAATGATAACCTGGTGTCGTGTCAATTTTAACTCGAGAAACGGGGAATAGCATAAACATTTTTTTACCCTATTACAAGCTATCATGATTTAAGGTGAGGGGGGAAGGTTTTAGGGAGATATGTGAAAATAGTTCTTTATGCAAAACGTGATGGGTGTCTGGAATGCGTTGCAAGCAGAGGTGGTAGAGGGCCGCACGATAACGTCATTTTTGATGTATATCAACAGAAACTGGAATGGCCAGGGAGCAGAGCGATACAGATCATTAAAATTACGCGGAAGGTTTCAAGAGAGCAACTCCATCGATGCTGGTATGGTTGGGGGCTGTCGGTGATAGCGAAGTGATTGCTTCCATGCTGTAATTTTCATTGTTCTTTGTTTTTTGATGATGACCTGATGTCGAGTAACATCTAAGTCGAGAGACAAAGATAAAGTTGATGTTGGTACAGCACTGAAATAGAGCAAGCTAAACAGACAAAGCAGGCAAGAGACTGGCGGGTAACGGCGAAGAGTGATCAATTAAACTGTATTTATTTCATTGCATTTCGTTATTAAACACAAGGGGCTTAACAAGTAGCGCAGATAAACTCAGGGCTTTGATGGTAATATAGGACTGGAATGGCAGGTGATTACAGAAACATGTTTGAGGAAGGGATAAGATTGTAAGTTCAATGTTCCAGGATGGAAATGCTGTGAGAAGAAGAGAAGGGATGGGTAATGAGCAGGAAGAGTAGCTTTTTCACATGGGAAAACTTCACTGCAGTCCTTAGAATGGATATTCCTTATGGTTCGGCTAGTGTGCACATCTAAATGCAACTTTGAAATTAGAACGATGTGATTACTTTTAGGATATAACAATTCGGGCCCTTCAATAGTTAGCAGACCATCGAGGAAGGAAGAGAGCAGTTAGCTAAAAGCATAATACGGTTGAAATTGTGGGACATTTCAACTTTCGAAACTTAGATTGTCGTTTCCACCGTGTAAAGATCTTGATTGGGAAGGAAATCCTTAAGTGTGTTCAAGAAAATTAAACAATCAACAATACTCGAGAAAGCAAAATGCAAACTTCTCTTGAGGAATCAGGTATGGCAAATGACTGAGGTGGTTGTACAGCTGCTGTTTGCGACAAGTGACATTAAATCTATTACTTATAATATAATTAAATCAATGGGCTGGAGTAGGGAAGGCCAATCGTCATGGTCTTAGGTACGAAGTTTTACACGTTGTTTGGGAAGCTGTTTGCAGGTAAATAGACGTCTGTCAATTGCGTGGCTCTAAAAGCAAAATAACGCGAATTTATGGTCCGCATGTTCCTATTAGTATGAAAGCCATGGCTGGCAGGAGTAGGAGATTTTGGAAATTTAAAAAAAAATTGAATCTCTTGTCAAAAATAAAAGACAGGTCATGATTGGCTGTTCTATGAAGCTGGAATCAAGTATACCGCTTTAACTGTATCGAGAATGTAGGAGTACATGTGAGAGGAAAATCATGACAGTAACAAAGGTTCGGAGATCGCTTTGGCAGATAAGGCTCAGGACATTCCAAAGAGACTCGACAAGTGCACTAAGTGCAAAAGCATGACGAGGGAAAGAATAAGCCTCCAAAAGATCAACAAGGCAATCATTGTGTGGATGCAGGAGATATGTGAGATCCTAAACGAATATTTACCGTGGAGAAACACATTCAAGCTATGGCAATTGGAGAAATAAACAATGATGTCTTGGAAATCGTGCAAATCACCGCAAAGGACTTCCTGGTGGATATCAAATGGACAAATGTAAAGAAATCACTGAGAGCTGGTCGGGTGCATCCCAGGACATTGTGGGAAAGCTCTGGACAGGTTTGTGGAACCATTGGCAAGCCATTTGCTTCAAGAATATCTATGCATGAGAGCCTGTTCACTGGAGGGATGTTAATTTAAGAAAGACCGGAAGAAAACGCCAGGGAGCTATAGAACGTTCAGCCTGACATCAGTGGTAGATACATTGCTGAATCAAATTCAGTAGGACTGTGCAAACATGCATTTGAGAAGGCAAGGACTGATTATGTGTGCTCAGACTGGTTTTTGCGTCCATTCATTTCAAATCCTCCAGTAATTGCTTTTCCATAATATGACTATGTTCAAGATTTCATAGTAACTCTCCAATTAAAATGGTATTCATATGCTTCATATTTCGTTTAGGATCTCACCTATCTCCTGTGGCTCCACACATTGATAGCCTCGCTGATATTTAAGGAAGCCGATTGTCTCCATTGTCGTTCATTTTGGACAAAACATTGTGTTCGAAATTTGATTGACCTGTTGGAAGAAGTGACAAAGAAAATACGTTCAGGCACAATTTCAGCAGCTGTCTACGTGAACTTCACAAATGCATTCGACCAGGTTCAACACAGTAAACTGGTTAGGAAGGTAAGATGACATTGGATCCAGCTGGAGATAGCTAATTGGACACAGAATTATCTTCACGGTAGGAGAAAGTGAATTTTTGTGGAGGGCTGTTATACAGATTGGACATATTTGACCAGCGATGTTCCAGAAGAATCTGAGCTGGATCCACTGTTGTTCACCATTTATGTAAATAATAAGAATATAGGAGTTATGGTTAGTAGCTGACACCAACACATTTGGCATGGTGGACAGTTGAAAAACGATCTCAGAATACAATGTGACTTAAGTAAATGGGTCATTGTGGCAAGGAGTGACAGTTTGAGTGTAACTGTGAAATGCGAGGTGTTGCATTTTGTTATGACAAATCAGGGTAGGACTTACATCACTGATAGTAGGAGCTCTGGGATTGCTGTCAAACATGTAGAACGAGGGGTGCTGGCATTTTGTTCCTGGCGAGGGGCTTCACAGGTACACATTGTAGTGAAAAAAAAACATTTGGCACACCTGCCTTCACTGAGTCGTGATTTCAGTTCAAGAGTTGTGACCTTATAATACAGCTGAACAAGGCAATGGTAAGGCGGCATCTGGAGTACCCTGTAAACTTCTGTTTGCCTCACTACACAAAACATGTTGTTGAACTTGACGTGTTTAAAAAAGATTGAAAAGACGTATACATAGGTTTAAGGACAGTTTGGATAAATTAGGATAATTTTTCACCACAAGCATAGAAGGATGAGAGATGACGTCATCGAGTTTCAAAATACCACGTGTGTCATAGATAAAGTGAACACCCAAGGTCTTCCACCTGTCGGAGGGGACTTCAAAAATAGAGTGCATTTGTTTAAATGAGAGGGAAAAATTTTCGAAAGGGTAAGCAGCATTTAATTCACACAGATGGAGGTGCGTGAAGAGAATAAGCAGTCAGAAAAATTCGTCGATGCAGATACAGTGACAACATATAAAAGGCAATTGGCGAGACACAGAGGCAGAGAGAAAACTTTTAGAGGATGTCATGAAGGTGTAAGCATGCACTGTATTTTTAAGAGAGAGTGAAAACTGTTAAGGACTGACGGTAAAAACATAGTGAACTGAACTATTCAAAAATGCAACGTTTGGCTGTCAAACAAATGGCTAGAACTGAGTTGCATTGGTACACAACACATTCGAAATCGGCAAATCAGTTTAAATTGTGCCCTAAGATACTAAAGTCCAATCGAATTTTAATTTTAATGTTTTGATGACAACAAACATATGAGACGGTTCGTTGTTTCGGGGATAAAAATCGGTTATCTTAAATAGTTAGCCAGAGCAGCAAAGAACACCAAGACACTGGACCTGCTTTGTCGCTCTCTGAAAGGTATATTTTTATATGAAATCTGTGGCACAAAAGACCGAAGAAAATAAGGCACAAAGATATAAGATAATCTATACAGCTGACTGGGTTTGAAATTTGAATATTTTGTAACACTTCATCCTCGCGATTTTACTGGATCAATATGTTGTTGTAGAGTGGGAGGTAGATAAATAGATCAGACAAAGGAGGTTTACAGTGTAGATAGCTGTTGTATTTTTTTTAAACTTGGAGTTAAATAATAAAGTTTTTTTTTAAATAATGGGATTTGTTCGTTCTTTGTAATTCATATTTAACAGATTACGAGATGAGGTGAGCTTTTTCTGTGCATCCGGTTTAAATTAGCAGAAGTGTTTACCCCATGTCATATCAGCTTCGGTGTTTTGTCTGGGATTTGAACCTTTTCGACGGAGCCAGTCTGACATTTGGACAAATTGGAATAGATTTGTGTAACGAAAAGCCCAGTAGATTTGAACACTTGCTGGACAGTGCACTCGATCATTGCATGAAACATAGATGAGACTTTCATATATATATAAAAATTCGGTTACTTGTGGCTGTTTCAATTTTAATGAGAGAATTGGCTTTTAAATCTGCGAAGGAGGTTCTGGGGCGTAAAGCTGATGTATAAATTTGTCATGAGGTCTTTGAAGGAAAGGAAAGTATCTTATTCCTAGAATCAGCAAAGAGATTAGAATTGCGTTTAACCTAGGACAAACATAAAGCTGAAATTGTAAGGGAATTACTCAAACAGTTAGGTGTGTCAGAGAAACAGACATGTGCAGTGGAGTTAGAAAAACTTAAATTACAATTGAGGAAAATAGAGTTAGAAGATAAACAAAGAGAGAAAGAGGATAAAAGGGAGAGAGAAAGGGAGACAGAAAAGGGAGAAAGACAGAGAAAAATGAGAGAGAAGACAGGCAGACAGAGGAAAAAGAAAGAGACGAGTTTCTTAGCTGGGCAAATAGACAGAGAAAAAGAGAGAGAGAGAATAAAGGGGGAGAGAATAAAGAGACATAATTTGAAATTGAGAAGTTGTGACTTACTCAGCAAAGTAAAGCTGACAGGATGGTGATTGAAAGAGGACGCAGGGATGTATACAAATTCGTCAAAGCGCTACCACATTTTGATAAGAAAGATTTTGAAGCCTTCTTAATTTCATTTGACACATTGGCTAGGCAGGTGGAGTTGTCCAAGGAATTACAGGTAATTCTAGTTCTTACGAAACTGGCAGTCAGACCTCTTGAGTTATTTGCATCGAGTCAGATGAGCGGCCATATAGACTATCTTAGGTGCTGATGAATGGGCACCGGAAGCATACAGATAGTAGGTTCAGAAACATAAAGAAGGAGCCAGGTCAGACGTATGTTCAGTTTGAAAGAATTTAGCATAGCCCTTTTGATAGATGGATGCAGGCCTTCAAGAAGGATAAGACCACTGAGGATCTAATGGAAATTGTTCTATTGGCTGAGTTGAAAAATTCACCTGGAGAAGGTTAAGAATTCACGTGGATGAGCAGAGAGTTCAGGAATTGAGAAGAGCAGTGGAGTACACAGGTTAAAACACGATGGCGCATGTTACATGTTTCCAGAAAGAATTTCATGTTGTGAGGAATATGGGTTGAGGGACGGGGTGATACTACATTACGAAACAAAAATTAGAGAACACTGGTATTTATTTAACACAGATGAAAAGAAAAGAAGCCCAAAAGGGTGGAAAGGAGGCGTCGGGTGTTTCCCCTGTGGTAAAGTGGGACACGTAAAATCACAGTGCTTATCGTTAAAGAAAGGCAGAGTGGGAACAGGCGTGGTTAAAAAAAGGCTTAGCCACTATCATTATTGAATGCTTTAAAGGAAACCGTCCCAAAATCGAGGAGCTGCAGGAGCATGTACAGCCGAGGCAGGGGCTGGGTAAGGAGTTAGTTCCTGATCTCCACAAATACTCTTCATCTGTGAGTAACGCTTCCTCAAAAAGAACGGGAGTGGTGAAGGCACGAATTTATGATTTTGAGAAACACACGATGTACGCAGTCTCAAAAATGAGAGATGAACGACTTTGTGCTGTTTCGGATCTGTTACCCGGGAGAATGGTAATTTGTCACACAGACGGACAGAAAATTAGCGTTCTGGTATGTAAGATAAGATTGGAGTGCCGGCTCAAGAGTGGGGAGGGAACAATGGCAGTGGATGACAGATTTTCAATTCGAGGAATTTCACCCACATCCTACATAAATCAAACAATGAAATTAAACCAGAAACTGAAGAACGAGTCTTGATAAATACCGCCATCTTATGCAGCCGTACACGTATTCCAAGAAACAATCTGAACCACTCATACACTTATTCAGTCAGACCTGTCTCGTGCCTTTTTTGCTTGGACTCAGTTCAAGATTCTATCATATTTTGGGAATGAATACACGTACTGCAGGAACTAGCTGCATCAATAAACGTGGCGTTTCAGAACAACAGGAAGACTGTTGTATGTCCCTGTGTTACCTTATTCCGTCAACCTGCTTTCGATCATCAGCTAGGTTTGGCCATGTTGATATCAACTACATGATCACTGAGCCCCAGTGCACGTTTCCCTTGCGCCAATGAGACAGCCAGCCACAAAAAATACTTCGTTAGCCTCATGAACCTCTGGCATTGTCTGTGGATGGAGCGCGAGAAACAAAGTACACATTTCATCTGTCGTACGTCATATTGTTCTCTCCACCACACACCTGCAGTTCCACACTCTACCAATCACTAGAAACATCTTTCTGCGTTTTTCCTGACTGGTCCTATTTCAAATTCAGACCTGTTCTTCTTCAGAACAGCATCGTGAAGATTGGAAGAGGCTTAACGTTTTGTCCCGATTATGACGTAAATATACAAAAGGACTCTTGATCCCACAGCGCTCTGCGACAAGAAGTTCAGTGGATTCAAGACTCCAAGAGAAACAAAGTATCCTCATCTTCATCTTAAAAGACTGGCCTTTAATTCTGAAATTAAGTGTCCTCTGTCTTTTGTCATTCGAAAGTTTTGTCTCCCATTGATGCGCACTTTTCAGGATTTATTGCCCTTTCTCTGATTAAACACGCAGGCAATTGGAATCGTTCCTCAGGCTAAATGCGGTCTATCCAAACATGCAACCTGGTATCTAATGAACATGGCAGTGGCGGATCTACTGGTCAAAATCCTTGACCCCACACTGACGCGCATTCCAATTGTTTAGATCTCAGACTTTCAGTTTGTGAAGTTCCTCCCTGTGTGCAATACCCATGCTATCCTTGTAAATGCAGCCACAAACTGTTCTGTCTGGTTCATTTTTGTTTTCGCTTTTAATCGATTTGTAACCAACCGTTGACATAAAATGGCACATGAATACTGTAATAAGAAAATTGCATCTGTGGAATTGGGAATAATGACGACACTGAGCTGTTTAAAGAATACATTTTCGTATTTTATGTTTCAAATCAGGATCAGTTAAAGAACTGTCCTTAATTTTGTGAGGTACGATGAGCTCTTAATTTACTTCTGAATTGGGTAAGAGTCAAAATCAGTCGAAATCACCTTCTAACCCTTTGTTTGACAACTCTTTTGACTGTGCTCTTCAATGCAGTATATTTCAGACATATCTTAACGGTAAAAAGAGCCTGCAGAAAACTCAGGAATAGCAGCAAGGGGATGAATGTCATCATTTCCAAGATGCAGATAGTTAGATGAGATTAGTTATAGTGTGGAAACAGGCCCTTCAGCCTAACAAGCCCACACCGATCCGCCACACACCCAGACCCCTTCTCCTATATGCACCCCTTCACCTAACACCAAGGGCAATTTAGCATGGCCAATTCACCTAACCTGCACATTTTTGGACTGTGGGAGGAAACCGGAGGACCTGCAGGAAACCCACGCAGACACGGGGAAAATGTGCAAACTCCACACAGAAAGTCGCCTGAGGCAGGAATTGAACCCGGAGTCTCTGCAACTGTGAGGCAGCAGTGCTAACCACTGTGCCAACATGCTGTCCACAGTTATGAAAATTCGTTAGACGAAAGTGAGTTCTGCAGGAGCTGGAGATTACAGTCAAGATTAGAGCGGTGCTGGAAACACATAGCAGGTCAGGCAGCATCCGAGGATCAGGAAAATCGACGTTTCTGTCCAAAGCCTCATTTTACCAAAAACATCGATATTCCTGCTCATCAGGTGCTGCCTGATCTGCTGTGCATTTCCAGCACGACTCCAGTCTTGAATGTGAATATTCATTACCTGGTCATTCGGATGGGCGTGTTCACTACTATTTTGTTTTACCTCACAGGATCGTACCTGCTCTCTCAATTCTCCCCGCTTTAAAAATACATTTGTTTTGATATTTCCCCCAAAGTACCAAGAATAGTGCTTTTAAAACAGTAATTATTTTCAAGAGTGTAAGTGAACTACCAAAAAACGTGAGAAATGAAACCTCACCAAATGGATGACTTATTATTTTGTCCATTCGTCCATCGTAGCTTACCCACAATTGAATCCAAACGCAGAAACATATAAAGAATTTTCACATATGCCAAAACGTAACATTCTGAAAATGATATCGTTACAAAGAAATGGAGACCATCATATTTTCATTCGGAAGGCAAATGGGCAAACGTTCAGCAAGATTTATTAACAGTGGGGAATAGAAAAGAGCTGTTGGGGGTAGCACGTGAATCACAAATAATAGGTTATTTGTGAATGCAGAAGTTCAATGCAAAATATGTGTAAAAAATATGTTTTTTTTATAAGCTATGACTGGATAAGGATGTTGTAGAATTTTCCCAGGCATGGAAAACTTTTCAGAAATTAGAAAACCTCTGACAGTTATAAAAGGAAAGCCTTCAATTTCCGTTAGAGCATTTGAGGAACCTTTTGCAAAGGTCTTGATTGAGTGCATAGGGCCCCTACCTGAAACAGAAAAGAGGTAACCAGTATTCGTTGACTGTAATGGATGTGTCCACCTGATTTTCAGAGTCTATTCCATGACGTAGCATCACAGGTTAAAAGAAGTATAACAGTTACTGAAATCGTTCACGAGATATTAACTACCACAATGATACAAGCAGATGAAATGTCAAATGTCACATCATAATTATTCAGGAAAGTTGTATATAGCCGAGGAATATAAAAAATCAACTCCATTGCATAACATCCAGCATCGCAGGGAATATCAATACAGTAGTATCAAACATTAAATTCCAACTTGATGCTGTTATGCTGAAACTACCTGCATTATTGCAATATAGAAATCTCATTCGTACGTTTTGCAATTTGGGATAAACCAAATGGGTTGGTGTTTGTCGAATGTGTGCAGGAGGGTTTCCTGACACAATATGTAGACAGGCCAACAAGAGGTGAGGCCAAATTGGATTTGGTTCTGGGTAATGAACCAGGCCATGTGTTAGAATTGGAGGTAGGTGAGCACTTTGGGGACAGTAACCACAACTCGGTGACTTTTATCCTAGTAATGGAGAGGGATAAGTGTGCACTGCAGGGCAAGAGTTATAGCTGGGGGCAGGGAAATTATGATGCGGTATGGCATGACTTAGGATGCGTGGCTTGGAAAAGTAGGCTTGAATGCAAGGGCGCAATCGATAAGTGGAGCTTGTTCAAGGAGCAACTATTGAGTGTTCTTGATAAGTATGTACCTGTCAGGCAGGGAGGAAAAGGTCGTGTGAGGGAGCCGTGGTTTAATAAGGAATTGGAATCCCTTGTGAAAGGGAAGAGGGCAGCCTATGTAAACATGAGGCATGAAGATTCATTTGGGGCGATTGAGAGTTATAAGGTAGCCAGGAAGGATCTAAAGAGAGAGCTAAGAGCAACAAGGAGGGGACATGAAAAGTCCGTGGTTGGTAGGATTAGAGAAAAGCCAAAGGCTTTCTATAGGTCTGTCAGAAATAAAAGAATTACTAGTGAAGGAATCGGTCCAGACAAGGATAGTAGTGGGAAGTTGCGTGTGGAGGCTGAAGAGATTGGGGAGACACTGTATGAATACTTTTCGTAAGTATTCACTCAGGAACAGGATATTGTTGCCGATGTGAATATTGAGTCACAATTAATTAGAATGGATGGCTTTGAGGGAAGTAGGGTAGAGGTGTTGAAAATTCTGGAAAGGGTAAAAATAGATAAGTCCCCTGGGCCTGATGGCATTTATCCTAGGATTCTCTGGGAAGCAAGGAAGGAGATTGCAGAGCCATTGGCCTTGATTTATATGTCCTTGCTGTCTACAAGAATTGTGCCAGATGAGTGGAAGATAGCAAATGTGGTTCACTTGTTCAAGAAGGGCAGTAGAGATAACCCGATAAACTAAAGGCCGGTGAGTCTCACTTCTGTTGTGGGCAAAGTCTCAGAGAGAATTGTAAGGGATAGGATTTATGAAAATCTGGATAGGAATAATATGATCCAGGATAGTCAGCATGGTTTTGTGAAGGGCAGGTCGTGCATCACAAACCTTATTGAATTCTTTGAGAACGTGACTAAGGAGGGGGACGAGGTTAAAGCGATAGATGTGGTGTATATAGATTTTAGTAAGGCGTTTGATAAGGTTCCCCATGGTAGGCGACTGCAAAAAACACGGACGTATGGCATTGAGGATGAGTTGGAGGTTTGGATTTGGAATTGGCTGGTTGGAAGAAGACAGAGGGTAGTAGTTGATGGTAAAGTTTCATCTTGGAGTGCAGTTACTAGTTGTATTCTGCAAGGATTTGTTTTGGGACCATTGCTGTTGTCATTTTTATAAATGACCTGAAGGAGGGGCTAGAAGGTTGGGTGAGCAAGTTTATGGATGATAAGAAAGTCGGTGGAGTTTTGACAGTGAGGAAGGATGTGGCAGGTTACAGTGGGATATAGACAAGCTGCAGAGCTGGGCATAAAGGTGGCAAATGAAGTTCAATGTAGCTAAGTGTGAAGTGATTCACTTTGGTAAGAGTAACAAGAAGATGGAGTACTGGGCTAATGGTCGGTTACTTGGTAGTGTGGATGAGCAGAGGGATCTTGGTGTCCATGTACACAGATCTCTGAAAGTTTCAACCCAGGTAAATAGTGCTGTGAAAAACGCATATGGCGTACAAGCTTTTATTGGTAGAGGAATTGAGTTCCGGCGTCCTGAGGTCTTGTTGTAGTTGTATCAGACTCTGGTGCGGCCTCATCTGGAGTATTGTGTGCAGTTTTGGTCGCCATACAATAGGAAGGATGTGGAGGCACTGGTACGGGTGCAGGATGGTGCCTGGTATGGGAGGAAGATTGTATGTGGAAAGGCTGAGGCACTTGGGGCTGTTTTCATTGGAGAAAAGACGGTTTAGGGGTGACTTGATAGAGGTGTACAAGATGATTAGGGTTTGAGATAGGGTTGACCATGAGAACCTTTTTCCACGTATGGAGTCAGCTATTACGAGGGGGCATAGCTTTAAATTAAGGGGTGGGAGGTATAGGACAGATGTTCGGGGTAGATTCTTTACTCAGCGAATCGTGAGTTCATGGAATGCCCTGTCAGTAGTAGTGGTGGACTCTGCCTCTTTGTGCGCATTTAAACGGGCATTTGCTAGGCATATGGTGGATAGTGGGCTTGTGTAGGTTAGGTGGGCTTGGATCGGCGCAACGTCGAGGGCCAAAGGGCCTGTACTGCGCTGTATTTTTCTATGTTCTGTGTTTTATGTTCACATGAATCTATCAAATTTATAACGTTTGCATTCGTTTTTGGCATGAGGGGAGAAGATCACTGAAATTAGTGAAGGAAATCTTGGTGTGTCAGAGTGCAGAGAGCACATACTTGGGAATATGGCAACTTTTCAGGAAAAATAAATGTAGTGGCTGAGTGGATGGACTGCATTTAAAACCAACACAGTAGGTGATGAAACAGGAAGTAGACAAGTAAAGAAAAACTATTGCAATTTTGCTGTTGGAGATAAAGTGGTATTGTTACTTACAGTGATAGGTGAACTTTTAAAAGCAAACTTTAGTGGACCTTATCAAATTAAAAGGAAATTGAGTGAGATGATGTACTTCATAATAGTGCTGGATAGTATAAATTCCACAGAGTGTGCTCTGTGAATATGCTTTAAAGTACTTTGATAGAAAGGAAATCAAAAAGGGGAATGTGTTACTTGTTGGAACACAGTAAAGGGTATAAGGTGCAGATGATTCAGAATTGAAAATCCTCAATTTAAATTGAGAATTAAAGAAGATTTCAAAATTTGTGATAAAATACTGCGTTTAACTTCCAGAGAGAAATCAAAATGACCTGAACGAGTTAATACAATCTCATGGGGAGATATGCGGGAATAAGGTTGGAAATACTAATCTAATAACACATAATGCTGAGAGACGAAGTGTTGCTTCAGATAAGCAACACCCTTACAGGGTTAACAATGCAAAATGGGCACAGATTTTAAACGAGTTTGAAAGCATGCTCAACGGTAACATTTTCAAAGAGAGTTCCAGCTACTGGAGCTCACTCAGAACAATCGTCCAAAACCAAATGGTATCCAATGATTATGCGTGGAATATCACAAATTTAATGCAGCTACAATAGAGCTGATGATGATGTCATTCTACCTTTGGAAGACTGCATTCAGAAGTTGGGATAAGCAATTTATATTTCTTAGATGTACTACTCAGGTGATACTGACAGGAACGATTATTTACTTTTGAACTAAGATAGTTCAAGCAAGTCCGACACTGAATTTCATAATTCATGCGATTGTCCATTAAAGAGATGCACCACCACATTTCCAAAATTATCAATAAAGACATTTATATATGATCCAATTATGTGATATACATGGAAGTCCTGGTGTTTTTCAGCCACTTCAGGTGAAACGTTTGCAGCATCAATAGGAATTTTCTGTCGACTTTTGGAGGTAAACCTGGTTATAAACCTGGCTGAGTGAGTATGTGGAAGTTCAAGCGACATATCTGGACCATACCCTTGAACATGAACAAATGGCCTCGCGTGAGGTGGAAAGAAAGATTATTCAGGAGTTTCCCAACCCATCAAAGTAGATGCAGTGCGAAGGTTCTTAAGATGAAGTGTTGTTTGAGGAAATTCGCATCGAATATTTGTAGTGTGTTTTCTTCATTGACCGACTGATTGAAGAACCACAGAAAATTTTACCGGACGGCCAACTGCTTCGAGGCATTTGACAGATTGAAAACCATGATACTGCTCCAGTGTTAGCCACACCAAATTACACAAAGCCGTGCAGGGTGACTATCGGGGCGAGTGATATGGGTTTCGTTGCTGATGTCTAACAACAGGGTGATGAGGATTAGAAATATCTATTGGGTATTTTTCAAAAAAAAATGATTAATCATCATCAAAACAAACAATTGAGAATGGAGCCTTGCGTCTGCTGTTAGTCTTACAATATTTCAACATTTACGTTGTACGGAAAGGAAGTTATTATTTCAAGGATTCAATTTGAAAATTTTATACGTGTCAAGACGACAGAATGAAAGTAAAAATTATGCACGTGGCAGACAACATGAAGTAATTTCCGAGATTTAAATTAAATTAATCCCAAAAACATTTCATTGTACCTCATGCCGAAACAGTGATGATTTTGTTCTGACCTCAAACACCTGTCTTGAATAATAGGAAGAGGGAACATTAAATATTTGCTATTTGGACCAGTCCTATCCTTTTTCGTATCAATTTTCAAACTTATAGAATTACGGTCACTGGTCCCAAAGTTCTCCAACTCTAACGGGTCAGTCACTTGCCGTGCTTTATTTTCCAAGACGAAATAAAGTTTAGGACGAGATGAGATCAGCCATGATCTAATTGAATGTCAAAGCATGCGTGATTAGCCGAACGTCTGTATCTATCAGTGTGTTTATTGGTGTGTGTGTGTGTGTGTGTGTGTGCACGCGCGCGTGTATAAGTCTGAGTGTGTGTATGTGCGCGTGTCTCTATGTGCATATCTTTGTCTGTCATTGGGAGTGTGCTTTAATGTATTGGTGTGTGTATCTCATCATCTACATTTCTGAGCATTGGCATTTCTGTTCTTTTGGCAGTGAAGCAATTGAAACCGGAATCACAATGTCCTTCCTCACTCTCTCACTCCATTTGTCCCCCCCCCCTTGTGTTTAAAGTGATAAAATATCACCGCCTGCTGGCCGCCCCACACCACTACACACGCAGCATCTTTGTTTTGGAAGGACATCAAAGTCAGTGACTCTCACATTTGAAATGATTTGAATTGGTTTCATTGTCACGTGCACGCTAATGAGTGAAGTAAAAAGTTGATAATGTCTTCACTTATGACGCCATCTTAGGTACAAGAAATCTGGGTACAAATTCTTCAGCAGTTTGACTGAAATGGAAAGAATAAAAAATGAATATTCAGAAGAAGAATAAAAATGGGGAAAAAAGCAACAGACTCCAATCACACTCTCTCACACTCCAGTCTGTACCAGAACCGAGTGTCCAGACAGCACCCGCGCCCAGTCACCAGACCACACTGGGCGTAGTCACCAGAATGCGCAGGCCCGAGTCTCCGAATCGCGTTGGACCCAGTCTCCAGGCTTCATCAGGCCTCGTTCTCCTGACCGCACCGAGCCCAGTCTCCAGTCCACACCAGAACCAGTCTTTAGACTGCACCATTTCCATTATCCAGACGGCATCTGGCCCATTCCACACTTAGACAAGTCATAATGCCGCACTCACCTCAGTCTCCACAACGCATCTCACCCATCTCCAGGCAGAACTGGGTCCAGTCTCCAGACCACAACAGTCGCAGTCTCTAGACGACATGTCTACATAGCTCCAGGGATGAACATATTATCTCGTCTGAGTTTACAGATCAATGTACTGGCGTGGTCTGCACAGGTCTTTTTTTAAATCTGCAGAATGCCGGGTTGGACCGAGCAAAGCTTGATCTACAGATTGCTCTTTGCTGAACAGATATTTCTTCTGCGTTGATGAATCTCTGTGGTGAAATAAAAATGCGATGGAAATAAACATTTCAGCTGTTTAAAGCATTGCCTTTAGATATTACCCTTGTGATTGTACTCTCCGTCTCTCAGTCCATTGATGGAGCAGTACAACCATGTTGATGAATGTCCACTGTCCTGGCAGCAGCCATGGCATCTTCATTCGGAAGCAGTCAGCCCATTCGCATCGTCTTCGGGTCTCTATCAAGAAAGAAAGGATGGCCTGGCGAATAGAAACCATGCCCCTGTAAAATGGCTAAAACCACTTACTCTCTCACCAGTCCTCACCGCTACCGAACCACATCAAAATATCCCTTCCGTGCTGAGCGCAATGGGGCCCCCGGGAATATCAGGGAGCAGACCATCAGGGAGATGGAACAATACTTTTCATGTCTCAACGTGTTAGAATGATCCGTCCAGTAAACATGTGTTTATAACGTCTATTATCTTTTTCCTTTTCTGTCATATACATCCTGCTATTCTTCCTGTAAAGTAACAGATTCACCGTTACCCACGTTATATTCCAGCCTCCAAAGTGTTGTATATTTTTTATTCAATTAAAGATTCACTATTCTCGCTTGATAACTTCAGTTCCTGCTGATCTTAGTTAGAAAAAGTTTGTTCCATTTCTCGAAAATTACAAATTACTGAGTCCTGATCACTAGTCAGTGTCTCACTGCAGTTATTAATTTTGTGTTGAAATGATAACGTCTAACTTATCGCTAAGTTATTCCTGTTCAAGGCTGAGTAAACAGTCCTCCCCGTATACCTGTGTAGCAGCTTTGAAAGGCTGAATATGCCTTCCATTTCCTGCGTCACAGATATAAGAAATGCAACGATCTGATCCAATTGCTGAGTAACAGGCTCGAATGGCTGAATGACCTAATTCTGTTGCTGTTTAAAACTCTGAATGGGCTGAATATCCGGCTTTAGTATGGATGTAATTGTGAATGGTAACGAATATGTTGGAACCATCAGTTTACAGTCCACTTCTGACTTTGTGCTGATAGTCGACGGTGCCTCATGGATGCCCAGTTTCAATTTGTTCGGTCCTTTGGAAGTATGCCCTACTTAGCAGGAGGTAGTTTCACTGAATACAGTGGGCAGTATCTTCAGTATGAGGCTGAGACTTTTCCTCCGCCAGGACTGCCTGCTGGGTGCTCCTACAGATACTTTTAGGGTCAAATCCATCTGTGAGAAGCACGTTGATGCGATTGTTTCTCTCTTGTGGGTTCCCCCATCCTTTCCCACAATCTGGATGCTGTGTGTTAGAAGCCTCTCCATGCTCAGTCTTTCGTGAAACTGTAGAGACACACTTGGTGATGGACATTGAAGTCATTCAACCAGAGTGCATTCTGGGTCCTTATCACCCTCAGTATTTCCTCTTATTTGCTTTCAAATCCGAAGGGAACTGTGTTATCTCTGCGGGGTGGTGTGGATGGCAGTAGGCATCCATCATCAGGCGATTTCCTTGACCAGCTTTGACCTTTACCAAGATATTTCCCGGGTTCTGGAATGAATGTTGGGAGAATACGAGTGTAACTACTTGCCTGACCGCATCTCACGGTTTTCCCTTCACCGGTGAGACAGGATATACCCAGGGTGGGTGATGGGTCTTCATGAAATAATACCCATCGGTTCTCGTTCTGTGAATATGACGGTGTCACAATGTTTCCGGACCAGAAGTGAGGCGCCGCAACAGCACAGCAGGTCAGGGGGCATTCAATGAGCAGGATAATTAACGATTCCGGCAGAAGACCTTCATTTGGAATGAGACTTGTGGAGCAAGGGTTGGCTGAGAGGTAAATGGAAGGGTTTGGGGCTGTGGGTAAGCCATCTGAGAATGCAATATGAAGATGAAAAGGTGGAGAATGTGATAGGATCGAGAGGAGGGTGGAGCGGATAGATGGGAAAGGTAATGAACAGGTCAAGAAGGCTGTGCTCAGTTCGAGGCTTTGGACAGGAAAAACGTGCAGGGTGGGAACTTAGTAAAATGGTAAAATCCACTTTGAACCCCTGTGGTTGCAGGGTCCCATGGTGGAAGATGATTTGTTCATCCTACAGGCATCGGGGGCTTTGGGCTTAGCGAAGGAGGAAGCCCATAACCTTTGTCTTTGGCGGAGTAGGAGGTGGAATTGAAGTGTTCAGCCACCGGACGATGCATTTGGTTGGTGTGGAAGTCCCAGAAATGTTCTCTGTCATGCTCCACAAGTTGGCGGCCTGTCTCCCATTGGAGAAGAGACCACATCGGGTGCAACAGATACTGTAGATGACATTTGTGGAAGTACAAGTACATTTCCGTCGGATGTTGAAGGATGCTACGGGGTTTTGGGTGGAGGTGAGGGGGTAGGTGAGGGTGAGAGTATGAGGACGGAGGGGAGGGAAGTGGAGATGTGCTGGAAGGCATCGTCAACCACGTGGGAGGGGAAATCGTGGTATTTTAAAAAGAAAGCCATCGGGGATTTTCTGAGATGGAATTGGTCATTCTAGGAACAGATGCAGCAGAGTCAGAGGAATTGCGAATAAGCGATGGCGTTATTACAAGAGGGAGGATGGGAGGAGTTGTAGTCCAAATAGACTGTGGGATTCGATTGGTTTGCAGCAGAATACATGACATTCCCCACAATATTCTATCCCTGACATTATTTGTGAAGGGCCGGATGTCATTGAATTGACCAAATGATACGGTCCCGAGGGAAGGGATCCGTTAATGGGAGAAGGAGACATTGTTCCATAGTCGCCTCAGGAAGTTAAAGGGGTGAATCTGTTTTCCCTGTGTTTACATTTCTTCACGACAGAGGATTGACCATAATTTAAAGAAAAAGACTGCAATTTCGTACTTCCATTTATTTTCAAAGAACTGGGAGAAAATCCTTCAGGATGACAATGTTTTCACGCTCCGTATTAGAAACTGAAAATAAATTACCTGTATCTTTTCCCGAGTAGTCGAGTGTGTGGGAATGTTCTTCACACCATTTGTCCTTATGCATGTGCTCCTGTGTGTTTGGGGATGGAGGGTTTCTTGTGATTTATGACACATATTTGTCAGTAATTCAGAGCTTTCCATATATTATTTAAGCTCCAATTATTTCACTAAATCTCTGAATGCAGTAACACATGTGAAAACCTCACACAACCTTCAGTCAAACTGGTCACTTTGCCATCAGGCTGATGGATAATGTGTTTGTCTTTCTTCCTCACAGCTAACGGAGTGACGATCTACGTCCTGCTTTATAAAGATTGTGGATTGACTCCCTGTGTCAGACGGTACCTGGGGGCAATGGCAGCAGCGGATCTACTGGTCATTATCTTCGACCTGATCTTGCGACACATTCCCATTGTTTATCGGGAACAGTTTTATTTCCTGTGGGAAGTCGCTGTGTGTAATATCCACGCTGCCCTGCTTTATGCAGCCACTGACTGTTCTGTCTGGTTCACTGTCACTTTCACATTTGATCGATTTGTGGCCGTTTGTTGCCAGAAGTTAAAACGGAAATATTGTAGTGAGAAAACGGCGTCTGTGGTTCTGGGAGCAGTGACTGTGTTAACCTGTTTAACAAACGTTTTCTGGTATTTTATGCTCTCAGCTCGGTATGGGCTGACGAACTACCCGTCGTTTTGTCACGCAGCAGATGGTGTTGGAACCTCCCGTGTCTGGACGTCAATCGAGTTCCTCCATCACATTCTAACCCCAGCTCTCCCATTTCCCCTGATTCTTCTGTTCAATGTTTTCACGGTCAGACACATTTTAGTGACCAGCAGGGCCCGTCGGAGACTCCGGGCTCACACCATTGGGGACGCCCAGTCTGACACAGAAATGAGAATCAGGAAAAAGTCCATCATTTTACTGTTTGTGATCTCGGCTAATTTCATCCTGTTATGGTCAACGATAATGCTGTATTCAATAGGGAAACGGATGTATAGTATTGGGTATGAGTCTGTGTATCTCCCTTACTTTGTGCAAGAATTGGGCTTCATGCTGCAGCTCCTCAGCTGCTGCACAAACACCGTGATTTATGCCGTGACCCAGACTAAGTTCAGACTGCAGCTGAAGAATGTGATGAAATATCCCTTCACCCAAATTCATCAATCAATCATATACATTCATTCATCAATCCGACCTCAATTTTGTCATTTCAGTTCAATGTTTTAGCGATGAAGCCGATTGTCCCTGTGGTAACAGATTGAGGGTAACGCTGGATTATCCATCCTTATCTCACGGTTGTGGAGGTTGTTCAAAGACACAGTTCAATGTTTCTCACTGCACAGCGACCAGTGGGAAAAGGCAACACCCCACTGACTGTATCGACCACTTCAATTTGTAAACAAGAAAAATGTTCATTAAAAAGTGCAGATCACCAGAGGAAACGATATGGTTGTATGTCTTTGTGTTGAACAAACTGAGTTGGAGAGAGACAGACTCAGCCTCAAGTCCCAGTCCTCAGGGATTACGAGAAGACCGAGGCCTGAGCTCAGGGGTTAGGTTGAACTGACACTGTCCATGCTTTCACCACTGGGACCCCCCATTCCGAAGTGACTTTCAGCAGTATTCATCTCTACTCTGTTACCCCCATCTCCACTGAAGCACCTCTGTCTCTCTATCTCCATTCTTCGTGCACCCCCTCCCCGCTCACTCCCTCTCCTGCACTCTCTTTCCATTTCCTCTCCCTTCTCTTTCCTCTCATTCCTCTCCCTCTCGCTCCGCACACTCTTGCTTTCTTTCCTCCTTTCACTTTCACTGACTGTCTTCACCCATCCCTTTACCTTTCTCTCACACACCCCACGGTTTCTCCACCCGCCTCTAATCTTCTCTCTCTTTTCCTTTCTGTCTCACTCTCCTGCTGTCTCTGTCTACCTCCCGCCTTTCTGTCCCTACCCCATCGTCTCCCTTCTCCTATGACATCCCCACATTTTTCTATCCTCTCATCGCTAGCCAGCCTCTCCGCTTCTCCGATACCTCTAGGTTAGATGGAGTGGGAAAGAGAAGGGAGAGAGTGTGCGTTATATCGGGAGGGAGGGGAGAGAGAGACAGATAGAGAGGAAGCTGGATGGAGAGAAGGAGAGTGAGGGGGGAGTGGAGTAAACAGAAAGAGAGGCAGAGAGTGCGAGTGAGGTAGCGGGCATGAGAGACAGAGAGTAGGAACTGGCAGACAGAGAAAGAGAGATACTTGAAGGGTTAGAGAGAGTGTTGGAGGGCGTAGAGAAAGAGTAAGAAAGAAGCGTAGAGGGAGGGGGAGAGGAGTAGAGAGACAGACTGAATGCAGCGACACAGATTGGGAGGGAGTGGGGAAGAGTGAGTGTTGAAGAGGTAGAGAAAGAATGGAAGTGGGAGCGAGAGTGGGAGGGGATCGAGAGAGCGTGTGGCAGAGAGAGGGAGAATGAGAGAGAGAAAGAGATGGAGTGATGTAGAGAGCCAGAATGGAATGGTGTAGAGAGCGAGCGAGACATAGTTTAGAGAAGCAAAGAATGAAGTAAGTAAAGTGAGAAAGAATGGGATCTGTATTTTTCAGAGAGGCGTGGCTTAGAGAGATAGGTACGCGGTTAAAGAGATGGAGTGGGATGGGAAGAGGGAGTGAGAGGAGGTAGACAGAGAATACGAGTGGGTAGACAGCGTGTGGGAGGGCGCAGAGATGAAGTAAGAAAAAAGCGCTGAGGGAGGGCGGAGAGGAGTAGAGAGAGAGAGTCTGAGTGCAGACAGAGAGACTGGGAGGGAGTGGGGAAGAGAGAGAGTCGAAGAGGTATTGAGAGAGAATGGAACTAGTGAAAAGAGAGGGAGTGGCGCAGTGAGGGATTTGGGGATGGGTAGAGAGTATGGGAGGGGTTAGAGTTGGAGTGGCGAGTAAGATAGAGATAGAGGGGAAACAGAGTGAGAGTGAGAGGGGTAGAGAGAGAGAGATGCGTTTAAAAGAGAGAGAGCGTGGGAAGCGGTGAAGAGAGTAAGAGTGGGAGGGGTTAGGTGAGAAAAGAGAGTGTGCCGTGAGAGACCATGAGTGAGAGGAGGGAAGAGAGAAAGGAAGAAAGAGGTGGAGTGCAGCTGAGAGAGAAGGACAGAGGTATTGGAGGGGTAAGAGGGCGAGAGCGGGAGCAGATTCCTGAGAGAGGGGGAGTGGTGTGGAGACATTAATTGAGACATAGTGGGTGTGTCGAATGAGAGTGGCAGGGGTTATAGAGAGAGAATGGGACGGTTTAGTATTGAGGCAGTGGGATATGGTAGAGAGAGAAAGGGAGGGCAGAAAAGAGAGACAGTCGGAGCAGGTAGACAGAGTGAGAGTAGAAGTGGAAGAGACGATGTCGGAGGGGGAAGAAATGGGTCAGGAGAAAGAGGAAAAGAGGGAGAGGGGAAGAGCGAGAGTGATAGTGCGAGCTGTTAGAGAAAGGGTGTGAGTAAATGAGAGAGAGAGAAAAAGAGAGAGGTAGAGACATAATCGGAGGGGATAGAGAGAGGGAGAGGGATAGAGAGAGACAGAGGTGGAAGTTGTTAGAGAGAAAGACAGTGGGAGGAAGTTAGAGACACAGTAGGAAAGGGTATAGAGAGAGATGAGGAGGGTGTGGAGGAAAGGGAGAGTTTGGGAGGGGCGTAGGGAGAGAGAGAGATCGTAGGGTAGAGAGCGGAGGATAGGAGAGGGAGTGGGAGGTGAGTAGAGAAAGAGGGGTGTAGCAGAAACAGATTGGAAGGGGTAGAGTGAATCGGAGGGTATAGACAGTGGGAGGCGTGTATAAAGAGAGTTCAAGTGAGGAAGAGAGACAGGAAAATGCAAGACAGAGAGTGGGAGGGTAAGAGAGCGAGAGAGGGAGTGGGGTAGAGTGAGAGTGAAAGGGATGAGGAAGGAAAAAGAGAGAGAAAGGAAAGGAGGTAAAGGGGGAGAGGGAGGAGATACAAAGGGAGACATCGTGAGAGGAGAGTAGAGAGAGAGAGGGAGTGATTGGTTGAAGAGAGAGACGGAGAGAGTAGAGAGAAAGAGAGAGGGCAATAGAGAAGGAGATAGTGTGGGATATTCGTAGAGAGAGAGGGAGTGAGCTAGAGAGAGAGCGGCAGTAGGGTAGAGACAGTTTCGAAGATGAGAGAGAAATGTCGTGCGAGGGGATGAGAGCGAGAGAGAGGGAGGGGGAGAGAGGGGGAGGGGTAGAGAAACTGTGGGAGAGTACGGAGAGAGTGGAGGAGATGAGAAGAGAGAGAGAGTGCAAGCGGGGTGGACAGAGTTGGAGATAGGGAGGGGAAGAGAATGAGTGGGGGTAATAGAGAGGGAGAGAGAGGGGGAAGGTAATGAGAGAGAATGTGAGGGAAGCGAGGCAGTGGGTAAGAGGGAAGGAGAGAAAGATGAAGTGGTGCAGGGTTAACGAGAGAGCAGGGGGTGGAGAAAGGTAATGGGAGCAGGTAGAGAGAATAGGGATTATAGAGAGCGAGTGGGAATGGAAGAAAGAGTGGGAGTGGGGTAGAGAGAGGGGAGAGAGAGAGTGGGAGGGAGGTAGAGAGTGAGGGAGTGTACAGAGCTAAAGTGTGGGGGAGTTAGAGAGAGAGAATGAGGGGGTAGAGCGAGAGTGAGAGGGGGAAGAGCGAGAGTGGGGTCGATAGGGAGAGTCGGAGGGGTATAGAGCGAGAAAGTGAGAGAGGAGTAGAGAGAGGTTGTGGGGGAACAGAGAGTGAGGGAGGGGGTAGAGAGAGAGTGGGAGGGCGAAGAGCAAGGGTTCGAGGGGAAGAGAGACAGAGAGAGAGGGAGTGCGCAAGAGAAACTGCTTGGGTGGAAAGCGAATGGGTGGGAGTGGAAGAGAGAAAGAGAGAGGGAGGGAGTGGAGTGGAGAGAGAGAGTTAATGTTAGGTGGTAGAACGAGAATGGGAGAGTGTTATTGAGAGAGTGGAAGTGCGTCAGAGATAGTGGGAGGGGGAGAGATAGAGTGGGATATAGTCGAGAGAGAGGGAGTGGCAGGGGTGTAGAGGGAGACACTCAGTCGGAGGGCGTAGAGAGAGAAATTGTGGGTGTTGAGACAGTGAGGAGGGGTAGAGAGAGAGAGCGGGAGAGGTGGAGGGAGTGGGTTGGAGAGAGGTAAAGTAAGTTGGGGGTAGAAAGATAGAGATAGAGACAGAATGAGAGAGAGTGTGGCAGAGAAAAATTGCAAGGGGGAAGGAGAGATTGGGAGTGGGGTCGAGGGAGAGAGTGGAGTAGGTAGAGAGTGGGACAGCGGAGACAGTGAATGGGAGGATGTGAGAGAGAGAGTGGAAGGGGCATGGAGAGAGAGAAAGTAGGAGGAGCCAAGAAAAATAGAAGAATGCAAAGGGGTAGAGAGAGATTTTGAGAAGGGTGTGGAGAGAGAGAGGTAGAGAGAGAGAGTTTGGTGCTAGTGAGAGACAGTGTGGGAGGGAGTGTGGCAGAGAGTGTGCAAGGATATCGAGAAAGAGTGGGATTGGGGCCGAGAGCGAGAGTGATGTAGATACAGAGGGAGCAGGGGACAGACTGCCGAGGGGGTAGAGAGAGGGGAGGGGATTGAAAGAGATTGGGAGGAGGTTGATTGAGGGAGGGGCTGAAAGAGAGATGGTGGAAGGGGTTAGAGAGGGAGGGAGTGGAGAGAGAGAGTTGGCGTTGCTTAGTGTGAGATGTAGAGGGAGGGGATGGAGACAGAGTGGGATGGAGAAGAGAGAATGAGGGAGAGTGTTTGAGTGGGTAGAAAACATTTGGGAAGAGAGATATATAGTCGGTGGGGGGGAAAGGAGAGGACTTGTCGTGGAGATATTGGAAATTCAAAGTGTGGGAAGGGGTAGGGACAGAGAGGGATGACGGGACGAGGAGGAATGCGGGATAGAGATAGTGGGAGAGGGTAGAGAGAGGGTGGAGGTTGGAGAGAGAGTGGGAGGAGTGTAGGGAGAGTGGAGGGTAAAGAGAGAGTGGGAGTGGGCAAGAAAGAAATGGGGAGCGGAAGAGTGCATCAGGGATTAGAAAGAGAGTGTGGGAGGGCTTAGAGGGAGAGGGAGTGGGACAGAGAGAGAGAGTGGGAGTGGGTCGAGATACAGAGGTAAGGAAGGGCTAGAGAGAGAGACGGGGTGGCGAGAGAGACGGGGTAGAGAGACTTTGAATGGGAGGGTGATGGAAAAACGTGGCAGAAGAGGGGAAGAGAGAGTAGGAGGGGGTTAGAGTGACAAGATTTTGGAGGGGAGTGACAGAGAGAGGGTGCGAGCTTGGTTGACAGAGAGAGTGTGACAGAGAAGTAGAGATAGAGTTTGGGGCTGGAGAAAGAGAGGCAGAGTAGGAGGGTATGTGGAAGTCAGAGAGTGGAAGATGTAGACAGTGTGGGAGTGGGGTAGCGAGAGAGAGAGTGGGGTAGATGGAGCGGAGGAGGGCGGAGAGAGTGAGTGGGACGGGTAGATAGAGAGAGTTGAAGTTGAAGCGGTGTAGAGAGGGGGAGGCAGGGGAGAATGCGAGGGGTTATAGAGAGAGGGGGTGGATGTAGATAGAGCTTGGGAGAGGAATAAAAAGAGAGTGTGGGAGCGAGGTAGAAAGAGACAGTGGGAGGGCTACAGCTGGAGAGAGAGTGGGAGCGAGTGTGGCAGAGTGAGAGTGCAAGGGGGCAGAGTGAGAGAGTGGGATTGGAGTAGAGAGGGAGATTGCGGTAGATAGAAAGGGCGGTGGAGAGATTGTACGGGGGTAGAGAGAGAGGGAATGCAGTAGAGAGAGGGGAAGGTGGCGAGAGTGAGAGTGAGAAGTTTGAGAGAGACCGTATTAGAGATGGTAGAGAGAGTCGGACGGGTTTAGAAACAGAGGGAGGGGTGAGAGAGGAAGGCAATAGAGAGAGTGGGAGGAAATAGAGATATAGAGAGCAACAGTGGGAGTGGAAGAGGGAGAGAGGGAGGTGGATAGGGAGAGATGCAGAGGGAGTCAATAGACACAGACAGAGTTGGGGGAGAAAGAGAACGAGGGAGAGAGAGATGAAGTGGATAGACAGAGTGTTGGATGGGAAGATAAAGAGGTAGACGGAGAGGGTAGACAGAGAGAGGGAGTGAGGTGGAGAGATAGAGATGCATGATGGTAGGAAGTGTGGGAGGGTGTAGAGAGAGAGAGTGGGAATGGGAAGAGAGAAAAGGGAGCAGAGAGATAGACCGTGAGAGGGTTTAGAGAGAGAAAGAGAGAGGGACAGAGAGAGAGTGGGAGAGTGTTGCGAGATCGACAGAGAGAGGGTCGAAATACAGAGACTGGATTCGGGGTAGAGGGATAAACTGAGCTGGGGAAAGACAGAGGGGGAGTAGTTTAGAGAGACACAGTTTTGGAGGGGAGAAGAGAGAGAGCGAGATCGGTTGACAGAGACAGTGGGAAGGGAAGAGAGAGCGAGTCGTTGATTAAGAGAGAGACAGAGAGTGAGTTAGACGGAAAGATAGAGAGAGGGAGTGGGGTAGAGAGCGAGTGGTATGGGGAGAAAATAGAGAGAGTGAGGGGGAGGAGAGAGATAGATAGTGGGAGGGGAGTAGGGAGAGGGAGCAAAGGGATAGAGATACAGTGGGGTTAGACAGAGTGTGGGGGTGTAGAGTGCGTGAGTGCAAACACAGAAGACAGACAGTGTGTGAGGGGAAGACAGAGAATGGGAAAGAGAGAAAGAGACAGAGAGCGGAAGTGTGATATTGAGCTGAGAGGGGAATACAGAGAGTTTGAGTTGGTAGAAAGATGGTCGCATGAGAGAAGGATAGAGAGTGGGAGGGAGTACAGAGAGAGGGAGAGTATTAGGGGAGGGAGTGGGTTCGATATATATATAGAGAGAGAGAGAGGGTGCAGAGATACATTTGTAGGGACAGAGTCGGGTGGGAGGAGAAAAATTGTGGGGGGAGTAGTGAGAGATAGTGGGAGGAGTAGTGAGAAAGGGAGGGATGGAGTAGTGAGTGAGAGGGTAGACATAGAGATTAGGAGGAGTACGAAAGAGAGAGGGAGGGAAAGAGAGAATGAGAAGGGGTAGAAACAAATGGAGAGAGAAGAGAGAATGGGAGGGAGAAGAAAGACAGAGAGAGGGATTTCGCTAGAGAGTGGGTGGACAATGAGGCAGTGAGTGCGAGTGGACAAGAGAAATAGAAGGAGGTAGTGGAGTGGAGAGAGGTAAGTGTATGGGGTTGGAAGAGAATGGGAGTGAGAGAGGGTTGGAAGGTGATAGGAAGAGTGGGATGGGAAGAGAGAGTGGGAGGGTGTAGACAGAAGGAGTGAGACTGATGTACAGAGAGACTGTGGGAGGGCAGACATAGAAAGAGTGGCAGGTTGGAGAGTGGAGAGTGATAGAGGGAGAGAGTGGGAAGGGGAGGTAGAGACATTGGGATAGAGGTAGATAGATTTCAGGGTTAGAGAGAGAGACAGATTGGGAGGGAGTGTGAAAGAGAGTGGAACGTGCAAGAGTGAGTGGAAGGTGGTAGAGACAGAGTTGGAGTGGTGTTGTGAGGGAAGATATGGTAGATAGTAATGGGAGGGTGGAGAGAGTAAGTGGGACGGGGTAGTGAGAGTGAGACTGGGAGGGGTTTAGAGAGAGAGTGTGTGATGGGGTAGACAGAGAGAAAACCCGAGGGCTGTAGAGAGACAGAGGGAGGGAAGTAGAGAGAGAGTTTGGAAGAGTAGCGAATAGAGAGTGCGGGAGTAGAAAGAGAAAGAGTGGGAGGTAGTGTGGTAGAGAGGTAGAGTGTAAGAGGGTAGGGAGAGAGAGAGAGCGGGATTGTGATAGAGACGGTGAAAGGGTTTGATAGATTTGGGTAGGGGATAGACGTGCGAGGGGCAGCGAGAGAGAGAGTGAGATAGAGAGATAGGGCCAGGGTGGAGAGAGTGAGTGAGATAGTTGTGAGAGAGACAGTGCCAGGTGGTAGAGAGAGAGTCGGAAGGGGTTTAGAGAGAGAATGGGAGGGGTGGACAGAGACAGAATGCAAGGGAGGGAGTGTGTGTGTGTAGACAGAGAGATTGGAAAAAGATAAAGAGTGTGTGACCAGTGTAGATAGAGATTAGAAGAGTGGTAGAGAGAATGTGGAAGAGAGAGGTAGAGATGGAGTTTGGGGTAGAGAGAGATAGTGTGCGAGGGAGTGTGGCAGAGAGGGAGACTGCAAAAGAGTAGTGAAAGTGGGATTAGTTTAGAGAGGAAACATTGTGTGGATAGAGAGGGAAGTGGAGAGAATGCGCGAGGGGTTCGTGAGAGAGAGAGGTGTCGAGAGGAGGAGTATGGAGACAGTGGGTGGGATAGGTTTGAGAGAGAGTGGAAGGCGTCAGAGAGAGAAGGAGGGTATGACAGTTTGGGAAAGAAGGAGGAGGTGGAGAGAGAGGGAGGGAAGAGAGAATGCGAGGGAGAAGAGAGAAGGAGAGAGTGGGCGGGATAGAGAGAGGGAGGTGGGAGAAAGAGAGGTGCAGTGGGAAGGAATCGAGACAGATAGAGTGGGAGGGAGAACAGAGAATGAAAGAGAGAGATGGAGTCGGTCTCGAGACTGGGACGGGAACAGAAAGATAGTCTGAGGGGGGTAAATAGACAAAGGGAAAGTGGGGAGACAAAGGGTGTGTGAGACAGAGAGAGGGGATTAGGGAGAGAGAGGGATGGGGAAGTAGGGTAAACTGAGAAGAGGAGGGGTAGAGAAAGGGGAGGTGGGAGAGAGAGCAGCAGGAGAGTAGAGAGTGTGGGACGGAATAGTGAGAGAGACTGCTTGTGGGCAAGAGAGAAAGGGGAGCGGGGAGAGAGAGTGTGGGAGGGGTTAGAAGGAGAGCGTGGGAAAGAATAGAGAGACAGAGGGAGGGGAGGGTAAGAGAGAGAGATAAGATTCTATGTAGAGAGAGACTGAGTGGGGGAAGCAGTCAAAGAGAGAGATGGAAGGGAAGAGAGAGAGAGAGAGCCGGTTTCCTCGACTGTGTTGTAGGGGAGAAGAGACAGCATGTGAGCTCGGTAGACAGATGGAGAGTGGGATCGGGAGACAGAGAGTTGTGGAGAGAGAACGGGAGAAGGCAGGAGTGGGGTAGAAAGAGAGATCGTTTGTGGGGGAGAGAAAGAGAGAGAAGGAGTGTGGTACAGAGAAAGAGGGATGGTGAAGAAAAAGAGGGAGAGAGTGGGAAGGGGAGAGAGAGAAAGATACTGGGAGGGGGTAGAGAGAAGAGCGAGGGTGGGTTCGAGGGAGAGAGAGAGGGGTTAGAGAGAGAGAGAAATAGAGTGATATGGAGTGCAGGAGAGATAGACTATGGGGTCGAAAGGGAATGGGAAAGCTTTAGAGAGACAATGGGAGTGTGACAGAGAGAGTGGGAGGGTGAGAGATAGTGGGGGAAAATGTGCAGACAGAGGATTAGGGGTGGAGAGAGAGAGAGATACTTGGAGGGAATAGGAGTGGGTAGACAGCGAGAGATTGCGAGGGGGAAGAGAGATTGGGAGGGCGTGAGAGAGAGAGTGGGAGATCGGTAGAGATAAATTTCGAGGTCGAGAGAGAGACAGGTGTGAAGGAGCGTGGCAGCGAGATAGAGACTCCTCGGGGAAGATAGAGAGTGTGGGACTGGGGTAGTGAGAGAGAGAAGGTTAGCTAGAGAGTGGGTTGCTGGAGACAGTGAGTGGGAGGTATTTTACAGAGAGTGTGGGAGGTGGTAGTGAGAGAGGGGACGGAATGAGATAGAGAGAGAGAGTTAATGGGAGGAGGTCGAGAGGGATGGAGAGAGAGCGGGAGGGGAAGAGAGAGGGAAGTGGGTAGAGAGAGATGTAGAGGGAGGGAATGGAGATAGAAAAAGTGGGAGGGTGAAAGACAAAAAGGGAGGGGCAGTTGGAGTTGGTAGAGAGCGAGAGTGGGAGCGAAGGAAGAGAGAGAGTGGGGGGATTAGAGAGAGAGGGAGGGGCTGGACAGAGAGAGAAAGATGATGTTAGAAAGTGAGAGTAGGAGGGGCTATCGTGAGAGGGTGGTTGGCAGATAGAGTAGGAGGTGCAGGGAAAGAGTAGGAGGAGGTAGAGATGGGGAGGGAAGAGAGAGTGTGAGGTGGAAGAGAGAAAGATAGAGAGTAGGCAGGATAAAGAGAGGGAGATGGGTAGAGAGAGATGCAGAGGGAAGGATTGGCGACAGACAGAGTCGGAGGGAGAAGAGAGAATGAAAGATAGTGATGGTGTCGGCAGAGAGAGAATGAGAGGGGAACAGTCAGATAGTCGGAGGGGGAAGATAGAGAAAGGGGGTGGGGTGGAGACAGAGGGTGTGTGAGAGAAAGTGGGAGGGGTGTAGGGAGAGGGAGGTGTGAGGGGTTGAGGGGGAGATGGGGTGATTAGAGATATGAGGAGGGTGTAGAGAAAGGGTGATATGGGAGAGAGAGCAGAAGGACGATGGAGAGAGTGGGACGGAGTAGAGAGAGATAGGCTGTGTGGTCGGGGAAGAAGAAATGGGGAGCAGAGAGAAAGAGAGTGTGGGGTGTAGAGGGAGTGAGTGCAAACACAGTAGAAAGGAAGAGTGTGAGGGGAAGGGAGAGACTGGGAGAAGAGAGAAAGAGACAGAGAGCTGAAGTAACAAGGACAGAACGCTCCTGGTGCTCACCTTCCACCCTACCAACCTTCGCATAAACCAAATCATCTGCCGACATTTCCGCCACCTCCAAACGGACCCCACCACCAGGGATATATTTCCCTCCCCATCCCTTTCCGCCTTCGGCAAAGACCGTTCCCTCCGTGACTACCTGGTCAGGACCACGCCCCCCTTCAACCCACCCTCCCATCCTGGCACTTTCCCCTGCCACCGCAGGAATTGCAAAACCTGCGCCCACACCTCCTCCATCACCTCCATCCAACGCCCTAAAGGAGCCTTCCACATCCATCAAAGTTTTACCTGCTCATCCACCAATATCATTTATTATATCCGTTGCTCCCGATGCGATCTCCTCTACTATGTAGAGACTGGACGCCTCCGAGCAGAGCGCATTCGGGAACAAATCCGGGACACCCGCACCATTCAACCACACCGCCCTGTGGCCCAACATTTCAACTCTCCCTCTCACTATGCCGAGGACATGGAGGTCCTGGGCCTCCTTCACCGCCGTCCCCTCACCACCAGACGCAATGAGGTAGAATACCTCATCTTCTGTCTCGGAACACTTCAACCTCAGGGCATCAATGTGGACTTCAACAGTTTCCTCATTTCCCTTCCCCCACCTCACCACAGTTCCCAGCACTGTCCCCATGACTTGTCCTATCAGCGTTTCTTCTTGTCCACCTGTCCACTCCCCCCTCCTTCCCCCCTCGGTCTATCACCTTCATCCCCTCCCCCACCCGCCGATTGCACTCTATGCTACTTTCTCCTCACCCCACCCCCCTCTTACCTATCTCTCCACTCTTCAGGCTCTCTGCCTGTAATCCTGATGAAGGGCTTTTGCCGGAATCGTCGATTTTACTGCTCCTCGGATGCTGCCTGAACTGCTATGCTTTTCCACAGCACTAATCCAGAATCTGGTTTCCAGCAACTGCAGTCATTGTTTTTACCTCGAGAACTGAAGTGGGATAGTGGGGTTAGAGTGGAAAACAGAGAGTGGGAGGGGGTAGAAAGGGGGTCGCATGAGAGAAGGATAGAGAGGGATGGTGTACAGAGATGGGAGGGAGAACAGAGAGAGGGACAGGGGGTAGAGAGAGGGGGAGGGAGTCGTGTATATATATATATATATATATAGAGAGAGAGAGAGAGAGAGAGAGAGAGAGATTGCAGAGGGAGAGAGTTGGAGGGATGGGAGGAGAGAGAAAGTGGGAGGGCTCGTGAGAGAGAGGTAGGGTGTAGCGTGAGATTGGGAGGAGTAAGATAGACAGAGGCAGGGAAAGAATGAGAAGGGGTAGAGACAGAAGGAGAGAGTAGAGAGAGAATTGGAGGGAGAACAGAGAAAGGGAGAGGGAGTTCGCTAGAGAGAGAGTGGGTGGATTGTGACGGAGTGAGTGCGAGTGAAAAGAGAAAGAAAGAGTGGAGTGGAGAGAGATAGTGGTAGGGGATAGAAAGAGAATGGGAGTGGGGAGTGGTTTAGAGAGAGAATTGAAAGGTGATGGAAAGAGTGGGACGGTAAGAGAGAGAGAGTGGGAGGGTGTAAAGCGAGAAGGTGTGGAACGGACGTAAAGAAAGACAGTGGGACGGCATAGACATAGAAAGTATGGGTGGTTTTAGAATGGAGAGGGATAGAGGGGGAGAGTGGGAGAGGGGGAGGGAGAGAGATTGGGAGAGAGGCAAATAGAATTTAGGGTAAAGAGCGAGAGAGACAGATTGGGAGGTATGTGACAGACAGAGAGATTGGAAAGTGGTAGAGAGAGTGGGATTGGGGTAGAGAGAGAGAATGGGAGAGGTAGTCAGTGGTAGGGTGGAGAGAGTGAGGGGGAGGGGGTAGGGAGAGTGAGACTGGGAGGGGTTTAGAGAGAGTGTGTGAGAGAGTAGACAGAGAGAAAATGCGAGGGTGGTAGAGAGAGACAGATGTTGGTTGTAGAGAGAGAGTGAGAGAGTGGTGCAGAGAGAGTTCGGCAGTAGAGAGAGAGGAAGAGAGGGAGGGAGTGTGGCAGAGAGGTAGAGAGGGTACGTAAGAGGGTGGGGGGAGAGAGCGGGATTGTGGTAGTGAGGGAGAATGGGTTTGATAAATTTGGGTAGGGGTGAGACGACGCGAGGTGGTAGCGAGCGACAGAGAGAGGGAGTGGGAATGAGAGAGGGGAAGGGTGGAGAGAGTGAATGAGATAGTTTTGAGACAGACAGAAGCAGGTGGTAGAGAGAGTCGGAAGGGGTTTAGAGAGAGAGTGGGAGGTGTGGACAGAGAGAGAATGCAAGGGAGAAAGAGTTTGGGTGTGTGTAGAGAGCGAGACTTGGACAGCGGCAGGATATTGGAGCATTGTCGACAGAAATTACGAGACCGGTAGAGAGGGTGTGGAAGAGAGGTAGAGAGGGATTTCGGGGGTGGAGAGAGATAGTGAGACTGGGCGGGAGTGCGGCAGAGGGGGAGAGTGCAAGGGATGAGAAGCAGTGGGCTTGTTGTCGAGAGGGAGATTGGTGTAGATAGAGAGGGAAGGGGAGAGACTGGGCGAGGGGGTAGAGAGAGGGGTCGAGAGGGGGAGGGTGAAGACAGGTTTGAAAGAGAGAGTGGGATGCGTCAGAGAGAGAGAATGAGGGAATGACAGAGAGAGAGAGGGAAGCGATAGAGCAACAGGGAGTGGGAGAGAATGGGAGTGGGAAGACAGCAAGAGAGAGTGAGTGGGGTAGAGAGAGGGAAGTGGGTAGAAAGAGTGATGCAGAGGGAAGGACAGGGGAGAAGAGACAGCGTGTGAGCTCGATCGACAGATAGAGAGTGAGATCGGAAGGGAGAGAGGGAGGAGAGAGAAAGAGAGAACAGGAGTGGGTTAGAGGGAGAGATAGTTTGTGGGGGGAGAGAGAAAGGGAGTGTGGTACAGAGAAAGGGGGATGGTGAAGAAAGAGAGGGAGATAGTGGGACGGGAAGAAAGAGAGAAAGATAGTGGGAGGGAGAAGAGAGAATGAAAGAGAGATGCAGTTGGTAGAGAGAGTGGGACGGGAAAGAAAGATAGTCGGACGGGGGTAGATAGAGAAAGGGAAAGGGGTAGAGATGAAGAGTCTGTGAGAGAGAGGGAATGGAGGTGGGAGAGAGAGGGTTGGGGAGGGGAAGTTGGGTAAACTGTGAGAGGGGGATACGGAAGAGAAAGGACAGGTGGGAGAGAGAGCAGCAGGAGGGTAAAGAGAGTGGGACGGAGTACAGGCAGAGAGACTGCGTGTGGGGAAGAGAGAAAGCGGAGTGGAGAGAGAGTGTTGGAGGATTTAGAAGCAGAGGGTGGGAGGGGAGGGAGGAGAGAGAGAGAGGGAGGGTGGGATATGAGAGAGAGATAAGCTTCGATGTCGAGAGAGAGACTAAGAGGTAGTCAAAGAGAGAGATGGCGGGGAGAGAGAGAGAGGCGTTTTATTCGACCCAGTGTTGTAGGGGAGAAGAGACAGCGTGTGAGCTCAAGAGACAGATAGAGAGTGGGATCGGAAGAGAGAGAGAGTGTGGAGAGAGAAAGAGAGAGAGCAGGAGTGGGGTAGAGGGAGATCGTTTGAAGGGGAGAGAAAGAGAGAGAGGGAGCGGGGTACAGACAAAGAGGGATGGTGAAGAACGAGAGGGAGAGAGTGGGAGGGGAAGAGAGCGAAAGATAGTGGGAAGCGGTAGAGCGAGATGGAGTGTGGGGTTCCAGAGGGAGAGAGGGGTTAGCGAGAGTGATATTGAGAGGTATGGAGTGTAGTAGGGATAAACTCTGGAGTCGAAAGGAAATGGGAATTGTTTAGAGAGACAGTGTGAGTGCGACAGAGAGAGTGGAAGGGTGACAGATAGAGGGGGAATGTGCAGACAGAGGAGTAGGGGCTGAAGAGAGTGGGGGTTGGGGGGGGGGTTGAGAGCCAAAACGAGTTTTGGCTTTAGAGATGGTCAGAGAGAGATTGGGAGACGCTTAGAGAGACAGTTATGGGGAGAGAGATAGAGCTGAAAATGTGTTGCTGGAAAAGCGCAGCAGGTCAGGCAGCTTCCAAGGAGCAGGAGAATCGACGTTTCGGGAATGAGCCCTTCTTCAGGAATTTCTCCAAGATCGATAGAGGCAGAGTGGGAGGGACTGATACAAAGGTAGGGAGTGGAACGGGGTAGAGTGATTGTAGGCGTGGGCTAGAGAGACGGAATGGGGTAGCAAGAGAGAGGGAGAGTTTGGAGCGCGAGTGGGAGGGGTATAGTGAGAGATAGTGGAAGGGGTTTAGATTGAAAGAACAGGCGCAGGTAGACAGAGAGAGATTGCGAGGGGTTTGAGAGATTGGGAGGTTGCAGAGAGAGACTGGGCGAACTGAGCCTAGCGTGAGAGAGGGGTTGGGCAGATAGAGTGGGAGGGAGTAGAGGGAGAGAGTGTAAGTAGGTAGAAAGCGAGACCAAGTGGGGTAGCGAGAGATAGAGACAGAGTGAGAGGGAGTGTGGCTGAGAGAGAGACTCCAAGGGGAAGAGTCAAAGTTTGGGTTTGGGGTAGAGAGAGAGTGTGGTAGGTACAGATCGGGTTGCTAGTGACAGTGAGTGGGAGGTGTTTGACTGAAAGAATGGGAGGTGGTAGAGAGAGGGAGGGAATGTTTGTGAGGGAGAGAGTTAATGGGAGGAGGTAGAGAGAGAAAGATGGAGAGAGAAAGATGGAGAGAGAGTGTAATGGGAAGAGAGAGGGAGGTGGGTAGAGAGAGAAGCAGAGGGAGGGTATGGAGACAGAAAAGGTGAGAGGGAGAAGATCCAACGAGGGAGAGACAGTTGCAGTTGGTAGAGAGCGAGAGTAGGAGCGGAAAAAAGAGTTAGAGGGAGGGGAGTAGAGAGATAGGAAAGGAGTGGCTGAAGAGACAGAGAGAGAGAGAGAGAGAGATGAGTATCGAAAGAGAGAGTAGGAGAGCCTAGCGTGAGAGGTTGGGCAGAAAGAGTGGGAGGGAGTAGAGAGAGAAAGTGGGAAGGAGGTAGAAAGCGAGACCAAGTGGGGTAGAGAGAGAGGGAAAGTGAGAGAGTTTGTGGGAGGGGCTAGAGAGAGGGAGAGGGATGGGGGCTGAGAGGGAGGGTATGCGCAGTGTTGACAGAGACAGACTGGGACGTGAACGGAGAGATAGTTGGATGGGATGAGAGAGATGGAGGTAGGGGTTAGAGAGAGTGTGTGGATGAGTGGGGGGAAGACAGGGATAGAGAGAGTGTGGGATGAGATGACAGAATGGGAGGAGTTGACAGAGAGGGAAGGTGGTGCTAGATTTAAGGAGATTGATGTGGTAGACAGTGAGACAGTTGGAAGGGGAAGATAAAAAGATAGAGTGCGAGGGGAGGAGAGAGAGACCGGGAGGGGGAGAGTGAGAGCGGAAATAGGAAGGGACAAAAGAGAGTACGAGGCTAGACAGAGAGAGACTGGGATGCAAAAGGAATGAGAGTTAGTGGGATGGGGATAGAGAGACAGGGAGGGAGAGAATAGAGAGTGTGTGTGAATGGCAGTGGGAAGAAAGAAATACATATTAAGGGAGGCCAGGACAGGGGAGAAGGGGTAAAGAGAGTGAATCGGAGGTGAGAAGAGAGAGAGTGAGAGCGAGGAAGTCAGAGAGCGGGAGAGGAAGTGACAGCGTGGGGGAAGAGAGAAAGAGTGAGAGTGGGGTAGAGAGAAAGAGAGGGAGTGGGATCAAAGAGAGAGAGAGTGAGATGTGATGAAAGGGGTGTGGGAGGGCGTGATAGAAAGAGTGTGGGAGAGAGAGAGACAGTGGGATCGGATTAAATAGAGAGAGTGGGAGAAGGTAGAGAGAGTAGGGAGCGTTTTAGATAGCAAGAGAGAATGGGAGGGGGAGAGTTGGAGAGTTAGAGCAAATGAAGTCGAAGGAGAGACAGAGAGTGGGTTAGAGAGAGGGGGAGGGGCTTGTGAGTGGGAGACAGGAAGAGTGAGAGTGGGTGAGAGGAAGGAAGAGAGAGTGTGCGGGGTTTAGAGAGACAGCGACATTGGGAGGTTAAGACACTGAGAGAATGTAAAGGGGTGGAGAGAGTGGGAGCGGTGTAGAGAGCGAGTGGGGTTAGAGAGAGAGTGGGAGTGGGTGGAGAATGAGAGTAGTTGGGGTAGAGAAAGAAGGTGGGAGGGAGTAGAGTAGAGAGAGAGGGTAGTGGCGACGAGAGTGAAATACTAGGAGCTGTACGGGAGACAGGATGTGAAGGATTTAGAATGAAAGTGTGGGAGAGGGAAAGAGAATGTGGGAGTGGGGTAGAGAGAGATTCGGGTGCAGTAGAGAGTTAGAGTGTGCTGGATAGTGTGAGGGGTATTGGGAAGGAGTAAAGGGACAGAGAATGGGAGAGACGAGAGATAGAATGCGTGGGGGGGTTAGAGAGAGAGAGAGTGGAGTAGAGTGTACAGAGTGGGAGAACGGTAAAGAGAGAGAGAGGGAGGGACTTGTCAGAAAGAATGGGATGGGGTGAGAGAGTGGGAGGGTTTAGGGAAAGAGACCGTGGTGGGTAGGGGAGTGAGAGGATGTGAGGGTGTCAGAGAGACAGAGTGGGAGAATGGTAGAGAATGAGAGAGTATGGAGTGGAGAGAGAGACAGACTGGAATGGAGTAGACAGAGAGTGGGAGTGGGGTAGACAGAGGAGGGGTTACACAGAGACGATCGGAGGGGAGGGGAGCAAGTGAGTGCGAGCGGGAAGACAGAGAGAGTTCAGGGGAAACCTGAGAGAGTGGGAATAGAGAGAAAAAGACATGGAGTGGAGGAGTGAGAGAGATAGTAGGAGGGAGAGAAAGTGGGAGTGAATTAAAGGGAGAGAATGGGAGGCGGTAGAGAAAGTGAGAGAATGTGTTAGAGGGAGAGAAAGAACGGGAGGGGGTGAGAGAGAGAGTGGGGGTGTAAATGGAGAGAGAGTCGGAGGGGTATAGAGAGAAAGAGTGGAAAGGTTAGAGAGAGGTAGAGAGAGGGAGACAGGGGTAGTGAGTGGAAGAGGGGTGTAAAGAAAGTGAGAGGGAAACAGAAAGACAGAGTGGTAGGGCGTTACTGAGATTGAGAGGCAATGGGAGGGGTAGAGAGAGGATGTGTGGTAGAGAGAGTGATAGGGGCTGGAGATTGAGAATGTGTAGTGGTCGAGAGAGAGAAAGTGCGACGGAGTGGAGTGGAGAGAAGGAGGTGTTGGGAAGCGAGAAAGATTGTGGGATCTGGTAGAGTGAGTGTGTGTGCAGTTCGAGAGAGAGAGGGAAGCGGAGAGAGAGTGTGTGGCTGGTAGAGAGAGTTGTGAAGAGGGACTTGGACTGGTTCGAAACAGAAACAGTAGGAGGTTTACACGGAGAGAGAATGGGCAGTTTTGAGAGAGTGGTAGGAGGTAGTTTGAGAGAGTTAGAGAGGGCTAGAGAGAGACGGGTTGTGGGGAAGAGAGAGGGAGGGAGTGAGAGAGACTGGGAAGGAGTTGAGAGAGGGGGGTTCGCCAGAGAGTGGGACCGGGAGGGAAGACGTTCGATAGGGAGTGCGAAGGGAGAAGTGAGCGAGAGAGCTGGAGGGAATTGAGACAGACGCTGTGGAGCTATAAAGAGAGAGGGGAAGAGAGTCGAGAGATAGTGGGAGGAGGAAGAGAAATCGAAAGGGGATGTGTTGTGAACAGAGTGAGTGGGAGAGTGCAGAGAGAGGAAGAATGGGAGAGGAAGAGAGAGAATGGGAGTTGGTGGAGAAAGTGGGATGGAAAAAGAGGCAAACAATGGACGGGTAGTTGAGAGAGAGAAGGAGGAAGGGGGCGGAGAGAGAGAGAGAGAGTGAGAAGGAGGGAAGTAAACCGAGAGATAGAGAGTGGGGAGAAGTGAGAGAGAGAGGTATGTGATGGAGAGAGAGAGAGATAGAGGGAGGTGCATAAAGAGAGAGAGAGAGTGGGAGGGGAAGTAAGAAAAGTGGAGAGATGAGGACGGCAAGTAAGTGAGTGTGAGAGGTGTAGAGCGAGAGGAAGGGAGTCGAGATAGTGTGGGGGAGAGAGGAAGAGACTGGAAGTGTGGCAGATAGAAACAGTGGGAGAGTGTAGAGAGAGGGAGAAGTGGGAGGGTTGGAAAGAGAGTAGGAGGGAAAGAGAAGGGTACATAGTTGGTGGGTAGTAGAGAGAGGGTAGGGAAGATTGAGAGGAAGGGAGGAAGTGGATAGAAAGCGTGGGAGAGGGAAGAGAGTGAGTGGGAGGGAAGGATGGAGAGGCAGAATTAGAGGGAACGAGAGAGACAGTGCGAGCGGTGAAGACAGAGAGAGAGCGTGGGAGGGAAAGAGAACGATACATTGTGGGCGGGTAGTACAGACAGGGAGGGAGCGGAACAGAGAGGAAGGGGTAGAGAGAGAGGGGGAACAGACAGAGTTGGGGGAGAGATGTAGAGAGAGAGTTGGTGAGTGAGAGTGGGAAGAGGAGAAAGGGATTGGGGTAGAAAGAGTGGCAGACGGTAGAGAGAGGGAGTGAGTGCGTTAATGTGAGAGAGCAGGAGGGGTTTAGAGAGAGGGAGAGTTGATGGGTGTAAAGGGATAGAGAATGGAAAGGGATAGAGAGAGAAAGATTGGGAGGTTTAGAGAGAGAATGCGGTAGAGAGGGTTGGAGGGTTGTAGTGAGTGGGAGACATTTAGAGGGAGTGTTGGAGAGGTGTAAAGAGTGAGAGTGTTTTTGAAGAGAGAAGGAGAGTCGGAAGGAATGGGTAGAGTGACGGAATGTGGGCTAAACAGGGAGAGAGTGGGAGCTGGTAGAGAGACAGTGTGGGAAGAGGTGAGAGAGTGAGATTAGGGAGACAGAGAGTGGGAGTGGGCTAGAGTGTGTGATGGGCGGTAGAGAGGGAGGGAGTGGGGTAGAGAGTGCTTGCCAGGTGTGCGTAGAGAAAGAAGCAATTGGAGAGGGTAAAGGGAGAGAGAATGGGAGCAGGTCGAGAGAGAATGGGGGTGTAGAGCGGAAGCGTGGGAGAGGGTTTGGGAGCGAATATGAAAGTGGTAGAGAGAGAGTGTGTAGCAGAGAGAGGGGGAAAGGGAGAGAGACTGTGAAAGGGATTGAACGAGAGAATGTTTGGGGTTGCAGAGTCTGAAAGTGGAGGTGTGTAGAAAGCGAGGTGTGGGGAGAGACAGTGGGTTGTCGTAGACAGAGTGGAGGTGTCGCGAGAGAAAGAGTGGTATAGAGAGACCCAGAGTGGGGGTTAGGGAAGAGAGAATGAGAGAGAGCGCGAGAGGGAGTGGGGCTGAAAGAAAGAGAGAGGGAGGGAGAGACATGAACGCTGCGGAAACTGAGAGGGTGGGAGGGGTAGAGAGAGAATGGCAAGGTGAAGTGTGAAAGAGAGATGAAGTGTGGTCGGACAAGAGAGTGGGAATCGGTAGAGGGAGGGAGATGGAAGGCAAAGAGAGAGAGTGGGAGGGCACAGAGACAGAGTGGGAAGCGAAGAGAGAAATATAGTCGGCAGAGAGTAGAGAGGGGGCTGAGAGATTTAAGGATATAGAATCACAGTGGGAGGGCAAGAGGCAAATGGAGGGAGAGAAGGAGGGGAAGAGACCGGGAAGGGGTCGGGACAGGGAGACATAGGGAGTCAAGAGTACATGCGAGGCGATGAGGGAAAGAGAGAGAGAGAGACATAGTGTACTGGCGAGATAGAAAGTGAGAGGGTCGAGAGACAGTGTGTGTGAGGGGTTAAATAAAGACCGTGAAGGGGACAGAGAGAGTGGGACGGTCGAAAGAGCGGGATGGAGTGGGGTGCAGCGTCAGGGACTAGGAGGGGTGTAAAGAGAGAAAGACAGTGGGAGGGGATGGAGAGAGTTTGGGGGTAGAGAGAGTGGGAGTTGAGAGATCATGGGAGGCGTATAGAGATGGAGAGTGTAGGATAGAATGAGAGAATGGAGGGGTTGTTGATAGTGTGTGGGAGGGTGATAGAGGGAGAGAATAGGAGTGTGCAGAGAGTGGGAGGGGCAGAGAGGAACAGAGAATGAATGGGCGCATAAAAAGAGAGAGTGGGTCGAGAGGCGGGGGGAGCGACTGTGTCAATATTTGCAGGTGGGTCCTGGGGTGTATGACGATATTTATTTTGTTCCCGGTGAGTGTGTCTGTATTGACAGTGAGGTTCCATGGAGTATGTCTGTTTAATCCTGGGTATTGGGGGTGTATGTCTGTATTTAGTGGACTGTACTGAGAAGTGTGACTGCATTTAGCAGGGTGTCCAAGAGAGTGTACCAGTGTTTACAGGGGCTGACATAGAGTGCGTCAATATTTAAGGGGTGAGATCCTGGGGATTGTGTCAGTGTTTACAGAGGGGACCTGGGGAGTGTAATAGTCTTTGAACAGGGTCCACAGGGAGTTTGTTGCTTTTTCCAATGGGTTTCTGATTATCTGCTGATATTTTCTGGGGTCCCAGTGAATGTGCCAGTATTGGCTAGGTACCCTGTGGAGCGCGTTAAAATTTACTGTTGGAAATGGGGAGTGTGTTGGTATGTACAAGCTATTCCCAGGGTCTGTGTTAACATTTGCAGGGAGTTTCCTGTGAGCGTGTCAGTATTTACAGGGGGGTCCAGGGGAGTGTGTCGGTATTTACCGGGGTGTTCCATGGAGTGTGTCAGTATTCACAGGGGAGGTCACGTGGAGCGCGTCGCTATTTATGGATTGGCTCCTGGGGATATAGTCAGTACTTACAGCGTCACCTCGTGGAGTGTGCCAATATTTACAATGGCATTCCGGTGAGTGTGCCAGTATTTATGCGGGGGGGGGTGGAGTTTCTGGGGAGTAAATCGGTATTTCGGGATGTTTCCAGGGAGGTGTATCAGTATTTACAAGGGGGCGTCCGGGGAAGATTCTCTGTATTTGAAGGAGGATCCAAAAGATCGGGTCACTATTTGCGGGGGTGGGGGGCGGTGTTGTTGAGTATAATGTGTGTCTGCATTTTCAGGGTGTTCCAGGGCAGTGCCTCTGTATTTACAGCGTGTTCTGGGGTTGTGCGTTGGTATTGACAGGATATTCGAGGGGAGTGAGTCGGTACTCACAGGAGGGTTGAGAGGGGTGTGTCGGGATTTACAGAGGGTTCCCGGGGAGTTTGGCTGTATTTACAGGGGGTTCAAGGGGACTGTGTCAGTACTTTCAGGGGGTTTTGCAGGTAGCTATTAGTATTTACAGTGTGATCCCAGGGAGTGTGCCGGTAATTGCATGGTGGGTCCCGGGGAGGGTTTGAGCATTTGCTGGGTTGGGTCAGGGTGTATGTCGGTATTTACAGAGTGATCCCGGGGTGTATGTCGATATATACACCTGCATTCCTGTAAATATCACGTAATATGCAACTCATATGATTTACCACGAACAGAGTAGAGCCCCAGTAAATAATCCAGACCACCGAGAAAAACAATACCCAAGCTGCTAACAGGAACATATGCAGAAACATTTAGTTCTAACCTGCTCATCAATCCTATTCGGAATCCGATGTTCCCTTCAAAACTATGAGCCTTGTGATTCGATGAAGCGTAATTCAAACAGTAAACTGTGTAACTCCAAAGAAACGTACATGAAAAAAAAAATCCAAAGCCACGTTCCTAAAAGCATCATAGATCCCACCTGAGGAAGCAACAAGCAAATTTCGAACCTAAATTTAATAAAAATAAAAAGCAACAGGTGCTGACATTGTGATGCAAACTCCAGGAATTCTATAATCTCAAGAAGATTCCGACTGAACTCCAAACATGATGTCTATTTCTCCTTTCACGGATGTTGTCAGGCCTTCTGAGATGAAAGTGAAATGCTGGTAAAGCACAGCAGGTCAGGAAGTATCTGAGAAGCAAGAAAATCGGCATTTCGGGCTTCATCAGCCCTTCCTGACCTGCTGTGCTTTTCCAGCAATACACTCTCGACTCTGATCTCTAGCATCTGTCGTCCTCACTTTCTTCTCGGACATCCGAGATTTGCTGATATGCTCCACATTCTTGTGCATACTTATTTAATGGTAGTTATGACCAAACAATCTTTCTTCCATCAACATTTCACAGCAGCAAATGCTCCTGTCTCTTTCAAGATGCCATTCAGTTTGCATGGTTTTGCGAAGAACAAACAGAAACAGCTTCTGTGTAATTGGTGTAATCACGGTATAATTGGACTGCTTGTCTTTGTTGCTGGTGAAAATTGCTGAATAATGTAGAGATAGAAATACAGGAACATGATTCGGTCATCCTGCCCTGCGCATCTCTTCCACTATTCAATGTGAACATGATGTGGAGGTGCCGGGCGTGGACTGATATGGTCAAAGTCAGAAGTCACATGACACCAGGTTAAAGTACAACAGTTTTATTGAAAATCACAAGAGTTCAAAGGGTAGTAGTCGTGAGAAGCCCCTGACGAAAAGGCTGCGCTCTGAAAGCATGTGGTTAACAATAAAGCTGTTGGAATATAATCTGTTGTCATGTGACTTTTGACAATGAGAATATGGTTGATCTGTGGCCCAACTGCTACTCAGAAACTGAGGACTGCAGATGCTGCAGATCAGAGTCGAAAGTGTGGAGTTGAAAATAAGCACAGCAGGTTGGATGGCATCCGAGGAGCAGAAGAATCGACATTTTAAGCATAAGCCCTTCATCAGGATTGAGGTTTTGGCTGGGGGCCTGAGAGACAATGTGTAGGGTATGAGCCTGTGGGCAAGGTAGCTGAGAATGCGATAGGTAAATGATGGTGGCAATCAAGGTTAGAGATGGGAAGGATGATGGACAGATCAAAATAGTGGAGCCAAGGTGGCGGCTTGAGATTCAGACGAGGTTAAGGGAGGGGAAATGGGGAAACTGTCGAAATCCACACTAATCCCGTATGGCTGCACAGTCCCAAGGTAGTTCTTTCTCCCAGCATAGGGTGGTTATTGTTTGGCATTGGAGGAGGTCCAGGACATGCATGTCCTGGCGGGGGTGGTGGAGTGGGAGTTAAAGTGTTGAAGATATGTTCTATGAAATGATCTGCAATTTCACGTCCTGTGTCCCGGATGTACAAGAGAACACATCGGGTGCAACTGGTGCAGTAGATAGCATTGGTGGAGGTACAAGTATATATCTGTTGGATGTGGAAGGATCGTTTGAGGCCTTAGCCCGTAGTGAAGGATGAGATGAGGGCATTGGCTTTACACTTCTTGTCGTGGCAGGACAAAGTACCAGGGGTGGGTTGAGGGCTGTTTAAAGGCGTGGATCTGACAAACGAGTTCCGGAATGAATGGTGTTCCGAATCACTGATGGGCCAAGGAGGGAAATCTCCCACTTCTGGTTAGGTCTGTTTGTTAGTGGTGCAAGTGACGGAGGATAATGCGATGTATACTGAGATCGGTGGGGTGGAAGGTGAGGACTGGGGCATTCTGTGCTTGTGGCATTGGGAGAGATCGGTTTCAAGGGCGGAGATGCGAGAAGTGGAGGTGATGTGCTGGAGGGCATCGTCGTCCACGTGAGGGAAATTGTAGTCTTGGAAGAAGGAGGCCTACTGCGATTTTCTGTGGTGGAATCTTTCATACAAATGTAGTGGAGGCAGAGGAAGTTGTGATGATTTGGCATTTTTACAGGAGGAACGGTTGGAGGAGGTGTAGTCCATTTCCTTCTCCGAAACTCTGACGCAAAACACTCATTTAGTATCCTGCATCTCCTATTGTTGTACACATATGCTGCGTTGCTGTTCTTTGGCGGACCCTATTCTCTCACTAGTTACCCTTTTACCCTTAATGTATTGATTATATCCTTTTGGATTCTCCATAACCCAATTTGTCAAAGCTATCTCATGTTCCCTTTTTTGCCATCCTGATTTCCCTCATCTATCTACTCTTCCTGTCTTTATACCCTTCTCAGGATTAATTGATATGTCAGTTAGCTCCCTGAGCTGAAAAGTTTGCTTTCAGATGTTTCATCTCCATAACCAGGTAACATCATCCGTGAGATACTCCAGTGATGTGCTGGTGGTATATCTAGCCTGTCTCTTTACAAGTCTTGATATTTATCGGATGGATGTTGTCATTTCTGTTTCTTCTTTTCAAGTGAAGGCATGTTACCTCACGGAATAAGCCCGGTATGTTAATTTAAAATGGCGACAGAGAAAATGATTTATGCTGTCCAACAATCTGTGAAAATTCGACAGGCCAACAATTATTTAAAGTAAAAAATCGCAACTTTATTTCTTAAAGTAAAACAGAGAATAATAAAGAAAATTATTCACAACTCCTTCCTCTAATTTATAGGTTTTTTTTTTCCCTTTCTATAGTACTAGTCCGAATTTTAACATCCTAATTAATATTTACCAAATTTCAAATTTCAAAATCAGGCAGCTGTCGAAATATCCCTTTGTATGGACTTTTTTAAAAAAGATTTTCATCTTCTGAGAATTTTTCTTTCACCAGTCATAGATAGATACATGTATCTTTAAGTGAGCTAATTTTCTGGGAAGTCTGCAGATGATGTTGGCTTGGCTCTTCTCTCCTGAACTTCTCCCTTTTTCCCGGTCTTATACCTGAAAACATCGGATCTTTTTTTCATTTTTTAAAATATTGCCAATGTACGAAATACGAACTTGATTAGAAGTTGGTATTTTGGGGTACACTTTAAACTGATTGGCTGAATTTGAATTTGTTTTTATTTCAAAGCAACTCGGCCAGTGCTAGCTGCTGGACCAAATGTTCCATTGTACATTCTCCAGCGCTCTGTGTGCTTGCTTAGTCCTTCAATCTCTTCAAGGTACATTTCATGTCTACACCTTAATAAAGAGTAAACGGGATCGAAATCAATGTGTTTATTGGTGGAGCGCTCGTTCGAATGCCATGCCTCTAAGAATTCTCGTGCATGCCTTTGCTTCGGTGTACGAGAATCTGTCTCTTGTCCCAGTTAAAGTAATATTCTTCTTTGATTGTGCGTATGGAAGCTAGTGATAGAGTGTCTTCTGGTGGCTTGTTGGTATTCACGTAATCTCGTGCCAAGTTTCCTGCTTCCTTGTCCGCTTCACTTGATCTCCGCTGGAAATACCTGATATAAGCTTCCTTCTTGTTCTTCACGAGAAACTTCATGTCAACCTCATCACAGTTGAACACTCCATTTCAATAAGGATCCAGTCAGCAGCTAGCCTGAGGGCAGAAACGGAAAAACACATGCAATATATTTAGCAAATTGGAATTTTTGTTTGTGTGAAAAGAACGAAAATTAACGCAGCGATGAAAGTCGAAAATAGATGCAAGCCATGTGGCATCACAAGTAATAATTCTATATACATGCGAGAATAAATTTCAGTGACGTGTTTCGCTGAGCAAATACTGCGAGATTTCCATACGGAATGCAATAAATAGTTCTGAAATGAAGCAAATATTTTTGCAACTGATATTCATTATGCGCCTATCAATTTGTATTGTTAACTTTATTACGCACCATGACATAATCCTTCCTGAATGGACTCTGTTCCATACTCCCAGATTCTCTATCCTTATCACATCTGCTCGGACAATGCGGTATATTGCACGAGATAGCCGGAGGAGGGCGGTCCTTGGCGCTCAGGAGCGGTTTTATTTGCCAGCGAGGATTCCTGGCACCATCATAACAGGACCCTCAGCTGTACGCTCACTTAAAATGATGATAAGGTCACAGTTGTCCTGAAGTGACAACACACCAGCCCCTTCATCCAAACGTTCATAAGGCAGTATAATCATTAACCGCAGCGTGGAATATCGGAGCATGGAAGTGCTGTTGTAGTATTTAAAGAAAACAAACATGGTGAGGCCAGTTGGACATCTCTGGGCAGGTCCGAACGCCACACTATCAGGAGGAAACGATGGCACTGCAGCGGATGGACAGTGGTTTCACCAGGAGGTTTCCTGACATGAGAGGCCTCAGTTAAAAAAGTTAATTTGTGTTTGTGGTCTGTGGTGTGGACGGTGCAGATGGGACTTACCCGGATGTGTCCTGGGATGAGAGGTCTCAGAAATAAAGACAGAATTTCTTCGTGGTCAGAACAGCAGAAGGTGCAAAGGGGATTCATCAGGATGTTACCTGTGCTGGGAAGGCTCAGTAATAAAGATAGGTTGTGCTTGTTTTGTGAGGACCAGAAGAGGCGGAGGGGGCTAATTGATGCATACATAATGATAAGTGACATAAAAAGAGCCGATTGTGAGAAATCTTTCCCCATAGCAGTCATGTCTTCGACAAGATGACATAAGGTTAAAGTGATAAGTAAATCCTTTCGAGGGGATCAGAGGAATGCCAAATCAACCATGGAAGGGTGAAATATGGAACGTGTTGCCTGACAGACTGGTGGAAGCAGGTGGAAACATCTGTGTGAACGCTTAGAATACCAAGGTATAGTAAGCTATTGATAAATTGCAGTGAAGTGGAATAAGTAGAATGTAATGTTTGTTTCCCAGCAGAGACATGGTCGGCCGAAGGTTTTGTTTATATTCTATATGACTCTACAGCTCTATGCTGTTTCAGACGACACCCAGCAGGAAGCTAGCAAAGAACACATATGCAACGCTCGTCACTTCCCTGCATGCCCCGGTGCACATTCGCACTGGAATACACTGTTGTCCTCTTTCTCTGCTCCCACATCACCCCATAAACATTTGGCATCTTCCTATGCAATCGCAGGAGGTACAAACCTTGACCATTTACCTACTTTGTCTCGCTATTCAGGACTCCAGTTGAAGCAGTAATCTCAATGCACTTGATTTTATTTGGTTTACTATATTCGCTGTTCAGAATGCAGCCTGAACAACTTTGGAGAACTACAAAGGATGATGAACTGCTGCGTTAATTCCGGGGAATGAAGCTGGATTGGTTTCATGGTGACATTGCAACAAAATCTCGGGGAAGAGCTGACCAGAGATAATTGAAACGGGAGCATTATTCGGAAGATACATGAACATAAATAGGATAGGTATCTGGGGATACTTATGTGAGAGAGAACAGGTTTGTCCCAAGCAAGAAGGAAACTACGAAAGGGATGACAAGACAACCGTGGCTGACAAGGGAAGTCAGGGATAGAAGAAAAACAAAAGGAAAGCATACAGCATGTCGAAGACTCGAGGGAAGACAACGGATTTGAAAGACCTTGCAAACATTGCAGAGAACAATCTACTCAATAAAAGTCAGGGGAGGGGTGCAAAGATGAAGACGTGTAATAAATTAGGTAGAAGCATGAAGGAAAATTCCGTCATTGTTTTAGCCATTTAGCTCTTGAACTAAAGATATGATAGAGGCAAGAGTCTGAATTAAACTGTTGGAAAATGAGGCTGCAGCAGTAATAACGGGGTACAAGAAAATAACAGAGGAAATGAACAGGAAATTCGCAACAGTCATCATCGTGGAAGGCACCAGTAGCGTACCTGAAGTCTATGGTAGTCGGAGGCAGAGGTATGTGAGATGACCGCCATTAACATGAATGTACTGGCAAAGCTGAATGGTCCCAGAATGGATGGAATGAACACAAGGTCTCTGAAAGAGATAGCTGCGATGTGTTGGGGGGTGCTGGCGGGGGGGGGGGGGGGGGGGGGGGAGGGGGGGGGAGCCGGTGGGGATATTCAGGAATCATTTGAGAAACAGAAGTCTCCAGAAGATTTCAAATGAATCATGTAAGAGGCGAAGGAGGCAGCAGAAGAGTGAAAGTAGCTTTCCAATTCGCCTTGCCTTGGTCATTATTAAGATTTTAGGGTCCATTATGAAAAGCGAGATTTCAGAGTTCTGCGAAGGTCGAGATAAATTAAGGCTAATCGAACAAGGATTTTCTATGGCGAGTTCATGCCTGAAAAATCCCACTGAATTCTTTAACGAGGTAGTAAGAAAATCAGACAAAGGGAAGTTATTATATGGTGTTCTGGACCAGACCCCCTCAATATATTTTGAGACGGTTACCTCAATCTGAACTTCTTACTTTTAAAGATAGACATGAAATGACGTGTTTCCGATGCAGTCCAATCAGTCAAACTACTCAGAGTTAAGGAAAATAACATTAGTTTAAACATTAAAGTTGAAAAGCGAAAAAGGAAGAGGAATTTAGAATAACTTAACTGTTGAAGAACCTAACAGATTAATCGATATTGTATCTGTTTCTAATTTACTATTCCAGTGAAGTAACATCCCATAAACACAGACACTTGAAGAAAGTCAAAATTTGACACTGATTCTCACATGGAGTTCTATAATCCAAAAGAAATACCACATCGAGATAGAATTCAGGACACGTTCAGGGAATCCAGCTGACGCACACTGTATTCTGGTTAAAACTAAAACTATGAACTACCAAGAGAACAACTAGGAAGCCAGGTCTGAGAGAGCTTGTCACACAGCGGGTGTTTCCATTCTTCCAACGTCAATAGAAAAACCCAAGGCCTCGCAAACACTTTACTTTCTTAGGTGTCACCTCTTCCTTGCAACCTCTCTTCAGAGAAAAAAACAAAATAACTTATGAAGATCACGGCAGCATCAAAATGTGATCAATTTGGATTTCCAGAAGGCCTTGGACAAAGTACTGTCTGTGAGATTGCTAAATCAGGTAAGACCCAATGTTTAAGGATTGTGCACGTCCATAGAGTGAGGATTACCTGACGGGAGGAAGGCAGAGAGTATGGCAGAATTTTGTTTCTTCAGCACTGCAGCTTGTGACTAGTGAAGTTCCACAGGGGTGAGTATTTGGACCACAACTATCCACGTTCTATATTAACCATATAGAGAATAGAATTAAGAGCATTGCTGCAGCGATTGCAAATGACACAGAGATAGGTGAAGGGGCAGGTAGTATTGAGGAGGCGATGAGGCTGCAGAAGGACTTGGAAGCGCAAGAACAGTGGGTAAAGAACTGTCACAATAAATAAAATATCAGTAAGTTTGAGGTCACGAACATTGCTTGGAACAATAAGCTTGCAGACTGTTTTCTAAGTGGGCAAACGAGTGGCAAAAAGAAATTAGTTGGGGATTATAATGACGTCAAAATGTATGTCCGTTTGCCAATTAGGAACACTCGTCGAAGATTGTATAAAACTCTGGTCAGACCGCATCTGGAATTCTGTGAGCAGTTTTGGGGCCTCTTTGTGAGGAGTAATGTTTTGCCCTTGGAGGAGATCGGGAGCTGCTTTCTAACAACTACCTTGGGGATGAAGGACTTGTCATATGAGGAGTGGTTCAGGACTCTGTGACTGAACTCTTTGCAGTTTAAAAGGATGGAGGGGGAGCTCATTGAAACTTACATAATTCGGATAGAGTGGACGTGTAGATGCTTCCACAAGGAGAAGGAGATAGGACTCATGGACACAAACTCACAGTGAAGGGACAAACCTTGAGAACTGAGATGAAGAGGAATCTGTGGAAATCCTTTCCCCAGGACGACTGGGAAGACATGTCATCTAACAGAAGAATAGGTAGTTTCGTGATGAGTCAGTGGAGCAATTTATACAGGAAAAGGCAGGAGGATGGAGTTTATCGAATGGTGGAACAAACCAGATTAGCCAGTTGGACTAATTCTGCACATATACGTTCTGGCTTGTTTCTAATTACGTGTTACATCGAAATTCATGTTTGGAAGAAGGATCACTTGACTCGAAACTCTCATCTTGCTTTCTTTCAACAGGTGCTGGCAGACTTGCTGAGCAATTTGTATAATCTAACAGTCTTTCAGGGCAACCCATAATGTTTCTCGTTCGTAATCTAACGCACTAATTATTTGTGCGGGAGACACATTTACTGCCTTCTTTTAATATCAAAAGTCATTTGGTATCATACTGCCATTGTACTATTTCCTGTTTAGAAGCTGATACTAATTTTGAGACATACCAAAGGGCAGAGCAATGAGCCAAGAACAATGGGTTATTGAATAATAGCACCCACCCAAGATACTTATTTCAATGCACTTTAATGTGCATATCAACTTAGACAGACAACTTGAAAAAAAGTTCGCTCAAAAAGATGAACTTGCAGAGAGTTAGGGGACTATGCGTGTGCAAGCACTGTTTGCATTGATTAGGTTGAAAGGTCCTTTGCTTCAGCATGGCACGTTCAGGCACATTAATTAGAAATATTATTCGAATGAGAACATTGACTGTAATAGAGATTAGTTCCATGTTAACTTGTGAAGTTAATCTTCAATCACCAACAGTAAGTATAAAAAAAATCAAAGTTTTATTGTAAGTATAGAAACCAGGGAAGTTTATTTGGGAAGGCAGGCCATTGCAATACATCGGAGAAAACAAACAATTTAACACCCTCAACAATGGAAGACCGGAATTGAAAATCAAAATTCTCTGCAGGAAGACCCATCTCCAGTTGTGCCAGGGACATGGGGACAGTAAGACATTATGAAGCGATATTCCCAGATTGACAAGTCGAATCGGATAACACGAAATATTTTATAAATCATCAGAAAAATAGAGGCAAGGAAAGAGTGTTGATTTTTTTAAATTGGTCATTTCGTCCTTCTAGAGTAAAAGATAGAGAATTATCATCATTCAAGGGAATTTGTTCAAGTAAAATGTGGTCAGTAAAAGGAAGAGTCACTAACAACCGTAACATAAAGAACAAAGAGCAAATAAAATTGCAGCACGGGAAGCGATCCTTTGCTCCACCAAGCCTGTCACAATCCAGATGCTCTATCAAAACCTATTATCCAAGCAGCTGTATCATTCTCCTATCTGCCCATTCATGTATCTGTCTCCATACACCTTAAATACAACTATCATGCCCGCCTCTATCAACTCTACTGGCAATGTGTACGAAGCACCCACCACCCTCTGTGCAATTTTTTTCCACGCAATATCCCTTAAATATTTCCCCTGTCACCTTGAACTCATGACCCCTTGTAACTGAGTTACCCACTCTCCGAAAAAGACCTGATGGTTATCCACCCTGTCTGTACCTCTCGTGATTTTGTCGACCTCAGTTTGGTCCCCTCAACCACTGCCTTTCTGATGGAGATAATCTGAATCTACTCAAACTTTCTTTTTATCTAGAACTGTCCATAACAGGCAGCATCCTGGGGAAGCTCCTCTGTACCCTCCACAAACTTTCACATCAATTTGGTAATGTAGCGATCAGAACTGTCTTAAAATGTGACCGAAGCAAAGTCTTATACAACTGTCACATGACCTGCCAATGGTTGTACTGAATACCACCGCCTGATGCAGGGAAGCCTGCACCATATATTCTTGACACCCTTGACTTGGATCTTCCAAAATGCATCATGTCGCCCTTCCACAGATTGAACTCCATCTGCCATTTCCAGCCAAACTGTCCAATCTATCTATATTCTGCTGCATTCTGTTACATTCCCTTCACTATCTGCTGCTCCAACAATTTCAGTGTTATCAGAAAACTTGATAATCAGACCAACTATATGTGTGTGTGCGTATGTATGTGTACGCATGTACATATACATGTATGCATGTGTGTGTGTGTGTGTGTGTGTGTGTGTGTGTGTGTGTGTGTGCTTGTGTGTGTGTGGTCCCAACACGGATCCCTGTGGGATACCAGGGTTCACAGTATTCCATTTTCAGAAAATCCCTTCCACGACTACTCCATGTCTACTGCTGTACAACTAATTCTCTATCAATCTCGTTTGCACATCCTGAAAACAATTCGAATTCACTTTCTCCATCAGCCTACTATGGGGAGCCTTATCTAATGCATTCCTGAAGTTCATGTATGTGAAATCCGCGGCCCTTCCTTCATTAATCAACTTTATCACCTCGTCATAGAATTATATTCAGTCCATAAGACATGCCCTTCACTGCAAAAAACCGAGGAAATGGTGTTACGTACCAACTAAAAGAAGTAAAGAAAGGAAAACGTTCGTCTCTGTTAAAAAGAAAAGACACAATTTCCACACCAGATCGTTCAAAAAAACTAACAGTGGCTGAAAACGTGAGGAAATTAAGGTAATCAATAACAGGGTATCAGTTAGCTTATTAGCATGGACTAGATTACTTCCGGGCAGAAGCAGGGAATTGATATTAAGCGGAAATGCACTTGCTTGAACACTGTGATAAGTACAATACCTCAAGGAATATTGCAATAATTTTTGCCATTTTCATTCTGAGCTAACAAGTTGATGACCGAAGAAATCGAGAAGTGAGCGAGAGAGGTTATCACAGAGCTATAGTCATTTTTTGTTCGAGTCAATCTCAAAAATCTTTGTAAAAAGTCGCAGCGGTTAATATCTTCTGAAATCTCATTGTGTAAATTTAATGGGGTGTATTAATTATAACACAGGGTTTAGAGCAGTCCTTAGTGAAAAATAAGATTCCAAATTATTGGAATGATAATGAATATAACTGCAAGTGTTGGAATACAGTCGCACAGTTATTGAGTCATGGAGACCCATTGAGTGGTGACAGGCCCTAAACGGTCCATACCGAACAAAATATCCGTCCACGCTAACCCAATGCAGCTGTAATTGGCCCATATCATTCTAAACATTTCACATCCATGTGTTTGTCCAATTGATTTTGAAATATTGTTAATGTATTCGCCTCAAGTATTTTGACTGGCAGCACATTCCAATGCGTACTGTATCGATTGAACGAATTTGAATGAGATGCCGAGTAAGACCAAAAATACAGATGATAAATGTGTACATTTTGGGAGGACATAGAGATGCCTGAAGTGTTGTCCATCATTGATTTTGTGTTTACGGGTTTGAATGTGTAGATTGGTGAATTGTAGTTGATAATGATATCACTGTTGCATTGGTTCCTTACAATGGAAAACGTACAAAGATGTTGTATTGGCTGGAAGAGGCAGAGTATACTGCAGAGGGACTTTTTCCACGCTGAATTGGGAAGGAGCGGCGAATAAATGTTGATTGTTTTACTTAACAAAGGACACAGGACTCCTTTTTGATATCTTTTTGCTGAACACTCACCAATGTGCCGACAACACATTCCCTGCGCTTTAATCTCCACCATGAACAGATCGCCTTGTTGAAATGAGTAGCGAAATTGAACAGTGAACTTTGAACTAAGTGTAGGATTGGAAATGTACCCTTTAATTTTGCTCTAAGAAAGAGATAGGTGGTGGAATTAGAAAGCTAGAGAGGGACAACTCTGGACTAAAACGTTTAACTGCTAGACTCTCGAGCCTCTTCAAAAACACTCAAAGAAAACTTCTGGTTCGTTGCATACCTGAGGGATGTGTGATTCACGTGGAAAAATCTTCATACTCCATGAATGATCCAAAATTCTGGGTTGGGGGTCTCTTGGAGCTACGTTAAAAGACTGATCTCAGGGAATATAAAAGAAAGCCTGGAAAATAAGTTGGAGATGCCGATGTTGGACTGGGGTGTACAAAATTAAAAATCACACAACACCAGGTTATAGTCCAACAAGTTTAATTGGAGGCACACTAGCTTTCGGAGCGATGCTTTCCGGAGTGCCGCATTATCACCTGATGAAGGAACGTCGCTTCGAAAGCAAGTGTGCTTCCAATTAAACCTGTTGGACTATAACGTGGCGTTGTGTGATTTTTAACCTTGGAAAATAATTAATCATTTACCACGTTGATGTGCGGGGAATTACCATGTCAAGTTGTGTGTGTGTCTGTGTATATGTATGTATGTGTACACGTGTGTGTTTGTGTGTGTGTGCGTGTGTGGATACACGCATGCACACACGAGTGAAGTGTTCACAAGCACCAATAAAATTTTAGTTGCTGTTCTGATTCTTTGCACTCCCAGCAGCCCTGCAGGTGCCTATGGACATAGTTTGGCTCTTTCTGTGAGAGATGGGTTTTAAAATCCATTGAGGGATTGCAGGAATAGCACATGCAGGTATAGTTCCATTTCAGTTTCCTTTGTTTGGTGAAACTGGTCTGGCATCGCCTGTCTCAAATCTGCTTTCTTACATGTCTAACACTTTGTCTCTGTTTGCTTGAACGCACCCCCTCACTCCCGCCAACTTCCTGTTGTATTTTCGATTAGACTAAATTGCGTACAGTGTGGAAACAGGCCCTTCACCCCAACAAATCCACACCGACCCTCGAAGTGCAACCCACCCAGACCTATTCCCCTACATTTACCTCTTCACCTAACAATACGGACAATTTAGCCTGGCCAATTTACCTAACCTGCACATTTTTGGATTGTGGATGGAAACCGGAGCACCCGGATGAAACCCACTCAGACATGGGGAGACATGTGCAAACTCCACACAGAGAGTCACCTGAGGCGGGAAATGAACCCGGGATCTCAAGCGCTGTGAGGCAGCAGTGCTAACCACTGTGCCACCGTGCACAAGGAGAGACTCTTTGTCTCTTTCTCATCTCAAACCCTGTTGCAGCTTGTTTCTCTGTTTCACTCTACATACCTCAATACCTCAATAAACACCTGTATAGGGTGTAGGTTTGCTCGCAGCGCTCTAGTTTGGGTATCCAGACGTTTCATTACCTGGCTAGGTAACATTATCAGTGGCGACCTCGAAGTCAAGCGAAGGTGTTGTCTCCTGTTTTCTATTTATATGTGGTGATGACATTTCCTGTTCGTTTTCTGAGGTGTTGATAGCTGGTATCTAGATCTATGTCTACGTTTATGGCGTTGTGGTTGGAGTGCCAGGCCTCTAGGAATTCACTGCATGTCTTTACTTATTCTGTCCCAGGATAGATGTGTTGTCCGAGTTGAAATAGTGATTTTTTTTCATCCGTGAGTCGGGCTATGAGGGAGAGAGGGTGGTGTCTTTTTTGCAGCTAGCTGGTCGTTTCAGAGAGAAAGAGTGAGGTTTGGGGGAACAGAGACAGGAAGGGTGAAAGAGAGAAGGAGAGATACCCTGGGCGAGATACAGTGAGCAGTGGATTGAAATAGAACAGGGAAAAGACAATCTGAGAGATTTAAAGAGTTGTAGATTGTGCGAGGAAAAACTGATGCGATGCAGAGAGCGAACAACAGAGCAAAATTGCAAGAGCTTGCAATTCTGAGAAGCAATGATTTTGAATGACACGAAAAGTAAAATTGAGCTTGGAAAGATTTCGCGATAGCTGTTTCTGAAAACAGTGAGCTGATAAGAAGGCAGAGAACTGGAGGAAGTGACATAAAGTGCGTACTTTCTGCATATAATGCGGGTGCCAGAGATGTGAAAGATGGGGAGAGATGGGAATTTGGAGAAAAATGTTGGATGGATATATGGGAAGAAGGATGTGGATATGTGCGAGGGGCCCTTATTGGTGCCCGAGCAGTGCGAGTAAATCTCGATGTCTGCTTCCCAAAAATGTTTGAGATTGGGGGATTTTCAGTGACAGGCACACATACACCGATAAGAATTGGGGGAGGGTTTAGTTGTGGAATGAAGTAAAGTATTTTCAATTTTGGTTAAGTGGAACGTGCCGTGGGTACGAAAGCTGGAAGCTCACTCAGTCGATTAATTCAGGGTTTGAAGTAATAACGTAATAGAAAAGGAAACTCACGTCAGAACCATCTTGAAAGGAGATGTGATGGTTTAGTCATAATCACCAGACCTCTGCCAAAGATGAAAATTCATCGTGCTATGCAGAATTACCACAGATTTTAACAGACACTTTCACTCTTTTCCCCATGACAATGATGATCTAAACAGACACTGAGGAATCGTAATTCTGATTCCCGCCCTTCTTAGAGGTGATTTCATGCTTTCTTAGTTGGATCAAATGTGGCTATGAAACTGGACCTCCGGCAATATCGACAGGGACACTTCCATGGCACCATATGAGCCATCATTAGCTTGCGTCTGGTTGTTTAAGAGTACCCCAATGTGTGAAAATCACCTGGAGACGAACGTCTCCTCAGGGATAGATGAGCAGACTAAACACTTGCGGATAGAGAAAGTTGACAGAAATTCTTCCATTTTAGGGATGTGAGGGAAAACAACCTGATCAGTTTGGACAGTCGATCGGTCTGTTAATTATTTGATTCTGAGACGGATCACACCAGTCACAGGTCTTCATTCAGTCTATCAGTGTTCAACAAAAGCTGCATTATCGGAATGGTAAAGACTGGAAAGCATGCTGTAACACGTGTTCAACATAAAGACTGCACATAGCTGAGTGTCCAAATCTCAGTCTATCAAATTGCAGATACTCTATCAATAAAGATTTATATTTCAGATTTGAGACATTATTGTCACGAGGACTCAATGAGAGAAGTACAGCGGTACAGTGAAAAGTGTGTAATTTTACAACTCCTGGCGCCGTCCTACGTATCCATTGGTACAAAAATATGCTTAAATGCAAATTAGTGCGAGGCACTAGTGTTAAAAAGTTAAACACTACTTTATACAATCGAGGAAAAGTAAAGAAAGAGGAAACAATCGAAGTGGCTGTAGCACATAATCCATAAACTATTACTGACAGGATTAGGATCAGATTAACATTATTCAAGTGAATCAGCGAAATATTCTGGGATGTATGGCAATCTACCTCTGTGCTTAGCATTGTTACCTCCCAGCGCTAGCGTACCGGGTTTGAATCCAACCTTGTGTGACTGCCTGTCTAGAAGTTTCACATTCTTCCCTTACCTATGTGGATCCCTTCGCATGTTCTGGTTTCCTCCTGCAGTTCAAAGATGTGCAGGTCACGCGGAGTGGCCATGCTAAATTGCTCGTAGAATCCATCGATGTGCTGCCTAGATGCGTCAGCCATGTGAAATTCAGGCTAATAAGGATAGACAAGGGTGTAGGATGATCTGTGCAGTGTCGATTTGGACTATATGCGGCAATGACCTGCTCCCACATTGTAGGATTCTTTTCCACTCTTGAATCGTATGTTATGCAAGATTATGAAATTGAGTTCAACGAAAGAAAAGTCAGGAAATGTGAGTTTACTGTTTACGAATTTACGCTTCTGATGTCCTGCGTTTTTAATATCAATACATTTTCTGCCAGCAAAGGAATAAATAAATAAAGGTAATTATCCAGTGATTTCTAAAAACAGCTCGGCTCTGCCAAATTATTGGAGATTAAAGCTTTGGTATCAGAGCCAGATTCTGAATGCTGGTATGTCGCTTTATCACAGAATAGAACGAGACAAATGACCACAGCAACTCAGGAATTCCCTCAAAAACAAGCAGGGAAGATGTTCATCCACTTCTCTCAATCATGTGGTTTAGTCATTCGGGAATCGATTCACACTCCTGAAGATTGGGTGCCTTTTCCTCCCGGTTGCCTGGCCTCCTGAAGAAACACAGTCAAGCTGGCAGTGAGGGAGTCCGACATCTCAAAACTGTGAGGAGTTTCTCTGTGTTACTGAGTGGCAGGGAGAGAGAGGAGGAAGAGGAGACAGTGACGAAGCTAGAGGGAGGGGAAAATGAGAGCAAGAAGAAGCAAGGATAGAAAGTAAGTGGTGTAAATTGCGAGACAGACAGAAATGCAATCAAAGGCCTCGGTGAGTCAGAGAGTGATAGCGAGATGTAGGGAGTTATTTAGGGAAGAAAAATGATGGAGAGGAGGGGAGGAAGGAAAAAGCATGGGCAAGGGCAAGAGTAATACAAGTATGGTAAAAAATCGGAAATGTGTGGCGCAGAAGAATTGAAGATACTGAGAACTGCAGGAGAGAGAATAGTCTGAAGGCGAAATCGGGACGAACAAAGACTGAAACAATGAAGAAATGCGAGGGAGGTCGCAGGAAGAGGAGAGAGAAAGAAAGAAGTAAAGAAATAAAGAAAGAAAGAACAAAAGAAACAAAGAAACAAAGAAAGAAAGGAAGGAAGGAAAGAAGAAAGGAGGGCGGAAATTTCAGATGTGTATGTGAAAATGGCTCGGAGGCGATAGATGGAAGAGTACATTATCGGAAGTGAAAACAAGGACAGGACTATTTAAAGCCAACTGCTGAGCTTGAACTTGGTCCGGCCCCCATTTCCCAAAAGGCCAGGATTTCGGCCCGAATCTGTTCCTCTCCAGCTCATCGTCTGAATCAAAAATGATCAGTTAGCACCACTGCTTGGCACTTTTTAAAGAATATTTTTCTCATTTACAAACTAAATTTGTAGACAGCTTAAGTGCAGTTGCGCCTGTTCTCTCTGGTCCTGGAGTCCAGAGAATCATTTAAACATTGTGTGACAAGTTTGAACAAACCAGAACGGCTGTCAAGACAATGACAGGATAAAATTGGCCGAGATCACAAATGGTTGGATTATTTTTTTCTTGACTTTGCAATGCAGTAATTTTCTGACAATCCCAAAACCTCTGATTCCGCAGTAGATTTCCACATTCTGGCCACTGAAATGTGTCAGACATTGTAAGTATTGAGGAGGGGAATTTGAGGGATACATATGCTGGCGATTTGACTCATGATTAGAGTGGCGCTGGAAATGCACAGCAGATTAGGTAGCATCTGACAGCAGGAAAATCGATTTTCATCAGGATGGAACTCCTGCCCAAAACTTCGATTTACCTGTTTTCTGAGGAGATAAGGTTATCAAATCTATTCAGGAAAAGACGGGGAATAGTGGGGGAAAGTAATCCAATGTGTGTAGATTACAAGCAAACCTACAATAACCAAATGTGAGAGTAGAAGTGCAAGAAATAAATATTACGTGTGAGAGTTAATGGACAATAATAATCATCAGTGACAATGTCCCACCGAATAGCACGAGCCATATTTTGCTCTTTCGTTAATTTGCAGGTCATTCAGTATTTTGCTCTTTCGTTAATTTGCAGGTCATTCAGTGTCAGTCCTTACCTGACATTTCTTCCGTTGTGAGCATCAAGAAAGAAGGCCAGCCTGTTTGCCAAAAATAAATCTGTCACTAGACTCTGTTTGTTACGTACGCAAGACCATCCAGATTCCTCTCTATCGCACTTTTCTGGAGTTTCTCTCGATTTCAATAGTGGACTGCATTTTGACTCTTCCAAACAAAGTGCATTACCTCACACTCCCAACATGAAACTAAATATGCCTGGTTTTGCCCCATTCAACCTAACTGTGTCCCTTTGCAGATTCACCCGTCCACATCACAACATGCCCTCCCACGTATTGTGCATCGTCAGCAAAACTGGACACATTTCGCTCTGCCACTTCCTCCAAGTCATTAAAACAGAAAAAAATCATTGAAGCCCGATGACTGACCGTTCTGCACCTCACTAATTACGCCATTCCGAATTGAAAAATATCCAATAATTCAAATTCTGTATCTCCTGTGAAATAAATAACGGACAGTCAATGCTCATTTATTATTCAACACCCTGACCTGCTACCTTATACATAGAGCTTTTATATGTATCCTTTTTTAATGCCTGCCAAAACTTCAAATATGTATCATCGACTGGCTGCCTTGAACACCTCTGCTTGTAATAATTGCAAAGAAATCAGAACAATTCTCAAGTCAGATGGGTACCAGGGTTCATGCTAAGATTTGCTTTCCCAAAAAGTAGCACCTCACTTTTAGTTAAATTAAACTCCATCTGCCACTCCTCAGCCCATTGCCCATCTGGTCCAGATCCTGTTGTAATCTAATGTAACCCACTTTGCTGTCCACTACACCTCCAATTTTGGTGTCATCTGCAAACTTACTAACTGTACCACTTATGCTCGCATCCAAATCATTTATGTAAATTACAATAAGTAGAGGGCCCAGCATCGATCCTTGTGACACTCCACTGGTCACAGGCCTCCAGTCTGAAAAACAACCCTCCACCACCACCTTTGAGCCAGTTCTGTATCCAAATGGCGAGTCCTCCCTGTCTTCCATGAGATCTAACCTTGCTAATCAGTCTCCCATGGGGAACCTTGTCGAACGCCTCACCGAAGTCCATATAGATCACATCTACTGCTCTGCCCTCATCAATCTTCTTTGTTACTTTATCAATATCTCAATCGTTTGTTAGACATGATTTCCCACACACAAAGCCATGTTGACTCTCCAGAATCAATCCATTCATTTCCAAATACATGTGCATCCTGTCCGTCAGGATTCCCTCCAACAACTTGCCCACCACCGAGGTCAGGCTCACTGGACTATTGTCCTTACCACCCCTCTTAAACAGTGGCACGACGTTTGCCACGTCCAGTCTTCTGGCACTTGACCTGTGACTATCGATGATACAAATATCTCAACAAGAGGCCCAGCAATCACTTCTCTAGCTTCCCACAGAGTCCTCGGGTACACCTGATCAGGTCGTGGGGATGTATACACCTTTAACCGTTTCAAGACATCCAGCACTTCCTCCTTCGGCCTCTGGACATTTTGCAAGATGTCACCTTCTATTTCCCTACAGTCTATATCTTCTATATCCCTTTCCACAGTAAATACTGATGCAAAATCTCCCCCATTTTCTGTGGCTCCACACAAAAGCCGCCTTGCTGATCTTTGAGGGGCCTATTCTCTCCCTAATTACCCTTTTGTCCTTAATATATTTGTAAAACCCCTTTGGATTTTCCTTAATTCTATTTGCCAAAGCTATCTCATGTCCCCGTGTTGCCTTCCTGATTTCCCTCTTAACTATATACCTACTTCCTTTAAACTCTTCTAAGAATTCACACGATCTATCCTGTCTATATCTGACATATGATTCCTTCTTTTTCTTAACCAAACCCTCAATTTCTTTAGTCATCCAGCATTCCCAATAGCTACTAGCCTTCCCTTTCACTCTGACAGGATTATACTTTCTCTGGATTCTTGCTGTCACATTTCTGAAGGCTTCCCATTTTCCAGCCGTCCCTTTACCTGCGAAAAACTGCTTCCAATCAGCTTTTGAAAGTTCTTGCCTCATACCGTCAAAATTGGCCTTTCTCCAATTTCGAACTTCAACATTTAGATCTGGTTTATCCTTTTCCATCACTGTTTTAAAACGAATAGAATTATGGTCGCTGGCCCCAAAGTGCTCCCCCACTGACACCTCAGTCACCTGCCCTGCCTTATTTCCCAAGAGTCAAGTTTTGCACTTTCTCCAGTAGGTACATCCACATACTGAAGCAGAAAATTGTCTTGTACACACTTAAGAAATTCCTCTCCATCTAAATCTTTAACACTATGGCAGTCCCAGTTAAAAGTTAAAATCCGCTACCATAACCACCATATTATTCTTACAGATAGCTGAGATCTCCTTAGAAGTTTGTTGCTCAATTTCCCTCTGACTATTGGGAGGACTATAATACAACCCCAATAAGGTGATCATCCATTTCTTATTTGTCAGTTCCACTCAAATAACTTCCCTCGATGTATTTCCAGGAATACCATCCCTTAGCATTGCAGTAATGCTATCCCGTATCAAAAATGCCACTCCCCCTCCTCTTTTGCCTCCCTTTCTATCCTTCCTGTAGCATTTGTATCCTGGAACATTCAGCTGCCAGCCCTTGCCATGCATGAGCAATGTTTCTGTAATTGCTAAGATATCTCAGTCCGATGTTGCGAACCATGCCCTGAGTTCATCTGCCTTCTCTGTTATGCCCCTTGCATTAAAATAAATGCAGTTATATTTATTAGTCCTCCCTTGTCCCTGCCTGCCTTGACTGTTTGACTCACGTCTGTTCTCAGCTGTACTGGTCTCAGGTCGATCTCTTTCCTCACTATCTCCCTGGGTCCCACCCTCCCCCCACCCTCCCCCCACCCTCCCCTACCCTCCCCCCACCTTACTAGTTTAAATCCTCCCAAGCAGTTCTAGCAAATTTCCCTGCCAGTATATTAGTCGCCTTCCAATTTAGGTGTATCCGTCCTTCTTGTACATGTCGCTTCTACCCAAAAAGAGATTACAATAATCCAAAGATGTGAATCCTGCTCCCACACACCAGCTCCCCAGCCATGCATTCATCTGCTCTATCCTCCTATTCCTGCCCTCACTAGCTTGTAGCACTGGGAGTGATCCAGGTATGACTGTCCTTGAGGACCTCTTTTTAAAATTTCTACCTAACTCTCTGTAATCTCCCTTCAGACTCTCAACCTTTTCCCTTCCAATGTCGTTGGTTCGAATGTGGAAAATGAACTCCTGCTGGCCCCTCTCCCCCGTGAGAACATTCGGCATCCTCTCTGAGACATCCTTAGTCCTGGCACCAGGAAAACAACACACCATTTCGCTTTTTTCTCTGCTGGCCATAGAAACGCCTGTCTGTACGTCTGACTACAGAATCCCCTCACACAATTGATTTCTTGGAAGCCGACTTACTCGTTGCATTAGGGCCAGTCTCAATAGCAGAAACTTGGCTGTTTGTGCTACGTACTCCTGAGGATATGCTTGCATCTGATCAAAAGGAAAACATGTAAGTCTTCACTGACTCTCGTTGTCCTTTTGATGTGATCCACCATTTCAGAGCCTTGTGGGAACTTTGAAGATGTTTAATCTCCACGGGCAGCCTATTCGCAAAGATGCTTTGTCCAATCAACTTGGCAGTTAGCAAGATGTTCGGCTGTCGCTCAGGCAATTGGTACAGTCTCCGAAAAAACGAGCAGTCAGATGTTGCTGCCAAGCAGGCAGACTTCCTTCCCAAACTTTTGGCCCCATTGGGTTGCTAGCAAACCCCGGGTAGAGACAATAGGCGGACAGGTATGACAGACCTGGGCAAGGTACAGAATGACTGAGATGCCCCTGGCTGAAGAGCATAAACTGTGGCCTCAAATAGGGTAATTCCTCAATACTCAAACCAACATTTGGGTGACCCACACTGAACAAGTTGATGTTCCTTCTTTGCTGCTGCCTATTTTAGTTGATGATGTGCATAATGGTACACACTTGGGCAAGGAGGGAATGGTTATTGTTCTGTTATAAACTTAGTGGTACCCAGATTTTCAAAAAGCAGCGAAGAAAAGAGCTGCCGTAATTTATAAATAAACAAGACACATGCTTTGAAAAAGGATGACTTGAGTTTGTTAGCGTCTCTCTTGCCTGGTGGGCCTTATCTCTTACTTGTCTACAGCTTGATTTTATTGAATCATTTCGCATACATTGTTCTGAATATTGTCTAATAATTGTAGATTTTTTTTTGTAGAGGCACGAAGACCATCCCACTAACTGATACTGCTGTCAATATAGTGGTGGACACGTCGGAAATATTTCCATTATTTACCCAAAACTCAACAAAGTTTACAATCACAGGCACACCAAGCCTCAAAATTAGGAACCGGCAAACAGAAGATCCATTCCTGGTTCTGCTAGTCCCCTGCACAGTGGTAAAGGTCAAGGGGAGGCCCAACTCGATGCACGTGGAACAATGCAAAAGAGCACCACCCACTGGAGGAAAACCAGGAGTCCCCGTCAGAGACACTTGTTCAGCATCCGTCTGCAAATGCCTCAGCCTGATCATCCTGACTTTGACTACACTCTTTCTTATCTTTCTTTCACTGACTAAGTTTGATTGGGACACAATGGATAACCTGAAAACCTCCAGTTAACAGGAATTACAGTTTAATACTTCTATTTATGCACAGAAGGTCAACTACTCCCGATGCTGGATGTGTATTCGTATTCCTGTCCACTCTATAGGAGACATTCCCCATTGGCTGTCACACTTCATATCTCTGAGACAGTTGAATGGTGGTTATATCAGACCCAGCCTGCCGGTGTCATGGTTCAGATTCCCTCTGCCCCTCTCCATAACAAAACAATAAGGCATATCTGGGAGTCAGCAGGGTATTGTCTGCAGACAGTCAGATTTGTTTTGAAGTTGCATGTAATCTTTTGGGCATACCCGCTGCTCTGTTCATGACCAAAACCACAATCCAAGGTGTACTGTGCAGGGTACGATCTGCTTCAAAGCAGCCTGCAGACAGATTGGGAGGTGAGATCCAGCACATGCTCCTCCTCTCTGCACATCATTTCTCTTGGCCTGGAGCACATCCTTCCAATCACCCAGATTCCCCAAAACAAAAATGTTCACGGCCACTCCGAGTGGGACTGTCCAGCTGAGCCCAGCCTTCACCTTTTTCTAGACTGGCATCTGCTATTTGGGGGTGTGATTCCTTTCCTCTATGAATCCCACTCCTCCTCACTTGAACAGCCTCGGGCTCGCTTCATCAGTTCCATTGCCATTTCAAACCAGTTTTTCGGATTTTACTCTTCCCTTTTGCAACTGCTCGATTACATATTGAAGTTAAGGCGCGTGGCCGCATTTCTCGAAGCAGTAGAAAACAACACTGCCACAGCCCTTGCTGAGATAAATGCAGAAATGGTCGCCATTCCCACTATGGCCCTGCAGAACACGCTGGCCCTGGATTATTTGTGAGCTGGGAAACGGAGCACAGGTGCCCTGATAGGCTCCATCTATTGCACCTACATTCCCTATGCCACTGAGAACATCACCAATGTTGATAACTACATCTGTGAAATAATCACAGACCTCCACGAGAACAGTTCCTAGTGGGATTTGTGGAGCTGGATGGACCGATGGTTCGGGTCTGTTGAAGTGTCCGGTACAAGGTCTCATAGTCCTCATCATGGCCCTTTCTATCGTAACTATGATTATTGTCTGTGTCCAACTGGCCAGTGTACGATTCAATTCCTTGTTTTTGCTCTGCTACTCAGTGATTCCACAGATGCCTAGGTTTTCTCTTCCTGATGAAACCCCAAATGGCGATTCTCATTCCCTGGAACTTTTGCCCCTTTTCTTACCATTCCCGAGGATGATCGGTCCGATCTCCAACTACCACTCCCTGACAATCCCCCTGGCTCCCAGTCCGTTCCTTTCTTTAAAAAAAAAGGAAGGATTGAGGAAGAATAACCAAAATTGACACAAAACAGTTAGAAAACATTCGGTCACGAAGCAATTTTTTCGGTAAGATTTCGAGCCTTCTAGTTAAGTATGAGAACAATCCCGCTCTGATTATACTCACCTTGCAACTTCAAGATGTCTCGGCTCCTCAGTGTCGTTAGCTCTATCCCAGAAAATGATGAATTGTTTCTCTCTGTCTCTTATTGGGAATGCTAGCCTTGCTAAACCTGGAATAAAATATAACATTCAGTTTCGTAGATATTAAGAAAGATTGGTCTGGAAAATGTATGGGAACTTCATGACTGCCCCGAGGGTGCACAATTTATTGGCAGCGAGCTTTGATTATCTATACAGCCTGTACGATTTTGTATTTCTTTGGAATTGTGTCGGACATTACTAATGAAGATGTAACTCCCTCTGGTCATGGTAAAGCGTGTTAATTGCTCAAGGTCTCTACCCCTGACTATGTTTGTTTAAACAAGTCACGTCGCTTTTACTTCCTCCCACATTTTGACTGACAGAATGGGCGCACTGATCCACTGACTGAAAGAACGCACTGACTCACTGAATAATTCTTTTCACTAACTGACAGAATGGAGGCACTGACTGACTGATTGACCTCACTGGCTGACTGGCTGACTGACCGAATGGACGCACAGGCGACTAACTAACTAAATGGATGCACCGACATACTGACTGGATCATCTCTCAGCATCCTACATTCCAGGGAAAATTGCTCCAGCCTATTGTTTCTCTCCCTGTAGCTCAAATCCCACCTCAACATCCTTCAATATTTTCTGTATTTAACAAAATTTCTCCTCTGCCTGGGAGACCAGAACTGAATGCAGTATTTCATTCGTGGCCCCACTAATGTCCTGTCCAGCCGTAACATGACATCCCAACTCGTAGATTATATATTCTGACCAATGAAGCCAACCATTCCTAACATCTTCTTCACCCCTGTCTCCAGAGTCCTACTATTAACTGTATATATGCAGCCTCGGGTTTCGTTACCAAACTCAAAATCCATCGCACACCTATTGGAGCATCTGATTAAGGAGAAAGTGAGGATTGCAGATGCTGGAGATCCGAGCCGGAAAGTTTGCAACTGAGAAAGCACGGTATGCCAGACAGCATCCGAGTCGCGGGACAATGGACATTTTGGGCATAATCACTGCCTGACATTCCTGATGAAGAGATTGACTGCCTTGTCCATGTCTGCTGGCCCTGGTTCAAACATCGCAAGATCCTCGATGGCACCAACATACTCACTGTCTGCATTTACAGTGGATGTTTAAGTTCCCGATGCAGCACTGCTCTGCTCTGCCTTCCTTCCCACTCCATCCTCCCATGGTCCCACCACTTCCTTTTCAGTTCTCCAACCCTTTATCCTCTCTGTTACAACTCCCCTCACCGTCGATAGGTTTACAGCCACATTCTGCTCCATTTGGGCACCTGCTGGTGTTTCCAACCCAGACCCCAGCCCTCTGGCACAGCCCGACCTGCTGCACTCTTACGGGTTGACACATACTGCCCAACCGATCTTCAGTAACACCTACCCTCATTCCTCTCTAGGGTCTCACGAAGCTTCTACACGCCCTGGTCACAGCCCAGACTATCCTCGGTGTCTTTGCAATGAATCGCGACATTGTTGTGAAATGGAGAGTCGTCCCTGTTGAAAACTGGTCACTTATTCACACAGATTGCCTTCACCAGGAACCAGTCATTGGGCTCCTGTTCGTCTGACGTAGCTGTACCACAATCACCGATATACAAACATGATCTGCAGTTAATGAAAGAAAAACACAAAGATTGAAAAGACACTGGCAAGTCTCCCTATTCGTCAGCTCCCTTACCATTGCCCATTGTCACCACCTCCCCACCATTCCCCATCTTCATCACCCCATCCACCGACTCATCCCGTGAACGTGCCCTGTGAAGACCAGGGTAAAGTACATTACTGAAGGCATTGTGCCTGTGAGAGTTTAAACCCTGTATCCCCGACGGTTGCTCGTCTATTCCTCCACAGATTACAATTATGGTCCGTTGTCTCGGTGAAATCTACCAAATGTCAATGAGAGTGGTGAGTGACTGTGTCCCTTTCATTTTACAGCCCTCTATCAATCGGTAAACGAATTGCACTGCCCTTCTCTCTTCCCACATTCCTGTATCAATCCCCAAACTAATCTGCCTGCTCCGTTCTCTCCCCAAAGCCCTGTATCATTTCCTTTTCTCCCGCTCTCCTCGTGCTCTGACCACATCCTGCCACTTTTCTCTCTCTCTCTCTTTTGCTCACGCCCCCACACCCTTCGCTCTCACTTTTGCCTTCTTTCCTCGCCCGATTGCTGTCACACTCTGTCACACGTTCTTGTGCTTTGACCCTTCCAGACGTATTGTTGTTACGCTCTGCGCTTCTCCCACCATTTCTCGGGTCCACTATCACTCTCACACACGTCACTCTCACTTTCGTACTGCCACACCTCCCACGGTTGCTCTCGACCTGTGCCTGCCCTTCCCTGCTGTCCCTCTCTGCTGCGCTGTTTCATCCCCATTGCTGTCACATTCGTCCCTCCTCCTACAGCCCCATACCCCGCAGTTGCTCTCGCGCTCTGCCCTTTCCCCAATCGCTCTCGACCTCTGCCCGCCCTCCCCTGCCATCGCTGTCCCTCCCTGCTAACCCCATTCACACAACGTCTCCCACAAACCCTGTTTCCCTCACATTGTACTGCGACCCCCAAGTCGGTTTTAGTGCTGGTTCCCCCTAGTGTTCTCATGCTCTTCTCTACCTCAGAACCACCTACCCGTTGTTTTTGCCGTCTCCAATCCACACTTGCAAGCTCTGCAACAACCCATCCCCACACCCCACACACCGCTACCCGCCTGGCCCTGCCTCGGAGCAGCATTGTTTTGCTGATACAAACTTGCTGGATGAAAGGGCCTCTTAAATACCATCTGATATGAATGGGAACTGTCACACGCCAGTTGTGCATACATACTTTTGCATAGACTGTTGTGCGACTATACCCAGCTGTGCACACGCGAGCATGTACACACCTTCACACTCTAACATTCTCACTCTCTCTCACTCTCACACACACTCTCAATCTCTGGCCTTCCCTGTTTATGATTGGATGGGAGCTCACTCTTAACTCTGTTTCCAGATGACGTTGTGATGTCAGAATATCCTAAAAAAAAACGCCGATCGTCTGGCCAAGATCTTCCTGATTGTACTTGGAGTGAAGAGAAACACATTCTTGGTCACCCCCATTGGAATGGTCAGCGCAGAGGGAAGACACCGGGTTTGGGGCAGGGTAGGAGAACATTTCACCGTTCAGAAAAGGCCCGAACATCAGGGGAGCACCGTCAATGACAATTTCTGCCTGACAGCCACATGGATAGAATGGTCAGACTGTGTATCTGGAACAAAACTACTGTACCGTCTTGGGACAGCTATCATATATGCAGCGCTCAGTCACATTCCAACTTGTAACACTTTTGAGTATCTGTTATTTGATAGAAATCACCTTTATGCCTCTCAGGTACTTTCCAATCTGTAACACACATGCCAATGAAATGTTCGTTTGTTTACAGGACATACAAGGATCCGCCACTTTGTCCCACCACATTTGTGTCGGTCGTGCTGCCATTCCAAACTAATCCCACCTGCCTGCACATTATCCCTATCCCTTTATCCCCTCTCTTTTCACATGTCTGTCCAAATGCCTCTTAAAAATTGCGATCATATCTGATTTTCCCACCTTCCCTGGTTTCAGGGTCCAGGCACCGACCACTTTCCTTTTTTAAAAAAAATCTCGTCATTTCTATTAGACCCTATTTTTTCACATTAATTCTTTCTTCCCTATTATTTGACACATCCACGTGGAGTAAAGTGTGGCGAACTACCCTATCATTTCCTCTCATAATTTTATATACTTCTATCAATTTGTCCTTCAACATTCGACGCTGTCGTGAATACACTGCAAGTTTGTGCAGGTGAACGTGAGTACTGCAGATACTGAAGATCAGAGTCTCGATTTGAGTGGTGCTGAAAATTCACAGCAGGTCAGGCATCATCCGAAGTGCAGGCAAATTGATGTTTCGGTCAAAAGCCCTTCATCAGGAATGAGACAGGGAGCCTCCGGGCTGGAGAGACCATTTGCCGACTTTGCTTTTAGCTAATCCACTCTCATTCCGACAATACCTTGGTGAACATTTCTTTCCCTCTGTCCAAAGCCCGCACAACCTCCCTACAGTATGACGATCAGAACTGCATGCAGTAATCCAAAGGTGGACAAGTTAAAGTTTTATACAGCTGTAACATGCGAACTCAAAACACTGACTGATGAAAGACAGCATGCCATAGGCCGTCTTTATAACCCTTATCACTTGCGTTTGCCACTTTCATGGAGCTGTGGCCCTGCACCACAAGATCCCTCTGGATATCAATGCAATTCAGAGTCCTGCCATTTACTGTATTTCCTCTTGCATTTGATTTCACAAAATGCACCACCTCACACTTATCCAGATTGAACTCCACCTGCCATTTCGCTCCTCTATGTTCCAATTGGTCTGTGTACTGCTGTATCCTTTGGTAACCTTCCTTACTGTCCACAGACCTTGCAGACCTACTAATCAGAGTTCCTGCAATTTTCATTCATAATGAGGAACAACCAACCAATGTCCCAGAACTCAGTCTCACAGAACACTAGGTCACAGACCACCAGGGCGAAAACCAGTCCTCCACAACTGCCCGATCTTTTGTAATCATGTTAATTTTGTTTCCAATTTTCCAACTTGCAGTCGATTCAATTCAACACAATCATCTGGTTCGGCTTATCATCAGGGGCCTTGTCACATTCTGTCGTAAATTCCATGCAGACAATATCAACTGCTCTACCCTAATTAATCAACTTTGTCACTTCCTCAAAAAATTAAAATTTGTGAGGCAGGGCCTCCCCTGCATAAAGCCATGCTGATTAACTCTAATGTCCATTCTTCCCATATCTGATTGGATCGGCTGTCCAAGAATCTTCGCAATTAATTTCCCTCCGACTGATTAAAGATTTACCAACATATCATGTACTGGGTTTCGCTTACTCAACATAGGAACAGCGTAGGTTTTTCGCCAGTTTTCTGGACCTTTGTCTTTTACTAAAGGGGATATAAAATATGTCTGTCAAGGCCCCAGCAATCTCCTCCATTGTTACCTTCAGTGTTCTGAGTTAGACCCTATCAGGTCTTCGGGACTTAGCTACCTTAATGTGTTTCAAAACACTCAATACTGACATCACAACAATATTGACATGTCCCAGAATATCAACTTGTGCCTCTATAATCTTACCAGAATCCATGTCTTTCTCCTAAGTGAATACCAATACAAAATTCTCATCAACGACATCTCCAAAATTGCCCTCCTTTGTCCTTGAGTGGAACATCCCTTCCCGAGTTACCATCTTGCTGCGAATCTGTGTATAACATGCCTTGGAGATTCTCTTGAATTCTACTTGCAAAGGCATTTTCATGATTACTTCCAATAACTTGTTTCAGCTCTTTTACACAACTTCTCAGGCCAACCTGGATTTCCGTTCCATAAAGCTCAAACTCCTAACTATGCTTTCTTTTGTATTTGGCTAACGTTTCAATATGTCACTTCGTTCAAGGTTGCCAAATCTTACCATCCTTATCTTTTATCTTCATAGCAACATGCGAGTCGTTAAATTTTATCAACTGTATTTTAAAAGATTCCCACATGTCAGATGTGGATTTACCTTCAAACAACCACTTGGAGAAGTTTCTCCACGTCTTGCCTCATGCTGTTGTATTTCGCCTTCCCCAACTTTAGCACTTTGACGGAGAAGCCATCTTATCCTTATCCATAACAACCTTAAAACTTGCAGAAATATCATCATGTTCCCAAAATGCTGCCTCACATATACTTTGATCACCTGTTCAGGCTGATTCCCCAATGTAAAATCTAGGACAGCCCCTTCACTGAGCGACCGACATAGAACATAGAAAAATACAGTGCAGTACAGGCCCTTCGGCCCTTGATGTTGCGCCGACCGAAGCCTACCTAACCTACACTAGCCCAATAACCTCCATATGCTTGTCCAATGCCCGCTTAAATGACCATAAAGAGGAAGAGTCTACCACTGCTACGGGCAGGGCATTCCATGAACTCACAACCCGCTGAGTAAAAAATCTACGCCTAACATCTGTGCTATACCTACTACCCCTTAATTTAAAGCTGTGTCCCCTAGTAACAGCTGACTCCATACGCGGAAAAAAGGTTCTCACTGTCAACCCTATCTAAACCGCTAATCATCTTGTACACCTCTATCAAATCTCCCCTAAACCTTCTTTTCTCCAATAAGAAAAGTCCCAAGTGCCTCAGCCTTTCCTCATACGATCTTCCTACCATTCCAGGCAACATCCTGGTAAACCTCCTCTGCACTCGTTCCAATGCCTCCACATCCTTCCTATAATATGGCGACCAAAACTGCACACAATACCCCAGATAAGGTCGCACCAGTGTCTTATACAACTGCAACATGACCTCAGAACTCCGGAACTCAATTCCTCTACCAATAAAGCCCAGTACACCATATGCCTTCTTCACAGCACTACTTACCTGGGTGGCAACTTTCAAAGATCTGTGCACATGGACACCAAGATCTCTCTGCTCATCCACACTACCAAGTAGCCTACCATTAGCCCAGTAATCCATCTTCTTGTTACTCCTACCAAAGTGAATGACTTCACACTTAGCTACATTGAATTCCATTTGCTACCTTAATGCAACTTATCTATATCACGCTGTAACATGCCACATCCGTCTTCACTATCCACAACTCCACCGACTTTCGTGTCATCCCCAAACTTGCTCACCCAACCTTCAAGCCCCTCCTCCAGGTCATTTATAAAAATGACAAACAGCAATGGTCCCAAAACAGATCCTTGTGGAACACCGCTTGTAACTGCGCTCCAAGATGAACCTATACCATCAAGTACTACCCTCTGTCTCCTTCCAGCCAGCCAATTCCTAATCCAAACCTCTAATGCACCCTCAATGCCATACCTCCGTAGTTTTTGCATTAGCCTGCCATGGGATTACCTTATCGAACGCCTTGCTAAAATCCATATACACCACATCTACTGCTTTATCCTCGTCCACTTCCTTATCCTCGTCCACTTCCTTGGTCACCTGCATACAGTTTTAAGAAATCTTCCTGGATACACATAATCCATTTCAGCAACTGCCACTAATGGAGTCCCAGTCATTATTGGGGGAATTAAAATTACCCAATAGAACAACTCTGTTGTTTATTTGCTTACACAGTGTCTCCCATTGGCTTTTAGGAAGCCTAGCGTGTAACTCCATCACAGTGGCTGCACCTTTCCTCGTCGTCAGATCTCTGCATATGACCTCGCTGAATGGGACCCTCCAAGATGCTCTTTCTTATATCAGCTGGGACATATTCCTCCATCAGTAAAGTTCCGTCTTCCCCCACCCCATTGCATTACCTCCATTTCTATCTCGCCTGAAGCATCGAGAACACAGAACAGTACAGCGAGTACAGATCCTCTGTCCTTCGATGTCGTGTTTGCCTTTTGTTCAACTCTAGATTCAGACTAACTTACATACCCTTCATTATATTATCTTCCATCTGCCTATCCAAGAGTTACTTAAATGTATCTGACTCGAATGCCACTGAGGCAGGACATTCCACACACTTAACACTCTCTGTATAAAGGACCTACCTCTTCCTAAACTTTCTTTCAATTACGTACAAATTATGTTACTTCGTCATAGAATTTTCCAACATGTTAAAAAGTCTATGGCTATCCATTCGTTGTATGACTCTCAACATCTTGTACACCTCTATCAAACCATCTTTCACTCTTCTTCACTCCAATGAGAAAAGCCCTACCTCCCTCAACCTTTCTTCCTAAGAAAATGTACTCCAGTCTTTGCAGCATCCTTGCAAACCGCCTCTGCACCCTCTCTAAAGCTTCCAAATCTTTTCTATAATGAGGCACCAATAACTGACAACAATATTCCAAGTGTGTTGAAACTAGGGCTCTGTAGATCTACAATGCAGCCTCTCGGCTCTTACACTCTTTCCCCTGCTAAGGAAAGACATCATACCATACGCCTTCTGAACAACCCAATCAAATTGGGTGGCAACACTGATGGATCTGTGGACGTGGAGCCAAAGATCCCTCTGTTCCTCCATACTGACAAGAATCCTGTCATTAACCCTGCATTCTGCATTCAAATTTGACCTTCCAAAAGTGAATCGCTTCACACTTTCCCAGTTGAACTCCTTCTGCCACTTATCAGTCCAGTTTTACAGCCTTTCATTGCCCTGTTGTAAAATATTACAGGTCTTCACACTATCTACAACTCCATCAACGTCCACCAACCAGTCCTTCCACTTCCTCATCCTAGTCATTTATAAAAATTACAAAGAGCAGGGGTCGCAGAACCGATCCCTGCAGAATACCACTCAATTGCAGTCAACTAGCTAGAGCCATGCGGCAGATGCAGCGAACACCCCCACGCTGAGTGATGATATCACTTCCGCCCCCATCATGGCCACTCCCACAGCCACTTCCGGCCCTCACATCATCGCTGATACCACACGCTCACTGACTTCCGCCACCCCGACTGCCATGATCACCACCACTTCCGCCCCCACCAGTGCCACTCACCTGCATTCTGCTGACACAACCCCCACAGTCCTGTTCATGCCTCCACCCCCATTCCCCCCACCATCAAACCCACTCCAAGTACTGGTTCCGACCCCACTCCCAGCTCCACACCAACACCAGATCCCAGCTCCCGGCCCTGCCGAATTTTCACCAACCCCCTGACCTCCCACTCACTGAGGACGAACGATCAGTTCTCAGCAAAGGACTCACCTTCATCCCCCTCCATCCACGCATCAATGAATTTAATACATGCCGTGACATCGAACAATTCTTCCGTCGCCTCCGCCTCCGAGCTTGGGCATGGGCACAATCAGGACTCCCGCCCACCTTCCGAGGACCCCTTCACCCACCTCCAACACACTGCATCCACCTGGACACCCCACGCTGGCCTATTACCTGCCCTCGACCTCATCATTTCCAACTGCCGCCGGGAAATTAACCGCCTCAACCTGTCGACGCACCTCCCCCACTCCAACCTCTCACCCTCACAACGCGCAGCCCTCCAATCCCTCTGCTCTAATCCCAACCTCACTATTAAGCCTGCGGGGCACAGTGGTAGTCTGGTGCACTGACCTCTACACCCTGCAGCCAAACGCGAACTCGAGGACACCTCTTCCTACTGCCCCCTCGACCATGACCCCACCACCCATCACCAAACAATCATCTCCCAGACCATACAGAAACTGATCACCTCAGGAGATCTCCCACCCACAGCTTCCAACCTCATAGTCTGGGAACCCCGCACTGCCCGGTTCTACCTCCTTCCCAAGATCCACAAGCCAGACCAGCCTGGCCGACCCATTGTCTCAGCATGCTCCTGCCCCACTGAACTCATCTCTACCTACCTCGACACTGTCCTATCCCCCCTAGTCCAGAAACTCTCCACAAACGTTCGAGACACCACCCACGCCCTACATCTCCTCCAAGACTTCCGTTTCCCCGGCCCCTAACGCCTCATCTTCACCATGGATATCCAATCCCTCTACACCTCCATCCGCCATTACCAGGGGCTCCAAACCCTCCTTTTTTTTCCTCTCCAGACGTCCCCAACAGTACCCTTCCACTGACACTCTCATTCGGTTGGCCGAACTGGTCCTCACCCTTAACAATTTCTCCTTTGAATCCTCCCACTTCCTCCAGACCAATGGTGTAGCCATGGGCACACGTACGGGCCCAGCTATTCCTGTCTCTTTGTTGGCTATATAGAACAGTTGATCTTCCGTAATGACACGGGCACCACTCCCCACCTCTTCCTCTGCTACATTGATGACTGCATTGGCACAACCTCGTGCTCCCGCGAGAAGTTTGAGCAAATTTCATCAACTTCACCAACACATTCCACTCTGACATTAAATTTACCTGGACCATCTCTGACACCTCGCTCCCCTTCCTGGACCTCTCCATATCCATTAGTGACAACCGACTTGACACTGACATTTTTTACAATCCCACCGACTCCCACAGCTACCTGCATTACACCTCTTCCCACCCTATCTCTTGCAAAAATGTCATCCCGTATTCCCAATTTCTCCGCCTCCGCCGTATCTTCTCCCAGGAGGACCAGTTCCACCATAGAACACACCCGATGGACTCCTTCTTTAGGGACTGCAATTTCCCTTCCCACGTGGTTAAAGATGCCCTCCAAAGCATCTCGTCCACATCCCGCACCTCTGCCCTCAAACACCACCCCTCCAACCGTAACAAGGACAGAACGCCCCTGGTGCTCACCTTCCACCCTGCAAACCTTCGCATAAAGCAAATCATCCGCCGACATTTCCGCCACCTCCAAAAAGACCCCACCACCAGGGATATATTTCCCTCCCCACGCCTTTCCGCCTTCTGCAAAGACCGTTCCCTCCAGGAGTACCTGGTCAGGTCCACGCCCCCCTACAACCCACCCTCCCACCCTGGCACTTTCCCCTGCCACCACAGGAACTGTAAAACCTGTGCCCACACCTCCTCACTCACCTCTATCCAAGGCCATAAAGGAGCCTTCCACATCCATCAAAGTTTTACCTGCACATCCACTAATATCATTTGTTGTATCCGTTGCTCCCGATGTGGTCTCATCTACATTGGGGAGACGAGGCGCCTCCTTGCAGAGCGCTTTAGCGAACATCTCCGAGAGACCAGCACCAATCAACCACACCGCCCCGTGGCCCAACATTTCAATTCCCACTCCCACTCTGCCGAGGACATGGAGGTCCTGGGCCTCCTTCACCGCCGCTCCCTTACCGCAGGACGCCTGGAGGAAGAACGCCTCATCTTCCGCCTCGGAACACTTCAATCCCAGGGCATCAATGTGGACTTCAACAGCTTCCTCATTTCCAGTTCCTAGTTTCATCATCTTAGTTTCAAACTTCCAGCTCAGCACTGTCTCCTTGACTTGTCCGGACTTGTCTGACCTGCCTACCTTCTTTTCCACCTATCCACCCGACCGTCTCCTCCTTGACCTATCACCATCATCTCCTCCCCCACTCACCCACTGTACTCTATGCTACTCTCTCCCCACCCCCACCCTCCTCTAGCTTATCTCTCCACGCTTCAGGATCTCACTGCCTTTATTCCTGATGAAGGGTTTTGCCCGAAACGTCGATTTCGCTGCTCGTTGGATGCTGCCTGAACTGCTGTGCTGTTCCAGCACCACTAACCCAGTATTTGATTTCCAGCCTTAAATCGAGCAGACAATTTTATTTCCAGCCAGCCAGATGTGCCTGTATCCCATGCCTCCTTACTTTCTGAATGACCATACAATATCAAATGTCAGGGGGCTCTTATCAAATTACTTGCAAAAATCCATATACCTCTCTACCTCCATCAATGTGATTTGTTACATCCTCAAACAATTCAGTACGGTTTGCGATGCATGACCTGCCCCTCACAAAGTCATCCTGACTATCTCGAATCAAACTACGGTTTTCCAAGTAATTATGTCTCTCAGAATCCACTCTTGTTCTTTGCTCTCTACTGACGTGAAACTGACAGGTCTGTAATTGCCAGGATTAACCGTATTATCTTTCTTGAACGCGGAAATAACATTTGCCACCTTCCAATCATCTAACACTACTCCAGTGAATAGGGAGGCGGCAAAGATCATCGCCAAAGTTGGTAAATCTCTTCGCTCACTTCCTGTAGTACCCTAGGGCATATCTCATCTCGCCCAGTGTATTTATTTGTCCTTGTGTTTATAAAAATTATCAGCACATTATCCTACTAAACACTAACCTGTTCTAGCATGTCATTCTATTTCACGCTGTCCTCCAAAACATCAATGTCTCTTTCAGTAGTCAATGCTGAAGCAAAGTATTCACTCAGGACCTCCCCAAGCCCAACCGTCACTCTGGCCATCCTCTTGATCCTCACGGAAGTGTAGAATGCCTTAGGGTTTTCCTTAATCCTACCCACTTCTTCATTTTCATGTCAGTTTATGCCTCTCTTAATCCATTCTTCAGTTCCTTCCTCGTTACATTTGTAACCACCCAAAGCCCTGTCTGATCCTTACCTCATCAACTTTCCGGAAGTTTCCTTTCCGTCTTGACGAGATGGGCCACATCGCTTGGAATTCATGGTTCTTTCAATCTACCATCCCGTCCTTGTCTCAACCTGTCGATCTATACGAGCAAGTGCTTCCGAAAAAATCTCCACACTTCTGTCATGCATTTCCCAGAGAACATGTGTTCCAATCTAGGTGTCCCAATTCCTGCCTAATAGCATTGTAATTCCCCCTCCTTCAATTAAATCATTTCCTGTCCCATCTGCTCCTATCCCTCTCCACAAGTATCACAAAGGTCAGGGATTTGTGATCACTACCACTGAAATGTTCTCTCACTGTGAGATCTAACAGCTGTTATGGTTTGTTGCCAAGCAGCAAACCCAATACATCCTCTCCTTCTGTCGGCATGTCTGTATTTTGTCAGGAGCCTATCCTGAACACACCTGCAAGAAAACGGCCTCCAACCAAAGGAATTGAATTGAGTAGTGTTATGAAGTTGAGAGCATGTACTGTACCTTTCAGAGACAATGAATACAGAAAGCTGTGGTGGGATTGACAGCAGTCTCAGCGTCTGCTGTTAAAAGGTATAAATGTAATCTTTGGCTGTGAGACGTGTTGGTTGCTCTGTTTTCACAGCAATTCGAATTTAAACAATCGGCTTAAATTATACCCCAAGAAACTAAATCACAAACAAATTTAAATTTTATTATTTTGACAGTATCAAACCAAAAAGACAATCCGACGTCTGGGGTAAAAGCAACAAATAATTTGGACAATTATCCAGAGAGAGACAGCACCACCTGCCATTGTCACACAAAATGCTGTAAACTCTCTCTCTCTGAAAGATACCTCATTCATTTCAAGAATAAGTTCATCAAAAAACCAAACACTACCCACGGTTATCAACAGAGGAGGATCGACATTACTGTCTGGTTTTGAAAATTGATTTGTTGCAAATTGAATAGGGGCTTTAACAAATCAGTACATTGTTATCGAGTGGGAGTTAAATGACAAGTTTTTAATTGAAAGGTGGATGAGGATTGAAAATAGTTGTTGTTTAAAATTCTTTTTTGAAGCTAAATAATAAACTTGTTATTTTTTTCCATTAAATAGTGGAATTTGTGCAGTTACCTATCGCTTATTCAGTAACAGATTTCGAAGCCAGGTGGGCTTTTCTGTGTGTTTGGTTTAATTAGCTGAGAGGCTCTCTGACAGGTCGCAAATGTTGGTTCCAATCAATATTCGGGAAGTTAAAATCACCCATTAAAAAACAACCAGGTTATTTCTTCACCGTTCCAACAGTTGCCTCCCGATCTGCTCCTCCGTGCCTCTGTTGCTCTTGGGGGTTGTGGGACGCTGTCGAAAACTCTCAATAAACTGACTGGGCCTTTCCTGGTTACGGTTCTCGACTGGTCAAACTATTTTAAGTGAGAAGAAAACTACAGTTAAAAAACAAACAGATGAATTTAGAATACGTTACGCCACTGGAAAACCAAACAATAATATATACAAGTGCAATGCGTCACAAGATGTTTCCTTCCTTACAGAGACCTCGGCTCCTCCCGTTCAACCTCTCTAAAAGACAATCCATGAAAAAATGCCCTCTGACAGCCACACCATTGGCACACCAGCAGAGGACCAGGCAGGGTTCGGATGGGGTAATACGGTTGTGGAGACTGGAGAACAATTGAATTGACACACGAAGAGCCCAACCCGGCTGTGATGGGCCGAAAGGTATCCTCAGGTGATGTCACAACCCCGTGATAGACACTAACGATAAGAGGACTGCAAAGCCTCCTGCAGTTCAAAAGCTCACCAAGGCTAACGAGGTAAAAGGTTTTTGGGCAGGGGGTTATGTTAAACCAGTACGTGGAGTGAATTCGGGGTAAATATGTTCCAGCTGCTCCCTGACATAACTCACTGGACTCAGGCACTAGCCGCCGGCGACGCCCGGTGCCCATCTTTCGGGTTCTGGTGTCAAGTCCCAATGAACTATCGGGGAGATGAGCCAGAACAAATCAAGTGGGCCGAATAGCGGCGAGGAATTCAGGGTGGGCGAAGGTAGAGAGAGAAATGTGGTCATAGACAAACAGAGGTTGAGGGAGAGAGGGAGGGACACAAAGAGAGAACAATCAATGTCAGAGCAGGTTCATAGGATCAGTTGGTGGATGGGAGTGATGAAGATGAGGAATGGCGGGGAGGGGTCAATCGAAAAGGGGAAGGCAGTTGAGGAAGGGAGCAACGGGACTGCAGCTTCCGATCTTTGTGGGTTCTTTAAAAATTAGCACACTGCAGTGTGGAAACCGGCCATTCGGCCCAACAAGTCCTCACCGACCTTCCAAAGTGTATCCAGACCAATCCCTGTCCCCGATTGCTCTACACGAACCCCTCACTCATGCATCCAGCTGACACATGCCAGGACATCTGGGCAATTTAGCATGGCCAGTTTCCAAAACCTGGACTGTGGGAGGAAATCGGAGCACCTGGAGGAAACCCACGCAGACATAGGAAGAATGTGCAAACTCCACACAGACAGTCGCCCGAGGCTGGAAGCGAAGCCAGATACCTGACACAGAAAGACAACAATGCTAACCGGTAGAATGGTGGCTGCAGGTGCCCATATGGAGCAGGAGGCGGAAGTGAACCTCGAGTAGGAGGACATAGGTGGACAGAAAAGCAGAAAGGCTGTGGAAGTGTAAAGGAAGCGGAGTGGGTGAGAGGAGGCTGAGGGAGAACTAATGTGGAGACAGTGAGTACATTTGTGCCGGCAAGGATCCGACGATGTTTGATTGAGGGCCGGCGGGCATGGGGAGGGCAGTTGATCAGCTCGAGCCCATTATCTACAGAGCTCCAGCTGGAGCCAAGGTGATAACAACAACAGGGTCAACGCTGAAAAAAAATCAGAGTCTAACAGGAACTTAATCAGATGGGCCAATGAGTTGTAGATGGACATCAATATTGTAAATGGTGAGATGCTGCATTTTGGTAAGGCAACCCCAGGCAGGACTTTTACAGTTAATTATATGTCCCTGCGAAGTGTCACATGAAGAAAAAGACCCATTACGATTGGCTCAGTACCCCGCCGTCCATTTGCCCATCCTCCCAAAGTTCCAATGTTTTGTACTGCCCAATCCCCACGGAACATCTCTCCACTATCCGTATTCTGATTGGAATAGGATACTAATTAAGGAAGATCAGCCAAGATCATATTGAATGCTTGTGCAGGCTGGAAGGCAGAATGGCCTACTCCTGCACCTATTGTCTCTTGGCTATTGGCTATTGTCTATTGTTGGCTATGCGAATATTTCCCTCTCGTTATTGCCCATTGGTCCTGAATAACATACTGCGATTGGACAATTCAATAATCCCTCAACACCCTCACGCTCTTCCAATGGCTTACCAAGGAACACTCAGTGTATTTGCTGTAGGCAGGCTTTCAATCACCCGCCCACAGCTCATTTGATTCGATGTCCTTCTCGCTGCCCGCCTTTTCCCTTTGCCCAATCAGTGAACCTTCACAACTGAGTCTCAACAACTCGCTGGCTTTACATTGGCCTATCAAATGAAAGCTGGGTTTCCACCCTTCCCCCGATTGTTGGTGCCAAACTCCTCCTCACTGATCATTGGCGTCACACTCTGCCAGGGTCCTCTTTATCCTAATTGGACATTTCTCCTTGGGACTGAATCTCAATGACTCCCCAAACACTTCAAACACATGCACAATGGAGTGAGAAGTGGGAGGTCATGTTTCCCCATCCAGTCCATCCCCCATCACCCTCAACGGATTGTGCAATAGAAGGTAGGACTGCCCGATTCCCCCCATCATCCACAAGGGAGTGAGCAATAGTAACTGTCGCATCCCCTTGCCCATCCACCATCCACAAGGTGACCATGTACAGGTACTTCTGGCAGGATTAGGTCGTGAAAGGGGAGAGGGGGAGCTGCAGGATTTTGAAGAAGGCGCATATTCAAGCAATGGCCAGATGTAATAACTCAAGGCTCACCCACTAAGGTTTTATGAATGGAGCTGAGAACCAAGCATGTAATGGTAATGCTATACTATAATCCACTAAATAGTCAATTGGAATTACGAGAACAAATATGCAGGGAGATCGAGGAGACTTGAAGGAGCAATAGGGTTGCTACAATAGTGGATTTAATTTTTTCTAACAAAGACGAGGATTGCCAGAGGGGAGAGAATTCGATGGGTTAGAATTTGTGAAGTGCGTTCAGGAAAGTTTCCTCAAGCAGTATATAGAGAGTCCTATTCCAGACTGGGCAAATCTCGAGCTACTCTTGGGAAATGCAGCAAGACAGGTGACTGAGGTGACCCTGGGGAGCACATTGTGACCAGTAAACATAGCTCTGTTTATTTTAAAATACACATAGAGAGGGACAAAACTGGTCCACAGGTTGAAGTGCCAAAATTGTGGAAAGGCCAAATATGATGGAATTAGGCAGGAGTTTGCAGGTTTTGATTGGAATAAGTTGTTTGCAGGTAAAAGGACAAATGGCAATTGGGAGGCCTTTGAAATTGAGATTGCTGCAGTTCCGGCACTATGTATTCCTGTGTGAGCGAAGGGCTAGAATGGCAGGAATAAGGCACCTTGTATGATACGTATTGTTGAGGATTTGTGCAGAAACAAGTAGGTGTGGCTTAGCTGCAGGAAGTCGGGATCAAGGGCGTCCCTGGAGGTATACAGGGAATACAGGAATTTACTTTGGAAAGAAATCATGAGGCTGAAAAGAGTGTAAGACATAGCCTTGGCTGAGAATGTTAGCGCGAATCCAAAGAGGTACTTTAACTGCATTAAAGTAAAAATGATAAATACAGAAATATTAGAGACCCTCAATGACCACGTATGTGTCGAACCACAGGACATGGGCGAGTTTCTCAATGAATATTGCTCCTCTGTGTTTACCGTGGAGAAAGGCATGAAGTCTTGGGAATTTGGGAAGTGGTGATATCTTGGGGGCAATCCATACCAAGGTAGATGCGGTGTTGGATGTATTAGAAACTATGATGGTGGACATTTGTCCTGTCCCTGACCAGATGGATCCAAGAATACTGCAAGAGTTCAGAGAAGAAATTGCGGGGACACAGGCTGTTAGTTTCACAACAGAATTCGCCACAGCCAGAAGACTTGAGGAGAGCAAATTATGTTGCACATTCAAAAAGGGCTTCAAAGAAAAGCCTGTGCACAACAGACCAGAAACTCTAACATCTGTGGTGGGTAAATTAGATTAGATTACTTACAGTATGGAAACAGTCCCTTTGGATCAATTAGCCCTCACCGACGCTCCAAAGAGCAACCCACCCAGACCCATTTCACTACATTTACCCATTCACCTAACACTACGGGCAATTTAGCATTGTCAATGTACCTAACCTGCAAGTTCTTGGACTGTGAGAGGAAATTGGAGCACCCGAACGACACCCACGCAGACAAGGGGAGAATGTGCAAATTCCACGCAGGCAGTTGCCTGAGACGGGAATTGAACGCGGATCTGTGGCGCTGTGAAACAGCAGTGCTAACCACTGTGCCACCCTGCCGCCCAAGATACTTGAGAATTTTCTGTGGGATAAGATATATATACATTTGGAAAGTCAGGATTTGATAAAGAGTAGTCAACATGTCTTTATGAATGGGAGATCATATCTCACAGACTTGTTAAACTGCTTTGATGAAGTGACAGGAAGGTTGCCAAGGACAGAGCCATAGATGTAGCCTCATGAATTTCAGTAAGGCCTTGGTAATGTTCCAAATGGTAGGTAGATTTGGATGGTTAAGTTGTATGGAATCCAGGGCAAGTTGGGAAATTGGATATACAATTGGATTGATGGCAGAAAGCAGAGAGTATGAGTGGAAGAATGCTTGTCGGACTGGAGGCCTGTCGTTCGTGGCATGCCTCAGGGGTTGGTGCTGGGCCCATTGCTGTTTATTTTCTGCATCAATGTCTTGTGACTGAATGTCAAAGCATAGTTAGTAAGTTTGCTGATGAAGCAGAAATATCCGGTATCATGGACAGTGTGGAAGTTGAACAGTGATCGCAGCAGGAGCTTGGTTAACTGGAGAAGTGAACCAAGAAACGGCAAATGTAGTTTGATACAGATAAGTGTGAGGTCTTGCTTTTTGGAAAGTCAAATCAAGGTAGAAATGTTATGTGATGATTGGTCCTTAAGACGTGTTGTGGAACAGAGGGATCTTGGAGTTCAGATTCACAGTTCTCTGAAAGCGGAACAACAGATGGGCAGAGCAGTGAAGAAGGCTTTTGACACATTGCCCTTCAATAGTTGGAGCATTCAGTATCGAAGTTGGGAAATCATGTTGCAGTTATACCAGACATTGGTCAGGCCACACTGAGTAATGTGTACAGTACTGATGACCTTTTTACAGGAAGGATGTCATTAAACTGGAAGAAAAGTGCAATCGAAATTTACAAGGATGCTGACTGGCCTCAAAGGGCTTTGTTATCATGAAATGTTGTTCAAGATAGGACATTTTCTTTGGAGCACAGGAGACTGAAGCATACATTAATGGGTTGTATAAGATCATGAGAGATATGGTAAGGGTGAATGTACTCAGTCTTTTTCTAAGGGTGAGGGAATCGGGGAATTTTACAGAGGACGAGAGCTCATCGTTTTAATATCATAGTGGAAAGAAAAGGGGAACCTGAGCGTCAACATTTTTCGTAATAGAGGATGCTATGCAAATGGCATGAGCTGCCAGTGGAACTGGTTGAGACGGTTACATTAACAACATGCAAATGGAATTTGAACAAATACATAGATACGAAAGGATTAGAAGCGTAAGGGCCAGGTGTAGGGAAATGGAGTTAGCGGGAACAGACGTTTTGGTAAGCATGTATCAGTTTGGGCCAAAGGGCCTGTCTCCGTGCTGTAGGGCTCTAGGATTCTATGGATGAGCTTCAGGAGCTGAGATTGCCTTCTGCGCCCATCATCCACAAGGAAGTGAGCAACCTCTGTATGGATTTCCGATATGGGGCCAGTGTGTGAGTGTGTGTCAGGCGAGGAGTGAAGGGAGGGACAGGTGATGCAGTCTGGATTCAAGTGCTGTGCTGTTGTTTTCTCTCTGACCAGATAACACCACCCATCCTCCCAATTCAATGCATTCGACGGGACTATTTACAAGAATACCAACTTAAGTAGTAAGCTGACATTTGCTCTGCAGAAGAAACGTGGTCCAGTGGTCATAAGGCAGACACAGGGACTGGGTCTGCAGCACTTCCAGAAGCTGATGGATACCCATCACTCTTTAGAGACAATTAGAGTTGGGCACCCACTGCTGGCCTTGCCAGTGACAATCCCATTCAAATATTTTCAAAAGTTGTTCTGCTGAAATGCTCCCGGTGTCAACCAAAAACAAATTCATCACACTGCGGGCTTGGTAATTTAAATATATATATATTATCTGGCCGAAGCTAAAACTTCTACAATACCAGATTATAGTCAAACATATTTATTTGGAAGCATTGTCTTTCGGAGCGCTGTTCCTTCATGAGGTTCTTTATCTGGCCATCACTTTCTGAGCCTGACTGGCTTCTGCTGTCTCACTGTGTGTGGGGCTTCTCACTGACTGACGCTGGTCTCCTTTGTCCACAGGTGTCAAGAATCCTGCAATCTTTGTCAGGACGATCAGCGTTTAAAGGTAATTTGAAACATTCAGCAAGTAAGTTGAAGATTCATGGCACCACAGGTCACTTTGTTTATCAGAAACAAACTTTATTGCACAAATACGAAGCGAAAGAAAGCATCTTTATGTAACACAATCCAAATTATCTGTATAATGTTTTGAATTCAATTTCACTTTTACAGCCGAAGACTTTTAACACATGAACTCTTGAAGAATCTTTCACTTTCTGAAGGGATCAACCAAAACACATGCCATAGCTTACTGGAAGTTACTTAGACTCCTCCCGAGATTTTCATTCTTCTCCCTGTTATTTTTGAGCTTTCTGTCTGAAAATGTTCCACTGTCTGTGTTGACACAGCCGCCTGTCAAAAGCCCGGCAATTCGTTCATGGCTGGCGACAATCTTCCATGGTTATGTTTTCTGATGCATTTTTATGTTTGAGGGACAAATTTGATTTCTAAATTTGTTTATATATATATATTTCTGATTAAAGCAATGAACATTTGGAAAATGTTTTTCAAATAAACGTTTCAGCTAAGCCCGCAACTCAGGATAAAAGTTTTCCTTTGTCATTTGGAGTGACTTTGCTGAAAATATAAATGCTTCAGAATTGATTGCACAGATTTAACTCGTGTAAATTGCGTTGTAAAGAATTGGCTCCTCAGAAACTTCCCTTTTTGATAGAACATTTCCCTGGAGAAACACCAGCCACTTTTACCAATAATGATTTACTCCTGGATCACCAGCAATTTGCTTGAAAAGTTCCACCCTTTGACAGTGAGAACATATCATTGTCACTGACAGTTATATCTTCAGCACCAATCTTTTTGACCACCTTGTGGGGACACAGCTTGCGGACAAACAGCGTCTCCCTCGTGTGAACACGCTGTTATGTGTGCAGGTTGGGTAATGCAGTGAATCATTCCCCTCACTGTCTATTTATTCAGGCTATTGAGGGAGTGCAGTGTAGGTTCACGAGGCCAATTCCTGGAATGGCGGGATTTCCTTACGATGAAAGACCGGAGAGACTGGGCTTGTATACCCTTGTGTTTAGATGACGGAGAGGGGATCTGATTGAGACGATACGATTATTAAATCATTGGACACTCTGGAGGCAGGAAAAATGTTTCCGCTGATGGGTGAGTGCTGAACCACAGGAGACAGCTTAAAATACGGGGTAGAGCATTTAGGACAGAGATGAGGATAAACGACTTCACCCGGAGAGTGGTGACTGTGTGAAATGCTCTGCCGCAGAGGGCAGTGGAGGACCAGCCTCGAGATTCATTTAAGAAAGAGTTGGATAGACCTCTCAAGGATAGTGGAAACAAGGGTGATAGAGATAAGGCAGGAACAGGATACAGATTAAGGATGATCAGCCATGATCATATTGAGTGATGGTGCAGGCTCGAAGGGCAGCATGGCCTACTCTTGCACCTATTGTCTATTGTCTATTGTCACTGAAAGCAGGGGATCAGACTCCCCGCAGTGCGAACTCACTGGTGTCTCTGAAGGGGGATAAATTTGTGAATCCCTTCCCACAATGAGAGCAGGTGAACAGCTTCTCCCCATTGTGAATCCGCTGGCGAATAAACAAGCCAGATGACTGAGCAAATTCTTTCCAACAATTACAGCTAGTGAAGGGCCTTTTCTCAGGGTGAACTCGCTTGTCTCTCATCACGTTATCTGTACTGGTGAATTCCTTCCCAAAATCAGATCCGGGAATGCCCTCCTCTTGCTTGTGTGTCAGCGGAGCGGATGCATCAGCGAGTCCCTTGGCATTGTCAGAGTTGCATGGCCTGTCCACAGCATGAACCTTCTGGTGTGTCAGCAGATTGGAGATAGCACTGAATCCTTTCTCCCACACAACACAGGTGAAAGGCCTCTCCCCAGTGTGTCTGCACTCATGAATCACACGAGCGGATGGGTAAAAGAATCGCTTACCACAATGCACACATTTCCAGGGTTTATCCATGCTGAAACTGTTCGCATTCTCTCTCTAGGTTTAACAATCAGTTGAAGCCTCGTACAAACATATAGCATATGAATGGTCTCTCGCTGGTGTGAATTGTGCAATTTTCTTTTAAGGCTGTTTTAAGTTTTTCTCTCTATCCGTGCACTGAAACACTCTCACAAGGATGTGTGTGTGTCATAATGTTTTTTGTTAATAGTTTGAAGCAGACAGAACAGAGAAACATTTCTCCCTCCACATTGAAAGTTTCATGATGTTCACACCCTGACAAAATCGAGTGCTTTCATATTTTGACATGATGTTAATTGCCAATTTCTTTCGTCAAATCCTTCCCTTATATTATCCTCTGAAAGTAGTTTAAAAGTATCTCAGTGCAAGATGAAATTTCAAAAGAAAATATTCTAAAGTTGATGCAAAATCAGACTATTTGATAGATTTATGTTTACTGTTGATGCAGATTCGATAGGCCGAGCAGCCATTATTATACTGAATGGTAAAATGATTGTTATAGAGTCGGTCAGATGTACAGCATGAAAACAAACCTTTCGATCCAACTCATCTATGCCGAGCAGATCTCCTCACCTCATCTCGTCCCATTTGCCAGCACTTGGTACATATCCCTGTAACCCTTCCTATTCATGCTCCCATCCAGTTGTCTTTCAAATGCTGTAACTGTACCAGCCTCCACTACTTCGTCAGCCAACTTATTCCAAATACGCTCCATCCTCTGTGTGAAAACGTTGCCCGTCAGGTTCCCTTTATATCTTTCCCTCTCACCCTAAAACTCTAGTTCTGCACTTGCCCACCCGAGAGAACACATTTTGTCTGTGTATCCTATCGATGCACACCCATGATTTTATAAATTTCTATAAGGTCACCCCTCAGCCTCCGACGTTCCAGGGAAAACACCCCCTGCCGATTTAACCTCTGTCTATTGTTCAAAGCCTCCAACGCTGGCAACATCCTTGTAAATCTTTTCTGAACCCTTTCAAGTTTCACGATATCCTTCCGATAGGAAGAACAGAATTGCATTCAGTATTCCAAAAGTGGCCTAACTAATGTACTGTAAAGCCGAAACATGACCTCTCAACTCCTGTGCTCAGTGCTCTGACCAATAAAGGAAAGCATACCAAATGACTTCTTCACTATTCTATCTATTTACGACTCTACTTTCAAGGAACTATGAACTTGCACTCCAACGCCTCTTTGTTCAGCAACAGTCCGTAGCACCTTACCGTGAAGTGCATAAGTCCTGCTGTGATTTTCTTTTCCAAAATACACCACCTCGCATTTAACTAAAGTAAAGCCCATTTGCTACTCCTCAGCTCATTGGCCCAGCTCATCAAGATTCCATTGGACTCTGACATAACCTTCTTCGCTGTCCACTATGCCTCCAATTTTGGTGTTATCTGCTAATTATACTTATATTTACATTCAACGAATTCTCATAAATGAAGAAACGTAGTGGAACCACACCGATTCCTGTGGCACACCACTGGTTACAGGCCTCCAGTAAGGGAAGCAACCTCCACCACCACCATTTGTTTTGTACCTTCTAGACAGTTCTCCATCCAAATATAGTTCTCCCTATATTCCATAAGCTCTAACCTACAAACCAGTCTCCCATGGGGGATCTTGTCAAACTGAAGTCCGTATAGGTCATATCCACGTGACTGCCTTCATGAATCCTCTTCGTTACTTCTTCAAAAAACACAACCAAGTTTGAGAGACATGTTTTCTCACGCACAAAACCATGTTGACTATCCCTAATCAGTCTTTGCCTTTCCAAATACATGTAAATCCTGTCCTTCAGGATTTCCTCCAGTAACTTGCCCACCACCGACGGCATGCTCCCTGGTCCACAGTTCCCTCGCTTTTCCTTCCCACCTTTCTTAATAGTGGCACCACGTTAGCCAACTTCCAATATTCTGGCACCTCACTTGTGACTATTGATGACACAACTATCTCAGCAAAGGGCCCAACAATCTTCCCACAGATGTCGAGTGTATACCTGATTAGGTCCTGGGGATTTGTCCACTTTTGTGTTTCCAGACATCCCGCACTTCCTGCTCTGCAATATGGACATTTTTCTAGATGTCACCATCTATTTCCTCACGCTCTGTATCTTCCTGCTTTTCTCCACAGTAAACAATGCTGCAAAATACTCATTTAGTATCTCCCCATCTCCAGTGTCTCCACTCATAGGGTGCCTTGCTGATAATTGAGGGGCCCTGTTCTGTCCATAGTTATCCTTTTGTGTTCAACGTTTTTCAAAACCCTTTGGATTCTCCTTAATCCTATTTGTCAAAGCTATTTCATGCCCCCATTTTGCCCCCTGGTTTCATTCTTAAGTTTTCTCCTATTGAGTTTATACTCTTCTAAGGATTCTCTCGATTTCACCTGTCTATATCTGACATATGCTTTCTCCTTTCTCTTAACTAAACCTTAATTTCTCTCGTCATCCAGGATTCCCTGTATCTACTAGTCTTTGCTTTCATTCGAATGGATTACACTGCTTCTGGTCTCTCGTTATCTCATTTCTGAAAACTTCCCATTTTCCTGCCGTCCCTTTATCTAGTGGCAACTCCCCTCCAATCCCCCAACCTACAAATCGGCTTTTGTACGTTTTAGCCCAATATCATCAAAAGTAGCCTTCCTCTGATGTTGAACTTCAACTTTCAGAACCAGTCTATTCTTTTCCGTCACTATTTTATAATTAATAGTGTTGCGGTTGCTGGCATCAAAGGGCTCCTCCACTGACACCTCGGTCACGCTCCTCCCTTATTTCCCAATTGTTGGTCAATTTTTACACCATCTCCAGTAGGAACATTTAGATGCTGAGTCAGAAAGCTTCCTTGTACACATTTAAATTCCTGTCCAAGTAAACCCGATTGCAATCCCAGTCTACGTTTGGAAAGTTAAAATCCCCTACCGTAACCACCCTATTATTCTTACATATAACGGAAATCTCATTTTACATTTGTTTCTCAATTTCCTGCTGTCTATTACAGGGTGGACAACACAACTGCGATAAGGTAATCATCCCTTTCGTATTTCTCAGTTTCACCCAAATCGAACCTGGATGAATTCCCAGCAATATTATTCCGAAGTACAGCAGAACAACTCTCCCTTATCAAATCACCACTTCTCCTCCTCTGTAGCATTCTGCACCACGCCCCACCCCCCATGCTTCCTGAAACATTTGCATCCTGGAGCATTAAGCTGCCAGTTCTGTCCGTCCCTGAGCCACATTTTGTAATTGCAACGTATCCCAGTCCCATGTTAGTCACCATGCCCTGAGTTCATCTGCTTTCCCTGACGAACTCTTGTATTAGTTCTCTGCTTTATTGCCTCTTGCCCTGAATGTTTGATTCAGAACAAACAACGTCACAGCACATTACAATCACTTCGGCCCTCGATGTTGCGCCAGCCTGTGAAATTAATCTGCAGCCCACCGAACCTACTCCATCCCATTATTATCAATATGTGTGTCCAATGTATGCAGTTAACGTCGGCGAGTCCGATTACTGTGCAGGCAGTAGTATTGCAGGTACACCCCTATTAATCTGTGTAAAGAAACCACTCCAAAATCTGTCCTGAAGCTATTACTACTCAATTGAAAGCTACGTCCCCTCGTGTGAGCCTTCCCTATCCGAGGGAAAAGGCTCTCAATGTCCAACCTATTTACCACTCTGATTATCTGATACGCCTCAATTAAGTCACCTCTCAACTTTTATCTCTCCAATGAAAACTTCCTCAGTTCCCTCAATCTTTGCTGGTAGGACCTTCATTCGTTCCAGGAAACATCCTCGTAAACCCTCTGAAGCCTTTCCAAAGCTTTCACATCCTTCCTATAATGGTGAACAGAACTGCACACAGTATTCCAGGTGTGGCCTTAACAGTGTCTTGTTCAGCTGAAGCATGACCTCGTGGCTCCGAAATTCAATCCCCCTACCAATAAACGCCAAGATATCACGTGCTTTCTTAATAAACCTATCAACGTGGTGGCAACTTTCACGGATTTATGCACCTGGACACCGATATCTCTGTTTATCTGCATTGTCAAGAATTTTGCCATGAGCCCAGTACTCTGCAATCCTGTTACTTATTACAAACTAAACTACCTCACAATTTTCCCCATTAAACTCCATTTGCCACTTCTCAGCACAGCTCTGCATCTTATCTATGTCTCTCTGCAACGCACATCATCCTTCTGCACTACCCACAACTCTGCCTACATTAGTGTCATTCGCAAATTTACTAATCCATCCATAAACAACCAACTTCAGATCATTTATAAAAATGACAAACAGCAGTTGTCCCGAAAAAGATCCTTACAGCAAACCACTGGAACTGAGCTCCAGGATGAACGTCTCTCATCAGCCACTACACTCTGTCTTCTTTCAGATCGCCAATTTCTGATCCAAACTGCTAAATCACCTTCAATCCTGAAACTCCGTATTTTGTTCAATAGCTGACATGGAACCATGTCAAACGCCTTATTGAATTCCATATACATCACCTCAACAGCTTTATTTTTACACACCTGTGTTGTCAAATTCTCGAATAACTCAATAAGGTGAGTGAGGCACGACCTAACTTCAGATCTTGCAAAATTGCTAGAAGCTCTCCTCTTTTAAAACCTCAATCTCATCTAAACTTGTTGCCTGTATCTCCGTATTCTCACTAACATTGCCTTTTTCCAACTAGGCGCTTCTCCTATGTCCTCAGATTCTACGCACACCGTTTCCCTGCTATCTTTGATTGGCCTGAATCTTACTCTCATCATTCTTTTATTCCTGATATACCGATAGAATGCCTTCGCGTTTTCGTTGACACTATCTGTGAACAACTTCTCATGTCCCCTCCTGGATCTTCTTAGTCCGAACTTTAGATCGTTTTTGCATAACATATAACTCCTAAGCCCCCGAACTGAACCTTCACGCCTTATCAAGAGTGTCCATTGCCTGCAGTTTCTTTCCCATTCTATGCATCCTAAATCTTTCTTAATCGCATCATAATTGCTTTTCCCCCAGCTACAGCTTTTTCCCTGCGGTATAACCTATCTCTGCCCAATGATATTGCAAACATAACAGAATTATGGTCACTATAGCCAAGGTGCTCACCTACCTCCTAATCTAACACTTGGGAGGGTTTATTCCTAAGTATCAAATCCGAAAGAGTATCGTCCCTAGTTCGCTTGTCTACATGCTGTGTCAGAAAATCTTCCTACACACGTTGTCCAAAAATTGACCCATCTGATCTACTTGATCTATAGTATTCCCAGTCAATGGTTAGGAATTTAAAGTCCATCACAACAACTAATTTGTCACCCTCGCTCCTTTCGACTACCGTCTTTGCTATCTTATCCTCTATATTCCTGGGACACTTCTGAGGCCTATGGATAACTCCCAACAGGGAGATCTCTCCTTGCCTGTTTCTAACGTCGGCGCAAACTACCTCAAGTGGATGAGTCCTGCTGTAATACTACCCTTGATTAACAATGCCACACGCACCTCCTCTTTTGCCATTATCACTGATCTTGCTAAAATATCTAAATCCCAAAATCTGCAACAATCAATCCTGTCCCTCTTCTAGCTATGTTTGCGAAAAAATCACAGCTTCGAAATCCCAGGGAACAACCCATGTTGCAAGTTCGACCATCTAATTCCAGATGCTCCTGGCATTGAAGTACACACATTTCAAACCAGCATCGTGATTGACAGTGCCTTCAAGCGACCTTGTAAACCTATTCCCGACATCACTACGCTCATCTTCCTGTACATTGGACCACCAATTCAGATTCCCATTTCCCTGCTGCATTAATTTAACTTTTCTCCACAAAGAGTATTAGCAAATTCCACCCCGCTCACCCCATGGGATATTGGTACCCGTCTAGTACAGTTGAAGACCATCCTGTTTGGAGAGATCCCATTTGCCCGGAAAGAGCTCCAGTTATCCAAAATCCAAAACCCTTCCTCGTGCACCATCCCTGTAGCCACGTGTACAGCTCCACCCTCTCCCTATTCCTTGTTACACTGGCAACATCCTTGTAAGTCTTTACTGAACCCTTTCAAGTTGCACAACAAATTTCCAATAGGAAGGAGACCAGAATTGCGAACATTATTCCACAAGTGGCCTCACCAATGACCTGTACAGCCAGAACATGACCTACCAACTCCTGTACTCAATACTCTGACCAATAAAGGAAAGCACACAAAACGCCTTCTTCACTATCCTATCTACCTGCGACTCCACTTTCAAGTTGCTATGAACCTGCACACCAAGGCCTTTTTGTTCATCAATACTCTCTAGGACCTTACCGTTAAGTGTACAAGTCCTGCTAAAATTTGCATTCCAAAAATGCAGCACCTCGCATTTATCTGAAGTAAACTCCATCTGCCACTTCTAAGCCCATTGGCCCATCTGGTCAAGATCCTGTTGTAATCTGAGGTAACCCTCTTCGCTTCCACTACACCGCCAATTTTGGTGTCATCTGCAAACTTACTAACTGTATCTCTTATGCTCGCATCTAAATCATTTTTGTAAATGACAAAAAATAGAGGGCCCAGCACCGATTCCTGTGGCACTCCACTGCTCACAGGTCTGCGGCCTAAGAAACAACCCTCCACTGCCACTCTCTGTCTTCCACCTTTGAGCCAGTTCTGTATCGAAATGGCGAGTTCTCTCTGCATTCCGTGAGATCTCACCTTGCTAATCATTCTCCCATGGGGTACCTTGTCGAACATCTTACTGAAATCCATATAGATCGCATCTACTGCTCTGCCCTTATCAATCTTCTTTGTTACTTGTTCATAAAATTCAATCAGGTTTGTGAGACATGATTTCCCACGCACAACGGATCTGTGAGAGAGATCAAGCCAGCAGGGAGCGACGGATGGAAATAGAAGAGAGCGAGTCAAGATATTTGACGATTGTGAGACAGACAGGGGAAAAAGAAAGACCCAGATGGATACAGACAAAAACAGATTGCAGATACTTGTGTCTTGCTGTTGCCTCTCAGGCGTGTAATTCCCTAATTATCTGCATGGGTGCGGCACCAACAGCATTCAAGAAGCTTGTCAACAATCAGGCCTGCTTACTTAGCACCACATCCACTCCCTCCACCACTCACATTCTGAAGCAGTCGTGGAGACTAACTAAAAGATGTCGTGCATAAAGTCACGAAGGATCCTCAGACAGCACTTTCCAAAGTCGTGACCTCTTCCAACTGAGAGGATAAGGGTAGCATATACATGGGGACTCACCACTTTTAAGCTAACTTCAATATTTATGAGGGGCATGGATAGGACAAATAGACAAAGTCTTTTCCCTGGGGTCGAGAAGTCCAAAACTCGAGGGCATAGGTTTAGGGTGAGAGGTGAGAGATATAAAAGAGACCTAATGGGCAACTGTTTCACACAGAGGGTGGTACTTGTATGGAAGGAGCTGGCAGAGGATGGGGTGGAGGTTGGTACAATTGCAACATTTAAGAGGCATCTGGATGGGTATATGAATAGGAAGGGTTTGGAGGGATATCAGCCGGGTGCTGGCAGGTGGGATTAGATTGCGTTGGGATATCTGGTCGGCATGGACGGGTTGGACTGAATGGTCTGTTTCCATGTTGTACAACTCTATGACCCTATGACTCTATATCTTGATAAATGTGAGCTATTGTATTTTGGTACAACAAGCAAGGAGAGGGCTAATACGGCCTTGTGTAGTGATGTAGAACAGAAGGACCAATGGGTGTACGTTCATTATTCTTTAAAGTTTGTGTCACTGATGGACACGATGGTTGAAAAGGTTTTTGGCACGTTTATCTTCATTGCTCAGTCCTTTGGGGTTAAGACTTGGGATGATATGTTGAGATTGTACAGGATATTGATGAGGCTTCTTTTGGAAAAACATTTCCTGTTCTCGGAAGGATAATAACAAGCTGGACAGGATACAGAAGATATTTACAGAAGAGCACAGGAGGATGTTAGAAGTCTATAAAGTAATGAGAGACAGAGATAGAGTTGATGCTAGCTGTCATTTCCTAAGATGGGGAATTTCCAGAGTCGGGGGTACATGCTTAAAGTGAGAGGCAAGAGATTTTTTTAAAAAAATGACATCAGAGGCAAACTTTGTACACAGTGAGTGGTTCACATGTGGAATCAGCTTCCTGATGAGGTGGTGGATTCTGGTAAAATTACACCGTTTAAAAGACACCTGGATGGATCTATGAATAGAAAAGATTTGGAGGGATGTGGGAAGGAGCAGGCAGGTGAGACTAGTTTAATGTGGGATAATGTTCGGCCTAGAGCAAATGGGTCTGTGTCAGTCCTGTGTGTCGCTATGTTTTTCTGTGTCCATTTCTCGTTCAATAGCTGTCTTCTGTCTCATGTCTCTCTCTCCCCCCGCTGCAGAGAACCATAGTGGTAGTGCAGTTCTGACAAGGACCTGAACTGTCCAGATACCCCCAACAGCCGCGTTCTGAGCTTTGCTGACAAGCGCTGGAGTCCCGGTGCCCTGGACTACGTCAGTACCCATTTTCCATTGGCAAAGATGTGCTAGGCCAGGGTGAGGGGGTACGAGGTGCAATGAGGTGTAAACTGCAGCTAATTCCTGACAATAACATCATACAGCTCATCACACATGGAGCATCAGTATCTAAGGACACATCGAACAGGCAGCAGCAAAGCACACAGGTCCGTGATATCTCTCTGCCCGCCCCTGAACTGTCTCAATCACCAAGTGTCTCTTGTGTTCACCATTTCTATTCCTCCTTCTCTTTGTCTGTCTTGATCTCTGCGACAGTCCCTCTTCCTTTGTCTCATTGACCTTCTGTAGTTCTATCCCAATAGTTGCCTTTATGTCTCATCATTTGTCACTGCCATCTCCCTGCCTCGAACTCAGTGCCTCTCGATCTTTTCCTGTCTCTCACACCTTCTGTCCATGCGTCGCCCCATCGCTATATCACAGTCTCTATATCTCGAGCAACAACCGTGTAATATTTTTCATACCATGAGCTCTCCTCAATGGCAAACTTACACAAATTGTTTCCCATCTTTTCTCCATGATTGGTCATTCATTGCGAAATACACCAATGGCATTTCAATGGGCCCTCACTGAGTAAATGGAACTGTATGCGCCACCTGGCTCTGTTTCTAATTCACTATTCATTCCTGCACAATTGTCCCCAGTCCCAGAGCTTAAAAAGGATAGTGCATCTAACACACCGTGACTCCCAGTCCCAGAGGCGGAACAATTGGGAGACCATGCTAAGAGTGTGCAGAAGATTGGTTCGGCCACTTTTGGAATACTCCGTGAAATTCTTGTCTCCTTCCAATTGGAAGGCTGTTGGAGTCCTCGAGTCATAAAGATGTGCAGCAAGGAAACAGTCTCTACTTTCCAACTTGCCCTCACCAACCAGATATCCTAACCTATTCTAATCTCATTTGCCAGCACTGGGCCCACATCCTTCTTCTTACTTCATCCATTTCCTTCTCATATGCCCATCCAGATGCATTTTAAATGTTGCAATTGTACCAGCCTCCATAAATTCCCCAGGCAGCTCATTCCATATATGTTCCACCCTCTGTGCGAAAACGTTATCCCTTAGGTTCCATTAATAACGTTCCCCTTTCACCCAAAACCAACGCCATCTAGTTCTGAACCCACAACACCACCACCTCCAATCTGAAATAAAATACCTTGTCTATATATCCTATCAATGCCCCTCGTGATGTTGCAAACCTCTAAAAGGTCACCCCTCAGCCTCTGACGCTCCAGGGGAAAGCGGTCCCAGTCGATTCAGCATCTTCCTGCATCTCAAATCCTCCAAAACTGGCACCACCCTTGTAAACCTTTTCTGAACTCTTTCATCTTTCACAACATCCTTCCTTAGGAAGGAGACGAGAATTGCATGCAATATTCTAAAAGTGGCCTGACCAGTGTCCTGTATAGCTGCAACATGATCTCCCAACTCCTATATTCAATGATCTTACCAATGAAGGAAAGCATACCAAACGCCTTCTTCGCTATCCTATTCACCTGCAACTTTACTCTCAAGTAACTGTGAACAAGCACTCCAAGGTCCCTTTGCTCAGCAACACTCCCCAGGCATGAAGTGTATAAATCCTGCTTGATTTTCTTTTGCAAAATGCAGCACCACGCATTTATCTCAATTAAATTCTATCTGCCACTCCTCAGCCCAATGGCCCATTTGATTAAGATCCCATTGTATTCTCAGGTTGCCTTTTTCGCTGTTCACAACACTTCTAAATTTGGTGTCATCTGCGAACTTACAAATACATCTCGAATATTCCATATTACGTCCTTTCCATGTTCCCATACCATCTGAGGAGCTTCACATGGGGCATGTGCGAGTGTAGACCCTCGGCGTCACAATGGCGCATTCCCATTGCACGTGTGGATTCCGCTAATGGCATGTGAATGCACCTCGTAGAGAAGTGCAAAAATTGACCTGCTCTTGGGGAGTAAAGCAGGGTAGGTGACTGAGGAGTCAGTAGCGGAATAATTTGGGGCCAGAGACCGTAATCCTATTAGTTTTAAAAATAGTGATGGAAAAGGATAGACTAGATCTAACAGGTGAAGCCCTCAATTTCAGGAAGGCTAATTTTGGGGGTATTAGATTACAACTTCCAAAAGCTGATTGGTAGCAGATGTTCGCAGTTAATGGGACGGCTGATAAATGGCAAGATTTCAGAAATGATCGGAAACTCTGGTCGGTGTAGAGAATTTTGGATGACTAAAGACTTTGAGGGTTTAGTTAAAAACAAGATGGAAGCATATCTCATTTACAGACAGGAGAAATTGAGTGAATTATTAGAAGTGTATAAATTCAGTAGGAGTATCCTAAAGAGGGAAATCAGGAAGGCAAAAAGGGAACATGAGATACCTTTGGCTAAAAACGGTTATAGAGAATCCAAAGTGTTTTCACAAATACATTAAGGACAAAACGGTAACGATGGAGAGAATAGGGTCCCTCAATATCAGTAAGGCGGTCTTCGTGTGGAGCCACAGGAGGTGGGGAAGATACTAAACGAATATTTGGCATCAGTGTTTACTGTAGAGAAGAAAATGGAAGATATAGAATGTGGGGAAATGGATAATGACATCTCAATAATGTCCACATTACAGAGGAAGAATTGCTGCATGTCTTATAACGCATAAAAGTGTATACATCCCCACGACCTGGTCAAATGCCTCAGAATCTTTGGGAAGCTAGTGAAGTGATTGCTGGACCTCTTACTGAGAGACCTGTATCATCGATAGTCACAAGTGAGGTGCCACAAGACTGGAGGTTGGCTTACGTGGTACTATTATTTAAGAAATTTGGTAAGAGCAAGCCAGGGAATTATAGACCAGTAACCCTGTCATTGGTGGTGAGCACGTCGTTGGTGCGAATCATGTCGGCTATATTTACATATGTTTGGATCGACAAGGACTGATTAACGATAGTCAACATGGCTTTGAGCAAGGAAAATCATGTCTCACGGACTTGATTGAGGTTATTTTGAAAATGTAACAAAGAGATTCGATGAGGGCAGAGCGGTGAACGTGACCAATAAGGCGTTCGACAAGGTCCCCATGGGAGAATGGTTGGCAAGGTTTCGTCTCATGGAATACAGGGAGAACTAGCCATTTGGATACAGAACTTTCTCGTAGGAAGAAGAGATGGAGGGTTGTTTCTCTGACTGAACGTCTATGACCATTGAAGTGCCACAAGGATCGGTGCTGCGTCCACTCCTTTTCGTCATTTGCATAAATGACTTGGATATGAACATAAAAGGTATATTGGTAATTTTTTGTTGATGACACGAAAATTGTAGGATTTGTGGACAGCGAAGATGCTTACCTCAGACTACAACGGGGTCTTGATGATATGAATCAATGGGCTGAGGAGTGGCAAATTGAGTTTAATTTAGATAAATATGAGGTGCTGGATTTTGGGGAAAAAATCTTTGAATGGGACTTATACACTAAATAGTACGGTGCTTGAGAGAATTGATGAACAATGAGACCCTGGAGTGCAAGTTCGTAGTTCCTTGAAAGTGGGTTTGCAGGTAGTTAGGATAGTGAAGGTTGCATTTACTATGCTTTCCTTTATTGATCAGAGAATTCAGTACAGGAGTCGGGAGGTCATTTTGCGGCTGTAGAGAAACAAAGTGGCCACTTTTGGAATATTGCATGCAACTCTGGTCTCCTTCCTATCGGACGGATGTTGTGAAACTTGGAAGAGTTCAGATGTTGCAAAGGTTGGAGGATTTGAGCTATAGGGGGAGGTTGAATAGGCTGGGGCTGGATTCCCCCGGGCATCGGAGGCTGGGGGGTAATGTCATAGATGTTTCAAAAAATAATGAGGGGCATGGATAGGATAAATAGACAAACTCTTTTCCCTGGGGTAGGAGAGTCCAGAACTAGAGGGCATAGGCATAGTTTTAGGTTGAAAGGAGAATGGTGCAAAATGGACGTAAGGAGCAACAGGGCAGAAGGATGGAAAAAACCTCCAATAGGGTGGGCTCCGGTGCGGGGGAAGAGAGAAAGGACATTCCTCTGAAGGCACAGTTCCAACGTATTCCCCAAATCTCATTTTTGTTCATTCATGGGACTTGATTGGTGACAGCCAGTCTCCCGTCTCTCGTTGCCCCTCTTGACAAGGTTGGGTGGAGGTAGTGGTGAGCTGTTCCTTGACCCTCTACAGACTGGGTCGTGTAGGCAGGCCCACAATCATCTATGAAGCAGGGAATTCCAGGATTTTGACTCAGCGGCTCTGAAGGATTGGTTGCGATCAGTGGTACACCAGTCCTCTTCAATGATGAAAACAAATTGAGGAATATACTGAGATCACAGGGGCACAGAGCATGCTCTGGGTGTAACACTTCAACGTTCATCACATAAAAAATCTCCACAGGAAAATCGCTGACTGAGCAGGCTGAGAGATAAAAGGCAGAAGAGTTAGAGTACGGGAAGTGATTAGTGGATCATCAAATGGAAACATCTTAAATGAACTGAATCTGAGCCACCCGACTTGTCACAAATGGTTCTGTCCGCAATGGTATTTCTAGGAGAGTCCAGCGCACAGGCGTGACAGAGGTGAATTCCCACACATCATAAAGATGCCTTCTATTGTGTTATGTGGCAGTACAACTGGCAAAGTTTGACATACGTCGCAAGAATACAGCAACTCAAAACTGAACATCTATGAGGTAGCTGTGGGCCATCAGCAGCAGCCGAACTGTAGCGAACGATTAACATTTAGCTGAGAAATATGGATGATTTTCTTCTATTAGAGGGTGGATCTAGATTCTTCACTTCAGTGGATGTCGAAGTTTGGCTATTACATGCCTTCGTAGAGCTTTCTCCTAAATCAGCAAGTGATTCAAGAGTCACAGGAAAAAGGTGCGAAAGTGAAGCTGAGGATTATTAGCTAAGTCACGATTTTGTTTGTTTCTTTTGACAGAGCAGAATTGTTTGGCTGAACCGTCTTCTTGCCCCAAGTCTTATTGTCTTGAGGTCGAAAATTATGTTTATGTGGTGATGTGCGATCTGCTGCTTAGGTTTTGGACTGCTCATTGAGAGGAGTATTCTGAATTCTGTCGAGCGGCCAGTCATTTGTGGAGACAGAGGGTGGAGCGTATATATAATGAGCTGCCAGAGGAAGTGGTGGAGGCTGGTACAATTACTGCACTTAAAAGGCATCTGGATGGGGACATTAATAGGAAGAGCTTAAGGGATATGTGCCAAATGCTGACAATTGGACGGAGATTCATTTAGGATATCTTGTCGGCATGCATGAAGGGTGTTTTTCCATGTCATATATCTCGATGATTGGAGCAGATCTACCAAGAAATCAAGGTTTAAAGGACCAGAAAAATATGAGAAAGATTATAATAATGTCAAGGTCAAACATTCTTATACAGGTCTAGAAAGATCGAATTCATAAGCAAAATGTTTCTGTGAGACTGGGCTGGGCTTGTCCACTGAATGTGTTTGTGCTGGTAATCCTCTTGGCCGCAGGGTGGTGTTCTGACTCTCCCCAGGGTTCTGTACCTGTCAGTGCTGCTTGTCCTCTCATCACTTCCGCCTTTCAAAAAGTGACTGGAAGAGGTTATTCGCAGGTGAATGGGTTAGTTTGAAAGTGGGATGCCTTTGAAAATAAGAAGTAATATGTCATAGACAGTGCATTCTTGACACAGTGAATGGCAAAGCTGGTAGGTGGAAGGAATGCTGGAAGACGAGAGAAATTGAGGCTGTGTTCAATAAAAAGAAGGATGCTTTTGTCAATTATAGACAGTTGGGTGTGAGTGAATCCAAAAGGAGTATAATGGGGATCATAGGAATTCAGGTGGAAAATCAGGAGGCATAATGGGGGTATGGTTAAGGCGAATCAAAAGAGATTCCTCAAATACGTTAAGGACAACGGAGTGACGAGGGAAACAAGAGCCGCCTCCCCCACACCACAATCCCCCAAAAGGTCAACAAGGCCACGTGATATGTGTGGAACATTGAGAGACAGGCGAGATATTAAAAAGTGTTCCACATCAGTATTTATTGTTAAGAAGGAAATGAAAGCAAAATAACTTGGACAAAAGTATAGTCATGTCTCGAAAATGGTCCATTTTACCGAGAAATAAGTGCTGGACATCTTAAAACGAATAAAGCGGGATTAAGGTGGTAAGGAAAAAGCAGGAAAACAGAGATTAGTGAGCCTGATGTCAGTGGTAGGTAAGGTGTTGGAAGGAATCCTTTGGGACAGGATTTACATGTGTTGTATAGGGATGGACTAATTAGGAACAGTCCACATGGTGTTGTGCATGCGAAATCATGTCTCATGACTTAATTGAATTAGTAAAGAAGTAGCAAACAAGATTAATAAAGGTGGAGCAAGGCATATGGTGCAAATGGACTACAGCAAAGTTTTCGATAAGGTTCTGAATGGTAAACCGGATAGCAAGGTTTGATCACATGGAATCCAGGAAGGCGAACGTTTTGGATATATATTGCTTTGACAGTGGCAGATAGGGTGGTGGTAGGAGGTTCTATTTCAGACTAGAGACCTGAGACAAGCGGACTGCCATATTAACCCTGATTTATCACCACAGGTGCTGACAGACCTGGTGAGATTAGATTAGCTTACTTACAGTGTGGAAACAAGCCCTTCGGGCCAACAAGTCAACACCGACCCCCTGAAGACCAACCAACCCAGACCCATTCACCTGCATTTACCCTGACTAATGCACCTAACACTACAGGCAATTGAGCATGGCCAATTCATCTAAACTGCATTTTTTTCTTTTGAATATAGGAGGAGACCGGAGCATTCGGAGGACACCCACGCAGGCACGGGCAAAGTGTGCAAACTCCACACAAACAGTTGCCTGGGGCGTGCTTTGAATTCGAGTCCCTGGTGCTGTGAGGCAGCAGTGCTAACCACTGTGACACCGTGCCGTACAACTTTGCCTTTCCAGCGGTCTCTGTTTCTGTTGTTGGCAAAGGGGCTGAATGAATTAAGAATACCTGGGAAGGAGCAAGTTGGACACAGAAGTGTCCGTTTCCATGCCATAAAATTATATATCTTTGTACCTTTATGACTCATGGTTAGTCCTCCAGTTCAGATCCAGCAACAGGCGCTGTCTTGATTAATTGATTGATTGTCACGTCGACAGAAGTTAAGTGAAAGTTTTTTTTTATTTATGAGCAGTACAGACAGATGACAATAAGCGAGGATGTACAGCTCAAGTAGACCTACAGAGATACACATAGGTTACATTATATATTTCACACACATTCGGCCAGCACAACGCTAACATAATCATCATTATTTAAGGCTCGGGAGTGCTTTCATCAGTGTAATAAAGCCAGGAAAACGTCGTTCCGGAAACTGCTGGTGTGTGTGTATGTGTGAGTGTGTGTGAATGTGTGCATGTGTGCGTGTGCGAGTGTGTGCACATGTGTGTGTGTGTGTAAGAGAGGGAGAGAGAGAGAGAGAGAGAGAGAGCTTGTGTTCAGGTCTCTGTATCTTCTGCCGAACTGAAGAGATTGGAGGAGGTCATTACTTCGGTGCAATTGCTCTCTGATGATGGTGGCAGCATTTCCGTGTCAGCTAGCCATGTAGACGGTGTAAATGGATGGAACGCAGGTTTCCTTGATGCTGTGGTCTGAACAACTCATTTTCTGTACGTTCATACTTTCAAAAACTAGGAGGGAGTACTTTGGAATCGCTATAGTCTGAATGACTGGAGATGGAGATTTGAAACACATGAAGACATTGAGGTTGCAGTGAATTTCATATGCCCTGGCCCCTCATTTCAGAAATTACCACAAACCGTGCCTATGGTTGAAGACTCCAAAGGATCATGAGATTAAAGCTTTTATTTTACCACCCACTGCCTAGGCCCTGCAGTCACTGCAAACAATTTGTGCAGACACTTTAATCATTAAAAAATACACATATATGTTTATTACTTTTAAAATGTCTAGTCCATTATATGATAGTTCCACTTTGTCATCCAGTGCTCCCTCGTTCAATTTTCGAAGCAGCTGCTTTTGTAAACCAGGTGGACCATTGAAGAAGGGGTTCAATTCATGAACAAGAAAATTGACAGATGTGACAACTGCAATGTAGAGTCCACCCATTTCAAACAAAGAGGCATTGCTCCCACTCGTGTACATGTGAAAAATGCATGGAGATAAATTTACACATGACTAAAGCAAAGGTGGTCGTGGGGAACCATCCGTTTACATCCTGTCCCAATTGAATCCAGAAACATAACACAGAGAAAATGCAGCTATAATAAATTTCTTCAAAATCGAGTTGAATAATCAACTATGGGATAACGTCCAGGAGAAAAAGAAGAATGTGGGCGAGTGAGCTCAGCTGAGTGAAATCCACAGAGAGCTGCGAATGACAGTCCAGGCTGACTAGTCATTTGCTGGGTGACGACTATCTTAAAGGGTTTACCTTCGTTTCTGATCTGTTTAACTGGATTCGTTAGGTCCAGTACTACAACAGTACAACAGATTAATCTCGAACTCATATTGTAGGTTAGCAGTTTCCAAGTGTGAATACATTTTAAAACTGATAACGAAAAGGTGAGGACTGCAGATGCTGGAGATTAGAGGCAAGAGTGTGGTGCTGGAAAAGCACAGCGTGTCAGGCAGGATAGAGGAGCAGGAAATTAGACGTTTCGGGCAAACGCCCTTCATCTCAAATCTGATGAAGAGCTTTTGTCCGAACTGTTGATTATCCAGCTCTTGGGTTGCTACCTGACCTGTTGTGCTTTTCCAGCACCACACTCTCGACTGTAAACTGATCAGACCTGGCCATTTCGAGTGTTTCATGCTCTAACTACATCTCAACACCCTGTGTTTTTCGTCAACAAGGGAAGTCACGCATGTTTTAATCTGTTTACTCAAAATTTACCAAATGAAGAAAAACATTTCATTGTCCCAATGGATCCTCCTGAAAGTATAAAATGAAGGCACTGGTCTGGAACATTTCGGAGTTGAAATTGGGAAATTGTCTGCAGTACAAAACAACACAACACTTTCACAGAGAAAATGCATAGTACTGTACGAGCTGTCAGAAAAATGTTTTATGCGATCCTTACCATAATTGGTATTCCTGGTAAGTGTTTATAAGGTTTGAACATTTTTAATTCTGTATATGCTTTGGCTTTTGATATGCACGGTGACTTCAGACAGCATCTTCAGGTTATTCTAATACTGAAACCATAATATTATTACTGGTACCAAAATTTCGTTTTTATCTGTACAATGTTATTTTTTTTTTGCTGAAAATCCCTGTTTGTTTAATACTTTCTTCCGCACAGGGATGTGTGTCCACGAATGTGTGTGTGTAAGTGTGTGTGTGTGTATGTATCTGTGTGTGTGTGTGTGAGAGAGAGAAAGAGAGACAGAGACAGATCTCTCCTGTTATGCACCAGGAAAGGGGAAACTCCTGATACAAGGTATTGTTGGAGATTATCAATGTTAGATTGTACTGTGCGCGATGAATAATAGACAACCACATGTTGCTTTTTGTTACTGACAGAAATTATGCCCTAGCTTTGCTCTTGAGTGGGTCATTGCATTCAGTTTCACACGTCATTTTCTTTTTAATCTAATTAAATGCAGTGATTTATTGACAGCACTTTCTCTTCTTGATTATTCTTCTTTCTGGTGTTCAATTTAAATAGAATCGGATTTCTCATGCCCTGCTTAAGCAAAGAATTGATATCAAGGCGCAGAGATTAACACAGATGATTAACATTTTAATACACGTCGAGGGAACATAACAGGATATAAACTGGGTATTGACATTTTCTGAGCCTTAATCAATTTCACATCACTTACCTCGATGTTTCCATATGGTTCCACAGCCATCTCCCTCGCTTTTCTCATAGTTGCTAATCTCTTAATCTTCCGGCAATTTCAAAGGGAACTCTAATCACTTAGGAGTAAATCAATCTATTTTCTCTTTTGGGTGTTTTTTATTCTTTTTGTGGGTTTAGTGTTTACTGCGGCATGAAGGCAGAGTGTGGCACTCCCACAATTTCTCCACCTTTCCTGTTCAAACCAGGTCATAGCTTCAAGGTCTCTCTTGAACATTGCACAAAGTTCCCAAAGTACAGAATAATCGTAACGACTGTTCAATGTTCACCAATACATATTACCTTCCTGAAATGGAATTATACATGTACAGGAGAAGTACACCCAACAATGCATCGTGATTGTAGGTTCTGCTGCTTTGAAGATCACAAATCCTCCAGCTCAGTGAGCAAACTTACATCCAAAACAAATCTATCTCATAGTCCACTATGGGTGTACTAGATGAATGAAAAAGTCCACGGTCATAGTGTGTGGCTTTTGGAGAAATCTGTTTTGATTACAAGTGGACTGTCCCATCGAACGCATTTTTTTCCCAACTTAAATCATTATGTATCTGTTTCCAGACAACAGCGACTCGTCCGAGGTGGATGGGCTCAGGTCACACCACAAAATCCGTAGCTCACGACGATGATCCAATCATTGGAGCAGTTCCTACTTGGAAGACCATTTTCCTTTTCCAGCTTCCTCATTCAACTGTGTTCTCTGGGGGTAGTACAGCGCCAAGGACCCGGGTTTGATTCCAGCTTTGTCTGACTGTCTGTATGCAGTTTGCACATTCTCCCCTTGTCAGCATGTGTTTCTTCTGCGTGCCCTAAACTCTTCCCATGGTCCAGAGATGTGCTGATTAGGAGGATTGACCATGGTAACGAGCACCTTACATTCGCTACAGTGTGGCATAAAGGGCCATCGGCTTATCAAAGGGTTACCAACCCTCGAAGGTTAACTCACCCAGACCCATTCCCAATCCCATTACCCGATATTCAGTCCTAACGAATGCACCTAAGGCACACATACGTGATCAATATAGGCAATTGATCATGGCCAAATCACTCTAATATGCACATCTTTGGGCTTTGGGAGGAAACCGGAGCACCCGACGGTAATCCATACAGCCACGGGGAGGATGAGCAAACTTCACACAGACAGTCGCCCGAGGTTGGAATCAAACCCAGGTCTCTGGTGATGTGCTAACCCCAGAGAACAGTCTTGAATGAATGAGTTGTAAAAGAAAAATGTTCTGCAGGTAGGAAGTGCTCAGATAATTGTATCATTGTATGTGCTCAAGATCTTCTATTGTGAACTGGCCTGGCACTGTGAGGCAGCAGTGCTAACCGCTGAGCCTTAGTGTCCAGGGATGTGCACGGTCGGTGAAATTTCCATGGAAAATGTGAGATTACCGAATAGGCATTTAAATTTTCGTGAGTGTACAGGCAAGGGTGCTCAGGATGGCATGTTCTTCTGAGGGTCAGTTCAGCCTTGATGAGCTCAGCAGCCTCCGTCGCTATTCAATGAATCTTTGGACATAAAAATATTCAGGTTTTCATTTCACTATATTCGTCGAAATCCCGAGTTTCACGTATGAAAGAAAATGAATGCAGCCGCAATTACCTGCCTTGGCTTAGTTATGGTTTAAATTGTGAAAAGGGCCAATTTCCATGTTTTTAACCAAATCTCAGTGCTTACTATCTCCACACGAATATAAACAAAATTGAGACCCTTCTGCCTATTTCCTCTTACAGCAAATCTCGTTGCAATTGTCATCTTATCCCAGGGAAAGTGTGGAATCTCCAAATGCACCACTCGTTACATGGTGGCCATGGCAATGGCGGATCTACTGACGATTATCACTGAGGTCATGCTTCTCCGAATCAATTGGTATTATTTCCCGATGCCTCTCCTGAAACTCACTGCTGTGTGTAAAGTTAACTACCTCCTGGCTCGATTAGCAATGGACTGTTCGGTCTGGTTCACTGTCGCTTTCACGTTTGATCGATTTGTGGCAATTTGTTCCAAGAGGCTTAAAATTAAATATTGCACCAGGAAAACGGCAACAGGAGTTCTTGCAACGATCTGTATATTTTTTACTTTGAAAAACATACCCATTTACTTTCGATTTAAACCTAAACGAATAATAAACAATGTTCCTCTGATTTGTTCTAACAAACGAAGCTATTTCACTGACCCGAGATGGATTGGATTTAGAATGGTTGATAAGGTTTTAACGCCTTTGCTACCATTTGCTTTAATTCTGTTGCTCAATGCTCTGATAGTCAGGCATATATTAGTGGCTAGTCAAGTCCGTAAGGGACTGAAGGGTCATAACAAGGGACAGAATGATCCAGAGATGGAGAGCAGACGGAATTGTGTGATTTTACTCCTCACCATATCGAGCAGTTTTATCCTGTTGTGGTTTCCGTATATTTTGTCCATTTTTAATGTTAATAAACTCCTGGATGACAATTCTGAATATATATTTAAGGAAGTTGGCTATATGTTGAGGAATTTAACTTGCAGCACAAACACATTAATTTATTTTGCAACACAGTCCAAGTTCAGAGAACAGTTGAAGAACATGGTGAAATATCCGGTCACATTAATTATGAAACTAACTTCAAAAGAAAAAAGAAAATCAGAGTTGCTGAAATGATGATATGCGAATGGAAAGATTGGATTGGCAGAACATCGCTGGGAAAAAAGAACGAGAAGCAAAATGTATTAAGGTGTCATGACCAATCCACATGGAGGAACAGAGGAACTAATAAAGAACAGCGGCACCAGGTCAAACAGAAACCTTCCGAAGGCCTGAAGGAAATGAGCAGGCGTAACCCAAATCCACAAAAACAGCAAGGCGAATCCTATATGAACTTGCATGGCTAATGGCAAAAGAGCAGGAAAATTCGCACATCCGAGAAATAAGAGGATTCGGCCGAGAGATAACACCCGTTCTGAAAACCCTCTTGTCTTGTGCATTCGAAGAAACAAAATGATGGATTAAGCTTGTGTGCTGCATGATACTTTTCCTTACATGGCAATCAACAAAATCATTTTCTGTCAGGCAGGGCTAAATGATTCAACAAAGAAAGGATCAACTCGGCTTTGAACTTTATTCATCATGTTATAGCCATTGATACAAGAGCAGATTAGAGGCAATGGTTTCTGTGGTGAGGAACTCATCCCCACTCGAGAAAATGCATATCCACCATCTTGAAGGCAACGTCTGAAATATAATGAAACACTCGAAGCTTAGATCAGATTGGTGCAGCTCGAACGTGGGATTCTTAACTGATGCAGCAGCAATTTACCTGGCAAACTTTTTTTAAATCAAGTCAAATTTTCTTTATTTCACTCCAGAGCCATGTACAAGCTTTAGTATCTGTTAAACCTGTGGAGTCGCCATTAGCTTTCATTTCTATTTGTTATTGGGTTAATTCGGATAACGTTAAGCCTGTTCTGAGAAATCTGACAGAAATCTTGCTTCATCGTCTTTTTAAAAGCAATGCTTGAAATTTCCAGTCATGGCACGAGTGAAGAAAATTCTGTATTACTTCTGCAATCTTCTGCTCTTTCTCGAAGCAATTCTCATCAATAAATATCAAAAAACCTAGAAACTATGCTCAAATTACACATTGTCCTTCTTCTTTAATACTGAGACTAAATGTAAATTTGACCAACTGTGTTACAGTCCTTAACACTGGGCAATGATTGCCCTCACTATCTTGAATGGTGACATTTACATATTAGAAAACGATGCATGCAAATGAATTGTGAGGATCTTGGACAGGTCCGTCAGGGAATGATAAAAGTGGAGGCGAGCTGTCGGAACATGTTCAATGAAATGCCAGTTTTAATATCGTTTGATGGTAGTTTCCTACTTGATTGAACAGATTTATACAAAAAAAAGCAATTCAGTCTCCACTTCAATGATTGTTGATTGACGTTTGTTCAAAGCGACCTGCGTTTGATACAGTGGGCCAATCTCTTGCGATGTTAGGGAATGTTGAATTACTTCCACATTCTCCCGTGCCTGAACTGTATATGACCAAGAACCTTGCATTTGCTCCCCACCTCTCACTATCAGATTCACGAATCTCTGGGACTGTGGAACATTGTTTCGGGCCATATATTGAAAGTGGGATCTATTTTTCTCTGAAATTTGCTGTCTGTCAGTGTGAATTGCAACGCTTATTTCAGAATCTCTGGTTGTGTGCGTGAAAATGAGATCCACTCTGCACTGAAGCCCTGCTCAACACGGAGTGTCCAGCCCCATTTGCAGAACACCTCCAGTCTGTGTACAAGCATGACCCCAAACTTCCCGTAGCTTAGTCATTATAACACAGCATGCTGTTTGCCAGCCCATTTCCCTGTCCTCTGTATTCTCCCATACTCCAGCGAATCACGGGGCAAGGAAACAACGTCTCATCATCAAACTAGGCAAGTTCACAAATTTCGGGACTAATTCTGAGATCAGCACTTCCAAATTGTGAGCTCATTCCTTCATTTTCTTTCAGCTTTGCTTTTTACCTTCTCTATCACCCTCGCTTCCCTCACGCCCGCACCAATGGGACGGTCGACTCTTGCCGGTTTTGGAGACAGAAACACAGTTGTTCTAAACTTCACACAGTATGAACACTTAAACTGAATTGTCAACATCCTTTCTAAGCCACAGCAGTCTAACCATCGCCCAAGAATTGTTTCATAAATGCTGCTCTCGCCACACATCAACATCTAATCTCAAAACTTCAGTTTCCTCGCTGTCCATGGATACAGACCTTGACCTACTCTGGTCTCCAACATTTTGTTGTTTTCAGTTTCCCATTCTCCAGAAGGAATTCCCCAAACCACGCACCCGATCACAGCGTCATGCCCAGCACACCGCAAACTCTGCCCAGAACACTGTGCCCTGCCCAGCACGCCCCAAACCATGGGCCCAAACACAGTGTCCCGCTCAGCACACCCCAAACTCCGCCCCAGCTGTTCCCAAAAACCGCTCCCATACACTCTACCCTGTCCAGATCACCAAAAACCCTGCCCCAACTATAATGCCATGCCTGATGCACCCCAAACCTGTCCCTACCACAACACCCAGCGCCTAAATTCAAATCTACCATTTTTCCAAACTCCCCCCTCCATTATCTCATTTTTCCTCCTTCCCTCCCGAGGACCAGGTCGTTCGCATTCTCTCAGTCTTATGAGTTTAGTGATGGGGTTTTGTTGGAAGGTTTCAGGTAGGTAACAGAAGTGATTCACTCTCCTTTGTATTGCTGGATTGGAAGGGAAGGTTTGTCAGAGAGGTCTCGATGAAATTCTGAAATCTTGTTCCCTTTAAAAGCTAGGCCTGATGCTTTTGGACCATGTTTGACATCAACCAATTCTTGGCCCTAAGTGCTCTGCCCCAGACTTCAACCTTCAACACGTAAGCCCAATCAACTGGCTGGAGATGTAGCCACTGGTATGGCCTCCCGGTGTATCATGCCGATTATGGGCCAGATGACCCTTTGGTGCTGCCCATTGGCCCCATTCTTGCTGAAGCCCACAGACGACAAGACACAGCCGAGTTGCCAATCAAGCCCTGGAGGACGGTGATGGTGAGCTGCAGCTTCTGGTGGAGGTGGTGCTAGATCTATTGTCTATTGTCTATTGTCTATTATCTCATTCAGCTACTGCTGCTCACTCACGACATCGTCCAGGAGGCAACCTGCTGGCAGAGGTGGCTGGTGGACTCGCAATCCTCAATAGTGTTGCCAGGAGTGAGTGAGTTCCTTGAACCGGGCATTCAAGAGCCTTGGAGGATAATCATGGAAACTGGGAGTTGGAGGCTGGCGAGGCTGCAGTCAGCCGTGGCGCAGTAATGGCCCACAATATCAATTGGGCCACATTGAAGCCTCAGTCAAATGTGCATTCAATTGGTGAAGCAAATCTGAAGCAGAGGCAGAGCCGAGATTTCCTTGCACTGAGCAGCAAGTTTGTTCCTTCACTCTGATTGGCTCGCTCGCACTCGGACCAAAATGCAGCCTACTACTATATGCCCCTGCTTTAAATCGACTACTGGGAGTGAAACTGGTGAATTGGCTATCCTCGCTCCGTGTCCCCGATGCATCCTGAGCAGATATTTCACTGCATTGTGGAGATATTGGCTAATTGACTAACATAGCACGAGGTCTGAGATGCATCCGAGACCTGCCTCAGGGCCATTCTGCGAGTGGGATGTCCATCATTTCGGCCCAAGAATCAATCAGCATTCTCTATCCCTGATTATTGGAGTTGGGCTAATGCGAGATCAAATGTAAGTACTAGCCCCGGAATCTGAACCTCAGGCCTAAACCTCCCCGCGCTTTGGTCTCGATTTATTCCCATATCATCGAGTGTGAGATCGGTTTTGGAAAGGGCCTGAGAATGGAACCTGGAACTCTCCTGTTCTGTGTGCACATGTATCTAGCTGTGAGTGTGAAGGTCCTCAGTTTCACCGTTTTCTGCAAGGTCAGCTCCCCAAGATGATGCGCAGGCTTATGTTTCCTTCCATTGTGTCTCTTGGTCAGTTCCAGAAAGAAAAGTCAGGAAAACTAGCAGATGAGGCATACTGGTCTGAGTCACCTGGCTTATTTCAAAACAGAAGACCAGTGTTTTCATTAACATCAATTGCTGGGTTTTAACTGTCTCTGGTTAGGAAAGAGATTGCTATTCTCGGCAGTACTAGGCCAAGATGGAACCTGAAACTTTCATCCTGTGTACGTCCACACATGTGGGGGCTATCAGTCCCATGGATTCCATTAAAGATCAACAAACACGAGCATGAGACGGGGCCTGCATCTAAATCTCCCTGTCTGGATCTTTAAAAGTCCCACATTGGTTGTAATTGTTAAATTCTGTGCTCGGCTGAAAATGGAGCCTGAGGTCTACTCTTTCCTGCATAGGGCTCGAACCGCCCCACACGGGACGAAATTGGTAAAATCAGTGCTTGGCCTTAGATCGAGAAACAGCATGCCTCTGCAGTGCATTATCAGGTATGGAGAGGAGAAGGATTTAGTTCCTGGTGAAGAAACAATTCCAGGTGGAATATAAACACTCAAGAGCATGTTCAAAGAAGCAAGGGCAGTGAAAGATGAATTGCTAAAAACTCAGGAATAAAAAATGTGAAATGACAATGTTGGGTGCATACTATAGACCTCACAACGACCAGTAGGCGAGAGAAGAGTGAACATGCAGACAGATCTTTGAAAGAGGTAATATCAAGGTTGTTGTGGTGGGTGATTTTAACTTCCCTGACACGGTAGGAACTTGGATGGGCAGAATTTGTAAGGACCGTTCAGGAGGGATTATTGACACAATAGGGAAACTGTTCAACCAGGAAAGAAATCTGAGTTTAGGAACTGAGCCACGCCAGGTAGTGAAGGTTCAGTGTGTGAGAATTTTGTGGAAGTGACCATCATAATATGCATTCTAAGGTAGGGCGAGGTGCCTAAGTGGTTAAAGCAATGACCTGTTAATATATTGCGTTCTGTATGTGTGGGTTCACATCCCATATTCGTTGGCTTTGGAAACGCAAGGAGTGATTCGGGGTTGTCATCGTGCCTTTGTGCATGGGAACTCATGTCTCACAATCATGATTGAGTTTTTTGAAGAAGTAACAAAGGGGATTGATGACGGCAGAGCAGTAGATGTGATCTATATGGACTTCAGTCGGGCGTTCGACACGATTCCCCATGGGAGACTGTTTATTAAGATTAAATCTGATGGAATACAGGGAGAACTCGCCATTTGGATACAGAACTGGCACAAAGGTAGAATACAGAGGGAAGTGGAAGAGGGTTGTTTTTCAGACTGGAGGCCTGTGACCAGTGGAGTGCCACTGGATCGGTGCTGTGTCCTTTATTTCATGTGAGCGTAAGAGGTACAGTTAGTATGTTTGCAGTTGACACCAAAATTTGAGGTGTAGTGGACAGCGAAGAGGGTTATGTCAAATTCCAACATGATCTGGACCAGATGGGTCAATGGCTGAGGAGTGGCAGATGGAGTTTAATTCAGATAATTGTGAGGCGCTGCATTTTAGGAAGCAAATCTTAGCAGGACTTATACATTTGGTGGTAAGGTATTAGGGCGTGTTGCTGAACATGTTTAAGGTGTGGGATGCAATGGTCGTCCCTGCTGATTACACTTGCAGGAAGTGCACCCGTCTCCAGCTCCTCCAAGACCGTGTTAGGGAACTGGAGCTGGAGTTGGATGAACTTAGGATCATTCGAGAGGCAGAGGGGGTCATAGATCAGAGCTTTAGGGAAGTAGTAAATCCAAAGATTGCAGACAAATGGATGACAGTGAGGGGGACTGGGAGGAAGCATCCAGTGCAGGGACCCCCTGCGGCCGTTCCCCTCAAGAACAAGTATCCCGTTTTGGATACTTGTGGGAGGGGACGACTTACAAGGGGGAAGCAATGGGGTTCAGGCCTCTGGCACGGAGCCTTTCCCTGTGGCTCAGAAGGGAAGGGTGGAGAAGAGCAGAGCAATAGTTATTGGGGACTCGATAGTTCAGGGCACAGATAGGCGGTTTTTAGGGGCGAGAGAGACTCACGTTTGGTATGTTGCCTCCCATGTGCAAGGGTAAGTAATGTCTCTGATCGTGTTTTCCGGGTCGTTAAGGGGGAGAGGGAGCAGCCCGAAGTCACGCTCCACATTGGCGTCAACGACATAGGTAGGAAGAGGGATGAGGATGTTAGGCAGGATTTCAGGGAGCTTGGATGGAAGCTCAGAGTTAGAACAAACAGAGTTGTTGTCTCTGGTTTGTTCCCTGTGTCACGTGACAGAGAGTCGAGGAATAGGGAGAGAGAGCTGTTAAATGCATGGCTTCAGGGATGATGCAGGAGGGATTGATTCCAGTATCTGGATAACTGACATTCTTTCTGGGGAAGGTGGGACCTCTATAAACAGATTTGCTTACAAATGAACCTGAGGGGCACCAGTATCCTTGGGGGCGGGAGGTTTGCAAGTGCTCGTTGGGAGGGGGGGAATGAAGCTAACTCTACAGTGGCATGGGAACCTGGACTGTAGCTTTAGGGTACAGGACCTTGATTGTAGGGAGGTTAGGAACATGGCATCAATCTCGAAAGAGGGTGCCGGTAAACAGGAAGGTGGCTTGAAGTGTGTATACTTCAATGCGAGAAGTATATGAAATAACTTAGGTGAACTTGCGGCGTGGGTTAATAGCTGGGATTTCGATGTTGTGGTTATTTTGGAGACATGCGTAGAACAGGGACAGGATTGGTTGTTGCAGGTTCCAGGGTTTACACGTTTTAGTAGTGTCAGAGGCGGGGGTAAAAGACGGGGAGGTATGCATTGCTTGTCAAAGATAGTATTGCAGCAGTGGAAAGGACGATGGAAGAAGACTCGCCATCTGAGGTAGTTCAGGCTGAGATTACAAATAGGAAAGGTGAGGTCACCCTGTTAGCAGTTTTCTACAGGCCTCCAGTAGTACTAGAGACGTCGAAGAAAGGCTTGCGAGGATGATTCAGGAGAAATGTGAAAGTAATAGGGTGGTTGTTATGGGGAACTTTCACTTTCCAGATGTTGACTGGGAAAGATATAGCTCGAGAACGTTAGATGGGTCGATGTTTGTCCAATGTGTGCAGGAGGATTTCCTCACACAATATGTAGACAGGCCAACAAGAGGTGAGGCCAAACTGGCTTTGGTTCTAGGTAACGAACCAGGCCAGGTGTTAGAATTGGAGGTAGGTGAGCACTTTGGGGACAGTGACCACACTTCGGTGACTTTTACTCTAGCGATGGAGAGGGATTAGTGTGCACTGCAGAGTAAGAGTTATAGCTGGGGGCAGGGAAATTATGATGCGGTGAGGCACGACTTAGGATGCGTGGTTGGAAAAGTAGGCTTCAAGGGAAGGGTGCAATCGATATGTGCAGCTTGTTCAAGGAGCAACAATTGAGTGTCCTTGATAAATATGTATCTGTCAGGCAGGGAGGAAAGGGTCGTGTGAGGGAGCCGTTGTTTAATAAGGAATTAGAACCCCTTGTTAAAGGGAGGAGGGCGGCCTATGTAAAGTTGAGGCGTGAAGGTTCAATTGGGGCGATTGAGAGTTATAAGGATCTGAAGAGGGAGCTAAGAGCAGCAAGGAGGGGACGTGAAAAGTCCTTGGCTGGTAGGATTAGGGAAAATCCAAAGGTTTTCTATAGGTATGCCAGGAATAAAAGAATGATAAGGGTAGGAAGAGGTCCAGTCAAGGATAATAGTGGGAAGTTGCGTGTGGAGGCTGAAGAGGTTTGGGAGACACTGAATGAATATTTTTCGGCAGTTTTCACTCAGGAACATGACATTGTTGCTGATGTGAATATTGAGTCACAATTAATTAGAATGGATGGCTTTGAGGTATGTAGGGAAGAGGTAATGGAAATTCTGGAAAGGGTGAAAATGCATAAGTCCCCTGGGCCTGATGGCATTTATCCTAGGATTCTCTGGGAAGCAAGGGAGGAGATTGCAGAGCCATTGGCCTTGATTTTTATGTCCTCGTTGTCTACAGGAACAGTGCCAGAAGACTGGAGGATAGCAAATGTGGTTCCCTTGTTCAAGAAGGTGAGTAGGGGATAACCATAGTAACTATAGGCCCGTGAGTCTCACTTCTGTTGTGGGCAAAATCTTAGAGAGAATTGTAAGGGATGGGATTTATGAATATCTGGACAGGAATAATGTGATCAAGTATAGTCAGCATGGCTTTGTGAAGGGCAGGTCGTGCCTCACAAACCTTATTGAATTCGTTGAGAAGGTGACTAAGGAGGTGGACGAGGGTAAAGCGGTAGATGTGGTGTATATGGATTTTAGAAAGGCGTTTGATAAGGTTCCCCATGGTAGGCTACTGCAAAGAAATACGGAGGTCTGGCATTGATGATGAGTTGGAGGTTTGGATTAGGAATTGGTTGGCTGGAAAAAGATAGAGGGTAGTAGTTGATGGTAAAGGTTCATCTTGGAGTGCAGTTCCTAGCGATGGTCCGCAAGGAGCTCTTTTGGGACCATTACTGTTTGTCATTTTTATAAATGACCCGGAGGAGCAGCTAGAAGGTTGGATGAGCAAGTTAGCGGATGATAAGAAAGTCTTTGGAGTTGTTGACAGTGAGGAAGGATGTGTCAGGTGACAGCGGGATATAGATGAGCTGCAGAGCTGGGCAGAAAGGTGGCAAATGGAGTTCAATGTGGGTAAGTGTGAAGTGATTCACTTTGGTAAGATTAACAAGAAGATGGGGTCCTGGGCTAATGGTCGGATACTTGGTAGTGTGGATTAGCAGAGGGATCTTGGTGTCCATGTGCACAGATCTCTGAAAGTTACCACCCAGATAAATAGTGCTGTGAAGAAGGCATATGGTCTCATGGCTTTTATTGGAAGAGGAATTGAGTTCCGGAGTTCTGACGTCATGTTGCAGTTGTCTAAGACTCTGGTGCGGCCGCATCTTGAGTATTGTCTGCAGTTTTGGTCGCCGTACTTTAGGAAGAATGTGGAGGCACTGGAACGGGTGCAGAGGAGGTTTACCAGAACGATGCTGGTATGGTAGGAAGATCCTATGAGGAAAGGCTGAGGCACTTGGGGCTGTTTTCCTTGGAGAAAAGAAGATTTAGGGGTGACTTGATAGAGGTGTACAAGATGATTAGGGGGTTTGATTGGGTTGACCATGAGAACCTTTTTCCATGTATGGAGTCAGCTATTACGAGGGGGCATAGCTTTAAATTAAGGAGTGGTAGGTATAGGACAGATGTTAGGGGTAGATTCTTTCCTCAGCGATTCGTGAGTTCATGGAATCCCCTGCAAGTAGCAGTGGTGGACTCTCCCTCTTTACGGGCATTTAAACAGGCATTGGATTGGCATATGGAGGATAGTAGGCTACTGTAGGTTAGGTGGGCTTGGATCGGTGCAACATCGAGGCCCAAAGGGCCTGTACTGCGCTGTATTTTTCTATCTTCTATCTAACAAAGATACCTTGGAGTGCAGGTTCATAGCTCCTTGAAAGTGAAGTCGCAGGTCGAAAGGATAGTGGAGAAGACGTTTGGTATGCTTTCCATTATTGGTCAGAGTATTGAGTACAGGAGATGGTAGTTCATTTTGCGGCTGTACAGGACCTTGATTTGGCCACTATTGGAATGTTGCGTGCAATTCTACCCTTCTTCCTATTGGAAAGATGTTGCAAAACTTGAAAGGGTTCAGAAAGGATTTACAGGGATGTTGCCAGGGTTGGAGGATTTGAGGTATAGGGAGAGGCTGAACGGGCTGGGACTGTTTTCCCTGGAGCGTCGGAGGCTGAGTGGTGACCTTTTTCAAGTATACAAAATTATAAGGGGCATGGATAGGATAAATGAACAAAGTCTCTTCCCTGGGGTCGGGGAGTCCAGACCTCGAGGGCATAATTTTAGAGTGAGAGGTGAAAGATATAACACAGACCTAAGGGGCATTCTTCACGTACAGGGTGTTACGTGTATGGAATGAGCTGCCAGAAGAAGTGGTGGAGGCTGATACAATTGTCACATTTAAGAGGCATTTGGATGGTTATAAAAATAGGAAGAGTTTGTAGTGATATGGGCCGCGTGCTGGCAGGTGGGACTAGATTGGGTTGGGATATTTCGTTGACATAGACAGGTTGGACTGAAGAGTCTGTTTCCATGCTGCACATCTCTTTGACTCTATGACTCTCTCACACAAATACACACACACTTTCACATTCTCTCTCACACACACACTGTCTGTCTATCTCTATCACACACATACATTTTCTCTGTCCCAGACAGAAACACTCACTCTCACTCTCTCACACTCACACACTCTCTCTCTCACACTCTCACATTCCCTCTCTCACTCAATCACTCACTCTCTCTCACATTTTAACTCGCTCACACTATCTCTCTCTCCATCTCACACAGACACACAATCTCACTCTCTCTATCAGGCACACACACACTCTCTCACACACACACTGTCTCTCTCACACACCCTCATTTATGCACACTCTCTCTCTCATGCACACACTTATACAAACTCTCTCCCACTCTCATCAGACACATGCATACATTCTCTTTCTCTCTTGCATATAGACACGCTCACTCTCACTCGCACACACTCTCCCCACCTATATTTCACACACGTAGATACCCACTCTCACAGTCTCTCCCTCACACACTCACTCACACACTCTCTCCCCCCCTCTGTCACGCACATGTACACGCACACACTTTCTCTGAAGCACACATACACGTTCACAATCTCTCTCTCACATTCTCTCTCTCAAACACAAACACTCTTACATTCTCTCTCTCTCACACACACACGCAAACTCTCATATTCTCTCTCCCTCTCGCACACACTCACATTCTCTCTCGATCTCTGACACACTCCCGCACATTCTCTCACATTCTCTCTCGCGATCTCTGACACACGCACACTCTCAATCACACACACGCTCACATCCTGTCTCCCTCTCTCTCACACACAGACAGACTCACACTCTCTCTCCCTCTCTGTCACACACACTCGCATTTTCTGTCTCTCGAACTCTGACTCACACTTGCTCATTCACTCACAATCTCTTTGTCGATCTCTGACATACACCACACTCTTTCTCTCTCACCCACACATCTGTTCTCTCACTCTTGATCTTTCTCACAAGCATAGATTCTCTCTCTTACACAGATACACACGCTCACTCTCTCTATCAGACACATACTCTCTCTCTCACGCACACACTTTCAGTCTCTCATACACGCTGTCACTCATACACACTCTCACACACACACTTACACAAACACTGTCTCACTCTCTATGTCTCACACACACATACATTCTCTCTCTCTTACGCGCACACACACACACTCACTCTCACACACACTCTGACTCTCCCTCCCCTCTCACACGCATACACACCCACTGTCACATTCTCTCTCTCCCACACACTCACCCACTCTCTCACAGTTTCCCTCTCCCTCTCTCACGCAAAAGTACCCACACACTCACATTCTCTCTTTCTCTCTCAAACACACACTCTCACACGCACACGTACACACACACTCCCTCTCTCACATTCTCTCTCTCTCTCACACACACAAACTCTCATATTCTCTCTCTATCTCTCACGCACACTCTCACATTCTCGCTCCCTCTCTCACACACACTCGCACATTTTCTCTCTCGATCTCTGACATGCATGCATACATTCATTAGCCTTTCGTCTCTCGATCTCTGACACGCACACTATCTCTCACACACGCTCACATTCTCTCTCCATCTCTCTCTCTCACACACACTCACATTATCTCACCCTCTCACTCACACACACTCGCACATTCTCTATCTCTATCTCGATCTCTGACATACACACGCATATTCACCCACATTCTCTCTGTCGATCTCTGACACACATTCTCTATCACACACATGCACACACACAAACACACTCTCTCTCACACACACACTCACTCTCTCCCTCCCTCACACACACTCACATTCTCACTCTTTCACTTTCCCTCTCTCTCTGACACACACACGTTCTCTCTCCCTCTCCCTCACACACACACACTCACTTACTCATACTCTATCTCTCTCTGTCCCACACAGCCACTCACTCTCATTCTCTCTCTCTCATACACATATATACACTCTCTCTCACTCACTCCCTCTCTCTCGCACACACACTCACATTCTCTCAGACACACATTATCACATTCTCTCTCCCACCCTCTCACGCACTCACATTCTCTCTCTCATGCACACACTCTCATACTGTCTCTCTCAAACACACACACACACTCTCACTCCCTCTTCCTCTCACGCACTCTGTCTCTGTCTCTCTCACACAAACACACGCTCATGTTCTCTCTCTCAAACACACACACTATTACATTTTCGCCCTCTCTTTCCCTCTTTCACACACTCATTCTCTCTCGCCATCTCTTTCTCACACATACTTTCTCATTTTCTCTCTTTCACGCACACACTGTCGCATTCTCTCCCTCACACATACACTCTCTCTCACACACACACTCACTCATTCTCTTGCTCTCTCTTTCTCTCACGCACACTGACATTCTCTCTCTCACACACATACACAATCTCTCTGTCTCACATTCTCTCACACACACTCTAACACTCTCTTCCTCTCACACACACTATCTCATTCTCTCTCTATCTTACACAGAATCTCTGTCTGACACGGGCACACACTCTCACTCTCTCTATCACACACAGTCTCCCTCACACACACACGCACTCTCTGTCTCTCACACACACTCTCACTCACACACTCTTTCTCACACAAACACACACACTCTGTCTCACGCTCTCTCTCACACACCCTCACTCTCTCACACACACACACTATCTCATTCTCTCTCTATTTCACTCTCTCTTTTTCTGTCTCACACAGACACACACTCTCACTCTCTTTGTCACACATACACACTCTCTCACCCTTACACACACTGTCTGCCTCTCACGCACACTCTCCCCCTCTGACACACTCTCACATTCTCTCTCGCACGTACACTCATTCTCAAACTCTATCACACACACTTTATCTCTCCCTCTCTCTCATACACACTCTCCCATTCTCTCTCTCACACACAGACACATACACATTCTCTCTCATACATACAATCTAACATTCTCTCTCTCTTTCTCACGCACACACTCTCACGTTATCTTTCTCTCTCTCACACACAATATCTCATTTTCTCTCTATCGCATTCACATACGCTCTCCCTCTCTCTGTCTCACATAGACGCACACTCTCACTCTATCGCAAATGCACACATTTACTCTCTCTCACACAGACACTCTCTCTCTCTCAATCTCTCTCACTCTCACTCGCACTAATCACTCACTGACTCACACTATCTCTCTCCCTCTCTCTATCACTCTCTCTCACACACACTCACACACACGCTCACATTCTGTCTCTCACTCTTTCTCTCTCTCACACACACACTCACTTATTCTGTCTGGCTCTTTCTTTCTCGCATACTCACATTCTCTCTCTCCCTCACACATTCTCTCTGCCATTCTCTTTCTCTCTCACACACACACTGACATTCTCTCTCTCGGTCACATACACAGTCTCTGTCTCACATTCTCTCTCATGCACTCTCAGACTCTCTCTGTCTCTCACTCACACACTATCTCATTCTCTATCTATCTCACACTCTCTTTCTCCATCTGACACGGACAAACTCTCACTCTCTCTATTAAACACACTCTCCCTCTCACACACACGAATTCTCTGTGATTCACATACACTCTCTCTCAAACGCACACACATAATCTGCCTCACATTCTCTCTCAAAAACTCTCTCTCTCTCACATCCACTATCTTATTCTCTCTCTATTTCACAATCTCTCTTTCTGTCTCACACAGATACACCCTCACTGTCACACACACTCTCTCCCTTACACATACTCTGTCTCTCACACACATGCTCTCTCTCACACACACTCACTTGCAATCATACAGACCCACACAATTCTCTCTCTCTCTCACACGCACACACAGACACACTTATTCTCACTCTTTCACACACGTGCACTCTCTCTCCCTCTCACTCTCTCTCACACACACGCTCTAACATTCTCGCTCTCTCTCACATACATACGTTCGTTCTGACACACACACTCTCACATTCTCTCTCTCACACGCAATATCCCATTCTCTCTCTCACAATCTCACTTTCTCTCTCTCTCACATTCTCACATTTTCTTTCCCTCTCACATGCACAATATCTCACTCTATCGCTGTCTTACACAGACACGCACTCTCACACTCTCGATCACACATACGCATGTTTTTCTCTCACACACATTCACTCTTTCTCTCTCACTCTTTCTCATTCTCATCTCATCACTCACTCACTCACACTCTCTCCCACCCTCTCTCTATCACTCTCTCTCACACACACACTCATACACACGCTCACATTCTCTCTCTTACACACACACACTCGCTCATTCTCTCTGGTTCTCTCTTTCTCGCGCACTCACATTCTCTCTCTCTCACACATCCTCTCTGACATTCTCTCTCTCTCAAACACGCACACTCTCATTCTCTCTCTCTGTCACAGACACAATCTCTCCGTCTCACATTCTCTCTTACACACTCTCACACTCTCTCTCTCTCACACACTATCTCATTATCTATCTATCTCACACTATCTCTCTGACACGGATACACACTTTCACTATCTCTATTAAACACACAAATCTCTCTCTCCCACACACACACATTCTCTGCCTCTCCCACACACTCTCACTCACACGCACACTCTATCTATCTCACACACACACACAAACACACATGCACTGTCTCACAATCTCACGCACACACACTCACTCTGTCTCTCTCTCTCTCACACAATCTTATTCTCTCTCTATTTCGCACTCTCTGTCTGAAACGGACACACACTCTCACTCTCTCTCGATCACACACTCTCTCTCTTCTTCACATACACACTTTCTGCCTCTCATGGACACTCTCTCACTCACACACTCAGTCTCTCTCTCTCACGCACACACTCACGCATTCTCTCTCACGCACACACATACACAATCTCTCTGTCTCACATTCTCTCTTACACACTCTCACTCTCTCTCTGTCACACACACACACACACACACACACACACACACACACACACACACACACACACACACACACACACACACACACACACACACACGGTGGGCGGCACGGTGGCACAGTGGTTAGCACTGCTGCCTCGCAGCGCCGGAGACCCGGGTTCAATTCCCGCCTCAGGCGACTGACTGTGTGGAGTTTGCACATTCTCCCTGTGATCTGCGTGGGTTTCCTCCGGGTGCTCCGGTTTCCTCCCACAGTCCAAAGATGTGCAGGTCAGGTGAATTGGCCATGCTAAATTGTCCGTAGTGTTAGGTAAGGGGTAGATGTAGATGTAGATGTAGATGTAGGGGTATGGTTGGGTTACGCTTCGGCGGGGCGGTGTGGACTTGTTGGGCCGAAGGGCCTGTTTCCACGCTGTAAGTAATCTAATCTAATCTAATCTATACACACACTATGTCATTATCTATCTCACACTCTGTCTGACACGGACATACAATCTCAATCTCTCTATCATACACACACACTCTCTCTCGGCCTCACACACATTTTTTGCCTCTAACTCACACACACACTCCCTCTCTCACACACATAAACACACACACTCTGTCGCACATTCTCTCACACACACTCTCAGTCTCTCTCTCGCACACACTATCTAATTGTCTCTCTATTTCGCACTCTCTCTTTCCGTCTCACACAGACACACAATTGCACTCTCTCTATCACACACATACTCTCCCTCCCACACACGCACTCTCTGCCTCTCACACACTCTGTCACTCACACACACACTCTCTATCTCAAACACAAACACATTCACTCTCTCTCTCACGCTCCCACAGACACACTCATTCTCACTCTCTCTCACACACAGTCTCTCTCTCGCTCTCTCCCTCAGACACACACTCTCCCATTCTCTCTCTGTCTCACATGCACACACACATTCTTTCTCTCACACACACTTTCACACCCCTCTCTCTCACACGATCTCGCATTCTCTCTCTCTCATTCACAATCTCACATTCTCTCTCTTTTTTGTCACGCACACACACACACTGACATTCTCTTTCTCTCACACACAATATCTCATTCTCTCTCTATCAATAAATAGAAATTAACACAGATGATTAACGATAGAATTCTTGGCCATGTGGAAGAACAGATGGATTTGGGTGTGCACGGACAAAGACTCCTCAAAGTTTCTACCCAAGTGGATAGTGTTGATAATAAAGCATATGATGTTTTGGCTTTCATTAACGGGGGATCGAGTTTAAGAGCTGCGTTGGTTTACTTCAACTCTGCACGTCCCTGATGAGTCCACACTTGAAACTTTCTGTCCACCTTTGGTCGGCCTAATGTAGGAAAGACACAGAGGCTTTGGAGAGGGTGCAAAGGGTGTTTACCAGTATGTGGCCTGGACTGGAGGGCTTGCCTTATGAAGAAAATTTGAATCGGCTCGGACCTTTATCTCTGGAGAGAAGAAGGAAGAGAGGAGACCAGAGAGAGGTGTACAAAATAATGACAGTAACAGATAGAGTCAGTCGCCAGAAACGTTTCCCTAGGGCAGGATTGACTGGTACGAGGAGTCATAGTTTGAAGATATTAGCAGGAAAGTATAAAGGAGATATCAGAGGTGGGTTCTTTACACAGAGAGTTGTGAATGAATGGAAGGCGTTGAGAGTTGTGGTGGTGGACGCAGAGTTATTGGGTACATTTAAGCACATCCTTGGACTGAGGGACGAAACCGAAGCACCCGGAGAAAACCCATACAAGTATGGGGAGAATGTGCAAACTCCACACAAAGAGTTGCCTGAGGTTGGAATGAAACCCAGGTCTCTGGTGATGTGCTAACCCCAGAGAACAGACTTGATTGAGGAAGTTGGAAAAGAAAAACGTTCTGCAAGGTAGGAACTGCTCAGATAATTGGTTCATTGTCTGTGCTCAATATGTTCTGGTGTGATCTGACCTTGCACTGTCAGGCAGCAGTGCTAACCACTGACGCTTAATGTCCAGAGATGAGCACGGTCAGTGAATTTGCCATATGAAATGTGATATTACCGGATAGGCATGGAAAATTCTCGTGAGTTTACAGGGATGGGGTCTCTGGATGGCATGTATATCTGAGGGTCAGTTCAGTCCTCATGATCAAACCAGCTTCCGTAGTTATTCAATGATTATTTGGACAGAAAAATATTCAGACCTTCATATCAGTAGATTTGTCGAAATCCCGAGTTCCACGCATGAAAGAAAATTAATGTATCTACAATCACCTGCCTTAGGTTAGTGATGGTTTAAATTGTGAAAAGGGTCGATTTCCATGTTTTTAACCAAATCTCAGTGCTTCCTATCTCCACACGAATATAAACGAAATTGAGAACCTTCTGCCTATTTCCTCTTGCAACAAATCTCGTTGCAATTGTCATCTTATCCCAGGGAAAGTGTGGAATCTCCAACTGCACCACTCATTACATGGTGGCCATGGCAATGGCGGATCTACTGACGACTATCACTGAGGTCATGCTTCTCCGAATCAATTGGTATTATTTCCCGATGCCTCTCCTGAAACTCAATGCTGTGTGTAAAGTTAACTACCTCCTGGCTTGATTAGCAATTGGCTGTTCAATCTGCTTCACTGTCACTTTCACGTTTGATCGATATATGGCAATTTGCTATGAGAGACTTAAAATTAAACATTGCACCAGGAAAACTGCAACACGAGTTCTTGCAACAATCAATATACTTTTTAGTTTAAGAAACACCCATTTACTTCCGATTGTAGCCGAAGCAAATTATTACCAATGTTCTTCTGTATTGTTCTAACAGACGAAGCTATTTTACTGACCCGAGATGGATTGGATTTAGAATGTTTGATAAGGTTTTAACGCCATTGTTACGATTTGGTTTAATTCTGTTGCTCAATGCTCTGATAGTCAGGCATATATTAGTGGCTAGTCGAGTCCGTAAAGGACGGAAGGTTCATAGCAAGGGACAGAATGATCCAGAGATGGAGAACTGACGGAATTCTGTTATTCTAATCCTCAACATTTCGTGCAGTGTTGTACTGTTGTGGTTACTGTATATTTTGTTCATTTTTAATGTTAAGGAACTCCTCGATGACAACTGTGAATATATATTTGAGGAAGTTGCACATATGTTGCGGAATTTAAATTGCAGCACAAGCACATTAATTTACATTGCGACACAGTCCAAGTTCAGAGAAGAGTTGAAGAGCAAGGTGAAATATCCATTTATAATAATTAAGAAGCTAACTTTAAAAGGAAACAACTCAGAGCTGTTAAAAAGATGATACGCGAATGAAAAGAGTGGACTGGCAGAGCATCGCTGGGAAATAAATTAGAGAAGCAAGATGTATTGAAGTGTCGTTACCAATCCACGTGGAAGAACAGAAGAACTAATAAAGAGCAGTGGCACCAGTTCAGACAGAAAGAAATGAACAGGCAGAACACAAATCCGCAAAATCAGCAAAGCACGTCCTATATGAACTTGTATGACTAATGCCAAAAGAGCAGGAAAATTCTCACATCCCAGAGAGAAGAGGACAAGGCTGAAAGAAAACAACCGTCCTGCAAGCTTGGTTGTAATGTGTGTAGGAGGAAACAAAATGCATGGTTAACCTTGTATGCTGCAGGATTCTTTTCCTTAGATGGCATCAACAAAATCATTATCTATCAGACAGGGCTCAATGATTCAACAAACAAAGGATCAATTTGCCGTTGTATTTTATTCATCATATTATTGCCATTGATACTGGTACAGATTAGACGCAATGGTTTCCGTGGTGAGGAACTCATCCCCACTCTTGAAAATGCGCATCCACCATCTTGAATGCGGAATTCTGAAATATAATAAAATACTGGCAGATGTGCTCGGATTGGTGCAGCTCAAACTGTATGTGAGTTTCTCAAATGATGCGGCCGGAAATTAACTGTTAAACCTTTTTGCTCCCAAGTTAAATTTTCGCATCAGAGCCGGATTCTGCCCAGAGATAAGTAAATTGACGTAGTCTAGTTAAACATTCAGCTCCTGATAAAGCAGTTATCCATCTATCACTGGAAACCCTTCACCTGAATACGGTCCTCAGTATTGTCTTCACGTCTTTTGATTAATTGTGGGGGGGGGGGGGGGGGTGGTGTTTGGGGAAAGCAAATTCAAAGAGTGATTCACTGCAATCTAATTTAAATAAGGTTGAATAATGATATCTGGGAATTGTTTGATCGTGAGAATTATTCACAATGGATGAGGAAGTGATTCACTTAGCATTTCTTCAAAACTGTAAAGCGTGAGTGGAGAGTTCGTTGCAGGATTCCAACTCCCCAACCCGAATCCACATCGAAGCACCCCTTTCTGGTGAGTTGCAGACAGAGGAAGTTTCAGCAATTGCACAATTTGCTACAGAAATGGTCAAAACGCGAAAACGTTCCCGGAGTATTTTTCGATTTTTATGCATTGAGTCTTCACCTAGGGCATGCATGTTCTCTGCAGTGCGCAAGCACCAAACAGACTGGGAGAGATAGGCATACCGAATTGGAATCTGCAAAGAGAGTAAAGATAATACGAATGTATTTGTTTCTGAATGAAAGTAGCGACAGGTGTCCTTGTGGAAACGTCAGTGAACTCAGAGATCCCATGCTGATGCTCTGGAGATGTATTTTCAAACAACACTATTATCTGATGCAGCTGTTTCCCTGAGGATCGCTTTTCCACGAATATAACACAGAGTCTGCTTAGACACTCCGTCATTTCGACATTTTCTCATTCTGTTGTTTATTTTTATTGCACTCCAGAGCCGTGTACAAGTTTTAGTATCTGTGTAACCTGCGGACTCCCCATCAGCTTTCATTGCTATTTGTTAATGGGTTATTTCTGAAAACGTTTATCCTGTTCAGAGAAATCTGACAGAAATCTTGCCTCATCGTCATTAAAAAACTATGCATGAAATTTCCAATCATGGAACGAACGATAAAACCTCGTATTGTTTTTCGAATCTTCTGCTCTTTCTCTGAGCAATTATCATCAATTAATTTCAAAAAATGATAAGAAATAAATTGTGCTCAAATGACACATTTTCCCGTTTCTATAATACTGAAAGTAAATGTAAATTTGAAAAAACTGTGTTACAGTCCTTATCTCTGACTAATGATTGCCCTCACACTCTTGAATGATGACATTTAACACATGAGAAAACAACACCTGCACATGAATTGTGATGACCTTGGATAGGTCTTTCATGAAATGATAAGGATGAAGACGAGTTCTAGGTACATTTTGTTCAATAAAGTGCCGGATTTAAAATCACTTAATGGCGGTTTCCTACTTGATTAAATGGTTTTCTACAAAAAAAGATAATTCAGACAGGACTTCAACGATTGTTGGTTGATTTTTGTGCATAGCGCATTTTGTCAATTGCCGACATTGCAAGAGAATACTGAATTCCTTCTGCATTTTCCACTGCCTGGTACTGTATGTGACCAAGAAACTTTCATTTTGTCCCCACCTCTCACTGTCAGATCCACGAATCTCTGGGACTGTGTAACTTTGTTTCAAATCATACATTGTAAGTGGGATTCATTCTGTCTCTTAATCTTGCTGACTGTCTGTATGATTTGCAGCATTAATTTCAGAATCTCTAGTTGTCTGCATGAAAGTGTGATTCACTCTGCACTCTGGTCTCTCTGAGATGACAGTGTCAGTGATGGAGCTTCGTCTGTCCCAGTTACTTAAGACTCCATCATGACGACTCGGATCAACACACTGTGAGTGGCACCACTTCGACATGCAGAGAGCAATTATGAAATGGTCTTCCCCAGCAGCTCGAGCATTCCCGTATATTCAGGAACAGGGAGCAAAGAGTCTTTCTATTCAGATCCGAGAGTGAGTGCGGGAGGTAGATTTTCTGCATATCCCTGGACAGTATATGAGCCGTGTCCCCTACAAACATACGATTCTCAACTGAACCAGCACCTCCTGCTCCAAATTTTCTCGAATACTTACACGGTTGTGAAACAGAAATTGAGGGAGTGCCACTCTGTCAGAGAGCACTACAGATGGTCAGTGCTGAGGGAATCGATATTATCAGACGGTCAGTGCTGACAGACCTCCGTACTGTCGGAAGGTCAGTGCTGAGGGACGTGCCGCACTGTTGGAGGATGAGAGCTGAGGGAGTGCTGCACTGTTGAAAGTTCAGTGCATGAGTGGACATTATCAAATGGTCAGAGCAGACAGGGCTCTGCACTGTCGGAGGGTCAGTGCTCAGGGAGTTCCTCACCGTTGGACGGTCAGTGCTGAGGGAGCGTTGAACTGTCGGAGGCTCAGTACTGAGGGAGTGGTCACTGTCAGCGGGTCAGTGCTGAGGGAGTGCAGCACTGTTGAAGGATCAGTACTGAGGGAGAAGCCACTGTCGGACGGTCAGTGCTTAGGGAATGGGCAATATTAGAGGATAAGTGCTGAGATAGTTGGCACTCATGTAGGTTCAGTGCTGAAGGAGCACCGCACCTGCTGGTGTTCAGTGCTGTTGGAAGGGGCACTGTCTGAGAGTTAGTCCTGTTGGAGGGGCGCTGTCCGAGGGAAACGTCCTGTTGAATGGGTCACTGTTGAAAGGGGCATTGCTCTGGGAATGTCGCACGGTTGGAGAGTTAGAGCTGAGGGTGTGGCGCACTGATGCAGGGTCAATGTTGTGGAAGTGCCACACTGTTTCAGGGTCAATACTGTGGGAGTCCCGCACTGTTAGAGGGTCAGTTCTGTGGGCGTGCTGCACTGTCAGAGGGTCAATGCTGTGGGAGTGCTGCATTGTTGTCAGGGATTGTGGGAATGGTCGTCAGAAATGGAAACTGATGCGGTCTCTATACAGCTCCAATTCTGCTGGGAGTTGCTTTCTGACTCATGAATAATCTCAGACCAGGGACGAAGCAATGATTGAGTTAACCTGAGCATTGGACACACGACAAAACCATCAAAATGCCAACCCTCAGCTCCAGGGCAATGGACAATCTGTAACTAGCTAATGGAAACCAGCTGCAATGGCAGGAGTTGCTGGGGAGGGAGCTGATGTGTGGCAAGTGACTGACTTGGACTCTCTCTCCGTCGGGCACTGAGTCACATGAGATATATCCACGTCCAGTTCCACACGATCCAGAAAAATGGCCCATTTCCCCAGGCAGGCATTCCCAAATGTGAAGCAGGACTGCATCGAGATATCTAGTCCTGAGGGCGGGGGATGTAGGGAAGGATCGTGTATCTAACACACCGTGGTCACAGATCCTGGGGTAGGCTGCTTTGCCCTGGAACTTCTCCAGTGTTGCTGGATCTCCCCCATCCCAGCTCTTGGCCTAGTGGATGATGGATTTGAGGAACGGTTTGATGTGTTGGCCATGCCTCAGGCCGAGAGAGGCCGGGGACAGGGGTTTTGGGGGATCAAAACTATGGTTCCTGCCTGGCGTGGAGTGCTATTGAAAGGAGGAAAACGGGGTGTGGGAAGTGAAGACTGCTGAGGTAAGGGTAGTCTGAAACAGAGACAGAGAGAAGGGGTAGATAAATAAAGAGACACCGAGAACGAGAGCGAGACAGACAGACACAGAGAGAGAGAAAGAAAAGAGAGAAGGTGCAGGTAGATAGGGAGAAGGAGAAAGAGAAAGAGTTGGGTGGAGAGAGGTGAATATAGAGAAAAAGTGAGACAGACAGACAGAGAGAAACAGAACTGTGGATAGAGTAAAAGAGCGAGAAAGGCATGGAGAGAGAGAAAGACTTTGAGTCACAGAGACAGAGGCAGACATACAGGGAGAGTGTGAGTGAGAATGACAGATTTTGAGAGGGTGACAGAGAAATAGAAAGACACAAAGAGAGACAGTGTGTGAAATGGAAAGAGAGAGGTTTAAATAGATAGAGAGATGTAGAGAGAGAGGGAGAGAGACAGACAGCCAGACAAACAGACACTGCGACGGAAAGGTCAGGTTAACGATCAAAATCACAGAGACAGAGATAGAGAAGTGACCAAGAAGACAGAGAGAAAGAGAGCCAGATAGAGAGGGTTGAACAAATTACTGCAGACGATAGAAGTTATACTGGAAATAAGAGGTGCTGGAGTTCACAGCAAGTCAGACAGCATCCATAAAGAGAGAGCCAGCTCCCGTTTCAAGCATTTCTTGACTCAAAGCATGAGCTGCCTCTCTTTACGTGAATGCTGTCTGACCCACTGTGATCTCCGGCATTTGTTGTTTACAGGAGAGACAGAGTGGTGTACACAGAAAAACAGAGATATAGCTGGAAAGAGAGAGAAAGAAATACTGACGGCAGTCAGAGGTACTACCATAAAGACAGAGCGAGCAAGAGAGAGAGACATAGAAAGAGAAAAAGAGAGAGAGTAAGGTACAGTTTGAAAGGGAGAGAAAGAATGACAGAAGGAGGAGTAGATAGTGAAGTGTTAATAGACAGATGAAGACAGAAACAGAGAATAAAGTAGGGAGTGTGCGAGAGAGATGCACACAGAGAGAGCGAGAGCTGCAGAAAATGAAAATCTAACCTTGGCGTTGGAGAAAGTATTGGAAACAATTCTGAGGAACACAATTAATTTTCATTCGGAGATACAGGAATGAACCTAGAACAGTAAGTATGGTTTTATTAAAAGGACGACACGTCAAATCAACACCATTGTTTTTTTTTACAGGTGACCAGATGAGTAAACAACGGTAATTTTTTTTTGATGTTATCTACAGGGCGTCAGCCTGGCTCTCGATAAGGTCCCACATTGGAGACTGATAGGAAAGGTAAGAGACCAAATATCCAAAGAAATTTGGAGAATTCAATTCACAGTTGGATAGGAAGTTAAGAGGTGTCTTTGTGACTGGAAGTCTACGTCCAGTGGGATCCCAGGATCTCTGCTGTTTGTGGGTGACACCAATGATTTGGACTTGAATGTAGGAGAGATAGTCAGTAAATCTATGACGTAGAGGGAAATATTGTGATAGGTCACCTTAGATTACTGGATGTTAGAGACTAGCAGGTCAGATGGACTCTCAGTGGCAAATTGAATTCAATCCAGGCAATTGTGAGCTGATGGTTTTGGGCAAGGCAAACAATGCAGGAATATACATGACTGAGTGTTTAAGAGTAGGGAGGTGATGATGGAACAGGGAAAAAGCAGTTCAGGTCACAGCTGGAATATTGTGTGCACTTCTGGAATCCACATTAAGGAAGGGATGTAATAACACTGGACAGGATGTTGCCTGACCTAGAGAGTTTCAGTTATGTGGAGAGATTTAAAAAACCTGAGGTTATTTTTCTTAGATCAGAGGAGTCTGAGGGAGGAAGGGATTCAGACATAGCAAATGATGGCTGAGTCTGCATTTGGACTGAATCACTCCGGACTGCCGTTAGGATTATTCCAGGAGGGTTGTGAGTCAGTCCCTCAGTGCGACAGCACATGCTTCTTTCTTCATCTTTTTGGCCACAGATGCATACACTCACATATGAGGATACAAACTCCACACAGACACAGACACAGGCACATTCACACATATTGAAAACAAACGCAAAATAACACTCACTGAAACCAATTGTACACAAAGAGACAGACTGTCATAGACACACACACACACACACACACACACACAAATGTGAAGGTGTAGGGTTGTTTGGGCATTAAGTTTGAGTTGGAGAGTGGTGGGTGTGTATGTGTGTGTGTGGTGGAGATAGTGTGAAAGGATGGGTGAGTGGAGCTGGAGAATATTCTGACTCTGGGACTTGCTCTCCATCTCTTGCCTCTTTTACAAATTGACGTTCTGTTCCTGTTGCTGGCTCTGGCTTCTCCAGGGGGCGGAATTGTCCTCTGTGGATGGCCCAGCTTGCTGAGGCTGAGGGGCGATGCTCAGGGCTCCTGCAGCCTGCCATCTCATAAACCAAACTCTTTCTCAAACCTCACTCCCTCCCTCAATCCCTGCTCAACGTTGACTTTCCACCCCATTTGCAGAATACCTCCCGTCCGTGCACAAGCATGACCCTGACCTTCCCTTAGCCTAGTTATTTTAACAAAGCATCCTGCTCGCAAGCCCATGTGTCAGTGTTCGATAAGCTACCATACCCCAGTGAATCACAGCGCAAGCTGGTTTAGCAGCATCTCATGTTCAAACCAGGTATGTTCCCAAACTTCTGCACTTGTATTGAGTTCAACACCTTCAAATTGCGAACTCATTCCTTCATTTTATTTCAGCTTTGCTTTTTAACTTTCTCTATCACCCTCTCTCCCCTCACGCCAACACCAGTGGGCGATCTACGCTTGCCGGTTTGACAGATCGAAACACAGTTATTCTACCTTTTGCACAGTCTGATCACTTCATCTGAATTCTCAATATCGTTTCTAAGCCCCAGTAATCAACCATCCCCCCAACAATGTTGCATAAATGCAGATCCCTCCACATGATAACATCTATACTCAGAACGAGAGTTTCCTCCCTCGCCATGGATACATCCCTCATGATGTCACACACTTCTACAAGGTCACTCCTCAGCCTCCGACGCTCCAGGGAAAAAAGCAGCCCCAGCCGATTCAGCGTCTTCCTACACTTCAAATCCTCCAGCGGCGGCAACATCCTTGTATGTTTTTCTGAATTCTTTCAAGTTTCACGACATCCTTCCAATATTCTGCAAAAGGCCTGGACAGTGTCCTGTGCAGCCGCAAAACGACCTACAAACTCCTGTACACAATACTCTTACCAATAAAGGAAAGCATACCAAACGCCTTCATCCTATCTACCTGGGACTCTACCTTCAAGAAACTATGAACCCGCACTCCTTGGTTTCTTTGCACAGCACCTCTCCTCCTCCTCCCCCCCCCCCCCCCAAGGACCTAATACAACCTATCTGATATGCTTTCGCAAAATGCACATTAACTAACTTAAACATCTGCCACACCTAAGCCCATTGGCCCATTTGATTAACATCATATTTTATTCTCAAGTTACCTTCTTGGCTATCCACTACAACTCTAAATTTGGTGTCATCTGCGATCTTACTAACTATATCTCATGTATTCCCATGTTACTTCCTTTCCATCTTCCCAACCACCTGAGTACCTTGACATGGGGCATGTGCAAGGGTACTCCGTTAGTGATACAATGGCGCATTCCCAAAGAACGTGTGGATTTCCGCTAATGGCAGTCCTTTCTTAATTGAAAATTTCACTGCAGTGTTTTACACATGTAATTTTCGTTTTGTCCCAATGATCTTTCTTCTGTCCAGTAGTGCATGGTGGAACTCGGAAGCTGACGGAATTTAAATTCAGTTAATATATCTGGAACTGAAAGCAAATCATGATCGTGACCCCGGAGCTCTCTTGGATTGTCCTGATAACGCCTCTGGTTTGCTAATGGCCTTCAGGTCATCCTTTCCTGTTCTGGCCCACAGACCCACAACAATTTGATTGATTGTTAATACTCTCTGAATTCGCTTTAAATAGTCTCTCAGTTCAGTGGAGTAGCGATTTTGATAAGGGATAACATTTCTGCTGTGCTGAGGGATGGTATTCCCGGAAATACATCCAGGGAATTATATGCGTGGAGCGGGGAAATACGAAAGGGATGATCACCTTGTTTCGATTGTTTTATAGAACCCTTAGTAGTCAATGGGAAATTGAAAAACACTTTTGTAAAAATATTTCAGTTATGCATAACAATAATATGGGGGTTATGATAAGGGACTTTTAATTTCCAAACATAGACTGGGACTGTGATAGCGTGAAGTGTTTAGATGGACAAGAGTTGTTATAAGTGTACAAGAAAATTTACTGATTCAGTATGTGAATGGACCTTGTAGAGAAGTTCAAAGATTGACCTGTTCTTGGGTAATGAAGCAGGGCAGGTGACTAAGGAGTCAGTGGGGAAGTAATTTGGGACCAGCGACCGATATCCTATGAGTTTTAAAATATTGATGGAAAAGGATAAACCAGATCTAACAGTTGAAGCTCTCAATTTCAGGAAGGTTCATTTTCACGGGATTAGGCAAGAACTTACAAAAGCTGATTGGAGCAGATGTTTGCATGTAAAGGAACGGCTGAAAAATGGGACGACTTCAGAAATGAGGTAACGAGAGTCCAGCGTGAACTAAAAGGCTGGTAGGCTGAATGACGGAAGATTTTGAGGGTTTGGTTAAGAACAAGGAGGAAGTATATATCATTTACAGACAGGAGATATTGACTGAATCATTAGAAGAGTATAAAGGCTGTAGGAGTATACCTAAGAGGGAAATCAGGAAGGCAAAATTAGGACATGAGATAGCTTTGGGAAATAATGTTATAGAGAATCCAAAGTGTTTTCACAAATACATTAACGACAAATGATAACTCGGGACAGACTCGGGCCCCTCAATGATCGGTAAGGTGGTCTTCGTGTGGAGCTATAGACGATAGAGATATATAAACGAGTATTTGGAATCAGGGTTTACTGTAGAGAAGAACATAGAAGATATAAAATGTGGGGAAAAAGATGGCAGCATCTCGAAAAATGTTCATATTACAGAGGAGGAATTATTGCATGTCTTAAAACGCATAAAAGTGTATAAATCCCCACGACTTGGTCAGGTCCCTAGAACTCTGTTACAAGAAGGGGTAGTGATTGCTGGTCCACTTACTGAGATACTTGTATCATCGATAGGCACAAGTGTGGTGCCATAAGACTGGAGGATGGATAACATGGTACGACTATTAAAAAAAGATGGTAAGAACAAGCCAGGGAATTATAGCCTGACATTGGTGGGGAGCAAGTTGTTGGAGCAAATCCTGACGGACAGGATTTACACATATCTGAATAAACAAGGAATTATTAAGGATAGTCAACATGGTGTTGTGCGAGGGAAATCGTGTCTCACGAACTTGAGTGAGTTTCTTTGAAAAAGTAACAAAGGAGATTGATAACGGCAGAGCGGTGAATGCGATCAATATCTTAAATAAGGCGTTCGACAAGGTTCCCATGGGAGACTGGTTAGCAACGTTACATCTCATGTAATACAGGGAGAACTAGCCATTTGGATACAGAGCTGGCTCAAAGGTAGAAGACAGAGAGTGGTGGTGGAGGGTTGTTTTTCAGACTAGAGGACTGTGATCAGTGGAGTGCCACAAGGATCGGTGCTGGGTTCACTACTTTTAGTCATTTATGTAAATTATTTGGATATGTACATAGGAGGTGTGTTGGAAATTTTGTAGATTTCACCAAAATTGGAGGAACAAAGTTTGGGAGAAGATTTGTAGCTCGGGTGCTCGTTGCTGTGGTTCTGTTCACTGAGCTGGGAATTTGTGTTGCAGACGTTTCGTCCACTGTCTAGGTGACATCCTCAGTGCTTGGGAGCCTCCTGTGAAGCGCTCCGCCGGCATTTATAATGATTTCTATCTGCTGCTTCCGATGTCAGATCCAGCTGTCCACTGCAGTGAACGGTATATTGGGTCCAGATCGATGTGCTTATTGATTGAATTTGTGGATGAGTGCCATGCCTCTGGGAATTCCCTTGCTATTCTCTGTTTGGCTTGTCCTATAATAGGAGTGTTGTCCCAGTCGAATTCACGTTGCTTGTCATCTGAGTATGTTGCTACTGCGGATAGCTGGTCATGTCGTTTCATGGCTAGTTGGTGTTCATGGATGCGGATCGTTAGCTGTCTTCCTGTTTGTCCTATGCAGTGTTTTGTGCAGTCCTTGCATGGGGTTTTGTTGACTACCTTGGTTTTGATCATGCTGGGTATCGGGTCCATCGCCCTGGTGTATTGTTGTCTGAGAGTGGCTGTTGGTTTGTGTGCTGTTATGTGTCCGAGCGGTCGCAGTAGTCTGGTTGTCAGTTCAGAAATGTGTTTGATGTATGGCAGTGTGGCTAGTCCTTTGCGTTGTGGCATGTCCTCATTCCGTTGTCTTTCCCTGAAGCATTTGTTAATGCACCTGACTAATGTACCTAAGGCACACATACGTGACCACTATAGGAAATTGACCATGGCCAATTCACCTTAACCTGCGCATCTTTGGACTATAGGAGGACACTGGAGGACCTGGAGGAACCCCACACAGACACAGGGAGAATGTGCAAACTCCACACAGACAATCGCCCGAAGTTGGAATCAAACCCGGGTCCCTGGTGCAGTGCTAAACACAGAGAACAGACTTGAATGAGGAAGTTGGAAAAGAAAAAAGGTCTGCAATGTAGGAACTGCTCAGATGATTGGATCATTTGCTGCGCTCAAGATTTCCTGGTGTGAACTGACCTGGCGCTGTGAGGCAGCAGTGCTAACCACTGAGCCTTCGGGTTCAGGGATGTGCCCACTCGGTGAATTTTCCATGGGAAATGCGAGATTACCGGATAGAGGTGGAAACCTCTTGTGGGTTTCCAGGGATGGGGGCCCTGGCATGTTCTTCCGAGGTTTAGTTCAGTCTTGAGGAGCCGAGCAGCTTCCGTAGTTAATCAATGATTATTTGGACATAAAAATATTCAGTCCTTCCTATCAGTATGTTCGTTGAAATCACAATTTCCATGTTTAGAAAGAAAATTAATGCAGCAGCAATTACGTGACTTTGCTTAGTTATGGCTTAAACAGTGAAAACACCTGGTGGCCATGTCGCCAACCAAATCTCAGTGCTTACTATATCCTCACGAATATAAACAAAATTGAGATCCTTCTGCCTACTTTTTCTTCCAGCAAATCTCGTGGCAATTGTCATCCAACCCCAAGGAAAGTGTGGAATCTCCAGCTGCACGACTCGTTACATGGTGGCCATAGCATTGACGGATCGAATGACGATTATCACTGAGCTCACGCTAATCCGAATCAATAGTTATTATTGCCCGTTGCCTCTCCTGGAATTCACTACTGTGTGCAAAGTTAACTACCTCCTAGCTCGATTAGCTCGTTCAGTCTGGTTCACTGTCGCCTTTACGTTTGATTGATTTATTGCAATTTATTGCGAGAGGTTTAAATTTAAATATTGCACCATTAAAACTGCAGCAGTAGTTCTTGCAAAAGTCGGTATATTTTTTCGTTTAAAAAACATTCCCATTTACTTTCGATTTCAGCCCAAGTGAATAATTAATAAAGTTCCACTGTATTGTTCTAACAAACGAAGCTATTTTACTGACCCAAAATGGATTGGATTTAGAATGGTTGATAAGGTTTTAATGCCAATGTTAACAGTTGATTTAATTCTGTTCCTCAATACTCTAATAGCCAGGCATATATCAGTTGGTAGTCGAGTCCGTAAGGGACTGAAGGGTCATAGCATGGGACAGAATGATCCAGAGATGGAGAGCAGGCTGAATTCTGTGATTTTTCTCCTCACCATATCGTGCAGCTTCATACTGCGGTGGTTTCCGTATATTTTGTTCATTTTTAACGTTCCTGAACTCCTCGATGATAATTCTGAATATATATTTGAGAAAGTCGCGTATATGTTGTGAAATTTAACTTGCAGCACAAACACATTAATTTATGTTGCAGCAAAGTCCAAGTTCAGAGAACAGTTGAAGAACATGGTGAAATATCCGGTTACATTAATTATGAAACTAACTCCAAAAGGAACCAACTGAGAGCTACTGAAATGATGATATGCGAATGGAAAGAGTGTCTTAGCAGAACATCGTTGGGAAAGAAAATCGAGAAGCAAGATGTATTAAGGTGTCGTAAACAAACCTCATGGAGGAACAGAGGAACTAATAAAGAACGGCAGTAGCAGGTCAAACAGAAACCTTCAGAAGGCCTGAAATAAATGAGCAGGTATTACCCAAATCCCCAACAGCAGCAAGGCTAATCCTATATGAACTTGTATGGCTTATGGCAAAGAGCAGTAACATTCTCACATCCCAGTGACAAGAAGATAAGGCCTATAGATAACACCAGTCCTGCAAACTCGGTTGTAATGTGTATACGAGGAAACAAAATGATGGGTTAAGCTTGTGTGCTGCAGGATACTATTCCTTACATGGCAATCAGCAAAAATATTTTCTGTCAGACAGGGCAAAATAATTCAAGAAAGATAGGATCGACCAGGCATTGAACTTTATTCATCATATTATCGCCATTGATACAGGAACAGATTAGATGCAATGATTTATTTGGTGAGGAACTCCTCGCCACCCTCAATGCGCATCCACCATCTTGAAGGCAGACGTCTGAAATATAATGAGATATTCGCATTTTTTGCTGGATTTATGCAGCTCGAACAATACGTGATATTCGCAACTGATGCAGCAGGAATTCAACTGGTAAACCTTTTTTTTAAAATCAAGTTAAATTTCACGTCAGAGCAGGATTCTGCCCAGAGATACCTAAACATAAGTAATGCAGTTCAATATACAGGTCCTGATAAAGCAGTTATCCAGATATCACTGGAAATCCTTCACCTGAATACCGCCCTCAGTATGGTCTTCAGTCTTTTGATTGCTGAGGAGGTTGTGGTTTGAGGGAAACTAATCCATAGAGTGATTTATTGCAATCTTGCTTACATTGGGTTGAATAATGATATCTTGGAATTGTTTGATCGTGAGAATTCTGCACAATGGGGGAGGAAATGATTCACTTAACATTTCTTCCAAACGGTAAAGCGTGCTGAGCGGAGAGTTCGGTGCAGGATTCCAACTGCACCACGCGAACCCACCCCGAAGTACCAGACAGAGGAAGTTTCAGAAATAACACAAGCATTTTGAGAAATTGTCAAAATGCGAAAACGTACCAGGGGTGCTTTCGATTTTTGTGCATTGGGTCTTGTACTCGGGCGTGCGGAGTTTCGGCAGTGTTCAAGCACCAACTGGACTGGGAGAGATATGCATACCGACTTGGAATCTACAAAGACAGTAAAGATAATACGAATGTATTTGTCTCTGAATGAAAGTCACAACACGTGTCCTTGTCGAATCGTCCTTGAACTCAGAGATCCTATGCTGATGCTCTGAAGATGTATCTTCAAACAACACCATTGTCAGATGCAGCTGTTTCCGTGAGGATCCCTTTTCCACGTACATAACACAGACTCTGCTTAGACACTTCATCATTTCGACATTTTCTCATTCTACTGCATTTTTCTTTTACTGCACTCCACAGCCATGTACAAGTTTCATAATCTGTGAAACCTGCGGACTCGCCATCAGCTTTCATTGCTATTTGTCATTGGGTTATTTCAGAAAACTGTTCTGACAAATCTGACAGAAATCTTACTTCATCGCTATTAAAAGCTACGTATGAAATTTCCAGTTATTGAATGAGTGACGAAAATCTTGCATTATTTTTCGAATCTTCTGCTGTTTCTCAAAGCAATTTTCATCAATAATTGTTCAACATAAGACAGGAGCTATGCTCAAATGACACATTGTCCTGTTTCTATCATACTGAGAGTAATGTAAATTGGACCAACTGTGTTATAGTCCTTAACTCTGGCCAATGATTGCCCTCACACTCATGAATATTGACAGTTACAGATTAGAGAACGATGCAGATAAATGAATTGCGATGATCTTGGACAGGTCCTTGAGGGAATGATAAAGTTGAAGGCGAGTTGTAGGTTCATGTCGTTCAATGAAATACCTGTTTGAATATCGTTTGGTGGTGGTTTCCTTCTTGATGAACGGTTTTATACAAGAAAACATTAATTCAGGCAGTACTTCAAGGATTGTTGATTGATGTTTGTGCAAAGCATCTTGTGTTTGATACATTGTGTCAATCTCCGACGATGCTAGAGAATATTGAATACCTTCTGCATTAACCAGTGCCTGGTACTGTATATGACCAAGAGCCTTTCATTTTCTCCCCACTTCACACTGTCAGATTTACGAATCTCTCGGTGGAACTGTGTTTTGAGTCATACATTGAAAGTGGGATTCATTCTATCTCTGAATCTTGCCGCCTGTCATTGTGAATTGCAGCTTTTTTTTCAGACTCTCTAGTTTCGTGCATGAAAGTGACATCTACTCTGCACTGAGGCCCTGCTCAACATTTAGTGTAATCCCCATTTGAAGAACACCTCTCGTCCATGTACAAGCATGAACCCAACCTTCCCGTAGCCCAGTCATTTTAACACAGCACACTGCTTGCAAGCCCATGTGTCTTCAGTACACTAACATAGTCCAGTGAATCACAGCACAAGCTGGGGAAGCAACATCTCATCTTCAAACGAGGTATATTCATAAACTTCTGGACTAATGTTTAGTTCAACACCTTTAAATTGTGAGTTCATGCCTTCATTTCCATTTCGCTTTTTTTTTTACTTTCTCTCCCGCCGTCTTTCCCATCACTCCCACAGCAATGGGACGGTCTAATCTTGCCAGTTTGGCACATGGAAACAGAGTTGTTTTATCATTCACACAGTCTGATCACATAATCTGAATTATCAACATTCTTTCTAAACCTCAGCAGTCCAACCATCCCCCAAGCAATGTTGCATAAATGCTGCTCTCTCCACACAGCAACATCTAAACTGCAAACTTGAGTTTACTCCCTCTCCAGGGAGACAGTCCTGGACCCACTCTGGTCTCTAATATTTTGTTGTTTTCAGTTTCCCATTCGACAGAACCAATTCCCCAATCAACGCCCTGACTTCTTTGTCGCGCCCAGCACACCACAAAACCCGCCCATAAACGCTGTCACCCACGCAGCATACCCCAAACTCGACCCCAATCAATATGACCCGCCCAGCACACCTTAAACTTCACTCTCAAACGTTGTGCCATGCCCAGCAATCCCAGATTCCCGACCCAAACACTGTTCCCCGCCCAGCACACCCCAATCTCCGCTCCCAAACACAATTCTCAGCCCAGCACACCCTCCATTATCCCATTTCTCCTCCTTCCCTCCCAAGGACCAGGTCTTTCGCTTTCTCCCTGTTTTTTTGAGTTTGATGGTGGGGGTTTTGTTGGAAGTTTGCAGGTCGGGAACAGATGTGATTCTCTCTCCTTTGCAGTGCTGGGGTGGGAAGGGAAGGTTTGTCAGAGAGCCTCGATGAAATTCAGAAATTTTGCTCTTATTAAAACTAGGCCTGAAGCTTTTGGACCATGTTTGACATCAAAATTTCAACACGTCAGCCCAACACACTGGTGGTGATTTCGGCCCTGGCGTGGCCTCCTGTTGCATCATGCCGATGATGGGCCAGAGTACCCCTTGGGGGCGCACATTGACCCCTCCTTGCTGGAGCCCACTGACGCCAAGACGCAGCCTCGGTGCCATCCAAGCCCTGGAGGACGGTGATTGGTGAGCTGCAGCTGCTGGTGGAGGTAGTGCTGGGTGTTATTCAGCTACTGCTGCTCACCGAAGACATGGTGCAGGAGGGACCGTGCTGACACAGATGGCTAGCGGGCTCTCAATCCTCCATGTTTTAGCTAGCAGTGGGCAAGTACCTGGAGCCGGGCATTCAGGACACTCTGATGGTAACCATGGAAACTGCGAGTCGGGGGCAGGCGAGGCTGCACTCAGGCGTGGAACAGTAATGGCACACCATATCAATTGGGTCAGATTGAGGCCTGAGTCAAATGCACGGCCAATTGGTAAGGCAAAACTAAAACAGAGGCAGATCCTAGATTTCCTTGCACTAAGCAGCAAGAATGGTCGTTCACTCTTATTGGCTCACTCGTACCAGGACCATTATGCATCCAAGTCCGATATGCTCCTGCATTAAATCCACTACTGGGAGTGAAAATGGATATTTGGCTATCCCAGCTCTAGGTCGACGATGCACTCTGAGCCGATATTTCACTGAATTGTGAAGATATTGGTTAATTGACAAACACAGCACATGGTCTGAGATGCATCCGAGACCTGCACCACGGTCAGGGTGCGAATGGGATGTGGCTCATTTAGGCCCAAGTTTCAACCTGCGCTGTCTATCCCTGATTTATGGAGTTCAGCTAACTCTAGAACAACTGGAAGTTCTAGGCAAAGGAACTGGATCTTAGGCCTAAACTTCTTAGCACTGCGGGTCCCAATTCATCCCACATCATCGAATGAGAGATCGATTTAGTAAAGGGCCCAAGAATGGAGCCTGGGACTCTCCTGCTCTGTGTGCACTTGCTTTTAGCTGTGAGTGTGAAGGTCCTTAGTTTCACAGCATTCTGTAAGGTCAAATCCCCAAGATGATACCTCGATGTTCGTTTCACTAAATTGTGGGTCTTGGTCAGTCCCGGAAGGAAAAGTCAAGAAAACTGGCAGATAATGCATACTGGAATGAGTCACTTGGCTTACTTCAAAACAGAATCGTCTTTTTACTCTCTCTGGTTCGGAATGAGATTGGTATTCTCGGCAGTACAAAGCCAAGGTGGAACCTGGAAGGTTCCTGCTGTGGACGTCCATACATGTGGGGGGTCTCAGTCCCAGAGTCCATGAAGGATCAACAAAAATGAGCCTGAGATGGGACCTACGTCTAAACCTCCCTGTCTGGGTCTCCAAAAGTCCCACACTGGATGAAATTGTTAATTTTGATGCTTGGCTGGAAATGGAGCCTGAGGCCTTCACTTCCCTGCCTGGTGCTCGAACCGCCATACACCGGGTGAAATTGGTAAAATGAGTGCTCGGCCTTAGATCGAGTAATGGCATGTCTCTGCAATGCTTTGCAAGGTGTGTGGAGGAGAAACATATAGTTCCTGGTGAAGATACAATTCCCGGCGTAATATAAATACTGAAGTGCAGATTGAAAGAAGCAAGAGCAGTGCAAGATCAATTGCTTAAAACTCAGGAATATGAAACGTGAAATCACAAAGCATGGAACTACGGATTATTCGGGAGGCTGAAGGGGTAACTGAGAGGAGTTACCGGGAGTTGGTCACTCCTAAGGCTCAGGACAAGGATAGATGGGTTACAGTTAATGGGAGAAAAGGGGACAGACAGACAGTGCAGAGATACCCTGTGGAAAATCCCCTCAGCAATAAGTATACCGTTTTGGACACTGCTGGGGGGATGACCTACCAGAGGAAAGCCATACCAGTCAGTTCTCTGGCACTGAGCCTGATATTGTGGCAAAGAAGGAAAGGGAGCAGAATAGATAACTACTTGTGGTAGGGGACTCGATAGTTAGGGGAATCGACAGGAGATTTTGTGGTCAGGATCGGGATTCCCGGAAGGTATGTGGCCTCCCTGGTACCAGGGTTAAGGACGTTTCCGATCGGGTGTATAAGCTTCTAAATGGGAAGGGCGAACAGCCAGAAATCGTGTTACATATTGGCACTAATGATATAGCCAGGAAAAGGATCGAGGATATAAAAAGTGATTTCAAGAAGTTAGGATGGAAACTGCAAAGCAGGACGAACAGATTAGTGTTCTCTAGTTTACTACCAGTGCCACGAGATATCGAGGCGAGGAATAGAGAGCGGACACAGCTTAACACGTGGCTGCGCAGCTGGTGTAGGAGGGAGGGCTTCAGGTATGTAGATAATTGGGATGCCTAATGGGGAAGGTTGGGACCTGTACAAGAAGGACGGGTTGCATTTGAACTGGAAGGGCACCAATGTCCTGGGTGGAAGGTTCGCTCGAGCAGTTCGAGAGGGTTTAAACTAGTATGGCAGTGGGGTGGGAACCTGAGCTGTATACCGGAGGTGAGAGTTGATCCAGACAAGGCAACAGCAAGAGCAAGACCAGCTACTGGGAAGGATTTTCCTGGGATTGAACCAAGGGATCAGTCAAAGTGTGTTTGCTTTAACGCAAGGAGAATCAGGAATAAAAGTGATGAACTTAGAGCACGGACCAGTACCTGGAGGGGTGATGTTGTGGCCATAACAGAGACATGGGTTTCTCAGGGGCAGGAAAGTTTGCTGGATGTTCCAGGGTTTAGAACATTTAAAAATGATGGGGGTGGTGGTGTAAGAGGAGGGGGTGTAGCACGACTGATCAGAGAGTTTATCACAGCAACAGAAGCTTCCATTGTCGAGGAAGATCTGCCTACCGAGTCAGTATGGGTGGAAATTAGGAACAGAAAGGGAGCGGTCACCTCGTTAGGGGTTTACTACAGGCCCACAATAGCAGCAGGGAGATGGCAGAAAGCATAGGTCGGCAGATTGTGGTAAAGTGTGGACGTCGTAGGGTTGTTGTAATGGGTGATTCTAACTTTCCCAATATTGATCGGAAATTCCTACGTGCAGATGGTTTGGAAGGAGCTGTTTATGTAAGGTGTGTTCAGGAGAGTTTCCTAACTCAGTACGTTGACAGGCCGACGAGGGGAGAGGCCATTCCAGACTTGGTGCTCGGAAATGAGTCGGGGCAGATATCAGATCTTGTGGTGGGAGAGCATTTTGGTGATAATGACCACAACTGCCTCACATTTTACATAGCTATGGAGAAGGCGAGGATGAGGCAAAATGGGAGGATATTTAATTTGGGAAGAGGTAACTATGAGGCAATGATATATGAGATAGGAAACATGGATTGGGAGCAATTGTTCCATGGTCACGGCACAATGGACATGTGGTGACTGTTTAAGAAACAGTTGTTGCAAGTGATGAATAAATATGTCCCTCTAAGACAGGCAAGAAGTGGTAAGATAAAGGAACCTTGGATGAAGAGAGCAGTGGAGCTTCTCCTCAAAAGGAAGAAGGTAGCTTACATAAGGTGGAGGAAGCTAGGGTCAAGCGCAGCTCTGCAGGATTACAGAGAGGCGAAGAAGGAGCTCAAAAGTGGTCTGAGGAGAGCCAGGAGGGGGCACGAGAAAGACTTGGCAGAACGGATTCGGAGAAAACAAAGGCATTTTACACTGACGTGAGGAATAAGAGAATGGTCAAAGAAAGAGTCGGGCCATTCAGGTACAGCATAGGGAATTTGTGTGTGGAGTCTGAGGAGGTAGGGGAAGCAGTAAATGCGTGTTTTGCTTCTGTCTTTATGAAAGAAAGGAACTTTGTAGTGAATGAAACCTTTGAAGAGCAAGCCTGCATGCTGCAATGGATAGAGATAGAGTAAGCTGACGTACTAAACATTTTGTCAAACATTAAGATTAACAAGTCGCCAGGCCCGGACCAGATTTGTCCTCGGCTGCTTTGGGAAACGAGAAATGCAATTGATTCGCCACTTGCGAAGATCTTTGCATCCTCGCTGTCCACTGGATTCGTACCTGAGGACTGGAGAGAGGAAATTGTAATTCCTCTCTTCAGGAAAGGAAACAGGGAAATCCCCGGTAACGACAGACCAGTAAGTCTCACGTCTGTCTTCTTCAAGGTGTTAGAAATGACTCTGAGGGATAGGATTTATGACCATCTGGACGAGCATGGCTTGATTAAATGCAGTTTACACGGCTTTGTGAGGGGCAGTTCATGCCTCACAAAGCTGATCGAGTTCTTTCAGGATGTGACTAGAAACGTTGATGAGGGTCGAGCTGCGGATGTGGTGTATATGGACTTCAGCAAGACGTTGATAAGGTTCCCCATGGTAGGCTCATTCAGAATGTTAGGAGGAATGGGATAAAGTGGAATTTAGCTGTTTGGATACAGAATTGGCTGGTCAACGAAAGACAGCGAGTGGTAATAGAAGGAAAATATGCTGCCTGGAAGGCTGCGGTGAGTGGTGTTCCACAGGGCTCTGTCCTTGGACCTCTACTGTTTGTAATTTTTATTAATGACTTGGATGAGGGGATTGAAGGATGGGTCAACAACTTTGCAGACGACACAAAGGTTGGAGGTGTCGTTGACAATACAGAGAGCTGTCGTAGGCTGCAGCGGGACATTGACAGGATGCAGAGATTGGCTGAGATGTGGCAGATGGAGGTCAACCTGGATAAATGCGAAGTGATGCAATTTGGAAGATCGAACTTGAAAGCTGAGTACAGGATTAAGGATAGGGTTCTTGGTGGTGTGGTGGAACAGAGGGATCGTGGTGTGCAGGTACATATTTCCCTTAAAATGGCCACCCAAGTGGATAGGGTTGTTAAGAAAGCATACGGTGTTTTGACTTTCATTAACAGGGGATTGAGTTTCAGAGTCGTGAGATCTTGTTGCAGCTCTATAAAACATTCGTGAGACTGCACTTGCAATAATGCGTCCAGTTGTGGTCGCCCTATTATAGGAAAGATTTGGATGCTTTGGAGAGGGTTCAGACGAGGTTTACTAGGATGGTGCCTGGACTGGAGGGCTAATCTTATGAAGAGAGGTTAACTGAGCTCGGACTTTTTTCATTGGAGAAAAGGAGGAGGAGAGAGGACCTAATTGAGGTATACAAGATAATGAGAGGCACAGATACAGTCGATAGCCAGTGACTATTTCCCAGGGCAGAAATGACTAATACGAGGGGACACAGTTTTAAGCTGGTTGGAGGAAGGTACAGAAGGGATGTCAGGGGCGGGTTCCTTACCCAGAGAGTTGTGAGAGTATGGAATGCGTTGCCAGCAGCAGTTGTGGAATCAGGGTCATTGGTGACATTTCAGAGACTATTACACATGCATATGGTCACAAAAAATTGAGGTACATACGTGGAGCAGTGCCTGTTCTGTGATGTATTGTTCATAGTTCTATGTTCTAAAGGGGCCAATCGGCAGAGAAATGGCAGATGGAGTTTAATTCAGTTGAATGCAAGGTTCAGCATTTTAGGAAAGTAAATCTTAGCAGACTTACACACTTCATGGTAAGGTCCTGGGAGTGTTGCTGAACAAAGAGGCCTTGGAGTGCAGGTTCACAGCTCCTTGAAAGCGGAGTCGCAGGTAGATGAGAGAGTGAAGAAGGCATTTGGTATGCTTTCCTTTATTGGTCAGAGTACCGAGTACAGGTGTTGGGAGATCATGTTGTGTCTGTCCAGGACAGTGGTTAGGTCACTCTTGGAATATTGCGTGCAAATCTGGTCTCCTTACTGGTCTCCTTCCTATCGGAAAGATGTTGTGATACGTGAAAGGGTTCAGGAAAGATTTACAAGTATGTTGCCAGAGTTGGAGGATTTGAGCTACGTAGAGAGGCTGGACAGGCTGGGGCTGTTTTCCCTGAAGTGTCGGAGCCTTTAGACGATTACAAAATTATGAGGGTCATGGATAGGAAAAATGGGCAAAGTCTTTTCCCTGGGGTCGGGGAATCCAGAATTAGAGGGCATAGGTTTAAGGTGAGAGGGGAAAGATATGGAAGAGACCTGATGGGCAACTTTTTTACGCAGTATGTGGTACTTGTATGGAATGAGGTGCCAGAGGAAGTGATGGAGGCTGGTACAATTGTGATATTTAAGAGACATTTAGACTGGTATAAGAATGGGAAGGGTTTGGAGAAACATTGTCCGAGTTCTGGCAGGTGGTACTAGATTAGGTTGGAATATCTGGTCGGCATGGACGTTTTGGACCGAAGGTTCTGTTTCCATGCTGTACATCTCTACGACTCTCAGATGTTCACGGATAGCGATAACAGCAGTACTCTTAAATTGAAGGAAGGCAAACTATAGAAATATTAGGCAGGAACTGGAAAATTTTGATTAGAGGCAGGTATTTGAGGGTAAAACTACATCGGACATGTTGGATTATTTCAAACAGCAGTTGACAAGATTTCACGAGTGGCACATTCCTGGGAGAATGAGGGATATGAATGGCAAGTTACATGAACCTCCAATGACCAGGGATATTAAGACCTTAGACAGTAAGAGAAGGAAGCATTTGTAAGGTCGACGACGATGGAAACTGATGAAGCCAATGAAGTGTGTAAGGAAACTGGGAAATAACATAAACATGGAATTAGAAGGACTAAAAGGGGTCATGAAAGGTCATTATCAAACAGGATGAAGGAGAATTGAGCGTTTTTTAAGATAGTGCAAAAAGCAAGAATGTAGCCAGGGGAAAGGTTGGGCAACTCAAGGATCATGGGTGGAATACATGGTTGGAATCAGAAGAGGTTGGTGAGATCCGAAACGAATACTTTCTCTCAAGATTCAGCAAAGAGAATAAATTGGTGGAGGATGATCTCAGGGACGAGTGTCACGGTGAGTTATTTACATTGTCCTTTCCTCCTTCTGTGAAAGGCAGTAGAGTGCAGGGATGAATGGTGAAGTTGAAAGAGAGACAGATGGCGAAGGTGGTATTGCAGTAGACAGATCACTTCACTCACTGAGGGTCTGTTGAAATGTCACTGAATGATTTCGTCATGAATGACCTTTCATGGAGAGAAGGTGGGAAATGAAGAATGAAAAAGTTTTTTTCAGGAGAGCTAATGGTATGCAAAGTATGACGTTGTTGTTGCTCAAGGGATAAAGACTGTGAAATAGAGATAGAGCGAAGGATGGACAGAACATTCGAGAGACAGAAAGGATTGAGAGCCACTGAGTAAGAGGGCAGTTCGATGGCAGTGACAAACCATAAGACTGAAGGGGAGAGGGGGGAGATAGAGGAAATCAGCCATTGGGAGAGAAAGAGAGAAGGTCAGTGAGAAAAATGAAGCGGGACTGTGACAGAGATCAAGACAGACAGAGCGAGATGGAGGGATACAAACAGGGACCACAAGAAAGAGAGACACTGAGTGATTGAAACGGAGCAGGGATAGAGCGAGAGAGATCATAAAGCTGCGTGTTCACAGCTCCTGGTGCGCCATGTGTGATTAGCTGTGTGATGTGACAGTCAGGGATTAGCTGAAGTTTACACCTCATTGCACCCTGTACGCTAGTCTGGCACATCTTCGCCAAAGAGGAATGGGTATGGACAGACACAGCCTGGGCACCTGGACTCCAGCCCAAGTCACCTCGGGCCAGGAAATGGCAGCTTGAAATCACAGTTCAGATCAACAATGTTGTTCCTATAGGAAGACAGAGAGAGACATGAGACAGAAAGACAGCTATGGAAAGAGAGAGAGAGAGAGATGGACAGATAGACAGAGAGGACTGAAACAGATCGATCAGTCCATCCAGTCTATACAAAACATAATCCCAAACTAAACTAGTCCCACCTGCCTGCTGCAGTCCCTTATACCTCCAAACCTTTCTTTTCGTATGTCCATTCAAATGTCTTCTAAATGTTGTAATTGCACCCACATCCACCACTTCAATGGGAAGTTCAATCCACATGTGAACCACCCTCTGTGTAAGAAAAATGTTTCTGATGTCTGCTTTATATTTCGCTCCTTAAAAATGTGCCCACTAGTCTTGAAATTCCACACCTTAACGAACCATTAACACGATCTAGGCCTCTCGTTATTTTACAAACTTAAGTCAGGTCACCCCTCTCAACCTCCTATGCTCCCGTGACAAATGTCCCAGCTTATCCTGATGACTCAAATGTTCCATACCGAGCACAATCCTGGTTAATCAGTTCTGATCCCCCTTCACCTTGCTAACCTCCTTCCTGTAACTGGGCGACCAGAACAGGAAACGGTATTCCAAAAGAGGCCTCACCAATATTCTGTACAATCTCAATATAATATCCTAACCCTTAAACAGAAAGGACTAACCAATGAAAACAAGCGTGCCAAACACCTTTTCTAACCATCCTGTCCATCTGTGAAACAGACTTTAATGAACAATGAACGTGAACTTATCGATCTCTCTGTTCTGCAACACTGCCTTCAGTCCAACTATTAATTTTACAAGACCTACCCTTGCTTGTTGTACCAAAATACAATAGCTCGCATTTATCAAGAGAGAGAATCTGTGAGAGAGATCAAGACAGCAGAGAGCGAGGGATAGAAATTGAACAAGTGAAAGAGAGAGTCAAGAGATTTGGCAACTGATAGACATAAAGGGAAATTGAAAGACTCTGAGGGAGTGAGAGACAAACACAGATCACATCAGTTGTGTTTTGCTGTTGCCTGTCAGGGAGTGTGATGCCCCACTTGCCTGGATGGCTGCAGCTCCAACATCACTTAAACTTGACAATGACCAGGCCTGCTTAATTGGTACCACATCCACACCCGCCACCACGGACATTCAGAAACAGCAGTGGGGTATATCTACAAAACGTACTGCATAAAGTCACCAACGATCCTCAGACAGTACCTTCCAAATTCATGACCCCTTCCATCTGGAAGGATTAGAGCAGCAGATGCATGGGAGCCCCACCCCCTGCAAGTTCCCCTCCAAGCTAGTCACCACCCTGGAAATATGTCAGCCATTCCTTCTACGTCACTGGGTTAAACTCATGGAATTCCCACCCCAAGGGCATTTTGGGTTAAGCCACAGCACATGGACTGCAGCAGTTCAAGAAGGCAGCTCACCCACATTCTCAGGAGCAACAAGGAACTGGGAATTTATTCCCGCTGAGTCTGCCACGTCCATGTACCGTGAGAGGATATAAGAAAAAAAGGCTAAGAGGCATTAGATTTAAAAGGATGATGAGGAGGAATTATTCCCTCAACTGGTTTTGAAACAATGGAATTCATTTCTCACAGTGTGTTAGATGTCAGTTCATTGATTAAATTAAAAAGAGGACACAGACAGAGTGTTAATTACTATCTCATTGACAAGTGGAGTTAAGGCTGAGGTGTGATCAGCCACAGTCGTATTAAAGGGTGGGTCAGGCTTTCATTGCAGACGCCTGCTACTCAATCTCAAGTTCCTTCCATAGTGTGTCAGTGAGATTCCTTCAGCATTAGCATCAGAGACCGCAATGGAGAGAGATAGAGAGATGGAGAACACTGATAAGGCGACTCTGTGTGGAGTTTGCACATTCTCCCCGTGTCTGCGTGGGTTTCCTCAGGGAGCTCCGGTTTCCTCCCACAATTCAAAAATGTGCAGGCTTGGTGAATTGGCCATGCTAAATTGCCCTTAGTGTTCGTTGAAGAGGTAAATGTAGGGGAATGGATCTGGGTGGATTGCGCTTAGGCGGGTCAGTGTGGACTTGTTGGGTGGAAGGACCTGTTTCAAAAACTGTAAGTAAGCTAAGTAATTGCACAAAGATTAATCCTGGTTTGCCCCGTACACGAGGAAGCTGAGATCCAGCAGTTCAAAAGTGCTTGGATGAGCTCTGAGTTGTGAAGCAGAAATCTGCTTGAGCGACAGTGCTGGAGACAGAAAGACATTAAAAAAGGCACCATGAATTATCTCGTATGTATCCAGGAACCAGTCTAACAGACATAAAGTACAAAAACGCTCCTCTCTACTTAATTAAAATATGCTCCCCAATACTAACTCCAGGATTAAACTGAGATTAATGTCTGATCAAAAATAAACATTTATTTTCACATCTGGCTTGGCTCACTAGTTAGCACTGCTGTCTCACAGCACCAGGGACCTTGGTTCAAATCCAGCCTCAGGCGACTGTCTGTGTGGAGCTTGCACGTTCTCCCTGTGTCTGCATGGGTTTCCTCCCACAGTTCAAAAATGTGCAGGTCAGGTGAATTGGCCATGATAAGTTGTCCGTAGTGTTCGGTGCCTGAGTCAGAGTGAATTGAATCTGGGTGGGTTAATCTTCGGAGGGACAGTGTGGACTTGTTAGGCTGAAGTGCCAGTTTCCACACTGTAGTGAATCCACTCTGGACAAAAACCTGAGCATCCAGTACCTTCAAACGAGACAGCTCCTCGATTCATTTATCTTAATGATTGTACACAGAGGTTTAGCAGGTTGTACAAAGGAATAATGTGGAAACGCTGGGGTGGACAACCTCAATAAATTGATTTAGTTACAAACAAAGAAATAGATTCATTTCGCTAAACATCAGAATCGCGCTCACGCAGGAGGTAGTTTGTGCCCTCCATTGACGAGCATCACCGTTGGCCAATGGGAGTCCATGGAGGACAGAAGTAAGCTGGGCCGCCAGGCAATCAGCGCTCCTCTATTATCTGAATGCGGTAGTTGGACAATGAAGTTGCTGATTGGTGCCCAGAGAAGGTGCTGCTCCTCCTCATCTCTCACTGAATGAAGATGGAGCTTCAACAAGACTGAACCATCCTCCTGTGGGAAATCATCTGGGAGCATTTTATTGTATTTCTGTTCTTTTCTGATTTGGGGTTAAACTGCGGACTTGCAAGAATTGCACGTTCAGAAAGTGAATCCAGGGAAGGGAACATTATCTAGAAAATGAGGTCCATGTCTCCCACTCTGTAAAAGACAGTGACATCGGTTACTGTTCTGAGGGAGGGTCACTCGACCCGAAATTTTGAACTTTGATCTCTCTACACTCATATTACCAGACCGGCCGAGCTTTTCGAGCAATGCCTGCGTGTGTTTGTGACATCCTTTACTCAGTCAGTTTGGCGCACTCGTTTGGCTGGCTCACAAAATTACGTCATTTCATAATGTTTGCAATTAAAAAGGGTGATTTCCAGGCAAGAGCTGGCAATGTGATGAGGCATTAGATTAATATCAGGTTGAATTATGCAATTTTTTGTCATACTGTACATATTTGGAAATACCATGCGAATATAACATCCACCAGGAAAAAGTGAGGATAGCAAATGGTGGAGTTCAGAGTCAAGAGTGTGGAGCTGGAAAAGCACAGCTGGTCAGGCAGCATCCGAGGAGCGGGAAAAGCAACGTGTCAGACATAAGCCCTTCATCAAGAACGAGGTTTGTGGGCTGGGGGATGAGAGATAAATCGGAGGATGTCGGGGCTGGAGGAAGGTAGGTGAGAATGTGAAAGGTCGATGAAGGTGGGGGAGAAGGTGATAGGTTGGAGAGGAGGGTGGAGTGGATAGATGGGAAAGACGATGGATAGGTCAAGATGGCAGTGCCGAGTTGGAAGCTTGGGAAAAAGGTAACGTGGTGGAGGGGGATACTGGTGAAATCCGCATTAAGTCCGTATGGTTGCAGGATCCCAAGGCGGAAGATGAGGCGTTCTTGCTCTAGGCGTCGGGTGGTTCGGGTTTGGCAGTGGAGGAGGCCCAAGGTCGACAGGTCCTTGGTGGAATGGGAGGGGGAGTTGAAATGTCCAGCCACTGTGTGATTTCAGGAGTCCATGCAGAATCAGTAGGCAGGAACTGAGGACGATATGTGGCTGTGGTAGCGAGTCTGCTTCAGGAAGTGGCTGAAAGATTTGTGGCTGAACATTTCAACTCCCCCTCCCACTCCTTTAAGGACTTGCATGGGGGCGGCTTGGGGGGACCTAGGCAGATAGTGAGGAAAGAGATCAATCTAAGACTGGTGTAGTTGAGAAAGGAAGCAAGTCAAAAAGTCAGAGCAGGAAGGAATCAAAAAGAGAACAATTTAGGACTGATAAATTAAACTGAATTACTTCAATGCAAGAGGCCTAGAAGAGAAGGCAGATGAAATCAGCACATGATGAGGAATATAGCACTGGGATAGCATATCCATCTAATAAATGTGGCTCGGGGGTGTATAGGACTGGCAGCTCGATGTTCCAGTATACAAGTACTGTCGGAAGAATGGGAAGGGGGTCAAGACTGGTGCGGGTTAGTGGAGGGTGGGAAGCGTAGCAATGTTTATAAGGGATAGTATTACTTGCTGTACTTAAGATACTCATGGGAATACATCTGGAGCCATTATTTAGGTGGAACTGAGAACTAAGAAAGAGATGATCACCTTATTGGGATTTCAATATAGACCCGCTAATAGTCAGTGGGAAATTCAGAAACAAATTTGGAAGGAAAATTCACTTTTCTGTAAGGAATATAGGATAGTTATGGTCGGGAATTTTAACTTTACAAGCATAGACTGGCACTACCATAGTGTTAAGGGTTCTGATGGAGAGGAATTTGTTACGTGTGTACAAGAAACCCTTCTGATTCAGTATGTGGCTGTTCGTAAGAGACAAGGAGCAAAACCTGACCTGTTCTTGAGCAATTAGGCAGAACATGACTGAGGTGTCATTGGGGTAGCACTTTGAGGCCAGCGACCATAATTCCAATTAGTTTTAAAGTAGTTAATGAAAATGTTGGACAGGATCTGAAAGCTGAAGGCCTAAATTGGGGGCAGGACAATTTTGACGGTGTTAGGCAAGAAATTTCAAAAGTCGTTTGGGAGGTGGGCTGGGGGGTCGTAGATGTTCGCAGGTAAAGGGGACAGCTGGAAAATGGAAAGCTTTCAGAAATGAGATATCGAGAATACAGTGGCAGCATATTTCTATGAGGGTGAAAGGAAAAGGAGGTAGGTACAGGGAATGGTCGATGTCGAGAGAAATGCTTTGGAAAATAGGATTAAGGATAATCCACAAGGTTTCAATGAACACATTAAGGACAAAAGGGTTACTGTGGAGAGATGATGGCCCTTCAAAGATCAGCAAGGCATCTTCGTTTGGAGCCGTAGGAGATGGGGAGACATGAAGCACATGTTTTGAATCAGCTTTCACTGTGGAGAAAGACATGGAATGTGGGGAAATAGATGGTACAATCTTGAAAAATGTCCAGATTGCAGGGGTGGAGGTCCTGGATGTCATGCAATGCATAAAGATGGATAGGTCACCAGAGAAATCTGAGAAGCCAGGGAAGTGATTGCTGAGCCCATTGCTGAGATATTTGTATCGTCGATCGTCACAGGTGAGGTGCTGGAAGACCAGAGGTTGGCTAACGTGGTGCCACTGTTTAAGCAAGATGGTGGGTAAAAGCCAGGGAACCTTAGACCAGTGAGTTTGGCATCAGTGGTTGACACAGTATTTATATGTATTTGAAAAGCAAGGACTGGTTATAGATAGTCAGCTTGGGTTTGTGCGTGGAAAATCATGTCTCACAAACATAATTGAGGATTTTGAAGAAGTAACAAAGATGATTGATATCGCAGTGCATTGGACGTGATCTGTATGGACTTCAGTAAGGCGTTCGACAAGTTTCCCCATGGGAGATTGGTTAGCAAGGTTAGACCTCATGGCATACATGGAGAACTAGTCATTTGGATACAGAACTGGTTCGAAGTCGGTGGTGGTGGAGGGTTGCTTTTCAGACTAGAGGTCTCGTGACCAGTGGAGTGAAACAAGGATTAGTGCAGGCACAACTACATTTCATTATTGTATAAATTATTTGGAAATGAATATGGCAGTTCTAATTAGTAAGTTAGCAGCTAACATCAAAATTGGAGGTTGTAGTGGACAGCGAAGATTACCTGAGAGTACAACAGGATCTTGTTGAGCCGGGCCAATGGGTTGAGGAGTGACAAATTGAGTTTAAATCAGAAAATTCGAGGTGCTGTATTTTGGGAAAGCATATCAGAGCAAGAGTTGTACACTTAATGGTAAGGTCCTAGGGAGTGTTGCTGAACAAAGAGGCCTTGGAGTGCAGGTTCATAGCTCCTAATAAGTAGAACCGCAGGTAGACAGGATAGTGAAAAGGGTTTTCCTTTATTGATCAAAGCATTGAGTATTGGAGTTGGGAGGTCATGTTGTGGCTGTACAGGATATTGGATCGGCAAGGTTCGGAATATTGCATGTAATCTTTGTCATCTTCCAATCAGAAAGATGTTGTGAAAATTGAAAGGTTTCAGAAACGATTAGCAAGGATGTGCCAAGGTTGGAGAGTTTGAGCAATAGGGAGAGGATGAACAGGTGGCGGCTTTTTTTTCCTGGAAATTCTGAGGATGAGTGGTGAACTTGTAATAGTTTATAAAATCACAAGGGCATGGAGAGGGTAGACAAGGGGTGGGAGAGGGAGTCCAGAAATAGAGGGCATAGCTTAAGGCTGAGAGGGGAAAGATATAAATGTAACCGAAGGGGCAACTTTTGCACACAGACGGTGGTGTGCATATGGAATGAACTGCCACAGAACGTGATGGACCCTGGTACAGTTGCAGCGTTTAAAAGGCATCTGGATGTGGACATGAATAGGAAAGGTTTACAGGGACATGGGCCGGTGCAGGCAAATAGGACTCGATTCGATTAGAATATCAGATCAGCATGGATGAGAGGGACCGAAAGGTTTATTTTCATGCTGTACATCTGAACGACTCTAAAACAAGTATTCGACCATGCAGTATAAAGGGGGCTGTTCGGCCCATGCCATATGCACTAACAGCAAATAGAAATCTACTAATTCTCATGAATGTGCATCACCTTGCAAATATTTCCTTTGAAGTTTTATCTTGCACTGAGATATTGATGGCTTTCTAATCAACATTTTCAGATAATAGAAAGGAAGGATGTGGAGAAAGAAATCTAAAATTAACATCATGTCAAGATCTGAAATCACTGGATTTGTCAGGAACAGAACGTAGTGCGTGATCCACCCTGGAGGGAGAATTTTTTCTCTGTTCTATCTGCTTTAAAGAATTTCAAGCAAAACATCATGATATATACACGCCATGTGAGAGTGTTTCAGTGCACCGACAGTGAGAAAAGCTGAAATCAGCCTAAGAAGAAAATTGCACAATTCGCAACCAAGAGAGACCATTCATATGTTCTATGTTTGGACGAGGCTTCCACGGATTGTTTGACCTGGACAGGGAATGCGAACAGTTTCTGCATGGATAAACCCTGGAAATGTAGGCATTATAGGAAGGAAGCTATTACTCATCTGCTATTGAGATTTATGAGCGCAGACACACGGGGGAGAGGCCATTCACCTGTTTTGTATGTGAGAAAGGATTCAGTGTTCTCTCTGACTTTCTGACACACCAGAGATTTCACGCTGTGCAAAGGCCATGCACCTCTCACCGTGGGAAGAGTCTCACTGATGCATCCACCCCATTGGCGCGCAAGTAAGTGGGTATTCCCCTGCTCTGATTGTGGGAAGGAATTCATCAGATCAGCCAACGTGCTGAGACACAAGCGAGTTCACACTGAGGAGAGGGCGTCGTGTTGGTCTGAGGGTGGTAAATGATTTATTCAGCCTTCTGGCTTGGTTATTCACCAACAGCTTCACAATGGGGAGAGGCTGTTCACCTTCTTTCAGTGCGGGGAGGGATACATTCAGTTATCCGACCAGCAGACACATCTTCAAATTCACATCCGGGAGAGGCCGTTCACCTGCTCTCAGTGCGGGAAGAAGTTCTCTCGATTCTCTGACCTGCAGAGACACCAGCGAGTTCACACTTGAGAGAGGCCGCCCGCCTGCTCTCGGCGGCGGAAGGGATTCACTCGAGTATCCAGTTTGCAGAAACACCAGCGGGATCTCCGGTGACTCCAGGAGTGTGTTCAACTGCTGGCGCTGCTGCTCATCATGTTTAGGACTGAACCATGTTGATCCTGACAGTGGGTGAAGTGAGCAGCTCAGAGGGTTTCCTTCTGCTAGAGTGGCCACCCTCACCACTTTGCTTCCAGTGAGGTGGATGCTTCAATTGCCATACGAAGCACTGAATGAAGAAAGGTTCGGAAGGTAGAAGATGTTTAGTCTGAAAAGGAACCTCAATTATCCAGCAATATTGCAAGGTCGCAATGCTTGGCTAAACTGTTATCTGGCATTCAATGAACTAAGCAAAATTCTCCCCAGCCATGTCCTTCAGATTATTTTCTCCAATAACGTGCCACGTTGGCATAGAGACGGTCATGTTCTGCTGTTGTTTTGATAAATTGAGGTGGGCGTTTCGCCCAGAAGGTAACTGGGGATTTGTGAAGATGGCAGGTCATTTGGAATCGCTGAGGGGAAATGAAACCGGAAGGCTAGCTGAGCTCGGAGCTGGAGGATGCAATCTTCAGTAAGGCTGTCGGTTAAATGCATTAGGTCTTGTGTTGGCAGCAAGATGTCAGACATTGGCGATATGAAAGAGGAACAGTAAAGCTATTCAGCCGTTCGAGATGCCTCACGGCGTGAGAAGATTGTGATCAATCGAATTGTCATCTTCATTCCTGTCTAAACGCTCAAAGCTCGCCTCACAAGGTGGTAAAAAGATGATGCCAACGCTGTAACCGAGTCAGTGGAACTGGTATGTTGTCACGGTCAAAGGGTGGAACTTTTAAAGTAAAAGTTCTAGGGATCAAGGGGTGAATCAGTGTTGCGAAAAGTGGCTGGTGTTTCCCCAGGGAATGTTGCCCAAAGACAGAAGCTTCTGAGACACTAATTTGTTCTAATGTGATTACCACGAGTGAAAATAGAGCCGATCAATTCCAAAACACGTATATTTTCAGTAAAGTCACTCCAGATGTCCCAGAAAGCCATGAAAGACATATATTCTGAGTTGCCAACTCAGCTGAAAACGTTATCAGAAAAACATTTTCCAAAATGGTTTGCATTTATCCATTAATTGTGTAAATTCCAGATGGCCTCCTTCTTCAAAGATCGGAATTTCCTCGCCCATGTGGTTGACGATGCCCTCCAATGCATTTCATGCACGCCCTGCACCTCTGCCCTCTAACCCCAACCCTCCCAATGCAACAAGCATGGAGCCACACGCCCCCGCACCGGTACTCAGCTTTCACCCGACCAAACTCCATATACGCTGTATCATCTTCCGACAATTCTGTCACTGACAAACTGACCCCACCACCAGAGACATATTTCTCTCCACACTCTTACAGCATTCCAGAGGGGCCATTCCCTCTGAGACTCCCTGGTCAGATGCACGGCCCCCCACCCACTCCTGACACCTTCCATTATCACCGATGGAAGTGCATAAACCTTGACCCACACCTCCCCCCACCTCCGTCCAAGGCCCCCAAGGATTCTTCCACATTCGACAGAAATTTACCAGTACCCCAGCCAAGGTCACCTATTGTATCTGTTGCACCTGATATGGTCTCCTATACATCGGACACAGGACGCCAACTTGCGGATCGTTTCTGGCACAACTGCATCAGCCAACCCTTCCGCCCCATCGCTGAACACATCAAATCCCCCTCCCACTCTGCCAAGCACGTGCAGGTCCTGGGCCAGCTCCATCACAAAACCCTTCCGCCTACAGCTTGAGGAAGAATCGCTCATCTTCAGCCATGGGACCCTGCAACCACTCTGGAGCAATGTGGATTTTACAATTTTCCTCATTTCCCCCTTACGTCTCCCCAGCCCACCACGCACCACGACTCCCGCACCCGGTTTTCTGTGTCTCAAACTGCCAACTCGGCAGCACCAGCTTCATCTGTGCATCACCTTTCTCATCTATCTGCTCCGCCCTCCTCTCCCACCTTCATCTCTCCAGTGTTGACAGATAAATGGGGGTGGGAGGAGGTGTAGGGCTGATGATAAGTTACGAAAGAGTACAATAGGTGAATGGGGGTGGGAATGGTGGTGATAGGTCAGAGAGGAGGGGGGTTGAAGTTTGCAAAGTTTTTAAACCTCAGCCAGATGTGGAAGAGTCGAAGTGGTAGAACATATGAACATAGAAAAATACAGCACAAAACGAGCCCTTTTGCCCATGATGCTGTGGCAAAGGTGAATCCTAATGAAAAATAAAATGACCTGCGCACCCCTCAATTCACTGCTTTCCATGTGCATGTCCAGCAGTCGCTTAATGTCCCTAATGATTCTACTCCCACCATCACTACTGGCAACGTTTTCCATGCGCTCACAGCTCTCTGCACAAAGAACCTACCTTTGATCTCCCATCGATATCTTTCTCCTTATTATCTTAAAACTGTAACTACTCGCTCCAGTCAAGCCTGCCGTGGGGAAGAGTCTAGAAAGAAAATAAAGTACAAAATTGAGAAAGCTGTTGACATTATTGTGGGATGAATAGTTTTTCTTCTGAATGGGGATTAGGAACAAATACCAAGAAATGTAGAAAGCCAACTTGCCCCTTGAATGTAAAAACACATGGGAATAACATCACCAAACATGGTGGGAACCAACCATGAACCAGTTGCAGGTCTTTTGACAGGCAGCTGTGACAACACAGACGCTGGGCCATTTTCAGATAGAAAATTCTAGAAATCACAGTTATAACAATGGGAAACTGGGGAGGAATCGGTGTAAATTCCAGTGGGCTATGGCATACGTTTGTGCTGATCCCTTTAGTCAGTGAATGACCCTCCAGGACATCATGAGATATCCGTCTTGGCCAGTAAAAGTGAAATTCAATTCCAAACATCACAGATATATTAGGATTGTGTTAAAGAAGGATGCTTTGTTAACCTTCTCCTTTGCCCAATAAAGTTTGTTTTTGTTTAACAAAGAGACCTGAGTGGCCATGCAATACTTGCTGAATGTTTCAAATGAATAGCAAGGTTTTGGAGGGATCTGAGTCGTGTGTTGCAGGTGGGACAAAATTGGGTTGGGATATCTGGTCGGCATGGACGGGTTGGACAGACCGGTCTGTTACCATGCTGTAAACTCTATCACTCTATATTGATTGTCCTGACAAAGATTGCAGGATTCCTGTTCCCGAGGAACAAAGGAAACCAGGGTCAGTCAGTGGGAATCTCCGTATACAGTGAGGCAGCGGAAGCTGGTCAGGTTCAGAAAGTGATGACCGGATAAACCACCTGATGTAGGAAGAGCGCTCGAAATACCAGTGCTTCCAAATACACCTGTTGGACTGTAACATGGTATTGTGTGATTTTTAACTTTGACCAGATAAAGCGCATATTCAACTTACAAAGCTCACAGTGTGATGAATTTGTTTTTGGTTGACACAGGGAGTGTGTCAGAAGAAAGATTTTTGAAAATGTTTGAATGGGAGTGTCACTGGCAAGGCCAGCAATAGGTGCCCATCTCTACCTATCCCTAAACAGTGATGGGGTATCAGTCAGCTACTTGAAGTGTTGCCAACTCAGCCTCTCTGTCTGCTCAGCGACCACTGGAGCCGGTCTTTCCTGCATAATGAATGTCAGATTACGACTTAAATTGGTATTCTTTCAAATGGATCTGACGAATGCATGCATTGGGAGGGTACGTGGTGTTAGCTAGTGAAAGAGAATGCAGTAGTACCGTAGTTGAAGCCAAACTGCTTCGCCTGTCCTTCCCTTCCCTCCTCACCTGACACACACTCACACACTGGCCCCAGATCTGAAATCCACACAGAGTTTGCGCACTCCCTTGTGGATGATGGGTGCAGGAGACAATCTCAGCTCTTGAAGCTCACTCACAGAGTCCGAGAGTCCTACAGCACGGAGACAAGCCCTTTCGTCCAAACTAATATGTGCTCACCAAAATGGCTGTCCAAGCTAACTCCATTTCTGCATGTCCTTCCAATCTTTACTGTCCATGTCTAAATGCCTTTTACATCGTGTAAATGTACCCGTTTCAACCACTTCCACTGGCAGCTCATTCCATTAGCATACCACTCTCTGTGTAAAAAATGTTGACCCTCCGGTTCCCTTTTTATTCTTTCTCTCTAACCTTAAACTGGAGCCCTCCAATCGTCGATTCCCCAACCCTCGGAAAAAAGATTGAGTGCATTCACGCTGTGCCTCTCATGATCTTGTACATATCTAAAAGGCCCCCCTCAGTCTTTTAACTGAGGATGAGAAAAGTCGAGCTTGTTCAAACTCTCCCAATGAGGAAAGGCAGCATGCTTGTAAATTTGGTCTACAATCTTTCGAGTTTATTAACATCCATATTGACTACGTTTATTACTCTGCCCTTGTCAACACGTAACATAGTTGTGGGGCCTCATGTCCTACTCAGAAAGCCATGCTGTCTACTTTTAATCAAACGCTGTTTTTCCAAATGCATGCATATCTTATCCCTCAGAATCTTCTCAGGTAATTGGCCCACCACAGATGTTAAGCTTACAGGCTTTTCTTTGCAGCCGTTCTTGAATATCTTGAATATGTCCACAACATTCGCTATCCTCCAGTCTTCTGCCTGTGGCTAAAGATGATACAAAACTGTCAGCCAGAGTCCCCTCAATTTCTTCTCTAGACTGTTGCAGTATTCCTGGATATAACTGGTCAGTACAAGTATTTTTATACACCTTCATACATTTTAAGACATCCAACACCACCTGGACTGTGATATGGACTGACCCCAAGATATCACCACTAACTTCCCCACTTTCACAAAATTTCATGTCTTTCTCCACGGGAAACATAGAGGAGAAATATTCTTTGAGAATCTCTCTCCCTCTGCTGTTGTTATGCAATACTTCTCCCCTTTGGTCTGGCGGGGGGATGGGGGGAGGGGGGGATTCTTATTCTCGCTCTAGTTATAAGTTTTCATTTAATATACTTAAAGTACCTCTTTGGATCACTCTAATATTCTCAGTCAAAGCTCCCTCATGCTCCCTTTTCGCCTTGCTGATTTCCTTTTAAAGTAAGCTACTGTGTTCCCTGTATCCCTTCAGGGATTCCTTTGATCCCAGCTGTCTGTACGTGAACCACACTTTTTCTTTGCGCATCTCTTGTTATCCAAGGTTCCTTGTTCTTGCCACCAACGCCCTTCACTCTCACAGGAACGGATAGAGCTTGATTTCCAGTTGTGTCAATTTTAAAGGCCTTCTATGTTCCTTCCACATAGTTTTCATTCCAGTGTTAGTTTATTTTATTTAATAAGTAATTATTAATTGGCTGAAGCAGTTATATACCGATGTTGACAAGCAATTATGGTTGCAGAAGTAACACTGGTTTGCCTATTTCCCACAATTTTCACTTTTTCTTTAATAATCATTTGTTATCTTCTGCATATATGTCGTTTGCAAATTCGCCAGCAAATGTTCGGAAATTTCATTTATTTTCCCAGGTCACTTGCTCTCTCATTGTTTAACAGGTAGAGCCATTCCCCCCGATTTATCATTCGGGCATTTGTGTGGTCAAAGCTGTTTTAATCGACCTTTGGATTAACCGCCGTTCGCAAATTATGATACAGCATCCTATTGCGATTCCTAGTCCCACCACTACGATCAAGGAAGTAAGGATGAAACCACCACACCCTCCACTTTCCAACCACAATTCTTGCCACCCGGTGAATGATGTGCTGACTCCTTCATTTTCAGCTAGTTCGTGGGCAAGTGTTGTTTGAGCTTGCAGGGGTCAATAATAGACCCATCTGGGGCTCTGTTATTTGGAATAAAGGCACAACAGCTCCCTCCGTACATTGCACATATTCCCTTTTTTTTCTGCGAGGATCATACCTCTGGATATTCTATTCTCCCATGCCTTTCTGCTGGTTGCATCAAGTTATTCGGCTATACCTTTAATTGCATTTCTAGTTTGATTGGTGAACCTTTGCTGATTATAGAAAATGAAACTTATCCAGTCCACATTGTTTTGACTGTTACGCATCAGAAGAGATCTGATTCAAAAAACCCTGTGAGCCGTTACGAGCCTTGAACTCCTCAGGTACCACTCTTGGGATTCCTATAGAGTCTAGATATACCTGATCATCAAACGAAGTACCCAAAAGTGATCTTTTACTTCATCCCCCTTCCTTTAATATCGCTTTCTTTTTAAATGCCAGCATGAACTGAATTTCCAATTGTACAATTGCACACATGCCCCTCCATTCGGGAGGTAAGGTGGGTCTCAATACTTTCCCCCTGCAGTACCACTACAGATCAGCTCGGGGAATCCTTATTGTGGAGCACTGCCCTCCCTTTTCCGTCACGTACTCAATTTTGGTACATTATTTCGGCTCCCCCAAATATCTGGACCAATTGTTCCTCGCCTGCTTACACACGATGTGTGATTTACTACCACGGCAAAACATGGCCGGGGGGCGACTTTAAGACTTCCTACTTTAAAGGAGGAAACTTTAATAGAAGGGGGATACAATCTTCATTATTCCATGCAGACTCATCCTGATACAGGGCTATCATGTATGTTATACCCTTCCTGTCTCGCTTCCACCCAAGCGGAAAGGGGACTACTTGGGCCATTCGTTTCCCAGAGGCGCACGCTTAAAAATTGTTTTTGTTCAAACTTTTCACAGTGTCCTTTACCCATTCAAACCAGGTATTTGTATACCTAGCGTTTTCTACTTCAATGGTCTTTAACTCGACAATTTTTATCACCATAGGGTCAGAGTAAGGTACTGTACTATTCCTTTCTCCTGATCGGGTTCATTCTTTCACCTGTATTTTTTTAAAAAATGTCCCAGGAAATTCTTCCTGTCTGCTCTCATCTCTATCTCAAATATTTGTACCATTTGTACCTGAGAGGATCCAGCCCCTAAAACTGTTTCATCCCATGACGTTTTCTTTATTGATAAAGATATTGGGTTAATCTTTTTATCGGGACAGTCAGGAGCTGGCTGGAAAGGGCCTCGGTGTACTATACCCAATGGAATAATCAAGAGATCAACTCTGAGGAGTTCCTGCCTCCACCATTCTTTGCATTCTTTATTCCAAAGATATCCCTTACACTTCTCTCTCCGGGACATTTTCTTCCTGTTAGTTTTATCCCATGCCCTCTTTTCGGGACCTTTTTCATACGATCTTAGATGTCTCTCTGAGTTACTGCATTGCCTATGATTTCTTACATCTCCACAATCCACCAGGCTGCAGGCATCTGTTTCTATGATTTGTTGATTTGTACTGTCTGGAACCATTATCACTACGTAAGACGACCACATAATAGCTTTACAGAATCCTATGATTAGAAAAGCTAATATAGTGTACCTAAACATTCTTCCCATTCTACAGTGTTATTGAAGCACCGAGAGACTCAGCATAAGATACGACAGAAACTGTCTTGCGCTCGTGCTATTATTGTATAATCAGGTATTTGAAGTCTTTTTAGCTTAAGTTAAAACGGTTCTTTAGTCCATTCGGTTGGCCAGACTTCCTTCCCAACTGGAGATTCCACTGATGCTTTTATTCGAGTGTAGTGAGTCCAGCCTTTCTCTGCCGTTCTTCTCGCCGTTTCAGTGGTTAAGAGTGCTTCCGACGGCCCCTACCAGTCTACTTGCAATTTAGTCTCGGTCCATGATTTGACTAGGACCCAATCCCCCGGCTGGATCTGATGGACGGTTACCTCAAGGGATGGAGTCAGTATCAACAAACTCTGTTCCCTGAGGAAAGACAAAGAGGAGATCAAGCCCAGTATATACTTCTTTAAGAACAGATCTTTAGTCTCCTGGATTGACAGTTCCCCTTTCGTTCCCAGATAGGGAAGGCCAGACAAGACCTCATGAGGGAACAGCCCCATATTTTTGATTGGGGCCATCCGCACTCGTGAAAGGCTGTAGGTAAACACTTCGTCCAAGGGAGCCTGGTTTCTCCTATTAATTTAAATAACTGCTTCTTGAGTGTCTGGTTTATTCTCTCAACCTTTCCTGATGAAGTTGTGTGCCAGGAGGTGTGGAAATCCCAGGAGCTTCTTAACCGTTTCATCACTCCCTGGAGTACCCTGGAAGTAAAAAAGCTCCTTGATCTGTGTCTATGCGCTCCAATATCCCGTATCTGGAGATTATGTGTTCAGGTATTACATTGGACACCCCACTTGTGGAGGCATTGAATAAATGGTATCCCTCCACCCCTCCAGATAGGTGATCAACCATTACTAGCTTTTACCTCAGTGTTCCAACTCGGGGTAATTCGGTATAATCTACCTAAATCCTCTGAAATGGTTTAACCCAGGGTCTCTCCCTCCTCTGACTTGTTTCTTTAACACGTTTTTGTTTTTTTTTTACCTTATGCATCCCACACACATCTGTTTGGCTATTGTATATATCCCTTTGCATCCATGTTTCTTTAAGATTAAATCACACATTGATTGCACTCCGCAGTGACTCCCCTGATGTAAGACAGCCACAGTTTCTCGCATTGTCATTTCATTCAACATTCCCCCCCGCCATCGGGTAACATCCATCGCCCATCGGCTGTCTTTGCGACGCCTAAATCTCTTAGGTCCTTTTCCTCCTTTGCAGTAAACAACGGGACAACATGAAGATCTGGAATTGCAGGTAATAGGGGTATATCACTGCTCCCTGTGGATTCAAGGCTGCTTCTTTAGCTACCTCATCGGCCAGTTTATTTCTCCTTACTTCTGGTTCATTCCCCTTCCCATGTCCGTTTATATGAACGACTGCTATTTCTTTTGGGTGTATCAGAGATTCCAGCACTTGGTTGATCAATTCCTTATGCGCTAGTTCTTTTCCCCTGCTGTTTATTATTCCTCTTTCTTTCTGAAGGTGTGTACCACTCCAAATACATATTTGGCGTCTGTGTACACCGTTGCTTCCTTGTCTTCTAAGCCTCTGAGAGCTCTTTCAAGGGCATAGAGTTCACAAGTTTGGGCTGACCAGTTTTTCAGCCTCGAAAACGCTTTCCTCTATCTCGTCTATGACAGCATATCCATTGGGCAAATTCCCCTCAATCACCCGGGAGGACCCATCGATAAACAACCGATCTGCAACGGTATGTCTCCTAAGTACATCCGTACTTTAGTCTGATATACAATCATATCAAGGCATTCGTGTTCTAGATTTCCAAGGGCAATCCTCTCCCTGCAACAGAAATGCAGCTGGTTTCACGCATCTGTCTGTGTCTAACACAAGGTCATTCTGCTCTCTTAAGTTTGTCTCACATTTAAAGATCCTAGAGTCTGTGAGCCATCGTCCTGCTTTCTGAGTTAGTATGTTCCGTTCCTGATGTGGGGTGCTGATTATTAAGGCTCCCTCAAAATTAAGTTTCCGATTCTCTTATACCAATAAGGTTGTTGCTGCTACTGTCTCACACACTCTGGCTACCCGCTTGACACTGGGTCTAATAATTTAGACAAGTAGGCAACCGGTTGCTTCTTACCACCCCCCCCACCCCCGACCCCGACACCACCCCCCCATCGCTGGGTTAGAAGCCCGAGAGCCACTCTCCTGTCTACCATGACAAACAAATGGAAGTGCTTGTCTAGGGATGGTAATGCAAGAAAAGTGGCATGGATTAGGTTCCTCTTTAGTTCTTCAACTAATTCCCTCTCTTCTTCTGTCCAATTCAATAATTTAGGTTCTTCCTCTAATAGTTTCAAATATAATTTCTTTTTTTTTTCTGTGCATATGAGTCTAACCACCATATACCATACCATGCAAATCCCAGGAATTTTCGTAATTCCGTTTTGGTTTTAGGCAGCGACATTCCCACAATTCCCTCAATTCCTTCTGGACTTATTATTCGATTTCCTTCACTGAATAGGTGTCCCAAATATCCGACTTCTTTCTCTGCGTTCTGCAATTTATTCTTGTAGGCCCTCAATCCTTGTTGTCCTTGAAAGTTTACGAATTCGTTTGTGGCTTCTATTGTTTTGTCCCTTTTCTCGCCTGTTACAAGATGACCATCTACACATTGTAACAGGTTAGTTCCTTTGGGGCTATTGAATTTCTCTGAGACTTGTTCCAACAACTCACCAAAGAGAATCGGAGAGTCAGTAAGTCCTTGCGGGAATACCGTCCATCTGTCCTGCTTTTTTCATCCTATTTTTGGACCTTCCCTCTCGAAGGCAAACAGATTCCTACTCCCCTCCGCCAGTGGACATACACAGAAGGCATCCTTGAGATTCACTCCACTGAACAATTTAAGACCATGGGGATATTTACTCAGTAATGTAGAGGGATGAGGGATCACAGAGTGGCGGGCTTGTATTATTTGGTTCAATGCCCTTAGGTCTTGGACCAGGCGATAACTAACGTCCAATTTCTTTACTGGCAGGATAGGGGTATTGTAAGGGGACATGCAGTGCTCTAGTAATCCATCCTTAATCAATTCCTCAATTACTGGCTGCAGTCCCTCACGTCACTCGACTGAAAACGGATATTGTATTTGGAAACCACGTCTCCCTCTCTCTTTGAACTGATTTCCAAAGGAGGTATTTGTAATCCCCCGCGATTCCCTTCCCATGCCCACACTCTGGGTTCTATTTCCTTCTCCACTTCCTCGGTCAGGACGGCCATTTGTATCAATAATCTGTGGTCTCATACTCCAACCTCCAGTCCCAGGAGTATAATTAACTCCCTCCACAATAAGTTACTTCCCATATCAAGAATATATAACAGTTCACTTTCGACTATATCTTTCCCACTTTCGATTATTATAGGTTCAAAAGCTGGAACTGTAAATCCTTCTCCTTTTACTCCAGAAAGAGTTAAAAGTCGTTTCGAGATTTCCACTCCCTTGCGCTTCAAATTTAAGCAGGACCTTGCTGCCCCCGTATCGACTAAGAAAACTACGTCCTCTTTGTAAGGTCCCACCTTTAAATTTATCAAGAGTTTCGGGTGGGTCCCCCGGGGGAAGGAACCCCTGACACCACTATTCTTCATCAAGGTTCATAAACTGCACTGCCTTTGCTTCCTTTTTCAGATCTGGACACTCCCTCTTAAAGTGACCTATCTTTCCACTGTGAAAAGATCCCGCCTGTGGGGATTTCGACTTCGAACCTTGTTCCTATCCACCAGACCTCTTAACATCTCATCGCCCATTTTTTCTCCTCCCTTTATTTTCAACATGCTGCCCACCGCCATTCAGAGTTCCTTCTGCTTTTAGTTTTACCCTTCTCTTTATTACCTAATCAAACGTGGCTATCATTATTTCTGCCTTTAGTTTCTGCTTCTCATGTTACGTTACCGGATCAATTGCTGAGCCGATTTAACCAATTGAACAGCTTTAGGACCATGTAATGGCCATTCTTCATCACCCAATGTTTTTCTCAGATCTTGATTTTTTTTAAAGAAATATTGCAATATTTCTTTCTCCCTGTAACCTCAAATACCGATTCATCAATGTATGTTTGTCTAACTTTAAAACCTTTTCGTAACTATACATTTTGGAATCGTACTTGTAAATATATATTTATATATAAAAATTCATTTATTCAGCATTTAACATTTCACATGTTCCCAACTTCGAAATCCACTATAATTACCCGGTTTTAGCTCCTTAATCTAAATCCAAAATTACTGTTCTTAAGTCGTCCTCACCAGTCATTGCTCAATTACATTGATTTAGGCAGTGAAATACCCGGGGCTCCCTTAAAAGTATTTGTCTACTCAAGTTTCAAAAAATATTCTTATGCATGAATAATGGCCGAATCCACGGACGCAGGAATTAACCATAGGATTTTTTTTTTTTTGTTTTATTACAATCTAATGTTGAACTGAAACTTCAACAATCCTGCATAAATCGCTTTTATGTCAGGATAAAAGAGATTAGTTACAAACTGATAGTAAGGCAGTCATGACCTGTAAAAAGAACAGGAGTTAACATTTTATTTTTTAATCATTGTAAAATCCTTAACCTTTAAAGGAATCATGTTAAATTTCCACAATAGAAATCAGATTCAAAACAGACCCGGATCTCAAGCTCCAGGGAATACAGCACAAACATTCAATATCCAACACACAAATGTGCATTCAAACTAAATCACAATGGGTTAAACGTTCTATTAGATGAACAGCTCTTTTCTCTCTCTCGCTCTCTCTCTCTTTCTCTCTCTCTCACACACACACACACACACACACACACACGCGCGCGCGCGCGCACACACACACACACACACACACTCAAACACACACACACACACCATATCTCACAGACACTTTCTGAACTTCCCGCAACAACTCCTCTAGCGGCTTCTCCCTCCACACCACTATTTTTTAAAATCTTTTTTGGATGTCTGGCCATGATTTAGTTGCGAAGTGTACCCTCAGTAGTTCTTCAGCTAATATCCCTTCCAACACGAATCATAATCTGATTCCTCCTGACTGCAAGGCTGATTTCCATTGACATATAAATTCAACTATTTACACGTATTCTCTTTTTTCGACCCAGACTTTGGCCAGAAGACGGCGGGATGAAGAATGGATTCCCTAGTGCAAACAAAGCAACAATATTTAATCATCTGTTCCCTCTCTTTTCTCCTTGTACAAGTATTACTTCTCAATTTCCACAACATCCTTCCCAACGGACATTCTGGAGGTATGTTTTCAGGGCCACCGCCTCCATTTCGATTTCTTTTTATCTTCCCCGGAGGTTTTTCCTAACACTTGGCATAGCCCATATTGTGTTCCTTCGTTCGTCCCTCAGTAACGACTAGAACTCAATCCCAGCCACCAAGGCAGTACTTAAAAAATCAGTTTACCTTCCTTAGTCCATGCACGGAGTTGCCTGGATCGATGTCTCCCTGTGCCTACTTGCAACCTTTCGCCTGCCTCAGATGGACTCTCATCGGATCTCGATCAGTCAATTAGAAGGGGGAATCCACCACCGAGGAACATGGGTCATTCTAAAAGGAATGGAACGCATCTTACCAGCTGTTGATGGTGTCTACCCTGCTGGTGATGATGGACACCCCGGACGAGCGCACCAATTGTGAGAAACAGAGCTCAGAATATAATAAATATCAGCTCGAGTAAAATTCTGAAACAGCGAATTTTATTGAGACGTTCTTGCAAGACAGGTGTCTAGCAAATAGCCACCCCGATCCAAAAAATACTTCACAATTTATACAGTTGAACTGAGTCTATCTCGTTATTCCCCGTTTACATTATTGGCTTCACACATATCAATATTACTTATTGTGCTCAGCCCCAGCCTAACTCCGCTCCACCCTGTTTGCTTCTCCCCTACTCCAAGCCGGACGGCCCTCACTCTGATTTACCCTGAAACTAACTTGGCTCGTTTCAGTGACTAAATGAGGGCAACGTGCCGAGTCTGGCATAACTCAATGTTCCTTGCATCTCATCTGTTTGTCTGCAACATCTTCCGAAGTTTACAGGTACATTTCATACGTGGATGCACATTTCAGTTGATGAAAAGCAATTATGTATTTTCGCCACATTCTTGGCTGAAACAATTATATACTGGTGCTGGTCCATTTACCTGGCATATGCAATTATGGTTGCAGAATTAACACTGATTTACCTATATCCCACAGCATGTCTAACCACAGGGAGGCTCCCACCCTTTCCTTCATTATTGAACTTTTACATCTTCATTCCCAACATACTCCTCGCTTGTCATTGGCCAATCCCCATTCCGTTTCCTCATTTGACAGTTCCACATTTGCCCCTACATTCCACTATCACGCTGTCCATACAGGTTTTCGAAAAGCGGGAATCCCATTGTTCAAATACTCTTGCCTTTCTATTCGCTCATTCCAGTCAGTAAGATCGGTCTTTGTCAATTCAGGCAATTTCTGGAAAATCCATCCCCAACAAGGGAGTGAGCAACAGGAGCTGGGACTACCATCTCCCCATCCCTTATCATCCACAAGGGAGTGAGCTTCAGTAGCTGGGTCTGCCTTCCCCCTCCCCCATTATCCACAATGGAGTGAGTAACAGGGGCTGAGTCTGCGCTCTCCACTCCCCCATCATCCACAACGGAGTTAACAACAGGAGCTGGGACTGCCCTATCCCCTCCCCCATCATCCATAAGGGAGTGTGCAACATGAGCTCGGACTGCCCTCTTCTCTCTCCCAAACATCCACAAGGGAGTGTGCAACAGGAGCTGCGGCTGCCCTCTCCCACCCATCATCCACAAGGGAGTGAGGTGCAGGAGCTGGGTCTGCCCTCTCCCCTCTCCCAATATCCATAACGGAGTGAGCAACAGGAGCTGGGTCTGCCCGAACCCCTCCCCCATAATCCACAAGTGAGTAAGCAACAGGAGATGGGACTGTCCTCACCCCTCGCCCATCATCCACAAAGGAGTGCGCAACAGGAGCTGTGACTGTTCTCTCCCTTCCTCCATCATCCACAAGGGAGTGAGCAACAGGAGCTGGGACAGCCCTCTCCCCTCCCCCAATCATCCACCAGGGAGTGAGCATTAGGAGCTGGGTCTGCCCTCACCTCTCCCCCATTATCCATAAGGGAGTGTGCAACAGGGTCTGGAGTTGCCCTCTCCCCCACATCATCCACAAGGGAGTGAAGAATATCTGTGTGGGTTTCAAGTCTGGGGAATGTGTGTGAGTGTGTGTCAGCGGAGATGAGGGAGGGAAGGGCAAGTCAGTGGCAGTCCACACTCAACTGTTGTGCTGCTTTCTCTCTCAACAGTTAACCGCCTCCCAAACTCCACCCGATTATCATTAAATAATCGGGACACTTTGCAAGAATACCAATTTTAGGAGTACACCAACATTTATTCTACAGGAGAAGCAGGTTCCAATGTTCGGAAGGCAGACACAGAGACGCAGAGTCTGCAGCACTTCAAGGAGCTGACTGACACACCATTACTTTCCAGGGATAAAGTTAAAAATCCAACTGCACCGGGTTAGACTCCATCAGGACAATCCCGGCTCCTCCACATCATCTTCAGGGCGGATCAGGGATGGCCATCCACTTCGGGCCTCGCCTGTCACACTCCCATTCAAACCGTTTCCAAAATCTTCAGACATGCTCCCTGTGTCAAACAAAAACAAATGCATCACACTGTGCCCGTTGTCATTTAAATATGTGCTTTATCTGGTCATCACTTCCAAAACCTGTCTACCTTCTGCTGTCTCACTGGGTGTGGAGATTCTCACTGATTAACCCTGCTCACCTTTTGTGCCCAGGAAACAAGAATCCTGCAATATTTGTTGGGACAGTCAATGTTTAAAGATACTTTCAATATTCATATGTAATGCTAGGGTGTCACCGTGGCTAGCACAACTGCCCCACAGCGCCATGGACATGGATCGGATTCTAGTCTTGGGCAACTATGTGCAGTTGCACATTTTCCCAATGACTGCGTGGGTTCCTTCCGGGTGCTCCGGTTTTTTTCCACAATCCAAAGATGTGAAGTTAGATGAATTGGCCATGGCAAATTGCCCCGCGTTCTGGTATGTGTAGGGTTGGTATATCAGGGGTAAATATAGGGTACGGGAATTGTTCTGGGTGGGTTACTTTTCAGCGAACCGAAGGGCCTGGAGGGATTCTATTCTAACTGAAAGATGCATAGCACCAAAAGTCAAACTGTTTAACAAAAATGAACTTTATTATGTGAATGAAAAGTTTAACGCAGAAACATCCTAACACAAGACAATGTTTGCTTCAACAATCTCTGCAATGTTTTGAGTTTTTATTACTTTTACAGCCCAGATGTTTATCTCATGAAGTCTTGAAGGTTCATTCACTTTCTAAAGAGATCAACACAAACGACTTCCTTTGCCCACTTGAATCTACGGCCATTTCTTCCCAATTTCTCATTCTGATACCGGAGATTTCCAGAGCTCCCTCTCTCCACAAATGTTCCACTGTCTGTGTTGTCAGAGCTCTTTGTATAAAAGCAGTTTGTCTGTCAAAAGACCTGCAACTCTTTCATGGTTGGTTGAAGTCTTCATTAGTGACATTGCTCAATGCATTTTTATATTTAAGGGGCTGCTTTGATTTTTTTTCCCTTACCCCCAGTGAGAATAAACACGATTTAATTCCCAGTTAACAGATTCCTCAATTTTTCTTTCCAGTTTCCTTCTCAACACTTTGATCCCTCCGCATCATGCTGAGGTTTAATTTGCTCTTTTCTGAAATGGGAATTGATTATTTATTCTGTATTAATTTAGTAGTGGCGGGCAATTTAATCTTTGATATTATGAACACAGTCGTTCATTCCTTTGTCTGATCTATCTTTTACTTTGAGATTTTGTCGATAGTTTTATCCAGCTCCTGCACTGTCAATGCTGCAATTTCTCGAATTTCAAATAAGTTCCATGCTGAGCCGAAGTCCAAATAAAGAGGCAGGCATAAGTTTAGAACTGTAACTCTCCATCCAAGGATGCAAAAAAAGTAACGTGCCCGCAAAATCAATTCCCTCTGTTGAATTCATATGATTAATAAGAAACGTGCAAACAAAAACAACAATAAGAGACTCTACTCCCAAAATAAAATGTTAATTCACTCTGAACAACGGACAATAAGACAGAGGTGCAGTAGTAGACCATTCAGGCCATCTGATCAGCTATTCAATCAGGTCAATACCATTGATCTGATAACTCTCAAATCCAATGACTTGCCTTTTCTCTTAAACCGTTGATTGCCTTCCTGATTAAAATCCGTCCAGCTCAGCCTTTCAGTACACTTAATACGCCAGCCTCAATAGTCCTCAGTGATAACAAGAACTTAATCCTCATCTCGTTCTTAAATAAGTGACCAAACATTGTTATCACACACTGTGGTCCTAGACTGTGGGCCTGTGACCAGTGGAGTGCGGCACAAATCGGTGCTGGGTCCACTACTTTCCATCATTTATATAAATGATTTAGATGTGAGCATAAGGTGTATAGTTAGTATGGACAAGGGACTAGTTTGCAGAACTTATACTCTTAGTGGTAACCTCCTCGGGAGTGTTGCTTAACAAGGAGAACTTGGAGTGCAGATTCATAGCACGTTGAAGGTGGAGTCGCAGGTCGATAGAGTATTGAGTACAGTAGTTAGGAGGTCATGTTGCGGCTGTCCATGACATTGTTTAGGCCACTGTTGGAATATTTCAATTCTGGTATATGTTCTTTCGGAAAGATATTTTGAAAACTGAAAGGGTTCAGAAAAGATTTACAAAGATGTTGCCGGGATTGGAGGATTTCAGCTATCGGGAGAGGCTGAACAGGCTGGAGCTATTTTCACTGGAGCGTCGGAGGCTGAGGGGTGATCTTACAGAGGTTTACAAAATTAAGAGAGGCATGAATAGGATAAACAAACAAAGTCTTTTCCCTGGAGTGGGGAAGTCTAGAACTAGATGGCATAGGCTTAGGGTGAGGGGGAAAGATATAAAAGAAACCGAAGAGGCAACCTTTTCAGGCATAGAGTGGTACGTGTATGGAATGAGCTGCCAGAGCAAGTGTTGGAGTCTGTTAAAATTGCAACATTTAAGAGACATTAGGATGGGTATATGAATAGGAAGGGTTTGGAGGGATATGGGCTGGGTGCTGAAAGGTGGGACTAGATTGGGTTGGCATACCTCTTCGGCATGGACGGATTGGACCGAAGGGCCTGCAATTTCCTGGATTATCCCTGCTATCCTTTTTATATTATGGCATTATGTCAGGAGCCAGTTTTGGACTGGAGTGGACAAAGTTAAAAATCACACAACACCGGGTTATAGTCCAACAGATTTAATTGGAAGCACTAGCTTTCAGTGCGCTGCTCCTTCATCACGTGGTTGTGGAGTAAAAGATAACAGGAAACATAATTTATAAAGTGTCATGAAACATTGAACAAACCTGGATTGTTAAATCTTCCATCTTTTAGAGTACTTTTCAAGTTTTGATTCATTAATATGTAAATCCTAGAACTTCTTTGAAGTCACTGCCTTGTTGTTGGCATGGTGGCACAGTGGTTCGCACTGCTGCCGCACAGTGCTGGAGACCCGGGTTCAATTCCCGCCTCAGGCGACTGACTGTGTGGAGCTTGCACGTTCTCCGCGTGTCTGCGTGGGTTTCCTCCCACAATCTAAAGATGTGCAGGCCAGGTGAATTGGCCATGCTAAATTGCCTGTAGTGTTAGGTTAGGGGTATGTGTGGGTCGTGCTTCGGCGGGTTGGTGTAGACTTGTCGGGCCGAAGGGCCTGTTTCCACAATGCAATGCCATCATAACTTAAGGTTTTATAGCAAATGGTGACATCTCAGCTCAGACAATGCATTAAAGGTGTGGGGATCAGATTCTGTCTATATCCCAATCTTGAGCCAGACTGGTTGTATTTGCAAAGTGGAAATTACGAGATATTACATGTTTTGACTGCCTGTATGGACTATGTGAGGTATTCACCTGACATCTGGTGGCACAAACATATCTGTCAATGCTTTAGTAGTGCGTTTTGAGAAGGGTTGTAGCTCAGGTTGATGTTTTGGATGTAGGTTAGCTCGGTGAGCTGCATGGTTCATTTCCAGATGTTTCGATACCCTACGAGGTAACATCTTCAGTGGGTCTCAGGCGAAGAAATTATGAAAATTCCTGCTATCTGTTTATATGTTTGCATTTCTTTGGGTTGGTGATATCATTTCCTGAGGTGAAGTAACTGCCTGTTCCTTTTCTCAGGGGGTGGCAGATGGGTTCTAACTCACAATATTTGTTGGTAGAGCTTGTTGATAGAATGCTCCAGTAAATTGCTCTCTTGCCTCACTCAATACTCTGGGACAGATCCCATTAGAACCTGGGGTCTTGTATATTTAATATGATTTAAAACGCACAACACCTCTTCCTTTTTACCAGTAACTTGGCTTAGAAATGTGCCAAAGACTTCCATGAGATCATCCTCCACCAATTCCTTATCTTTGTTGGATACTGATATAAAGTGTACGTTTACGACATTTTCTGACTCTACACATCGATCACCTCCTTTGCCCCTGGTTGAGGCCTTCCCTATGGGTACCGAACTTGGCTATCAGCCTCTGCTCGAACTTGGCTGTCAGCCTCTGCTCGGCCACGTTTCATTGTTGCATGTCCTGAAGTCTGCCTTTGAGGATGGTCAGCCGAAGGTCTGAGGACGAACGTTCTGGATTGCTGAAGCGTTCTGCGACTGGGAGGGAACACTCCTATTTGTTTGGTTGTTTTGTGGTGCGCATTCACCGTTGCTGTAGCCGATGCTTGGTCTCACCAATATACCATGCCTGTAGTGTACGATATAGACTATGTTGGCTGAGTCAAATGACTACATGCCACGTACTCAGGGGGATGGCCTCAACCGGGACCTTCCGTTCATGTGACCCGACAGGTGACACATACACACACACACACACACACCTTTGTGGGGTGAATTTGCACTTGCAGAATTACATTTTATTTTGCGCAAAAACGGCTTAAGCCCATGTCAGATTCTGTAGATTTTGTTAAAATTAGTGTCAGTCTGAACACTGTGGCATAGACAGCCTCACACAGGGCACCTCACACCTCCAATGCATTATCTGGGCCAAAGTGGCACCGAGGGTTAAAGTTCCGGAGAGAATGTAACTTTTAGAACGTTCCGTCATTTGCATATGGAAGAACTGATACCATCATGATATTCTAAAAAATAAGAGACATAACAAACAATTCAGATCATTTCCAATATATAATTTCAGTTATAACACGCTGTAAACATTTGCTCTTAATTCTGTGTCTTACAATCATATGCTCCACAACCACCTGACACAGTGACCGTGCGCAGAAAGCTAGAGCATCAAATTAAATCTGTTGGACCATAACCTGGTGTTGTGTGATTTTTAACATTGTGCACAACAGTCCAATACTGAGACCTCCAAATTAAACCTTTCAAAGGTTTTGTTTTTCATTCTGACCAAGGTCTTATCATCCCTAGTCATCCGATGTTCACGTATCTTGCGATACGCATCCCTCATTCTCCCAGGAATGTGCCACTCCTGAATTCTTATCAACTGCTGATTGAAATACTCCCACATCTCCGATTTCGATTTACCCTCAAACAGCCGCCTCAGATCAATACTGGATTAGTGGTGCTGGAAGAGCACAGCAGTTCAGGCAGCATCCAACGAGCAGCGAAATCGACGTTTCGGGCAAAAGCCCTTCATCAGGCGTCGATTTCGCTGCTTGTTGGATGTTGCCTGAACTGCTGTGCTCTTCCAGCACCACTAATCCAGTATTTGCTTTCCAGCATCTGCAGTCATTGTTTTTACCTCCGATCAATACTGTCCAGTTCATGCCTTGTTATAGTGCCCCTTCCTCTAATTTAAGGCCGTCACCTGAGGGCTGCTAATACACGACCATCTTACGGTATTATGGTCACGACTCCTGAAATGTCCCATCTGCCAACCGAAAACACCCCGCCCGCCCCTCCCCCCTCCCCCCCACCCCAATGTGGCACGTTGGGTTAGTGGTGGGGTGGCACGGTGGTTTCGTGGTTAGCACTGCTGCCTCATGACGCCAGGGACCCATGTTCGATTCCAGCCTCAGGTGACGGTCTGCGAGGCGTTTGCATGGTCTCACTGTGTCTGTGTGTGTTTCCTCTGGGAGCTCCGGTTTCCTCCCCAGTCCAAAGATGTGCAGATTAGATGAACTGGCCATGCTAAATTGCCCACAATATTAAAGGATGAGCGGGTCAGGTGCAAGAGTCAGGGTAAATAAAGAGTAAGAGGTTAGGGGATGGGTCTGGGTGGGATACTCTTCTGAGGATCATTGTGGGTTTGTTGGATTGAAGGGCCTGTTTCCACACTATCGGGATTCTATGATTTCATGTGGGAAATTTGGAGCCCCATGCTGAGAAATGTAAGCCTCAGTCTCCATTCCAGCATAGCACTGAATTTAATAATTCCACCCAATGTGGGACTTCTGGAGACACAGACTAGGAAATCTAGGTGCAGACTCAGTCTCAGGCCAGAGCTTGCTGATCCTTCATCAGATCTGGGACTGAGATTCCCCACATGCACGATGTGCATAGCGTGAAATTTCCAGTTTCCAATTTAGCTTAATACTTCTGAGATTAACAATCTCAATCTTAACAAGATAGAGTAAAAACCAGTAATCCTTGGAAATACATGTATTGGTCCTCTCTTTTGAAGTAGACCAGGTGACCCAGATCAATAGTCCTCATCTGCCAGTTTTCCTGACTTTTCCTTATCGATCTGACCAAAACCCACGACGTAAAAAAACGCAAACTGAGGCTTCATCGTGTGCCTCGTGCTTGTTGATCTGATGGAATAATGTGGAACCAACGTACCTCACCCTCCCAGCTAGATACAGGTGCACACAGAGCAGGAGAGTCCCAGGCTCCATTCTTGGGCATATTCCTACACTGATCTCACACTCGATGATGTGGGATGAATCGAGAAGCACAGTGTGGGGAAGCTTAGGCCTAGGATCCAGTTCCTGAACTAAATATTTCCTGTTGATCGAAGGCTAGTAGAAACCCAAAAATCAGGGAGATGCAGCCCAAGTTGAATCTTGGCAGAAGACTGGATTAGCCAATTTCACTCCCAGTATCAGATCAGTGATCATCTCCACTATCTATACACACAAAGCCAAAGCTGTATCTTGGGCCTCGTCAGCCAATGTGATCCATGTTGGTGGATTAAATGAGCCATATCCCACTCCCACCCTGGCCATGATGAAGTTCCACGTTGCATCTCAGGTCTAATGCTGAGTAAGTCAATTAGTCAATACCTCCACAATGCCCGAAAATATCTGCTCAGGATGCTTCAAGTGCCTAGAGCTGGGTTAGCCCATTTCACACCCATTTATGGATTAAATGTGGGTAAATATACGACCAGGCGGTATAATGGGCGTATTGCTGACTGAGCCAATCCAAGTACAGGACTGATTGAGAAGCTCAGTGCAGGGAAATTAATGCTCAGGTTTCATTTTAGACTTGATTCACCAATCAGCTGGGTCTATGACTGAGGCCTCGACGCAGCCTAATTGGCATCGTGGGCCAAGATTGTTCCACTGGTGAGTGCAGCCTCCCCACCCCTGAGACCCATCATTTTTGCCTCCCAGCGAGTGGATCAGCAGGGGTTGCCGACGGCCCTTCAGGGTCCCCAGATGCCAACCTCCAGCTACCTGCACGCCCAGCCCTGACAACCACTTGGATGGTTGGGAGCCCGCTCACCACCTGTGTCAGCATCATGCCCCCCGCCATCTCCTGGCTGCCCTCCTATATCGTATCCTGGGTGAATGGGGGAGCCGAACAAGGCCCGACAATACCGTGACCGGCAGCTGCAGTGAACCAACACAGGCCTCCAGGTCCAGGATGCCAACCTCGGCTGCATCGTGACCTCACTGCACTTGGCCTCCAGCAAGCTGCTAAGCCCCAGGCAGCCACAGGAACATTCCATCCCATCCTCGGTCATGAAACAGTGGGAGGCCATGTCAATGACTACTACATCATCACACATTGGATGGGTTGAGGTGTCAATGATCTGGAGAGACTGAAGCCTGAAGCCCAGCTCCTAGTCATCAACTGCAATGATCACAAGGGTTAAAGGTGGCCAAAAGGCCTGGGCCTCGCTCTTATTCATTCATAAGAAGGATTTGCATTTGTCAAAAGCCTAGGACCTCGCACTTAGGATCAGTCGGCAGAATTGGCAAGGGAGTTTTAAAGTCGTGATTTGAAATGTCCCAGGGAATCTCTTGTGGACTCAGACCCGGAAAGCCTGTCTCTAGGATCGTCCCAGAGATCATACTCTTTGGAAGTCTGGAATAAATCCCTCTTACAGGCAGATTAGTTTAATCTTAGTCATCCCCATTATTTAACAATAGCATCGCTCTTACAACATAACACTGACACCTATAAGCTAAACTCATTAGTTTTGAATCACCAAGGCGAGTAGTGTACCAGCTCTTCAAGTGCCCCAGCAGGGTACTCTGATGTACTGATACAAAGTGGCTTCCTTCATACAGAATTTACAAAATCACTGCATGTTCTTAGACAGATAACAGAGAAATTCATAAGGAAGGAAAGTAAATTGTCCGGTCTGTGTGTGCTTGATTAATCACTCCGACAGGACCTAAGCCATTCATCATGTGACACAAACACACCCAGCCGAGTTCGGCGCCTGCTAGCGCGAAAAACCACTGTCGTAAAGAGGTACCAGTCTGAGCTAATTGGAGAGTTCATAAGGTAACCTTGCACAGCTCCCATGTCAGGTACAATTGTTTGAGAAAATTGCTTCTTAACAAGGTGGGCAAACTTTAGATCACAAAGTGGCTTCCTTACTGATTGGTGCCAGAATCTCTTCAATGTTAGGCATGGATTTTTTTTTAAAGCTAGGAACAGACTCCTGCTTTTCGAGGACTGTATCGCGAAAGAGAGAGCTCAGAAGAGCCAGGAGGAGACATGAGAAGTTTTTGGCCGACAGGATCAGGGTAAACGCGAAGGCTTTCTATAGGTATTGAAGGAATAAAACAATGACGAGAGTAAGATTAGGCCCAATCAATGAGAGTAGTGGGAAGTTGTGTGTGGAGTCAGAGGAGATAGGGGAAGCACTAAATGAATATTTTTCGACAGTATTCACTCTAGAAAACGACAATGTTATCGAGGAGAATACTGAGATACAGGCTATTAGACTAGGTCGGATTGAGGTTCACAAGGAAGAGGTATTAGAAATCCTGCGGAGTGAGAAAATAAAGAAGTCCCCTGCACCGGGTGGGATTTTGGAAGCCAGGGAGGAGCTTTTGTCGAGCCTTTGGCATTTATCTTTAAATCGTCATTGTCTACAGGAACAGTGCCAGAAGTCTGGAGGATAGCCAATGTGGTTCCCCTGTTCAAGAAGGGGAGTAGCGACAACCCTGGTATTTATAGACCAGTAAGCCTTACTTCAGTTGTTGGTAAACTGCTGTAAAAGTTTACAAGATATATGATTTATAATCATCTAGAAAAGAATAATTTCATTGGGGTAGGTCGTGTCTGATAAGCTTTATTGAGTTCTTTGAGAAGGTGACCAAACAGATAGTTGAGATTAAATCGGTTGATGTGGTGTATATGGATTTCAGCAAGGCGTTGGATAAATTTCCCCACAGTAGGCTATTGTACAAAATGCGGAAAAATGGGATTGTGGGAGATATAGCAGTTTGGATTAGTAATTTGCTTGCTGAAAGAAGACAGAGGGTGGCGGTTAATGGGAATTATTGACCATGGAGTCTAGTTACGAGTGGTGTACCGCAAGCGTCGGTGTTGAGTCCACTGCGGCTCGTTATTTTTATAAACGACCTGGATGATAGCGTAGAAGGGTGGGTTAGGAAAATTTCAGCCGACACTCAGGTCGGTGGAGTTGTGGACAGTGACGAAGGATGTTGTAGGTTACAGAGACATAGATAAGCTGCAGAGCTGGGCAGAGAGGTGGCAAATGAAGTTTAATGCTGACATATTTGAGGTAATTAACTTTGGTCGGAGTAACCGGGATGCAAACTTCAGGGCTAATGGTAAGATTCTTGGTAGTGTAGATGAGCAGAGAGATCTCAGTTTCCAGGTAGAGAGATCCTTGAAAGGTGCCACCCAAGTTGACAGGGTTGTTAAGAAGGCATACAGTGTTTTAGCTTTTATTAATAGAGGGATAGAGTTCCGGAACCATGAGTTTATGCTACAGCTGTACAAAACTCTGGTTTGGCCGAACTTAGAGTATTGTGTACAGTTCTGGTCAAGGCATTATAAGAAGGTTGTAGAAGCTTTGGAAAGGGTGCAGAGGATATTTACTGGGATGTTGCCTGTTATGGAGGGAAGGTCTTACGAGGAAAGGCTGAGGGATTTGAGGCTGTTTTCGTTGGAGAGAAGAAGGTTGAGAGGTGACTTAATAGAGACATATAAAATAAGCAGAGGGTTAGATAGGGAGGACAGGGGGAGTCTTTTTCCATTTATGATGATTGCGAGCACGAGGGTGCAAGCTTTGAATTGAGGGGTGATAGATATAGAACAGATGTCAGAGGTAGTTTCTTTACTCAGAGAGGAGAAAGAATATGGAATGCTTTGCCTGCAATAGTAGTAGATTCGCCAACTTTAAGTACACTGAAGTCGTCTTTGGACAAGCATATGGACGTACATGGAATACTGTAGGTTAGATGGGCTTCAGATTGGTATGACAGTTCGGCGCAACAGCGATGGCCGAATGGCCTGTGCTGCGCTGTAATGTTCTATGTGCAATGTTCTGTACCAACGTTTTCCCCAGGACCCTTCCTGTAATTACGGACACACTTACCGAAACGCACCTGTAAATTGTAAATATGGGCATGCTTCCCGAGACCCCGCCCAGTAAATACTAGCACTTTCTCGCCACACCCCTGTAAATACTGACACATACAACGGCATCACCCGTAAGTAGTAACACGCTGCCCAGGAACCTCCAGTTAATACCGACAAAGTACCTGTTAACGTCACCTCCATAAGTACCGACACATTCCTCGTGACACCCCTGTAAGTACTGGCACAGTCCTCGGGAACACCCCTGTAAATACTGACACACGCTCCGGGACCCCTGCTGTAAATATTGACATACTCGCCACGATCCACCCTATTATTTAAGGCTCTCTCCCAGGAACCTCCTGTAAGTTCTGACACACTGCCTGGGGCCTCCCGTGTAAGCCGTTAACCATCCCAAGTCATCACTGTAAATACTGTCACATTGCACAGGAGCTCTGCTGTAAGTACTGACACACTCCTCACACCACTCCTGTAAATATAGACGCACATCCTGGGACACGCCTGTAAATACTGACACACACCCCGAAATGCACCTGAAACAATGACACACTCTGCTGCACATTCCTTTAAATGCAGACAACACTCCAGGCCCCCAATTTAAATTCTGCCACTTTCAGCGAGACATACCTATAAACACTGATGCATACCGCAGAACCTCCTGCAAGTACTGACATATTGGCTGGGACGCACATCCCAGCACCGCCCTGTAAAGAGAGACATACTCCCCGAGATATCCCGGTAAATGTTGACAATATCCGTGGGACCACACTTGTGATTACCGACCTTCTACCTGGGATCACTCTGTAAATACTGACTCACTCACCAGGACGCCCTTTTAATACTGACACCCTGCCTGGGGGGACCCTGTAAATACTGACAAAATGCCCAACACTTACCTGTAAAAATTGACATATTCCCCTGGACCCGGTTATTAATACCAATACACTCCCTGCGACCACCCTTTAAATACAGACACTCTCCTATGCACTCAACCCTGGAATGGGGTCACACTCCCCAGGAACAGTCTCCTAACACCGACACAGTACTTGTGACCCTCCCTGTAATTACTGACTCACTCCCTTGGACTCACCTGTAAATACTGAAACACTCCACGGGAGTCCCATGTAAACAGCGACATGCTCCCCGGGATCCCCATTGCAAAAACTGGCACAATCCACAAGATCACCCAATAAATACTGACGCTTTCCGCAGTGAAACCCCTGTAAATCCTTACACTCTCCATGTGCCTTCCCCTATAAATACCGACTCCCTCTCCGGTAACCCTCTGGATATACTAACACACAGCCCAGTACCACAGAGAATACTGATACTTTACCCGGCACACCTCTGTTAATACTGTCACACTGCTCAAAAACTACACTGAAAATAGTCACATATCCCTCGGCGGTTCCCCCAATAAATCCCGAGCGCTGCACGGGAATTCGACTCTGAATATGAACACACACACTGCGAGACTCCTCCATCCCCCTGTAAACACCGAAACAAAACCCGGGGTACGTTCCTGTAAATGCTGACAGATGCCCCGGTGCGCCACTGTAAATACTGTCACGCTGCCCCGGAAGCCCTCTTTAACGACTGACAGACTTCCCCAACACCACCCAGTAAATAATGACACAGTCTCTAGGAACGCATATGTCAATAGGGGCACAACCCCCGGACATCCCCCTATAAATACTGACGTACTCCACTGAACACACCGTACGCACTGAAACAGTCGTCATGACTCCACCATATAGAACGAATTTCACCACAGAAGTCCCCTGAAAACACTGACACACATCATGAGACACACTCGTGCATGCTGACAGGCTCCACGGGTGCCCCGTAAACACTGACACACTCTCCGGGTCCCCTCTTTAAATACCGACCCCTCCCCCACCAAAGCCCTCTAAGTACTGATACATACACTGGCATTATACTATAAATACTTCTCCGGCACCCCTTGTAAATACCAACAAACTCCCTGGGACCACCCCTATAAAGTTTTGCACACTCCATGGCACCCTCTTTAAAAATCGACTCTCTCCCCGGGGCCCCCTTGGAAATGCTTTTACATTCCTCAGGGACCCTGATAAATGCTGGCTCATTCCTCGGCATACCCCCGTAAATTATGGCACACTGCACAGCAACTCCCCTGAAAACACTGGCACACTCCCTGGTGCAACCATGTAAACACTGTCACACTGCCCTGGAATCCTCTGTAAAGATTGACACATTTCCTGGAAACCCCACCGTAAATCATGACACACTCCCCACCCTGTATGAAGCGACGCAGGACCCTGCATTCCCCCCTGTAAATACTGACCTACTCCCTGGAACTCCCTCTAAATACTGAAACATTACACGGGACCCCACCTGTAAAGACCGACACACATCCTGAGGCGCACCTGTAAACACTGACATGCTCCAAGGGCGCCCCTGTAAATACCAACACTTTCCTAGGCACAACCCTGTGAACACTGATACATAGCCCAGCATCACCCGACACACCGGTAAACCCCAAGTTAATACCAACACATTCCCTGGGAAGCTCACCCCAGCAAATACTAAAACCCTCCTCCCGACCAACTCCTGCCCCCTGTAAACATTAGCATACTCCTCCATAACACCCCTATGAATACTGACACCCTCGTAAATGCTGACACTTTCACATGGACAGCCCTGTAAATACTGACACACACCACAGTAACCCTCTGTAAGTGCTGACATACTCCCTGGGAGCCCTGTTGTAAATATTGATCGACTCCACAGGACCGACCTTGTAAATGCAGAGTCTGTCCCGGGAACAGCCCGTAAATTCTGACAAACTCCCCAGGGGTACCCTGTAAAACCTGACACAATTCCTGAAATACCCCTTTAAATAGCCTCACGCTGAATGGGAATTCCTCATGAACATTGACACACTCCTCACAACACACCTGAAAATATTGACCCACTCCCCAGGATACCCTTGTAAATACTGACACACACCCCGACACGGAACTGTAAACACTGACATGCTCCCCTGCACATCCCTGTTCATGCTGTCACACACCCTGTGCCCGCAATTTAACTTCTGTCCCTTTCACTGGGACACACCAGTAAATACTGACATGCACGCCGACATGCACATATAAACACTGACAAGCTCCACTGCACATCGCTTTAAATGTTGACACAGATCCCGGGATCCCAATTTAAATTCCATCACTTTCCGTCAGACACCCCTGTAAATACTGACACATTTCGCGGAACTGCCCTGGAAGTACTGACATACTGCCTGGGACATCTCTGTAAATACAGATGCATATTCCAGCACAGTTCTGTCAATACTGGCATACTGCCAGGCACATCCTGGTAAATGTTGACAATCTCCAATGGACCACACCTGTGACTATCGACACTCGACCCATGATCAATCTGTAAAAACTGACACACTCACAAGGACGCTCCTGTAAATACTGACAGACTGCACGGCGAGACCCTTTAAATGCTTGCACATACCCAAGGACTCCCCTTTAAACACCAACACAAGTCCCTGGACCTTAGTGCAAATACCGACACACTCCCAGTGACCTCTTTGTAAATACAGACACACTCCTTGACACTCCCCCGCTGTAAATAACTATACACTCCCCAGGAAACCCTGCCAACACAGACGCAGTCCCTGCGACCCTTCCTGTAAATACTGACTCACTTCCCAGAATGCACTTGCAAATACTGACACACTCTACAGTTCCCCCATGTAAACACTTACACACTCCTCAGGAACCCCCATGTAAATACAGACTCCCCAGGACCCCCCGCTATATGTACCGACACATTTCCCGGGTCACCTGTAAATACTGCCAGACTCCTTGGGAACCCCCTGTAAAGACGGGCACTTTCCACCAGGGCATCCCTGTAACTACTGACACATACCTCAGGACCCACCTGTGAATACTGACACACTGCCCAGTAGCTCACCTTTAAATCCTGACATATACAATGTCATTTCCCTATAAATACCGACTCTGACCCGATAAACCACTGGAAATACTGGCACATCACCCAGGACCCCCAGTAAATAATGACACACTCCCGGCAGAACTCTGTTAATTTGTCACACTACCCAGGAATATTGATACGTTCCCTGGAAATCCCCTATAAATACAGAATGCTACCTGGGAATTTCCAAGTGAATACTGACACACAGCGCAGGACAGCAGGTCCTGTGAAAACCCGAAAATCCCTGGGGAACCTCCCTGTAAATCTTGACACACTCCTCGAAGCACCACTTTAAATACCGTCACACTGCCTGGAACCCCTCTGTAAATATTGGCACACACGCTGAAACACAAACCTGTAAATAATGACACCCTTCGCGGAAACTATCTGTAAATAACGACGCACTCCCCTGTATTGCCCCACTGTAAATACTGAAGTACTACCCAGAACCTCCTGTAAATTCTGACCCCTACCCACCACACTACATACCGACTTTCTTCCTCGGACTCCCCTGTCAATACTGACACACATCATGAGACACATCCGTAAACACTGACACACAACCCGGATCCCTCCTGTAAATACTGACACGCTCCAAGGGACACCCCTGCAAATACCGACAATTTCCCTAACACACCCCTGGAAATACTGATTGATACATCAGCATCATCCGGTAAATACTGATACACTACATGGAAACCATTCCGTTAATCCCGATACAGTCACCAAGGACGCTCCTGTAAATACTGACAGACTGCACGGCGAGACCCTTTAAATGCTTGCACATCCGTAAGTGCAGCAGTGTCCTCAAGAAAATCTGACACACTGAACATGATCACCTCGTAAATACCGACACTTTCCACAGGGACACCTCTGTACATACTGCCATTTATCCCAGTAACCCTTGCAAATACCGACACACTGCCTCTGACCATCCCTGTAAATCCGGACACACTCCATGGTACCCCCTATAAAAATGGAATTTCTCCCCCAGGAGCCCTGTAAATGCTGACACATTCTTCGGCACACCCTTGTTAATGTTGTCATACTGCCTGTTACCTCCCCCTCCGTAAAGATTGACAGACTTCCCGAAGCCCCACCCGTAAATAATGACACATTCCTGGGGAACCCCCCTTATGTAGCGACACACTCCCCTGCAACCCCCCCCCCCACCCCCCGTAAATACTGTCCTCCGCCCTGAAACTCCCAATAAATACTGAAACACTCCATGGGACCAAACTGTAAATATCAATACACTATGCGACCCCGGTAAATACTGACGCACTCCTCGGGACCACCTGTAAATACCAACACTTTCTGCGGGAACCACGCTGTAAAGATTAGATTCCCCGACAGTGTGGAAACAAACCCTTCTGCTTAACAAGTCCGCACTACCCAGCCAGACCCATTTCCCTCTGATTAATGTGCCGAACACTACAGCCAATTTAGCATGGCCAATCCACCAATTCTACACATTTTTGGATGGTAGGAGGGAACTGGAGAACCCCGGGGAAACCCACGCAGACACGGAGAGAATGTACAAACTCCACACAGACAGTCAGGCAAGGGTGGATTCGAACCTAGATCACTGGCCCTGTGAGGCGGCAGTGCAAATCACTGAGCCATCTTCCCGCTCCAAATATTGCCATGTTCCCCAAGAACCCCTATAAATTCGATACTCGACTCTGACACACTTCCTGTGACTCTCCTGTGAATAGTGACACACTCCCCGGTATCCTCCTGTGAATAACGACACATTACCTGGGACCACACCCTGTAAATACAGATCATCTCCCTGCGACCAGACTTGTAAATACTGGCACACACCTCGGAACCACCCTTGTAAATGCTGACATAATCCACTGGGACACGCGTGTAAATGCAAATACATACCCCAGTAAACCTTGTATATAACCGACACACTCGCCAGGAACCCATACCCCCGTAAATAGTGATGCACACGTCGGGAAACCACTATAAATACTGATATTCTACTCTGGAACCTCCCTGTAAATGCTAACACACTCCAGAATTGTCCACTGAGAATACTGACACACTCTCCCGCATCACCCTGTATAAACCAACACACTCGTTGAGTGTCCCCTGTAATAATGATACATTCTATGGGAGCGCCCTGTAAATACTGAAATACTCCCCAGGACACCACTGTAAACACTGACACACACCACAGTCAGACCCTGTAAAAGGTGACACACACCCCACATGCCCCTTTTGATAACAACGCACTCCCTGGAGCCAAGCCCTGAGATACTGATACACTTCACGGGACCCGCCCATAATTACCGATACTCAACTCGGGAAATGCCTGTCAATACAGAACTGCTCCTTGGTATCCCCCTGCAAATAACAGCACACTACCCTGGATGCTGTGTGTAATTACCGACACACTCTCTGGGATGCCCCTGTAAATATCAAAACACTGCACAGGGACCCCCTTGCAAAGAAGGATATTCTCGCCAGGATCCCTGTAAATACCGACACAGTCCGTAGGTCGTGTCCTGTAAATACTGACACACTCCCCAGTAGCCTCCTGTGAATCCTGGCAAACTCTCTAGATCCCCCTGTAAATAACGATACACTGCCTGGGACCCGCTCCCCGCTGAATAAATATGTTCACTCTCCCCGGGACCACTCTGGAAGTAGTGACACTACCTCAAGACGCAACCCATGCAAGTACCGACTCAAATCCAGGGACACCCCTTCTAAATACCGACACACTTGCTGGGACAAACCTGTGAATCTTGGCACACTCCCCGGGACGTCCGTGTAAATAACGACACACTTCCTGGCTTCCCCTCTGTAAATACAGACACTCGACCCGGGAATCTCCATTAAATACTGACAATCACCCAGGACACCCTCCTGTAAATACCAACACACTCCCCAGGGCCAACGTGTCAATACTCACACGCTTCCCGTAACCCCCACGTAAATACTGACATTATCCACTTAACGCCCCTGGAAATACCGACAGACTCCCCAGGTCTCCCTGATAATAACAACCCACTCCCCAACCCCATCTGTAACTATTGACACATACACGGGACCCCTCCTGAAAATATTGACAAAGTCTGCACCACATCCCCGTTAATATTGAAACACACCCCGGGACCACCTTGTAAATACTGACACACTCCCTGAGGCCGTCCTGCAAATTCTACACACACCCTGGGACCCCCCACTGTAAACGTTGACACTCTCCCCAGGACTCCGCTGGAAATGCCAACACAATCTCCAGAACAAACTGTACATAACAACACAATCCCCTGCACCCCCACTAAATAGCAACACACTCCCTGGGAGCCCTTTAAATACTAACACACTCCCGACGACCCCACTTGAATAATGGCACACTCCCTGGGAACCCCCTGCAAGTTCTGACACATTTCCCAGGACCTTCTTGTGAATACCAACACACTCCCCGGGGAACTCTATATATATCGACACACTCTCCAGGACACGCCTGTTAACACAGACAGACTCTCCAGAACCCCCACGTAAATAACAACACACTCCCCAGGACCTACTTGAAATACTGGCAGACTCCCCGGGACCCCACTATAAATACAAACACGCTGCATGGAACGGCCCTGTAAATGCTGACACATTCCCAGAGACCCCCGGTAAAAACTACACACTCCCCAGGACAACCTGTATATATTAACACTCTCCCCGGTACCTCCCTGTAAATATTTACAAACTCCCTGGTATCCCCCTGTTAATAATGACACACTCTCCGGGACGCTCGCTGAAAAGTGCAGACCCTCTCCCTGGAACGCCCCTGTCAATACCGTAACACTCCACAGGACACCCGTAGAAAGATTAGATTAGATTCTCCACAGTGTGGAAACAGGCCTTTCAGCCCAACAAGTCCACACCGCTCCTCCAAAGAGAAACCCACATAAACCCATTCCCCTCCCCGATATTCACAACTGACTAACGCACATAACACTGTGTGTAATTCAGCATGGCCAATTCACCTGCCCTGCATATCTTTGGATTGTGGGAGGAATCCAAAGCACCCGGAGGACGCTCATGCAGACACAGGGAGAATGTGCAATCTCCACACAGACAGGCGGGAATAAAGAAAAAAAGGACCCTGGTACTGTGAGGCAGCAGTGCTAACCACTGAGCCACTGCGAAAACCAATACTGACACACACTGGGACCCCCTATAAATATTGACTTGCTCTCTGGACCCACCGGTAATTGCAGTCACATTGCACGGAAACTACACTTCATACTTCCCAGGACGCCGCCTGTAAATGCGGAAAACACCCCAGGAAATTCCCTGTGAACAATGACCACCATGGAACTATCGACAATCTACCTGGGAACACACTGAAAATACTGGCGATCTCCCCCGGACCAACATAAATACCGATAGTGCCTCCCTGACCCCCACTGTAAATACTTACATTCTTCACAGGATCAACACACTCCCCAGGACACCCTGTATATATCAACACTCTCCCCGGTACCTCCCTGTAAATATTGACAAACTCCCTGGTATCCCCCTGATAATGACACACTCTCCGGGACGCTCGCTGAAAAGTGCAGACCCTCTCCCTGGAACGCCCCTGTAAATACCGGAACACTCCACAGGACCCTAAATTCCGACACTCTCCTCGTCGACCCCCTGTAAGTAATACCACCGTCGCTGAGAATCCCTTGCCAATGCCGATACTGTACCGGAGGCACCCCGACCCACGTAAAAACTGACACTCTCATGAGAAGACACACTCCCTGGGAGGAACTGCAAATGCATACATTCTTCTCAGGAACCCCCTGTAAATACCAATACACTCCCAGGGACAGACTCTGTACATGCCATCACACTCCCGAGACCTCCCATAAACACTGATACTCTCCAGGACTCCCTTGTAAATAACGACACACTCCCCGGGACACCGTTTGAAATACTGGCACACTCCCCAAGACACTGCTGTAAATATAAATACACTCACCAGGACACCCTGTATACACCAACACACTCGTCGGAACATCCCTCTAATTATTGGCACACTTCCAAGAACCCCTCTGTAAATATTGATAGACTTCCCAGGAATCCCCAGTAAAAACTGATACACTCCCGTCCCACGCTGTCTCATCCTCTCTCTCGAAGACCCTTCTTTCTCTGTCTCTCTTCCTCCCCCACTCTCTTTCAATGTTTAAACCCTCCCACTTTCTGTCTCTTTAACACACTCACACGCTCTCTCGAAGACCTCCCACTTTCTCTCTCTCTACACCCTCTCAATCTCTCCCTATCCTCTCTCTCTATACCCGACTCTTTTTACTCCTCCCTCTCTCACTGCAAACATCACCCACTCTCCTCATCTCTCTTGCTGTACCCGTCCCACTTTCTGTGCCCTTTTTCCACTCTCTCTCCACCCCCTCCCACTCTGCATCTCTCTACACCCTCCCGCTGTCTCTCTCCTCACGCCCACTCTCTCACTGTCTCCCCACTCCAATTGTCACTCTCGCTGTAAACTCCCCTCTCTCTCCCCACTTCCTTTCTCTTTTTACACGCTCCCGCCCTCTCTCTTCCCCACAAATCTCTCTCTCTACCCCCTCCCACTCTCAATCGCTGTACCCCGTCCCACTCTCTCTTTGCCACCTGCTACTCTCACTCTCCAAAACCTCTCTCTCTCTCTATTCCCTCCCACACTCTCTATCCTCTCTCTCTATACCCTCGACTGTCTCTCCGCTAAACCTTTTCCCATTCTCACTATCTCTCTTTCTCTACCCCGTCCCATTCTCTCTTCCCTCCTCCAATTCTCTCTCTACCCTTCTCAAAATCTGCATCTCTCTACTCCCTCCCAGTCTCTCCTCCAGCTCCCACTCTCTCTCTCCACTTTCCCACTCGCTCTAAGGCCCTCCAATTCTACCTCTGCAACCTATTCCCTGTCTCGCCCCTTCCGCCCCTCTCTGCATCCCTCTCTTTCTATCTGCCTCCCTCCCACACTCTCACTCCTCCCGCCTTGCACTTTGTCTCTATCTACACCCTCCCACTGTCTCTCCTACTCGAAATCTCTCTTTTTTTCTCTCTCTATTCCACTCCCTCTATGTCTCCTCAAATCCCTTTCTCAGTCGTTTTCTGAATCTACCCTGCTCACATTCTCTCTGTCTACCCTCTCCCTCTACTCCCTTCTCCGCCTCTCTCTTTACCCCTTCCGACTGTCTCTCTGTACACCACCAACACTTTCGACCCCCTCCATCTCTCTCTCTCTCTAACCCGCTCCCCCTCTTTCTTCCCCTACTCTCTGTCTAATTCCTCCCTTTCCATCTGCCAGAACCTCGTTTCCTCCCTCTCTATGTCACAAACACCACCTCGCTGGTCCTCCCTCTCCCTCTGCCGCAGAAATGGGGGAGGTTTGGAGTGGCTCTGGCAGTCTTGGGGGGTGGTAGAGAGGTTAGAGAGTTATGGGGGTTGGGAGGAGGAAGAAAATGGGAGAGATATGGAAAGGCGGGAGGTAGACAGAGATAGCAGGAGAGTGAGAGAGAAAGAGAGGGAGAGAGAGAGGAGTTGAGGCAGGTGGAGCGACTACATGAGAAACAGAGAGAGTTGGGGCAAGAGAGACTGAAAAGGAGAGGGGCAGAGGAAGAGAGAGATTGAGGAGAAAGAGAAAAATGAGAAGAAAGATGGGGGAGTGGAAATAGAGAGACCGGTCAAGAGAGGGGGTAAGGAGGAGGAGTGAGAGTGAGGGTTTGAAGTGAGAGAGAAAGAGAAGGGTGCGATTGAGTGGAGGTGGAAGGAACGCTCTCGACAGATGAACTTTGCCGATGGCCAGGTCGGAATGTGGGCAACCTAGAAGTGAAAGCAAGGACAGAGGGAGTTACACCCAACTCCTGAGCTCATGCTTCAGTTCTCTCCACTTCTCTGAGGACCAGGACTTGGAGCTGATTCTGTCTCTCTCCGTCTCAGCTTCTTCAACACAAAGACAAACAAGAACATCATTCGCTCTGCTGCTCGTCATTTTATAATGACCATTTTTATTGTTTACAAACTGAAGTGATTGATACAGTCAGTGCGACGATGCCTTTTCTCACTGGCCACTGAGTTGTGAGGAACATCGAAATGAGTCCCCGTGTCTCTGTAACCACCCTGTGGAGTAAGGATGGAGAAACCAACGCTACCCTCAGTCTGTTACCATAAGGACAGTCTGCTCCATCACTGCAACACTGAACTGAAATGAGAAAATCCTGAATGGACTAATTAATGAGTGAATTTACTTGATTGGTTAATTTGGGTGAAGGGATATTTAAGCACATTCTTCAGATGCTGTCTGAACTTAGTCTGTGTCACGGCATAAATCGCGGTGTTTGTGCAGCAACTGAGGAGCTGCAACATGAAACCCAATTCCTGAACGAAAGGATGGAGAATCACAGGAGTATCCACAATCCAATACATTCGGCTCCAGATAGAATACAGCATTAACGTTGACCATAACAGGATGAAATTGGCCGAGATCACAAACAGTAAAATGATAGAAATCTTTCGGTTTTTCATTTCAGTGTCCGACTGAATGTCCCCATTGGTGTGAGCCCGGAGTCTCCTGCGGGCTCTGCTGGTGAATAAAATGTGTCTGGCAGTAAACACATTGAGCAGCAGAATCAGGACAAATGGGAGAGCCGGGGTTAGAATTTGGTGGAGGAACTCATTTGTGATCCAGAAACTGGAGGAATACGCACCGTCTATTGCCACACAAAACCAGGGGTCATTTCCCAGCCGATATAGAGTGGTGAGCAAAAAATACCAGAAAATGTTCTTTAAGCAGCTCAGCACGGTCACTGTTCCAAGAACCACATAAGCCGTTTTCTTACGGCAATATTTACTTTTCTGCTTCTGGCAACAAATGGCCACAAATCGATCAAAGGTGAAAGTGACGGTGAACCAGACAGAACAGTCAGTGGCTACATAAAGTAGGACAGCGTGGACATTACACGCAGGGATGGAGTACAGGAAATAAAACTTTGTCCGATAAGCAATGGGAATGTGTCTCAAGATCAGGTCGAGGATAATAACCAGTAGATCCGCCGCTGCCATAGACCCCAAGTAACGTCTGATACATGGAGACAATCCACAATCTTTATATGCCAAGACGTAGATCGTCACTACGTTAACTGTGAGGAAAGGAAACAAATACATTATCCATCTGCCTGGAGGCAACGTCACCAGTTTGATTGCAGAGGCAGTGAGATTTTTCAAATGTGTCACTGCATTCAGAGATTAACTAAAATAATTGGAGCTGAAATAACAAATGGGAAGGTCTGAATTATGTTCGAAAATGTGTTATAGAAGACATGAAACCCTCTCTCCCTAATCACACAGAGACACATCCATAAGAACAGATGGTTTCCAGAACATTCCGACACACATTCGATCACTCCAGAGCAGACACATGTCACAGGTTCGAGATCCTAATACAGAGGTTGAAAACGGTGCTGTCCTCAGGGATTCTCTCTCAGTTCCTTAAAGGCAAACGGAGGTTGGAAATTTCTGTCATTTAGTCGAAATTGTAGTTGATTCAAGTGAAAAAACTGGAAACGCAATGAAAACGTATTCACATCTTTAATTGCCTGGGATGACTTTGGAAGAGTATCTCCTTCTCTCTGGAACGGGATCTTTTCCCTCTGGATCTTGTCTTTTATTCAATTTACTGACGTTTGGCTGTTCACAAATAATGTCAGAGATGGAATGATGCAGAGAATGTTGGTTATAGAATGTACGGGAGAAAGTGAGGACTGCAGATGCTGGAGACCAGAGTTGAAAAGTATGTTGCTGGAAAAGCGTAGCAGGCCAGGCAGCGTCTGAGGAGCAGGAGAATCGACGTTTCGGGCATAAGACTGAAGAAGGGCTTATGCCCGAAATGTCGATTCTCCTGCTCCTCGGATGCCTGGCCTGCTGCGCTTTTCCAGCACCACAATCTTCAACTACAGAATGTACGGTACAGAATGATCTCGGGAATGTGTATTATAGAATGTTGGGTATAGAATGTTCCAGAGCATTTCAGTTATGGAAGGTCGGATGACAATGTTCTGGGTCATATCAGATTTAGAGTGTTGGTTGCAGAATATTACAGGAAATGTTAGTTATAGAATGTTGGACATAGAATGTTCCTGGGAATATCAGTTATAGAATGTGGTGTACAGATATTTCCAGCAATGTCATTTATAAATGTTGGGTAGAGAACATTCCGTGAAAAGGTCAGTGGCTACACCGTCACCATTACTCACCTTTTCTGCTGCTGCATCAATACCTAAATCGGTGCCACCTCAAGCTCCCACGAGGAGGATGAACAGTTCTTCAACTTCGTAAAGGCGTTCTACTCTGACATTAAGGTCACCTGGACCATCTTACAAACCTCACTGCCCTTCATGGACCTCTCCATCTTCGTCTCTGGTGAATGACTAACCACGGATATCTACTGCAAGCCCACCGATTCCCACAGCTACCTGTATTCGATCTCCTTCCACACTGCCTCCTGTAAAAACGCCACCCCTTATTCCCAATTACTCTGCCTCCTCCACACATGCTCCCAGGTTGAATACTTCTACCCTATAAAATCCCAAATGGCCTCCTTCTTCCTTGACCACAAATGTTCTTCCCACGTGGTCGACGATAACATCCAGTGCATGTCCTCCATTTCCCATGCGTTCCCACTTGAACACCATCGTTCACAACGCAACAAGGACAGAACCCTGCAGTCCACACCTTGCAGCCACCACGAGTAGATACTTTGCTTCATTCTCAGCCATTTGTGCCATCTACAAAACCCACTGCCTGAGATATATTTTCTCCCTACAGCTATCAGTGTTCCCGTAAGAACATTCCCTCCATGACTCCCTTATCAGATCCATGCCCATCCACCAGTCCATACCCCATTCGTGACAACTTCCCCTCCCAAGGCAGGATGTTCAAAACTTGCGCCGACACACATCCCTCACCTCTGTCCAAGGCCACAAAGGATCCTTCTGCATCGGACAGAAATTTGCATGTACTTCAGCAAATCGCATTTACTGCATAAGTTCCCTGTACATCCGGGAAACAGGATGCTAACTTTTGGATCCTTTCAGAGAATAACTCTGGGACACCCGCACTAACTAACCCCATCGGCCCGTGGCTGAACACTTTAACTCTCCATCCCATTGAGGTCCTGGGCCTCCTCCAATCACCAACCCCTAACCACTCGACGCCTGGAGGAAGAAATGCCTTGGGATCCTGCAACTTCATGCGATTAATGTGGATTTCAACGTTTCCTCATTTTACCTCCCGCTGGACACTTCCTATATCCAACCCGACAGATCGGCACTGCCCTCCTAACTTGTCGATCACCTTTCCCATCTATCTGCTCCACCCTCTTCTCCGACCTATCACCAACACTCCCACATTCATCACCAATCGTATTCACAGCTACCTTCTCCACAACGCCACTCCCTCCCATTTATACACGAGCACAACGGCCCATAAGCACAAATCCTGATTAAGAGCTTATGTCCAAAACGTAAATTCTGCTGCTCTTCGGATTCCGCCTGACTTGCTGTGCTGTTGCATGGTCGTATTCATAGAATGTAACTTGATGGATAATATTCATCAAGCCCAATCACCATACCTGTGTATAAACTGTCACACCGACACCGTGGAATACATTTCGGAAAGGAGTTACACTGGAATTACTCAACATTGATTATAGAATCCGGTAAATATCATGGTAACAGGTCAATGTTGTTCAAGGAAATTGCCTGATGATGTACATGCACTGCCCTCCTCACCATCCCTCGTTGATAACTCAGTTCTCCATGACGTTGAAAACAATCGGATGAAGCACTGAGGCAGACAAGGACACAGAAGGTACTCTGAGTATGGGGACTACAATGGTCATCATCAAGAGGGTCTCCGCAGGCCCACCAAAGACTGAGAAAGACGAGGCGACAAATATACAGCAGCCACACTTTGTGAAGTGATGTGGGAACCAAAAAGAGGCAATTATTCTCACAGAAAAATAAAACTTGTCACACATGGATGTGCCCTTATCAGTATCTGTAGGATTGGGAAGCCCACAGTACTGACCGTGGTAACGTCTCAGTCTCATATTGAAGATACGTCCACTATATTATTTGGCACTACCTTCTGTGAAATAGGACATACCTCGAATGGACCGTGAAAATGGAACTTGTGCATCCAAAAGGCACTGTGGGCTGTCGACAGCGTCAATGGCCTTCGGTCCATCATAAAGTCCGAAGTGGAAAGTTCATTGATGGTTCCAAAATATTCAGCAACATTCACAACTACACCTATACTGAAGCAAGCTATTCAGCCCATCAAGAATTTTAAGCAGGGTTAGAATGAGGCCATTCAGCCATTCGAGGCAGTTACTCAACAACGTGAGCAGATAATTTAATCTCTCATGCCTGTTACACAGGAAATGGAAGGTGACATTCATCCTTTCAAAACAGCCATGTTGGATTACGTAGTGGACTGATTAGTAAGGAAGGTGCGGAGGTACATTGGGTTTAAATCAGTCTTTATCAGATGAACACACATTAACAACTGCAGTGATACAGTGACCAGTGCTGGGGCCTCACCGATTTGCAAACGATATCATGGTTGGCATAAATGCAACAAACGTGATCTATGTAAATTAGAAATAACACTCAGCGAGACAGGAAGTGAAGTTATCAAGAGGAGGTAGAGAATCTCTAATTGGATAAGCAATGGACAACAATTTGACTGCTGAAATATAACGTGGGTAACCATGATTCTGTGAATGTTTCAGGCAGAATAAAACGTTGTACAAACAGAGAGAGATTACAGGACTTAATAATACAGTGTGTACTGGAGGGTTCACTCTGACACTTTCAGACATCGGAAGTGTAGCTTCATCTCCCTGATTGCCTGCTCCCCGATGTTCCCGGCGCCCCATTGCCCTCAGTACACACGTGGTAGTTTGATGTGGTTGGTTGACGACTGGGACTCAACTTTATTTCCTTTTGGAAAATAAGGCAGGGTATGTGATTGAGCCGTTACACTCATATCATTTTGGAACGAGTGATTGTCATTCCCTTAGTTTGAAAATAGTTCTTGAAAAGGATAGACCTTGTCCACAAGGTAACTTTATAATTAGTGGCAAGTTTGACGGCATTAGGCAGGAAAATGCAAAACATGATCAGACAGAGAATCAAAGTCTCAAAGAAATGAAAGTGGACGGACCTAAACACTGACTCCTTGCAGCCCACAGACGGCGGTGCGTCAGGAAGGCAGCTCAACGACACCTTCTCAAGGAAAATGGGGAAAGGGAATTAAATGCTGTCTCAGCATTTATTTAATGAATGAAAGGCGGTTATTACACTAACTCACTTAAAACCGGGAATCTGATGTCTCCCCTACATGTTCATGACATTCATTAATATGGGAACAGGAGAAAAATTAATTAGATTAGTCCGTTTTTTCTTCCATTCCAGCTGATCTTCAACAACCACTTTTATATTTTCATCTATTTCTCTTTCTCTATCATTTCAACTCACTCCTTCTCCTCATCACAGCAGACACCCCTGTCACCAACATTAAACAAACCATTTCACAGCTGTGTTCAGTCTGATATATAGGCAGTGGACGAGAAATGCCAGTTGTGTTTTTTTCTCGATCCGAGGTTTTCATATCTGCTCAGTTTCTCTGGCACGTTCTTGGTCTTTTTTGTTTCTGATATCTAGCATTATTCCTTGTTTGTTTAAACTTTAATTTTGTTAATGCATGGTATGTTCACAACGATGACAACGGCAGCATTTGTTGACCTCATTGATTGCCCCTTACTGATTGCCAGTTACTTATGGTCGTACAAAGCCAAACACATGGTTGTCGGTCTGAATTCACTTTTAATCCAAACCAGGTAATGATGTTAGATTTCAAGGACATCAGTGAAATAGAAAAGCTTCTAAACAAAATAGTGGTAGAGTTATGGTTGCATGGGTAAAATTCGCTTTTATTTCCGATCTGTGTCATGTGAAATTAAGTTCTGAAATCATCTCTGGCAGGATTTGGTACAGTGTTTTTCGTTTAATAAGTTTACGAAACGTTTACAATGGCTGTGAATTACATGTGTTACTACTCTGACGCAATGTCACCATCATGAAGTTATTTTAAACAGAAGAACAAGGTTGTGATTGAAACATTTGTAACTGAAAAAGTGCTCAGAACAGAGCTGGAACCGTAATGTCTAAATTTTACCAAGGCATAAATAATGGTTTACATAGCAACAGCACTGGCACAGAGATAGAAAAGAGGATGTTATTGATCTGATAGTGGATAGGTTTAATAATAGAGAAAATACCGAGATATAAACCAATTCAGGGCAAAAAAATAGATCTCGACATTGTGAACAGTCTTGTTTTCAGATGTTTGCGAGTTGAGCGGGGAGGACTTAAGTATGTGGGTAATGAATGGAGGTCGTAATTAAAACTAAGCACAACAGTTTCGGTCTTTGCCAAGTATAGATAATGGAAATAACAGTTAAGTTCACCATAGTTTATTGGCTTAATAAATGGAAAGCAATGGAGAGACTTACCTGGTACACCAACAATGGCGAGAATGAGATAGTAACCCGCCTGAATAATCAGCAGCACACCGTATATCCGCCATGGTAATGTTAACCTTGACAAGGATAAATAGTAAAGGCCCTCGGATAGACTTCTGTTCATTGTTCTAATATTGCAGTCTATTGTTTTCAGAATCTGATATGTTATTGTAACTTTCCAGTCTAAAGTTATTAGGTTTGAATTTTCCTCTCCCTATCTCTGCAACTGCTGAACGCGGTTCGTGTCTGAGGTGATGGATCTGCTGCTGCAATGAGATAACACTTCGAAAGAATTCCCTTACTAATAGGTAAGGGAAACCCTCCAGTGACACAATTAGTATCCATGGAGACAGACACCAAAGGCAGTCACTGTACAAACAGTTGCAGTTAATTTCTTTCAGCATGGTAGTTTCAGTGCACAATAAAAGCTGGAGTGGAATGGAGATTGACAATTTTGGCTATAGATCTAATCCCTCATCACTAATTGCTCTAATGAAGTTCGTTATGAGGAAGAATGATAGATGATACCTTTTACCAGGCTGGACGATTCTGCTGTGTTGTCCATCTACAATGCTGTAACTACTGAAACCCCACACGCTCCCTAAAAAAAGAAACACAATACAGAGATTTTTACTGTGCTACTTCCACCTCCTCCAAACCATTTGCCAAACAATAGAATATCATGGGCATATTTGCCCTGACCATACACAAGAACTGTGGATTTGTCTGGAAATTGATCTTTTGCACTTATAAGGTAAATTTGATTCTTCAACACCCAAAATGCTTCAGGGATTTTCATGTAAAGTTAAAAACATCTGAAAACAGCTCATTAGCTTTACTGAAATAAGACTTCCACTTTGTGACTACAGTCCAAATTCAAATGTGACATGTACAATAACTTTGTTTTGTAAAACCCATGATGAATGAGTCAGGGAGACTGCTAATATCTGGACAGCATATTCAAAATTAAAACAGGCACATATAACAAATCTGTGGGCTTACATGGAGTTGCAGCAGAGTAACAGTAAGTGCACAGTTCATTCCGTCTGGTGTAGAGCTGATAAGCTGCGTGACCACCATCTTCTCTTTAATTATTCTGAGAAATATTTTTTAAAACTTTCAGAGTTTGAGAAGACAGGTTTGTTCATAATGAGTACACAATGTTATCATCTATAGTCTATTCTTGTTGTTTCGTTAAGTGTCGCTGCCTCGATCGTGTCTTTTAAATCAAAATCAATTTGCTGAGGCTAGCGCAGTTAATACGACATTGACAATGACTTTTCTTGTGGAATTTAAGAAAGGAACAGGTTCCACTGCAATACAAGTGACACCGGTACAAGTAATGGCCAACAGAAACGGAGCATATTGTTCGAATATAAACAGGTTCAACATCTAGACCCATCAAGAGCAGCAAAATCGTAGAGATAATGGAAATCTGACAAACAAGCACAAAATGGTGTAGAAATGCAACAGATAAGGCAGGATCTCCAGAGAGAAACAGAGCTAACATACCGACTCTGATATGAACCTCTTCTAAACAAGTCATATTGAATTAAAATTTAAAAAAAACTATTATGCTCAGATGGTGCCAGAACTGCTGGGATTCTTTCCAGCACTTTCAAATGGCTTAATGGCAGGAGACAGAGAGTCATGATGTAGGGTTGCTATTCGGTATGGAGGCTTGTGACTCACTGTGTTCCACAGATGGTGCTTCTGCGTTCTCATTGCTGGTCAATTATATAAATGATTTGGATGAGAATTTACAAAGCATGATAAGTACGTTTGCGATGACACAAACATTGATGATGCAGTGGGCAGTGCAGAAATGTTTCGAAGATTACAAAAGGATCTTGATCAAATCGATCAATGGGCTGACAAATAGCAGAGAGAATTCAATCTGAATGAATGCGAGGTGCACGCAATAGTGTGTTTTTGCCGCTGTCTGGTGCATCAGTAACAGGATGGTTGTGATCCCGATCTCCTGGGGTTTAACACAAAGATTTCCTCCATGAAATTTGAGAGGCCCTACCCTCTCCCCAGCTCCCCTCTCGCTATTAGTGTAGTTGTAGAAACTCTCTGATTTATCGTCATTCTTATCTGTTCATCCACTTTACTAACATCTTCCACCTCGAACTCAAATTTACCTCGACTGTCTCAGATTCCTCCCTTCCCTTCCTATAACTCTCTAATTCTATCGCAGACGACAGACACAACATATACATTTACTACAAACCGACCGACTCCCACAGCTACCTAGATTACACCTCCTCCAACCCTGCCCCCTGTAAAAACGCCATTCCATATTCACAATTCCTTCGCCTCCGCCGCATCTGCTCCCAGGAGGACCAATTCCACTACTGAACAACTCAAATGGCCTCCTTCTTCAAAGACCGCAATTCCCCCTCAGGCGTGGTCGACGACGCTCTCCTTCGCATCTCCTCCACTTCCCACACCTCCGCTCTTGAATCCCACCCCTCCAATCGCCACCAGTACAGAACCCCACTGGTCCTCACCTTCCACCCCACCAACCTCCTGATAAATCGTATCATCCTCCGCCATTTCTGCCACATCCAGGCAGAAGCCACCACCAGGGATATATATTTCCCTCTCCATCCCTATCAGCATTCAGGAGAGACCACTCCCTCCGCGACTCCCTCATCAGGTCCACACCCCTCACCAACCCAACCTCCGAACCCGGCACATCCTCCTGCGACCGCAAGAATGCAAAACTTGCGCCAACACTTCTCCCCTCACCTCCATCCAAGGCCCCAATGGATCCTTCTATATCCTTCGCAAATTCACCTGTACCTCACACACATCATTTTCTGTATCCGCTGCATCCGATGTGGTCTCCACTATATTGGGGAGACAGGCCGCCTACTTGCAGAACGTTGCAGGGAATACCCCTGGGACACCCGCACCAACCAACCCAACTGGCCCAGGCTAAACACTTGAACTTCCCCTCCCACTCCACCAATGACATGCAAGTCTTTGGCCTCCTCCATCGCCAGACCCAAGCCACACGACGCCTGGAGGAAGAGCGTCTCATCTTCCGCCTCGGAAACCTCCAACTACTCGGTATGAATGCAGATTTTTCCAGCTTCCTCATTTCCCCTCCCGCAACCTGATATCAGTCCCAACCCTCGGATTCAGCACCGCCCTCTTAACCTGCAATTTTCTTCCCGAACTCTCCGCCCCCACCCCCCTCCGGCCAATCAACCTCACCCTTACCTCCTTCTACCTATAGTGTACCCAGCGCCCCTTCCCCAAATTCCCTCCCCTCTCCTTTATCTCAACAGTCTGAGCACACCAGCCTCATTTCTGAAGAAAGGCATTTGCCCGAAACGTCGGTTCTCCTGCTCCTCGGATGCTGCATGGCCTGCTGTGTTTTTCCAGGGCCACATTTTTCAACTCTAGTTCTCCAGCATCAGCAGTCCTCACTTTCTCCTTCGTCATTTTTAACTGCCAATGCAATCTGATATCCCCTTTTGACCTTCCTGATTTCACTCTTAAAATTCATCCACACTCTTTATATTGATTTACAAATTCGATTGAAGCAAGTTGCCTATGTATAAATTAAGATTTTCCTTTATTTTTGATTAGTGCCTCAATAATTTTATTTATCCATCGTTCCTTGATCTTACCAGGCAAAAGTGAGGACTGCAGATGCTGGAAACCAGAGTTTAGATTCCAGTCGTGCTGGAAAAGCACGGCAGGTTAGGCAGCATGCGAGTAGCAGGAAAACAGATGTTTCGGGCAAAGGCCCTTCATCATGAATGGAGGCACGATGCCTCCAGGGTGGAGAAATAAAAGGCGGAGGGTGGAGCGGCAGGAAAAAGGTAGCAAAGAGTACAACAGGTGAATGGGGGTTTGGTTTGAGTTGATAGGTCAGAGAGGAGGGTGGGGGAAGGTAACAAAGAGGACTATGTGTGGATGGAGGTGGTGGTCAATGTGATAGGTCAGAGGAGAGGGTAGAGTGGAGAAGTGGAAGTGAAATCGGCAGGTAGGACAGGCCATGAGGACAGTGCTGAGCTGAAAGTTTGGAACCGGGGTAAGATGGGGAGAGGAAATGAGGAAACCGGTGATTCCACGTTAATGCCTTGTGGTTGAAGTGTTCCGAGGCAGAAGGTGAGGCGTTCTTCCTCCAGACTTCGGATGGAGAGGGAGCGGCGGTGGAGGAGGCCCAGGACCAGCATGTCGTCGGTCGAGTGGGAGGGGGAGATGAAATGTTGGGCCACAGAGCAGTGGGGTTGATTTGAGCGGGTACCCGGAGATGTTCCCCAAAGCGCTCTGCGAGGAGGCGCCCAGTTTCCCCGATGGAGAGGAGACTGCATCGGGAGCAACATATACAATAAATGATAGTGGATGCGCAGGCATTGTGGAAGCAAATGTGGCTGTGGTAGCGAGCCTGTTTCAGTACATGGTTGAAGTGCTTCAGGGCAGTGGAGATGACCCCCACCCTACTCTCTGTCCTATCCCCTCCATCCCCACCCCATTCACCTAATATACTCTTTGCTACCTTCGCCACAGTCCCACACCCACCCATTTATCTCTCCTCCCTGGAGGCTCCCTGCCTCCATTCCTGATGAAGGGTTTTTGCCCAAAACATCGGATTTCCTGCTCCGCGGATGCTGCCTGATCTGCTGTGCTTTTGCAGCATCATCGAGTCTAAACCCTTAATCTGACCAGCTGTACCCTTCACTCTGCCAGCAATATAATGTCTCTGAACTCTCGTCGTCACACTGCTGCACGCCTTTTCACTTTTCAGAGATCCTTTTCCCTGTGAACAGTCTGCTCCAGTCAACCTTTGATTGTCCCTGTCACATGGCATCAAAATTTGTTGTACTTCAATCATAAAAATGATTTTTTAATGGAAGCCTTATTAGTTGAATCACAATTTTTAAATTAATGGAATCATGATCACAAGATCGAAAGTATTGCCCTACTTTTACTTAACTCACTCGCCTTGGCATACTGCCAAATGAAGATCGAAAATTGTTCCTTTTCTCAGAGTAACATTTACGTCATGTTAAAGAAACACGTTTTTGAACACATTTATCAAATGTTTCATCATCCAAATCATTAACATTTTTTTAGTAACAGTCAACGTTGGGGAAATTAAATTTCTCCATTAGTACAACCTTATTATGCTTCCATATATCTGAGATGTCCCTCTATATTTGTTTTTCAATTTCTTGCTTAATGTTGCGAGTATATACAACAATCCCACCAAAGTGATCTTTAGTTTCTTGTTTTTAATTTCTGCCGGTATATTTTTCAGAAATGAGGATATAGCAAAATCCCAGCAAAGTGATTCTTACTTTAGTATTTTTAATTTCTACCCTGATATTTTCACTGGACAAGTTTTCAAAAATAGCTTGCCGAGTTTCAGCTCTAATTTATTCCTTAATTAAAAACGCCAGCTCCCAACCCATATCTCCTTTTCTATCCTGCGTAACACCTTGCACCTGGAACATTGGATTGCCACTCGTGAACATCTCTCGGCTAATTCTCTGTAACAGCTATGATGTCACAATGTCATGTTCTTAAACATGCGCTGAGTTCATCAGCCTTCCCTGTAAAACACCTCTCGCTGAAGTAAATGTCGGTCAGGTCTCCTGAATTACTCTATACTCTGACTGTCTTATCTTTCCTTTCAAATTGACGTGCTTTCCTTACATTCAGAATCTTCTCCACCCATCCTATAATTTACACTGCCACTTAGAATACCTGCACTTGCCTTCTCTATCAATATAATGTCTCCCTACATAGAGTGAGCAAATCTCCCTGCTAAGATATTGGTCGTTTTCCAGTTTAGATTCGACCAATCCTTTTTGAACAGGCCTTTTATATTCCAAATGACATCCCAATTTCCCAAAACCCTAAATCCTTGAACAACACATCAGCTTTTCAGCCGTTGATATTTGTCGATAACCTTTTTTTCCTTCCTGCGGTTGAATTTTGCATTCGGAGTAAATAAGAAATGAAGGATTTTGCTGAGGATTTTTTTTAGTCATCTTCCTCACCTCGTAAATTCACTCTGTACTGCTTTAAGCTTTTCCCTAAACATGTCATTCCTACCAATATGTACAATAATTTATGGCTTTACAATCTCTTCTTTTGCAATATGCTTGAAACGTTCAGAGATGTTCGTAAACGTCACACCGGGAAACCAACCATCTATTCTAAATGTCCATTCACTGCTACAGAATGTCTTATTGATACCCCTGACAGAAGACTCCCCGTAGCAACTTTTCTACTTAATCTTGTCAAAAAGCCACCGAAGACTTCTGAACTACCCTCTTAAATTTCCTGAAAATCTCCCATATACCTGACTGTTTTTGCTGGATAACAACTTTCCTACATCCTTCAACCATCTTTTTCTGTACCTTATATGTGGCTTTAATATGTTACTATTACTAATATTACCTGTCATGTCAAAATGGAATGTATTGACAAGTATACATGCATATACGTATAATCATTAAATTTAACCAACCGTTTAGCTAATAAAATAAATTTTTAAAAATTCTCTTCAATAAATACCTTGAATAAAAATGTCTCCCACAGAGCTGAGTATGTGCAGGGCTCTCCGTAATGAGACCACAACTTCTTTTCTGACAAAAGAAACTTCGATTTTTCAAAACAAAAAAAAAGTTTTGCAGTTTAATTATTAAAGATAATGAACCTTTTAAACATATACAGAGTTATCTAATTTCATTTTAGACCACTCTTAGAAAGTTCGTCAAAAAAGTCATTTGGAAAAAGAATCGCGATTTTTTGCTTCTTTTTGTTTTCTTGTCGTTGTTGTTGAATGTTAATAAAGCAAAATGGAGTAATTATCTTATAGTAATAAGTTATAATGAGTATATTAGCTGTAGAAAACATTATAACAAATCTTTAACTATGCCGGCAGTCCATGGAGCCGCATGTTATAATAATTTGATTCCTATTCAAGATAAACGTGATGATATGAATTGATCTCCACCACTATGGCAATCATGTAGAATTCAATTAAACCTTTTTTATTAATACTCTCGCTCTTTCAAACAACCTTATGAGTCTTTTTCCATTCTGCTCACGAAAAAATTCCTTCAGCTCTGACTATTGCAGGGAATGTTATTATCCAGATCTACATAAAACAATAATGTAGCAGTAAAAGTCACCTGTACCTCGTCCAGTGTTAATTACAGAGGGAAAAACAATGACTGCAGATGCTGGAAACCAGATTATGGATTAATGGTGCTGGAAGAGTACAGCAGTTCAGGCAGCATTCAAGGAGCTTCGAAATCGATGTTTCGTGAAAAATCCCTTCATCAGGAATAAAGGCAGTGAACCGGAAGTGTGGAGAGATAAGCGAGAGGAGGGTGGGTGTAGGGAGAAAGTAGTATAGAGTACAATGGGTGAGTGGGGGAGGGGATGAAGGTGATAGGTCAGAGAGAGGAGAGGGTGGAGTGGATAGGTGGAAAAGGAGATAGGCAGGTAGGACAACTCCGGACAAGTCATGGGAACAGTGCTGAGCTGAAAGTTCAGAACTAGGGTGAGGTGGGGGAAGGGGAAATGAAGAACCTGTTGAAGTCCACATTGATGCCCTTGGGTTGAAGTGTTCCGTGGCGGAAGATGAGGCGTTTTTCCTCCAGGCGTCTGGTGGTGAGGGAGTGGCGGTGATGGAGGCCCAGGACCCCCATGTCCTCGGCAGAGTGGGAGGGGGAGTTGAAATCTTGCGCCATGGGGCGGAGTGATTGATTGGTGCGGGTGTCCCGGAGAAGTTCCCTAAAGCGCTCTGTTGGGAGGCGCCCAGTTTCCCCAATGAAGAGGAGATCGCATCGGGAGCAACGGATACAATAAATGATATTGGTGGATGTGCAGGTAAAACTTTGATGGATGTGGAAGTCTCCTTTAGGGCCTTGGATAGAGGTGAGGGAGGTGGTGTGGGCGCAGGTTTTACAGCTCCTGCGGTGGCAGGGGAAAGTGCCAGGATGGGCGGGTGGGTTGTAGGGTGGTGTGGACCTGACCAGGTAGTCATGGAGGGAACTGTGTTTGCGGAAGGCGGAAAGGGGTGGGGAGGGAAATATACCCCTGGCAGTGGGGTCTGTTTGGAGGTGGCGGAAATGTCGGCGGATGATTTGGATAATGTGAAGGTTGGTAGTGTGGATGGTGAGCACCAGGGGCGTTCTGTCCTTGTTACGGTTGGAGGGGTGGAGTCTGAGAGCGGAGGTGCGGGATGTTCACGAGATGCGTTGGAGGGCATCTTTAACCACGTGGGAAGGGAAATTGCGGTCACGAAAGCAGGAGGCCATCTGGTGTGTTCTGTGGTGGAACTGGTCCTCCTGGGAGCAGATCCGGTGGACCCAGAGGAATTGGGAATACGGGATGGCATTTTTGCAAGAGGTAGGGTGGGAAGAGGTGTAATCCAAAATATGCAAGCCTTACGAATAAAACATATAGAGAGGCATCGTATAAAAGGATAATTCAGCTTCACGTCCAAAGTAAAATTGTGACTCCCTCATAAAAAGGCCTCAAATGCATCACGCTGTAAGTTCACCAGAATATGACAAACAAGAAATTGTAATTCTCAATTCTTCTTCTATGAACAACATCTGAAGAATGGGTATAAAATCAAGGCTTATTTGTGAGCCTCATAAATGATATTGAAGTGAACATGAGGGATGGAGTTTGCAGGAATGGGAAGGAATGTTGTGGATGAAAGAACGAATCGTCAGGTAGTGAGGGGGAAGTGTCTGGCTACATGAGAGAATAAACAGCGTTTTCAGGTGGCCACGTTCATGGCTGATTGAAACTCAACACTGATTACATATCAGGTAATGCATTTCTTAAGTAACACGACAAGAGAGTCCTCAAACTACGAAGAGAGGACTTTTTTTGAAGCAGAGAAGGTTGGGAGGAGCTCCTGATCAAGGTGTTTCAGAGGATGAGGGCTGTGGACAGGATGAACAAAGTGCAGCTCTTCCCCTTGTTAAGTTTCTATTCAATTGCAACAAGAAATCATTTCTCTCGCATTTAAATCCTCTCACAATGAAAGTTATCATTCCCCTGGCTTTCCAAATAGTTTGCTGCACCTGTATGCTAAATGTCAGCTCCTCATAGACCCGGGCACCTTGGGTATAATTTACATCTGTAGTTTCCAACATTTTACGATTTAAGAAATATACTGCACATCAATCTCTCCAACAAATTGGATAACTTCATGTTTTCGCATCAAATGTTATTTACACTGATTTTGCCCATGAGGAGGCCTGTTCAATCTTCAATAATTTTTACATCTTCCACATCACACACATTCCCACACAACAATGACCTATTAAGTCCTTCAGTCTGTTGACTGTATTTTAGTGAATAATTAATCCATCCGAATACATTCATCATGAGAGAATCCGACGATTACATAATTTCTGATGCACTCTGCTCCTATCGCTCTCCATGCTTATAGTTTAGGTCAGGGAGTTGTGATCACAATAACTGAAGTGCTCCCCCACCGAGAGATTTGAAAACTCACCCGATTCATTGTCAAGCACCAAATCCAGTGTGGCCTGGCTCTCGTCGGCCAATGAACATATCGAATCAGGAATCCTACCTGGACATACCTGACAAAAACTGCTCTATTCAAAGTACTTTAACTAAGGAAATTCCAACCAATATTAGGGATGTTGAAGCAATCCATGACAACAATCCTGTTGCTTCAGGATTTTTTCCAAAGTCTGCCTCCCAGTTTACACCTCTGTATCTTTGTTGCAATGAGGAAGGGGGGAGGAGATTCGTTCTTTTGAAAAACTCCCAATAAAGTTCCTGCGCCTTTCCTCTTTCTGACTCCCACTCATACTGACTCTGTGGACGAACCCTTCTTGACGATCTCTCTTTCTGCAGTTGTGATACTATCCCGGATTAGAAACACCAATCAATGGCCACATCAACATAGCTCCAAGTACTAACCCATACTCTGAGATCGTCATCCATATTCTAGGTATTTCTTGGCATTAAAATAAATACACTTCAATCCATCACATTGACTGCAACTTTGCCGTATCAACCGTCTATCACAGATTCTACACTCTACACCTGCCTTTTCACCAGCAACCACGACCTCCGGTTCGCATCCCCTGCCAAGAATGTTTAAAACCTACTGATGAGCATGAGCAAACGTCCCACCCAGGTTATTGGTACCTCTCTAGTTCAGGTGCATCCAATCCACCTTGTACAGACGTACATTCCTCAGAATATATCCCAGTGATTCACATTTCTGAAGCCCTCCGCCTAACACCAGCCCTACAGTCCCATCTTCAGCAGCACTCGTTCTCGTTTCCCAGTCTCACTAGCCCGTGATACCGTTGGCAATGATGAAACTGCTATTCTGCTTATCCTGCCTTTTAGCTTCGAACCTTATGTCCTATATTGATTTTCAGGTCCTCATCCCTTTTCCAAGCTATGTCATTGGTGACAATCTGTGCCACGACTTCTGCCTGCTCTCCCTCCTACTTAAAAATCTTAACGAATCCATCCAAAACATCCCTGAACCTGGCAACCAGGAGGCAACATACTGCCGGAAGTCCTTTTCGCGACCACAGAATATCCTGTTTGTTCCTCTTACCATTGAATCTCCTGTCACCGTCGCTCTCCTATTCTACCCTTTCCCTTCTGATCCACAGAGACCTGGCCACTGTGTTTTTCCCCTGCTAATTACACTCCCCCAATCACCACCGAATATATTAGTTCACTTTCCCAGCCAATCCTGCCTCCACTTCCGCTCCTGTTCAGCCTTCGCTCCACTGATTCGCGAGGTACGTATTTTGTATTCTAATCTAATTTCCCGCCTGCCCTGGCTCACGCTCTCCCCAGTCCCACAGATGAACTGCGTCTGTTGACTCAACAGGTCAGTATTTTATATTATACCTTCCCAGTTGCCCCTTGGTTCACGCTCTTCCCACTCCATTGGTGATGTTTGGGCTGCTGATTCACCAGATCAGTATTTTATATTCCAACTTACTTTCCTGGTTGCTCCAGAAAGACATTCGCTCCACTCGCGCTGGTGAAATGGCGACTGCTGATTCACTAGGTCAGTATCTTAAGACCGTAGGACACAGGCTGGAGGACATTTTAGCAATAGGGAGGAGTATAGGTGCCAGTAGAAAATGCAAAGATCGTGGGTAATGCAGGTGTTGGAGGAGAGTACATGAATTGGAGTGATACAAATGCTGGAGGAGGTTACTTAGATAGGGAAGGAAATACTCTGGAGGTAATGATTGAGGTACTGAGGAGTGTCAGAGCTGGGGAAGTGTACAGAAATAGGAAGGAGTATAGTAACTGGAGAACATGACAGAAATATGGAGCGGTGTAGATCTGGTAAACAATAGAAGTGAAATTGTTTAATGAAATGGGGAGAAATGACGTGGCTTGAGAATTTTACAGCAATCGGAAGGAGCGTAGGTGCTGGATTTGCTTCCAGAAATATGGAGGGTTTTAAGTGCTGGTGGAGTCCGTAATTAAATGGATGGGTGAAGCTGTTGGAGGATGCTACATAGATAAGAGGGGAGGAGATCTTCGAGGAGGTTACAGCGAAAAGGAGGAGTGGGCTACGGAGCTGCTGAAAAATACACAGTTAAAGAAGGCCGTTAAGGCTGAATGCGGTTTGAGCGATAATATTGGAAGTAGATGCTGTTAGAGGTTACAACAACAGGGACGGCTCTCATTACTGCCAAGGGTTGAGGAGATCAAGAGGTGTGAAGAGGCTCGAGGATGCTTCAGAAATTGGAAGGAAGTTGGACAGAATAGGAGAGTTAACTCCTCCTTATAGAGATAAGGAGGAACGTAGGGGCTGGAGAGGTTTACAGAGATATATAGTGATACCTACTGCAGGAGGTTACAGCGACAGAGAGGACTGGAACAGCTGGTGGAAGTTCAAGTGAGAAGGAAAGTTGTCAGAGCAGCAGAAATTCCAGAGATATGGAGGGGTATCAGGCCTGGAGGAGATTACAGAAACAGGAGAGAGTGTAGTAATGGGGATATGTGTGGAGATTTAAGGAAGCTACAGACATATGGAGGGATGTGCCTGTTTGAGGAGATTACAGAGAAGGGAGGGATGTAGGGATCTGCAGGAGGGTACAGAGATCAGGGGTAATGTAGGGACTTATAGATAGGGAAATAGGGGGTAGTTTAGAGGTTGGATGTTACAGAGATAGAGTGGGACGTAGATATTTGTGGTGGCTACAGAGAAAGGAAGTGGTGTAATAGGTGAATGGGCGCGACAGAGTTAAGCGGGGATCCAGAGCATGGAGGTGATACAGAAATGGACAAGCGTGTCTGGGCTACAGAATGCTACAAACTAGGGGAGGTCTGTAGGACCTGAAAGAGGTTTAAGGAATAGGGAGTAATGCAGATGCTGGAGGAGATTACAGAGATGAGGATGGGAGTAGCGCCTGGGGATGATTACTGAGATAATAAAGAGTGTAGGTGATGGAGGCGTAGACAAATATGAATGTGAGTACTGTCTGGAGTAGTTCAGAGATTGGGAGAAGTGTGGGATTTGGAGAACATCCCAGTGGTATATAAGGCAGGAATAGCTTGTGCAGGTTACAGAGGTAGGGAGGATTAGAGTAGCTGACAGAGGTTAAAGAGATGAGGAAGAGTATAGTAACTGGATGAGGTGACAGAGATAGAGAGGGTTGTAATGATGGAGAGGTTAGAGACAAAATTACTGTGGTGCTAGAAAATCACAGCAGGTCAGGCAGCATCCGACGAACAGGAAATTCGACGTTTCGGGCAAAATTACCATCATCAGTAATGAAGCCAAAACATTGATTTGCCTGCTCCTCTGATGGTGACATGTCCTCCTCTGACATGTTCTGCTTATCCACTACCACAGTAATTATGACATAATCTCCAGCATCTGTAGTACCTGCTGGAGGAGATTGTTGAGTATGGGAGAGGTATAGTGCTTGAGGAGGTTACAGAGATAAGGAGGGGCGTAGGGGCTGGAGTAGGTGACAGAGATAGTGACGGGCGTATTAGCTGCAGGAGGCCACAGATACAGGGAGCGGTATAGTGCTGGAGGAGGCGAAAGAGATAGTGATCAATGTAGTATATGGAGGAGATTACAGAGATGGAATAGGTAAGACTAGCTGAGATTGCTTACACTATGGAAACAGGCTCTTTGGCCCAACAAGGGCGGTACGGTGGCACAGTGGTTAGCACTGCTGCCTCTCAGCGCAGGAGACCCGGGTTCAATTCCCGCCTCAGGCGACTGACTGTGTGGAGTTTGCACGTTCTCCCCGTGTCTGGGTGGGTTTCCTCCGGGTGCTCCAGTTTCCTCCCACAGTCCAAAGATGTGCAGGTCAAATGAATTGGCCATACTAAATTGCCCGTAGTGTTAGGTAAGGGGTAAATGTAGGGGCATGGGTGGGTGGGTGGTGGGTCAGTGTGGACTTGTTGGGCCTGTAATGTAATCTAATCTAATCTAAAAAATGTACACACCAACCTTCCAAAATGTGACACTCCCAAACTCATTGCACTACCGCTGTCTAATGCACCTAATACTATGAGTAAATTGGCATGGTCAATCCACCTAACCTGCACATTCGCAGACACGATGCGAATGCACAATCTCCACAGATTCCTGAGACTGGGAGGACTGGAAGCGCTGATTGAGGCTATGCAGATATGAATGAGTGTTGTAGGATGTGAGAGATATTGGAACCTATGTAGAGGCAGCAGGACGTTACAGAGATCAAGATGAACATCGAGGATTGATGGGATTTCAAGAAGTCATGTGAGGTAGAGCAGCTGGAGGAGTTTATACGGATTGAGAAGGGTGGTTTTGCGAGAGAAGGTTACGGACATGGCGACGGCGATTGTGGATGGATGTTTTTGTTTCGATGAGAAAAGACGTAAGTGTTGTTGGAGGTTATAGACATAAGAATGCATATAGCTGCGAGAGGACGCCAGACATAAAGGGAGGCATGTAGAGGCTAGATAAAGTTACAGAGATGAAAACGACTGTCGGAATTCGATGTGGTCTATTAAGGTCGGAACGGATGGGTTGGCTGCAGGAAGGATTAGAGATTTTTTGAGGCGTAAGGTCCTGGAGAAGGTTGCAGTGATTGGCATGGGTGTCGATGCTGGAGAAGGTTAAAAACATAGGGCGGAATAAAGATGCGAGAGGAAGTCGAGAGACACGGAGGGGTGCACATGATAGAGGTAGTTACAGATTAGAGAGTGATGCAGTGGCAGGAGGATTTTAGAAAGATAGGGGAGGCTATCGGGGTTGGAGAACGAGGCTAAAGTAAAAAGGAAGGAATGCAAATACAGGACAAAGTTAAAGAGACGCGGGAATTGTCGGGGCTGGAACGCGTCCACAAATATTGAAAACATGTGAGGACTGGAGGAGGGCAGACAGACCAGAGATGTAAATGCAAGTGTTGGAGCATTTTAGAGGGATAGAGAGGGGTGAATGGAATGGAGGATGTTACTGAGATAAGGAGGTTTGGAATAGCTGGTAGAGGTTACAGAGATGAGGAAGGGTGTTGTGGCAGAAATTGGTCATACAGGCAGAGTGGACGGAATTACGGGGTGGATAACGCAGACACAACGAGGTGTGCAGGATCTGCAGCAGGTTACAGTAATCAGTGGGGTTATACCTTTTCTAAGACGTTCACAAAGTGAGATCAGAGTGAGGTCTGGAGGAAGTCACATAAATAAGAAGGATTGGTGGTGGTTACAGAGAACAAAGAAACATGTATGTGCTGGAGCAGGTAACAGAGATAGGAAGAGGTGCAGATGTTGGAGGAGAAGACAAACGTAGTGAGTACATTGCTGGTGAATGCGACACAGATAAGGAAGTGCATAGGTGCGGGACAATGTTACAGTGAAAGGGAGTGTGTGTAGGATGTTGCAGGAATAGTGAGAGGTGTCGGTGCTGTAGAGTGTAACGGGGATAGAGAGTGGGTGCAGTTGCTGGAGCATGTTACAAGGATATGGATTGGATGTGTGTGCTAAAGGATGTTACAGGGATTGGGAGAGGTGTCGGTTCAGGAGAATGTTAAATCGACAGGGAGTAGGTATAGGTGGAAGAGAATGTTAAAGGGTTGGGAAGTGATTGTAGGTTCCAGAGATTGTCACAAGGATTAGGAAGGGTGTACGTGGTTGAGAATGATCGAAACATGGGGAGGGCATTAGATGCTGGAGAATGTTACACAGATCGGGAAGGGTGTAAGTGCTGGAGAATGTCATAGTGATCGGGAGGGGTGAAGGTGGCGGATAGTGTGACAGGGATAGAGAGGGGCTATGTGCAGAGAACGTTTCATAGATGAGGAGGGTGTGGATGCTGGAGAATATGACAGTGATAGGGAGGTTTGTAAGTGATGGAGAATGTAACAGGGATAGGGTTGGAGAATGTTACTGTGTTAGTGATGGATGTTGGTGCGGGAGAATGATACGGGGATAGAGAATGAGTGTGGGTGCTGGAGAATGTAAAAGAGCTAACGAAGGGTGTAGGTTCTAGTGAATGGTACAATGAAAGGGTTGGGAAAGGATTTCGGAGAATGTTACAGGGATAGGGCGGGGAGTAGGTGATCGAGAGTGAATCAGAGATAAGGAGAGGTGAAGGCGCTGGCGAATGTTACAATGATAGTGGGGTGTAAGGGCTGGAGAATGTTACAGGGTTATGCAGGATTGCAGGTGCTGGGGAATATCGCAGTGCAGGGAATTGTCCTGCGGCTGGAGAAAGTTAAAGGGGCAAGGATAGGTTTACGTGCTGGAGAATGTTACAGCGATCGGGACGTGTGTCGGTGCTGGAGAAATGCACAGGGAAAGGGAGGGCAGTAGGTGCTGGAGACTGTTGCAGGGATAGGGAGGCGTGAACATACTGGAGAATGTAACACGTACAGAGAAGACTGTCAGTGCTCGAGAATGTTCCAGGCAAAGGAATTGGGCTTAGGTGCTGGAAGGTATTTTAGAGGTAACGAGGGATGTAGGCGCTAGAGAATGGTAAACCGATAGGGAGTGTGGAAACATGTCAAACAATTCGACGGGTATGGGGTTAGGTGTAGGTGCTGGAGAATGGTGCACTGATAGGGAGTGGGGAAACGTGTCAGACAGTTCTACGGGTATGGGTAGGGTTGTAGGTGCTGGTGTATGTTTCGGGGCCAGGAAGCGGTTGTAGGTGCTGGAGAATGATTCAAGGATTGGGAATGGTTTTAGGTGCTGGGGAATTTTACAGTGATCGGGACAGGTGTAGGGGTTGGAGAATGTTAGAGTGATAAGGAGTGCGTCGGTGATGGACAATGTAAAAGGGAAAATGTGGTGTGAGTGCTGGAGAATTTTACGAGGATAGAGAGTGGGTGTAGGTGCTGCAGAATGTTGCAGAGAAAGTCAATGGTGAAGGTGTTTGAAAATGTTTCAAGCAAAGTGCTGGGAAAGGCTTTTGGACAATGTTGCATGGATAGCGAGGGGCGAAGGTGATTGAAAATTTACAGGGATAAGGAGATGTGTCGGTGCGGGAGAATATTACGGGGATAGGAAGAATTAAGGTGATGGAGAATGTTACAGGGATAGGCAGTGGTGTAGGGACTGGGGAAATTTGAAGGATAGTGAGGAGTGCAGGTATTGGAGAATTTTATAGTGATAGGGCGTGGCTGTATGTGGTAGAAAATTCGGCAGGGAGGGGGGTGGGTTGAATTTGCTGTAGAATGTTACAGAGTAGGGTTTGTCTGTATGTGCTGGAGAATGTTACAGAGACAGGCAGTGGATGTAGGTGCTAGAGAACGTTACAGTGTTAGGGAGTGGTGTAAGTGCTGGAATATGTTACAGGGATAGGGAGGGTTATAGCTGCTGGAAAATGTATAAGTAATAGAGAGGGCCGTAAATGCTGGAGAATGTTCCAGGGACAGGGAGGGGTGAAGATGGCAGAGCATGTTACAGGGATAAGGAGGGGCATAGGTGATGCAGCATGTCACATGGATGGGGCGAGGTACAAATGCTGAAAATGCGAAAGTGATAGGATGGTGTGGAGGTAATGGAGAATGTTCCAGGTATAGGGAACGGTGTAGGTGCGGGAGAATGACCCAGGGATTGGGAGGGGAGATAGTGCTGGAGAACATTATAGGCATAGGGAGTGGATGTATGTTCCCGAAGATGATACAGAGAAAGCGAGGAATGTCGGTACTGGAATATATTACAGCGATAGGGAGTGGGTGTCGGTGGTGGAGAATGTTACAGGGACGGGAAGTGTGTGCAGGTGCTGGAGAAAGTTTCAGTGAGGGTGTGAGTGTAGGTGCTGGAGAGGGTGACAGAGGTAGGGAGAGGTGCAGGGGCTGGTGAATGTTACAGGGATTTGGAGGGGTGTAGGTGCTGGAGAATGTTACTGGTATTGGGAGGGGTGTAGGCGCTCGAGGCTATTACAGGGATACGATTGAGTGTAGGTGCTTGAAGATGACACAGGGAGCGCTGTAGGTGCTGCAGAATCTTAAACGGATAGGGAGTTGGTGTACGTGCTGGACAATGCTAAGGGAATGGGAGGGGGCTGAAGGTTTTGGAGAATGTTACAAGGATAAGGAGTGACTGTAGCAGCTGGAGAGAATTACTGGGACAGGAAGTTGCTGATGGTGCTGGAGAATACGTCAGGGATAGAGCGTAAGTATAGGTGCTGGAGGATATTGCAGTGATCGGGATTGGTGCTGGGTATGTAGAACGTGCCAGGGACAGGGAAGGGTTTAGGTGCTGGAGAATATTCCAGGGATAGGGAGGAATGTAGGTCTTGGAGAATGTCATATTCTTAGGGAGGTGTGTAGGGGCTGGAGAATGTTACAGGGACAGGGACGTGTGTAGCTGCTGGAGAACTTTGCAAGGATTGGAATGTGTGCATGTGCTGGAGAATTGTAATGGGACAAGGATTGCTTGTAGGTGCCGGACAATGCTGCAGGGAATGGTAGGGGTGAAGATATTGGAGAATGTTACAGAGACAGGGATGGTTTTAGGACCTTGAGGATGTTACAAGGAGATGGAGGAGTGTACGTGCTGGAGAATGTCACAGGGACAGGGATGGAGTTAAGTGCTGTAGAATGTTACACGGATCGGGACGTGTGTAGGTGCTGGAGAATTTCCAGGGATAGGGAGGACTGTAGGTGCGGGACTGTGTTGTAGGGATAGGGAGGGTTCAAGGTTGCGGAGCATATACAGCGAGAAGGACGGGTGATATTGCTGGAGAATGTCACATGGTTGGGGAGGGATTATGGCACTGGAGAATGAGACAGTGGGTGTAGATGATGGAGAATGTTACAGAGATAAGGAGGGATTAGGTGATGGAGAATGTTCCAGGGATAGCGAGGGTCGTCGGGCCTGGAGAAAATAACTGGGATAGGGAGTGTGTAATGGGCTGGAGAATGTTACAGTGACAGCGAGTGGGTGTGCTTGCTGGAGAATGTTACAGGGATAGTGAGGAGTGTAAGTGCTGGAAAATGTTACGGGGATAGGGTTTGGGGGAAGGTGATGCAAAATTATCCAAAGATAATGACAATTGTAAATGCTGGAGAATGTTACAGGGACAGGGAGTGGTGTAGGGGCTGAAGACTGTTGCCAGGACAGGGATGTGTTTCGGTGCTGGAGGGGGTTACAGGGAGATGGAGGAGTGTAGAAGCTGGAGAATGGCACATGGTTAGGGCGTGGTGTAGAGGCTGGAGAATGGTACAGTACAGGGATTGGTTTAACTGCTGGAAAATGTTACATGGTGTGGGACGTGTGTAGATGCTGGAGAAGCTCACTGTGATAAAGAGGGGCGTCGGTGCTGGAGAATGCTACAGGGATTAAGAAGGAATAGGTGCGCGAGAATATTAAAGGGATAGGGATTGGGCGTAGGTGCTGAAATATGTTCAGCAGATAGCGAGAAGTCTAGGTGCTGGAGAATGTTATCGTGATAGGGAGTGAGTGTAGCTGCTGGAGAATGTTACAGGAATGTGGGTGAGTGCCCGTGTTGGTGAATGTTACAGTGATAGTGAGAGAGCTGTAGGGGCTGGGCGATGTTACAGGGGTTGGGAGGGGTGAAGATGCTGGAGAATGTCACATGGATAGCGAGGGTGGTAGGTTCTGGAGGATTTTATAGGGATCGTGAAATGTGGAGTGGATGCAGAGTGTTACAAAGGTATGGAGGTGTGTCAGGGACAGAGAATGCTACAGGGATAGGGAGGGATGTAGGTGCTGAAGACTATGACAGGGTCACTCTGTCGGTGCTGGAGATTGTTATAGTGATAGGGAGCGGTACGGGGCTTGAGAATGTGTCAGGGACAGGGATGTGTTTAGGTGCTGTTAAAGTTGCAGATATAGGGAGTGGGGTCGGTGTTGGAGAATATTACAATGAAAAGGAGTGGTGCATGGGCGAGCAAATGTTACAGGGATAGAGATGGGTGAATGTGGCAGAACATGTTACAGCGATAGGGAAAGTTGTAGGTGCTGGAGAATGTCACAGTGATAGGGATGGCTGTATGTGATAGAGAATGTTGCAGCTATTTGGAGAGATGTAGCTGATGAATGATGTTGCAGGGATGGGGGGTGTAAATGCTGGAGAATTTTAAAAGCACAGGGAATGTGTATATGTGCTGGAGAATATTACATGAACAGTGAGGGGTGCAAGTGATGGAGAACGTTACAAGGAAAGGGTTGGGAAAGGGATTTGAACAATGTTACAGTGATAGGGAGTGAATGTTCTGGAGAATTTTGCATGGGCAGTGAGGGGTGTAGGTGCGAGAGAATGTTAAAGGGTTGGGAAGTGAGTGCAGGTTCCAGAGATTGTCACAGGGATAGGAAGGAGTGTAGGTGCTTGAGAAAGATACAAGGATAGGGAGGGGTGTAGGGGCTGGAGGGTGGTGCAGGGTCAGGGATGGGTTTAAGTGCTGGAGAATGTTACAGGGATATGAACTTGTGTGGGTCCTGTGAAATGTTAATGGGATTGGGAGAGAGTGCAGATGTCAGGCAATGCAACAAGGATGGGTAGTGTTGTAGGTGCTGGAGAATGTTGCAGAGACAGTGAGGGGGGGTAGGCGCTGGACAAGTTACAGGGAGAATGTGGGGAAATATTTTGGAGCATGTTGCAGGGATTGGGAGGGCTGTAGGTGATGACGAGTTTTTCAGGGTTAAGAAGGAGTGTCGGTGCTGGGGAACATTTTGAGAATAGAGGGGAGTGCAGTTGTTTGAGAACATCACATGGACAGGGAGTAGAGTAGAAGCAGGAGAATGTTCCAGGGACAGGACGTGTGTCGGTGTTGGAGAAACTCACTGTGATGGGAGGGGTATAGGTGCTGGTGAATGTTACAGCGATATAGAGGGGTGTAGGGATTGAGTGCGGTTTCTGGAAGAAGTTGCAGAGATCGCTTGGGGTGCAGGTGCCGAAAAATGTTGCAGCGATAGGGAGGGTTGATGTTGCTGGAGAATATTACAGGAATAGGAATTGGCTCTCGGTGCTGGAGAATGTTATTGGGACGGGAGGGTGTGACAGTACAGGAGAATGTTTCAGGGATTGAGGTGGGTGTTTGTTCTGGAGACTGTTAAAGTGATAGGTAGTGGTGTAGGGCTTGGAGAATGTTACAGGGAAAGGGACGGGTGCGGATCCTGGAGAACGTTACATGGATAGGGAGGGTTGTAGGTGCTGGAGATTGCTGCAGGTTATTGATGGGTGTCGGTGATGGAGAATGTTACAGGGATAGGAATCATGTGTGATGCTGAAGCGTTTTACAGTGACACGGAGTGGGTGCCGGGTCTAGAGATTGTTACAAGGATATGGTGGGGTTTAGGTGCTGGAGAATGTTTCAGGGACAGTGATGGACTCAGAGGCTGGAGGATATACAAACGGGAAGAGAAGCTGGAGGAGTTTACTGGGAGCAGAACGGGGCGAGAAGGTGTTGGTAACAGAACTTTGGAGCTGTGTAGATGCTGGAGAAAGTTACAGAAATAAGGATGAGTGAAATCTGTAGGAGATAATCATGGTTTTATAGTCTGGGGGATGTGAGAGAAATAAGAAAGCAAGAGAGAAGATGTTACAGAGATAGCAAGACACATGCATATTCCAACAGTCTACTGATTTTTTTCTTAATTCTTTCACAGGGTATGGGGAGGGGCGCAATAGCTCAGAATAGAGAGGTGAGAACTTGTGTAGAAAGCTGGAATTGGTTCGACTGATAGGGAGTATATGGGATGGAGTTGTTTCGAGAGACAGGGAAGGGTATGGGAGCTGGAGGTAGCTTGAGAGATAGGAGTGGTGTGCAGGCTGGAGGTGCGCAGAGAGATTGGGTGGGGTGTAGGGGCGGAACAATATTACAGGGATGGGAAGTGAGCGTAGGTGCTGGAAGATGTCACAGAGATCACTTGGGGTGTCAGTGCTGGACAATGTTGCATTGATAGGGAGGGGTGAAGTTGCTGGAGAATGTTACATTGCGAGGGAGTGGGTGTAGGTTATGGAAAATGTTACAGGGAAGGGAGTGAGTGTTGGTGCTGGAGAAAGTTTCAGGGATTTGGGTGAGTGTTAGTGCTGGAGAATGTTATAGTGATAGAGAGAGGTGTAGGGCTTGGAGAATGATACAGAGATTGGGAGGAGTGCAGGTCCTGGAGAGTGTAATATGGTTAGGGAGGGCCTTAGGTGCTCGAGATTGTTATAGTGTAGTGAGGGGTGTAGGTTATGGAGAATGTCATCGGGAGAGGGAGTGGTAGAGGCGATGTAGAATGCGACAAAAATGGGAGGAGTCGAGGTGCTGGAGAATGTTCATTGACAGCGAGTGCGTGCAGGTGCAGGAGAATGTTCCAGGAATGGGAGTGTGTGTTGGTGCTGAAGCGGTTTACAGAGACAAGGATTTGGTGTCGGGTCTGGAGAGTGTTACAAGGATAGGGATGGAGTCAGGCTCTGGAGGATATACAAAGTGGAATAGATGCTGTAGGAATTCATTGGGCGAGGGACGGGACGTGGAAGAAGGTGGAAACAGCAGTTTGGAGCTGAGTAGATGTTGGAGGAATTTACAGAAACAAGTATGAGTAAAATCTGCAGTAGATATTCGTAGTTTTCTTGTCTGGGGCAAGTTACAGAAATAGGAAAGCAAAGCTGAAGATGACTCTATGTTACAGAGATAGCGAGGCATGTGCACACTCGAACAGACCATTGACTTTTTCTTAATTCTTTCCCACGGTATGGGGAGGGTTGCAGCGCTCAGGTTAGAGAGATATGGAGGGCTGTAGCACATGGGAAGAGGTTAGAGAGATAAGGACTTGTGTAGGAGTTGGAAGTGGTTCGACTGATTTGGGGTACACGGGGTGCAAGTGTTTCGAGAAATAGGGAAGGGTTTTGGAAGGTGCAGATTATTCGAGTATTAGGGATTGGTGTGGGAGCTGGAGGTGGGTAGAGAGATAGGAAGGGTTGTAGTCGTCGGAGGTTTTTCGAGAGATGGGGAGGGTTGTAGGGTATGGAAGAGGTTAGAAAGATAGGGAGGGACGTAGGGTATGGAGGAGTTGACAGACGACGTGGGGTATGGGTGCTGAAGGAGGTTAGAGTGAGATGTAATTATGTTGGAATGGAAGTGATAAGTGAGGTAGGGAGTGTGTAGGGGCGGGATGTGGTTCAATGTCGGCACGGGTTTGGAAGCTGGAGGTACTTAGAGAGATAGGTCTGGAGGTGGTTATAGATAAGGAGGGGTGTGGGAGCTGGAGATGGTTCGTCAAAAAGGAAGGGGTATCGTGGCTGGAAGTGATTCGAGAGATTGGGAGGAATGCAGTGTTTGGAACTGGTTCGAGAAATGAAAATCGCTTTGCGTTCTGGAGGAGATTAGAGAGATAGGGAGGCTTGTGTGGCTGGATGTGGTCAGAGAGATAGGGACGGTTGTAGGGGCTGAACGTGGTTAGGGAGATAGAGAGGTGTCTAGCTCTTGGAGGAGGTCTAGAGACAGGGAGGAGTGCTGGGTTTGGAGGAGGTTAGAGAAATCAAGAGGGATGTATGTGCTGAGGTGGTTAGAAAAATAGGGATTCGTCAAGTTTCAGCAGAAAATTATAATTATACAGCAGCGAAGGAGCTGGAGAAGCTTAGAGAGACGACAAAGGATGTCGCGCCTGGGAGGGGATTAGAGTAATAGGTAAGTTGCAGATGTTGGACGAATGTCCAGTGAGAAATAGGGCTGTTGCAGCTTCTGAACATTGTGGAGAAGCAGAAGGTTACTGCGATAGAGATGGTTGGAGCAGCTGAAGTTGATGACAGGGAAAGATACCGAGATACTGATGGACAGCTGAATCACAGATTTGCACAGTGACTTAATAGATAACACTTTGTCAAAATCTGTGCAATAGAAAAGGCACTGTGAGGAACTGGAACTGAATGAGTGAGACCTTGTGGGGTCCAAACACAACAACCGTTGAGTCAGTGTGAGAAGGGCTTTTGCCCGAAACGTCGATTTCCAAGCTTCTTGGATGCTGCATGAACTGCTGTGCTCTTCCAGCACCAAGAATCCAGAATCTGGTTTCCAGCATCTGCAGTCATTGTCTTTACCTCGGTGATACAGCACAAGACAAGCCCTTCGATTGACAGTAACAAAGTAAAAAACCCTGTGGAACCAACAATGTCCTACTTCAAATCATCCGGGGACCCGTTGCCAGAATTGGGAGAGCTGCCCTAGAGACTGTTCAAACAACAACGTAACGCAATGAAGCCTCATGGTGTCAGACAAAACATTGACACAGAAACCTCCTGCTGACTCCCTTCACTCAGCCTCATGGTGTCAGATAAAACATTGACACGGAAACATCCTGCTCACCCTCCCCGCTCCCTCAGCCTAATTGTATCAGATCAGACGTTGACACAGAAACCTCCTGCTTAATCCCCTCCTTCAGCCTCATTGTGTCAGATTAAACACTAACACAGAAACCTCCTGCTGAATCCTCTCCCTCGGTCTCTTGGTGTCAGATTAAACACTGACAGGGAAACCTCCTGCTGACTCGGTTTCTTCAGCCTCATGGAGTCAGATCAAACACTGACAGACACACCTCTTGCTGACTCCCCTCTCTCAGCCTGATGGCGTCAGATCAAACACAGACATAGAAGCATCCTACCGACTCCCCTCCCTCAGCCTCATGGCGTAAGATTGATCACTGACATAGAAATCTCCTGTTGACTCCTCTCCTTCAGCTATTCGATCATTGTTACCACCCATCACTCCCAACAAACACACATATTAGATAATGCTTGGTGGATTAATTGAGATGTTGATAAAGTAGGAGGATATATACTGGGTCGGCCATTTCATAACCACCACAAAGAGATGCTCGGCAGCAGCATTGCTCAATGAAGAACACAGGATGGACTGCCTGGAGCAACACCAGGTCCACCACACTATGAGGTGAAGTTAGTAACCTGGACCACTTACTCGCCAAATAGTTTTAGCTGCAAGTGATCGAGACATTGCAGATCTAATCTCAGCAATCCTGTCACATGCAGTCAGTGTGAATAGTGGTGAACAATCAAGCAACTCAGTGGAGGAGGTGGATCCACAAATATCACCTTCCTCAATGTTGGAGGAATCCAGCACAACAATAGAAAAGATAAGGCTGAAACACCCGCAGCGATGTTCAGACAGATGTGTCAATGGGATGATCTATTTTCGTCTCCTCCAGTAGGTAGTTTTCACGGAATTCGATTCATCTCGTCTGAGATTGCATTGAATTCAATTGAATTGCATTTATTATCACGTGTACCAGGCAAAGCACAAAATTAAATAGCATAGATAAGTTAATAATAGGTAAACAGAGGCAAAAATCAAAGCACAGTTCAGACATCGTGAGTCCATTCAGCATTCGAACAACCAGAGGATAGAAACTGTTTTGAAACCGTCTGTTGAATGTGTTCAGGTTTCTGTACCTTCTCCCTGATGGGTCGAGGTTGTAGAAAAGCATTTCCAGTGTGGGGTGTTTCTCTGAGAATCCTTATGGCCTTATCTCCCCTGCGGGCCTGGTAGGCTGATTTCATTGATGAAAGGCTGGGCGTTATGATTATCTGGGCCGAGTTCACCACTCTGTGTAACCGTCTTCGATCTTGAACCGTACATTTGCCATATCAGGTAACGATACATCCAGAAAGATCAACAAGCGGGTCGAGGGATTGAATATTGCAAATACTTAGGCATTGATAACCTTCCATTAAAGCTGTTCCTTCTGGGCTATAGCACTGGCAATGTGGAAAACTATCCGGACAAACACAGATAAAACATCAGAAATTAATGGCTCCCCCATTGGTCTAATTGGTTTCATTAATAAAGAGATGGATGATGTGATCTACAGTGGTATCAAGCAGCACTTCTCACCACTAACCTACTCACGGAAGTTCAGTTTGGGGTATGCCAGGGCTACTCATGCCCGAAGATTTTGAAGACTTGATTTGAGATTGGAAATCAAAATTTAAAAACAAAACCCGGTGAAGTGTGGAGGTGAGGCGAGAGTGACTGCACCTAAGATCATCACAAATTCATTTGACAATGTACGGTAACCAGAATTAAGAGCAAAACTGGAGCAAATTGGAATCAGATAAACCACTGCATTGTTTAAAATTACACCTGGTATAAAGGAATATGATTGGAATTGGTGGAGAGCAGCCATCCCACCTCTTCAGCAGTTGCCCAGGGGAAATTATTTCTGGGTAAGCCTGTAGATCAGAGATGGAAAGATAAGGCATCATATTCCTACGGACTGATGGGTTTCTCGTTGGTTCGACAGAAATAAATGAGGGTAATTTAACCGGACAGTCATCATGTTTCAAGTAAGGGAGAAGTTGAGTAGGATTCATTTACAGTCACCTCAGGAATTAAATCCACACTGTTAGCAATAAGCTGCACTACAAAACAGCCATACAACTGACTGAGGTAAGCACGTCCTCACTCAGCTCCGTAGGTTATATATTTTGATATTAATCTGTTCAGACGTTGTGTTACACACTTCTGGAGTAGGTGGAACTTGAAGCAAGTTTCCAAGCTCAGAGAGAGTGACACTATTAGTGACATATAAGAGTGTTCTCCGTCCTTGGCCCAACAATCTTCAGTTGCTTCACAAATGACTGTCAATCCACTGTAAAATCACAAGACAGGTGGGGGGAGTGGTGTTCGCCAAAGATTTGACAATGTTCACGATTTGACAGTATTCGCAATTACTCAGACATGTAATACATACGGGCGTGTCCTTGGAAGTTTCAGATCACCTCGGACAGTACAGAATTTAACCATCATCCTCTAACATTCACTGTTATCACCATCACCGAAAGTCCATTTATCATTATTCTGGGGATGACCGTTAACCAGAAACGGACTGACCATATAAACTCATCACCTCCTCCTATGAAGAGCTTTTGCCTGAAACGTCGTTTCCCCTGCACGTCAAATGCTACCTAACCTGTTGTGGTTTTCCAGCGTCACACTTGTAGACCTATATAAATTCATTGGCTGCAAGAATATGTCAGAGGCTCGGATTCTTGCAGAAATCACTTTCCTCAAGTTTCCCAAAAACCTGTCCATCAAATGTAAGACACACGTTGAATGGGTGTGTGCTGAAATCCCCGCCGCCCCCACCACCCCCCCCCCCCCCCCGCCACCACCAAATTCCTGACTGAATTCAGCTTCATCCCTCATTCACGGACGCTCAGGATCACTCATGCCTGCCATCTAAAGGGTGTTCTTTCGAAACTTACCAAGGATCCTTAAGAAATACATCTGAATCCACGATCAACAAGAATGACAAAGACTGGAAATACATGTTGAAGTTTAATTCCAAGCCACCCACCATCTAGATTTTGAAACATGTTGATATTCGTTCAGTGTCATTGTTTCAAGTTCCCTCCCGAATGGCATTGGAAGTTTACCTACAGCACATGGACTGCAGCTGTTCAATGTGGCAGCTCACCTCCAACCTCTCAATGGGAAAGAGGAATGGGCAGTAAATACTGTCCCATACTTCATGAATAAATTAGAATGAAAAATATTGTTCAAACGTGCCAGTGCTGTGCACTGAGTTTTGGGTTCTCTGAGCACAGGCTGGTTAGGCCCAGTAAGTATTCTGCTTGCTGTGAACAGCTAAAGTGATATGCTGTTAGAAACAATCTGTCAGTCTTTCGGAGGCATGACCTACATATGGAGCGTTACATAGAGACTGACATTCACAGACCACATTACTGAGCTGTGAGTTAGGCAGAAGCAATTGAAAATGTACACATATCTGACGATGCAATGTTTAGACACAGTATATTGATACCATGAAAATGTTTGTGTCTGATTATTAGCACACAGTATGAATGCAAGGGGAAATAACTGTATATTTTTAAAGTACTTGTATGTAATAATAATTTGATCTTGGGTGTGGTAACGCTACTCATCTTTCCAAAGCACCTTACTGTGATTTGGCCACTGATTCCATCAGAGTTCTGAATACATGGGTGTATTTTGCACAAATAGGACAATCGAAAAGTGGATATTATCAAAGGATGCCAAACCTTCAGTGAAGCGACATTGCTTGTAACGGTGAGGACAATGCTGCAAATATTTACACAGACATTTCTATGCCGATTCACCCACAAGGACGTTGGGCTGCTATTATGTCGGCTATCAATGTAGCTGTACAATTCTGTTTAGATACTGATGTTGTGGAGCTGATATACAGTGATTTGTTTACTGAGCGATTCATTGAAATACGCCATGAGCTGCAAACTCCATCACCTTTGTAGTACCTTCATTCAGGATCATATCCAAGGTGCAGAATTTCAGAGTTTAGGTGGCACACTGGAAGAGATAACCTTGTAAAACACGCACGTGTTCAGGTAATTTTTACAAATGTTGAATTGTGCTTGGACCAGCACAGAGCCCTGTGCGAGTTCAATCGCCAGTCTGCCCCACATATTTC